>NW_026622874.1:5641845-7023690 GCF_023065955.2 Ursus arctos | reverse complement strand
TTCCAGAGACATTAAAATGTGAAAACGGGGCGCCTGGGTGGCAGAGAGGAGAAAGTGGAGTCAGGGTTCTGGAGTCCATGGGAAAAGATGAGGAGCAGAAAGGAGCAACTTCAGGAGTGAAGTAATTGTTTTCTAAGTTAGCGAGTATTTGAAGCGTGCTGAGTGGTACAGAGAAGAAAGGGGGATCAGCAAAGCCAGTCCCTCGGATACACTGGTTTCCTTGTGCATATAAAGGTCGTCCACGGATCCTGTAGTCTGGTACGTGTGCAATAGCATTACGTCTAAAGAACAATGTACCAAAAAATTTTAAAAATAAAAAACAATGGACATCCCTTAAAAAATACCTTATTGCTTACAGATGGTAGCCTTCATCTGAGATGTAATCTTTTTGCTGCTGGAGGGTCTCGCCTCCACGCTGGTGGCCACTGACTGGTCAGGGTGGTGGGTGCTGAAGGTGGGGTGGCCGTGGCAATTTCTTAAAATAATAACAATGAAGTTTGCGGCATCAATAGACTCTCCCTTTCATGGAGGATTTCTCTGTAGCAGGAGATGCTGTTTGACAGCATTGGACCCGTGGTAGAATTTCTAGAATTGGAGTCGGTCCCCTCAAACCCTGCTGCTGCCTCATCAGCTCAGTTTCTGGAATATTCTAAATCCTTTGTTGTCATTTCAACGATTTTCACCAGGAGTACATGCAATCTCAGGAAACCACATTCATTGCTCGTCAGTTCAGGTTTCATCATGAGATTGCAGCCCGTCAGTTCCATCTTTGGGCTCCGCTCCTGATTCTAGTTCTCCTGCTCTTTCCATCCCATCTGCAGCGACTTCCTCCCCTGAAGTCTTGAGTCTTCAGTTTGTAAAAAACGCAATATCCACAAAGCACAATATAAGGTACGTCTGATAATAAACACCCAGATATTCAAATGTCACTCTTTCCATATATTTGCCTCCAATACTTTCAAAAACATTTTTGCCTCAAGAAAGAACAAACATTACAGATAAAACTGAGGCCATTCCCATTCCCTCCTCTACTTCCCTGGAGATAAGCTCTATCTTCCTGTTACACTGTGACCCTTCCAATTATTTTTGTACTCTTACGACATAGAAGCCTAAAAATATTACGTAGGGATTTTAAATTGTTTATATACATGGTATAATAACATACATATCCCTTTGCAATTTTCCTTTATTTCATTCAATATTCATATTATGTTTTGGAAATTCATCCATAATTATACATATATAAATATGTATTGTAATTATTTTAACTTCTATATAGTATGTCCTTATATGAACATGTCATTAGTTATTTCTCCATTTTGGGGGTTTCAGCTATGATCAACAGCACAGTAATGGGTATCTACTTGTGGAGCCCAAATCTATGTTGTACACCAGCCCAAGACTTTATTTATTTATGTTTAGTAATCTCTATACCCAACGTGGGGCTCAAACAACCCAGAGATCAAGAGTTGCACACTCTTCCAACTGAGCCAGCCAGGTGCCCCTGCCCAAGACTTTTTGGGGGATATCAGCTCAGAAGTAGACTCCTGGGTCGTAGGGGATACATGTTTCTAACAGATATTGCCAAATTGCTTTCTGAGAATATGTTTTAAACTCTACGTCTCCCCCAATACTTGATATGTGGGGACTTTCAAATGCTTGCCAGTCTGATAGGCATAACTGTCTTCATCTCCACTTTGCATTTTCCTGATCACTTGGGAGTGTAGACATTGGCCATTCAAGCTTCTCCTTCTGGGAATGAAATTGGTTTATTTATTTATTTGTTTACTTTTTTTGAGAGAGAGAGAGAGAGAGAGAGAGAGAGAGAGAGAGGGAGAGGGGGAGGGGCAGTGGGAGAGGGAGAATCTGAAGCAGGCTCCATGCTCAGCATGGAGCCGGAGGTGTGGCTCGACCTGACGATCCTGAGATCAGGACTGGAGCCAAAATCAAGAGTCAGATGCTTAACCAACTGAGCCACCCAGGGGTCCCTGAAATTGCTTCTTTTAGTCTATGCCTTTTTTTCCTATGTGGTTGGTAGGGTTTTAATTTTTTTTCTTTTTTAACTGATTTGTGGGAGTTGTTTATACATTTTGGGTAGAAATCCCTTGTCAGTTACATGTGCTCTAAATATCTTCTCCCGTCTGCGGCTTGTCTTTTAACACTATTCACAGTGTCTTTAATTTTTCTTCTAATTATGAAAATGTTCAATCAACCACACAAGTTGAGAAAACAGTAAAATGAAACCATATTATCCATTACCCAGACTCAAATGTTAAAAGGTTTTGTCTCACGTGCTTTACTTCTTTTTTCTTTCTTATATTTCTAACATATTTTATTATTTTTAAAGATTTTATTTTTAAGTCATCTCTACATTCAGTGTGGGGCTTGAACTCACGACCCCAAGATCAAGAGTTGCCCACTCCTCCGACTGGGCTGGCTGGGCACCCCCACTGCTAAGGTATTTTAAGGCCCATCGCAGACTGTAGGTCATGTCCCTCCCACATACTTCAGTAACCATCAGTAGCTCAGAGGATACTTTGTAGTTATGCCACAATGACACCTATCAAAATTCACGCTTACTCCTCATATCACCTACTATGTACGTAGTGATTGTGGATACATGGGAGTTTCTGGGTTTCACATTTTTTGCTGCCAGACACAGATGTCCCATTGCCTGGCCTGGGGTGACGAGAGCTGTCCTTCTAGGTGAGGACGACCGGGGGTGATTCCACCTCTGATCCATCAGGGGCTCCTTTTCCAGGAAGCGGCAGCCTTTCTACACCTGGGGGGACACAGGAGCCACCTGTGGCCCACTGGAGTCACTACTTCTCTGACACTTCTGTTAGAAAGTAGCCATCAGGAGCACCTGGGTGGCTCAGTCGGTGAGGCGTCTGCCTTCAGCTCAGGTCATGATCTCAGGGTCCTGGAATCGAGTCCCGCATCAGGCTCCCTGCTCAACGGGGAGTCTGCTTCTCCCTCTTTCTCTGCCTCTCACCCTGCTCGTGCTCTCTCTCTGTCTCTCTCAAATAAATAAAATCCTTTAAAAAAGAACGTAGCCATCGACCTTGGAGAGGGTCTGCCTGCTGCTAGTATTTTCCCACGCCTGTGTGGGAGGCCGGTGTGAGCTCAGGCAGGAAACTCTTCATACCCCTCTGGGAAGAGGGGAGCCAGAGAAGCCGATGAGAGTCTGCAGGCTCTGTGGGGTGGGCTGGGCTCAATCCCTCTGCTGAGTTTTCACAATGAAGAAAGCAGATGTTTACTGGAGGGGGAAAAAGGGCTTGAATACAAATACTAGAATAGGGCTTCTCAAATCTGTGTGTTCTGTGATTCCCTTGACTCGGAGAAAGTCTGTGCAGTTCTCCCTATACTGCCTAACACGGGAAAGACCCCAGATCTCTGAAGCAGCTTTGGATAAGACACCAGTGAGGTAATGTCTGGTTTTGGTTAAATATCCCAAATAGATTACTCACTCTTGCTAGATAAAAGGTAAAGACACTATCGTGTTATAAACACAAACCCTGCGGAAAACAGGCCCCCCCTCCCCCGGACCTGCACTGGGAAGCCTCGGGGCTGTCCTAAGACCAAGGGTTAACCCTCCTGACAGGAAAACCAGTTGGCTCTGTGACCTTTGCAAGCTCCTTTTCCCTGGGACCCCAGGCCACCAAGGAGAAGGGGGATGCTCGTTTCCCACACAGTCTCCTCTCCGAGTGCAGGAGACGTGCTAGACTCCGGTGCCGGAGTCAGGCCCCAAAGGCTGCAGGCAGTAGCTCTTACCCTCTGGGCCTTCAGTCCTGGGCCTGGGAGCAATTCCTTCCATTTAAAAAGCACTTCACAGTTTTGTTTTGTTTTTTTAAGATTGTATTTCTTTATTTGACAGAGAGAGAGACAGCACAAGCAGGGGAGCGGCAGGCAGAGCAGGCGGAGGGAGAAGCAGGCTACCCGCAGAGCAGGAAGCCTGACATAGGGCTCGATCCCAGGACTCCGGGATCATGACCTGAGCCGAAGGCAGACGCTTAACCGACTGAGCCATCCAGGCGCCCCACCACTTTGCAGCTTACAAAGAATTCCACATGCACTGTTTCAACCCACAAGAACTTTGCAAGAGGAGCAGAGAATAGTGAGGCTCAGATTGGTTCAAGTGCCAGGCAGGGCCTCTAAATGGGGAGTGTGGACCCCAAGGCCAAGGTTGTTTGCCTGCACCCATTGGAGGGGGTTTAGAGGCCTGGGAGAGGCTGACAAGAGAGCAGGGATTCACTTTTTGACCCCAGGGGTGGGTCCGAGCCCTCACCACCCCCGCCGTCCTGTCAGGGGACCCTCTGTCCTGTCCACACTGCCCAGGGCCGGGCTGGCCAGAGCTTCTGTTGTACAAGGAGACTAACCCAGCGCCGGCGCAATGGATCGACTTCCCCAAGGGTCCTCGCCCGCCGCCAAGTCCACCCACACACTCTCTGACCCTCTGCGGTGGGGTCCTTGAAATGTCATTTCACAACGTCCCGGCCGACCTCGGGGCGGCGGATGGTAAACCCGTTAGCGCTGGCCCGTCTCCCGAACAGGCTCGGCAGCAGACTTCCTCCTCCCCCACACCGTTGCCAGGCCGCCTGGCCTGGAATCTCGGCGGCAAGCTCCAGACGGTGCCAAGAAGCGTCTCCAGGACGTGCAAAGGCAGCACGCAAGGGTGAAAAAGCACCAGCTGATGCTGGGGCCACCCCGCCCCGTGGGAACCTCCTACAGGCCTCCGTGTGCACGGGGGCTGCCACACCGAGGGGCTGCCAGGACTGGAAGGTGCCCTGTGGAGCGCTCGCTCAATCCCTCCGAGCACCTCCTTCCTGAGTCTCCTCCCCCAAAAGGCTCAGCAGGACTCCCCATGCTCCTTGGGGCTCCCAGACCCTCCTCTGAGGAAATCGCCAGCCTCCCATGGGGGCAAGAGGCTTTAGTAATCTGGACCGAAATAACATGGAAATGCGATGAACCCATGGAGGCAGAGCAGCTCCCCAGGGGCACCTGCGAGCCTGAAGCCCAGACCAGAGCACCCGCCTCCATCATCCCTGCTCGGCTGACGGTGGCCAGGGGCACGTGGCAGAGTGGAAAGTCACAGGTAGCCGGGGGTTGCGCTGCGCAGGTGACCAGTGATTTTTTTTTAATATGAACACTTTTTACATACGTTCTTTCCTAATCCTCAGACCACAGCTGTGTCTGGAACACAGCAGATGCAGGTGTTGCTTTCTCTTCCTTTCTCCCGATGAGGTTGGAAGGGAAAATACGATCCCCACTTGAGAAAGGAACCAGCCAAGGCTGTCGTATGCACAGAGGGGACCCTAGACTCAGACACAGTGCTCCTGGCCATGCACGTCCAGCCCCGGGATTCTGGGACGCCTCTCAAGCCCTTCATCCCATCCGTCCTCCTAAACTCAACTGTGCACCATCCTCGCAGCTCCTGGCCGCGCTGGGGACACTTCGGATCGGTGAGCCAGCCCAGTCCTCACGAAGCACGAAGGAAGGTAGCCTGCTCTCATTCTACGCAGGCGGAAACGGATGCCCGTGGGGGCCAAGTGATTTCTCTGAAGGGCGCAGGGGCCGTCCAGCTCCCAGGTCCGCTGGGTGGGTGCTGTGGTCCTGAGTGGCCCCCCGCCTCAGATACCAGTCAGGGAGTCCCTCGAAGGCACCGCATCCAGCACCCAGTATGTGCTCAACAGCTGTCTACGGAGTCAGCCCCAGGCAGCTGGGAAGGAGGGAGGCCACAGGAAGCCCGTAGCTGGGCAGGAACTCCTTGCTCTGCTTTTCCTAAGACACTAAACAGCCACAAAACAGTCCATCCTCTGGAGCCTGAGTGGCGCAGTCAGCTAAGCCTCCGACTTTTGGTTTCGGCTCAGGTCGTGATTTGGGGCTCGTGAGATCGAGCCCTGCACGGGGCTCCACGTTCAGCATGGAGTCTTAAAAAAAAAACCCAAACGGTCCATCCTCTGATGGACTTTGGGGGACCAGCCCCTCTGAAGGCAGTACCAGCTCCCGGCGCCCCAGCCCGAGGTCCGACTTCGGTCCCCAGGACTACACACTTCGGTGTCTGGGCCTAGAATCGATGGGCTCCCCCCGAAAGCTGGAAATGGGACTCGCAGCTTCTGTGCTGACGTGATGAGGTGGAATCAAATGGTGAGGACTTCCCAGAACGTTCTCATGAATGAGTTGCTCAGGTTGGGACAAGTCCAGAACGTGTGCCCACGAAGGGCAGCAAGTTGCACACTGAGATCTAATATGAGCCATCTGGTCTGGAGGGACGGGCGCCTGGAAACAGCCCAGCGAGCCAACTTCTCTGGGGGAAATGATGAGTCAACTCTGCCCAGAAACAGAAGCCCGCACCGAAGGCCTCTGTCGCAGGAGCCGCCGAAGCTCCTCTTGGAGGAGCCCAAGTGGGGGAAGTCCAGCTAAAGAGCACCCTCAGATTCCAGGTGCTCAGCCATCTGGTCCCGGGCTTGGCCAGGACACGGTGAGCACGGACCGGGGCGGGGGCGGGGCACGGGGTGCAGAGGACCCAGACAGCCAGCCACACGCGCCAGGCAAGACGGGAGAGGACGGCGGGCCCGGACTGGGACGGCTCAGCCTTGGTCCCCGAGAACAACTTTCTTCTGTGTGTTCCCCTCTCGGCCACAGTCACCACTGCCTCTAAGAAAGCAAAAAGCCAACCAATTACCAGGTCTAATTATCTCCCTTCAGCCTCTTCCTGGCAGCGGCCGCCAAGGCTCTTGCCAAAACTGCTTCACCAACACCCTGATCCAAAAGGCCCCAAGTCAGCAGGAGAAGGCCCTGCCGGCCCAGAGCAGCTGTGAGGTTTTCCCGACACCGGGACAGGCCAGAGGGCTTCCGCGCCGCCGGCTTCAGAGCAGCCCTCTCCCTGGAGACCCGTGGCCTCTGCATCTGGCCCCAGGAGAGATGGGGGTGCCGGCCCCCCGGGACCACGGCAGAAAATGACACAGCAGCGATGATGGCCACTTGCCCCAGCGGCACCCCTGGCCCAGGAAGGGAGGAGGCTTTCAGAGGCCTGTTTGTGCTTGCCCTGGTCAGGGCTTGCCTAGGGCTGGCCTGGGCCCCGGGGACCAGCACGGTTGGGAGATGGGCCAGGGCTCCCGAGGAGATGCTGGGAAGCTCTCCGAGCCTGGCCACATTTCCTTGCCCTTCCGAAGCAGTTGTCCCACCTCTAACGACTGGCGCAATGAGTCAGCCTCCAACCCCAGTGGCCTCAGGGGCCACGGAGAGGCTTGTGAGAGCAGGGAGTGGGGGAGAAGGTGGCTGTCCCCTCAGCACCCAGCCCTGCAGCCTAGGGGACCCGGACCAGTTGCCCATCGCTGGGCAGTTCTGAAACCAGACAAGAAGCAGGAGTGACTTAGGGCCAAGGCCTGGAGAACAGGGGGTATCGTGCACATGGGTGTGACAGCCCTAGGGGACCTGCCACTTCCATGCAGATGCCATCCCGGCCCTGTGTGGAGGGACACAGGTCCCGCCAGCAGACTGGGAGCCTTCAAACCCCAATGAAAGGAGGGAGGCTACGCCCGGGAGGTGCTGGTGACTCATCCCCAGAAGAAAGGAGGTCTAGAAGCCAAGACGGACATGCTTCCCAGCCCCGACCCATGCAGGCAACAGCTCACCCGTCCCGGCACGCACGCCCGAGAGGTCTCTGGGGATACAGAAATCCCACTGGCCAGTGATTAGAAAAGAATGTCTTCCTACAAACTGTGGTGGGGAGTAATTTCCCCATATGTCATCATGCTGGTCACCGGCAAACACCGACTGTGCGGGGCTGTCTCAGGTATTTGGTTACGAAGGCCAGCCCCTGCGTCTTGAAGACAGACCATCAAGGCCAGCCAAGCTTAACAGGAGCCTGAGCGACTGGACACCCCCGCCTTGCACCCGGTCACACGCAGGGGACAAACAACGCCCACTTTGCACACTTTATTCCTTTCCTCTTTGGCGGTGACTGGAAGGCTGGGAGAGGTGGGAAGCAGTGAGAGCGTCTAAGGAGGAGCCGAGCGTGCCGGAGGGAGAGCAGGGGGCTGTGGGACAAGGCTCTCGGGTCTGCATGGGGAAGGGGACAGGGCAGTCATGACATCCCCTGGGCCTGGGCTTATCTTCTCCAGCTGTCCCTCCAGAGCTCTGGCCTCGGCAGGTGTCCCTTTCTCCCTTCCTCACTGCGGTGAAGGCTGGGTTATCAGCGCCCTGCTTTCCCGCAGCCCCACACAGAGCTCCTCTAAACAAGACAGTCAAGAAGGGGTGTGGTGGGATGGGAGCACGTTGCCCCCCACGACTCTGGTGATCTCTGCCCCCTTCAGCACACTCTCTCCCAAGAGGCCATTCTGGGCGACTCTGCTACTGAGCTCACCAAACTCCAGCTACCCTGACCTCCCCCTGGGGGAGGGCTGCACCTGCTCCCCGAAAGTTTGTCTCTGCGCCTTTGCTCACACCCTCTGCATCCAAAAGCCTGGCCCTTCCGTCTATCATAATGTGACCTTTGTCCTCCAAATCCAGCGCCCCTGTGTGGCTTTTCCTGACCCCTTGCCCCGTGAACCCGTGCTGCGCCGGCTCAGCCCAACTGTGTGACTTGATGGCACACCCTGCTCATTACAGCGAGCCCTGGGCCCAGATGCTGCCGTCTCCATACTGGGCCCAACCCCCACCTCACAAAACCCAAGCGAATACCAGGTAGGTGCTCAGGAGTGTGGCTTGACCGGACTGAAAGACTGAGGACAGAAGCACAGCCCGCAGCCGAGTGGAGATGTCATCTGATTTATTAATTAATGCAAACACAGTTCATGCAAGTGCTCCAGGGCATGGTTAGAAAAAAAAACCCAGAACATTTAAAAAATGATAAAAATAACATTTACCAGCCTAGAAATAACTCCCGTCCTTTCTTCCCAGCGCCGGTTCCCCTCCTGGCCTCCCAGGGCCCCCCACCCCCCACCAGCTGGTTGTCCCCTTTACCCACCGCACTTCTTTGGTGATTAACAGAACTCCTGCCAGTGCTTGCTAATTGGGTTAATGCACTGGCTCTCCCAGCAGCCCAGCCCACCACACTGGCTGCTTTCCCAATACCTGCCTCTCATCTGTTCCAGGCTTACTAATTTGCAACAACAACCTCCATTGTCCCCCACATCTGGGACTTCGGGGTTTCAAGTGAATCTCCCTAAGGCAGAGAACAGAAGATGCTGCTATTTCGGTTTGTCTCCTGGACAATGGGGCCATTCTCTGGGGCCTGTGGGCAGTGCAGGGGAACCTAAGCCGTGATGGGACCCGGGCCAGGGAGGGGAGCACACAGGGGTAAAGTTCTGAACTTTTCTTCTTGGCTACTTGGGTTTACATTTCATTCCAACCAATTTCAGATGCAACTGACAAGCCAGGAGCCTGGGGATTTGAGGACCCCCGCCCTTTGGCCTCTGGTCTCTAGAACAGCCTGCACAGGGCTTGGGCAGGTCTGACCTGGCCTGACCCAGCTTCCCCCAGAGAAGGCAACATTGAGGGTGGTCTTTCCCACCCCCAAGGCTCAATCATTGCCTCTCAACACCCCAGGGGTGGGGGAGGGGAGCTTTTCTCCCCTGTTGTTTGTGAGATGTTTTCATTCTGCTTAAATCGGTTTCACCTGAAAGAGATCATTACCTGCCCAGGAGCACCTGGCTGGCTCGGTCGGTAGAGCATTCTTCCCTTGATCTCAGGGTAGTGAGTTCAAGCCCCACGCTGGGCGTGGAGCCTACTTAAAAACAAAGAGATTATTACCTGCCCAATGGAAGGCAATGTCAGCATTCTTGAAATGGGATGCACCCGGGACAGCCGGAGACAGCCTCCAGGAGTCTGAGACGCACCTGGGGGTGCCTTACCCTGGTTCTCACACCTTCTGTGGTCTGAGCCCCCCTTTAGCCTGGCTCCTGGGAAGGAGCTCAGTTTCTTAGAGCAACTTTTCTACCTTTGCTCCTCCCAGCCTCTAGGTAATCCTACTGTCCCCGGGCAGCTCCCAGGGCTTCCGACCACAGGCTCAGGGAGTGCTGAACGTGAGCCCCTGGGGCAGCCCTGGGCTACTCCCAGGGACACGTCCGGAAGATGAGCTTTTGGCATTTTATACAGTCACACCTTCTATTGTTCCGTCTGGACCTCTGACCGTGCCGTCCCCACGCCCCTGGGAGGGGCGGGAACACTAGAGTGCGCCTACTGGTCGCGGTCATGGTGGTGGCTGGTGCTCCAGAAAGGCCCCTTCCGTGTTGCCTTCAACTCTGATTTTCAACTCCCCTTACCCCATCCCTCTGCTCTCGGGAGGGTGCAAGCCTCTGGCACTCAGCTCTGCGTTCACTGCCGCAGGGGAGAGGTGCTCAGTGCGTCCTTAATGAATTCGATTGGGTTGGGAGTTCCTGGCGAGGACTTAAGCGCCCGCCCAGGCTGTCTCCGGAAAGGAAGTGCTGATTTGAGAAACACGTAACGGAAGGCACCCACCGCTTCCCCCACGACGCTGGGAGTCGGGCTGGCTCCCTGGACAGGGGAACTCCCTGCAGAGACGTCTCCCTGTGACTGTCTGCACACCACTGCCCCCTGCTGGACACGGAGGCCATCCAAAGCCAGCCACCCTGGGGCTCCTTCCTTCCCCGTTCTGGACACAGCTCCTGGCCTAACCGGTTTCTCGCCCTGACTGCTTTCCTTTGACTCTGCGTCACCCAGGAAGGTACGCAAGGAACAGCAGCTGCTTTGAGTCCCGTGAATACTGCCTGAAAACCGAGGCGACCCAGAGTCACTGGCAAGCAATCCGGCAGCACCGCGGACTGTTACTGCAAGGATCGATAGAAGATTCTCCGGAAGAACTTCCACCTGCTCGTGAACTAGAACCTCTGCGGAGCTGACCACACTTGGGAGTCACCCGAGGAAAACCAAGAGGAACAAAAGGCTTCAAGCAGGAGAATTTCTATTTTAAAAACAGTAAAAACTTTCTCCTTTGGGGAAAGATCAGGGAAGGGAAAGCACACACACTGTGGGTCAGACTGCTTTCTCCTTCCCCGCGACACCCTCCTCTCTTCGATTACAGGGATTCGTGAATTTGCCTTACTATTTCTGCCCTGACCCCATTAGCTTGTAAGTACTTTGTCCAGTCCAACAACTGGTCTGTAAGGTACAGGTACTCAATTCCTGGCAGTCAAACACACGATGGGAGTGGCTTAATTTGCCAATAGCGATGGTATTATTGTAAGTGAAAAAGAAGGCATCACACGTGTCGCTTATTCATTGCTTCGGTTTGCCGAGAAGTTACATTCATCTTCCCAGATGGAACTGGAGTGGCAGGCATTTGGATACAGGAATCAGGCTCAGGGAGGAAGGTGGCCCTGAGCCGATATCCGGGAGTGGCACAGCATGGCCCTGGGACGAACTACAGGGGGTGTGAGCTCGAAGTCTGGTACCTCCTGACTGCTGCTGGGGGCCCTGGGGGCCAGCACTGAGCCAGAGCAATAAAGCCACATGGGGAGAAGAGGGCAAGGGACAATGAGGTCAGACAAGCCAGGGGCCTGGGAAGTTTTCAGGATGACAGGGTGCCCAGTGGCTTCAAGTGCAGCTGAGTAATCTAGTCAAGAAAGGATTGAGAGTCATCCGAGGGAAGGGTGACATGAAGATCAGTGGGAACCAGCTCAGGCTGAAGGGTGGCCAGAGCTCTGTTGCCAATGGGATCGATGGGGGAAGGGGGGGGAGACCCCGAGGACAGGACAGCAATCGAGGCAGGCCAAAGGATAAAGACTTTGGTTTCAACCTTGCGCCCAGGCTTGGCTCCACCAACCCAGCTCCCCTATTGCCCCCAGTTGCAATTTCTGAAAGCCAAAATTAATCATACCACTTCCGGTAGTAATTAACACACCTGCTGGCTTGCCACTTGCTGGCCATTGAAGGCGAAGTCCTTTGCCAATCCGTAGGGTATAATTTGATCTCGGACTTGGCTTCTTTCTTTTCTTTCTGTCTTTCCTTTCTGTTCTTTTTTTTTTTTTAAGATTTTATTTTTTAAGTCTTCTCTACACCCAGCCCCCCAACCCCCAATGGAGAGTCACAAGCTCTCCCGACTAAGCCGGCCGGGCTCCCCTCAAACTTGGTGTCTTCATCACCTAGAAAGGAGAGTTGTGCAGATCCATAATCCCTTGTCCAAAACCCTTGCGGCTACGTGTGTTTGGGAATTCACAGCTTCCCCACACAGAGGGAAGGCGGCGCACCTGCCATATGCCACGTAAAGCCACCCGCAGAGACTCGGCTCCACCCTGTCCTCAAACACACCGAGTGGGACAAATAAAGACTCCAAACCACCTCCCAAGAGGTCAGGTCAAGTTTTCTACCAACAGAGTTACTAAGATATTTTTGTTTTTGTGAGCTTTTCCAATTTTCAGAATTGTGATAAGGGCTTGAGGACCACTCTTCCAGGGTTGTTTTAATGTCCAAATGAGTGTGTGTGTGTGTGTGTGTGTGTGTGCACGCGTGCACCCTGGTTTCTCTGTCTTCGGGGGCTGCAGCTGGGCTGAGCTCAGGGGTGCAGGGACCCCCCTCACCACGGCAATCCCTGCTCTCGAAGCTGTGGTCTCTTGGAGGCAGGGATGAGGTTGGCCTTGCACTTGCCCTGGGTAGGCACCGAACATCTGGAATGTTCCTCATTGTGACAGAAGGCAAATGTGGCACCGTCTCAAGTGCTACTGTCCTCGCCTTTGGGCAAAAATCACTCCTTCCAGAGGGTCATTCATCCCGACTCTTCCCTCTCGGCCCCTCACTGCTGTTCTCCATGGCTCCTACACCCCATTCTCACTAACTGGGCCCCTGGCTCTTGGTCTTATTCTTCGTCCCGTCCTCTGCCTTACTCGTAAGTGACGTTAATAAAGAGTGGACCGGTCAGCTTCACCAGGAACTATAGCTCCTCTGAAATCCCCAACCATAACTTCAGATCCTCCTCCCTAGTATATAAGCTTCAGACGTCCTCGACACCGGCTCCCTTAACCTCTCTTAACCCAATTAAATACCCACCTATCTAGCCTGGGTCCCGTGATTTATCCCTTCAACCACGCTCTTGCCAGTGCCTTCAACGTTTCTGTCCCCTTGTCCTTCTGCTGCATGTACCCTACAAATCCCTACTACCTGTCTGTTCCACTACAAGACCCAGGCCTCTGGAAGGTGCTGGAAACAGACCCCAAAATGTGCAGATTACGGCTCTTCTGGGAGTAGGACCTCCAACTTCAACTGGGCCTTCGGCTCTGCTGACAAGCTGTCTTTAAGTTTCTGGTCTGCTTCCTTGCTCATTTCTCACTCCAGCTTTTCCAAATCCTGGGCAGCCTGAAGCCTCCTCCTGTTCACGCTCCTGTGCCTTTTTTTTTTTTTTTTTTTTAAGATTTTACTTATTTATTCGACAGAGATAGAGACAGCCAGCGAGAGAGGGAACACAAGCAGGGGGAGTGGGAGAGGAAGAAGCAGGCTCATAGCGGAGGAGCCTGATGTGGGGCTCGATCCCAGAACTCTGGGATCACGCCCTGAGCCGAAGGCAGACGCTTAACCCCTGTGCCACCCAGGCGCCCCTCCTGTGCCTTTTGCCGTCCCCTCCACGTTCTCCCTGAGATCTTGCTTTCCTCCTTCCTTGCATTTTTAATCCCTCCAGCTCTTATGGTTCCTTCTCTGAAAGTTACAAACAGGCACAAAGTCTTTCCCTCTTAAAAGATAACACTCTTGGGGCGCCTGGGTGGCTCAGTCGGTTAAGCATCTGCCTTCGGCTCACGTCATGATCTCAGAGTCCTGGGATCGAGCCCCACATCGGGCTCCCTGCTCCTTGGGGAGCCAGCTTCTATCTCTGCCCCTGCCCCTACCCCTGCTTGTGTTCTCTCTCTCTGTCAAATAAAATAAAATCTTAAAACAAAACAACCCTCTCTTTCCGGGCGTCTGGGTGGCTCAGTTGGGTAAGCGTCTGACTTTTGATCTCAGCTCAGGTCGTGATCTCACGCTCACGAGTTCAAGCCCTTTATTGGGCTCTACACTGGGCATGGAGCCAAAAAATAAAAAGAAAGAAAAATAATCCTCTTCCTTCACCAGTGTCTTCAGCCCATGTTCTGATCTCTTCTGCTTATGGCTGAGCTCTATTAAGAGTATAAAGCCGCTGCCTCCATTTTTATGCCCCTCCCGCTCTTTCACATCAGTCCCAATCAGACCCCAACCTGACTGAGGCTCCTCTGGCCAAGGTCACCAACGGCTACAATTCACCGACTCCTTTCAGTTCTTTGTACTTGTGTCCCCGTCTGCCCCCTGAGATCACTAACCTTCTCCTCCCCTCCCATCGCAGACCCTCCTGGCCTTTTATCTCTCTGATAACTTCTCTGCTTCTTCTGTGGGCTCTGCTCCCTCTCTCATCCTTTGTTCATGTGGCTGTTTCCCGGATATTGTGTTAGTCTCCTTTTCTCACCCACTGTCCTCCCCAGAGGAAGGCTCCACGACGCCCTATCTGCTGACGACTCCTATTTCTCACCACTTCTGGAGTTTTCTGTGGAGACAGACGGCTCTACCCAAACGGCCTTCCCCAGCCTTCCCCAAGGCTGTTCCGTTTTCTTTCTCCTATCCTGGCACCATAACCTCCACTGGCCTGCGCATCCCTCCACTCTCTCCTGCGTACCCCACGGGACTCACCAGGTCCATCTCTAATCTGTACGCTCCTCTCCACTCCTAGGCTAGTGCCCTAACTTAGATCCCTGGCTCCTAGGCCTGCACTATTGCACAAGCATCTTAAGTGGGGCCTCCCTGTCTTCGGGTTTGCACTATTTCCCTGTCCCGGTGTGCAGCTGGAGCCCCATAACATGCAGTGGACAGGAAAAACTCATCTAGAGTCACAGAAAGCAGATGGGTGATCATCTGGGGGCGGGGTGGGCATGGGGGGATTAAACATAAAGTAGCATAAGGGACCTTTTTGGAGATGAAGAAATGCTTCGGATCCTGATTGGTATTGGGCATATTGGTATGTGACCAATGGGTATACACACACGCTTGTCAAAATCCATCAGATTGTACGTTTAAAACCGGTGTGTTTTATTGTACGTAAAATATACCTGAATAAACTTGATTAAAGACAGACTCCCTTCCATGTCACCCCACTACCTGGAGAGCCAAGTTCCAATTTCTTACCCCGGCACAGGTAATGATAGGACCTCTTCCCCATCCCCTAAAAACGCGCACATTGCCTACCGCTGAGATCTGGAAGGGGCCTAGCCGTCCAGGCCCTCCCGCGGAACAGCCGCCGCGTCCCCGACCCGCAGGCGACCGTGCTTCCTTTAGGGTCCAGCGAACCGACATAAATGCCCATTGCACAAATTTTCGGTTGCGCTCCTGCGTTTCTGTCCCTCCCTCCTTTGCTAGGCTGCGGGCGTGTCAGCTGCACCCTGCTGCCCCCAGGCTTGTGTCTACAGCGCTTCCCACCCAGCCGCTGCGTCGTGGTCACAAGACCCGGGCCTCGACCACGCAGTCCCGCTGGAAGGACAGCGGGCCGACACTGCCGCCCCGCTCCTCCAGTCCTGCAGGGGGCGCTGTGGCAACCTCGCACCTGTCTCCCTGCTCTCGACTTCTCCTGGCGAGCTCCCAGAGCCGCTCGCTCGGGGCTCTGCCCCTCCTGGCAGCATCCCTCCTCCCCATTGGGCGAGGGCGGGCCGGGCCGTCCAATGGGACGAGGCGTTGGTGCGAGGAGGCGCCGCCATCTTCGGGCCGCTGGGCCCCTGCACCGGTCTCTGGCCACCAGAGGTAGGTGGTAGGTGGGCCGGGTTGCGCCGCCTGCGGTCCCCGGCCTCGCCCCCTCGCGCTCCGCTGCGGACCCACGATGCCGCAGTACCAGACCTGGGAGGAGTTCAGTCGCGCGGCCGAGAAACTCTACCTCGCCGACCCTATGAAGGTAAATCCCCGCGGGGCCGCTGCCTCTGCCCCGGGTCAGGATGTCTTCCCTGCGGTCCGCGCGGCCTCCGGAGCTTCTCCAGCCCCGGCAGGAGGTGCTGGGCGTGAGCGGAGACGTACCCCGCCGGGTGTCCTGGTTCCCGTTGCCTCCCGAGGAGCGGCCGGACGAGGCCCGGAAACCGGGTCATCGCAGGGCCCCAAGCGGCCCTGCCCTGCCTTCCCCGCCCCCAGCCCAGAACTTCCCGGTTGCCGCGGTTGGTTTACGTGTCACTAAGGGCAGGGCTCCTCCCCCTGCGGCTGCGGCCTCCTGACCCTGAGTGGTCTCGCTGCCCTTTTCCCGTCCTTCTGCGGCGTATATGAGAATGCTTGCACCCTTTCCTCAGGAAATGCTCTTAAACGCAAATGTTGGTAGACCGTTTAGGGGGTCATTCATGGCCCCCACAAAAATTATGATAAGTAGATGCCAGGGGTTAGCTCCTTATTGAAGAGCAAAGAAGTCCGAATGACGGGAATGGAAGCATCATTCAGGTCTTGATTTTTCTTCCTCTCGAGTTTTTACTAATTTTGTTGTCCTATCCAAAGACTGTTTAAATCTCTTTGCTAATTAAAAGTCTCCGTAGGTTTTTAGACGTAGATAAGTAACAAGGAGCTGTGAAACAGTGTTTGTCCCTTCCTTACAATAAAATGATATAATAATAGATGAAGACCTGAGTTAGGTATTTTTGAAATCGAGCGTTTTGTTTATGACACGATTTCTAGCTCCTCCATTTGGTTGACCTCCCGTGTTTGTAGGGACATTGGTTTCTCCAGCAATGTACTGTACGAACGATACGGGATTTTTGTCCAGAATCACCCACACGGTACACAAAATATCTGAAAACATAGTAAAGAGTATAGAAATTCACATCAAGAGTAATCATATTTTAATTAATTTAATAGGGAAATGAGGGTGCCTGTGTGGCTCAGTTGTTAAGCGTCTGCCTTCGGCTCAGGTCACGATCCCAGCGTCCTGGGTTGGAGCCCCGCATCTGGCTCCCTGCGAGGACCTGCTTCTTCCTCTCCAACTCCCCCCTGCTGTGTTCCCTCTCTGTCTCTTGCTGTCAAATAAATAAAATCTTAAAAAAATAATAATAATAATAGGGAAATAAATACAAGATGGTAATTACAACGTATTGCTGTGAACAGAGCCGGTCTAGAATATGCAGGATGGAGAGAGAGCCATTCCTCTCTTCACCCCACAGAAAAGTCCAGGGCCTGAAAACTTCTACTGGTTTTCGACTGATGTTTTGATAGGTGAGGGGCTCTTGACTAACAGTTCTGTGGAGTGCCTTCTTTGCGACAGGCATTTTAAACTACATATCCTTACATGTATAATTCATGTGAACAAGCAAGACAACCCCTTGAGGTAAGTGAATAAACAGTCCTTGATACATTAAATGGATTGCCTGGTCTCTGAGAGATGGAGCTAAAATTTGAACCCCGTTCTCTAAACCCAAAGTCTGTGCTGTCTCTGCCAGAACTAAAGAAGAAGAGAAGTTTTGTCAAGACTCCTCGGAAGCTGTTCTACAGAATTCTCTGTCTTCTCTCCCACCCTCCCGAGCCTGTCGAGTACGCCTGGCACCTTTTACCGTTTGCTCTTGCATTGCTCTCACTGAAGATGGGGTTCCTGCTGGACCACGTGATAACCTGTCAGTCAGCCTGTCTGCGTTTTTAGTCCCTCCTTCACTCATGCCACAACTCTAAGACAAAAACGGGATTTTCTCAGTTTCCTACTTAATACTTAAATACTGGTTTTTCATTGATTGCTGGGTCAAGTCCAGACTCCCAGTCCATAGTCTGACCCTCTCCAGTCTTTCTGGCTTTATCGTCCCACCATATCCACATCCTAAGCTCTAGTCTGATGAAGTTACAGAACTTAGATCTTCATATACACTGCTCCTTCAGCTTCTCTCCTACCCTCTTCCCTAAAAGAGAAAAGCATATGTGAGCAAAGCTACCTTTAGGAATCCTTTTTACACTTCCCTTTCCCCCAGTTTAAATTACTTGTTTTCTCTTCTAGTGTATTCCTTTATAAAAGGACTTAATTCGTGTGTCTTGTGTTTGGTTATTTTGGTTGGTTGAATTCAAAGTTCCTAAGAGAGCAAGAATCTCGATTGCTTTTTCTCCCTTTGTGGCCTCTGACCTGGTAACTTAGATGCCCCTTCAGTTACAAAATAGACCCTCTTACAGTACCATAGAGCTTTTAATTCGCACGTCTCCTCATGAAGCCAGCCGTTTTTTTTTTTCAACTGAGAGTTAAGACTTTTATAGTTGTCATGCTTAGTACATTTTTTTTAAAGATTTTATTTGTTTGAGAAAGGGAGTAAGTGAGAGCACAAGTGGAGGGAAGCAGAGGGAGAAGCAGACTCCCCGCTGAGCAGGGGAGCAGCTGTCCTGGGCGGGCTCCATCTCAAAACCCTAAGATCATGACCTGAGCCTAAGGCAGATGCTTAACCGGCTGAGCCACCCAGGCACCCCCATGCTTAGCACATTTTAAAGTTTCATTTTGTTTCTGGAGAACTGAATTTTTTTAAAACATGTAGAATTGAATTAAATAACCCAATATATAGAATTGGGCATCTAAAGATAATCTAGTTGTAATTTATATAAGTGCTTGGTGAGTTCCCTTTTCTCCTTCACCAAAACAAATCTCAGAGTGTTGTGCCCCACCCCCCACCCCCCAGTCCCAGGAGAGCAGAGACATAATGGGAGAAGCTGTAGGTTACAGCTCTTCATAGCCCTTTTTCTTTAGTTTCCAGAATTGTCTTGAGGCTTCTCGTTCTACATTGTGACCATTTTAAAATTATGTTCCTGTTTTGGCTTGTAGATACCTGGCACTTTTTAAAACGGATAGCTATTTATGTTGGTCAGCCAAAAATGGACTGCCGTGGACTGTTTTGAATCCATCATTTAGGAAAATAAAATTGATGTTCCCAGAAGTTGTGAACTCTATTGGGAGATGTTTTCTTCTAGATAAATCATTTTCTCGGGTCCCTAACTGTAGAATGCCAAACAACAAAGGTATTGTGTAGCATGGCGCTCAATGCAGGAATTATTTTGGAAGAGTTATCGATGGAGACTTATTTTCGTGACAGAATTCTTCTTTTCTGGCACTGTGTGGTGCCATCATGATAAAGACATGGTTTCTCTGAATGCTTGAGTCTGAATCTACCTCGGAGAGCCACAGGGAGGGGACTGCACGAACCGTCACTGCCGTCCTTCCTGCCACACGGATTTGGACTTGCATAGCCTTGTCTGCTGTTTCTCCCCCTGCTTTTCCTATCATCCCTCTGTGGCCGGGTTGGTATCGTAGGGAAGGAAGAACTTTCTCCTTTTTTTTTTTTTAAAGATTTTATTTATTTATTTGACAGAGATAGAGACAGCCAGCGAGAGAGGGAACACAAGCAGGGGGAGTGGGAGAGGAAGAAGCAGGCTCATAGCAGAGGAGCGTGATGTGGGGCTCGATCCCAGAACGCCGGGATCACGCCCTGAGCCGAAGGCAGACGCTTAACCGCTGTGCCACCCAGGCACCCCGGAAGAACTTTCTCCTTTACCCTCTTAGGTTTAATAGCTGGGGCCCTGCAAATTAAAGTGACGAAAGACAGATTAACAAGAGAGAAAACGCGATGTACAGTATACATGGAGCTCACAAAGCATTTGACTTGAGGAGGCTGTTAGAATGGGGGCCTGTATACCCTCTTAACAAGGCTGATAAAGTGGGAAAGAGGGTGGGCTAAGGAAAGGGGGTTTGGGGCTTCTGCGGAGGAAGGTAAGTTGTGGAAAGGTGATCAGTAGGGATTGTGCAGATAAGAGCCCTCCTTTTCCCAGTAAGGGAGAAAGGAGCTCCTTCAGTATTAGAAATTGATGTCACCTTTACAAAGGTTAATATACGTCCTGCGTTTAGCCAGAAAGGACAGAGAGCTAATTGGTCTCTGCTCAAAACAGTCCTTATGCCAAAATGACGTGTTTTGAGGAGGCATATGGTGATCCCCTTCAGTATATAGAAGGTTCCCCACTTATGATGCTTGGACTTCCGTTTTTTGACTTTGGGTACTGCAAGTGCAATATAAATTCAGTAGAAATCATACTATGAATTTGAATTTTGATCTTTTCTCAGGCTAGTGATACGTGGACAAAACTCTCATGGCACTGGCCACAAAGTAACTTCTACAGCCAGTGAGGGGCTTGAACTCATGACCCCAAGATCAAGAGTCAGATGCTCTGCCGACTCAGCTGGCCACGCATCCATGATAATTTCAATTTATGATATTTTCAACTGACACTGTGCTTATAGGGGGCATAACTCCATCGTAAGTTGAGGAAGATCTGTGTATTCTTGGGGGGCAGGTGGAGGGAGAGGGAGAGAATCCCAAGCAGGCTCCACGCCCAGCACAGAGCCTGACGTGGGGCTCGATCTCACAACCCTGAGATCATGACCTGAGCCTAAATCAAGAGTCGGATGCTTAACCGACTGAGCCACCCAGGCACCCCAAGATCTGTATATTCTTAATGCCAAACCACCTTAAGGGTCTCATGGACTTTCCCTGAATGTGGGTATGTTGGGAATTTTCAGTCTATCTCTTCAAACTGGCTGCACATAAGCATCCAACTTTTTAATCTTTTTTAAAAAACTAATTACAGCAATAGAAATGAATTAAAATACTGTTTTCTACCTCTTTCAATAATGATGTTTACGGTAAAGATGTGTTCAGATGTTTTGGCTCTTCTAGAGGGATCCTCTTCAGCATACCTGAAGACTAAATTATTTATGAGAAATGTCTTCTGACTTCACTGTTTCTCAATGTGTATTTTTATTTCAGGCCCGTGTGGTTCTCAAATATAGGCATTCTGATGGGAGTTTGTGTATTAAAGTAACAGATGATTTAGTTGTAAGTATACATTTTTATTTGTTGCGTATGTCCAGATTTGTTTGAGTTAATCACTTGTTTGAAATTAATTACGTAGTGCAGATTGCCCATTAGGATGCTTATTTTGCATTTCATTCCAAAGTCAAAAACCTCATTCTGGAAGCTACTTTTACAGACCCTTGGGGAAATAACTTATTTCATCAATGTCGTATGTCAAGTGTTGTTTAATAATTACTTTCTTCAGACTTTAAGCAAAAGCAGTATAGAGACTTAAACTGGATATGAGGGAATAGAGGTCTCCTTATGAGCGTGCGGGAAGGAAATGATGGTGTTTGAACACAAGTTATAGGCTTTATAGCGCTCTCCCTCCTTCCCTCCCTGCTCAGTCTTGTCACTTCCACACCCCGCATTCCTTCCAGGACCCTCTGCCACCTGATCTCCACATGCAGCAGTCATCCACTGAACTACTCTTGTGGGGAGCCCGGCAGCAGCCCCTCGCTTCCAGACCTGATGGGCTCATCCGTTCACGTCTTACTGGACCCCCTGGCTGCTTCTGATACACAAAACCACGCTGGTGGAAACTATTTTGGCATCTGTGGCTCCATTTTATCTTCTTTTTCTTTTTCTGTGTTTCTGTCTTATTGCTCTTTGCTAATAAATACTGGTGTCTCCAGGATTCTGTCCTGGGTCAACCTTCATACTGCTTCTGGACCAGTCCATTCAGCCGCAGCTGCGGTGCCCCGGACTGCTGGAATCTAGATCTGTCTCCACATTTGTATACTTAGCTCACATTTTTCTTCTGACTTCCTGACTAGCTGTCTGTTAAGCATCCTTACCTCGGTGCTCCTAAAAATTAGCCTGTCTAGAATGGGACTCCTCGTCTCTTCTCAGGCTGCTGCCTCCTGTTCCCTAGCGCCTCAGGGTCCTTCCTTGCCCGTCCTCACATCGGCTGGCCCTTCACTTGAAGAGCTTGTATGTGACCCTCTGATAGCTTCACGTGCTCCCCTGGGCATTTGGGAATTACTGGCTCAGGCACCCTGGTCTCATTCCTGTCACGAGTGCTCTGTGTTCACTGTGCCTCCCCTAAGTTTAGGGTGTCGTCCTCACTTGGCTGGACTGCTGGGCTCGTCTCCCGAAGGTGTCCCTGCTTCCAGTTCATCCTTTGATTGTCTGGAGAGATTTCTAAAAATGCCGGTTTGGTCGTTAATGACCCTGCTTAAAAACCTTAGTGGCTCCTCGTCACTCCTGGTGTAACTGCAGCCTCACGTGCCTCCCACCCTCTGTCTTTTCTGTGTTGCTGAGGGCCTCCCGAGACGTGGCGGGCTGTCTTAGGCCTCTGTGCCTCTGAATGTCCTCCTTCCATCTTTGCGGCCTTGAGTCCCACCACCGCCCAGTGTGGTGAGACAGGTGCTTATCTTTCAAAACCCAGCTAAAAGGATTGCTTCATCTCTTGCTTTGCTTTTCGGCTCTTCTTGTGCCGTATCACAATTGTTCTGGCATAACTGTCTTTGTAGTAGATTCCGAACTTCCACACAACAGCAGTCAAGTTCTTACCTGTATTTCCAGTGACTAGCGTGATGTCCTGACCGGGAGGGTACTTAGTAAACAGGTTTTTAATTCTTCAAAAAAATTTTGGAGTGACTAAAAATCACTTTCTGTCTTTGCGCATATATTAGCTTTTTATATATTTGTGTCCAAGGTTCCATTGTGAGGTTGCATGAATTCAGACTTTGAATGATTACGATGTCTTCCAGGAACCAGCTAAGTTTGAAGTCACTGAAAATGTGAAAAATGGTGTAGTGTGCTAGACTTAGAGTCAAGAGGTTTGAATCCGAGTTCAGCCATTTACCAGCGTCCCAGCCTTGGAAAAGTTCAGACCAGAAGTTTGGCTTTCTGGGCCTCTGTTTCCTTATCCGCAAAGTGCCATAGCGGTGGTCGGCTCCCCTGATCGGGGTGTGGGACGTAAACTACCCACGTGAAAGTACCTAGTAGTATGGCATCAGTGCTTGTTTCTTAGTACCCGCACACGTGTGCTTGAGTCTGGGGCGTTCACACTGAGAATCGTTTCCGCTGTGACGGGCACAGAGCGGAGAGGTGTATCTGCGGAGGACAACTCGGCTTGGCCTGTTTGTAAGATAGGAAAGAATGCGGAACTGATTTTAATCAAAAAATCAAAGAACTGATTTACCTCAAAATGATGACTGTTTGCCTCCTGGTAGTGATGGGACATGCACACGTTGGCCGGAACTGTAATGTCGCACTGGTGACGCCTGTGATGAGAGCGGAATAGAAGAACGCCTTCTGTGTCCTTCCTTAAAACTGCTGCAAATTAGTCCTTACTTGGAAAGGGCCAAGGACACAGTCAGACCCATCCTCCTGAATAGTAAATATATGAATCAACGCTCTGACAAAATCTGTTTTCTAATGACTCTTTTAAAGTGTGTATACTGCCCTTGCTAATTCATTTTAATAGTTACTAATTCCTTCAAAAACTCAGTCTTAAGCTACATTTTTATTTCACCATGTGTCTCTGACTTTTTGTAGTCCCATTTATGCATCATTTTTTTTTTTTTGATCCTGGACTGAGTTATCATATTTTCTATGAATCTGAAATCTTTTCTGTCAAACTGTAGTGACAAGGTAGATAGATTCTCCCACAGCACGTGTACTGAAGTTGACATGTTGGAGATTATTATGGCCGCTTTACAGGATTATTACACAAATTTCTACAGTATGTGGGTAATTTAAGCGAGTGGTTTTTAAAGGCAAAATGACCAGTTGGGGGTGATAAGATTGAACTACAGATTACTTAAATTGATGACTATTATTGCAGGATCATTCGTTCCCTTTAAGACTCATGTGAACCCTTAAAATGGGCTAAAGAAAAATGGACCTTTTATTACAAAATGAGGGAAAGAACTGCCAGCTTAAATTTGATATTTTTTGAAGACCCTAGAACAAATGGTTTTTGAGAAACCGTAAGCGGATCTTAAGTATCTATCTAATGAATTTAACTTACAGCATGGAAGAATTTGGTTTGAATTAAAAATTGTGAATACCTTCAGAAAATCAAGGTTAGACAGGTTTATCTGCTTTAATTTAGACTGTGACCAGGTGTGAGCAAGGGATGGTGGATTTTTTTCTTTAAATTATCATTACTGACCCCTCCCCAACTCCCAATTTCACAGGTGGGGGAAGCAATCCTAATATTGCTGTGCTTTTCCCAATATAACTCAATTAGTCATGACCAGATCCCAGGGAGAAAATAATCTGATTCCAAGCCTGGAGTTCTCATTAGACCCCACAGCAGGAATTAGCATATTAGTTAATTGGTTAATTTTGAGGGTGTTCTGTTAGAGTTCATTTAGTTTTTTGCTTACAGCAGTGAAGTTGGAAATACTACAAGATACTAAAGGAATGTAATTACTGGGGGCTTAGAAACTTGAGCGTAAGAGCCTTAGTATGACCTCCAGAGGGAATAGAGCAAAACGGGGTAGGAAAGACTTGTATTTGTACCCAGTCCTGTATTTGCTATGTTGTTGATAGCCTAGTTTTACGTAGTTAATGTGTACTTTTAAAATTTCTGACAGTGTTTGGTGTATAGAACAGACCAAGCCCAAGACGTGAAGAAGATTGAGAAATTCCACAGTCAACTAATGCGACTTATGGTAGCCAAGGAATCCCGCAGTGTTGCCATGGAAACGGACTGAATGGTTTGAAGTGAAGATCTGTCATGTTCTTAGGAAGTAAATCTCTTAAATCTGAAAAAGTGTTGGGAAAGGAACTACTTTATGTAATTAAGTGGGCTCTTCAGAAGTGGGGAGATCATTTTTTGTACTTTGTTTTTTAATGTTTACTTTAGAGAGCTAGGAATGTAAATGCTTTCAGGTAGAAAAACCTTTATTTATTTTTGGAAATTGAACAAATGCATATGTTGGGAAACCTTTTGCGGGTTGATACGGGGTAAAATACATAATTATTCTACGGTAAGTTCCTATCAGTAATTTGAAAATGAGATACCAGTAAAAGGCAGTTCTTCCTTAAATTTAGTTACTCTGTCTTTAAAAGAAAATTAAATGTAAGCATTTCACTGGATTGGTGTATTTCTTTCGGAGCATAAAATTTGTGCTGTTGACCAGCAAACGTAAAATACGGTAACTGGAATTACCTGTGAGCAGCAGGTGCCTGACTGCGTATAATACAGTAGTGTAGTCTCAGTTGTCGGCACGGCATCGTGGAAGCAGGTACGCTTTACTTTACCTAAAACTTTCCAAATTCAAGCTGTAGTTTTGAATGTAAGGGGTTTGTAGTATCATTAGCTTGTTGAGCAGAGACTTGCTGGAATCTAGTTGTCAGTGCTCAGAAACGACTGCAGTTACTTGAAGTGCACGAACAGAATGATTGCTGGCGGACTGAAACCACCATATTACACAAGTGTTTGCCACCGATTTCCCATCTATGTTTTCTCACAAGGGCTCGAGATTATTCAAACTGTTAAATCTTTGCATATGTCTGTGCCACCCCTGCCCGTTCCTCTCTGTATTTAACCAAGGTGTTAAGCGTGACTGTCACAACTGTTATGTTTTCCATTAGGCCAGAAGGAATATTATTTTATATTTATCATATTATTATAACCTGAATTTTATCACCTAAATGTAATGTTCACTTGTTGCTTCCTACATTAAAATATTTTTTTGTTAGGAATTTGCCGTGTTGAGCAGCATTTTAACATGGAAAATTCCATTAGCCATATGAATTTTTGCATGTTTCAGAGAAGTAAGTAAAATATTATGTGAATATGTATTGTTTCTCTTGAAGTTTTTAACATCTCAAGAATTACTGATTTCTTGACTGGGATATACTGTATTCATTTAGTCTAAAATGAGCCTGATGAGACCGTAGTAAATTTTGTTTGTCGCCAGTACGTTTTATCACAGGACCTTCTCTGAAGATTTATGTTGGTGGCAAGGTTGTTTTCTTGACTAAGAAAAGTAACATCAAATAGTAAAGGGTGTTTAGGGTTTGGGGTCCCCTCTCCCCTGATCAGTGGGATCACTGGAGGATTTTTTTGGCCTTTTTCTTTCTCATTTACACCTTCTGCTTTTTAACACTGCTTTATAAAAATATCCTGGAAGGGAGGGACTGGGATTTGAGTTCCTTGGGTCCTTGTAACTTATAGCACAGAGTGGAGAGCAGAGGTTGCAAGGCAGTTGGCCTGGGGACTTGGTCTCCACTACTTCCTCACTCTGTGGTCTTAGGTTACTTCTCTGAGCCCCCGTTTCCTTCTCTGGAAGTTGGGCTGACAGCAGTATTCCTGGGACTTGAGGAGGATCAAAGGGTAGAACCTATTGTTAGCCCTTAGTACGGTGCTCGGAACATAATAAAGCTCAATAAATGGTAGCTGCTGGCAGTAGTAGTTGCATTTTTTAGGGAAAAAGGTATACCTGGCTCTTAAAGTTTATTTCATAACTTTAATTGAAGGATTATTTAGAGGTAACGTCTGCCTTTTCTGCTGAGAGCTGTGTCTTTATTAAATGCCATTTTTGGCCTTGGGGGGGCAGAACAAGACTGTCCCCAGAGAGAGTGTTCTTATGTGGGAAGAAACTGAAATCCTTAAATCTAAAACTTCTGTATGTGTCTGCACAAAATAAAATTATTAAGATAATTAATTGGTAAATGTATCAAATTTCTTAAAGACCATATAAATAACAAAACACCAAATCATCATATATTCTTAAAATTGCAGTGCTGTGTACTCCCAATTTTATTTATTTATTTTAAAGATTGTATTTATTTACTTGACAGAGAGAGAGACAGCCAGCGAGAGAGGGAACACAAGCAGGGGGAGTGGGAGAGGAAGAAGCAGGCTCCCAGCAGAGCAGGGAGCCCAATGGTGGGGCTCGAGCCCTGAGCCGAAGGCAGACGCTTAACGACTGAGCCACCCAGGCGCCCCTCCCAGTATTTTTTAATCATGAAGTATTTCTAGACACCATAATCACACTTCCCTGGGTTAACTTTTAACAAACATGTTTGTGATGTGTTTGATCAAACTGCTGACTCTGAGGTCATCCACGTGAAGTCACTGTGGTAATTGAGATTCTAGGTATAGTTAGCAGCTAAAATAATTTCATTTTGTTCTCTTACAAGGACCCACTCTCCTTGGAGTACAGAGTTCATTAAACATTGCTGTTAGGCTATATATGTTCTCTACCGTAAAAGGTTGGATTTTCTCTCTTGGGGTACCTACTCTGCCAACTTCCTGTCTTAAAAATCTAAAGTCTCGTGGCACCTGGGTTGCTCAGTTGGTTAAGTGTACCACTCTTGATTTCAGCTCAGGTCATGATCTCGGTCCTCAGATTGAGCCCTGCTTTGGGCTCCGTGCTGAACTTAGAACCTGCTTAAGATTCTCTTCCTGGGGCGCCTGGGTGGCACAGCGGTTAAGCGTCTGCCTTCGGCTCAGGGCGTTATCCCGGCGTTCTGGGATCGAGCCCCACATCGGGCTCTTCTGCTACGAGCCTGCTTCTTCCTCTCCCACTCCCCCTGCTTGTGTTCCCTCTCTCGCTGGCTGTCTTTATCTCTGTCGAATAAATAAATAAAATCTTAAAAAAAAAAAAAAAAAAAGATTCTCTTCCTCTCCCTGTGCCCCTCCCCGCCGGGTTGCTCGCCAAAAAAAAAAAAAAAAAAAAAAAAAAAAGTGTGTCTGTGTGTATAATATATATATAAAGTCTCTTTCTCAGCCACAGCTTTAAGTCATTGATTAGAGGCAGTGTTGGCAGCATTTTATAGTTGATTCTTATGTTACCCTTGAAAATCTAACATTAACAGTTGCATGATGGTAATAGTCTTCAAAGTATTCTAAAACAAATTCAGAATGAGTGAAATGTGAAATTAATTGCCCAAAACAGTAAGAGGTCCTATCCTTTCTGCCTACTGAAAATGAAACTGAAAGCCAGGTCCCTACCTTTATCACACTCCTGTTCCTCTTAGTCAAAAATGCCTTGTGGGAATGGCAGTATCATCGTATTTAGTACTATTTCTCTTTAAACAACAGGGAAAACGTTCCTTTAGTACTGCAGTTGAAATGTATGATAATGTGAGAAGAAAATCAAAATGATTTCATTCCTCTTTCTTACATTAATAGCACTAATTGGGGGGCACCTGGCTGGCTCAGTTGGAGGAGTGTGTGGCTCTTGGATTTCAGAGTCGTGAGTTTGAGGCCCACATTGGGTGTAGAGAATAAACTTTAAAAGCATCAGTTGGACTGGTTCCAGATAAGGTGGAGCAAGCACGTGCCCCATGGCTCTTCCACCAGGGACAGCTGCGAGTGCGTGGAGCGCCGAAAGAAAACAGCAGGTAGATAAGGAAAGAAGTAGAGATGTTGAAGTACCACTGAACCAGCAATGAGTCCACCATTTTCCCCCTCTGGTATCCCCCAGCGTGAACTCAGCACGTTGGAAAACTGGAATTAGATACTGGGGTGCAGACAGGTCACAAGCCCTTTTAATCTGGCTCAAGGAGGGGGAACTTCTAATACACCCAAGAGAGTGTAGAAATCCTTTGTTTTTTTACTCTTTTGTGTTCTCTTACCCGGCCCCCCACTCCCACCCCAGCAATCCCATCATGGTGACAGCATCCACTACTGGAAGTGGGAGCCTGCAGGAGTCAAAACTTGGGGAGATGACCCTCTCCCATATAGCTTTGTCTCCAAGAGGGTAGAACCAATCCCTGTTGCATTTTTCTCTCTGCCCTCCATCCACTTGGCCCTGGATGCAGACACAGTGGCAAAACTAGTCTTCTGGCCAGAGAACTGAAAATAGAAGGAACCAGAAAGTACCAAAGAGATCACAGAAAGGAAGGAATTCAGGAACGGACCTCATTAAGTTGTTGATGAACCCCTGAGTCCACTGCCAAGCTGTACGTATGTGTGCATCTGATCTGTTTCAGCAGACTGAAGACTCTTAATGAGACCACCGCCCAAATCCTAGCCTGGCAACTGGGAGGCATTCACATGCATGGCAATGATTTTGAAAGTTGAACTGACGTCCCAAACTGCCTTCTGAAGGCTATCATTCCAGTGTCAGTTTAGCTTTCAAAACCTTTGCCTGATCTTACACACCTGAAACTCATACAATGTTTTATGTCTATTTGGTCAGAATTTTAATAAACAAGAGTTAGAGTTTAATGACAACGTTCAGAATGCCAAGGATACGATCCAGAATTACCTGGCACACCAGGAAATGGGGAAAATCTCAACTCCTAGAAAAAGACAGGCAAGCGATCCCAGCACTGAGATACCAGATGTTGGAGTCATCTGATAAAGACATTAAAGCAACTATTGTAAATGCTCCAGCAAATCATCAAGAACACTCTTGTAGCCAATGGGGGGAGGGGATCTCTTCAAAGAAGAAGAAGATATGTATATAAAAAGAATGAAATGGAAATTTTAGAACTGAAATACACAGTAACCAAAATTAAAAATTCCCTGAATAGTCTAGCATAATGGAGGAAACAGTGAACTTGAAGATAAACCAAGAGAATTTAATCTGAAGACCAGAGAAAAAGGTTGAGAAACAAGAAAGCAAAACCACAAGCAGAGCTCCAGAGATCTGCAGGACAATGAGAAAAGGTCTAACATTTGTGCCATCAGAATCCCAGAAGGAGAGGAGAAACCATGATGCTGGAAAAAATATTTAAAGAAATACTGGCTAGAAACTTCCCAATTTGGTGAAAAACTGAAACCTATGGATTCAGGAAACTCCCAAGATACCCACACCCAACACAAATCATAATGAAAACTGGACAATACTCTTGAAAGCAGCCAGTGAAAAACAACAGTGATCTATGGGAACTAATGATTTGGATGACTAGATCTCACATCAGAAGTGGAGGCCAGGAGAAGGAGCATAGCATTTCTAAAAGGCCAAAAGGAAAGAACGGACAGCCCAGAATTCTATAGCCAATGAAAATAGCCTTCAGGCACTAAATGAAAAGTCACTCTTGGTTGAAGAAAAACAGAAAATTTGTTCGCAGCAGGCCTGTCTAAAACAAATCATTAAAGGAAGTTCTTCAGACCAAAAGGAGATGACACCATAAGAAAATCAGGAAAGAAGGAAGGGCAACGGAAATAGTCATGATCTGGGTTAAAAAAATGATTCTCTTGAGTTCTTAAAATACATTTGATGATAGAAATAAAATATGGCACGGATGGTGTTTTCACTGATGGAATATGTAAGATATCAGAACAAAGGAGAGGGATGACGGAACCTATATGCTAGTAAAGTTTCGACAGTCCACTCAAAGTGGTGAAATCTTGATTCCAAGTAGACTGAAAAACGTGTGTATTCTCATCTCTCAAGCAACCACCAAAAGAACTACAAATAGTTCGTTTAGTAGATAGATAAATGAAATACTGGAAAAAAATTTAAATGACCCCCAAAAAGGCAAGAAAGGGGTATCAGGAATAACAACAACAAAACAGGAAACAAACACAAAACAATAAAATGGTAGACCTAAATGCAAACACATCAAGACTTACATTAAAGTAATATTAAATACCAATAGTCTAAACACACAGAAATTGTCAAAATGAAAAAAAAAAAAAAACCAAAAAACTAGAACCAACTATATGTAACAATTTTATTATAAAAGATATAAATCAGAATTGATCAAAGGAAAAGACATAGGATAAGACAAAGCGTAAAGCTTCCATGTCCTTAGGACAAATTACCCTCCTGGTGCATTCATGAATGATTACCCACCAGGGACACTGACCCGAGCTTTGGCTGTCCATTATGTTCCATTACATAGGAATGATTGAATCACTGGCCATGCACTAGAGCTCAATCTTCAGCCACCCTTCCCCTTCCTGGAGGATGAGCTAAAACCCTCCTTAAAGCCCCAACCCTCTAATCACATGGTTGGTCTTTCTGGCATGGCTAGCCCCCTTCCTGAGTTACCTCATTAGCATAAACTCAGAGATGGTCCCAGGGACCCACCATGAATAACAAAGGTACTTCTATCACTCAGGAGATTTCAAAGATTTAGAGGTTAATTCCCAGGAACCCTGGTTTCCTGGAACAGAGACCAGAAAAATTCTTTACAATCTCTTAGCAGTAAAACATTCACTGCTGTCATACAGGAAACTAACCAGTGCAGTAAGGCAAGAAAAAGAAAGAAAAGGCATCCAAACTGAAGAGAAAGAAGTAACTCTGTAGACAATGCGATGGCCTACATAGAGAATCCTATGGAATCTACAAAAAAAGCTACTGAAACTAATAAGGTTGCAGGTTACAAGATTAATGTATATAATATATACAACTTTATTTCTATATACTTGCAATAAACATGGAAGTTAAATTGACAAATAACATTTTTAATATCAAAAGATACATACTGAAAGCTAGAAAACATGGCTGAGAGAAATTAAGACTTAAGTGAGTGATCTTATTCACAGGTCAGAAGAATCAGTATTATTAAAATGTCATTTTCCCCCGAAATTGATATATAGATTCAATGTATCCCCAGTTAAAATCCCAGCATGCTTTTTTGTAGAAATCGATATTCTGATTCTGAAATTCACATGGGAAAGCGAAAGACCTGGGCGGGAAGAGCTAAAACATCTTTGCAAAAGATGAGCTAAAGTGCAGAACTAAAACCACCTTCTTTCATGTCTTGTAAAGCCACGGTTCTTCAAGACCACAGCAACATAAACAAGATCAGTGGGACAGAATAGAGTCCAGAAACAGACCCACACTTATGTGGGTAACTATTAATTTACAAAGTTGTAAAAGCAAGTCATGGAGAAAGGACAGTCTATTTAGCAAATGGTGCTGGGATGATTCGATATTCCTATGTTTAAAAAATTCAAACTTTACTTCTACCTTGCACCATATGCAAATATTAATTTAAAAGATGAACCATGGACCTAAATATAAAACCACAAAACTTTTTTTAAGGATTATTTGTTTTAGGGGCGCCTGGGTGGCGCAGTCATTAAGCATCTGCCTTCAGCTCAGGGCGTGATCTCCGCTAGAAGCCTGCTTCTTCCTCTCCCACTCCCCTGCTTGTGTTCCCTCTCTCACTGGCTGACTCTCTCTGCCAAATAAATAAATAAAATCTTTAAAAAAAAGTAAAAAATAAAGATTATTTGTTTTAGAGAGAGAAGGGGGGAGGGGCAAAGGGAGAAGGAGAGAGAGAATCCAAGCAGACTCCCCACTAGGCACAGAGCCCCATGTGGGGCTTGATCCCAGGATCCCGAGATCATGACCCGAGCTGAAATCAAGAGTCAGATGCTTAACCAACTAAGCCACCCAGGCTCCCCTAAAGTATGAAACTTCTGGAAGAAAAGAGGAGGGAATCATGACCTTGGTTAGGCAAATATTTCTTAATCTGTATGCAATCTATAAAAAAGATTGGACTTCAAAATTAAAATCTTTTGTTCTTCTAGAAACACCGTTAAGACAATGACAAGCCACATATAAAAAATTATTTGTAAAGCATATATATATATGTAATACATATATAAGAACTCTCATTTAAAGGACTCTCAAAACTCAATAAACCCTCTCCCCCAAAAAAGTACACAAAAGACACTGCCCTGAAGAAGATATACATGTGGCCAATAAGCACATGAAAAGATGTTCAACATTATTAGTTGTTAAGGAGATGCAATTTCAAATCATGAGCTACCACTATGCACCTATTAGAATGGCTAAAATTTAAAACCTTGACTCTACCAAAAGCTGGCAGGGATGAGGTGCAACCAGACCTCTCATGAACTGCTGGTAGGAATGTGAACTGGTACAACCATTGGGAAAACAGGCAGTTTCTTTAAAAATTGTGCATACATCTACCGTCCACACAAAGACCTGCACATGAATTTTTTTTAAAGATATTATTTTTAGGGCACCTGGGTTAAGCCGTTGGTTAAGAAGATGTCCTAGGCTCAGTTCATGATCTCAGGGTCCTGGGATTGAGCCCCGCATCGGGATCCTGCTCAGCAGGGAGTCTGCTTTTCTCTCTCCCTCTGCCCTGCCCCCCGCCCCCCCCCCACTCGTGCTCTCTCTCAAATAAATAAATTTTTAAAAAGATACTTTTTTTAGGTAATCTCTACACCCAGCTTGGGGCTCGAACTCACAACCTTGAGCTCGAGAGTTGCACGCTCTACTGAACGAGCCCCCCAGGTGCCCTAACTTGTACATGGATGTTAATAGTGGCTTTATTCATTAATAGCCCCGAACTGGGAACAACTCAGTAGTCCATCAGTAAGTCAAGTGTTTGGATGAACAAATTGTGGTATATCCATACATAGCAATACTGCTCAGCGATGAAAAGGAGGAATAACTACCAATACATACGACAAAGTGGACGAATCTCAAAATATGCTGAGTGCAAGGAGCCAGGCCTCTGAGCACATACTGAATGACTTAACTTTGGTGAATTTCCAGCTGCAAAAACTGCAAAATAATCCGTAAGTGACTGCAGGTAGATGAGTGCTTTCCTTGGGGACAAGGGGCCCCGTGAACAGAAGGGATTGCAGTGACACGTGAGGAAGCCACAAGTTCAGTGGCTTAAGACAACACGAACGTATTCTCTTACCGGATCAGAAGTCTGGAACAGATCTTCAAGAGCGGAAGTGAAGGTGTCAGTAGGGTTTGTTCCTTGGGGAGCCTCTGGGGGAAAATCCATTTCTCTGCCTTTGCCGGTCCCCAGGGGGGCTGGCCTCCTTCCCTGGCTCATGGCTCCACGTTACATCACCTTCCCACCCTGTTTCTGCCCCGTCACCTCTGCCTCCTCTGACCTCCTTGCCTCCCTCTTGTGAAGACACTGTGACTAATGCCCACCCACCTAGCCCGGGATCGTGTCTCCAGGTCAATCATATCTGGAGAGTCGCTTTTGCCACATAAGGCAGCAAATTCACAGGCTCTGGGGGTTAGGGCATGGGTAACTTTGGGGGAGCCATTACTCAGCCTGCTATAGATAAGCTTTTATCAGACACAAGTTTCAAATTTGGATGATAGCCACTCACCCTCCTACTCCACTCCTTTACGGATCAGGTCTGACATCACTCTTCTTGGCATCCATGCACACACGACTCACAAGCACTGGGGAGCCAAAGCCTGTGAGGTCACCCTGGGCCAGTGAGGGATGGGAGCTCTCACTCCCACTTTTTGTCCCCTGGGTGGACAGCTCTGAGACTGGTTTTAGAAAGCTCCTCAGAAGGTTCTCAGAAGGTTCCACAGGAGCAAACACCGGCCACCCAGAGCAGTGGCCAAGTCGAAAACACATCCTCGTGGGGCGCCTGGGTGGCTCAGTCGGTTGAGCGTCCGACTCTTGATTTCAGCTCAGGTCATGATCTCAGTGTTGTGGGTTAGAACGCTGTCATCAGGCTCTACATTCAACAGGGAGTCTGCTTGAGATTCTCTCTTTCCCTCTCCTTCTGCACTCTCCTCCCCCCCAGAAAAGAAAAAAACATCCTCATATCGTCTTTTCCTCCTTTACATTTTCACCTCCCCGCCCTTACTCCTGTCCCTGGGATGACGTCCCAAATAAGTTCCTTACATGCAAACCCTTGTCTTACACTCTGCTTCCAGCAGAGCCTAGATTAGAACAACAACAAAAGGCTCTTGGAAATTAAGAACATGATCACTGAAATGAAAACACAAAAATGTGAAGAGAAAAAAATTACAGAACTATCTTAGAAATTGGAGCCAAGAAGAAAAAAAATGAGGCAGAAAAAAAGAGGGGGAGAGAAAGGATAAGAAAAGCAGTTCAAGATTTGGAATACAGGAATTCCAGAAAACGGAAAATGAAGTCGAAGAAATTATCAATAAGATGACCTAAGAAATATTTGGGGAATTAAAGGACGTGAGTGTCCAGACTGGAAGGGCCCTCCTAGTGCCGTGTATGGCGCGTGAAAGTCGACCAAGTATCAAAACCAGTGACGCTGGAATTTCAGAACTGTGCGGGCAAAGAAAAGATCCTAGAGGGAAAGAGGGGTTCTTTGAAAAGGCTCTAGCATCAGAATGCTTTGGACTTGGGGGGCCTGGCTGGCTCATTTGGAAGACGGTGCGACTCTTACTCTTGGGGTCCTGAGATTACTTAAATAAACTTAAAAAAAAAAAAAAAGAATGGCTTTGGACTTGTCAGTGGCGGTCCTAGAAACCAGGAGATCACGGAACAAGGCCATCACACCTCTGAAGGAAAATTCTTTCCATTCTGGAATGTTGCATTAATTAATGGGAAACCTAGAATAAAGATGCTTTCCAGACACACTTAGATTATGTTTTACTGAAGTAACAACCTCCCAATCTCAGTACCTTGAAAGCAGTTGAATTTTTTGCTCAAATTGGAGCTGTGGCTCCGCGATCCTGCTCCTACCCAATGTCTTGGCTCCAGCATCGAGGAGGAAAGAGCAAAATCTCACAACAGCTCTCAAAGCCTCTGCTCAGATGTCCTGTTGTATTCTATGATCAGAGCAAGCGGCATGTCCAAGCCCAGCGTCAGTGACCTGGGCGATTATATTCATCTGCGGGGAGGCACTCCCTGGAGGTCACCAAGCAAAAGGCAGGAATCCCTGAGAACAGAAACCTACACGATGTCTCAGAACTTTACAAGAATCAATCAGGGATGCGCCCCTCCAAAACCTTAACGGGGTGAGCCAAGGAAGAGGGGGAAGGGGGTGCAGGAAGCAGATACCTAACAGGAGAGCCCCGAAAGGATCCCCAGGAGGGGTGAAGGGGAGCCCGGCCGCGGTGGTGGCCCAGGCGTGGAGCAACCAGACCAAATGAGGCAGGTCAGAAGTCTCCGGAGGCACTTTAAAAAAATGAACTCGAAGGAAATCCAACATGAATGAATTTACTATTGAGGGGTTGGTGTTTGAAGTAGGGGCTGATCCACAGGGAAAAATTATGCAAAATTCAAAAATATTAATGTTAGGGGAAACGTGTTAAACAGGAAAAGAAAATTAATCGTGGTTCTATAGATCAGCGCTGAATTGCCTTCGGAACACTGAAAACACTGAGTAATGATACCACTAAAACTATTTGGGGGGCTGGGGGGAGGATGGGAGTCCATGGAGTGACGTCAGTTGAAGAAAGAGCTAATTTCCGTATCCGTTGATGTCTTCAACCATCTCAGTGCTTGAGATGTGAGTGGGAAAAAAAGAAACAAATGTAAATACACAAATATAAAAAGAATCCACTAGAAGGGTTAAACCTGGTTTTTACTCTTTCAGGAGAATGGGGGCTGGGGTAAAATGGTGAGAAGGGCTGAAACTGCTGTTGTCTTAAACACCTCACAGACCCAGCTGATGCTTCAAATAATTGATTAAAACACCAGGTTTAAATAAGAGGCCCCCCCCCCCATCTGTTCAAAATGGGAACCAAATTATTTTCATAGTCGAGCTGGCATAGAAAAGATGCAGTGTTCAGTGCAGACCCATAGAGGGCCCAAGAGAGCCTTTCCCGCCTTGGAAGTTTGTGGGCTTGTCAGGTTCTTTACTTCCTCCTGTTGACCTCTGATCTTCACACAGTTGTATCCTTGATCATTGCTCTGGAAGCCCTGAGAGTAGGGTACAGTCAGGGAACCAGGGACACCTGGGAGAAAGTGGTGTGGAGAGTCAGTGTGAAATCATTTAGAAGAGCTTTGGGGATCGGTGAGTAATAATCTATCCTTCCTCCTTCCTGGGCCACGGGGAACATGCTTTAAAATCCAACAAATTGTATCTCTCCTCTTTGCATTCTTTATAAATGTAAAATCTATACGAAATCTAAGATTCTTTCCTATTAGTAGTAACTCAGCACATAGGACATATTATGTATTATGTTGTCATTCCTGATATCCCCAACAGATACCTTTGCAAATTATCTTGTGTATGGTACGTGGGCAAGTTTCTAGAAACTGGGGATTCTGCTTGCGTTTTATTTATTGGTGGGTTCGTTGGTAGCACCATATGCTGACAGATGACTGGTAAATATACTTGACTATAAAAATGATGAGAAGACGCAGAGTTGAAACTATTCTATATAATTAATATTCTTGCAAAATTCCCTTTTCTGGAACCTTATGTAAAATACCTATTTGGCATCCCCACCCCCACGTCTTAATGTCCCAATGGATTTGTAATCCGTTCATCTTGCAGTAATGAGTAGTGGGCGCTCTGCCCTTTTGAGAATCTAATTGTCATGAAATGCAGGCAGGATCTGATGCAATCAGTAAGCTCTCGATGGGTGTCTGGTAAAGGAATTTATTGGTAAGCATCGGGAGTGTCCAGATAGCAGACTGGGTAGGGCAGGAGCCCGGTGGTGAATAAGAGCGAAGGAAAAGCTTGAGTTGAGGAGAGAAAGGAACAGCAGTTTATGGGAATTGATCCGAGCCCGGAATTTGCAAGAGCACAAGCCAGGCTTTAGAACCTACAGGGAAAAGCAATGAATCTGGAGGGTCCAGGGACCTCAGAAAACAATATTTTTAAGTTAATTTTTATTTTTCTTTATTTTTAAAGATTTTATTTAGTTATTTGAGAGAGAGGGATAGCGAGAGAGAGCACAAAGGTTGGGGAGCCTAACGCCGGGCTCGATCCCAGGACCCCAGGATCATGACCTGAGCCAAAGGCAGATGATTAACTGACCGAGCCACCAGGCGCCCCCAAGTTAATTTTTACTTTTATCCCTGCACATTGTTCTTAAAAAAATAAAATGATCAAGGCTTAGAATAAAATAGAACAATCCCCCATCACTCATTTTTCTTATTCTACCTTCCAAGCCTTTTAGCATTTATTTCTGTCTGTCTAAATGACAGACTTATAATCCATATTTCCAGGTTTGTCAATTTTGGGCATTCTCTATTGATTTTCTGTAGATGAAGGCCAGACACCTCTTCGGCTGCCCCTGCGCCTCCCCATTTGGTCATAGGAGCTTCCTGCTAAGTCAGTAGTTTCCACAATCACGGCTACGGAGATACTGCCCAGTGCAGAGCCGAGCAGCGCACCATGATTACACTTTCTCTCCGGAACAACTTTCTGTTTTTCTTGTAATTATTCCATTTTACCCTTTGCTTATTTTCCCATGTTCCTTTCTTTAGTTTTTTCCCCAAATACGCCATCAGATCTGACGAGTGTCTATTCATATTATTTTCCAAAAGCTTAATTCTATCAGTTAACGTATTAATTCCTTCTTTTCCCTGGAGACCTGCCTCCCGGCGCCCCGTGTAGACAGGTTGCTCTCCTAGCCTGCTGCCGCTCCTCTGTATTAGACCCCCTGCTCCTGGTCACCGTGTCCTCCCCTTCGTCATTTACACCCTCGTTTTGCTGGAGCACATCTGCTAGTTACATCTCAAGAGAGGGTACGCGAGAAGTGAAAAGGCTTTTTTAGCCCTTGCATGTGTTGTTGTTGTTTTTTCTGTTTTGTTTTGTTTTCGCATGTGTCGATTTGCCCTCGTACTTCATTTTGGAATTCTCTTGGAGATAATGTCCCTCCAGCTTTTGAAGGCCTTGTGTCCCTACCTTATGGTATCAGTGTTACTGCTAAGAAGACCGAGACATTCTGACTACTGTTTGTGTTGACCTCTTTATGTTTTCATTTTTCTGTCTAGGAGGTTTTTTTTTTTTTTTCCCTCTCTCTCTAGGAGTTTTTAGGAGCTTCTCTTTTCTTTAGTATTCTGGAAGTTCATGATGACTTGCATTGGTGTGGTTCTGGTTTTTTATTGTGTCCTTTCAATCTGGAGACTCTGGTCCTTTGGTTTGGGAAATACTCTTGGATTATTTCTTTATAGTTACTTCCTTCTCTCTAAATTCTTTTTTCTCTCTCTCTTTTAAAAACTTTATTTATTTATTTGAGAGAGAGAGAGCAAGTGAGAGAGCTAGCATGAGCAGGGGGGATGATGGTGCAGGGGCAGAAGGAGAGGGAGAAGCAGACTCTCCGTGGAGCAGGGAGCCCGATGTGGGACCTGATCCCAGGACCCCGAGATCATGGCCTGAGCCGCAAGCAGACACTTCAACCGACTGAGCCACCCAGGCGCCCCCTTATTCTCCCCTGTGGGACTCACGTTAGTCCGGTCATTTCCTGGATACATCTTCTGATTTGCTTTTCCTCCCTCCCACCCTCCCTCCCTCCCTCCCTTCCTTCCTTTTTCTTTTCCCCCACCATCTATCTCTTTGATTTGTGTTCTGTTTTTCTGGGAGAATTCCTCAACTCCGTGCTCTGACTTTTCTGTGAAAAATGTTATTTCAGAAAGTGTTTTCTAATTGTCTGAATGCTCCTTTTCTCTGTTGCCTCCTGTTGCTGCTTCATAAATACAATGCATTTCTTATCTCTGTGGATATGACAGTTTCTTCTGTTGCCTGCGAGCACTTTCTTTCTGTGCTTTGCCTTTCATGTCAGGCTTTCCCCAAGCGTCTGATCTTTTACTATCTAGGCCTGAGACCCTGAAACGCCAGTTGGCGGCTCCGTGTGAGGGGCGGGCGGTAAGCCCAGCTGGCGTCGGTGGAGGGCGGTCAGACGGGAGCCAGGGGCCCCCAGAGGTCATTATCTGTGGCTCTTTGCCCGGGAACTGCTCGGTTATTTCAGAGGCCGACCCTCCACTTCCTGCCTGGGGGTTAGTACCCGGAGGCAGTGTTGTGCGAACCCACAGCAGGAAGGGGCTGAGGAGGGACTCACAGCTCAGCGTGAACGCTTTCACTCCATTCTCCTGTGTTCTGTCAGGCGCCCCATCCCTGTCCTGCTTGTGCCGAGTGTCCCTCCCCTGAGTGCGAAACCTCTCTGTTCAGTTTCAGAACAGAAACCCCTGACCTGCCAAGATAGGCAGATCAGAGGGCTTGGAGTGAGAACCAGGGACAGGGGCTATAACTTCTTATACAGACTTTAATCCTTCCAGGGTCCCCCCCCCCTTTTTTTTGGCAATAAAACACATATAACATAAAATTTGCCATCTAAACCATTTTAAAGATTTATTTATTTATTTTAGAGAGAGAGCACAAGGGAGAGAGAGAGAGAGAGCACATGCAGGGGAGGGACAGAAGGAGAGAGAAAGAGAGAGAGAGAGAGAGAATCTCAAGCAGACTCCCCACTGAGCACAGAACCCCATGTGGGGCTCGATCTCATGACCCCGAGATCATGACCCGAGCCGAAACCAAGAGTCAGTCACTTAACTGACTGAGCCACCCAGGCGCCCCTCACCATTTTTAAGTGTCCATTTAAGTGATATTCGGTTGATTCCTTCGCTGTACAGCCATCACCACCGTCCACCTGCAGGACGCTTTTCATCGTGCAAGAGTGAAAACCTCTACTCATGAAGCAGTAACGCCCCATGACTGAGTCTTTGCCGTGCGTGCTTGCCGTGTGGACGCTCAGGGTGTGTGGCGGACCGCTGTTCCCCTCGCCACCCACATCCCTGCTTTCAGAGGCTCCTCATGCCTTTAGCTCCCAAGACTTTGCAGGGCTGTAGGGTAGGTGCTGGCAAACTTTTCCTGGAAAGGACCAAATAATTCATTTTTTAGGCTTTATGGGTAACTGCTCATCTCTGCAATTGTGGTCATAGACAATAGGCAAACAAGTACAGCCTTGCTTCGGTAAAACTATTTACAAAAGTAAGTTGCAGGTCAGATTTAGCCCTGGCTATAGTTTGCTGATCCCGACAGGTCTAGAGCAAGAGTGTGCCTGCTTTCCAGTTGTAGAAAGGTTTTCAGCTTTATTTGTTTTTTGCTGAATCAATCACCCGACTTTCCACTGTACAAAAACTCGACGTTTCTCCTCTGCTTGTCACCTTTTCTCTCGTTCACTTCGTCCCTGTGGAACATATAGCTTTTTTTAAATCCCTCTGTAGTTATTGTCATGTTGTTTTTGGTAACTGAGATAAATGCGTATGTTTGAGCCACAATTTTTTAAAAGATCTATTTATTTATTTGAGGGGATGGGGGTGCACAGAGAGGGGCCGAGGGAGAGGGAGACAGAGTCCTAAGCAGACTCCGTGCTGAGTGTGGAGCCTGACCTGGGGATCTGGATCTCATGACCCTGAGATTACAACCTGAGCTGAAACCAAGAGCTGGTCACTTAATCGACTGAGTCACCCAGGTGCCCCTCCCTGATCCGCAAGTTTTTAAGCTTTTTATTTCAAAATAATTCCAAGCTCACAGTAAAGTTGTTGCAAGAATAGTATAAAGAGCTCCCAAACACTCTTTACCCGGTTACTAATTGTTAATATTTTGCAACATTTCCTTTATGATTCTCCCTCGATAGATAGATGATAGATAGATGATAGATGATAGATAGATAGATAGATAGATGATAGATAGATAGATAGATAGATAGATGATAGATAGATAGATGATAGATAGATAGATAGATGATAGATAGATAGATAGATAGATGATAGATAGATAGATAGATAGATAGATAGATAGATAGATAGATAGAACCGTTTCAGACCTGGTGTTCTGTTAGTCCTTAAATACTTCAGCGTATGTTTTCCTAAGATCACAGAGATTCACTTAGAAAAAATTCAATTCTCACAATCAAGATATTTAACATTTATAATCTATTGTTTAATCTATAGAGCTTCCTAAGATGTCCCCAGGAAATCCTTTCTAGAACTGTTCCCAGCCCAGGGCCCAGTCCAGATAGAGCACTGCAGTTGGTTTTCACGATTCGTTGGCCTTTCAACGAGAAACAGTTTCTCAGCCTTGTTTTGTGTTTCATGACACTGACATTGTTTTGACACGGACATTTTTGGAGATACGGGCCATTAGTTTCTAGAATGTTACTTTATTTGGTTTTTGACTGATGTTTCCTCATGTGTGCATTTTTGACATGAAGAATCTTGTTTCCTTGGTGGTGAATCAGGAACTGATCTACAATTTTTATTTAAAATCGTCCCCTCCCCCAAGTTATTTTTCATTCTACCCGATGTCCCTGGAAACTCTCCAGAGTTTATCCAGAGAAACAGCCTTTGTTCTGGTTTTTAAAAATACACAATATATTCTAGAGGTCACATTATACCCACCCTTTTGCTTCATAAACCTTTGGGTGGCTTTTGACCGAAAGCAGTGGAAATCTGTCTAAACTTCGGCCTGCCGAGTTGGACTGTGTGGCTTATTTATTTATGGACTGCCTATATACGGATTGTACTTTGAAATATCCCACACTATCTGATATTTAATATTCTAATGCTGGTTGGGTGATGTAACCAAGGAGGAGGACCTTAGGATACAGGCGTGAGCCCTGAGGTTATGATGTCGCTGTGGTTATTTTATATAAAAATACCCGCTTTGCCAAAATATAATTCACATACTATACAATCGACCCTCTTAAAGTGTCCAGATCAATAGTTTTAGGTATATTCACAGAGTTGTGGTCATGTAGTCATCACCAGGATCTAAATTTATTTTTTTAAGGTTTTATTTATTTATTTGCCAGAGAGAGAGAGCACAAGCAGGAAGACCTGCAGGCAGAGGGAAAGGGAGAAGCAGACTCCCAGCTGAGCAGGGAGCCTGATGGGATGTGGGGCTCTATCCCAGAACCCTGGGATCAGGACCCCAGGGGCCTAAGGCAGACACTTAACCCACTGAGCCACCCAGGCACCCTACCAGGATCTAATTTTAAAAAGTTTTCATCATCACTGCCGTTTTAAGAATAACAGCAAATTTGAGCCCCTTGGTGAAATGGCCAGAGCTGCTGTTTAGCCCGGCTCTGTGCCACAACGGATAGCGCATTGGATTTCTAGACCGAGCTGCTGTTTGAAAGATTTAGGGGAAGGATGGAGGGGGGGTAACAGACGGCAAGTTTTGAACTTTGAGTGCAGAGCTGCCCCGGACCGCAGGGTGACGAAGGGCTTTTGCACGTCGGATGCAGGAAGGCATCCTGTCCAGGGCTGCTGCACCAGCAAAGGCCCCGACGCGGCGATGAGTCGTGCGTCCGCTGGCCAGAAGCAGCCCCTCTCCCTAAAGGCAGAGTCCTGGACCCGGGTGAGCGGCCAGGCCGGAGGCCGGTCCCCAGCATCCCGCTCTCCGCGACAGGCCCTTTTCCGGCTGAGGCCTGAGGGTGCCGGGCGCGAGGAAAGCCGCCTCCCGGGCGCAGGAGCGAGGCGCTGGGGGGTCGCAAGGAGGAAAGCAGGGCGGTCCACGGGCGAAGGTCTGCGATCAGTGCCCGTGGGACGAGTCAGGGGAGCCCCAGCCCCCACCCCTTCCGAGTCGGCGCCGCAGACCCCGGTCCTTGCTGGAAAGACCTCGGAGCCGCACCTGCTCCCATCCAGACGACTGTGTTTGTTCTTAAGTTGCCCAGCGCGCCCGCGCCCACACGGGTGCGAGGTGCAGGGGCCGCGAAGCGCTGGAGGAAAGAAACGGGAAGGACGCCTTTGACCCCGGAGTCAGCCGACCCAGGGGTGCCCCGAATCGCTCCAGGTCCCTAAACGCCTCGGCTCCGAGTGTGCGCCCGGGTCCGCGGGCCGCACTTGGAGGCGCCCTTTTCCCCAGCAGGGGCGCAGCCCGGGGCGTGCGACGGGACCTTTCCGGGCCGCTGTTGTAGCAGGGGCGGGGCGGGACTGAACCGGGTCCTCGGGAGGCCCTGGGTCCGACCCCGGACCGCCCCTTGGGGGCCGAGCCTGGGCGGGGTCAGCGCAGGGCGGCCCGAGCCAGCAGAGCGGAGTCCAAGGCACCGCGAGCCCGCTGCCGCCGCCGGATCCTGGGGGCCTGGGAGACGACGACGTAAGGGGGCGCGGGAGCGCGGGGGCATGGGGGGGCGGATGCGGGGGCGCGGGAGGGCGCGAGTTCGCGGGTGTGGGTGCGCGGGGCGGGGTGCGAGGGCGCGGTTGCGGGGGGCCAAGGAGGAGAGCGTGTGGGGCGCGAGGGGTGAAGGGGGCGAGTGTGGGGGCGCGGTTGCAGGGGGCCGAGGAAGGGAGGGTGTGGGGCACGGGGGGTGAGGGGGAGCGAGTGTGGGGGCGCGAGGTGTGAAGGGGGCGAGTGTGGGGGCCCGGCTGCGGGGGGCCGGGTGTGGGGGCGCGGGCCGCAGCGGGGCTTGCAGGCAGATGACTTGCTCATGCCTCGGGGGCCCGCAGCTGCACGGGGACCGAGGGCTTGGCGCGCCCACGCCTGGCCCCCTCCGCCCCCCGGGGATTCAGGTGCGCGCGGCTCGGGGAAGAGGCCCGGGCAGGCCCTGCGAGCGCGCTCGGGCTGGGGAGGGGGGGCAGGGAGGGGAGCGGGAGGAGCGCGGCGGGGGTCCTCAGGCCCCCCACTCCCCGAGAGTATTGCTTCCAGGGTGCGTCGCGCCCCGCAGTGAAATACTCTTGTTGGTCGCCGGAGTCCGAAAACCTGTGTCAAATCTCGCAGCTGGAGTGTGATTTCTGCCCTCCCTGTCCGCCGCCCGGTGTCCCCTCCTGCCCCTCGCTCTGCGCCTGGGAGAGAAGGCCTACCCGCCGCGCAGCTAGGGGGAGGCCAGGGCTTAGGGGCAGAGCTCCTGCAATCCTGGGGTGCTAAGTTTGACTTCTCTAAAGCTGCGCGGCCGGCTGGCCCTCCCGCCTCCCACAGGCTGAGCCTGGGGCTCCGCAAAGCCTGCACGGGCAGACACCCCTCTCCCGGGCCTGGCAGCTCTGCTAGGGCTCTGCACCCCCACCCCGGGGAGGGGGGAGCAGGGGAGGGGCTGCTGTGCATTTGACATCTCTGCCCTCAGCTCAGCGCCTTTGCTTGGGCTGATGAGCTCTGCGGGAAATTGCTGAGGTCTGCGGCCGCTCTGCCGCCGCCCCTGAATCCAGCAGCTCCGAACCTCAGGGATTCTCAGGAAGCCCCCGCTCCAGAAAGTAACATTGGCTTCTTCTGTGATGCTCACCTCCTTCAGGGCCTAGCCCCACTGGGTCTGACTTAGCAAAAAGTTCTGAGATTGTTCGGCACTGGGTAATCCCCCCTCCAAATCTCCCCACCTAGGAGGGCTGTGTGAGGACTGCTTTGTGTTTCCCTGAGGACGTGTGGGCAGTGCTCAGGGACCACCCTCTGGCCCGGGCAGGGGGCTCCGCGGGGAACATGCCCTCACCAGGCTGGCAGGTTTCTCGAGGGAAAGGTGGAGGATAAAATAAACTTGTAAAATGTAAGGTACCTTAGAAGACAGTAAAACCCTGGAGAGAGAAGGGGTGTCAGGTGAAGGAGAGGCCTCCTTTGAGAGGTGATGTCTGAATAGTCCTGAAGAGCTACGAGTGGCAGATTGCCATCGGGGGTGACTGTGCACCAGGAGTGGCAGATTGCCATCGGGGGTGACTGTGCACCAAGCTGAAAGAAGAGCAAGAGCAAAGGCCCTGGGGCAGGAGCACTCCTGACACAGATAAGCTTTATCTCTGTTTTCTGAGTGTGGGCCTGGCTGCCACCAGGGCCTTTGGTGTGAATGACCTCCTGTGTAAACTGTACTGGCCCAGCTTGAGAGCAAGAGGACTCCAGAACTTTCTGCCGCCTGCCCCCCGCCCCCCACCCAGTTCCAGGAAAAGAAAGACCTCCACAGACACACAGACCGTAACTGCTCAGCAGGGCAGCCGGAGTGAACCTCCAGGCCGTCTGCTCCAGCCCTTGTGCTCCCGTGGGGTTGAGGCACTCTCTGGTACCGGCTTGCAGGAACAGGGTGTCTGTTGAAAGTGGTTGAATGCGCTGGGCAGAGGGGCCTGTCTGAGGCTCCCACTGGAGCTCCCAGGGAGCCCCGGCCATGGACGGAAGGGCCCCACAGGCCCCAGGCTTGGGAGGTGCTCCCCGCACCGAATTCTCCTCAGCATTCTGGCCCAGGCCCAGACCCGAGGAGGCCGGGTTGCCCAGACCCCATTCCTCTGTTCTTGAGTGGAGGTGCTCAGAGAGGCGGGGCGCAGCTGGGCGCCCAGAATAAGGGGGGGCTCCGTGGGAGCTGCGGGCCGCTGTTGAGGGGAGAGCGCCAAGGCCGCGCACTCGGGGCCGGAGTGCGCACAGAGCGGGCAGGCGTGGTTTGCGGGGCCCCTAGGAGCTCATGCCCAGAACCCACTTCTGGAAGGGCTCTCGACCCTATCATCGGTAATTCCTTCCTCTGAGGTAATATAGTGATGCGGAAGGCGAGTTGGCTAGAAAGAGGAGAGGACGCATGTCCTAGCTGTGCCATCAGCGTGTCCCCTCCCCAGACCTCACCGGTAAAATGACAGGGTTGGGTTATTCAATGTGCAAGTGCCCCAGAGCTCTCGTATGTGACGGCTGTGCGGTTCAGAAGTCCAAATGGATCTTCAGGGAAGGAAACATGTCAGTGGGGAGCGGTCAGTTTTGATGGGGCCTGGGGGGGGCCTGTCACCTACACCAGGTCCGCAGACGCAGCTGTAAACGGAGTGACGGCCGCGGCCCCAGGCTGTGGGGCAAACCCTGGGACAGAGGGCAGGGGCTCAGGATTGGAGCAGACGTGTCCTTGCTGGGCCAGCCGGCCCCCTGGGGTCACCTGGGGTCTCTTGGGGCCACACACACCCCCCGCCGGTGGGTGTTCCTGGGCCAGCCCTGAACTTCAGGATCAGAGGCTCCAGGGTGCTGTGTGGAGAGGGTTGGGGGTGCGGCAGGGAGAAGGCCCCCGAGCAGTTCCGCAAGAGGGGACCCAAACTTTGCCAAGGATCCAGCCCCCTGCCTTCCCTGAGGGAGAGGAGCGGCGTGTGCTCCAGGGAACCTCCCTCTCGCCAAGGAGAGAACACGCAGTCCCATCCTTGGTATACGACCAACACACTCGGTGCAAACCGAGTTCAAACTGGTGTTTTTACTTTCATCAAGCTGTGTTTACCTTCCTGAGGGCGGTCACAGTTTACCCTTCCTTCCCCCTTCCCCCCCCCCCCCCCCCCCGCAGTCCAGCCGGGGCCTTCCCCCAGCCAGGCTCTCAGACCTGGCGTGGACGCCCCACTCGGTCCGGCTGCCTCAAAGGCTCCCTCTCCGAGACCTTGCTGGAAATACTCCCATTAGGGAGTATTGTCTCGGAGCAGCTCAGAGACATTCCAGAAGATTCTATAGCTGACCCACAAAGGGGGAGGAACAGGAGGTCCCTGGGTTGGGAACAGGAGCTTTTGCTGCCTTTACCTTTGGGGAAGATTGATCAACTGACTGAATTCAGGTGTCTTCTCGGTGGGTCCACACGGTGATGTGTGCAGCACAGGGAGTCTGACTCTCTTACGAAGGCTTTTGGGGAAAATGGATGTACTTTTCTGCTTTCCCGGGTTTTTGTTCGGCTGTGGCAGGATCTACTTGCTGGGCCACGTGGTCGCTGCGAGGAGGCAGGAGCAGGCAGGCCCAGCCACGGGGCGCGGGAAGGCGGCCTTGTCCCTGCCCGGTTCTGTGCCCGCCTCCCTCCCTGCTGCTCAGTCCGCGAGGACCTGCCACTGAATCCAGAAGTATTTTTAGCCTTTTGCAACTTTTTATTCCTTTCTGCTACCCAGACATTGCCACAAGCAAACTAACCCCCCCCAAGATACCAGCAGCCCAGAACATTCCTGCGTGCCCTGACCCTCGTCCTTAGGGCCGCCCTCCGTGAAGCATGGGGCCTTTCACTACATTCCAGAGGAGAAAGCAGCTTAGGTTACTCAGCGGGGCCGCCGGCCAACAGTGCTATCGCCTTACACACCATTGAGGAAGCTTCCAGACCAGGGAGCACATTGTGGAGGGCTGGCCGACCTGGGGGGCAGAGGGGAAGGAGACCAAGTATGTGCAGTACGGCATTCCAGCATGCACAGCCCACTCCTTTCACCCTCTGGAACCGAGTCTTCTCTGCTCAGTAGCGATGCCAAGTGTTGAAATCCCACGCAAGGTAAATGGCTGCTTCCTCAGAGGCAGTGAACTGTGCCCTACTCGGGGTGTTTCTCTTGTAACTTAAGACCAGTGGAAAACTGGCCCAGTGCCCTGGGGCCGCCCGGGGGATGGAGCAGGGCCTCCAGGGACCCAGCGTGGGGTGCGCCCCCCCTTGCATCACTCAGCTTCCGGCCTGCCTGGAGGGCTGTGTGGATGGGTCTGTGGTGGTCCTCAGCTCGGCTTAGTCTGCAGGTCCCCCGGGCCCTGTGCAGAGGCCCAGCCAGCCCCGCCAGGGGTCCTCCCTTCTCCCACCGAGACCCCCCACTGTGGTGGGTGCTGGGTGCCCCTCACTTTCTGCCTTCCCTCCTCAGCTCCCCATCTTGGTCCAGGTGGCACTTCCTCAGGGAAAGTGCTGGATAAGGATACCGGTTGGGGTCCCTCTCCCCCACCTGTCCTGATCTGGGGATTTAAAAACCCAAGTGAATCCCCGTGTGGGTGCATCGCCCCTTTACCTGAAGTGACTTTTTGAATTCCCCCAGTTCAGTGAGGCCTGGAGACATGGGGTCACTGGCCTGAAGTCGTGTGGCTGGTGGGCGGCCAGTGCCTGACCACCGGCCGGCTGGCTCCCAGCTCCGTGAGCTCTCATCCAACCATGAATCGTGTTCTGTCTGTCTACGCAGAGGCGTGAATAGAAAGTCAGTTTTGGGGGGTGGGGGACATGCTCCATGGCAGGCGGCGATCTGCAGGCCCAGAGCAGGGCTCCCCGCAAGACGCCTGCACCCCACCCCCACACTGTTCTTACTGCTCTTTCATTCTGCTTTGTTTTTGCCTGCAAACGACATTTTTCCTCTCCCTTGGGTGCTGGCTCCAGGCTGCTCTCCCAGGCTTTGCTCCAGGTCTTGCGGGGCTGGCCCCGGGGCAGGGGTGCAGGGCGTGCTGCTTGGGCTGTCCCGGGCCTCGCTCATCCGGAGGCCCCGTCGGCCACTGGGGTCCTGGGGAGATGTCTGCGGGGGCAGAGGCTGTGCAGCTGGTCAGGGTGTCCCCCTCCCCCCAGGCTTTCCCCTCTATCCCGGGCCAGCCGCCCCCCAGGGTGATCTCGGCCCCAGCGAACAGGGCCTGGGGATTTCGGGGAATTTCGGGAAGCCCCATGGCTGGCGCTGGGACTGGGGCAGCTGTCAGCGGTGCGTTGGCGGCAGGAACGTTCCCATTCTTCACTGCCTTGGCAGGCCGGCCCTGGAATGGAAGGGAAGCCATCTGTTTGTCCCTTCCCCCTGGATGTTCCTTTGCCTTCCTCCAGAGAGGAGCTGCGAGCCTGGGGAGGGCGGTGAGGGGCCCGGGCCTGGGAGAGCACGCCGACCCCCGAGCCCCACCTTTCTCTCTGGCCTGGCGTCAGAGGGGCCCGTGGTGCCACTGCTTCCCCCCTTATGCCCTGTGCCCCGGAGTTTTCGGTCAAGGCAGACTTCCCCCACAGGGAGCTAAGGTTCTCCCTCTCATGTGGGTCTGAGTCACAGTCAGGAAGCCATGAGCCCCGAGGGGCAGAGGGCGGAGTCCTCACGGGGGAGGCCGAGCTGGGCCCCCTCGGTCTCCGTTCTTAAAGAGCAGCCTGCCCCCCCTCCCCGGGGGGCCAAGGCCGGACGAGTAGCGCAGGGCTGGGGTTGGCGGCTGCAGCTCTGTGAGCGTAGGAGCAAGGGGTGGTGGTGAGGTCCTCCCACCTGCCTGGGTGCGAGGGAGGGGGGGTCTGCGAGGGCAGGCGGGCAGAGCCCCCCCACATTGTATTCAGCAGGGTCCAGCGTCTGATCGTCATCTGCTTAGATCCAGAGCCCCGATATCTGCAGTCCGCCTGGCGTGCTGGCTGTCCACTCTTCCTTCCGGGGAAAGTCTGCCGCAGCGCCACCTGCCACCTCCTCAGCCCTGTCCCTGCATCTCAGGGCCCTCATCTTCAGAGGAGGCTGGGAAGTAGGCTCTGTCTGATTCCTCGAGAAGTCAGCCGTCTTTTGGTTCAAGAGTTCTAATAAGTTTAACACTGTCATTTGAAGGATTTTTAAATTCATTCATTCAACAAATACTTTCTGACCATCCAGTGCGTGCCCGACAGTGGGGACCAGAGGGGAGCTAAGGCAGACAGGGTGTCAACCCGCAAGGAACTTCCTTCCAGCGGGGGCGGCCTGTTGCGCAGAACCTTGAACAAACGTGACCAGGACATGGGCTAGGGATGAGAGGCGCACCGGGCTCCAAGAGGTCCGGGTAGGCTGCCGGGAGAAAGGACACAAGACTTGAAATCTGGAGAAGGAGCAGGAGTTAAGCAGCTGAGAAGGGGAGCGAAGAGCAGTGAGACTGAGAGAGCCCGAAGGACCCCGAGAAGGTGGGGGTTGGGCCCAGAGAGGGCGAGGAGGGGCGAGGTGGGCAGTTCAGGCCGCTCGGGCCTTAAAGACTGAGCCGGTGTCCTCCTGTTCCCTGGAGCTATTCGAGGGTTCTAACGAGGCGTGGGACACGAGCAGGTGTGTATTTCCAGAAGGTCACTCTGGCTGCAGGGGATGGGGGGAGGGGGCAGAGCACGTGTGAGGGGCCCCGACGCGGCTTTGCTTTCGTCCACGGGAGGCGGTGGTGGAGGTGGATCTGAGACTATTATCTTGGAGGTGGGGCTGCTGAAACTGGCCGACAGGTTGCATCCACGTGGGTGGAGCACAGGCGGGGCTTCAAGGACGTCACCGGGCTTCGGCGCGGCGTTCCAGAGCGGGGGTAGTGCCCGCTGCGGTGAGGGGGAGCCCCAGCGGAAGACAGAGGTGTAGGGGACGGGATCGCGGGGCCGTGGCACATGCAGCAGAGGACGGTTTGAGATACTCGGGAGCCGGTGCGTTGGCAGGTGGGCTTGGGGTCTGGGTTAGAACTACGCACATGTCTGTCGCCCACGCAGGTGGCAGCGGGAGCCCCGCGCGTGGAAAGGACGTCCGGTTTGGACACAGGTTCTCCGGCAGCCTGGCCAGCGTGGGTCACCCATGCGCTTCACATTTCCGCCAGGCCTGTGGCCCACAGAGGCCCACGGGCTTCCACATGGTCCTTTATCCCGACGGGGTCTCGGCCACCAGGAAGCCACAGAACGGAATCTCAGCCGCCGCTGCAGGAGTGCGTTCTGTGCGGCTCTGGCAAGGACAGGGCGTGTGACTCACTGTTGACACTGAGTCACAGGGAAGACTCTCGTCGCCCATGGTTTTCATGTAGTAAAAAATGTACGATTGTGTTGTTTTTGAGCAGATAGTACATGCGTTTGGTAAAAGATGGTTTTTTTTCCAAGGTACAAAAGCTTATTCAGTGCAAGGTTGTTCCCTCATGGGGCGCCTGGGCGGCTCAGTCGGTTAGGCGTCTGACTCTTGGTTTCAGCTCAGGTCCTGATCTCAGGGTCGTGGGATCGAGCCCCATGTCGGGCTCCGTGCTCAGCCTGGAGTCTGCTAGAGATTCTCTCTCTCCCTCTGCTCCTCCCCCTGCTTGCATGCTCCGTCTCAAATAAATAAATTGAATCTTAAATCTTAAATAAAATCTTGGGGCAGTCACTGTTACCAGCATCCAGGTGAATTCCCAGACCATGCACGGCGTGCTGTGTCCTTCAGTCCACACGGATGGCACCGTTGACCATGCTCTCTGCTGCTCTCACTTCACTATTTATCAGGGAGATCTTTCTGGAGCCACAGATAAGTGACCTTCTGCATAGTGTAGGGAAGGAAAAATTCTTCCTCTACCCTCAGGTCTTCAGCTGGACTAAATTTTATTTACGGGCGCCTGGGTGGCTCAGTGGGTTATGAGCCTGCCTTCAGCTGGGGTCATGGTCCCAGGGTCCTGGGATCGAGCCCCGCATCAGGCTCCTTGATCAGCGGGGCGTCTGCTTCTCCCTCTACCATTCCCACCTGCTCATGCTCTCTCTCCCTTTCTCAAATAAATAAAATCTTAAAAAAAAAAAGAATTCAATTTATACAACACTGATTAACCAGAAGAAAACCCCCAAAGTTTTATGACCTGTGCACGGAGGTCCAGTAGAGGAATTGGGGCCCAAAGAAATGACCAAGCAGTTTTTATACATTGGAGACAAAGAGACAGTCAATGTGTGAGGAATTGACAGGATAAAGGAAACAGGTGTGTGCGAGCCTTAATCAGCGGGGAATTCTAATCAGAATTCCGCGGCTAGTAGCTTAGAAACACAGAGCAAACACAGAGTTTCTACCGCTTTCTCAGCTCTCAGGTGCTCATCTCTGGCGATAAGGGTGTCTTTTTACTTCTTACAACAGGAAGGGTATTTTTCATATGGGAGGACTGTTTCCTGCTTTCAGGGGGACACAGGAGGGTCTGAGGGTCCTTGCGTCAGATGCTTCCTAAGTGACTTTTATTTAAAATCATCACTCTGCCGAAGGGGCACATTTGGGGCGGCCGGCCCTAAATTCATTAGATGAATCGGATCTCAGCTGATGGACATTCAGCTTGTTTCCAGTCTTACCCTTTTACTGAGAGGGAAGGGAGGGAGAATCTGCAGCGAATACTCTTGTCCATAAGACATTTTATGTAAACGCGGGTTCCGTGTTCTGGGGAGAGAAATCCCAGCCTGGAGTTGCTGGCCACACGTGGTTTGCACTTGACAGATATCACAGAATTGCCTTTCATGTAAAGAAACAGCCCAAATACTTGCAGCGGAGTGGGAAGACACCCTCTTTGTCCTCGAGAGGGAGGAAGGCGCCTGTTCCAGGGACTCCCCCCCCAGCCCCCCGCCGCTGCATTGTGTCTGCCCTTCGCGTGCGTACCTTCTCTGTGGTCAGGCTGCAGGACGATGTTTATTCATCGGCTACGTGTCTCAGCCGTGGAACACAAATACAGCATTGAACCTTTTGAAGACTGAGCATTTATTGTTGAGAGTGTGTCCACGGGTGGGGGGGGACTGGATATATTTTCTTTTCCCCCTGACTTTCACAATTAGTGAGGATGATGTTAGGCTTTATATAATCCAACATTCAAAATGACAGTGGCTCAAACAATATAGAAGTTTCTCTGTCACACAAAGGTAGTTTGGAGTAAGTAATCCAGGACTGGGCTGCTGGCGCCGTGGTCAGCGGGAACCCATCATCTCCATCATCGCCCTAGCACCGACCTCTCTCCTCAAGATCCTCACAGCCCAAAATGGCTACCAGAGTCCAAGCATCGCATCTGTATCCCAGAAGCATGAAGGAGGAAGGGGAAGGGCAAAAGGTGCACACTTCCCAGCAGAGTCAGTGCTCTTTACAAAACAGTCTGCCACACACGTGCAGGACCCATGCACCCTCGTGCAGGTTGTGCACTGTGCAACCTGAGAGGATGCCATGCACGTCATCCACGTTATGGATGTGCGATTTATTCACAAGTACTTTCTAGCAGGTGACAATGAGGCATCTTATGACCAAAGCAGTACATTAGGTTAATTTTCTGATCGAGTTTTGAAGAATGGGTGTCTTTTCCTAATTCATACCAAGTACCGTCTAAGCCATGGGTGGCTCTGCCCCAAATACGCTTAGGACTCTTTGTCAGCACCTAATCACTCCATCAGCCTGAGCTGCAGGCCAAGAAATGTAGTGTTTATCTGGGCTTTGCCAACTAAAATCAAAACCCCAAGCGAGGAAAGAAGGGGAGAAGGTCGCCGGCAGCCCGCCACGCTGCCTCAGTCCGGGGGCATGTTTACTGAGTGGCCAGCTCACTCCAGGCAGTGGGGGTAGAGTGCTGAGTTTTCAGTAACCCGGCCAGGCCACCTTTTTCTCACGCAACCACGACGTGCTCACCCCCCCCCCCCCAGGCACATTTCCTTACGTCGCTCCAGAGTCCTGGCTTCTAATGTACAAAAGGGGCATGTGAATGGCGGTCCTGAGCTCTGAGTTAAAACTCCTGGCGTCGTCATGATGAAGTAACACTTCACAGAGGGATAGGTGCGGACAGCTGGAACGGATAGAAACAGAAGGACTGCACCGCGAAGCTCGCAGCTGTCAGCACCGCCACGGGACACAGGTGTAGACCCTCGTGGCTCCTCGCTCACACGTGCGCCTTCTTGCTTTCTGTCTGGTAAACTCCTGCGTATCCTTAAAACCTCTGCTCCGTTACCCCCTCCTCGTGAACCTTTGTAGCCGACCTCGCACGCTTCTCCGTCTGCGTACGTAATGTATTGTTGTGCCCATCGCTGGAAGGGTGTTAGTTGTCCGTCTGTATGTCTGTCCTGCTGGAGCACGGGCTCCTGCTCACTCCCTGTGCCTGCAGACAGCCCGGCTCATAGCTGCACATGCATGGTGTCCGCTGAGCTCGTCTCTGGTCCAAAAAGCAAAGTGATACTTTTCCAAGGCACCAATCCAAATCTCTTATTTACTTTACAAGAATAAATGACTTCCTGGTACTTTACAGACCAAATTCAAGTTACACGAAGAGAGTTGAGCTTTTAGTCTCAGTCCTTAAATGAATCATCTGTTTTAAAACTCGTGGTTTTGCCCCAAGCATAACAGAAACACAACATTCAGTTATTAGACTGATGTTCTTTCCACCCGTGCCGGAGATATAAGCGCCTACTTTATTTGACCTCGTGTAGTTAGAGTTGTGCTTTGTAAGTCAGACCCGGGAAGGCAAGAGAAAGCAAGTCCACGGCCTCGTGGGCACCCCTTGTCGCTTTCAGGTACTTTACATTCAGTCCTAAGGTCGCCATATTGCTCAGTTACCTTCTTCACTGCAAACTGATCCCTGATTTTTTAAAAAGATTTTATTTATTTGAGAGAATGAGAGAGGGAGCACGAGTCAAGGTGAGGGGGCAGAGGGAGAAGTTGCTGGGCAGGGAGCCTGACGCGGGGCTCGATCCCAGGACCCTGAGATCATGGCTGGAGCCAAGGGCAGACACTTCAGCAAATGAGCCACCCAGGTGCCCTTGATCCCTGATTTCCCCCCCCCCCCCCCCCCCCCCCCCCGTTGCATAAGTAGTGTCTGGAACTTGGCCTCAGGGAAGAATTTGGTGAATTAAACTCTATTTGATCTCGTTTCTCATCCGAGTCGTCAAGGCCCCTCTGAGCACAGCCTCACATGACCACTGTCCTTCAGTTATTGTGCTAAGAAAGAAAGAAAGGCTGGTTTACAACAAAAACTACATTTTCCTTATGAGGCAAGCTGATCACTTTTTTAGGAAGGGTACCCTGACTCCAAGGAAAAATGCTTTCATTGGGAAAGACTTCCTCCCCGCTGCCCGCCCAGCTCTCCCAGCAGAGCGTTTGGTCTGGGTTCCGGGAAAGTGCATCACAAACCAAACAACCCAGGACAACAGAATCAGGTCGAAGACGGCTCTGGAGCTTTCCGAGTGCGCCTCTCAGGCTCCGGCGTCGGGAGCCCGCCGCACAAAGCAGGCACGCTCCTTCTGGATCTCATGACTTCTGAAGTTTTCATGGTGGCTCCTGAACGTTGATGTTTTGAAGGGGGTAGAGGGTTTTCTACCCCAGCAGGAGCGGACCCCATGCAAGAGCTCTCCCTGAAAATGTGAAGGCCAGACAGACATCTGGCCCTGGGGCTGAGAATTGCAGCTTCTCAGGACAGACGGAAACAAAGCCGGGCACCTGCCCAGGGACGGGTTGCGGGATGCAGAGAGCTGGAGGTCCCTGTCATCTCTCTCCCCCGGGCTGCGTGCAGACCGTCCCTTCTGCACATTGTAATCACACGGAGCTTTAAAAACTTTAAGTTTCTTGTGCCCCAGCCCCCAGCACCAGGGGAAAACACCATTCTGGTGTCTTGTCGTAGATTATATTTCTGCCTGTCCCTTCCTGTCTATAAAGGGAATCATGCGATATGTGCTCTTTTGTGTCTGGCTCTCTGGCTTGGCACCGTCTACGGGGTCACGTGTCGTGTGTCTAGTGTGGGCCATTCCTTCTCACGGTGTGGCATTCCGTCGTGAAGACACCGCGATCTGGGTCGTTTCTAGCTTGGGGTGTTGTGCAGATAGAGCTGCTATGAGCATTCTAGTTTATGGCTTTTGGGAAACATACGGACATGTTTACGTTGGGTCTATACCTAGCAGTGAATTGCTGAGTCATAGACTTTGTCAAGGTCCAGTTCTAGCATTTTCCAGCAAGATTATAGGAAATTCTCCTGCGAGGTTTTGGTTTATCTAGTTTCTCTTTAGGAGTTAGCTGCCTTGTACTTGTGACCGTGTCATCCATGGCCCCCTGCCACCGTAGAGGGAAATGTCCTACTTGAGTCTCCTGGTGGCAGGACTGAGGCCCACCAGCCAGAGGTGGGCCTGAAACCCCAGCCTCCCAGCGTCCCAGCCTCAACGGCATGGCTGCACTGTTCCGAACGCCTTCGCGTGCGGAGCACCGTGCAGGGGGCGAGGGGGGCTGGGCACAAGAAAGAGATTGCTTTCTAGCTGGAGGAGGGAAAAGGGTGGGAGAGACTCCTGCTGGGAAGGTGGCCGGAGGGCACAGCAGTGTAGCCCCGGCTTCCTGCTGAGATAGCTCCCAGAAGCCCCCTGCCCCGGCGGCAGCAAGCAGCCCTCTGTGGGCTGGTAGAGGCCAAGAGCAGTGCCGAGACGCTCAGGCCCGAGCTGGCCCATAACCCGGGGAGCCTCAACCAGAGTCACCTGGTCTGCCGAAGCCCCAGCTGCTCCAGGTCAAGGCAGGTGAGGCTTATCAGTGCTCAGTTTTGTGGCTTACTGGCCTTTTTTTTTTTTTTTTTTTTATACAAACAAGGCACAGTGAGGCTTTAGGGCTGAAAAGGACACCCTCCCGGCCCTCGAGAGGCACAGAGTCCCATCGTGCAGAGAAATCTCCCCCTATAACCAAGAATGGGGAGTACAGGTGGTCTGGGGAGGGTGTCCGTCCAGCTTGGGAACCTGCCTCTCCCATTTAAGGGCTCTTTGGCCTTGGACACACTGCTCAGCCTTCATTTCGTCATCTGTAAAATGGGACTGTTATTAGGATAATTAGGTGAGCTGAATGACACGGAGCGCTCAGAGCCGAGTCCCAAGGAAGCCCTCCCCGACACTGCCTGTCACCCGGCCAGACCGTGAGCCCCCAGCAGCGAGAAGGCCTGGGCCGAAGTCGGGGGTGGGGGGTACACACCTGCCCCCGCATCGGTGGGGTGGGTACAGCAAAGGGCATTCGATCTCTGCAGTGCTGCGGGAAGGGCAGGGAGCCCAAGCGATTTCTGGTGCCCGCGGACCAGGATTTCAAGGACCAGCCCCCGGTGGCCCGGTTTAGGGGGCGGCTGTGGCAGGAGCCAGCCTCAGAGTCTCAGCAAGGCCCCAGCAGGTCCTGTGGCAAAGAGGACTCGGACAGCTTCTCAGAATGTGATCGGCAGGTCTACAGAGACAGGGGATTCGTGGTTGCCTAGGGCTGGGCCACGGGGGGGATGGGGGGGGAGACATCAAAGGATTGAGACCTAAAGAGTTGCTGTTTGTGGTGACGGGAATGTTCTAAAATTGTGGTCCTGGCCGCTCGTATCTGAGGATTACTAAAAATCACCGGATCCGACACTTGAGGAGGGTGAATTGTACGGCTTGTGACTTCTGTCCCCTAAAGCTGTTTTAAAATTACAGCTGAGACATGTGTATGGCCATATTCGGGCCTCGTAACACTCCCCCTGCCCCCCGAAACCCGGTGAGCCTCTCAGCTCCCTGCTGGTCCCCGCTGTGCATGGGGACAGGTCCCTCTGGGCGACAGCAAGGGGCAGGGCCTCCAGAGCCCAGCACTCCTGGGGTGGGGGGGCACTCACGAGGGTGGAGAGAAGCTTCCAGAGCTGAAGAAGGCCCCTCAGAGAACCACGAGGCCACGGAAGGGCAGCCCCCACACCCAGGGCTGTGGAGAAGCCGCCCTGCATTCATACTTTTCCATTCGAAGAATGAATTTCATAGCTCAGTAGGAATACAGATGACTCTTGTCTTTCTTTTTCTCTTGGTTTCCAGTTCTTCCGGGTGCTTATATTCTTTTTTTCGGTCAGAAGTATATGAGGTCTGGGGCTCCTGGGGGGCTCAGTCGGTTAAGGGTCTCTTAATCTCAGCTCAGGTCTTGATCTCAGGGTCATGAGTTTGAGCCCTGCTTTGGGCCCCGTGCTGGGCGTGGTACTTACTTAAAAATTAAAAAAAAAAAAAAGTACATGACGTCAAGGGCCAGGTGGGTGGGAGAGCAGGTGGGCATTCAGCGTCTCCGGCGGGGCGGGTCGAGGCGTGGCCGGGGGTCTCTGCGGCTGACGGACGCTGCTCGCTCTTGCAGGAACCATGTGGCTGGAAATTCTCCTCACGTCTGTGCTGGGCTTTGTCATCTACTGGTTTGTTTCCCAGAACAAGGAGGAAACGCTGCCTCTTGAAGATGGGTGGTGGGGGCCCGGGACCAGGCCCGCCGCCGCTGAGGACGAGAGCATCCGCCCTTTCAAGGTGGAGACTTCCGAGGAGGAGATCGAGGTAAGGAGATCGAAGCAGGCGGGGCTGAGCAGAGGGGAGGGCGGCGGGGGCCCTTCTGTGGTTCCCATGAGGCTGGGGCTGGGACGGGCCTGGGGAGCGGGTTTCCCTCTGCTTTTCTCCCACTGGGCAGGTGCAGAGAGAGACATGCCCAGCCCGCCCGCTCTGCCCACTCCTTCCTCCTCAGTCATTCTCCTTCTTCCCCTGCCCAAGGCCCAGCAGTGCCCAGGTGAGGGGGGGTGCCAGCTGGCCCTGGGCATGTGCATCGAAAATCATGGAAAGCAGCCGCTTTCTCCTCCTTTGCGCCCCCATGAAATCCTGGGAGTGAGCTTGCAGGAGAAAGCCGGGGGTTCTCATCAGGGCCCAGGTGGAGGTCCTGAGTGAGAGACGAGGCCATGGTGACCTCAAACAGTCAGGTACAGAGAAACTGCCGCAGGGTGAGCATTAATTATGTGCCAGCTATGTGGTAGGTGTTTGTGGTCACTTTCAGTCCCTGCAGTGACCCTGTAGGGTGAGGACTGTCGTTCCCTCTACAGATGCAGAAATTGAAGCTCAGAGGCAAAGCAGTTTACTCCAGGTGACTGAGATAATAAGCAGGATTCAGACTGGAGTCTGTCCCAGCTCCAGAGCTTATGCCCCTCCCCACGCTGGAGTTAGGGGGCCATGCCCAGCGAGGTGGGCTGCTAGGCCAGGAAGGTGAGTGGGACCTGGGATGTCCCTGCCCGTTCTTGCTCTTGTTCTGTGCATATTGGAGCACCTGCTGTATGCAGGAGCCGTCCTGGGTGCCCGGAGAGGAGAGAGGCCCTTCCCGCCGTTAGCTCAGTCCCATAATTGAGAGAAGGAATGGAGGTAAGGTAACTGAGGGCTTAGGAAGGGTAGACGCCATAGGATGTGCCAATAAAACGTGTGATTTCTATAGAAAGCAGCGGGCTGCACCCAAGAGAAACCGGGCTGAGGCTCCTTGGGTAGGACTGACGCTGCCCCGCTATTCAGGACAGAGGCTGGGCCCTGAGGATAACACGCTTCTCGTGGGTTCTGAGTTCAGAGTCTAAAACATCCAAAACCTGGGTGCCTGGAGCGCTCGGGAGGACCCTGTCCGAGGAGGGAACACTTGGGAGGCCCCAAGAGCCGACACGGGCGTCCTAGCCCCATGCTCACCGTTAGGCTCGCGCCTTCTCTCCTGGTCTTTCACTCGGTGCTGAGTCTCAGAGTCTGCAAGCCACAGCCGTGGGACAACTCAGTCCTGCCCCCTGTTTATACAGCCCCCACGCTGAGAATAGTTTTTACATCTTCGAACGGCTGAAAACAATCCAAAAAAGAACACTGTCTCGTGACCTGTGAAAATTACACGGCATGCAGATTTCAGCCCGTAAACAAAGTTTTATTGGAACACAGCCGTGTCCATTCGTCCCCGTCTTGCCTGTGGCTCCTTCCATGCTCCAAGGACAGAGTGGACCAGGGGCAGTTTGAAAAGCCTAAAACAATTACTGTCGGGCCTCTGACAAAAAAGGTCTGCCAGTCCCTGCCATGTGTAAGCCTAGATAAACGTGGATTTTTCATATGATTAAAAACAAAGAGGAGAAGCAAACGAAGTTAAAGGTGAAGAACATAGCAGGGCTCCGTCGGCTCAGCGGCCGACTCTTGGTTTCAGCTCGGGTCACGAACTCGGGGTCCTGGGATCGAGCCCCGCATCGGGCTCTGTGCTCAGCGGGGAGCCTGCTTGAGAGTCTCTCTCCCTCTGTCCTTCCCCGTTGCAAGTGCATGGGCACTGCTTGCTCTCTGATTTTAAAGACTGAAAAACGTAGGCTTTGGGAACAGCCGCTGTTGTGGGAAACGAGGAGGTTCCTCCCGGGGTCGACCCAATAGCCCAGGACGCACGTGCGCAGACCGGCGGCCTCCTCATCCTCCGGTGGGACGAGGCTCTGCCTCTCCTGTCACATGGTCTTGCGGGGGCAGGTTTCGCTCTGTCTTCTGGAGACAAACCTGCCTTGTGCTCTGCGCCCCCTAACCCCTGTCTCCCCGGGGTCCCGCGTTTTCTCCAGGACTTACACCGGAGGATCGACAGCGTCCGTCTGACCCCGCCTCTGGAGGACGTGCGTTTCCATTTTGGCTTCAACTCCAAGTACCTGAGCAAAGTCCTTTCTTACTGGCGGAATGACTTTGACTGGAAGAAGCAGGTGGAAATTCTCAACCGGTACCCGCACTTCAAGACTAAGATTGAAGGTACGTTTGCACAACAGCAGCTGGAGAGGGAGGTCGTGGGAGCGGCTCGTGACTTAGACCCAACTTGGAGTCCAGATACCGGTCCTCCAGATGTATTTGTGGGGTCACGTCTTTGGGGCAGAAAGAATGCCAAATCCCCACAAATCCAGGGGGCCTTCGAGCAAGACAGGAAAACACATAAATAATTTAAAAGCCAAAGAAATGCAGAATCGGGCCCAGTGATGGACCAGCCTTGAGAGGAGGGGGCGGAGGCCTGGGCCTGCCGCCGTCTCGGGCAGCTCAGCCCCTCCCGAGGCTTTGGAGTTGGGGTACCGTGTCTGCTCAGGGTGCTTGGCCCATCAGACAAAGTCCTACAAAATATTGCCCTGTCTGCAGCTCTCGACCTCGTGTTCGCCCCTGGGTGGTGGGTTGTCCCATAGCTTCACCTGGAGGAAAGGCGCCTCTCGGATTGTCTTGGCAAGGTCCCCTCAAGGTCATTTGGCCTGAGGGAACAGTTTCCTCAGTGCAAAAGCATTTTTTCCCCAGTTTGAGCAATAATTGAGACCCATCACGCGGTGTAAGTTTAAGGCGTATGGCGAGATGGTTTGATTTTAGATCTGTTGTGAAATGATCACCGTGGGAGGGTCTGCTAACATCCAGCTTCTCGTACAGATACAAAAAAAAAAAAAAGGAAAACACTTTCCTCCTTGCGGCGAGAGCTCTGGATTCTAACTTCCCTCCATGTCCCCCCGCAGCAGCAGCTGTGCGACACCCCCCGTGCTTCCTTACCTTGCACCTGGGGTTTGGACCCCCGGCCCCCTTCCTCCAGCTCTCCTGCCCCCACCCCCCTCTGGTAACCACGCGTCTGATCTCTTTTTCTTTTCTTTTCTTTTCTTTTTTTTTAAAGATTTTATTTATTTATTCGACAGAGATAGAGACAGCCAGCGAGAGAGGGAACACAAGCAGGGGGAGTGGGAGAGGAAGAAACAGGCTCATAGTGGAAGAGCCTGATGTGGGGCTCGATCCCATAACGCCGGGATCACGCCCTGAGCCGAAGGCAGACGCTTAACCTCTGTGCCACCCAGGCGCCCCTGATCTCTTTTTCTGAGTTTGTTTTTCATTTTTGTTTTAGATCCCACATATCAATGAGATCCGGCGGTAGTTGCCTTTCTCTGTCTGGCATATTTCACTTAGCGTAAGGAGGACATCATGTTGTCACGAGTGGTAGATCTCCTCGGTTTTCTATGGCTGAATAGTATTCCGCTGTGCACATACGTACCACGACGTCTGTATCCGTTCTTCCATCCGTAGACGTGTCGTGGCTACTGCTAATAACGCGGCAGTGACCGTGGGGTGCAGATATCTTTTTGAATGAGTGTTTTCATTATACACAAACACACACACCCCAAAATGAGTTGCTGGACCATATGGTCATTCTGTTTTTCATTTTTCATGGAACCTCCATACTCCTCCACAGGGGCTGCCCCCATTTACAATCCCAGCAGCAGAGCACAAGGGTCCCCTTGCTCCGCATCCTCGCCAACACCTGTTGTTTCCTGTGTTGCTGATTTTAGCCACGATGACAGGTGTGAGGTGGTAGCTCATTGTGGTTTCGATTTGCATGTCCCTGATGGTGAGTGATGCTGAGCATTTTTTCATGTGTCTGTTGGCTGTCTGGATGTCTCTCTGGACAAGTGTCTGTTCGGGTCCTTTGCCCATGTTTTAATTGGGCGGTTTATCTGCTACTGAGTTGTAGGAGTTCTTTCTGTATTTTGGAGATGAACCCCTTATCACATTTACGGTTTGCACTTACGTTTTCCCACTCCACGGGTTGTCTTTTCACGTTGTGGATGGTTTCCTTTGCTGTGCAGAAGCTTTTTAGCTTGATGTTGTCCCACTTGTTTATTTATTTTTTGAGAGAATGCACAGCGCGGGGTGGGAGGGGCAGCGGGAGAGAGACTCTCAAGCAGGCTCTAGACCCAGCGTGGAGCCCAGTGCGGCCTCCATCTCATGACCCTGAGATCATGACCTGAGACAAAATCAAGAGTCGGACACTCAACTGAGCCCCCCAGGCGCCCCCAACTTACCTTTTGTTTTGTTTTAGTTGCTTGAGCTTAGGTGTCCCATGCAAGAAACCACCACCAGGACCTACATCGGGGGAGCTTTGTGTCTGTGTTTCCTTCTGGGAGTTTCGTGGTTTTGGGTCTTTCATTTAAGTCTTTGATACATTTCGAGTAAATTTTCGTGAGCGGTGTGAGGTAGGGGTCCAGCTTCATTCTTTTCCATGTGACTATCTAGTTATCCCGGCGCCATTGATTGAAGAGACCGTCTTCTCTCATTGAGTGTTCTTGGCTCCCTCGCCAAAGATTAGATGACTGGATATGCCTGGGTTTATTTCCGGGCTCTCGGTTCTGTTCCATTGGTCTGTTGTCTGTTGGAAAAGCATATCTTAACCCCAGAAAAATTTAGAATCAAACAAATGTTGGGGCACCTGGCTGGCGTGGTCGGTGGGGCACATGCCTCTCGATCTGCAGGGTTGTGGGTTCGAGCCCCACGTGGGGTGTAGAGATTACTTAAAATCTTTAAAAATAATGATATAAAAAATAAAATCTTAAAAAAGCATATTAGAAATGTTAGGAAATTCAAGCTCATACTGTACTTTTTAAAAATGTATTTATTTTTAATTATGGTAAAACCTACATAACAGAAAATTGACCACTTTGACTATTGTCAAGTGTACTACCCGGCTCAGTGGCATTCAGCACATTTATATCCTCATGCAGCCGTCACCACATCCATCTTCAGAACTTTTTTATTTTGCAAAACTGAAACTCTGTCCCCATTAAACAGTAATTCCCTTTTCTCCCCTTTCCCTCACCTCTGGAAACCACCATTCTACTTTCTGTCTCTGAATAAGTATGGATTCTGTATCTAAGTACCTCATAGGAGTGGAATGTTTCTCCTTCTGCCTGGCTTACTGCATTCGGCACCGTGTCCTCAAAGTTCGTCCGTGTTGCAGCAGGTGTCAGGTTTTCCTTTTTTTTTTTTTTTTTAAGGTTTTATTTATTTGAGAGAGAGAGAGCATAAGCAGGGGAAGCAGCAGAGGGAGAGGGAGAAGCAGACTCCCCTCTAAGCAGGGAGCCCAACATGGGACTTGATCCCAGGACCCCGGGATCACGACCTGAGCCAAAGGCAGACCCTGAACCGACTGAGCCACCCAGGCACACCCCCCCCCATTTTTGGAATTGTAAACATTCATCATGTTTCAGAGAATTTGGCCTTTCCGAGTAACGGACAAGACTAGAACTTTGGCGTTCTAGTTTAGAATACGTAACTGAGTAATGGATTTTGATCTGTGGTTTTATGTAAAAATCTTCCTGAGTTTAAATGCGGTGTTAGAAGATTTAGGATTTAGTTATAAGGATTTCGGATAGTTATAAATCTATCAAAATTCTGAGAATTACTTAAAGTACGTGGGGGACGTATGGGTCAGCCAGATCAACAAAAGTTCCTAAAAAGGAGATTGAAATGACACCATGTTTAGAGGGTGCCCTTATACAAGTTTAGAAATGCAGCCGTCCATTCGTCAAGGCCTCTGGACCGTCAACATTGCTTCGATTAATAAATACGTAAGGGGCACCCGGCTGGCTCAGTCAGTAGAGCCATGGGACTCTGGATCTCGGGGGGCGTGAGTTCGAGCCCCACACTGGGTGTGGAGATGGCTTAAAAATATAATCTTAAAAAATCATAATAAAATGTGAGCAATATAGAGAGAAGAATATTTGTAAGTTGAACTCAAAGGCGTAATAGAGTAGAGAGCTAGGTTTTTAAATTTGTAACTCTAACAAGGCGAGGGCTAATTTTACATATACATCAAAAGGGGACTTTGACATCTTGGCCACGAGCCTCACAAGAGGATCTAACCACTTCACCCAAGCCGAAGTGCGTCCAGGTCCAAAGGTTGCCTCTCGCGTCGCTGGTGCTAGATGGCCTGGCTTCCTCGTGGTGATTGGGGTCACTCTGTTGCCCCAGCTCTTCCCTGGCCTTCTAGCAGATTCTGACAGGCAGGGCACCTCCTGGACCCAGGCTTTCTGCCGGGGCTGGGGACACAGCCGGACAACGGGGTCCCTGCCTTCACACAGGGGTGATGCTTACCATCCCAGCACAGGGTAAGGGTTTCTGTGAGGGAGGAGGTTCTGGGAGCTTTGTGAGCCCCACACACCACCTGGGAGTGTGACAGAAGGCTTCCTGGAGGAGGGGGCATCTAAGCTGAGACTTCAAAGATGAATAGGAGTTGGCCACTTATGTGGGGAAAGTGGTCCAGGAGGAGGAAACAGCACGTTTAAAAACCCAGAGGCAAGAGGCACTAAGGGGCCGTTCCCTTCGTGGAGGCTGCAGGCTGGAGAAAGCCTTACCCCTGGACATCACGGCTGCAGGCGCTCCAAAGGGGCCAACTTCGGGCATCGAGGCATCCCGGACCGCAGCCCGCTGTGACTGAACCCATGTGCGGCTCAGCCACTTCCCCTGGCTGGCGGCCTGGCCCCGGCCCAGCGAACCTTTGTGCGTCTCTTTCCCTGGTCCCTGGCCTGGGTGGTCCAGAAGGCCTCCCTCCTCCCTCCGTCTGCTGCCGTCCTCGTGCATCCCTCATGCTCAGACCTTTCTGGGGTCCTCTCCACCCCTCCCCCCGTGTTCTGGGCTCTGCATTTGCTTCCCTGTCCTGTGAAGAGGCCAGGGCCTCCCTCTGGAGATCAGTCTCTAGCCCCGGAGTCTGGGAGCCAAGCGGGCAGGGCCTACGGGGGCCTCAGGGCAGCCCAGCCCAACCCCTGCAGAGAGGACAGCATTGCTGAGTCACCGGGAGGCCGAGGTTCAGGGCCAGAACCAGCTCGGCCCTTTACCCATCATGTCCAGCCCCTGTCCCGGCTCGGGCCCTGGGCCCTGACAGCCCCCCTCAATGCCGCCCTCGCCACCCACCAGGCCCAGCGCCCAGCCTGGCTCCTCCGTTCAGAGCCCACAGCCTGGGCCTGGACCGCTCCTGGGCACCACGTACAAGCTGGGAAACCCCGGTGGGGGGAGCAAGGGGGCTTGCTTCCTCTGCCAAGGGAAGCCCCCTGTAGGACAAATGAGGAAGTACAGGCTTTTAACATTTTTCTTCGTTTTTAAAATTTAAATATTTAAAATTCAAAAACTACACAAGGACACGGTGAAAAGGCAGCCTCGGTCTCGGCCCTTCCCCCCGACCTCCAGTTCCTGCCCCGGGACAGCTTCTGCTTCCCTCACACGCGTGCTCGCACGCACAGCTCCACCTGTGCACGCCAGCACGCGTGAGTGTGCGTGGGGCTCCCAGCCGTACACGCGGATGAGTTAGAAATCTCACATCGTGCGGCGTGTTCCGAAGGATGAAGGTTACCTTCCAAAATGAGCTCTAGAACAGGAGTGAATATAGCAACGTAGAGGGACCCACAAAAAGGCTCCAAAATAGAATGTATGTAGGCTCCTATTTTTGTTCGAAGAAAGTTACGATACGTGAGTACTTTTTAAAAAGTCTGAACCGGGGCGGGGGGGGGGGCGCCGGGGGGCACACTCAGTTGAGCATCTGACTCTTGGTTTTGGCTCAGGTCGTGATCTCGGGGTCATGAGATCCAGCCCCGCGTCGGGCTCTGCGCTCGGCTCAGAGTTTGCTTGAGATTCTCTCTCCCTCTCTCTCTGACCCTTCCCCCCCACCCCCCACTCATTTGTGTGCTCTCGCTCTCTCTCTAATCTTAAGAAAAAGGGTGAACTGTCAGAGTCCAGAGGAGTCTAAGGAGACATGACAACTGAACGTAATGTGGGGTCTTGGATGGGATGCTGAAACAGGAAAAGGTGGTTAGGTAAAAACTCAGGACATCTGAGCCATATTCCATGGTCTGTGGACACCAGTGTTATTCAGCCTTTAAAAAGAAGGAAACCCTGCCCTAGGTGACCACGCGGACGAACCTCGAGGACATTCCGCTGCGTGAAATAAGCCAGTCCTACAAGGACAAATACTGCACGATACCACATACAGGGGATCCCAAACTGTCCAGCTCACAGAAGCAGAGAGGAGGACGGTGGGGGCCGGGAAGCGGGGAGACGGGGAGACGCTCGGTAACGGGTGTAGAGTCTCAGTTATGCCAGTTGAGTAAGTTCTAGACACTGGCCGGGCCACACATGCCTGCGGTCGGTGGTGCCGGATGTCACGCTTGCCAATTTGAGAGGAAGGATTAAATGTTCTTCCTACCATAAAATTTTAAAAATAAAAATGTTTCTAAAACGAAGGAGATCTGAATAAATGATGGACTTGAGAGGAGTTATTGACGTATCAGTACTGGTTCATTGCTTGTAACAAATGTCCCAGAGTAACGTAAGCCGCTAATGACCGGGAAACTGGGTGTGGGTTCACGGGAACTTCCTGTACTGTCCTCACTATTTTTCTATGAATCTGAAATTGTTCCAAAATCAGGGCGCCAGGCTGGCTCCGTGGAGCATGTGACTTTTTTTTTTTTTTTTAAGTAGGCTCCACCCTGAGATCGAGGCCTGAGCCAAAACCAAGAGTCGGACGCTTAACCGACTGAGCCACCCAGGCACCCCGAACATGGTAATCTTGACCTTGGGCTTGTGAGTTCGAGCCCCACCTTGAGCATAGGGAACCCTTAAAAAAATTGTTCCAAAATAACAAATTTATTTTTAAAAATTTGTAAAGACAACACAATGTTCTCTTCAGGTAGTGGTATAAATGTGTGATTTTCCCCCTTTTGATTTATCTGTATTTTCTGTTTCTTACAGTAAACATATATTATTGATGTAATGAATTAATAACCGACCAGCACGTGAGCTGGTGGTGGTGCCGGGCTGCAGATGTGATAGCAGCGTGGGCTGTGTTTGCCTTGAACACCCAGGCGCTCTCCGGGCCACTTGCCTGGGAAGGAGGGACTCGGGGAGGCCTGGAGCCCATTCACCCGCCCTCGGCCTGGATGCGTTCCTAGTGCCCAGTACTCGACCTTAAAAAAAAGAGTCTCCACTTAAAAAAAGTTATGCTTTGAATTTATATCCCTTGTAGAAAAATTAGGAAATACAGAAAACACACACAAAAAAAAGAAAATAATTCAGGGGCGCCTGGGTGGTTCAGTCGGTTAAGCGTCTGTCATCAGCTCAGGTCACCATCTCAGGGTCCTGGAATCGAGTCCCCGCGTCAGGCTCCCTGCTCAGTGGGGAGTCTGCTTCTCCCTCTGTCCCCACCGCCCCCCACTTGTGCTCTGTGTCTCAAATAACTACATAAAATCTTCAGAAAAAATTCACTTGAAATTTTATTGCTCGGAGACAACTACTTTTTATGTGTTTGGTCTATCCTTCCAGACTTTAAAATTTATATACGTGTGAGTTCATTTACACGCAGTGTACATATACGCACACGTATGGCGGCTTACAAAAATGAGATATTTGACTTGGTAACTTGCTTTTACCACTTGGCACTGTACTGTTTTACATGTTAAATAAATACATATTTACACGGTCATCTTCAACCAGTGTATTACAGTCTCTAGTGCTGAATATACAGAAGTTTTTTTCCCCAAATATTTTTTTTCTTTTTTTTAAGATTTTATTTGTCAGAGAGACAGAGCACAAGCAGGGGGAGCAGAGGCAGAGGGAGAAGCAGATTCCCCGCTGAGCAGGGAGCCCGACACAGGACTCGATCCCAGGACCCCGGCATCATGACCTGAGCTGAAGACAGACGTTTAACCAACTGAGCCCCCCAGGCGCCCCTCAGTCTTTTTTTCTGAAGGTTTTACATTTAAGTGATCGCCACACCCGACATGGGGCTCGAACTTACAAGCCCCAGATCAGGAGTCGTGTGCTCGCGGGACTGAGCCGGCCAGGCGCCCCTCCCCCGGGACTCACGTTATTCAGCCGCGTTCGCTGAGGCCTCTGGGAGCAGGGACCTGTTCTGGGCTCTGGGAAGTCCGCAGTGCTGGAGCAGCCCGGCCCCGGGCTCGCAGGGCTCACGCTCCGCTGCGTGGGGGGCACGGTCACGGTCTGTCCCTTGCAGGGCGGCCGTGCGGCTGGAGCACCGAGTGGGCACGCGGCCAGCACGGTGGCCGCGGCTGTGCTCAGTACCGTGGGGCGCTGAGGGTGCCGCACCCGCTGCCCGGGCTCTGGGGGGCGCAGGGCCTGACCGACACGCGGAGGGCCTCCCCCGTTGTGGGGCCTCTCCCCTCCCCGCGGGCTGACTCTGTCTGTCCCCCAGGGCTGGACATCCACTTCATCCACGTGAAGCCGCCCCAGCCGCCGTCCGGCTGCACCCCGAAGCCCCTGCTGATGGTGCACGGCTGGCCCGGCTCCTTCTACGAGTTCTATAAGATCATCCCGCTCCTGACTGACCCCAGGAAGCACGGCCTGAGCGACGAGCATGTTTTCGAAGTCATCTGCCCTTGCATTCCTGGCTACGGCTTCTCGGAGGCATCTTCCAAAAAGGGTACGGTGGCGGGGGGGGGGGGGCTGCTGCTGGGGGCCAGGTCTTCCCACAGGTGGGGAGACAGCCAGGACAGCTGCCCTCGGAGCCTGGGGGGCCAGATGGCCAGCGCCCCTTCTCGGGCTTTGCTGGGTGCTGCAGGCGGGGGATGGGCAGAGCAGCGGTCCTTCGCGGCCAGTGCCAGCCTCGGGGCCTGGACTCTTGCGCTCTCACGAGCTCCCCGCCCCAGCGCAGGGCCACCTCTGGGCCCCCAGAACCTCGCTGGTGCCGGCCCGAGCCCACCGCGCCCTCGCTGCGAGGCCGTCCCCTCACCGTCCCCGACTGCCACGCAGATGCCAGGCCCGCTGCCTGCTGGGCACCGGCCACACCACTCTGGGGCCCCAGGCCTCCTCCTCCCCTCCTGTGAGCTGCTGTCACCCCAGCCTGGGGCAAGAGGGGGAGGTGAGGAATTTCATGGGGGCCCAAGAGGACCCAGGGAGTGGCCTCTCTGTGATTCTGTTCTCCTTCCCCTTCAAACCAGGCCTGAATTCAGTGGCCACGGCCAGGATCTTTTATAAGCTGATGCTGCGGCTGGGCTTCCAAGAATTCTATATTCAGGGCGGGGACTGGGGGTCCCTGATCTGCACCAACATGGCCCAGATGGTGCCCAGGTGAGGGTCCCTGTTGGGGGAGTGAGGTAGCCATCCGTGCAGGGGGGTCCGCCTGGGCACGCGGTCTGAGTCTAGGAGTGTCCTCTTCCCAGGGGCCACCCAGGCGGGATGTCTGTGGGCCTGGGGGAGGGGAGGGAGGGCCCCCCGTCACCCTGCTGTGCCTGGGCCACCTTGACATGGATTCTCTCTCTCTCGGGTGTCACGTGGGTTTGGGGACTCTGGGCCAGGTGCCCAGGCAGAGAGGGCCAGATAGAGGAGGGGAAAGTCAGGCAGTGGACCTTTCTGGTGGACCAAGCCCCAGAAGAGACCAGAGCTTTCTAGAAACCCTGTATTTCCCCCCCCAACCCCCTCCTCCCCATCATGGGGCCACCCCAGAGGGGCAGATTCCAAGAGGGCTGGCGCTGTGCATCTCAGCCCCGCGGCCTCCTGCCCATCTCCCCTCCCCCCAGCCCTGCGCCAGCCTCACCTGGACCCGCTCTCTGCCCTCAGTCACGTGAAAGGCCTGCATCTGAACATGGCTTTCGTTTTAAATCCCGGCACCCTGACCTTTCTCCTGGGACGGCATTTCCCGAGGCTTTTCGGCTACACGCAGAGGGATGTGGAGCTGCTGAGCCCCTTCAAGGAGAAGGTTTTCTACAGCTTGATGAGGGAGAGCGGTTATATGCACATTCAGTGCACCAAACCTGACACCGTGGGTGAGTGCGGGGCGGGCTCACAGGCCTCCCGTTCAGCCTGGCGCGGGCCGGGGGCCTCACCCACCCCGCCACACTGCTCCGGGATGAAAACCTCCCAGGAGGGACCCGAACTCTTTGTCACGCTGCAGTTCTGGGCACAGGTCAGGCGTTGCATGGCCGGCACGTCCCAGACACCTGCTTGAGCTGATTCCGGGACCTTGACCCCTGACCCCTGCACCCTGAGCCTGAGTCGAGGAGGGAGCCTGGGGGCCTGGCAGCTCCAGGACTGGGGGGGGGGGAGGTGGAGGGGGTCGATATTCATTTGGAGCTGTTCCCCTAATTTGGACTTTTAGGTGGTTTATTTTTCACGAATCAGAGCATATAAACTAAAAACCCCACATTTTTTTTTTTTTTTAGTTTTTTAATTTATTTGAGTCCTCTCTATACCCAGGGTGGGGCTCAAACTCATGCCCCCAAGATCAAGAGTTACATGCTCCCCCGACTGAGCCAGCCAGGTGCCCCCAAACCCCACCTTTTTATTTTTTTTATTTTTTTATTTATTTATTTTTTTTTAAGATTTTATTTATTTATTCGACAGAGATAGAGACAGCCAACAAGAGAGGGAACACAGTCGGGGGAGTGGGAGAGGAAGAAGCAGGCTCATAGCGGAGGAGCCTGATGTGGGGCTTGATCCCGTAACGCCGGGATCACGCCCTGAGCTGAAGGCAGACGCTTAACCGCTGTGCCACCCAGGCGCCCCCCCACCTTTTTAAAAACAGCATTCATACATATTTCTCATCTGAATCGCCCCAAACATGGGAAGCTGCCCATGTGGTGAATGGACCCCCGGAAGCAGTGGGGGGCAGTGTTACCCCCTTTTCTCACATGCCAGTTCCAAGGCTGAGGGTTAAGTAGATGGGGGTGCATGAGCACCCCAGCAGTTAGGGCACAGCTGTGCCCCGACACAGGGCCCTGACCACTGGCTCGTCCCAGGCCTGAGTCCCTCCCCTGCTGCTTCCCACCCCAGGCTGCGCTCTGAACGACTCTCCCGTGGGCCTGGCCGCCTATATCCTGGAGAAGTTTTCCACCTGGACCAACCCGGAGTTCCGAGACCTGGAGGACGGAGGCCTGGAGAGGTGAGAGGCCACCTGCCAGCCCCTGGCCGGCACGTTCCAGCCACTGTGGGGCGCCTCTCACATCCTCACCCTGGGGAGCACGGCCCCAGTTCCTCCAGATGAGGAAGTGGAGGCACAGAGAGGCCCAGCAACTCGCTCCAGGCCTCAGTGTGGAGTGGTCAGGAATAGGACGCAGGGCTCGAGAATGTCTGTGCTCTGTTTGCTGAACAGCCGCCTCCCGGACCAGCGGATCTAGAGGGCAGCGTGCGCCCCTTTATGGCCAAGAGGCGGGAGCAGCCAGGGCCTTCCCCTCCCGAGCCCACGAGAGCCGGGCATTGTGGCCAGCTGACAGGGTGACCTGGGGAAGCCAGGCCTAGAGGCAGCTGCGGGGAGCCTCAGAGGCCAGAGCCTCTTCAGTGTGTGAATCCCGGGCCTCCGGCCTGACTCAGGCTCCATCAGGGTCAGCCCTGACCCAGCTTCTCCAGTACCCATCCCCCTCGTCATTGCTTCGGGGCACACAGAGCACCCAACACACTGCTGGGGTGGGGTGAGGTGAGGTGGGACTGGCACCCACCTAGGGTGTAGGGACCGAGTCTAGGTCGTGCTCTAGCCCCAGCACCTAGAAGGCGGCCAGGTATGCAGTAGGTGCTCAACAAACACGCACTGGACGAAGGAGCTCTGAAAGACTGTGCGAGTCCAGAGAAGGGAGGATTTGCTCCTTCTATGGGACAGGGAGGGGAAAGGACAGGGAGATGCTATTGGATCTGGGCCTTGAAGGCTGAGTAGGAGTTTGCCAGTGGAGAGGATGGAAGAAGAGAATTCAGGCAGAGAGAAGAGCAGAAGCGAGGGTGGGAGCGATAGAAACTAGAGGTGCTCTTGGAAATGCTGACTCGCCGAGGCCGGGGGCGGGTGCGCAGGCGCCAGACCGGGAGCCCACGCACAAGCCCTCACGCTGAGATCCGTTCCCCACCCCACACCAGGCAGGACCCAGGGGCGACGGGGCTCCACCAGCAGCTCTTTGGCAAGGGGTGGCCCTGCTCCTTGCCGACCAATACCTGCAGCTGGACACGGCACAGATGAGCTCAGCTCTGTGTTCTAGAAAGATCACTGACTGCACTAGGGCGGGGATGGCCAGTGTGGTCGTTTCCAAGCTGTGATCAGAGCCCAGGGGGGAGATGGGAGCCCTTGGGCATCTCGCCAAAAGCCGGTTCACGGGGGTTTAAATGTTGATTCTGACTGTTCGCGTCTCATCGTCCGGTTTCCATTCTGTCATCAAAAGAGCATTTCGGGGGAGGTTGGCTTTTTCTCTGCTTCTGCTCGGCACCGCCGTGGCTGGAGACCAAGGAATGCGTTATTTCTGAATGGGAAGATGCCTTACGAATGTAGCCCTCATTTCAGAGAAGCCTCTGTCCTTACAGATGCTTCGTGTTTTCCTGTCTAACGTCGGTGCCCCTCCTGGGCCTCCTGGCTCTGAGCTGCTCCCGTTGGGAGTGGGACAGGGGTTAGGGTTTCATGTTTGTTAAAATGTGGTGCCGGGGATAAAATGACCAAACGGCGGACGCACACAAGCAAATTCAGCAAATTGGCCATTTTGGGCAAATGGGCTTCCGAGGAATCCGCTAAACTTACTGGCAGAGCCGGGAGCCGAGTGGGGGCGGCCACGTGTAGCTCCCTTCAGGCGGCAGTGACGTCAGCCCGGGGGAGGGGAGAGCGGGATAGCCAGGGCTCAGAGGGGACAGTGGGGGCGGGGAGGGGAGACAGCGGGGCTCAGTGCAGGGTCGGGGGAGGCAGGCCTCTGTAGCTGTCCCCCCACACTGCAGGGACACCTTCATGGAGCAGGAACTAGGGAGTGAGGAGGGAAGCCTCTGAGTGTATGTGCGTGTGGATTACGGACGTGTGCACGTGTGTGTCCACGTGGATTTGGGTGCAGACGTGTGTGCACGCGTGTGTGGGCGCACTTGGATCTGTGCCTGTGTGTCAGCCAGGGGCTCAGCAGAGATGCAGCGCCCACTTCCGGCGTGGACATGCTGCGTGGGAGGTGCCCGCTTGGTGCTGGACCGCGATCTGGAGCCCAGGGAGGGATCCATCAGAGGAAAGGACTTTCTCTGGGCTCTGGGGGCAGTGAGCGGGCCGGGCCGCAGCCGGGGGAGCAGGGAGGAGCCCTGGCTTCCTGCTGCAGAAGTGAGGAGCCTGTACCTGAATGGGGGGCAGGCAAGTGGAGGTGGGCAGTGGGGGACAGGGGAGAGGGGACGGAAGGGAGGCGGGAAGGCAGGCCTGGGTAGCATGGACACGGGAGAGTGGGCAGGGGAGGGAGGCCAGGCACTGAGGGCCTTCCGGGGCTGCTTCCGCAGGAAGTTCTCGCTGGACGAGCTGCTGACCAACGTCATGCTCTACTGGACGACGGGCAGCATCACCTCCTCGCAGCGCTTCTACAAGGAGAACCTGGGCCAGGGCTTCAGGGCCCACAAGCATGACCGGTGAGTCTGGCGGGCACCTGCGCTTGACCCCCAGGGAGGACCTCTGACGGCGGGACTGTACAGCCTGGCCTGCCGGGTGCCCAGGGTGCCTGGGATGAGAACACGGTGGCAGTCAGCTCACCGAGGGGACGCCGGCCTGGTGTGGCATGGGCGGTTCTGGGACATCCGGCCCCTCGGGTGGCTTCGGAGGGAAAGGGGAACGAGGCCGGGGGGAGGGGCGTGCCTGGCCGCTGGCCATCCCCCTCAGCCTGTCGAGAGCCCGTGTGTTCTCCAGCCCACCCGGCCCTTCCGGAGAAGAAGGCCCTTAGTGGGTTGGAATCGAGGCAGGTGGTGAGAACCCTGGGTCTTTTTTTCTGGCTCCCTGTGGGTGGGTGAACGGACCCCCCTACTCCCCCATCCTGAAGCCCCCTGCTGCAGGGGACCTAAGGGGACCAGGATGCCACCTCGCCCCTCAGTGGGATCTCTGTCCCTTCCAGGATGAAGGTCCACGTGCCCACAGGCTTTGCTGCCTTCCCTTGTGAGTTAATACACGTGCCCGAAAAGTGGGTGAGGTTCAAGTACCCGAAACTCATCTCCTATTCCTACATGGCCCGCGGGGGCCACTTTGCCGCCTTTGAGGAGCCGGAGCTGCTGGCCCAGGACATCCGCAAGTTCGTGGGGCTGCTGGAACAGCGCTGATGCCCGCGGGGCTGGCCGCCCCCCGCAGGCTCCCTCGCCCACAGCTGCCCCCTGCCTCCCAGGGCCGCTCCCCAGGAGCAGGGAGCCCCCGGTCTTCTCTTGGCGATGATGTACACCCCCACGCCCGTCCCCCGCCCCTGCCGTCCCCCCTGCTCACTGCCTGCACGCGCGCTCCCACACGCACGTCAGCAATGATAAATGATTTTATTTCTAAGAGTGACTGGAGCCAGGTGACATGGGCATGCCCCAATCCCACGGGGGTACCCCCCCCTCCGGCAGCTGGCCAGTCTGCGGTCTGGGTTGGGGAGGGCACCCCGCTCAAGGACCCTTGCTGGGAAGGGCGGGACAGGCCCGCGAGCCACCAGGACGGTCTACCCCCTCCCAGTGTGCTGGGCAGCTCAGAGCAGGGAGCAGGGCCTGAGGCTGGGTGAGGCTGGGGTGGGTCGCAGGGGGCCTGGGCCATACCCCACCTGGCCCCCTGTGTCTCTGGCACCCCCTGGAGGCAGTGGGAGGCTGCCAGTCCCCGTCCCGGCAGGGAGAAAAAGGAAGGGGCCACCTGTCCTTCCAGCCGGGGTCACAGTCCACCCAACCCGGACTGGCCCACTGCCTCCCTGCGGACTCTGGGATCGGAGGAGGAGGGCTGGATTCAGAGAGGGGGGAGCTGGAATGAACCCCAGCCATCATCTGGATCCCATCTCCAGCCTGGATCTGCTACGGGCTCTTTGGTTATCTGCTGGTTGTGTGCCCAGAGCTGGGGGCTCCGAGGGGGGCTTCTCCACTGTTCCACTCTCCCTCGTACCTGCTGCCCCGCGGCTGTGACCAGAGAGGCCGCCGCTCACCACCCGAGGGAAGTCCCAGCCTGTCGTCCTCGGCCAAGGGCAGGAGCACCTTTCCCGTTCCAGCTCTTGAGAGCACTTGTGCTTAAAAGAAGGTGGGACGTCATCCTGGGCTCAGCTGGGGCCCGAGTCAAGCCGCTTTCCCACCTGCGTCTTCTTTCCAGCTCCGAGCCTGGCCCGGCTGCCCTCAGGCCTCCTGGTAGGCAGGCGCCCCGCTGTCACTGTCCCCAGGGTCCCGGGCTGGGCACTGCCCAGGGACGGTCCCGCTGATGCTGTGGATGGCGCCGTAGGTCTGCTGCTGCTGTGGGGACAGGGCTGTTCTCTCCGAGGACAAGCCGTTCAGAATCCGGGGCTTGTAGGGCTGCCAGAAAATGCGGTGCCTGAGTGCTCAGAGTGGGGAGCCGGGCATGAGACTCTGGACCCGGTCCTCCCCCACTCCCCACTGGGCCTCCCCAGAGCTAGGCTGAGAAAGCGGTTCAGGCCATGCACCCGCCCTGCCTCCTCCCCTGTCTGCAGAGGCAGGTGTCCTCCGGGGAATGAATCTGAGAACCTTCTCTCTCCTGGGGCTGGACTGAGGACCGCCAGCCAGCCATACGAGCACCTGAGCCTGGGGAGGCAGGGGCTGGAGAAAAGACTGCCCTGACCCTGTTCGGGGAACCTGGGGGGCCTCACACGGCCAGCGCTGGGACAACCCTGTGTCCTGCTCACCCCCAGACCCCTGCCACGCTGCTCCGGGAAAGGCCCTAGCTCAGCAGGCCTTACACCCGCAGCGAAGGAGCCAGGACCGAAGCTGAAACGAGGGGCAGGGCGGCATCTTGGCCAAACGGGGCTTCACCTGCACAGGGATCAGCGACTGCTTATGGACGTGGCTTCCCCCGTGCAGGTGAAGCATCCCGCAGGACTAGGGATTCCTTCTGGAACCTTGGCTGCCACGTGATCAAGGCACTTGTGTGCCACCAGGAGTCGCTGATGCTCGTGGCCTGGGGAAGAAGCAGGACTCACCGTGAAGGGTGCTGGCCTGGGGGCCTCGGCCTCACTTCCTCTGCCACTCCCCGAGTCCTCCGTCTGCAGGCAAAGACTCACCGTGACCAACAAACCCATTTCCCCGAACTAGCACCCTCCAGACAAACAGATGATTCACACCCGGGATGACAGTACCGGCTGGCACCAGGCTCCCCGCAGCAGAGGATGGGGGGGTGGGCACGCGGGGAGCAGGGAAGAGGTGGGAAGGGAGCCCACACGTCGCACCCGGCCACCCACGCCTTCCCCGCGGATAAACACAGTCTGGAGAAGGCGGCCGACACGCTGGGGTGTGACAAGTTGGGGAGCGTCTCCCCCTCCCGGCGGCGGGGCCCCCACCTTGTAGTTCAGAGGGCTGAGGTGCTTGAAGCATCCGAAGCAGGTGTAGGCCACGCAGACCACGATGGTGAGCAACACGACCAGCAGGGTGAACAGGGTGAGGGGGGCCTTCAGGCCTGGGGACAAAGGGACACCAGGCGTGCTGGCGGGGGGAGGGCACAGCGGGTGCGGCAACCGTGTGTGACCTCTCCTTCGGCCTAGCCAGGAGCACCCGGGGCACCCGCTGAATGGCTGGCATTATCCCTGGTCAGATGTCAGGAACTGGGACCCCAGGTCAACGTTCCTCTGCGCGCCTGCTCGCTGGGCTGGCTCCGGGCGGGCCCCAGTGCCCCGGGCTGGGTGGGATGGAGGCCCCCCACCTGACTGGGGCACGGGCGCACCCCTGCTGCTTTTCTCATTTGCCCGAGAGCATCCACGTCTCCTGGGGCTCCCACAGTGCCGAGGACCCAGTCCCACCCGTGCCCCAAACGGCAGCCTGGCCCAGCCTGCCCCGCTCTGGCTCAGGCCCTCAGCGCAGATAAGGGGGACTGCCTTCTCTGGTCAGCTTCTCCACTGACTTGGGGTCACCAGGGTCCCCCGGGCTCCGGCCAGCTCGGGAGCTGGGCGGGAAATGCGGCCCCAACCGGCCCTACCCCAGGCACCGTGTTCTGATGGGACACCAAGGTGAGGGCTGGTGCGAAGGCGGGACTCTGAGGCCCAGGGCTGGCCCCTGCCCCCACCCCGCAGCCCCCCTCCCCCCCCCGGGCAGAAAGGCCCCTCACCCAGGCGCAGGAAGGAGAAGAAACAGAGCCAGAAGAGGCACAAGATGGGAGCGGCCAAGGCCTGGTTCACGGCGGCCAAGTGGATCCTCTTCTCCAGCTTGGCCGGGAGGTAGGCGAAGTAGAGGTTGTGCCGGTCCACCATGTGCTTCAGCAAGATGTAGATGAGGCCTGCGGAGGTGGGGCCGTGAGCCGCGGGCCTGGCTGGGCCTCCGCTCCTGCCTCCTGGGGCCGGCGAGCCGTCCGACCCCAGGAAGCCGAAGCAGGGCTAGATGCAGAACCTGACTGCTCGTGTTCTCCTTCTCCCTCTGCCCCCCTCCCCAGCTTCTCCCTGACCCAAGGAGTAGGGGTGTCTGCAATTTCGTCCCTAGGGAACATGGAAATTCTAGGGTCATTTTGCAGAAAGAAGCTGTTTTGCACCAGATGCCCGGCCTCAACGTCGTCCTGGGCCTTCCCACGCGAGTCCCCCACCATCCCGCAAGGCTCCCCTGCTCTCCTTCCCTTCCCCACCCACGCTGACCCCTTGCACCCCGCAGTCGGCAGGTGCCCAAGGGTCCTGCCCCAGGGGCAGCACAGAAGGCGGGCACTGCCTCTTTGATCATCTCATGCTCTTAACAAAACTGTTTTGGTTCTGAGGAGTAATGCTGTAGATTTTTTAAATAGTTCAAGAGCATACAGGAAAACTGAAACCTCCCCCTGCCCCGAAACCTCAGCTAGCAAGGCTGTCTCTTGGGTGTTCTGTTTCCTTCCAGAATCTTCCATTTGTCTGCAGTTCCTGATGTTCATTTTATTTAATTTTATACTTATTTATTTTGGTGCCAAAACCCGGGAACCTGATGTTTATTTTAGTGGCAAGACATTAACGATCCCCAGGTCAAATCCAGGGTCTACTCCTATGTCACACTGGGTGCTTCATCTGCGACGGGGGGACAGACAGCAGACCCGCCTGGCAGGCCTGTGTTGAGCGTGACGTGGGAGAACTCGGGAGGCGCAACGGCACGGGCCGGAGCCAGAGCGGGCGGTCAGCAGCAGGGCCGCTCAGGTGCCCAGATGGAGCGGGACTCGGGCCCCCGCCCCGGCCACTCACCGAACGGCGCGATGATGGGACAGGTGATGCTGTAGGCCATGACGACGGTGAAGACACACAGCATCCACGCGTACATGGCCCCGAACTCGTACTGGAACGCCTGGTTCTGGGTGGAGGGGGCGAGGAGCTCAGTCCGGGCCGCCAGGGGACAGCGCGATGACTCAGAAACAGGAGGCGCCCAGCTACCCCCACCTCTTGGGGTCCTTTCTGCCCTCTGCAGCCCCCAGCCTCACTGGGCTCCCACCCAGGCCACAAGAATTCGCGGGCCCCTCGTGGCTCTCTCGGTCCTATCACGTCTACCCAGCAGGCCCGGGGCCCCAGAGGGCAGAGGGCGGAGGGGATGCTTGGGACAGACGGGACAGTGACCCCCCACTCCGCGCAGGCTTCGGGGTCAGACCCCCGGGGAGCCACACGGCGTTGAGGCTGGGGTCCCGGGAGGCAGTCCACACCCGGCCCTGCCCGCCCTGTACCTGCTTGACGTTCCTGCGGTCAGCCGCCGTCTTGGCCACGAACATGCGGAAGGTGTAGAGGATCAGGCCGGGCAGCCGGAGCAGCTCCATCCCGTTGCCGATGAAGGCCGAGGCGATAACGTAGTTCACGAAGAAGGCGCCCTGGTCGGGCAGGAAGACGCACCTGGGAAGCCGCAGCGGGGGGGTCAGTGAGCCGAGGCCCAGGAGCCTCTCCCCCAACCACGGAAGGGGCCTCCATGGGGCTCATCATCCCTCTCCTCCCCGAGTGGCTCCGCTCTCAGGAACGTCGAGAATGAACGTCGAGAATGAACGAGAACTCCTAATGGAGTTTCGGCCTCAGGGATGAACCACGTTTCGGCACATGTGGCACAAAGTGGGTCAGCTCCCACGGTGCCCACCGAAGGCTCTGCCTGGCCTCGGCCCCACCAGGCGCCTGGGAGGGGTGCTGGGGAGGCGCTGGGCCTGGGATCGCAGGAGAAGAGGGCTGTCCGGGAGCACAGAATACCCGTCCCCCCACCCCCCGATGCAGCCGCAGCCACAGCCAGCCCCGTGGACCGTGTCCCCAGGACGGTGACTCCCAAATGCAGCGTGGCCCGTCCTTACTCCAGCCTGATGTAGGTCTCTGAGAAAGTTTTGTCGAAGAGCCACCGGAAGAAAAAATCTAGACTGGGGAAAAAAAAAAAAAAAAGAATGCGTGAGAATTTCTGTCCCCGCGCTCCCTGGGCTCGCGACACGTTTCCATGTGTCTGCGCTCTAAGCATCAGGCGGGACCTCCAAACCCACGTTTCTCCTCCAAGATGCTACTTACCGCTGCGTAACCGGTCACGGCCACTTAAAGTAAACAGAGTCTCCCTTCCCCAAGGGGACGGTCCGTTTAAGGAAGACAGACCGTATCCCCAGAAGAACAGCGAGCCAGCCCAAGGGCACCCCGAGTGAGGGGGACGGGTGTGAACGTCGTCAGGGATTTGCATGCACCCGCAGACCGCTTCCCTTCTCTGGGGACAGAGCTCCCCAAATGAGCCCCGGACGTGAATTCAGAGCGGGCGGCCGGTACCTGGTGAGGCCGAGGGACGGCAGGATCAGCACCATGAAGATCAGGAACATGTAGACTTTTGACATCATGATCCGGTTTTCTCCTGACCTGGGGGAGTCACAGGTGGGTCCTCCCAGTCCCCAAGCACTCCAGGGGCCCGGGAGGCCCCAGCTGGGGCCCGCTGCCCTGGGGGCGGGGCGGGCGCACGCCCTGCTCACTCACCTGGTCCAGTGGGACTCGAGCAGCGTGGAGTAACACACGATGGTGGGGAGCAGGGCCGAGAAGGACCACAGCAGCAGGGTCGGGAAGAACTGGCTGATGATGGGGTCCTGGAAAACAAGGGCCACCGAGGAGACAGGTGCAGGGGCCGTGGGCACGGCAAGGCGGTGACCTGGTCATGCTGCCCCCGCCCCCTCCGGAGCCGACGCTGGTACAGGGTAGGTGTTCCATCACGTTGGCTGAACAGGCCGTGACCGCCCTGGACATCAGATGTACAGCTCTTTGGAGCAAAGAAAGGAACTTCACGCACCACTGATCTCCCCTGGCTTCCCTACACACCCCACAGTGCCGCCAAGGGCAGCGGGCACCCCGAAGCCGGGGCCTCCCCAGGCCGCTCAGCTGCCGCCGGCCCGGCGGTGGCCCGATCCTGTGTGCGCCCGCTGCGCTCTCAACTGTGGTCGCACCGACCGACCGGCTTAGTACTTTCCCTGAGAAAACGAGCAAAACAACATAAAATCTCTTGACGTGGCGGATAGCAGGAGGACTCGGTAAGGCCAGTTTCTAAAAACCGCTACTGAACGGGCGGCACCTGGGGGCTCAGTCACTTGAGCCTCCGACTCTTGGTTTCAGCTCAGGTCGTGATCTCAGGGTCATGAGATCGAGCCCCACATCGGGCTCCGTGCCCACGGGGAGTCTGCTTAGAACTCTCCCTCTCCACCTCCCCCGCCCCTCCCTCAAATAAATAAATCTTTTAAAAAGTTACTGAATTAGATGAGAGTGAATGAAGGGACACCCAGGGACCAGAGATGCGGGAGGGGTCTGTCCTCAGAATGGCGGCAAGGCCCTGTAGATTCTGGCTTTACTACAAGAAACCAAAACCGGTGTACGGAGAACAGAAAAGGGGGCTCCACTCAGCCCATCGACCCTCCAAAGAACAGGCCTTCACCGTACATCCGAAGACCGCCGAAGGCGTGAACACTTACAGGCTTCGATTCTAAACAAAACCGCGTAGTGCCCGCGTGTGTTTTTGTATCAGACTAATACCACATCCGCTCAGAGGGCCCCGGCCACACGTGAGCTCGCCAGGCCGCCATCACTGGGCAGGGGCTTGCACCCCGCCGTCAGATGAAAATCCAAGGCTCAGAGCTCATCAGCCAGGCGACTGCAGGGCGAGGACCAGGGCCTCAGGCCGTCCAGCCCCTCGTGCTTTCCCAGAGCGTGAGGAACTGAATGCCAAGCGGAATTGGAAACAAGAAAATAGATTTTGGGCGACACTTCGGCAGAGCTAATTATGGGAAACCAATACCTTTCTACGCCGATGCCCATTTAGGGAGTGTTTAGCTATTCTCCATTTATCTACGAGTTTAAAAAATCATTTGTCTCCTACCTAGACTCAACGGCTTTGTCACAAGATTATCGGAGGCTGGAACATGAAAGAAAAAATCACACCCTGTTGCCCCACTCCGTGGAGCACCTGTCACTCCTTCCTACCCAGCTCCCCCCCAGGTCAGGTGCCAGCCACCTGTCTGGCCTGGGGGACACGCTGGTGAGCTAAGCTGTGTCTACGGGGCCATTGGCGAGCCTTGAGCCTGATGCAGGGGTGAGGCGGCCCCAGCAGAGGCCCCAGGCGGAGCGTCCTCTGGGCCTGCGCACCGCTGGCCTCACCCCTGCTAGGAGAGGCTGCTCCGGTTCCACCCACCACGCCTTCTCGTCGCCAGCCTTGCAGGAGGGGCCTTGCAGCCTGGCCACTCACGTTCAGCTCATGGATGGGTTTGGTGACGTTGAACTTGTCGATGGTGGACAGGATGATGGAGGGCGTGGTCAGGAAGAACAGCCCCACGAAGAGAGTGAAGTTGATCCCCAGCCACTGGAACCACCAGCGGAAGCCCTGGATGGAGAGGTTCTTCCTGCAGAGCAGGGGACACAGGCCCCGGAGCCTTATCTCCCAGGCTCCGGCTGCCCACCAGCCAATGGCGCCCCCGGAGTCGGTGGGTCAGCAGGTCAAATTTAGACATGGCAAGACACCAGACGGAGGGCTCTGGCTGGGGGCTCGTCTCGACCTCAGTACAGACAAACGCTCTGTACTGACTTTCAGCTTCAGCCATGTCAAATTTGGGGTCCCTTTGGGCTCAGAGGGGAAACAGGCTATCCACCGCGAACATGACTACCCGGCAACGGCGTGGGGGCCGCAACCCACCACAGAGATACCACGAGCACCCAGTCAGACAACACGAGGCTCCGACCCAGTACGTCTCGGCCATGTCGTCAATGCTTGGTGACTAGCGACACAGGCTCCCCAGCAGGGCCAGGGGCTGGGTGCAGGGAGGGGGAGGTGGGAGACCGAGGGGCCTGGGCCCCACTGCAGCCTGTCCTGGGCTCTCACCCCAAGAACAGATGGACAACACCCCCCCCCCCAGTTTGGTAAGCCCTGTGACACGAAGAGCTGAACTGTCAGGGGCCAAGCTAGAGCCAGTGGAGACAAGCACCCAAAGCTCGCTCTTGGGACGGGGTGCGGGGGAGGGGGAGACTGAGGCCAACCATGCTAGGTTCTCTGCTGGGGCTGCCCTCACCCCCAGCATCACGCTCAGGGCTCGCCAATGGCCCTCGTGGACACAGCTTAGCTCACCAGCGTGCCCCCGGACCAGAGAGGTGGCTGACCCCTGACCTAAGGCTGCACGGTGAGGGGGGAGGGTACAAAAGCCCGGAGCCACTGAGCTCACGGAGCTGCTGAGCCTTGCAGGGGGCCTGTCCCAACCAAGTCACACACACACTGTGTTTCAACGATACTAAGTATGAAAAAGAGAAACATCTCAACTAAAAAATAGCTGATCACATGTGGAAATGATACTGTTTTAGATACTTCGGGTTGGCTGGAGTGAAGTGGGGGGACGTGGACACCCCTCACGCGCACACATCCCAGAGAAGAGCAGGGGCCGCGGGCGGACCTCCCTGACCTCCAGCTCACGCCCAGGCTTTCTGGTGCCCGGGCAGCCCCAGCAGGCCCAGGGGCCTCTGTCCCACACCTGCCCGGCCCCGGGGCTCACCAGCATATGTCCTCGGGGTAAGTGGCAAAGGCAACCGTCCACTTGGAGGTGCGGAGCTCCTTGCTGCAGGATGACGGCTGGGGCTCCCCTTTGCACTGCAGGTTCTGACACTTGCAGGCGTTGAAGTCTTTCAGGATGCTGCCGGGAAAAGCACCAGCAGTCAGGGTCTGGACACCCCAGGGACCCCGTACAGATCTGGCAGATAGGACTCAGCGAGAGCGGGGCCCCGGGGCACAGGACCTTGGCTTTTTTAGTTTATTACAGGTGATGCTAAGGAAAGCCGTGCCCGGCCCCCTCTGGGGAAGATTCTAATCCCCAGAACAACCCGGCAAGCCAGGGAGCACTTCGGCTTTACAGATAGAGAAACTGAGGCTCTGCCACTTAGGTATGCGCCCCATCCGTCTGACTCTGCCTCCCACGCTGTTGCACGGCCTCGACCCACAGCTCCTCCCCGGGCCACCCCCTCCGCCCGCCCCACAGGCGGGCGCACTGTGGGCACATCCTGCAGCCAGGCCTGGGTCTCAACGGCCCTTTCTCCCCAGCTCCTTCCCACCCTGACATCCTCCCCAGGACGGCCACCTCAGCCCCTGCCATCTCCGTGCCCCCCGCTCCTGCCTCGGAACACCCTCTTTCCATGAGCGCCCTTCTGGCTCTAGCTCACGGCAGAGTCCGTTCCTGGGTCTGTGCTGCCCGCAGAGAAGGCAGGGGAAGGGGCATCTGTGTGGCCACCTGCTGTCCCCAGCGCTCTCCTGACCCCAGCCATGAGACTGCTCTGGGAGCTAGCTCCCCGTGCCAGCCTGCACCCTGCAACCCTCCCCAGGCCTCGGCTCTGCAGCAGGGGGTGTCCCGAGTGCCCAGGAGTGTGTGCATTTGTACGAGGACGGGCAGCCTGGGCACAGAAGAAGATCTGAGGTCCAGAGTGGCTATCTGAAGGAGGGGGGCATCTGTCCCGCCAGGTGGAAAGCGGGACAGAGAGGCAACGGGATCCCTGGGGCAGCTGGTGAGAGCCCAGCGGGACACTGAGGCCTTGTCAACCCCAGAGGGGCTCAGAAGAATCACCCCCACCAGCTGTCACACAGACAAGGGCTCAGACAACGGAGGGACTGCGGCTTCCCGAGCCACACCACAGGAAAGAGATGAAAATGCCACCGGCAAATCGCAGGGATGGATCCGCGGGACCACCTGCATCCGACAGGTGGGGGGGGGGACGGGCGTCGGCCAGAGAAGGGTCGCACTCACTAGGTGGCCATGGACTTCTCCTGGAAGGTGACGAAGGCCATCCCCAGCGGCCGCTCCTGGACCCGGCACTCCTCCTCCGCGATCCTCTCGGTCAGCCTGTCCTTCAGGCGCGTGTAGTAAGCGACGGCATCCTCCTGCCAGCGGACACACCCCCCCGGTGACCATGCGGACCCATGTAGGGGTCAGGGACCCCGCGGTGCGCTCCTGCCGGGGCCAGGCCTCACCCACTCACACCCCGACACTTCGCAGCAGCAGAACTGGCCACAGGGCTTGGGGTTGATGAGGGTCCACTGGCCGGTCTTCGCCCGCAGGTTTGCGTAATAGCTCAAGCTCTTCTCCGTCTTCTTCCTGCGGGGGGGGGGGGGGGGGGGGGCGAACGTCAGCCCTGCGCTGACCCTGTGGCGCGCACCCCACTGCCCCCCTCCAACCACCGGCTGCCACCAGACCCGGGAGTTCAGCTTCCTGAACAAGAGAGGGCTAGAGCCGCCCTCCTGCCTTCCCGACCGGGAGCTCCGGGGCCACGGCCAGCAGGAAGGAGGGTGTGGTCTCCGCGGGGTAGGGGGTCCCCGTGCCGGCCCCCCCTTACCTCTCCTGGCACAGGTACAGCAGCCTGGCCACGTTGTAGCACAGCTGGACGTCCAACACCTCACACGTGGGATACGCATCCCTGTGCCCGAAAGATGCCCGTTGGAAAAGAGGACCCCCAGGCAGGAGAGACCCCCAAGTCTCCAAGGCTTTTTTTTTTTTTTTATGCCAACAGAGACGTCTTTCCTCTTTGTCTTTTATCAAAGGGGGAAATTTCGAAATTTAATATGAAGAGGCCTTTTTTAGTAGCATGAAAGTCACTGCCTGCAAGTGACGGGTTTAGACCGTCACGGCTGCAAAGCAGCAGGCGCTTCCGGCCAAGGCTGAGCACCACTGCTGACGTCCCCCACCCACCCAAAGGAAGAGACTTATCGTCGGCCCTAGGTCACGTCGACCTTGGACCATCACCGAAACCCTGTCCAGTCTGTGATCCTTTTGAAGGTCGCAGACCTTTCGGGTTTAATGAAAGCAAAGGACCCTCAGCCCAGGAAACGTGGCACACACGTTCACCATCGTAGTAAGACCATATCTGCTCGTACGTAGCCCGTGCATGTCCCTGCTATGGACCAGAGACCGTCAGACGATTAATTTAATCCTCATCATAACGTGGGGGGGTTTCAACCCCATTTTCCAGATGAGGAAAATAAGGGTCAGAGAGGTTATGAGACTTGTGCCCCAGGCCACACAGCTAGTGGCTGTCGGAGCCACAATCTGAACCCAGGCAGCCCGGCGCCACGGCACGACATTCCCTCCCCAGACAGACAAGGTCCCCACCCACCACATGGCAGGCACCCTTCTGGGTACATCTTAGTGAGAGAGACAAAGCCCACAGGTACGTTCGTCATGGATTTAAACAGCAGGACGAGCCCGGGTCCCAGGAAGAGCGCCGGAGTTGGGAAGAAAAGCCCAGCGTAAGCGTCCCAGCAACAGGGCAGATGCCCACGTAGGTCCCCAGGGACTGCCACAGCCTCGGCCACCGAAAGGGCCACCTCAACTAGGAAAGCTCCGACCCAGTGTCTGGATGGGAAGGAGGGGGCTTTTCTTTTCTCTTTAAGGTCATACATCAAGCGAAACGATTGTTTTCAAATGTTGCCCAGCAGGCTGCTCGGGAGCTGTTTCAATAACAGAAAAAGGATGCCCGTATCCGGTATTTACATAAAATGATATTTCTAAATACTCGGGGTTTCTGAAGAGGTTAGTCAATAAATCGTAACCGCTCATCTGACAACTGCGTGTAGCGTTCTTCATGGACACGGCCAAGTGCCACCGTCCTGCGCCCCGGGCCGCACTGCAGACTAGTGACGCTGAGCCGCCGCGGAGGGAAGACAGAGCAAAGCCTGGCTCCCTCGCCCGCAGCCCGGGGGTTCCAGGGGCCTCTGCACCTGCTCTGCCCCACCCGCCCCTCTCCTGATGCTCCGTTGCCAGCCCTGCACACATCCCCCCCGCCACCTGCACGAGTCCTGGGGGCAGGTGCTCAGCGGGGGCTGCTGGGAAGCAGGTCCTCCCGGGGAGAGCTTGGACCCACTGACTGGTGAGCTCTGTGAAGACAGGGCTCTGGACACAGGTGTCCCCTCACCAGACACCTGCGAGGGGAAGGAGCCAGCCCCAGGCCCTCCCCTCCGGAGACCAGCTGTGTCTCGGGCACCGGGCTCCGCACAGCTGATGCTGAGAAGCCCAGGGCAGACCATCTTCCCTGTGCTCTTGAGGTGTTTATTTGCCCCCACACCCTGGCCTCTGCTCCAGCTACTGCGGTCACACAGGATGGCCATGGTGGCTGGCAGAGGACAGGCCACCCCAGCAGGAACCCTTCCACGGCACCAGCAGCCACTTGATGCTCATGTGGCAGGGCCAGGCCCTTCTTGAGGTCCCCGGGTGCCCGAGCAGGAGACAGAATTCTCCCCTAAGGCACCTGTCCCACCTGCGGCCCTGCTCACCGGAAGTGGTTCTCCACGGTCTCCTTCTTGGTGTCTCTGGGGAGGCCCGTGATGAACAGGGTCCGCCTCACCTGCCGGAGAAATGCACCAGGGAGAGAAGTCACCGGGACAAGTCCGTCTGCAGACGGGCCCCGCTCTTCCTCCCTGTCCAAGCCCCTCTGAAGAAAACAGCAGGAGCTCGGAAGGCTCGGGTGCTCTCCTGCCGCCTGGCAGAGCCCCGACGGATGCTGTCCTGTAGCATCGTCTTCCAGGCTGTACCACAAATACACTTCCAAAGCAATTCCACAAGCCTCCCTTGCATGACGAGAAAGGGAGAAGGAACCCAGAGAGGGCGAGTGACTCAAATGGGGTCACACAGCAGATGAGAGGAGGACCCGGGCCTGGAACCAGCTCACAGACACTCCTCCTCCCCCATCGAGCTGTGGGCTCCAAAGAGAGAGGGCTGCTCGCAGTCCCAACTTCCGAGAAGGGACTTAGAATCAGCAACTACAAGCCCGAACCCCACAATTTTCAGGGCCAGTTGGCGAAACGGAGGGGGGAAATCCGTGTTCTAAAATAATCAGAAATTTTTTACAAAAGCAAATGTCATTCTTGAGCACAGCCATGCCAGGTTCCACGGAGACCCACTATTCAAGCTCACTGCCCCCGAGTCCCGGGCATACGGCTGGGGGCGCCGCTCGGCTCTGGCTGCCCCCTGCGCCCCCAGCTGCACTCACCAGGCTCTCCTCCTTGTACCGGATGGACTGGGTGTGGTGCCGCATGAAGGCCACGGTGAGGATGAGGTAGAGGACAGCGAAGATGGTGTGCAGCCAGAGAAGGTCGTTGCTGGGGGGGGGGGGGGGGACCAGCTGCCATCAGGGCTGGGCTCCCAAGCCGGGGTGGGGGTGCAGGGCTGAGGCCGGGGTCCCCTCACAGTGCCGAGCTGAGGGTCAATGGCTCCATCCCAGCAGATGCCTCCAACAGAGGCCTCGTGGCCAGTGCCCCTTTAGAGCAGGCGCCGTCCTGACAGAAGGACCCAGGCCCACAGGGTCCTCCGTGTCTTCTAGAACCCCCTGCAGAACAGTCGCTGCCCAGGCCACACGCACTGGCCGCGGAGGGGCTCTCATACGTCGGCGCAAGGGCTGAGGGCTATCTGGCCCATCCCGGGCTCTGGAACCTGCCTTCCCTTTGGTCCCCCACTCTGCACCCCCACAGCCCCCACCCCATACTCACTCGGTCTGCAGGTTTGCTATCGTCGTCCTCCCAAAACTGTAAGGGTCTTTGTCTGCAGAGAAGAAGACACTTAGTTCCAGGGTCAGGCTAGGGGAGGGGGAGGGGCCCGGCAGGAGACCCTGACCAGCCGTGCTGTCTTTTCAGAGCTCCCACCAACCAAGGCCTCTGCTGCACCGACAACTTCTTCCCAACCCCCCATGTGGGGAAATCAACGTTCGAATCTGAGATTCCTGCGACATTCCTTGAGACGTCTAAGGTCATCCTAAGCTGAGAATCACGGGGCATAAGAAGTGGTGCCTGGCCGGCTCCGTTGGCAGAGCGGGCGACTCTTGTTCTTGGGGTCATGAGTTTGAGCCCCACGGTGGGTGGAGAGATTACTTTAAAAAAAAAAATTAAGAAAAAAGAAAAGAACAGAGTGGATTCGTGATGGCGTTTTGGAAGCTGGCTTCCTGCGGTTGCTTGGAAACACTGTTCCACGCTCCGATTTTGACTCTGAGCATCAGGAACGTTTTCCAGATCCACTCATGATGGCCTCCTGATTGGTGGGGGCAGGAAAGTGTAAAACACTCTCCAAAAGCCCCTGATTCAACAGATCTCGGGGTTTTATTCCTCTTACTCAGAATCAGAAATTGACAAGGGGGCCCCAGCTCTTGGCTGGGGGTTGGGGGGGTTCTTCTCCAGACCTTTGGGCAGAGGGGAGAGTTCCGAGAGTCACCCCGAGGACTCATGTCTGAATGGGAGCATGTGTCCTGGGGTTCCGCCCTATCACAAGGTGCCCCATGGCTCTGCCCGGGCCCAACTCAGGACGAGGGGTCATTACCCAGCAAGTCCCCCGAGAGGTTGACAGGCAGGATGATGCACAGGGACAAGCAGCTGACCACCACCAGCAGGACGATGAGGTGTCTCTGGAAGGACAGGTAGTGGATGGCGTCCTCCCCACACCACTCCAGGATCTGGTCATCGCTGGCCAAGACACGCACATGGAACCTCAGTGAGCGGCAGCAACAGGCCAGCCACGGGTGACCTCACTTAATCCTCGGGACCATCCCAGGAGGCGGAGTCCCATCCCACCCCCGCTGCTCTACATACGAGGACACGGAGGCACAGCTAGCGTCCCGGGTCACACGGCTTGTGCAGACACGGCTAGGAGGGGACTCCGTAGCCTGCCCCGTTAGCCCCGCACCACGCGCCCGGGAAGCTGCCATCCCCAGAGCCATCTGTGCAGGGGCGAGGTGCGGAAGCTCAGCTACCCCGCAGCCCCTCCCTGCTGCTATGAATAGGCAAAGCCCCTGACAACAGGGCGGCTGGGGCTCTCCTGCTGCCAGACTTGCAGCCACCGCTCTTTCCGCGGGCTCCCCCTCAGGCAAGCCGCGAGGGAGAGGCAGTGGGGGAGCCGGTCCTTGAAGCATTCGGGCTAGGCCCTCTGCTGCCCCAACTTCTCCCTGCGTCCTGCCTGGGGGCGGGGGGGGGGGGTGCAGGGGCCCCACAGGTGCTCCACCCTTTCCTGGGTGCCATATTTGGAAGCTCCAGCTGGCTTGGGGACCTGGAAAATTCCAGGGGCCGACAGCCAGATTTCCGTGCCACAGAAGCAGACAGGGGAATCTCCCTCTTTCCTACTCTCCTGGCAGGGAGGTGCCCCGGGGGTCCGGCTTCTGGAAGGAAGACGGGACCAAGTAGTGAATGAATGAGCAATTCTCATCCACAGTGTTTCTGGGACACGTCTCTGACTTCCCCATCTTGTTGGGATCTTGCTGGGAAAGGGAATTCTAAGGAACCTGTGGGCCTCTTTGAATGTCGGTTGTAATGTTGGCCGTGAGCAGCTGTTAGAATTAAATTGTAGCCTCAAAAATGTCAGTGTTGTCCTTTCTGGGACAGGAAAAGAGGAGAAAAACCCAGGGAGTTGAGATGGGAAGCACATCTGACACAGCATCGTGGTGACAAAGCAGGATATAGGGCGGTCCCCAGGACAGCCTCTCCATGAGAAATGCGTGTCCATGCAGGGGAGGGGGACTGAAGGGGACACAGAACCACAAAAACAGGGCACAGGGAGAGGAGCCAGCTGTAGAGCAGATCTGCCCACAGCCTTCGCGGGTTACCATGGAAATGATGAGTCAGAGTCCGGTGCTGCCCTGCCGGTCCAGGGGGGTGGGGTCCCCAGCCCAGGGGCAGGGGCATGGCCTGAGCCCCACCCCGCCACCGCCTCCTAGAGTAGCCAACCCAAGAACACGCCCTGGGCATCTCTCAGGGGGAGGATTCTAGGTGACCTCAAATTCCTTCTTACTGATTCTTTTCCTTCTGCTGTATGACTTCCAGCCTCAGGAGAATTGCCTCCTAGTGACGCGATTTGGCGGTAGTGGAGAAGGGTGGGGTTGGCAAACCCACCTCTCCCACCACGTCACCCTGGGCCCCTTGTACAGTGGGGAAACTGAGGCCCACAGACAGGGCCGTCCCCGGCATCCCGTAACTGCCGTGTATCACCAATTCCGAGAGGTCCTTCTCACGTCTCGGCACTCTGAAAGGGAGCCCCCACGATCGCTGCAGACCCTAGCTTGCTAGGATTTTTCTCCGCAGGCCCCACATTTTAAAAACAAGTCAGCTTTCAACCCAGTGAGGTGAGTGTACTAAAGCATCGTTATTTCTCCTCTTTGCACTACATCAGACACGGAAGCCCGCCGGGAAGAGCCTCCTTCCAGGCCTGCCGGTGTTAAATACTAAGGAGCCACTGATCCTGCCTAGAGCACAAAAAATTAGTTTTGTGGGCTTGTGCAGGGGCTGTCTGGGGCCCCCTATTCTCAGCCCCCCATACTGCTTTGGACCTGAGCCGAGAAGCAGCTAAGAGACCCCATCTCGGGCTTGGGCATTTTGGCTCTTTCCTCCTCACTGGTCAAACATGCAAAAACCCACCCAGACAAAGATAAACACTCCCCCACTCCCCCCCACACGCAGGCACCGGTGCCCCCGGGCTATACTCACTGCAGGCGGAAGATGGCGGTCAGCCAGGGGCAGCATCCCTGCAAATGCAGACAGCGGGGGTCAGCCGCGAACGTGTGTGTCTCTGGGAGGCAGATGTGATCGTCTATGACATTAAGTAACCACCCCTAAGCTCCCACGGTGTGAAAGCAACACTTCATCCCAGATTCAGCAAGCTACCGCATGTCCCCAAACCGACAGGGTCTCCATGCTCCCAGTCCTCTGTGACAGGCACCCCATGCCTGTAAGAACCTCTTACGCTCTGACGATCTGCGGAATCATACAGGCTCCAGGGGCAAATGCTAAACTTGAAGAGAGAGCTGACGGGAGCTCAGGGCAGCCATGGAGAAGCTTCTGTGGGCTTCTGGTTGGTTGTCCCGAATGACTGGCTGAGACGTGGGACAGACGCAGGGAAACAAGCCTCACGGATGGGACAGTCCACCCCGGAGTGGGGTTATGGCGGGAAGAGGGGGTCTGTGGGTTTTACAGCCCATGGCGTCTCTTACACATAATTCTCCCTCAAGCTGGGCTGTCCCCCCGGCCAGGAGACACATGCATTCAGTCGTCATCCGTTCAGGGCAACAGGGCCGGGTAAGGCATGGTTCCTGCCCACATGTGGCTCAAGCCAGCAGCAAGTCAACAACAAGCTGTCACACTTGTCCCTGAGTGTGATCAGAGAGACGAGTGCTAGGACCACGGGGGATTCGGGAGCCCTCTGCCGGAGAGCTGTCCCGTCCTGGGCCCCCCAGCTGCGTCTTCCCTGCATACATCCTACATCCAGGGGGCTTGGTCGGTGCCGGGAAGAGCTGTCACCAGCACTGGCCACTCAGGACACAAGGTCCCGGGTCAGCTGCTGAACAGGTGCACGGCAGCCCTCCCCGCCCCCACCACGGCCGCGGCCGCACCGCTCCCCGCAATACCAACCAGCTCGCTTTCAAAATCTTGTTGCCCGAAAGAGGAAGACGATGACAATCTCTGGAATCTGGAGTCACTAGAAACACAAAAGGGAAGAAAGACAGAAAATTATTTTTCAAAGTCTACCACGGACGTCCAGTACGTTGCCGCCTCGTGGAGCTCCGGACCAAAGCTACGAGCCCTGCTCAAAGTCCGGCACGAAATGTCACTCGGCCCGTGAAACGTGCAGACAAGGGCGACGACCACACCTGGGCACGTGAGACGTGAAACTCTAGCTCACGGGGACGAGGGACAAGGGCTCGGGCGTTAGCGCCCTGGGGCCCCAGCACCGCGACGGGCCTACCTAAGGACGTCAGAGTGCCGATGTCTGCGGTCCGCATCCCGAGGTGTTAAATAAAACTTGGAACGAAAGCCGAATTTTATCCGACCTACGGCACTGCCGGTCGTAAGGGACGTATTTTGTGCCTTTGCTTTCACAAGTGCCAGCGCTGAGGCCGCAGGGAAGGAAGGTCTGGGTACACGCCGCGCCCCTCCCGCACGGACCATGTTTCAACACAACGGCCCGTGGAGCAAGAGCGGCGGGTGTCGCCTGGGGAGCGCCCGAGGAGGCCGGGGCGGGGGCGGCCTGGACACGCGTGCATTGCCCCCACGGCTTCCTATTCTGCATCTGACACAAGGTCCGGGCCGTATGGCAGCAGCTGGGGTTCGAGATGCCGTGCGCAGGCCTAGAATCCAATCCCCCCTTCGGGTGTCACGAGCTGTCAGAGCCCGGGGGGTCTGGCCAAGGGGGGCCCTGCTCCATCACAGACTCACCCGCCGCTGGCCGAGCAAGGGCCACCAGCCCACACCGACCCCGAGCGAGGACAGGGGCAGCTCCCCTAACCCGCCTCGCCTCGTCCCCAGCCCCAAGCTAGCTCATCTCAAAGAGGAGACACTTGAAAATATTCAAGGTGGGAAAGACAACTGGCACCCCTCTCAGGTGATGATGAAAGCCCCGCGTGGGCAAAGAGCTGGATTTCCTCCACAGCCTGAAGCCAACAGCACTTCTCGCACAGGCCTGGCAGCGACACGATGGAGCACCAGCGTCACGTGCGGGCCGCCAGCTGGTTCCAGTGACTCACACACACACACACACACACACACACACACACACTCTGAAGGTGATGTGTCTTGGTTACCTGTCTGCTTCTGACACCAGGGCAATGCGGCCATAATCCCAGAATCTCCTTCTTATGATGGAAAACACCAAAATTAAACACTAAAAGGAGAAAAGAAACCAAATCAGGTGACTTCTAATTAGAGAGAGTCAGATGTCTTAGAGGCAAAGCCCACTGGCCTCAGGTCAGCAAGGCTGGGAGGGCCCAGAGAGGGTGCAGAGCTGCCCAAGGCCACACAGCTCCACGGTCGGTCCGATGCTCTGCCCACCCCCTTTGCCGGCACCAGTGCCCGAGACACGACAGCCATCCACGCTGCGCTGGGCTTCCCCTGGCGTCCTCCTTGTCCCACGCATTGGCCCCGTTCTCTGCTCTCAGGGAGGCGTCAACAGCCACGACCTTCCCCAGCCCTGCCCAGCCTTCCTCTGCTCCTGAGCAGGAGGACAAGCTCCGGCCCCACAGCTGCCCTGGGGAGCAGCCTCCCTCTTCACTTGACACAGACGTGCGTGTTTAATGACAAGCCCCGGCCTGAGCCAGCAGCGGTGACACCTTTGCTTGATGTTTGGTTCTCCCGGAGGGGCCATGCCCACCGGTGCTGGGCCTCCACCAGCTGGGGCCCTGCGCTCATCCCTCTAACCCCTCTCGAAGATCTGTACATTCTAGCTCTCTCCTCCCTCCCCACACCTCCGCCCTGGCCGGGCCTCAGACCCGCTCTGGCCTCTCCCCGCTCCCTGGACAGGCTCCCTCCCTTCAAGGTTCAGGGGGGCTGAGAGAGAGCCATTTTTCATTAACACAACCCTGCCAGCCCCAGTCAGGAGCTGAGCTTCTAAATGTCGGTTCTGTCTCCCTAAAGCCAGCACCCCAGAGCGGCTGGGCGCCTGCTCGCTGAGGAATGAGCTCAAGGTGGGCGGGGAGGCGGCGATACCATCTCCAGACGCAGGTGACTCACGTCGCAGGGTAAACTTGAAGGCTGCGGGCAAGTGCCTGGCCTCCTGCCCAGGCCGCTGCCTTCTTGGGGTGTGGACATTTCCCACGCGCCCACGTTTTCCAGGCCCCTCTGGCTCCCAGCCGCACCCCAGAATGCCCCATGATAAAAATCCACTGCCGCCAGCAACTCCCTCCTCAGCCACGTCCACCTCCTGCTCCAGACGGCTCTCCTTGGCCCGCAATCTCCGGGGCCCCCTCCGTGAATCCCACCAACCCTCGACGCCATCCCCGCACTCCGATCCTCCCCCCGCCCCCCACCCACCGAGGCTCAACCCACAAATGGGTTTTGGCTCCAAGACCCGGAGCCCCTTCTCACAGAAGCAAGCAGAGGGGCATGCGGGTCCCATCGCAGCCTGGACAAGTCCGCAGCAGAGGAACAGGGGAGACCTGAATCCTCGGGAGAACTCCCCCCCTTCCCAGGAATAATCTTCGTGCCCGCTTATGTTCATACCCCCCCCTTTCTCTTGGGGCCCGCAGGCCACCCCAGTCCCTTCTCCCAGGCCCACCCAAGCCCAGCCTCTGGCCCAAAGCGGGGTGTCTACACCCTCCACCCCCGTCCCACCCCATTTACTCTGATGGGCTCTGTCACACATTGGGAGAAGACATCAGGAGGCACCGGCCAGCCCAGGGGCAGGCAAAGGAAGGTGTGTCTGACCCCAGTACCTGCCCCCTGGCCAAAGGTGGCTCGGCACAGGGCAGAAAGATGGTATAACTCACACCAGGGGGTGTTTGGGAACGAGGAGGTCTACACTAAAGAGAGGCCACTGCACGGGCCAGCTCTGAGTAGGGTGGGCCTTTTCCAAGGTCTGTCCTTTTCTCCACGGCTGACCCCCTAAGAGGCCCAGGACCCAGTGGGGACAGGAAGTGATGTTTCTAAGCTGGGAGGTGCGGCCACTCTAATTCGAACCCACACCTTCCATTCACACCTCTTGTCCCTGCGGATCCCTCCCCTCCCCAGGCCTCCCCATGTGACAGGCTGCTAAGCCAGGGGGACACTCGTCATCAAAGGCACAGCTACGCAGGCTCTTTCCCTGCAGAGCACAATTGGATCTTCTCCAGAAATCTCGGAGGTAAGAATCATGACGTCTGCTGTACAGAGGCCATGGTCACGGGTCACGGTCACAGGAGGTGAGCAGCAGAGCTGGCATCTACCCTCAGGTATGCCTGGCTCCTCACCTGACCTTCCCACAAGGCCCGGGGGCAGGGGGAGGGGGACACGATTCAGAAGGGGTCTCACCAGGAAGCAACCGACGTCTATGAGCAGGACTGTGGGGACGCCCCCGAAGGTGACCCCCTGCAGCACGGTGCTGTTTTTGGCCGAGTTGTAGCAGTAGGAGTCGTTGGGCTGGTCCCCGATGCCCAGCCGCTCGCGCATGGACACCGCCTGGGGCTGCCACAGCTCCAGGGGCGGGCGGCCGGTCATCGTGCCTGTCCTCCCTGGAGAGCAAACCCCAGCCAAGGCCAACCGTCAGGGCGTGGACCCCCTGCAGTCTCCCTGGCCTGCTCCGGCAGAGGCGAGGGGGGGGCAGCAGCAAGGAGTCAGGGAGCGCCGGACACCAGGCTCCACGCGCCTGGCAGAGCCCACGAGAATAGCTCCATTGTGGGAACAGTCCCAAGGGTCAGATGGGGGGGTAGGGTGGCTCGTCCGGGACACAGCTGGCAGCCTCCCCGGAGTGGGTGAAGGGGAAGGAGGGGAGGCCGGGCCTGCTAAGGAAGCATCCTGTGGGAGCCCCTGGGAGCTCTGGAGGGCAGGCGGGGGGCAGACGGGGGGAGATAAAGGTGGGAGGAAACACAGGAATGAATAAATAAGAGGGGACATCCAAGTATGCGACAGCGGTTGGTCCCCTGGCCACAGACAGGCCCCCGGCCCACTGCTCCCGGGACATCCAGCTGGGACCTCGGGCGCAGGCCACGCTACTCACTTGGAACTCAGGCTCGGGGGCTCTAGGGAGCTTGTCAGCGCAGAGTCGGCCGTCAGACCCAGCCTCTTCCTGCCATGCCACGCTCCCCGTCTGGCACGATGACAAACACATATTAGTTCAGCGAAGGCCCAGAAGGGGCAGCCAGAGGAGGCAAAGGCGGGGGGCGGGGGGGGCGGGGGAGAGATGGAGGAGGATGGGAAGGAGGGAGGGGGACTCCGCAGGGACCCCTGGAGCACACCCCCAGCTCTGTCGTCTCACCCCCACCCTCCTGGGCACCCTTGGTCTAACTGGAAGGCCCAGCATTCCCAAAGCAAATATCACTCCCGGCGGTTGTTGACCTTTCCTTTCCGAGGCTCCTGGCACCCCGTGAAGCTAATGGAAATCTCCGGTGTTTGTCTCCTGATACCCAAGGCCCCAGAGGTAGTGCCCAAGTTCTGGCCCCCTTCTCACGCTGCCTGTGGCTGAAGAGCCAGCAGAGACACTGGACGAGCCTTCCTCAAGCTCCCACCTCCCCACATCCGGCACGACTCTTTGTCAGGGGGCCCTGCTAGGTCTGGTATTTCTTTTTCCCTTTTTTTTTTTTAAGATTTTCTTTCTTTATTTGAGAGAGGGAGCGCATGAGTGGGGAGGGGGGCAGAGGGAGAGGGAGGGAGAGAGAATCTCAAGCAGACTCCCCACTGACGAGGACCCCGACACGGGGCTTGATCTCACAACCCTGAGATCACTATCTGAGACAACATCAAGAGTTGGACGCTTAACTGACTGAGCCCCCCAGGCGCCCCTAGCTCTGATATTACTAGCCTGTTACAGAAACAAAACTCTTGGGGACAAGAAGAAAAGGTACAGACAACCCAACCAGGTGTTTGCACTACCTGGGAATGCTGCTGGGGTGTGTATGGGGTGGCGAGCGCCACCTCTGACCCCTGGGGCTGGCTGGCTTGGGGACAGTCTCACACACACACAGGACAAGAAGCTCAGGAAGGGGATGGGGGTGGCAGGTCCGAGGACCTGGGAGGATCCCCCAGAAGGCTGAGTCACTTTCTCACCCCCATAAGAGACTTGGCGATGGCTGGAAGATATGAGGCCAGAGCCTTGGCGCTGGTGGCTCGGAACAGAGTCGCAAAGGCTACCTCTGGGAGACAGATCCTGTTGCTTTCCCTGCTCTAAATGTCACCCAGCGGCACCACCCCGACAGCAGGGTCCGGCCTGATACCATGAGGCCAGTGCCCGCCCCTCCCGCCCCACACTCACCAGAAGGAAGGGCAGAGGGCGCGTCCCCCCAGAGGCCCTCACTTGGAGCCGGCTCCGGCTTTGGCTCTGGCGCGGACAGAGGCAGCCCCAGCCACTTTCCAAGACGCCTCGGGCCTGCTACTCATTTCCTGCAGGGCCTTCCTGCCCCCAGGACCAGGGAGCACCAGCCTTCACAAGCTTCCCTAAGGAACACAGATGGCCCGAGTCACCGGGAGCCGCCGTTTCCAGGTTGGCGCACTGCCCTAGGCTCACACCTGCCCCAAGTCTCTGAGCTCAGACACCCCCAGGGGGCCTCCGGCTTTTCCCAAGGGGCTCCCCGACTCTGCTCTCCCCCCAGCCCCCAGAACTGGTTCTGGGCCCTCTCCCATGCTGCTTGCTCCTCTCTCCTCCTCCAACATCAGCAGCCTCTCCCCTCTTCTCTGGCTCCAGCAGCTGCTGGGGACTGGGGAGTGTCCACCCTACAGGGGCAGGGGTGACCGTGGGCTCCGGGTCAACCTCTGAGTCCAGGACCTCATCGGAGCCCCAAGGGCAGCTGCTGTCCAAGTGCTAAAGTCAGGAGAAGGAACACAGAACAGACACAGAAGGCCTGAAAGGTGACGTGGGAAGAAAAAAAATCACCCTCCTAAAACGCTCACAGAGGGAGTACTGTCCTTGGGAAGTGGCGGCTCGACCGGAGTTCTAGAAGAGTAGAGGCCCTGTGGGAGGAAGTTACCTGTGGCCTCCCTTCCTCCTTCAGCTCCAGGCACACCTCTAAGTCGCTTTCCTGCTGCCAAACAGGCTCCCCAGGGTGGATTTACAGAGTTGGGTAAGAGCTCGTGAGCTCAGCCAGCCAATACTGCCAGCCTGGGAGGGAGCCTCGGGGCGCCCCAGACCGTGGCCTGCCAGGTCAGCCCCTTCCAGGGCAGGCGCCCAGGGCAGGGCAGAGCTTTGGAGGCCCGCCACCGTCTCAGACCTTTCAGCTCAACTGTCCCTGTGCTATACACAGGTCACATCCAAGTTCTGCTGAAACATCCCGGTGCCTCCAGGACCAGCTCCCCTGCATCTTCCTGAACAGACAAGCTCTGACCTGGCAGCTGGGGGCACAAGCACCACAGGGCAGCCCTACCGGGCTGGGGAGGGGGCAGGGAGCTGGCTCAGTGGGGGGAGCCAGCAAGTAGGCCCCACGGCCGCAGGAGCCCGCCTGGCCCTGACTTCACCCACGGGCAGTCTTCCCCTATTTGTAGATCCATTTCCGTTCCTTGCAGAGAGCTTTCTAGTAACCCGAGGGTAGGAGAGGCAGGCTCACCGCCGCAACCCTGCAGCCAGGGGAGCAGCAGGTGACTCAGGACCCCCGCTCCAAGTTCATTCAGCCCGTGTGCACCCCAGTCTGGTCATAGCCATCGGGACGGAGGGCTGAATCCAACAGCTGGTCTCAAACTCGCCGCCCACACTAACCCACTGTCCACCTGAGCTGGCAGCAAGGATGGGCCCCTGACCAACAGCACACCTGACCATCGACACCTTCCTTCCAGAAAAGCCAGCAGAATGTTGCAGGAGGTGTGCGGCCCTGTCGGTCTTGCAAGAAGGCCCCATGCAAATTCAGGGTATTTTTATCAGCACAGACCTTCCGATTTTGTTACAACAGCAAGACTACAAGCAGTTCAAGCCCTTCTGCCGCAGGAGCTGACTGGGGTCTTCAGACGCAGGAGAAGGTTGCCAAGTGAACACAAAGGTCTTAGGGCACCCCCAGACAGGAGCCGGGACCCTGGACAACTGTTCACCTCACAGACATGGCCCCGGGCGCATCAGGGGGCAGTGCACCCGGAGGTTCCTGAGCAGGCTGGGCACTGAGGGCCTTGGTACCATGTTGCTTAGCTCAGTGTCTTGACTTCCTTCTCCATCAAATGGGGGCAATGACATTGTTCCTCTTACTTACAGGGCTGTTGGGAGGCCCACACCTGAGACAGTGCCCAGGAAGCATTTAGCCCGGGGCCCAGGCCCAGTGAGCACTCAAAAGCTCTTGGTTTTTATTTTAAGTCACTCTTCCAGCCAACGGGAAACAATGTCAGGACTCCCTCTGATGTTTTGTCCCTGTTACAGCCCTATTCAAGGGAGACCTTTGCCCCAGACACTAAACAAACAGGAGGTCCTGCGAAGAGGAGGGGGCCTCTGCTTCTGTTCCAGTTCTCCTGGAGGCAGAAGCGCACTCAGGACTCTGACAGGTGTTCAGAGGAGGGGAGGAGGGAAAAGGGAGAAATCCTGGTTGTTCCTGCCCACACCCCTTGAGTGTCTTTAACCCAACAGGCACCAGGGCCTCAGAAAGGCCCCGACGTGCCTCCACAGCCCCCCTTGTGCCCGGGCGGGGACTGGGGAGCACAGCCCACTGGCCTACTCAGAAACCCGGGCCCCCGGGGGCGCTGGCACACAGCCACGCAAGTTCGGCTGGGAAGGAAGCTCGCGGTCACCGGGTCTTCTGCACTGTGCAGTTCTGCCCTTGAGGACACCACCTGGGGCTGAACGGTGGAGGCCACCCCAGAGTCTCGGGTAGCCAGTCTTATCAGCTCCCCGAACCTGGGCGGTTTAGGTTTCCTGGCAGAACTCTCCTCACCCTCCCCGAACCCCCGGCCTCCCTCCTCGGGGCTCCGGCAGGGCCGCGGGCAGGGGTCACCTAGGGACAGCCCCAGCGGCTTCTACCCCTTCCCAGCGGCAGGGGACTCGGGCTCCTGGCCGCTTCCCAGGCCGGCCACGCACGGAGTTCGAGAAGCCAGAGCCCCGCGGCTGCGCTCCTCGCTCCCCGTCCCGGCTGGGAGGTCGGGCTCCCCCCGAGGGGAGGGGAGGGAGAGCCTCGGAGGGGGAGTCCGGGAGGGCTGTGGGCCCGGGACCCGACCCCCTGCCCCCACCCCGCGCCCTCCCCCTCGCCCCCTCCCCCTGTACCTGCGGCGCGGGCGCGGCGGGCTTCACCTGGCCGGCCCGGGCGGCGTCCCCACTCCCTTAAAAGTTGCAAAGGGAAACTCCGGCGCCTCCCGCACATGCGCAGAGCCGCGCGCGCCGCCGGCCCAATTTGGGGCGGCGACCAGCGCCCCGCGGGCCCCGCCCGGCCCGAGCCCCGCGCGGCGCCCAGCCTCTCCGACGCGCCCCGGCGGCCGGCCCCGGGAGGACGCACAGCTTGGATCCGGGCGGAGGGTGCAGGGCGGCCGGCGGCTCCCGGGGCCCCAGCTGCCCGGAACGGGTCTGCCCGGAGCCGGTGGCCTGCGCCGCGGGACTGCCAGCTCGACGGGGGCGGCGCGGAGCGCACGGGACGGGACGCAGCGCGGGCCCGGGTTTCCGCATCTGCGGCCCGGCGCGTGCGGGCAGGGGAACCTCGCGGCCTTTCCGCCACTACGCATCGGGAAAGCCCGGGCCGCACTTGACCCTCACGTGGGCGCCCTTGCAGTTTCTCGGGCCTCTCCCAGGTCTGAGCTCTCCTCTTACGTTGCAATGTGAAAGGCATTCTCCGTTCCTCCCTGCCCCTGATTGCAGCCCGGCCTGTGGCTCTCTGCGCCGGGGTGGGGGCCCGGCGTCTCTTCCTGCTTCTCCAGCAGTTCTTTTCTGTCCCATCCGGCTTCCTCCTTCTCCCCCTACCCCAACCTCAAATCCCAGCCACTGTTTCCTGGAGTTTGCCGAGGGCCCCTGCGCTCAGCCCTTGTCCACCTGACTGGTGCCTGGGCATCGGTCCTCTCCTGCTGTTACCTCCTGCTGCCAAGGGCCTCTCACTTGACCTCCCCCAGGTTCCTGGGTGTGGTTGGCTGGACGTCCGCCCCCCACCCCAGACTTCTCAGACTGTCTGCTCTCTTCCCATCCCTCCCATCCCTCACACCCCCATCCTGCATGTCCTCATTCCTTCCCTGCCTCAGTTAATGGCACCACCACCTGCCTGGTCTGTACTGACGGGTCCAGGAAGTGCCAGGCTCTATCCCCAGGAGTTAGAATGGTGAAGACACTGACCAAAAAAAAAAAAAAAAAAAAAAAAAAAAAAAAAGGAGAAACGTTAGAATCTTTGATTTCAAAATTTCAGAGAGGAAACGGATTTCTAAATTTGATTTTCAGTAGGTGAAGTTCATTTCGAAATCAAGAGAAGGCCAATTGGATCCCAATGTGAGTTGAGATAGCCATAACCCCTGTCACGTATCATCCGTGTGGGGTTGCTGGTAAAAACACCATTTCCTTAAATCTCCAGTAAATGTATGGGAGGCAGGGACTTTTCCGTCGGATAGGGAAGGAAATAAGGGTTTGGAGGGCATGGAATTCAGAGCTAATAAAAGCTCTGCCCACTGGCTAGGAATTCAAGATGTCCAGGCTGGGATGGAAGTCACAGCTTATCAGCCCCTGTAATCCGGGCATTCGAAAATGTCATATCCAACATTTTCAACGTTTGCTCCCTTCATCTGCCCCCAAAGGTAAAGGCATGAGCTTTTCATCACACACTTTTTTATTTTGTAGCAAGTAGAAATGAAACAAAGCTTACTCACTGTGCCCAGGACGGTAAAATGTCAACAGTGACAGAAAGATGTCTGCTCGGATTCTAGCCGGACGGGTGCATTGGACCCTGAATGGCTTCAGTCCTACCTGCCTATATTACTAACAGACCTTGACTGCGTCCTCTCTAGCTCCTTCCCTGGCTTCCTAAGCAGGTTGACCTAATCCCTTTAGAACTTTCTGTTCCCTCGGCGTTCCAGGTAAAATAGAGAAATACAGATTAAAACGTATTTTGTTTGTTTGTTAGAAAATTCCCTTACTATCTGGGTTGGGAATACACAACCCAATCTTGACCCTAAGACGGGCCCATTCCACAGAGCTCAGCCCAGATCCAGCAACAGTTCAAGAAAACAATGACTATTTGGCTTTCTGTTCTTAGGTTATAGACTTGACAGAGTGAAGTGCTTGGGATATCATAACATGAACAGAGAACTGGGGGCTACCCAGTTGCCAGGGAGTCTTGACCCTGGGGAGCAAAAATCAGGAGGTGAGCTGAATGGACAGCTCCGTAGATGGCACAGAGCATTTGCCCATCAGCAGTTCTGTAACCCCCAGCTCTCCCCGGGCCCTGAGGCATGCAAGCCACATCCCTCGGTGGCTGCGCCCCACACCTAAGGCTCCAGCTTCCTGGGCACGGGCGCCCCATCCCAGGAGCAGCTGCACTTCTGCACCCTCATTGGGCAGGCTGACCACCTGCGGCCTGGGCCTGCCTCCCTCCTTCATGCTGACCATCACGGGCAGCGAGGCCATCTCCGAGGCGATGCACTGCCGCGGCCCCAGAAACGGCCACTTGAAGGGCAGGGGCTGCGGGGGCTGCTGGCAGGTGCCCACACACTCGTAGGCCAGGTGCTCATGAGTGTCTGCCTTGTTTTGGGGTGCCTGACCAATGAACCTGAAAGGTTTGTGTCGGGGAGGAGAGGCTGGGATTTCATTCACATCTCTGCCGGATTCCCAGTCTCCCCAATCCCAGAGCCAACTGGAGTCCCTGGTGTGTGGACCTGGAGTCTGGTGGCTGGCTGCAAGTGAACTTTCCACCCACCACCAGGGCTCCTGGATTAAGGACCCATCCTGTCTGCAGCGACGAGCATCTGGCCTGGTGCTCAGAGAGCTCCAGGGGCTGCTGAGATCCTGGGTTGTCCACAGGTGGAATCCACTGTTCTCGGGGCACCTTCCTAGGCTAGGGAACCTGTGATAATTTAGCACCAGTGGGGGTGTGTCCAATAAGGAGCCATCTCTCCCTCTTTCTGGCTCTTCATGCGTTCAGAGATTAGAGGGGGAAGAACCAGCCAATCCATTGCCCCCTCAAACTTCTGAGCCAAGACAACTGAGGCTCAGAGAAGTGACCCCTTCCTGAAGCCCCCACAGTGGCTGACGGCTGCAGCGTAACGTCAGGCCTTCCGGTGGCCAGCCCGAGTTGCTTCCACACCCTCTAGCTCTTCCCAGCCAGAGCCAGAGTCCTGCCTGACCCCGGAAGCTGGGCGGGGGGGGGGGGGGGGGGGAGGTGGGGACTCAGTCCAAGTGATGGGGCCAGGTGGGGGTGGGGCCAATCCCCCTGCTTCCCGAGACTTCCTGCAAGGGCTGGAGGGTTTGCAGGTGTTTGGAGGGTTTTACCTGGGAAATGAAACACCTGGGCAGTCGCTAGGGATAATGCTGCCAGATAAAATACGGGATACAGCTGGGGACATACTTAGACTAATTAGGTATTTGTTGTTTATCTGAAATCCGGATTTTACTGGGAGCCCTATATTTTGGGTTGCTAACTCTGGCAGCCCTGGCCAGGGGCCCAAGAAAGCCAGCGTGGGCTGGGAGGTTTGTGGCAATGGGCTGATGAACTGTTGAGGGATGGCAGTCCCGGTGTCACTTCCACCTGCTCTGGGTGTGGCCCAGATCTCCACAGGGTCCCTCGGGCCGGAAATGGTAAAGAGCCAGAGCCAGATCTTGTGTCGTGAGGGAGGAGAAGGCGGTGAGGGGCTGGGGGATCAGTAGCGCTGGCTGAGAGCCAGTCTACACCCAGCCCTGGGCTCAGAGCTGAGGGCACCACGGAGGGCAGTGGGCGACAAACCCAGTGCCCAGGCAGTCCCGGGGAGATGGGTGATGGGGGTTGAGGCAGGAGGGCAGGTGAGGAGTAGGGCCCTGTGCCCACCACCCCCCTCCTGCCCCTCCAGGCCAGGATTTGACCCCAGCCAGAGTCCAGGCTGCCAGGGGAGGGCCAGGAGAGAACATGGGGTCAGAGGTCATCCTCAGCCTCGATGGGTGGGCCACTTGCTAGATCTGCCTGGGCTCTGAACCAGAGGGGACTCTGAGGTCGGTGAGGCTAGAGCCCAGGAGCGGCTTCCGTCTGCATCAGAGTCCAGCATCTGGGAGGCTCCGGGGGGGGGGGGGGGGCTGCCTGTCCAAAGCAGGAATAGGGACCCATGTGCCAGTTCATCCAGCCCCTGCCTGGCAGGAGTGAGCCCTGGGCTGGCCTTGCTGAGCCACTCACTAGCTGTGCGGCCTCCTGTGAGTCACTGAGCCTCATCTGACAGCTGTCTGCTAGTTCACTGGGTGAGGCCAGGAGAGCCGGCTTCTGAGAAGAGGAGGAAGGTTCCAGGAGCTGATGTGGATTGGGCGCGTACTGGGGCCTGTGCGAGCACTCACGGCCCCTCCCTGCCAGCTCCCGGGATACACTTACCAGCGTGTGTATGTGTATCTGGAGGAAGGAGAGCACACACTGGCTGGTGACGTATTTGTCCAAGGTCACGGGCCAGCACGAGTCCCCCTCAGCACTCTCCTTAACAACCTATGACCTTGGGCAAGGGTCTTAACTGCTCTGAGCCTCCTTTGTGAAATGTCAGCACTGCTTTCCTCCCAGGGCGTAGGGGAGAGTGAAGGAGCACCGTGAGGTCCGTAGAGCAAAGGGGGAGACCAGGCTGTGCCAAGGTCGGGGTGCGCACTGTGAAACCACCCAAAGCAGGGACGCAAGGGCAGCCTCCGGCTCTGGAACACAGCTTTGCATGGCGCCTCCCTTTCCCTGGGAGGTCCCTACCCCCCTGCACTTGGCCGTCCTTTCCCTATCAGCTGCCTCTTGGTCCCCTCGGGTGTCCCCAGGACACAGAGAAGGAGCAAAATCATCAATAAACATTTGCTTAATTAATTGAAGAAAAAGGGAGGGAGGAAGAGGAGCTTATGGAGACTAATGCCTTCCAGAAGATCCTTCTTCAGGCCAAGATTTGAGGAAAGAGACTGGTTGATATGGGCATTTTTCTTTTTGTGCATTTTTTACTTGGTGGTTAAAAAAGGGACTAATATTGCTAATGCCTCCCCCCCCCCCCAAGGAAGAAAAGAAAGAGAGAAGAAAGAAACAAAACAAATCAATCGATCAATCTGGGTAAAACTCTTCCACTCAACAGTGATATTTTGTTCGTGAGTTTCTGAATCCTGGGAAGTCTGGTGTTTCAAGGGGGAAGGAAGGCGGCATCTGGACCCGACCGCCGGGAAGTGGCCGCCCCCCTGGAGGTGTGCGGGAGGAGGCCTGTGCCGCTGGGGACAGAGAACAGCAGCCTTGGGGCAGAGCCTGTGTCAGCCCGTGGCTGCCCTGGAGCTGGGGATGGGCCCTGAGTCGAGCACTCAGCCTCCATACATACCTCGAAGGCGCTGTGGGAGCCGGACCAGCCTCTGTCACCCAGGCTGGAGCAGCCCGCCCACCCAGGGGAGGGACAGCGTCAGGCAGGTGGCTCAGGACGGGATGGCAGCCTCCCTGGGGCTCTGGTGGGTTCTGAATATGGGACCTGATCACCACCCACCTCCAGTCCCTCCTTCCTCATCCCATCAGGTATTTAGGGGCTCAGAGATCGAAGCAAAACTGTCTCGTGGGAGACAAAGGGCCAAAGGGGGCTCTGCAGCCGTGGTGGGAGGCTCCCTTCCTCCTGCCACCACTGTCGAGCACGTCCCAGGCCAGCCCTCCACCGGCATACATCCCCCCAAGATCGAAGTGCTCCCTCCGAGGCAGCCTTCTGGCCCGAGGAAGCCTCCAGACTCAGGCAGGCCATGCCTGGCCCCATAGCTGCTGGGGTGTGTGCCTTGCTGGGCAAGGGCCTGTGTCCCACGGCCCCCGTACCCCCTTGGGGGGGGCAATCCCTGGCCCCCCAGCCCCCCCTGTGGAGATGTTTCTTCTGCTGTAATGTTTCTCTTGCTCACACGGTGCTATTAAAGACTGCATTCAATATTTTCCTTATTTGTCCGTGTCAGTGCTCAATCCCCTCTCCCCCCCCCCCCCCACAGACTATGGAACCTCTAGGGGCTGGTGTCATTCCGGGATCCTGCTGGTGGCTCCCCCACACCAGGGCCCTGTGGCCCTCTACCCTGAGTTTAAAAACCTTTGGAATTCTTCAAGCAGGGGGCAAAGCCTGCTTGCTACTCTGGGACTGGAGATAAGGCTGAAAATGTAAACATCCCCAGGGAAGGAAGCAGGCCGACAGAAATCTCTAGTGGGATTATACAGCAATCTCTGTATAAACACAGATTATAAAATTAAAACGTCATCACAGCATATGTATTGTTTTGAAATTTTCTCTTTCGTTTCCATGTATGACTTAAAAATAATAAAAAATAGGGGCGCCTGGGTGGCACAGCGGGTTAAGCGTCTGCCTTTGGCTCAGGGCGTGATCCCGGCGTTATGGGATCGAGCCCCACATCAGGCTCCTCCGCTATGAGCCTGCTTCTTCCTCTCCCACTCCCCCTGCTTGTGTTCCTCTCTCGCTGGCTGTCTCTATCTCTGTCGAATAAATAAATAAAATATTTAAAAAATAATAATAATAAAAAATAAAAATAAAAATCCCAGGGGGCAGAAGTCTATAGAGAAAGAAGCAGACCCTTCCCTTCCCTTCCCACCTCACAAACGCTCACACACTTAGCTGCTCCAAACAACACTTTCCAGAAACATCTCATGGTTGTGCAGGTCAGAGGTCTGAGCAGGCTCAGCTGGAGTCTATGCTCAGGGGTCACATGGCTGAGGTCAAGGCGTCTGCCGGGCAGGACACTGCTCTAAGCTCACTCAGGCTGCTGGCGGGGTCCAGCTCCTCGGGCTGGAGGGCTGCGCCCTTTCCCGTGCTGGCCGTGGCCTGCGTGCCCCTCTTGGCTCCTTAAGGGCATGACTTAGCTCAGGCCACTGGACCAGAAGACCCCAGACAGGGCAGCTTCAACAGCCAGCACGTATTTCTCACAGTTCTTGAGGCTGGAAGTCCAAGTTCAGGGTGCCAGCACAGTGGGGTTCCAGCGAGAGCCCCCTCCAGGTTTGTAGACAGCTGCAAATCCCATCCAGAGGCCTCCACCTTCGTGCCCTAACCACCCCCCAGAGGTGCCCACCTCCAAACACCACTGTACTGGGGATTAAGCTTTCAAGGTGTGAATTTCAGCGGGGAGGGGCTTCTGTCCATAGCAGCTCTCTCCCTCCACGCGGCCCCTCCATTTTCACGCCTGCTGCTATGTGTCAAATGCTCCTTCTGCTTTGAATCCCTCTGACTTCCTCTTCTGCTACCAGCCAGAGAAAACTCTCGGCTTTTTTTTTTTTAAGATTTTATTTATTTATTTGAGAGAGAGAGAGGATCTCCAGCAGACTCCACACTGAGTGCAGAGCCTGACGCGGGGCTCAATCCCAGGACCCCAGGATCATGACCTGAGCAGAAACCAAGAGTCGGACACTTAACCAACTGAGCCACCCAGGCATCCACCAACAACAGTTTTTAAAAGACTTAATGAAGAAAGAAAAAACCAACTGCGTCCTTGGATGAGAAAATGCCAATGCTTCCTAAATTAATCTATAAATGTAACAAACTCAATAAAAATTTTAGAGTGTGGCAAAACTCAGCATAAACAGAGTCAAAACCAACTAATAAACCAGGGGGAGATATAACATTTGCAACAGAAGATGCGTCCACAGTGTATAGTGTCCGCACAACAAAAAGCAAAAATGACAACCTGGTAGAAAAACGGACACAAGGTATGAACGAACAGTTGTCAGGAATGGAAATACAAATGGCTTTAAACATGAAAAACTGCTCATGCTTACTCATAATAAAATAAATGCAAATTAAGAGTACAGTGAAATGCCATTTTTTTCTCGATTAGGCTTTTTTAAAGTTTGGTTTTTAATGACCCTTTTCTGGTGAGGCTGTGCTCTCGTCTGTTGCTGGAGGACATGGAGCTCAGTTTGGCAATATCTATCAAAAGGAGAACTACATGGGGCGCCCGGGGGGCTCAGTTGGTTAAGTGTCCGACTCTTGGTGTCAGCTCAGGTCTTGATCGCAGGGTCGTGAGTTCAAGCCCCAGGCTGGGCACAGAGCCTCCTTAAAAAAAGAGAGAGAGAGAGAGAGAGAACTATATATATACTCTGTAGCCTAGTGTACCCACTTGGAGATGTTTACCCAAAAGACACATTCATACCCAAAAGACACAAAGTGGCCCTTATTATACTAGGCTCTGTACTGCAGCGTTTGTAACAGTAAACACTTGGGAACAATGTGAACTTCATTCAGAGAGATCTGGTTACATAAATTATGCCTCATCCATACAGAGGAATCTTATGTAGCAGTAAAACAAAAGCATGAGGCAGCACCGCATAGAAGATTCTCCAAGATATATTATGGTTTTGTTTGTGTTTTTTTGGTGTGGGTTTTTTTTTTTTTAAGATTTTTTTTTAAGTAATCTCAATACCTAACATGGGGCTCGAACTCACAACCTCAAGATCAAGGTCGCACACTCTTCTGACTGAGCCAGCCAGGCGCCCCTCCAAGACATACTGTTAAATGAAAGAAAAAATATGAGACAGTACGTAGAGTAGGCTAATCATTGAGTTTAAAGAAGAAAGGACAGGGGCGCAGGGGTGGCATTAAGCGTCTGCCTTCAGCTCAGGTCATGATCTCAGGGTCCTGGAATCGAACCTCACATCGGGCTCCCTGCTCATCAGGGAGTCTGCTTCTCCCTCTCCCTCTGCCTTTCCACCTTCCCCCCAACTCACCTCCCCCCCCCCCCCCCCGCTTGTGTGCTCTCTCTCTCTCAAAATAAATAATAAATAAAATCTTTAAAAAAAAATAAAAATAGGGACAACTGGGTGGCTCAGTCAGTTAAGCATCTGCCTTCAGCTCAGGTCCCAGAGTCCCCAGGATCGAGTCCCGCACTGGGCTCCTTGTTCAGCAGGGAGCCTGCTTCTCCCTCTGACTGCCTCTCTCTTTCTCTCTCTCTGACAAATAAACAAATAAAATCTTTAAAAAAAAGAAAAAGGAAAAAAGAAAGGACAGGGGCGCTGGGGCGGCTCAGTCAGTTAAGCATCTGCCTTTGACTCAGGTCATGATCCCACAGTCCTGGATTCGAGTCCCATGTCAGTCTCCCTGCTCAGTGGGGAGTCTGCTCCTTCTGCCTATGCCCCCTCCCCCTGCTCCTTCTCTCTCTCTCTCTCGCTCACTCTCTCAAATAAATAAATAAAATACTTTTTATTTTATTGTTTTTTAAAGATTTTATTTATTTATTTGACAGAGAGAGGCAGCAAGAGAGGGAACACAAGCAGGGGGAGTGGAAGAGGGAGAAGCAGGCTTCCCGCTGAGCAGGGAGTCTGATACGGGGCTCGATCCCAGGACCCCGGGATCATGACCTGAGCCAAAGTCAGACGCTTAACAACTGAGCCACCCAGGTGCCCCTGACCAGTGCCCTTCTAAGAAGAGAAAATTTGGACACATGGACCCCAGGGGTACGCGAGCACAGAGGATCGGCCGTGTGAGGATAGCGAGAGCGGAGCCACCTGCAAGCCAAGGAGAGAGGCCTCGAAGACACCATGTCTGCTGGCACCTTGATTTTGGACTTCCCACCTCCAGAACTGGGAGAAAATCCATCTCTGTGGTTTAAGGCCCTCAGTCTGTGGTCTTTGCTACGGCCGCCCGAGCAGACTAAGCCACCAAGCGTCATCAGAAGGTTGTACAAATTTGTCTCAACTGCCTCCTGGCTGACGATCAATTCTGATTTCAAGGAGGCGATGGTGTCAGAGAAAATAAGAAGCTCCTTCGAATCAATTAAGCTAGTAGCCCTGGCTCAGGGGCGGGGCGGGAGGGGCCACAGGGAGACTGGGGGCCAAGACCCGCAGAGACGGCTCAGTGTACCTTTACAAAAATGGCATTATAATAACAAATGACAATTACAAATTCCAAAAGAGGTAGAGATCGTGCTGACAGATGAGTAAGATTTGCACGGTGGGAAGAAATACCGACACATCTCTCTGCAGAGCACAGAGCGTCTCGGGGGAGGGGAAAGGAACAGATGAGGAGGAGAGAAGGAGCCTGGCCGTCTCACATCCTGGGCATCTCTGACTCTTGTACTACGCGAGTTAAGTATAAAAGGATTTAAGAAACATTGTTAACTTAGTTTTCTTAAAGTAAAACAGTGTAAAAATTAGTAGCACTATGAAAGACTCCTGCTGTTTATTAAGCACCTACTGTATACCAGGGGACTGTGCCAGGCGCTCGGCTGACATCTTGGTTAATACGATATTCCTTGCAAAAAAAAAAAGTACATTGTTCCTGTTTTATAGGAGGAGACTCGTATCGAAGAGGGTAGAAAACTCACCCGATTACGCACAGGTAGTGAGCGGCACGACAAAGACAGCCCAGAGCTCGCTCCCGCCAGGGAAGGGGCTGGATGAACTGAAACATGGATCCCTAATCCTGCTTAGGGAGCCTCAGGGAGGACAGGCTGGGCCCACCCAGGAGCTTGTCTGGAGACCCCAAGGGGCCACATGGGCCCCCAGGCCTGGGATCCGGGAGGCTGATGGGTGTGGGGTTGGAACGGCCCAGGGCACTTGGGGCTGGGCCTTAGGGTGTCTCTGGAGCACCGATAGCAGTGCCTGGCCTGAACGGGAAGGGACGGGAGCCCCCCTGGATCCCCCCAGATGCTGGGCTCTGATGTAGACAGAAGCCGCTACTGGGCTTCAGCCTCACTGACCTCAGAGTCCCCTCTGGTTCGGAGCCCAGGCTGGGTCCAGCAAGCAGCCCACCCATGGAGGCTGAGGATGACCTCTGACCCCATGTTTTCCCATGGCCCTCCCCTGGCAGCCTGGATTCCGGCTGGGGCCCTGGCAGCCTGGATTCCTGCTGGGGTCAAATCCTGGCTCCCCCCACCCCATCACCCTTGTCCTCAAATGTCCTCAATTCCAGGCCCTCGGTCAGGACCCCTCTCCCCTGCGCCCTCCTCCCCTCCAGGACAGCAGCTCTGGCTTTGGGATGACTTCCAGGCCCAATCCAACCACACAGAAATCCAGGCTCCCACCCAGCTCCACAGACTGCGGAGCTGGGCTCCTTCCCATGCATGACAAAGGGCTGTCCTCCCAGCTGCAGCTCCCAATCCACACTGGGCTTTCTTCTGGCTGATTGCCCAAATGTTTTCTTTCCCCAACCAAAAAACCTCTTGAATCCAGTGGAATCCACATTCAGGAAAGGGGCTGTGTTTGCAGAGGGATAACAGGTCTGGGAGATTTGCCCTGTGTCCGCCTCTACTTATCCCCTTGCTGGGTCCACACTCAATCAACCCCCCAAATTACAGGTGGCTCCCCATCTCTCTGACCCCAGCCAGAGGGCCCCTTTCGTGATGCACACGGCAGGAGGCCAGGGAAAGAACCCGCTTCTCATTCCTCCTGAGTGGTCGCCTCCTGTCTCTTGGCTGCAGGTGCCCCCAACCTGACCACCCCACTGGCCCTGGAAACGTAGATCCCAGCCCTTGCAGCCACCGGTTCCCTTCCTTCACCTGCACCCTGCGGGGGCCCCCGCACCAGCTCCTTCTTGACTCCCGCACCCTCCAGACTCAGCTCCCAGCAAGTCCCAGTGTCCTCACTGGCAAAATAAGGCTGTGACCATCTGGGATCGACCCTCCATCACTGGCCTCCGTGGCTGCAACTGCCACCTCCCCCTCCCCGCTGCCTTCCCCAGCCCCGCCCCACAGTCCACAGAGGTCTCCTACAGACTTTAATCAGAGGTGCACTATTAATTAAAACCCTCTCCAAATTAACTGGAAATGGATCACAGACCTAAATATAAAATGCAAAACCATAGGGGCGCATGGCTGGCTCAGTCAGGGGAGCATGAGATTCTTGATCTTGGAGTCGTGAGTTCGAGCCCCACGTTGGGGGAAGCGTCTACTTTAAACAATAAATAAAACAAGACAATTTTTTAAAATGCAAAATCACAGAACTCCTTGAAGATTAGAAGGAGGAGAAAATCCAGATGAACCTGGGTTTGGAGATGACTTTTAGACAGAACACCAAAGGCAGGATCCATGAAAGAAACAATGAATAAGCCAGACTTTGCTACAATTAAACACTTCTATTGTACAAAAGATACTGTCAGGAGAATGAGAAGACAAGCCACACACTGGGAGAGAACATTCTCACAGGACACGTCTGATAAAGAACTGTTATCCAAAATGTGCAAAGAACCTTCAAAACTTAACAATAAGAAAACAACCCAAATAGGGGCACCTGGGTGGCTCAGTCATTAAGCAACTGCCTTCGGCTCAGGGTGTGATCCCGGGGTCCTGGGATCGAGCCTCACATCAGGCTCCTCCGCTGGGAGCCTGCTTCTTCCTCTCCCACTTCCCCTGCTTGTGTTCCCTCTCTCGCTGGCTGTCTCTATCTCTGTCAAATAAATAAGTAAAATCTTAAAAAAAAAAAGAAAAGAAAAAAAAAGAAAACAACCCAAATAAAAAAGCAGGTGAAAGATCCAAACACCTCACCAAAGAACAGATAAGACGGCGAATAAGCATTCGAGAAGAGGCTGCACATCACGTGTCATCAGGGAAAGGCAAACCAGCACAAGGATGACTCCACCACATGCTTATTGGAACGGCCCAAATCCAGAACGCCGACACCACCAAAAGCTGGCGGGGACGTGGAGCCACCAGAACTTTCCCTCGCCGCTGGTGTGGATGCAAACGGGTGCGGCCACTCTGGGAGCCAGTTTGGAGCCTCTTACAGAATGAAACATGCTCGGGGCGCCTGGGCGGCTCAGACCATTAAGCGTCTGCCTTCGGCTCAGGTCATGATCGCAGGTCCTGGGATCGAGCCCCACGTTGGGCTCCCTGCTCAGTGGGGAGACTGCCTCTCCCTCTGCCTCTGCTGCTCCCCAGGCTCGTACTCTCTCTCTCTCTCTCTGACAAGTAAATAAAATGTTTTAAAAAAATAAAAAATAAACTAAACATGCTCTTACCGTATGATCCAGCCATCATGCTCCCTATTTACCCAGAGGAGCTGAGAACTTCTACCCACACAAACACTTGCACATGGATGTTTATAGCAGCTTTCTTCATAATTGCCAAAACCTGTAAGCTGCCAAGACATCCTTCACTGGTCCACGGATTAAACAAACCAACTAACCTGTGGTCCATCCACACAATGGAAGATTATCCAGCACTAAAGAGAAACGAGCCTTCAAGCCATGAAAAGACACGAAGAATCTTACATTCATATTACTAAGGGAAAGAAGTCGATCTGAAAAGGCTACATGACGTTCTGGAAAAGACAAAACTATGGGGATTATAAAAAGATCAGGGGGGTTGCCGGGGGCTGGGTTGGGTGGGGGAATGAATGGGGGAGGCACAGATGATGTTTAGGGCAGTGAAAATACTCTGTATGATGTTATAACAGTGGATACCCGTCGTTCCACGTTTGTCCAAACCCAGGGAGTGGAAACGATGGACATTGGGTGACAATGATGCGTCCGTGCGGGCTCAGGCACTGTCACAAACGCACACCGTGTGGGGTTGTTGATGGCCGGGGAGGTTGTGCATGTGGGGGGTCAGGGGGTATATGGGAACTCCCTATATTTTCTGCTCAATTTTGCTGGGAACCAAAACTTCTCTAAATAAAGTCTATTAAAAATAAGAACAACAACAAAAAAATTAAAAACCTCCGATGACTTCCTACTACATTTTGGATAAACTCAAGTATCTGACCTGAGCCAGGCTCAGCCTCCCGCCTCTGTTCCTGCTGCTCCTCACTGCCTCCACGACAGCCTGTCACATGGCCCTTCTTACCGCCACCAGACCTGCCACGCTGGTTCCACCCCAGGGCCTTTGCACTAGCTGTACCGTCTGCCTGCAAGGCTCTGCATCCTGACCTTTCCAGGATTCGTGAATTCTTATCATTCAGACCTCAGATCAAACATCAAGTTCTCAGAAAGCCCTCTTGCCCATTCACAAAATCTGTGCATCCCCTCTGCCCCCGCCAATCAAGACCTCTTTTATCACCCAGCTTTATTTTCCCCTTGCTACTTAGTCCTATCTAAAATTATCTTCTTTATCTATTTGTTTAACTGTTCCTGGACTACCTCCCCATTAGGATGTGGATTCCACGGGCTCCATGATGTCCCGCCCGCTCGCGGCTGTGTCCCTGCGCAGAGAACAAGGAGCAGCACTCACAGTGGATACGTCATCAGTATTTGTTGAATGAATAAATGAACCAATGAATTGAAAGGTGGGAGTTTTAGCTCTGTGCAAACTTTCTGAGCATCTCGGGATCTCAATGTCTTTGTAAAACGAGGGAGATAAACTGGATTTTCCTTCCAGCTCCAAGGGAGGGAGAAGAGGGGTGGGTTGGGCTTCTCCCTGGACAAAGCCTTGTCCCCGGGAGATGCTGTAGGTTCCTGCCAAGGACGGCCTCCCCAGGACCAGGAAGGATTGGCGCTCCGCAGCTGTGGGCCACCTTCCCCAGAGCCCCTGGAGCACCAGGCCCCTGCAGGCAGCGAGCCCCAGTGTGGATTGGGAAGTGTCTGCACCTGTCCAGGACCCCCTTCCAGCAAGGGGGGGGGGGCTCCTGGTCCACACCGTGGCCCCAGTCAGTTCTGGGCTCTGGGGCTGCCCCTGCACCTATTCTTCCTTCTCAGAGAATAGCTCATTTCAGGGTTCAGTCCCCAGGACCAGGAGAGGCTCTGCTCCCCCCGGGCATTCTCAGGGACCCTCACATCCGCAGGGCATCTCCATGGGACAGGAGAGAACTGTCAGAGAAGCTGAAGGAGATGCCCGGCCCCACCCCAGCCCACCCTATTGCAGAGAGCCACCGGCCGGGCTCCAGTCAGGAGCAGGGGGGGCGGGGATGGAGAACACCTTCATCATTACAGTGAAAGAGGAGAGTCCAGAATGGGAGAGGACCGAGAAGCTGCAAGGGCGCCCATGTGGGGGTGAAGAGTTGCCTGGACTTCCCCAATCGGTAGTGCTGGAAAGGCCCCGAGGGGAAGCTTGCTCCCACACCTTGTTCCCATGGGGAAACTGAGGCCTGAGGAGGTCACCTTACTTGCTGAGGGAGGGGTCAGGTTGGAGTCAAACCTCTCGGTCACAGGACCCCCCCACATCGCCAACCCCGGGCCCCAGTGCACCCTGCGTCCCCTGCATTCTCCCCCTGCATGCTCCCCCTGCATGCTCCCCTTGCAGGCTCAGTGCCATGGGCACACGGGGCTTTCCTCTGGGAGAACAAAAATCCAATTAAAAAGCTGACTATTTCTGGCTCAGCCTGGGAGGCTCTGCTGCTCGGCTCTGCAATTAAGAATGGAGTAAGACGTAAAGAGAGGGAGGGACGGGTCCCCAGGGCTCTGTGGCACCAGCCTCTCATTTCCCACAGGCGGCTTTAGCGTCCTGCCCGGGGACCCTGAAAGGGGCTGGAGGCTGAGGGGGAGGTCGGAGGCCCCACCTCAGATCGAAGCACCAGGCTGCCCAGCCCCGGGGGGGGAGCCTCCTCAGCGCCTGCGGACAACGGTCGGCCCGGAGTCGGCCTGAGCACCAGCTAAGGGGTCCTGCGCAGGGCACAGCCAGGACCAGCGCGCTGTGTGATCCTGGGCAGCCCAGGACCCTCTCTGGACAATGAGGGATTTGACCTGCACGGTCTTCATGTCCTTCCAGAGACTCTGGTTCTAGACCACGGCTGTCTCCTCTGGTTAGGATCATCGAAGATGTGTCCCTGTTTCATTTGGAGGAGTCCATTTTTACAGTTGGAGATTTCCAGAAGATGTGTTGGCTCGGTGTTAGCAGCAACTGAGTGAAACAGAAGCATGCTCTGGGCTGTGGGTGTGGGTGTGGGTGTGCCTGTGTGTGTGCGTGTGTGTGTGTGTGTGTGCGCGCGTGAGGGTGCAATCCCTTCTCTGCCTACAAGCCGACCAAGGTCAGCACTGAGGACTGAGGGACACGAGCAGGCTCACGGGGGTCCCAGGAAATGTTTTTGTCTGGGTGTTAGTGGGAAGGCCGGGTCCTCATGCCGGGTACCCTTAAGGCCCCCAAAATAACAGGGCCTAGCCTGTTCCCATCTCACACACCAGGCTCCCCTGGTGTCCAGAGGGGAGCAGCTCTCGGTAGACTCCAGACAAGTACAGCCTGGGGAAGACATGGAACGGAGCTGAGACAACACAGCCCCGGCCAGCAGTGACCAGAGGCGCCCTCCACAGCCGCGCTGACCTTCGTGGGCAGCGGGTCTGACGGGTGATTTCACAGATGGAGATGGCCACTCCAGCCACATCTTTCCCCTCCCAAGCTGCTGTCCATTCCTCCAAGTTCTGGGTTCAGGAGCTCGGCCCCATGCACCCGGATCACCAGGGGCCTGTGTCACTTGCCAGCCTGGGGGCTTCTGGTCCACCCTCATCCTCCGAGCTCCCCACGCCACGGCCAGGACGGCCCCTCCTGTCGCTCTCTGGTCCTCTACCCTGAGCCCTGAAATCTCCACGTTCCCCAGACTCGGCTTGTGAAGGGCTGAATTGTGTCCCCCCAGATTCCCACGCTGCAGCTCTAACCCTCAGCGCCCCGGAACGGGACTGGCCTTGGAGATACAGCCCGTGAAGAGGTAAGGAAGGTAAAACGAGGTGGCGTCGGTGGCCCTGATGGAATACAGCTGGCGTCCTCACAAGGACAGGAGGTTAGAACACAGACAGAGAACCGTGTGAGCACCGCAGGAGGGCGGCCATCTGCAGGCCGGGGAGTGAGGCCTCGGGAGACCCCGGCCTGGCCCATCTCTGCATCTCGGGCTTCCAGCCTCCAGATCTGCGAGACGCTGGATTTTCGCGGAAACCACAGCGTCCGAGGTACTTTCGTGAACAGCCCAAGGAAACGACTACTCTGACCTCCCCGCACGATGGGCACGACGCCCTAACTCCGCCCGGCTCTAAGCCACAGTGCGAGACCGCACCTCCGCACCCAGCCCCGGCTCCGGCCCCGCCTGCTCCTTAGGGCGGGGCTCCCCTCGGCAGAGTGGGGCGCACACATGGGCTGTAGCTCTGCAGTGGCTCGCCACCGCGCCGGGCACACCGCGAGCCTCGTTCTCCTAAAAGCGGGGAACCGAGGCACCACTTGACAGGGTTGCCTGGGGGATGTGGGCATGTTATGTGCAGGGTCCGGCCCTGGACTTGACCTGTTCTTGGTGTTCCGCGAAGGGCGCACCTGCTGTTCTAGTGCTTCTCACGGGCCAACCTCCTGCAGCATCTGGCCCTGCAGTGAAGGGAGTCACCGAGCTGGAAGCCTCGGCCAGGCCGCCACACCTGCTTTCCCCCTGGCCTGCCCCCTCCGCAGATCTGTGTCCACTTCACCAGCCTGAACACCCCCTCCGAGCCCCTAGCACCCCACCAAGCCAGAGTGCTTTACCGAGTACACGGGGTACAGCCTGTGTGGGCTGGGGGGGCAGGGAGCAGCAGCTTATCTGCACATTAATTAAACAAATTCCATCTTAAACGATCAGTTACAACATAGGGGATGTGGGTTTGGGGAGGGGACCTAAAGCCTTGAGACTTGCAGCCCTCCTCAGCAGCGTCTCCCACCTCTTACCAGGACGGCTGCGAGTCTCAAGGCTTACAGTTTCTTTTTTTAAAAATAAGATTATTTATTAATTAAAGCTTTTATTTGTTTATCTGAGAGAGCGCAAGCAGGGGGAGGGGATGGAGCAGAGGGAAAAGCAGGCTCCCCACTGAGCAGGGAGCCCCGCCCCCCCCCCCCCCCCAGCACAGGACTCAATCCCAGGACCCTGAGATCATGACCTTCACAGCCTGACCCGCCCAGGCACCCCTCCCCTTATCTTTCAAGACGTCGCTCCAGCATCGCCTCCTGTCTGCTCCCAGCGCCCTTTACCGCCTCTGTCAGAGCATTTATCACCCTGTAGGATCACCCTGTAGGATGGGCTCTTCCCTGTCTCTCTTCCCCACCAGATCGGGAACTCCCTTAGGGGAGGAAGAGATGGGTCTGGTTACATCTGCAGCTCTGGTGCTGGTATACAGTGGTGCTCCGTATGTGCAGACGTGGGTCCCACGGAACCCAACGCTTCTCTTACGGCTCCCCCACTTCATCTCACGCAGCCGAGGGAGTGCTCAGAGGCAGCAAGGCCAGCTTCTGTCTCTGCCCTGCCTGTCCCCTGCCCGCCGTGGGCCCTGGGGCTGGGCTTTAGCTGGGCCTCGGTCCCCCAGGGTGGCCCTGGACATCTCAGGACACTGACACCGTCACATCAAGGGGCTCGGTAAGTGAATACTCTGTATTTCCTGTGCCCCCAAACAAGCCGTAAATAAATACATATCGACTGGTAATCTCAGGGATTTGCCTCCTTTCTGCTGTGTCTCCCCAGAGGCCCATGTTGGCTGCGGGCCACAGTCAGCCCGACTCGGTCAAACAGGGGCTCACAGGGCAGTGCCGGGCAGCGGCCCCCCTTCCACCTGAGGGTCAGAACCTCTAGTTCTGAGGTTTGGGTGGGAGATGAGGACCCGCCACGGACACCCAGGTGGGGGCGGGTCTGGGCTCCCGACAGAGGAGCATCTTGGAGGGTAGAGGTTGTCAGACTGGAAACAGAACTCAACAATGCCAGTGGTCTCCATGTCCCTTCATTTAAAAAGGCAGGCATTTGGGACATCCAGCTGGCTCAGCTGGTGGAGCGTGGGACTCTTGATCTCAGGGGTGTGAGTTCGAGTCCCATGTTGGCCACAGAGATCACTTGAAAACAAAACAAACGAACAGGCCGGCGATCACTTGGTTTGAGAAGCAGGTCCAGAGCCAGTGGCTCCTGGGGAACCGCCATGGACGGGTCACCCCCCCTCCCGCCCCCAGACCACTGCCTGCCCCTGGCTCCACCAGGCCCTGGCTCTGGGTCCTGTCCTCCTAGTTATCTTCCCTGAGCCTCAGACCCCTTAACAATCCCCCTGAAAACAAGAGCAACCTCTGGCTATTCCAGCTGCCTCCTGCCAGACCCCAAACCCAGCAGGGAAGTTTCTGGAGGGCAAGCAACCCTCCTAAGGTCACAGGGCTAGTAAGGGATGTGACTCTCCAGGCCTCTTCCTGACCTCGATGACCACGGACAAGCCTGGACACAGGGCCACCCAGAGAGGCACCCAGGGGGTGTGGGAAGCCGCAGATCACCTGCCTTCCCAGAGGGGACAGCAACACTCAGGGGCAGGAGCAGAGGCTGCCTGGAGGAGGAAGATTCGAGTGCTTCCCTCTAACAGACACTAAGGTGCTTTGTCGTGGGAATGCATGAAATCACCTGTCGCTGGGCACTGATCCTGATCCAGGGTCCCTGCTGGGTCCTGTCTCCGCGTCAGGGACCCAGAGTCTCAGCGGTTGGTGCCTGGTGCCCTCTAGTGGCGCGGCTGGGTAGTGGGGCACCGAGGCTGAAACACGCTTTCCTCCCAGGCCTGACCCTTTGTCAGGGGCATTTAGTGGGGCCACCTGCTGTCCCTGAGCGCTCCTCTGTGAGACAACGGGGCAGAGGGGGCAGGAGGGAAGAAGACTTGGAATCTGAAGACTGGGATTCCGGCCCTTAGATAAGCTGCCTTAGATAAGTGCCCCGGGTTCTTCATGTGTGAGATAGGGGTGCCCTCCCCACCCGCCTCCTGGGACCCTAGTGAGACTCCAATGGGATGTGATGGACGACAGCACCTCGCCAGTTCAAAAGCTCTACTGAAGAGCAAAGCATTGCGCTCAAGAGAAAAGAAGTAATAGTGCAGGTCCAGGACGCCAAGGACCACTGAAGGGCTGGCGTGGGGGAAGGAGCTGGGGGCAGAGGAGCCAAGGAGGGGAGAAGGCATCCCCAGCAGAGAGGAGGGCATGGGGAAGGAGGGCTGGGCTCAGCAGAGACCGAGACATCTGTGTAGGGCAAAGCTAGCCTTCTGGGGACATTCAGGCAATGGTGTTGGAAAGGGAGCCGACAAATACTCATTTCTTGTTCCTTTCCCTTAATCCAAAGGGCAGGCAGGGCCATACTACCCAAACCAATCTACAGATTCAGTGCTATCCCTATCAGAATTCCAGTGGCATTGGTCACAGAAATAGAAAAGCCATCCTAAAATTTGTGCGGAAGCACAAAGACCCTGAAGAGCCAACGCCATCTTGGGAAAGAAAAGCAAAGCCGGAGGATCAAACTGTATGACGAAGTTACGGGAACAGACACAGCACGGCGTTAGCGTAGAAACAGCCACAGCGATCACGGGAGCAGAAGACAGAGCGCACAGATAAAGCCCCACACGTATGGCCAATTAATTCATGACCAAGGAGGCAAGAATATACAGTGGAGAAGAGTCTCTTCAATAAACTGGTAGGAAAACTGGACGGTACGCACGAAAGAGTGAAACTGGCCCACCTTTAACACCACACACAGAAACGCACTGAAAACGGATGAAAGACTTGAAGGTAAGACCTGAAACCATAAAACGCCCAGAAGAAAAAACATAGGTGGTAAACTTCTAGACGTTGGTCTTAGCAATGATTTTTTTAATTTGATACTAAAAGCAGAAGCAACAGAAGCAAAAATCACCAAGCGCGACCACATCAAATTAAAAAGCTTCTGCACAGGCCAGGGCCCCATCCACAGACTGAAGGCAACCTACCGAGTGGGGGAAGATATTTGCAAATCATATATCTGATGGGGGGGGTCCTATCCAAAATACATAAACTCACACAACTCAATAAAAATAACAAAAATTTGACTAGAAAATGGACAGAAGATCTGAACAGAGAGGCAGATGGCCGACAGGTGCATGAAAACGGGCTCAGCATCAGTGATCATTGGGGAACTGCAAATGCAAACCACAGTGAGATGTCGCCTCACAGCTGTCAGGATGGCTAAAATCAACAACACAACACACAACCGGTGTTGGCGAGGGTGCGGAGAAAGGGGAACCCTCGCGCACTGCTGGTGGGAATGCAAACTGGGGCAGCCGCTGTGGAAAACGGGATGGAGGTTCCATGAAAAATGGGAAATAGAATTACCTTGTATGCAGCGATCCCCTCTGGGTATTTATCTAAGGAAAATGAAAACCCTAACTCGGAAGGGTATCCGCACCCCCATGTTCACTGCAGCATTATTACAGTAGCCAAGACACGGAAACAATAACCCACTCACCGACAGACGAAGGATAAAGATGTGGTACAAATATAATGGAACATTATTCGGCCATAAAGAACGAAATCTCGACATCTTGGATGGACTTCAAGGGCATTATCCTGAGTGAAGTAAGTCAGACAGAGAAAGACAAATACCGTACGACTTCTGTTACCTGTGGAAGCTTTAAAAAAACACAACAACCGAGATCATAGATACAGAGACTAGCTTGGTGGTTTCCAGAAGCAGGGACTTGGGGTGGAAGAAATGGGTGAACTGTTTTTCTTTAGTTTAAAGGAACTGAATAACTTGTATATTTTAAAGATTTATTTATTCACTTTAGAGAGAGAGGGAGAGAGTGCATGGGTTGGAGGGGCAGAGGGAGAGGGAGAGAGAATCTCAAGCAGACTCAGGGCTGAGTGTGGAGCCGGATGCGGGGCTCGATCCCACGACCCTGAAATCATGATCTGAGCCAAACTCAAGAGTCAGACACTCAACAGACTGAACCACCAGGTGCCCTGAATAACTTGTATTTTTTAAAAATTCTAATTCAAATAAAACACTCTATTAAAAATGTTATACAAACACATTATTAATAGTTCTTTACTTATAAATATATTTATGGGCTGGATAGGTTATCAAGACTTTCATGACTCGGAATGTCATCAACTAAGAATTTGAAGTATTCCCATCCAAAAAAAATAAAATAAAAAAGGCCAGTAGGAATGATAGTTATATTTCCTTCTACAAAACGTAAAAAATTAAAACATCTACTTCTCGGAGTGCGTTTCCCAGTAGCTCGATACGCTCAAAGCAAGGTTCCCACCCCCCAGTGAAGGCTATAAGGAAGACAGTCCTGACCCAACTCGGTTTTCCGGGTCTCCTTCTCAGGCACCTGCCGGGGAACCCTGCAGCATTACCCCCTGCCTCCATCCCCCAGCTCCCCGCCAGCCCAGTCCTGTTCCCGCTCCTCCCGCAGGAGGGCCCCTCCGTCCTCGAGGCGAGGGGGGCAGCGCCCGCCGGAGGCACACAGTTCAGACCTTCAGAAAAGAGGTCTAGGTTTTAGACATTCAGGCCTTCCTCCTCCCTGGCTGTGCTCCACCTTCTCCGTCTGCAGTGTTCCCATCAGTGAAATGGGGAGATGCTAACCGCATCGTAATTGTTAAAGACGAAATGAGGTCACAGATCTTGCAGACGTAATCCCGGGCCTGGCACTTAGTCGCTTCAGGCCGTGTGCACAGTTTAGGCCACACAGGAGAAGCTGACAAGGAATCTCAGCAAAGAGGCAGCCTGGCGGCACCGGGGGCTACAGAAACAGCAGGGACCGCATCAGCAGAACTGTCACCTGCTGAGACGCCGCCAAGCTGCGCTTTACCCGCGGCGGTCCCCACCCCCAGAGAAGGACGGCCAATTATTGTTATTTTTCCTTTTTAAGGGACGTAATAGTCAATTGAAATCGAAACAGACCAATGACTTGCCTGAGGTCACCTGGAGGGTGAAGACTGGAACCCAGGCCTTTGCTCCTTGTGTAGCAGAAATGTACCAAGACGGCAGGAGAACAATGTTTGCCGTGATTTCACCCACAAGATCCTACTCGTGAAAATCCAATTGAAAATTCACATATCTTAGAACTCAGGGGGGACCAGTAACCGAGAGGCTCGCGCGCACCCACTGAAGATGACTAATTGGCTGTCGCGCCAGAGGCAGACTTCTCAGGCTTTCCCGGTCGCCCCCGACGGAAGTACCCCAACGCGTGGGAACGTCTCCAATGTCCAACCAAACCTCTCTCACTGCTTCTCTGGCCCATTGAGTACGTTTTCGGTCAGTGACTTTCAAAGGGGAGAAAACATCTATCCATGTAATCCCTCCTAAAATGGAAAACAGCCTTGAAATTGATTTCCATCCCAATCTCCCCCCGCCCCTTTTTTAAAGATCGATTGGTTGATTTAGAGAGCACGAGTTGGGGAAAGGCAGAGGGAGAGAGAGAATCTCAAGCAGACTCCACATTAAGCATGGAACCTGACCCAGGGCTCGATCTCATGACCCTAAGATCACAACCTGAGCAGAAACCAAGAGTCGGATACTTAACCGACTAAGCCCCCCAGGCGCCCCAACACTATGCAGTCTAAAATTGAAAACTGCTTTGAAGTTGATTTCCATCCCAATCCCTTTTTACCTAAATGTTCCTGACGTGCCTCCCTCCTACCTGAAGGAGCCCGACGCTACAGGAAAGGCTCCGATACCGTGGGGGAGGCACCCCCTCTGTTGAAGCAGCCGCGAGACAGAGTGACCCCGATAGAAATTCACTAAGCGTTCCGCACATCCCAGGCAGCCGACCACAACACAGCATTCTGGAAGTGCTCAGGAAACATTTGCTGGTTGAACCAAAGAAAGTCGGAACCTAACCAACAGTGAAATACCAGGTCCAAAGACAGGCTAGCAGGTGCACGGGGCTTTCACCCCAGCAAACCAGAGGCCTCCTGAGAGACAGAAACAGCCCAGCCCGCCCTGTAAGCAGAAGAGTCGTCATGCATTCATCCAGCCACGCCTGCCTGCCTGCATTTATACCGCGGTGTTCACTAAGCATCAAGCTCCAGGACCAGGGGCGTGGCCTGCAACCCAGCCTGTCCCCCGACCCCGCGCAGCACCCCAGGCTGCTGGGGGAGGCAGACAAACAGATTAGCTCATCTGGAGGCTAGCAGCACAGAAGGTGGGTGGAGGTGGAGGTAAGAGACAGAGGACCAGTCTGCCCACTTTGACCTAGGAAGACGTTCCCACGGCCAGAGTGGGTCTCGCAGGACACACTCCAGCCTTGGCTGGCCACAGGGGGTGATGCGTCCTGCTGGGGGCCCAAACAGCCTGGGCAGCCTGGCGGCCCCCTAAAGGTTTGCAAAATATATTTGGTGATAACACTCTCGTGTGATTCCTAAGTCAGTGGGAAAAGGCCTTCCCGTCGTCCCCGCCCCAAGTACCTCTTTCATGGTGTCTTACGTATCCTTCTAGGGTTTCTTTATCCAACGTCGTACTCCCCTGTCTTTCATAAAGGTAGTGTGCTCTCCACACTGGCTCAGACCTTGAAAAGAGGTGCACTTTGTTTTCTAAATGCTCCTGATTCCGCAGACTCACTATCCCTTCTGCCTACATTCGGGTTTGTTGGTAAAAGGGAAGAACAGGTCAAGGCTCTGAACTGATGTGATTAGACAGCAGAGAGACCTGTCTACACCCCCTGGACCGGTGAGGGAAGCACAGTCAGGCTCTCCAGTGTCTTTCTGAGAGCCAGAGACCACTGCCTAGTAACGGTCGCACAGGCGGGAACAAGGATGTGTCCCCACGCAGCCTGCCAGGGGGAAGCAGGGAGCAGCGCAAACATTTTTAATCTTTTTTGGAGGGGAGGGTAGAGGAAGAAGAAGAGGGAGAGAGGCTTGCAGGGGACACTCGGGCGGCTCAGGCCACAAGATCTCAACCTGACCAGGGCCTGACATTTGGGGGGGGGGGGCTTTGACATCGCAGGGAGTCCCCAGCCCCCGGCTCTGACTGCCTGCAGCTCCAGCCCCAGCCCCAGTGCCACTCAGCCTGGTAAGAAAGTGGGCAGCCCGAGGTGTTGGGGAGAGAGGAACAGAACTGTTCTCCAAGGCCTGACCCTCTCCACGCCTCCCCGGAGGACTGGGGCCCCAGACCCCTTCAGTCGAACCCAGCCCCGACTGCGCGGGGTCAGAGCTCAGAAGCGAAGGGCAGAGGTCCTTAGCAGGTGAGGATTCACCTGAGCCGGGCAGACCCCAGGCACCAGGTCCTCAGTAAATGTACGTTGGTGGATTTAGGCCTGGGAGGGGGTGGCCTTGCAGGGGGTGAAGAGAAGATGAGGGGACAGTCTCCCGTCACCTAGGACAGCTCTCCAGCAGGCTCAGTGCCAAGGGGACAGGATTCAGTGTCAGGCCTGGGTCAGAGTCCTGGTACTAACTTGGGAAACTGCCTTTCCCTTCTTAAAGCATTAGTGGGATTCACGTACCTTAAAATTCACCCACTTAAATGTGCAGTTCAGTGACCACGCACGTCCACAGTGCTGCAACCATTGCCTCTCACCTCAATCACCTCGTGGCTCCCAACAGAAACCCCGTTTTCTTCCCATTCCCACCCGGCCCTGGGCAGCCACGATCTGTTGGTACAGACACACATTTTCTGGACATTTCAGATCCATGGAATCGTAGAATCTGCAGCCTTTTGCGACTGGCTTCTCGCTGCCGGTGACGTTTCTGAGCGCCTTCACGGCGTAGAGGCCCGCGCTCCCTTTTTACCGCCGAACGCTCTTTCATTGAGTGGACGTGACGCCTGGTGGGTGTCCGCTCACCAGTCGGTGGACATCTGGGTGGTTTCCTCTTCTCGGCTCTTGTGAATAATGCTGCCCTGAATACTCACGCCCAGGGGTTTGTGCGGACAAGTGCTGCTTCTCTCGGGTGGGGAGCTGAGGGGCACCGATGGCTTTTAGGGTGACTCTCTAGCTTTCTGAGCTGCCAGACTGTCGGCCAGAGTGGCCGTACCATTTCACAGGCGGGCTCTCATTCCTGCACACCTTTGCCAACATCCGAGATCAGCTTTCCGGGGAACACCGACACCACCAAAACCTGCCACGTTAGTGGCTGTGCCGTGGTATCTCCCTGGGCTTGGACTGGCATTTCCCCAGTCAATTTAAACATCTCTTCACAGCTCGTTTGCCGTGTATCTTCTTTGGTGAAATGTCTGTTCGAATCTTTTGGGGGCAGCTTATTTAACCTTGAGCTTCGCCTTACTCTACCCAGTGCTTAAATTCTGAGATTTCCTATGAAGGGCGTGCAGAGCCTCCTTACGTAACGGGAGCTTTACAATGATAGCTTTGCACAGGGTTGAACTTGTCACTGTGGCCCCATAGGAACGGGCCTCGCAGGTTTGGAGTTGGAGCCCAGGCTGCCGTTCTTGCCGAAGGCTCCCCTCCCGCAGCTGGAAAGTGAAGGATGAGCACTGCTTGCTCTAGGGGTCCACTGTGTTCCAGATGTTCCATTGAGCCATCCCACAAGGTTGCACTGCAAACCTACCAGAACCTCCTGATGGAGCAGGACCTCCCTATTTATAGGGGATGAAATCCGGAGACCAGATTCAGTAACTTCTCCAAGGTTCCGCAGTTGAGAGTGGCAGAAAGTAGCACACTTGTGATAAGCACAGGGGGACATCCCGAAGTGTTGAATTACTGTATTATACGCCTAAAACAATACTGTCTGTTAACTAACTGGAATTAAGATTTAAAAAAAGAAATCTACCAGCAAATTGTGGGGAAAAAAGTGGCAGAAACTCAGATTTGAACCCAGAGATGATGCCAATGCCAACGCCACAGGCGGCGAGCTCCCGGGGTCGAGTGGGAGGCACACTGGCCCGCGTGGGGGGCCTGCAGGCTCCGTCCCGCTGCGTGTGCAGCACACCCAACTGTGCCCCCCCCATGAGCAGCAGCTCAGTGAGCTAAGCTGCTTGTCCCCTCCAGGCCTCAGCATCTTCGATCAAGTGAGGGAAAAAGTAATTCCTCCCTCAGACGGCAGTCTGTCGGATCCAAAGCCTGTCAGGTGCATGGCCAACTACAAAGCAGGCGGCTTCCTCCTTTGGTCTGCACTGCTGCCCTCCCCCCGCTCAGGCCACTTGGCTCTTCTCGGCCGTGCTGGCCCATCCTAGAACAATCTCCTGACCCTGACCTGGGGGCCAGGCTGGAGCAGAACATCTTTACAGCTCTGAGGGCCTAGCCTATAATTTCTTGTCATCCCTACTTCTTGCCTTCAGACAGCGCTCCTCACAGAAGCAGGAATGCCTGGGCAGGTCCTCAAGTTCCCTAGAATGAACATAAAAAAGCAGAATAATAGGGGTGCCTGGCTGGCTCAGTCAGTAGAGCATATGACTCTTGATCTCAGGGTTGTGAGTTTAAGCCCCACACTGGGCACAGAGCTTATTTAAAAAAAAAAAAAAAAAAAAAAAAAAGGCAGGATAATAAAAAATAAAACTTTATTGAAGCAGCTAAACTTAACCGCGCTAACACTTTTCCAACGGGACACCTACGAAGCAAGAGTTAAATAGAAGAATGGTCTAACTTCGTGCTTTTCTGATTAACTGTAACAATTCTAAGTTGCTCGCTTCTTTTCCATTTATAATTCAGAGAGAAAAGCCCTTGTCACGTTTTGTACCTCTCTCCGCCTTGACTTGGCATCAAGCAGACCCTGCCTCGGGCTCCCGATGGAGGATCCCAGCTGAAGGTCTCCAGACCTTGTACAAATCGTGGCCTCTCTCTCCCCAAACAGGTACACAGGCCTGCCTCTGGCCGTCACCATCAAACCCCCTGGAGCATCTTCCAACGTGGACAAGACAGGAAACTAGTGTGGCCGGGACTGAACAGATTTAAGGTTTTATCACAAGGACCTGAAAACTGCCGGACCTGCCCTCGCTCTGCACGGTCCTCCTCAGGGCTCTGGTTCTAGAAAGGAGAGCAGAGCCGCCTTAGTCCTTCTTGCCCCCAGGGGCCGGGCTTCTTGTGAGCAGCTTCCCTGGGCTGGAATGGGTCAATGTGGACACCGTGGGGGATTCCAGCTTCACTCGGTCCAGGAGGGTCTTCTTGAGGGCAGCGGGAGAGACCTTCTCTTGGTCAGCCATGGACTGCAGCTCTCTGCAGACAAAGCCCCAGAGGGTTGAAGGAGAAGCCAGACCTCCAGACAGCTTCCCCGTGCACGGAACCCCCAAGCCCCGAGGACTGGACACCACCCAAAATTAGAACCCCAAATTAAATGCGTCCCCATCAGAAGTGCTACTGAACTACGTGCAGGTGACCACACATGTGTGTAGCTCCACGCGCCATCTGCGATCACAAGGAGAGAGCACGCATGGAACAGTCAGCCGGTCTGAAGTCACACACTTGTCCCCACTATGTACCAGCTGCCAGAGCTCGGGAAAATCGCCTCTGGGCCTCAAACTCCTCGTCTATAAATCCAAGCTCCCTGCCCCATCAGAACTGGGGTAGTGTTCGATGCAGAAAGACCTGTAAACCCTCAGTGAAACAGAGTCCAATGAACCATGCTTATGGACAGAGCACTGCTGAGGGACCAGAGACGGCAGGTTCTGCGGGATGGGACCCAGCCCGGGGACGCTGGGAGCACAAGGCCTGGGCACAGAGGGGGAGCGACCCACCGTGTGCGGATGCAGGAGGCCTCCACGGCGTTGATGAGCAGGGAGCGGAAGCCGCCGCTCTCTAGGAAGTGCAGGGCGTGGATGGTGGCCCCCCCGGGGGAGCAGACATTGTCCTTGAGCTGGCCTGGGTGCTGCTCTGAGTCCAGCAGCATCTTGGCAGCCCCCTGCGGGAGACAGGAAGGATGAGAGGAGAAAACTGCTCCTGTACCGTAGGACAGGCTTGTGCACACTGCCCTTCCCCAGTCGCTATCCCAGCTTCCCAACCAAGCGCCGCCCCTAGCTCCAGGACCCCGCTCATCCCACAGCCTAGTCCAGAACACGCAGGGCGAGTATACTGACCAGCAAGGCCTGGGCCCCCAGGCGGACCGCCAGGCGCCGAGGCAGGCCCATCTTCACCCCACCATCAGCCAACGCGTCCAGCGCCATGAACGCCTGTGGAGACAGTGCTCACTGAGTCCCGGGGCAGCAGGCACACAGGGCTACTCCCCGTGGTCTGCTGCTCCTGATGACCGGAACTAGCTCCAAATACTGACGTCCTCCAACCGCTAGCTTCGCCCCACATGTGGGCAACACCTACAGCCCAAGTCAGTCTGCCTGCCAGCCCATCCCACAGCCCTGGGGTCCCCAGAGGGTCTCACATAGGCAGGCCCACTGCCACTGAGCCCCGTGACGGCGTCAATCAGGTCCTCTTCCACCTCCGTGCAGAAGCCCACGCTGCTCATGAGCTGCTCCAGGAGCTGCCCATCTTCCACCAGGGCGTGGGTGCCTGTGGCGTACACCGTGGCGCCCTCCCGCACCACCACGGGTGTGTTGGTCATGCAGCGAATCACCTTGGGAGCCGGTTGGAAGGCCATCAGCTTCTGGGACAAGGAAGAGGCCCAAGTGAGTTGCCAGGGCACGCCTTCCACCAGCGCCCCCGCCCCCCCCCCCCACACACAGGTGCCCTCGCAGGGGCACCAGGGCCGAGATGGGCACCTTTTCCACAGAGCTGATGGTGACACCGGCAGCACAGGACACCACGATGTGCCTGGCCTGGACGTCAGCCCCAATCTCGTCCAGGATGAAGGGGATGATGTGCGGTTTCACCGCCAGGAACAGGACGTCACTGTGCCTCACCGTCTCCTTGTTGCTCCGGGTCAGGTTCACGCCCAACTTCTGCAGGAGGAGACTGCCCATTTCACAGTGCCAGGCAGCCTCCCTCCGCCCAGGCCCCCCCAAGCACAGATGAACTCCGCCAGCTGCAGCCTGGAATTCCTTGCCCTGTCCCATCAGGGTCTGCCCCTACCCCGAGACTGTGCGAAGTCTTCCCTTGCCGTTAGCCGCCAAGTGAGCCAGGTGCTAGGAAGGCACAAGCTTCCCCAAGGCAACCGGGGCGTGGCTGTCTCCATCCCCAGCCATCCTCGGGCACCCGAGCACCCCTCTGCCAGGTAAGTTCACCTGGCTGGAAAGTGGCACAGGCAGAGGGGAAGGTGAAATGGGAGCGCCCAGGGGTTGGCTCGGACGGCAGGTACGCTCCTGGGAGGAGGTCGGCGCGGGCCGGCGACCAGCACAGCTCCGCTCACCTCCGGGTCCCCACCCTGTTCCCCACGCCCCTGCGCCCCCCTACCCTGAGCGAGGACACCGTGGGCAGGTCCATTTCCGGGGAGCTGGCTATGATCTTGTGAGCCGACAGGATGCCTGCGGAAGACGGGGCTCTTCAGCCGGGCACCGCGGCCCCGCCCCCCGGCTCCCGCGCTCTCCCCGGGAGGGCAGGTCCGACCCACGACAAGGCCCCACGGGGGCTCGCGGCCCTCGCTGCTCCACGAGCCTCGTCCCGCCCGCCAGACGCTCAAGCCTTTCGGGCTCGCGGGGCGGAGGGCGTCCCCGGACCAGGCTGCGGCCAGCCCGCCCGCGCGCGCCCACCTGCGGCTGTGAAACCCCGCGCCAGGGCACAAGCCAGCTGGCCGGCGCCGATGAAGCCCACGCTCATGGCGGCGGGAATGCGCCCGACACCGCCAGGGAACCGCCGCAGGAGACACGAGGCCGGGCGGAGAGAGCTCCAAGCGCGCCGCACGCCCCGGAAGCCGGACCCAGGCAGCTGCCGGGAGCTTCCGGGCCAGCTCCCGGTACCTCTCCCCACTGCCTGCCTGGCAGGTCGTGCCGCGGGGCCTCACGGGGGCCCCGCCCCGCCCCTCCAGTACGACCAATCCGCGGCCGGAAGCTCGAGCGGACCAATCCATGGTCGAGAGCTCGGCAGCGGGGCACCAATCCTCGGGCGGACCCAGCCTCCGCCGGGAGCTCAGGCGGACCAATCCGCGACCGAGAGCTCGAGCGGACCAATCCTCGGCCGGGAGCTCAGGCCGTGTGCCCGCCCCCGCGCGCGGGATTGGCGGTGGGACCAGGGTTGGCCCCCGACGCCAGTGGGTCCCGAGGCGGGGGTCCCCGCCGAAGTCGACTACTGTAGCGTCTGGAGCGGACTGTCAGCCGCCTTCGTGGGCGGTAGGCCTCCCCGGCTTGCGGACTGCGGGGATGAATGAGGGCGGGGGCTCGGGTAGGCCGAGGGCTGCTGGAAGCCCCTACTACTCTCTCCCTCCCGGCTTGCGGGGTGGTGGGCGCGGCAGCAGCTGGAGTTGTCCACCCGAAGCTGCACGGTTCCCAAGAATTGGTCCGAACTAGATTGAGGATAGGCTTCTTCCCTGCGTTTAGGAGGATCCACTCGTTAAGTGTGAGAGTGGTCTGCCACCTCCATTCTAACCTGTCTGGCCAACTTATCTCTTAACTCAGGCCAACACCCTGGGGCAAAGTACCCGGTGATGAGAACTGACATGGCCCTCTCAAGCAATAGGGACGGCCCTGAGCTTGCCCCGGCAAGACCACCCATGACTGACCCCAAGACCGATGGACGTGCCCTTTGCTGCCCACCTGCACTCCCACTGGCTTTTGTCCTTTGCATTTTCCTTATGCAAACCTGGAGGTATTTTCAGCACTTCGGAGACCGTCTTAGACGCTAGTCGGCTGTCTTCCCAGTGTTGACCTCGCTGAAATAAACTCCTTTCCTCTTTCCCCTCCCACTCCTTTCTCTGCCTTTGATTTAGTGAGTGGTGAGTGGCTGAACCTGGTGTGTCTGGGACCCCCAGAGCCAGGTGCTCTTGGCCCGCTGCACCCCAGGTGCAGGTAGGGCCCAGCCAAGACACCTGGAAGTCTATGACTTCACCCCCAACCCCACCCCCCATTTGCTGTAAACGCTCCGCGGAAAGTAGGTTTGCGTTTCCATCAGCAGTAAAAGTAAGTAAGGGGCCTCCGGAGCGGGTGTCACGAAATTAGGGAGGTAGCAGGGGGCATCCGTGGAGGACTCACAGGGCGGGAGAGACTGTGGGCTCCCCACGGCCTGTCTGCGGGTGGTTCTGCACCCCTGCCCCGCCCCCTCCCTGCAGCACCCCCCCTCCCCCCCCCCCCCCCCCCCCCGCCTGCTCACATCCCTGATCAAGCCCCCACCTCTTTGGTTCCTGCACCCTTAAAGGTGCAGACCAAATGTTCACTATGAAGCAAAATAATATTTCAATAACTTCTTCTGATTAGAAAAGAACACATCCATATTGAGGAAAATATGGGAAATCCAAAAAAAAGTAAAGGTCAAAATAGTCTCATAATCAGACTTCCTAGGGATAATTTCTTGGAAACATTTTCGGTGGCTTTCCTTACATTATTATTGTCTATGCATATATACTTTTCCATCCTTGGAAATAAATGATATAGTTTTGAAACTTCTACATGAGATCTATAATAAGCACTTCCCAATGTCACTGAAAAGTTGTTTAAAACAAGATTTGTGTGACTACTAATGTTCCATCTACAGCGGCACCACACTAACCATTCTCCCAAAGATCAAAATTAGGTTTATTAATTCATTCCACAGATGCTTCCTGAGCCAGATTCTGGGGGTACAGCCATGAACAAAGCAAAGGTCCCTGTCCTCACAAACATATCAGTTTTTGAAATTATTCAGGGGCATCTGGGGGGCTCAGTCAGTTAAGCGTCTACCGTCGGCTCAGGTTATGATCTCAGGGTCCTGGGATGAGCCCCACATCAGGCTGCCTGCTCAGTGGGGAGTCTGCTTCTCCCTCTCCCTCTGCCCCTCCCCCTAGCTCGTGCTCTCTCTCCTTCTCTCTCAAATAAATAAAAAAAAAATTTTTTTTTAATTACTCAGGGCGCCTGGGTGGCTCAGTCGGTTAAGTGTCTGCCTTTGGCTCAGGTCGTGATCCCGTGGTCCTGGGATCCAGTCCCACATTGGGCCCTCTGCTCAGCAGGGAGCCTGCTTCTCCCTCTGCCTCTGCCTATCTCTCTCTGTCTCTCATGAATAAATAAATAAAATCTTTTAAAAAATAAAATAATTTTAAAAAACTAAAAAATTATTCATACTACTGTGAGAAAATCTTTGTCTAACTCTCTGATTATGTTCTTAGTTCCATGGGTAATGGCTTTAAAGGCTCCCCATGGTGGCCAAGGGGCACCAGCAACTCGACAGTTCAAACTAGCTGAAGAAAGGGGGACTTTTGATAGAGCCCTTGGGAAGGTACTGGGGAGCATGCCATCTGGGAGGGGCACCTGCCTCTGGAGGAGCTCGGGGACCAGAACTAGGGCCCAACGCTGCCCACATCCTTCCTCTCTTCTCTGGTCTTCAGTTGTTCCCACTTGGCCTTCTTTCTTATGGAAGAATCTTCGTCAGGCAGCGGGGAAGGTGGGAGCTTCTGAGTGCTCTCTGCTCCTCTGAGGGATGCTGGGCTCTCCACAGTCCATTTGGGAGGCTGCGGGCCCCCTTGCTTCCCCTGGTGTCTGGCTCTGGCCTGCAACACAAGATTGGGGCGGGGCGAAGTGTGGTGTCTCACTCCTTCCCACATCCGTCCATCCCTGACCTGGTCGCCTTGGTATCTCCTGCTTCGGTGTCCGGGGGTGGAGGTGAGATGTGAGGAGGACCATAGGGCCCAGGTGGTGGCCCCCGTGCCGCCTTGACCACCAGCCAGGCCAGGCCACATGAGAGAGGGCGCAGCCAAGGCACGTGGCCCTCCTGACGGATCTTGGACGGGTGAGTCACCGGCCAGAAACCGGTTCTTTTTTTGTGGTACTTCGAGATCTATCTTTTTTTTTTCATCTCCAAAGTTTAAAGTGTATATGTACAAAGTTTTATTCTGTTTTAATTATAGGCAATTCCATTTCATTCTCTTGTAATGACCTTGATGACTTTGCCAGGGTTCCCTTGGCGAGACGTGGAAAGGAAAGTCCCCTCCTCCCCCCAGCCACCTAGGACCCACCCCTGTCAGGAGGGCCCCAGCTTGGTGCTGCCATCCTGCCTCGGACACACACTCTCCATGTCCGGCACCTGCGTCCTTGGGCGCCCGCTCCACCCATTTTACTCCATCTGAACAGGCAGAGAGAGAAGCCCCGAAGGAAAATGGGGAAGCTCATCAAGCTTCCAAGACCGCCCACCTTCACCCCTCTCCTCCTCCCTCCTCCCTCCTCCCCGCTCCTCCTCCTCTGGTCAGTTAGATCAGCTGTTGCTGCCCTCCCCCCACCACAGTCCTGCTCCTCTCCCTCCTGCCTTCCCAGACAAGATGTATCATTTCTGCCTCCACTCCCCCGGTTCTTCACTCCCCAGGGCCTCTGGGCCTCCTTCCTGGTCTGATTAGCAGGCTCGACTGTTGTCACAATGCACATGACCCGGGGAATGAGGGAGGGTCCTGACCTGCTTCCAGCTAATCCTATGGCAGGTCCCCTTGACCCCAGCCCGTCCTGACTTGGGGACCTCTCCAGGCAGGCACATTTTGCATGCGTTTTTCTTTTTCTTTTTTTTTTTTACATTACACCAGTAACCATGTTGATTGTAGAAAAAATTTTAATTTGATCAAATGGGAAAATGAACATTGCTTTTAATCCCACCACCTGAAGGAATCAATGTGACTCTTAGGAACATAACTCTACCCTTCTTTGTCCTCTAAATCAGGCATGTCTTAAACCTGATTTTTTAAAAAGATTTTATTTATTCATTTGAGAGGGAGAGAGAGCACAAGCAGGCAGAGAGGCAGAGGGAGAGGGAGAAGCAGACTCCCCACTGAGCTGGGAGCCTGATGTGGGACTCGATCCCGGGACCCCGGGATCACAACCTGAGCCGAAGACTGACACCCAACCGACTGAGCCCCCCAGGGCCCTTAAACCTGATTTTTTAAAACAAGTACGTGTTCGTGTTGTATGTAAACAGGCCAGGTTGTATGCAGAGGAGACATGCAAAAACCATAGGGATTTGGGGCAGGCAGTTTTCAGATCATTCAAAATCACCTTTAATGCTGTTACTTCGTCTTTAGGTGAAAACATTGTAATCACTCCTTGCTTGTAATGCACCTGGCTGACGTCTTCATCTTTGCTGCCCCCCTACAAAGGCCCTGCAGGTTTTGCATCACTGAATAAATGTGTTACCTCACACGTTGCAGCTCAGAGGTCTCCGTAGGTCCTGCTGGTTTCTCTGCTCTGGGTCCCACAGGCCACATCAAGATGCTGCTGATCTGGAACCTTCTCTAGAGGCTGTGGGGGAGATCAACACCTAGACTCATTCGGGAGCAGAATTTGCCTCCAGGTGGCTATAGGACTGAGGTCCCCTTTCCTTCCCAGCTGCCAGCCAGAAGTCGTTCTCAGCTTCTGGAAGCCACTCACATTCCCAGGCTCGCGGTCCCCTTCATCTGCAAACCAGCAATGACAAGTCTGGTCCTTTTCATGCTTCAGGTCTTTCTGGCCTTTTTTGCCTCTGTTGGTTCACATCCTCTTGGGGGCTCCCGGGTGTGATCTGAAGCGGGCACCCAGACACCGTGGGCAGGGAGGGGCGGAGGAAAGAGACAGGCCACTCCAGATGAGTTGAACGAGCACAGGGAACAGATGTACGAGGCCTGTCTTGGGGGCTGCAAGATAGTGGATCCCTGTGCCTGCCCACCACATTGTAACCCTTCATAGAGAGGCCTCACTGGGGTTCAGTCACGTACCCCCTCCCTCCTGCTGGTGCCAGCACCACATCACTGTTTCAAGGTCCTCCTGGGGCAGCTTCCGGGCAAGGTGACCAGAACCCACATTCCAAGGACAGGGGAGGGGGTGAAAAGCCTGCAGGTGCTGGGGTCCAGCTGCCAGGTCAGCTGGCAGTCACATCTTCTCATGGACCTTCCCTAAAGCCTCATCTCTGTGCCTCTAGCCAGAGAAAATTCTCTACTTTGAAGGGATCCTGTGATTAGATTGGGTGTACTTGGTTAATCCAAGATCATCTCCTTATTTTGAGGTCTGTAACCTTAATTACATCTGCAAAATCCCTTTGAAATATAAAATAACAGAGTCACAGGCTCCAAGGACTGGGAGGCCTGGATGTACTGGGAGAACATTCTGTCTACCACACCGTCTCCCTATGCTGAGGACCACATCCTTACATTTTGAGGTGAGGCCAATCTCCTGGATTTTTTAGCTCACAGGGGATGATGGGAGCAGACCCATCCTTGCCACTGGTTGAATGGACTGGCTGGGAGTCCCCAGATCTTTTAGGGTAGGTCACTGAGTAGCTGGTAGAACTCTTTAGAAGGTATGGATACCCTTCTTGTAAAGAAAACAATAGTCTATCCTAGTACTCACAGCATCCCGCACGGAAGGACTTCATTCAGACAACTTATGGAGGTGATCTAGGCCTTTCTGTCCAAGCCAAGTCCTCTTCCTTGCCTCCAACCATACGCTTGCCATGTCCTCAGATCCTGGCTGTCCAAGACTGCCTCCATTTTCCCCTCCACTAATCCGTTGTCACTAATTAGCTTTGTGGGTAAAAACAGAGCCCAAGAACTTCAACAGCCAGGTGTAAGGAAACCCAGCTGCCTGGAAAGGTTCCATAAGGGCACTGCCAGGTGTGGCCGCTTCCGGATAAGCTGGTCACTAACGCCCGTGTCATCAGCAGAGCACGCTTACGGGAGTGCACGCAGTGGGAAGGAGGGTTACAACCCATGCCTCGGCGTAGAGATTCAACAGATTTCGCCCCCGCCTCGATTTCTTCATCTGGAAAATGGGAATCATGATACCTACCTCGAGGAATTCACTGTAAGAACTAGGTGATGTGAGGTATCAAAATAGCCTGGCACAGCGCCCTGGCTTACCGTTTGCTTGCCACACCGTTGTCACCCCGTGTCCTGTCCCCGTAACCACAGCTGCAGTGAAAGTGCTTTCTGAAAAGGTGACATGGGGGCGCCTGGGTGGCTTAGCCGTTAGGCGTCTGCCTTCGGCTCAGGTCATGATCCCAGGGTCCTGGGATTGAGCCCCACATTGGGCTCCCTGCTTGCTGGGAAGCCTGCTTCTCCCTCTCACACTCCCCCTGCTTGTGTTCCCTCTCTCACTGTCTCTCTGTCAAATAAATAAATAAAAATCTTAAAAAATAAAATAAAGAGGTGCCATGTGTGTGTGTTCACAATACTGTTTTTGGAGTGACAGTTGGGGAAGGATATAAGCATTATAAATGAAAGCTTAATCTAAACCTAGTTACTGCAGTGTTTGGCACCCCCAAAGATTGGGGGTCTCGGTCGCCCCCTCTCTTCATATCATTACGAGATCTCGTCCCCATCATTGCTGCCTTCTCTCTCGTGTAAAGGATACCAGGAACTAAATGCAGAGACAGAGCGAAACATCACTTTATTTCAGCAGATTATCTACACTCAACTCTTTTGGCTACGTTTTTTAAAAAAGTAAATACATGTGGGTTCTGGTGGCAAATCTAAAACAGTGGGGAGAATAACCTAACTACGCACAAGAAATGCTGGGTCTGCGTGGGGAGGGGGAGGAGCAGGTGAGGTTAGGGCTCTCTCACCCCCAGGGTACTGACTCAGAACTGGAGCCCAACTCCTCCCTTTTAAGAGGAAACGGTGGCCCAAAGTTTTCCCCATTGGCTTGAGGTCACAGTTGTGACCCTGTTCGATCCAGAAACCAGGCGTCCTGACTCCCTGCCCACTGCCCCAGCTGGAAGCCCTTCGTCCTCCCCCCTAGCAACACCGCAGGGGAGTGGGGACCCGAGATGTTCACAAGAGTTCAGAACAGGTCAACGCTTTAGGGAACAGGTGTTTTTTTTAGACCTCCTCCCTACCTAGGGGAAACTGGGGGATATTTTAAAATTTTTGTTTTAATTCTCATCGTGTAATAGAGTAAATCAGTCTGTTTCCCCAGTTCACATCATAGGGCACGTTGTCCCACACTCAGCTGAGAATTTGCCGGAGAAGCGCCCAGCTGTCCATGCCCAGCTGCATCCTTTAACGAAGATTACCTGGGCTTTCCTTCAAGAGCTCAGCAATCCAAGCAGTATCAGTTACTCGTGTAAGTGCTTCGGGTGGGTGAGGCCCAGAAGGACAAGAAGTGGAAGAACGTGCAGGAAAGGGGAAACGGGGGCACTGAGTGGGGCCAGGGGTCACTTGCTAAGGAGGAAATTAACACCTACGTCAAGACCTGCTTCTGTGCACCTGTGCTGTCTGAGGCCTCGGAGGCTGCACCCCACACCTAAGGCTCCAGCTTCCTGGGCACGGGCGCCCCGTCCCAGGAGCAGCTGCACTTCTGCACCCTCATGTTGGGCAGGCTGACCACCTGCGGCCTGGGCCTGCCTCCCTCCTTGATGCTGACGATCATGGGCAGCGAGGCCGTCTCCGAGGCGACACACTGCCGCGGCCCCAGAAACGGCCACTTGAAGGGCAGGGGCTGCGGGGGCTGCTGGCAGGTGCCCACACACTCGTAGGCCAGGAAGCCGGGGGGCTCCAGGACCCAGTTCTCAGCCCACTTCATCCCCCGCAGGTCAATGTACACTTCCTGGCGGCAGCAGCGGGTGGCCTCCGTCACGGGCACCTCGGGGTCACAATCGCCCTGAGCTCTGCAGGGGCAAGGAGAGGCAGAGGTCAGCGGGGAGGGCCCAGGGCAGAGGGTGGGGGGGGGCATATCTGGGAGGGAGGTTTATCATCCAGCGCTCCTTATGTTCAAAAGCCTGGCTGTTTATGATCAGGACGGGTCACTACCAACAACCAAACATCACAAGTGCCATTAGTCCCGAGACCAAAGAAGAAATCTGCGGGCATTCACTCCCAGGCACCCTGAAAAGACCCACTTGGACTGAGCTGCGTTCCCTCTGTGCCTTGTGAGTGCCCCCCCTCCCCGTGGGGCCCAGGTGCCTACCCATAGGCCCCCAGGTCCAGCGTGTGCAGCTCCAGCTGGGGCTCGCCATGCCCGGGGCCCGCTGGCCCCTGGGAAGCGAAGCGCACCAGCTTGTGGGCGCCCGAGGCCGGGGGGCCCAGGTGCTCCCTCTGCACCGTCACCTGCAGGATCAGGGGCTCCTGAGGCCGGCTCAGCTGCTGCCAGAAGGTCACGGCCTCGGTCACGTCGAAGGCCTTCCAGCCGCTCTCGTGGAGGGACACCAGCCTGTGACAGGGCAGCACGGAGACAGGGGCCTGAGCTGGGGGCTGGGGGCTGCGGGTTCCCCCACTCCCCTCCCCCGTGCTGGGCCCCCCCTTCCCCCATCACCAATTAATCGAGCTGGGACCCCCGGGCCCCGCTCCTGCTGCTGCCCTCCCGTCTCCTTCCCTTCCAGCCGGGACCCCTGCCCCCTCCCCTCCCACACCCTTCCTCCGCCCCATCCCTGCTCTCAGTCCCCCACCTGGAGTCCACCAGGGAGGTGCGGTTGGAGCTGTCGTCCCGGACGTGCAGCCACTCGATGGTGACGCGGGCACGGGCGCTGTGCGGGGACAGCCGCTCATGCCTGCGGAGTGCGGCCCTGGGCACCGGCTCCTGGAAGAGGCGCAGCACAGCCCGCACCAGCTCGCTGTTGGGGGGCAGCCGCCGCTCCATGCTGAACACCAGCAGGTGCGTGGAGGCCTCAGACGCCAGCCACCTGCCCGCCACCTCTGGGGACAGGAGCAGGGTCAGGAGGCCTCTCTAGCACCAGGGCGGCTGCGAGGGGGGCAGGGCCCCAGCCAGGGAACAGCATTTCCCCAGGAGTCCCCAGGGAGATCGCAGGGAGCTGCCCAGGAATCCCTAGGGAGAATGTGCGGGCTGGGGCTTTGCCTCAGTGCACAGACATGCAGCCTTCTTTTCTGTTTGTTTTTTTAAATATTTTCTTTTATTTTATTTTGAGAGCGAGAGCACACGTGGGTGCCTGAGGTGGGGGTGCGGGAGGAGGGACAGAGGAAGAGAGAGCATCTCAAGCAGGCTCCCCCCCCAGTGCGGAGCCCAGGCCGCGCTCAATGTCATGACACTGAGATCATGACCCCAGCCAAAATCGAGAGTTCATACTCAACAAACTGAGCCACCTGAGCGCCCCTAAGATTTTACTTTTAAGAAATCTCTATGCCCAATGTGGGGCTCGAACTCACAACCCTGACATCAGGAGTCACGTGCTCCACCGGCTGAGCCAGCAGGTCCCCGGACAGCCTTCTTTGGGCAAAGGGGGCACAGCAGAAATGGGAGCGCAGTCACCTCTGCGGAGTCTCCAGGCCTCCAGGCACCCCACCCGGCCTGGCCCTGGGCTCTGAGGAGGGGAGCCCCAGCCCCACAGAGGTGAGAGGGTGCAGTAGGATTCAGACCTGGCCCATCTCCTACCGCCTGACCTTTAAAATGATGGAATCGGCCCTTCTGTCTCATCTCACAAACCGCCCCCGACTCTGGGAGGGAGTCAGAGCTGGTTCAGCCTCATTTCCAGAGAAGCCAACAGGCTCAGAGATGTTGGGTGACCCGTCCGGGGCTGGACGGCAAACAGCAGAGCTGAGACCCAAGCCCAGAGGTCCTTGCTCTCGTGCTGCGGCCCTGACAGAGGGACAGCTCCTCCTGGCCGAGCGGTGGGGCGCTCGGCGCAGAGATCGGGCCCCCAGACGCAGCCGTCCTCACCCTCCGGGGTCCCCCGGCCCGGCCCCGTGGACCCTGGGCCCCCAGACGGCCCCCCTCAGGCTCATCCCATCTCCGCCCACCCAGCCCCAGCAAGGATGAGGGGCACGGCGGCAGGGAGGCCTCACCTCGGAATTCCTGGCTGAACCTCTTCCCTCGAGAGCGGACACCATGGCTGCGCTGCAGCAGGGCCACGTACTGCGCCATCACGTGGGCAGGGGTGACCAGCTCCCCGACGTCGCCCTCATCCAGGACGGGCACCTCGCTGAGGTGCAGCTGCCGCAGCAGACGGCCCCGGATCTGCTCCCCACTCAGGGTGGCCCCGGGGCCGGGAAGGGGCAGCGCCCAGAGTGCCCAGCACAGCCACAGCGGCCTCATGGTGCCGCGTGTGGGATGGAGGAGGAGGGGCGGAGCAGACAGACGTGTCCCCCTAGGAGGCTCCAGGAGGGTCAACGCGGGCTGTGCGGAGGGCCAGGCTGGGCCAGCTTTATAGCCAGCCCCGGGACGGGCCTGGGGTGGAGGGAGGGAGGCCACACCCCTCGGACCTCCTGGGAGCTCAGCGGCCAGACGGGTCCAGGAGCCTCGAGGAGGGGGCCGTCTAGAACGGGCACAAAGGCCTGTCTGCATGCCACACCAGCCTGGGGCCTCCAGCCACTGCTGTCTGGGCAGCTCAGTGATCATTTTAGTGCCTGCTGAATTTCCCTGGCCCTGCGCCGGTCCTGGTCTATGAAAAGGTGGGCCTATTCTGTAAGAAAGAGAATCCTATTGGGCAACTGTTGAAATCTTCCCTGGAGGCCAGACTGGGTGTCTGTGTGTTCGTCAGGAAGGAAGGAGGGAGAGGACCCTGTATTCCTGCCTGCTCTGGGCCAGGCCCCATTCAGCGAGCTCCCACAGAAGCCCCTGGACCCATCCTTGCCCACTGTCTGTCCCTGAGGGCCCCCTCCTGCTCCCCTCCACAGGCCCTCGGAAGACCGTGTCCTGTCCACGACCGAGGAAGCTGCTGCCGTCAGACCTGGCTCTCTGGCTGTCCCAGGAAGGGCAACTTTGCAAGTGTCTTTGCAGTCACCGACCTCAGAGCAAGAGAACCCCTCAGGCTGCACACATCATTCTGGGAGCGCTCCAGGCCCTGAGTCAGGCCGTGGGCGCTCACCAGAGCTCAGGGGGACCTGGGTCAAGGGGCAGGGACCTGGAAAGTGAGGCCATAGCTGCCCAGACCCATGTCCTGTCCAAAGCCTCAGGTACAGAGCACATGGGCATGGGAGCCTCCCAGGCTGGGTGCAAATATGGGGCCTGCGTGCCTTGCTGGCTGTTTGACCTTCTAGCAAGTTCCTCAATGCCTTAGTGACTCAGTTTCCTCATCTGAAGGAGGGGTGGTAAGAACTGGGTCTACTTCACAGAGCTAGTCTGGAGAGCAAATGCATTGGCACATGGAGGATGTGTATCCCAGAACCTGGTATACAGTAAGTGCACAATAAGGGCTTGCCATCCCTCTTACCCATGGTCTTTCTAAAATTGCACACAAGAACAATAATTTCTTGAGTGCTCACCACGCGCCAGGCACTGTGCTCAGCTCTGAGCATGTATTCACAACAGCAGAGGAAGCAGGTGTCCAAACGCACCTTCCAGAAGCAAAGGGAAGGAGCAACGCAGAGGGAGGGACTGAGTCCCATCAGAGTGCTCACGTCTCCCATAGTCTGAAACCCCCTGCACCCCACTGGCCTCCTGCTCTCTCTGGGACAAGCGCAGCCTCCACCGGGAGCTGAGCTGTGGCTTCTCTTTGCAAGTGATTAGCAGGGACTTACTTGATGCAAACATTTGGGCCTTAAGTCAAGCCAAAAGGTGCAGAAGTGTCACATTCGCAGGCGACCCAGGACCCATGGCCCTTCGTCCCTGGAAGCTGTCCTGAGCTGCTGTTCCATAAATATGCAACGGTCCACCTCCCTTGCCACTTGCGGAGAGGAAGCCCGGTGGCTTATCACGGGCCAGGATGGTGCCAAGGAAGTAACACCCGAGCTGCCCCTCGCAGGTCGGGGACCCCTCCCCAGGCCCCCAACATCTAGGCCCCAGGAGCCCCCTGGGGCTGGAAGTTCACAATGAGGCCATGTGGCCCCCTGTGTTGGTTTCAACAGGGACCTGCTGTCCCAGGACTGGGAGAGGTCAGGCCCAGTGCTGCTGCTCCCTGGCCATCCGGGCAGGAGAACACGAGGTTCTCTTGCCGCCCCCCTCCCCCCAGGAGACACCTCGGGGCTGAGGACCCCTGGGACTCCTCAGTGGCCCGAGCCCCTTTTGTAGCAGGGATCACCGATCAGTTACACTGAAACTTCATTTTCCCAAGAAGACTGTAAACAGAAAAGACTGTCCTCTCCCGGATTCTCTGCCTCCCCCAGGCCAGACACTGGGCTCCTGGGTTGGCCTTCCAGCACACAGACGACTCTAGAGTTTCGTCCTCAGTGGGGACTGGAACTACTAGTCAACACCCAGCATCTCTGACTGAGGAATGGGACTTCTGGAACCCGGTGCTCAGGGGGCCCCTCGGGGCCAGTGGGCACGTGGGCAGGTGGTCCACAGTTGGGAAACAGAACTCTTCTCGATCCTGGGGACCTCTCTCAGGCGGGAGTAGCCTGGGAGCATTTGGGACCCCAGAGGGTTTGCCCAGCAAGGGTCCCCCTGCTCCTGTCCCCGGCTACTTTGTAGACTCAGGGAGCTGAGAGCCGACATGGCCTATCCAGGCCAATCTGCCCCTACCCCCATTTTTATTTTTTATTTTTTTTTTTAAAGATTTTTTATTTATTTATTCGACAGAGACAGAGACAGCCAGCGAGAGAGGGAACACAAGCAGGGGGAGTGGGAGAGGAAGAAGCAGGCTCATAGCGGAGGAGCCTGATGCAGGGCTCAATCCCACAACGCCAGGATCACGCCCTGAGCCGAAGGCAGACGCTTAACCGCTGTGCCACCCAGGCGCCCCCCTACCCCCATTTTTAAAGCAGGAAAACTAAGGCTTGGAGAGGTGACCACTTGCTCAAGCTTCCACAGTTTCTGATGGCTGCCAGCAAAAAGCTCGTTCTTCGATTCCCAGGCCTGAATTCCTTCCACACCCCAGAGCTCTTTCCAGGGCACAGTCCTGCCCAACCCCTGAATCAGGCAGAGCACACCTCCCAGCCCCAGACGAGCTGGGGACTCAGAAGGGTCAGGCCAGGGCTGGGCAGGGACCATGGAGAGGCAGACAGACAGAGGACAAATCTCCGGACTCCCTGGACATGGGCTTTTAGTCCTGAATGTGGATTCCAGGCCGACTGGAGTTTTGCTGGGGAAATAAAATAATTGGGCAATTAGCTAGTGGCCAAAAGAAAAACACGAATGTGGATTGGGACACTTTTTACCAGGGGCTCATTACCCAGCAGGAGGGAGAGCAGCGGCCTTTGTCGTGCAGAGCTGGGACGCAGGCCTGCCTGCTGGCCCACACTGCGGATCTGGGTGGACGGTCTGGTCTGGCGGTCTGTGGGCTCGGGGTGGGCTCCAAGAGCAGGGAAAACAACGAAGTTGCCTCTTCTGACCTGTGGGAGGGAAGACTACTTCTAAAGCTGTCTAAATCCGCCCCTTCTCCCCCAGGCTTTGTGAGACAGAAGAAACCCATACCATTCAGCAACCTGTACTGCTAGGAATTGTAAAGTTTTGCAAAGACTTTTTTTTTAACCAGGGAAAGGTAAAATGAGTTTTTGTTTTTGTTTTTTTAATTCCAGTGTAGTTAACATACAGTGTTCTATTAGCTTCAGGTGTATGTAAAGACTTTTATCTTTCAGAGATACGTTGGGATGCTGGGAGTGTTATCTGTCTGAATGCAAATACCTTTGAACACCATGGGTCCAATTATACACAGATTTTTTTTTTCAATTGATACAGTCTAGGACTGTAAGTGTATTTTCTCTTCCTTACGATTTTTTTTTTAAGATTTATTTATTTAGAGAGAGAGAGAGCACAGGCAGGGAGGGGGCAGACAGAGAGGGGAAGCGGACTCCCCGCTGAGCGCAGAGCCCCACTCAGGGCTCGATCCCACCAACCAGAGACCATGACCTGAGCCGAAATCACGAGTCAGGTGCTCAACCGACTGAGCCACCCAGGCGCCCCTTCCTTATGATGTTCTTAATGATATTTTCTTTCTCTAGCTTACCTTACTGTAGGAATACAGCATATAATACACAGACCATACAAACGACGTGGTAATCAACTGGTCAGGTTATCGGTAAGGCTTCTGGTCAAGTAGTGAAGTTTTGGGGGAGTTGAAAATCCTACGCAGATTTTCGACTGCACGGGGGTTGGCGCCCCAACCCCCATGTTGTTCAAGGGTCAGCTGTACCCTGCGCTCACACTGGGTCTGTTGCACGCGTATGCTTTAGGACCCGGGACACTTGAACCAAAGTCTCCCCCAACCTAGGTGGCCCTTAGAGAGCCCAGCCTTCCAGCTCACTCCATCCTGTTGGTTCAGAATTCCTCGGATTCTGCAGTGGCCCGGTCCCCTCGCGCTGCACAGCGCGGCTGTGTTGGACACGGTGTCAGCCGGCCTGAGTTTGACGGTGGGCTCCCACCCCACACTGGCACGGAGCCCCACACAGCTCTCCCACGATCCCTGTTCCAGCATCCCACCTTCTCCCTAGCCCGGCTTGTTCTGTGGCACAGTCCCCGGTGTGGTGACTTCTGCCCAGAACCACCCAGCAACCTGTCTATCCACAGACGTCCGGACCCCGGGCCTCCTGCCTGGGCCCCACTGGGCACACAGTCGAGAACCTGACCGGAGCAGGGGGAGGCCGGCTGCAGCTGCAGAAGCAGGCCCAAGAGGGTAAAACAGCGGTCCTGCCACGAAGGTGATGGTGATCTGGCCTGTTCCAGATGGTTCCTCAGCTTCCTGATTGCCTCAGAGAAGAAAGAAAGGGCCCAGGGAAAAAAAAAAAGTAAAAGAATTTTTTCCTGAGGTTTTTTTGGGCTCTCCCTGAGCATTTGAGAGTAAGAACAGATGAATGGAAAGGTTTTTTTCTCTCTCTAAATGCTCCAAACATAATCATGATATGCAAACGAAGTTTCATATTTAACATCTAAAGTTAACATCACGTAGGTCAATATTTCCCTCGAAACTTCTGCTACTTCAGGGCGCCCGGGTGGCGCGGCTGGCTGAGCGTCCGACTCTTGATTTCGGCTCAAGTCATGGTCTCAGGGTCCTGGGATCAAGCCCTGCATGGGGCTCCACGCTCAGCGCGAGGCCTGCTGGAGATTCTCTCTCTTTCTCTGTCTGCCCCTACTCCCAAATAAATAAGTAAATCTAAAAAATAAAATAAACTTTTACTTCTCCACCACCAGGCTTTCCTGCAAAAAACTCATTCTGCGTCGTTCTGAATATTTTCATTCTCGGGAGCCCTGACAGAGGAGCGGGAGGCCGGTGTTCGTTCTGAGCCGTGCCCCTCTGCCGGGGTGACCCCTAACCTGACCCCCAGAGGCTCTCCTGAGGCCCAGCCTGGCTTCCCAAGCCCACACCCCGCCCAGCCAGCAGCCACCTGCCCGCCGCACGCTGGCCTCTCATGGAACAGCCCCGGACGGCCAGCTATGGGCTCGTTCTTCACGCTTCTTTACCTTCGAGAGAGTCTCGTCTGGCAAGTCTGGCATAAACTTCACTTCCTCCATGAAAATCCTCCCCTGCTGCTCTGCTCACCCCCGTCTCTCCCTGTCCAGGGCATCCCTCTGTTCTCTGGATGTCTCTGACCCCTCGTGGGAACAGCGGGATGGCCCACCCTGGTGGCACTGTGGACACAGATATCCAGCAGACTAGCTCAGCAAGGGATGGACACGCTCTTGTTGGGATGTGCAAACAACTGGTGCTCAAACAGTGTATGCTGGGTGCGGGGGACGGGAGGAAGGGAAGCAAGAATGCATGGATGGGTGAGTTCCTTTTTAGTAAAAAAAAAAAAAAAAAAAAAAAAGCCTGAAGGGGGAAATTAGAGACTTGAGTTCTTAGTCCAGATTAGGTTACTCGTAGCTAGTAACACATACAACTTCGAGGCTGAAAAACATACCATTGGCAGATGGACGGACAGTGACAGGTGTCTCCTACACTGCCCGCCCCCCACCCCCGGCTGTCTTGTGGGTGCCCTTCCAGAGCCATCAACCTGCACAAGCCCAGGTGTGCGATCACACCAGGATGGGGGCACGTTCTCCTGTTCTCACCTGCCCACGTCTAAGCTCTCTCTCTGCCCTCGGGAGTTTTCAGGGCCGAAGGGAGGCCCCCCAGTTCTGCCCTTGGATCATCGCCTCATCTTTCTTTGGGGTCACCCTGTTCTAGATGGGAAGTCTTCACGGCGCAGACCGGATCACAGTTTCCAGGGTGCAAGTACTGAGCCCATCAGAATGGACCCAGCCCCCCCGCCCCCCGAGTCCAGGGAAGAGCCCTCGAGCCCTGGGGAGGGAGGCGGTGGTGGTGCTGCTCTAATCTCCAGAGCGGGGCTGATAAAGTGGGAGGAAGGATTTGCACCTCTGAAGGGCGACTAGAAAGCTGGGCTGAGTAAACAAAATACATAATAACGAGCAGGCATCATCTGGGAATCTGAGGATTAGCCCTGTCCCGCTGGGGCCGACCCTTTCCCCAGCGTTTTATCAAGAGCTCAGCACAGCGGCTGTCTGGGAAAGGAAACGAGCTTTTGCCGTGCGAAGCCCCTGGCCTGCTCGGGCCCACTTCCTGCACGTTCATTAGAGGGTGTGACACTCGGGCCACCACGCAGCCCCGACACCTCCTGCAAACACTTCTTGCTTCCTATGCAATGCCGCGCTCAGCCGTCCCGGGAGCATTTGGCCGCCGCTTGGTCCGGGGGCTCTGAGAGGTTCCTGGTGAGAGCTGATGAGTTCCCTAAAGAGATGTGTGTGTGTGTGTGTGTGTGTGTGTGTGTGTGTGTGTGTGTGTGTATGCGTGTGTGCACGTGCGTGACATCTGCACGGTGTGTTTTCAAGGACGTGTCTGGGGTACAGAACCCCACAGGGAAGAAGGATCTGCAGCCACAAGCACCAGTCTCCCCGCTTGGTCCTTCCCAGCGACAAACCCCACTTGGGACACACATCCTGCACAGGGTGGGGGTGGGGGGGTCTCCTTCCTTCAATTTGCTAACTTAGACACTGCCGCCCTGCCACAACGAGCAAGGCCTTGGCTCCTCTCCCTCACTCTGCATTCCCCCCTCCTCGCCAATGTTTAATACACACGGCGTAATTTGGTTCTGCCACTTGTGCAAACGCACACGGAACACTCAAACCTCCGGCTCTTGCCCTGGAGCTGCCCCCAGTGTCTCGCTATGTCACGAGGCACGACCAGGGGGTGGGGACACTGGAGATGTCTGCGCTGGGGGAGCCCAGCCACCCCAGGGGAGATAGCACGGTGCGGGGCGGGGGGTGTCTGCCAGAATCTCTCCAGAGACGGGGATGGCTGTGAGACTTCTCCAGGCAGACCCCCAGCGGCCTTTGCACGCCAGCTCCTTGCCTCAGGCGGCCGAAGCCTTGTCAAAGGGCAGAGCCCCTTCATGAGGAAGGGAGGTCAGTTGACCTAGGAACCCCAAAGGGTGTCCCCTGTCCTCAGAAGGAGCAAGACAGGGAGCAGACGGGGGCCCTGTGGCTCCCTGCCCCCACCCCAAGGCTCATCGCCCATGGTGTCTGTCTATCCAGGCCTCCTTGCTGACACATCTCTCTTTCTACCCTCAAAACAGTGGAGGCTTTCAGAAGGGAAACTGAGGCCAAAGTGCACAAACTAATTCCGTTTTGAGGTCATGCAGCCTGACTTTGAGGGATTCGAACCCCCACTGGGATTCAAACCCAGGGCCCCTGACCAGCCAGGCTGCACCTTCATCTTGTGGGTAAACAAGCTCCTAATCCCAGCAGCAGGGTCCTCCTGGGAGGCCAGCGAATCCTGTCTGCAGTCCCTGAGCATCCGTCCATCAGCAGACCTCGGGGCTGGGGACCCAGAGACAGGTCCCGCGCTGGGGGAGCTCACCCCCAGTACTCAGGTGATGTGTGAAGCAGCCTGTTTCAGATTTTCCTCCCCTTGGGGTGGGGGGCCCTTGCATGCTGACTGCCATCCCCCGAGCCTCTGGGCTGGGCAAAGGCCCCCCAAGCTGACTCACGGCTCTAAGCTCCTCAAGGCCCGGCCGGCCGTGCCACATCCTTGACTGCACAGCCAGTGGCCTCCTCGCCACCCCAAAGGACACTGGCCAGACTGCCTGTGGGCCCCAGGTCACGAGACCAGGCTTGGCAACAGCGTCAAAGCTCAGGGCACCTGAACAAATAAGACGGGGCCTAAAGAACTAAAGCGATGAGTCGGGAAATGTGTGCATGAGACCCAGGCCAGAGATGCCGGCTTCTTCCCACAGCAACGACCCCTCCCTGCTTCTGAGGGGCCCCAGCGCCTGCCTCCAGGTGATGTCACATGCTGGTCATGGCCACACATCACGTGGCTTTGGGCCTGTCCCTGGGCCATCTTCCACATCTACAGAGCAAGGAGAAGGACCGAGCCTTCTTTGTAGGGCTGTTAAATCAGTTAGTACTTATAAAGCACTTAGAAGGGGCTCCTAGTGGCTCAGTCGGTTAAGGGTCTGCCTTCTGCTCAAGATCATGATGCCGAGGTCCTGGGATCTAGTCCCACATCAGGCTCCCTGCTCAGTGGGGAGTCTGCTTCTCTCTCTGCTCTTCCCCTCACTTGTGCTCGCTCTCTCTCTCTCTCAAATAAATTAATTAAATCTTTAAAAAAAAATAAAGCACTTAGAAAGAACAGGAAAACCCTACGTGAGTGCTTTAAAAAAAAAAGGAAAAGAAAGGATCCCAGAGGGGCGCCTGGGTGGCTCAGCCGTTAAGCGTCTGCCTTCAGCTCAGGGCCTGATCCCAGGGTCCTGGGATCAAGCCCCACGTCGGACTCCCTGCTCCGCTGGGAGCCTGCTTCTTCCTCTCCCACTCCCCCTGCTTGTGTTCCCTCTCTTGCTGGCTGTCTCTCTCTCTGTCAGATAAATAAATAAAATCTTTTTTAAAAAAAAAAGGATCCCAGAAGCTGCTTCACTGACCCCAGGGCCCTCAGCCAGGGCCCATCCGTGCAGCACAGCCCTGGTCAACGGGAAGATAGCATCCCACAGGCACCTGCTTAGTGAAGACCCCCTGTGAAAAGTCGGTAATATGTATCAAGGACCTTAAGGGGCGCCTGGGTAGCGCAGTGGTTAAACATCTGCCTTCGGCTCAGGGCATGATCCCAGCATTCTGGGTTCTAGCCCCACATCAGGCTCCTCCGCTGTGAGCCTGCTTCTTCCTCTCCCACTCTCCCTGCTTGTGTTACCTCTCTCGCTGGCTGTCTCTCTCTGTCAAATAAATAAATAAAATCTTAAAAAAAAAAAAAAAAAAAGGACCTTAAAAATATCTGTGGCCTTGACAGCCAGTAGCTGCACCAGTGGTGAGCAGGGGGTAAGGGAGAGCCGCCCGATTGCCGTGCTGTCTCCTGGAGTGCATGCGACATCGTGTGTCAACTAGACGTCAATACAAATAAAAGAAAAAGAACTAAAGACGTAAAAAATATTCCGAGCCTTGCTCCAGGCAAGTCCCCTTTTGAGGATCTGTCCCAGGCAGATACTGTGAGACTCAGGTAAAAGTTGTCTACAAAGATTCTACACAGCATTTCTAGAACTACAAAAAAATTAAGAAAAGTATAAATGCCCAACAAAAGAAAGACCAAAGGATGGTATATACACAAAATGAATTATTAGTCATGAAAACTCATGTTTAAAAAAATTTTAAAAGGGGCGCCTGGCAGGCTCAGTCGGTGGACCACGTGACTCTTGATCTCAGGGTGATGAGTTCAAGCCCCACAGTGGGTGCAGAGATTACTTTAAAATAAAAATCTTTTTTAAAAAAAAGAATTTTAAATGGCATGAGGAGAGCTCACACCATGTCAATTTAAAAAGGAATGCATCGAATTGTTTCTAATGTAGGATTCCAGTCAACATACACAGAAGAAAAAAGGAAATTTACCAATGTGTTCACGGTGATTACTCCTGAGTTGAAGAAATCTGGGTGATTTTTAATGTCATCTTTATACTCTTCCTGTAGTTCCCAGAATTCCTGAGAGCTTGCTTTATTTATTTATTTATTTATTTTTAATCATCAGAAAAATGAGATTTTTGTTTTGCTTTGTTTTTCTTTGCACAGCTCAGGTGTCACAACAGATAACTTTCTTTTTTTTTTTTTCTTTTTTTTTTTTTTAAAAGATTTTATTTATTTATTCGACAGAGATAGAGACAGCCAGCGAGAGAGGGAACACAAGCAGGGGGAGCGGGAGAGGAAGAAGCAGGCTCATAGCAGAAGAGCCTGATGTGGGGTTCGATCCCAGGACTCCGGGATCACGCCCTGAGCCGAAGGCAGACGCTTAACCGCTGCGCCCCCCAGGCGCCCCACAACAGATAACTTTCTGCCAATAACCTGCCTGCTTAGAACCTGGGGTGAGTTATTTAACCACAGACACTCAGTCTGATGACCCACAACAAGGGGAGAAAGGATACCTACTTCACAGAGTTTGGGGATAAGAAAACGAAATAAAGCACCAGCATCCGGGGGCTCCTCAGAAGCAGGGTGCATTGGCTTTGCTGCCAATCCAGTAATCGCACTATTTTTTTTAAAGATTTTACTCATTTATTTGCAAGAGAGAGCATGCGCTGTGCAGGGATGAAGGAGCAGAGGGAGAGGGAGAAGCAGACTCCCCGCTGAGTAGGGAGCCCGATGTGGGGCTCGATCCCAGGACCCTGAGATCATGACCTGAGCCAAAGGCAGATGCTTAACCAACTGAGCCACCCAGGCGCCCCCAGCAATTGCACTATGAGGTATTTATTCCTTCCTCTTTTCATGCCCTTACAACTTGTATCCGTGTAAACAGCAAATCTTAAAAGATAATCTACCTCCAAGTTTGGCAGATTGTGCTTTTAATGTAGTGGAATTTCATACTCGTCCCTGTTGTACACATTTACTATACTTACCATTTTCATAGGTATTTGATTTAATTTTGCAGCCACAGCAAAGGCATTTCCAGTTTTTACTATTGGAAACACTGCTATTATAAACATCTCTGTGCATACGATTCTTTTCTCTTTCGACCTACTTCCTTGGGGTGGGGGGTGAATTTGCAGATGGTACTAGCATTTTCGTTACTCTGCCTAGTTCCACTCCAAAAGGATGTTCACATTTTCTAAGTCTCCTGCAATGACATGAGGGTACGGGTTTCCCAGAATCCTCAACAGGGAATCTTCAAAGCTAGCTTTCTTGTGTAGCTACTCAGACGAAAGCTATAAAATGACTACTCAGTGTTGTCTGAAGCTGCCCTTCCTTAGGATTTAATTATTTTCCGTATTTATTGTTTCATTTCCTCCAGACTGTCGTGTTGGAAAAGGATAATTGTAGACATCCTATTGCAGAAAATATCAAGAGGTCATATCCCCACTTTTAGCGACAGTGGCAACTTGTCTTCAAAGTCTTTAGTGTAAGCAAGACAGTGTGATATTGGTTAGGAATAAATACACCAATAGAATAAGAGAGTTAGAAACAGGACCCGTGGATATGCGAACACTTGGTTTATGACAAAGGTAGGGCAGCATCGTAGTAGAAAAAGAACAGCCTTTTCAACAAATAGTGCTGAATCTATTAAGGATCCATATACAAAAAAAATGAAATTGGACCCCTACCTCACATCATACATACAAATCGATTTCTGGTGGAGTATGGACCTAAATGTGTAAGGCAAACCTATCAAGTTTTCAGGAGACAACAAGGGTTCATGTCTCAATGAACACAGGATAGGGCAAGATTTCTTAGACACATAAGACACTATCATAAAACTAGCTCTTTCTTTTTACCCAATATTTTTAGCTTCTCTGTCTCCTACATCTGCACAAAATCATAATGAAGTAGGGGGATGAGAACTATCGTAAAAAAACAGATTGTTCAATTAAACCATATGAAAATCAGGGATGTTTACCTATCAAAGATATTTTAATTAAACAGAAAACTAAAAGAGTTAACCATAAAGGAAGAAATTTGATAAACTAGCCTATATTAAATGTGAGACTTCTGCTCAAAAGCCTCCATTAAGAGTAAAAATTCTAGCCAGACAGCGGGAGAAGATACAATTCATGTATTTGACAAAGAACTCGTATTCAGAATATATAAAGACTCAGTAAGAGTCGCTCGGAACGGAAATCCAACTGCGGAATGGGCAACAGACCAGCACAGACAGTCACAGAGAGGACGTCCAAACGGCCAACAAACGGGAAACGATGCCCACCCTCACTAGGGATCAGGGAATGCAAGTCAACGCACAGTGCGGTCCCACCACGATCCCACTGTTAAGAAGGACAGAAAGTACCCAGTGTTGGCATTTCTGCCACTATTGCCTAAAGCTGACGGTACACACGTCCCATGACCAGCATAGCTGTGTGGCCAATAGAAAGCGTTGTGTGTTCGCCAAAACCATGTGCTAGAATGTTCATAGCGGCGCTTCTGGTAAGGCCACCGACCTCGGAACCATCCAAACGCCCATCCGTCCTCTGTTACGCGATGAACAGAAGGCTGCACGGTGACAAACGTGAGCGAATGACACCTACCCAAAACCATACGCCGACTCCACATCCCTCCACGCGCAAAAGAGAACGGACTCCGCGTTCCGCTTACGGAAGCCGGGATCCCGCTTCCCCTCGGGACGTGTAGCCCAGAGGCCGGCAGAAAGGGGCTTTGGAGATGCCAGCAATGTTCTGAGCCTCGATCTGGGCGCTGGTCACACAGTTTACTTGTAGGAACTTCACCTCGTACATTACGACTTACTCACTCTTCTGTGTGTATGTTATGTTCAGTAACACGTTTATTGTAAGTCACCGTTAATGAAAAGACAGGTGGAGAGTAGAACATGGCTGAGGCCTGGCCTGCTCTGTAAACCAGGGGCCCCCCTTTTAGGGTCCCTTCCTCTTTCCCTAAAGACATATTTTTACATGTTTCTACAGATACATGTACTTTGAAAATAAACTCCTTTTTGTGTTTATTGGATCGATTTTCCCCCAGCACAAACTTCTGAACGCAGGTGGATGGAACTTCGGCCCTTTCTCTGGGGAAGAGTCTTCAAATAATGTTATGATGTTGCCCTTGGTTTCTGGTCTCCTGTGGCGAAAAGATTCTATATGTTTCTTTCTAAAGCTCTTTATCTTTACCCAATGTTTTTAGCTTCTCTGTCTCCTACAGCTGCACAAAATCGCAACGAAGTGGGAAGATGAGGCCACTGCAGGGTCACCTCCTTAGGGTTGAGGCGAAGGGGGGCTGGCCCTGTCCCCCCCCCCCCCCCCGCCGTGATCAGAGATGGGGAAAGCCGGGACTCTAACCAGCTAGGGCAGCCCCTCCCCAGGCGACCGCCTGCCGATACCGGCACTGCTATAAATGAGCTTGTAGGGCAGGTGACAACAAGTCACAACAGGTCACGCCCCCCAGACCACCTGCCGGCACCCCTTCACCCAGGCGCCCATCAGCACATCCCCCGCGAGCCCTGCAGCCATGACCCAGACACAGTCTGGGGCCTGGGCCTGGGTCATTCCAGGGGAGGAGACAGACGATAAACAAGACAGCAGAGAAACCAGATAACGGGAAGGAAGTAAACAGGGTCATGAAAGAGAGAGTGACTGGCAAGGCCTCCCCAAGGGGCCATGTCTGGGGTGAGAAGGGCCAGCACGGGGGTGGGGAGGGCTGGTCAGGCCAGGCAGCTGCCCGTGTGGGGCCCAGAAGGGCGCTGTGTGTGTGTGTGGGGGGGGGTTTGAAGTCAGGAAGCGGCCCTCGGGGCTGCAGACAGGGGTGAGGGGAAGGGGCCAGCGGAGGGGGTCCCAGGCCATGGGAAGGCTCTAACTCAGAGCCGTGGGAAGCCAGTAGGAGGGCTAAGCAAAAAAAGAGACACGATCTTATTCGCATTTTAAAAGATAATTCTAATGTATTAACAAAATGTCCCATACTCATACAATGGAATATTCTTCAGCCTTAAAAAAGCAAGCCGGACCCCTGCGACCACGTGGATGAACCCTGAGGCCTTCACACTCTGAGAAATGCACCAGTCTCAGACGGGCAAACACCAGGTGACTCCACTGTTAGGAGGTCCTCCCGGTCAGGAGATTCAAAGAGGCAGGAAGCATAGTGGTGGGTGCCAGAGGCCGGCACAGAGGCGCTCCTTGTTGCATGGGGACAGTTTCAGTCTGGGACGGTGAAAGAGTTCTGGAGGTGGACGGGGTGATGGTTCTATCCCAGCCTGAATGGGCTTGGTGCCCAAGAACCGTGCACTTGAAAATGGTCAAAATAGTCAATGGTATGTTATGCATATTTTACCACAATAAAAGAAAACTAATTTATTTATTTGTTTTTTTAGAGACAAGGGGAGAAAGAGGGAGAGAATTTTAAGTAGGCTCACGCCCAGCATGGAGCCCAACGCAGGTCTCGAACTCACGATCCTGAGATCGAGACCTGAGCTGAGATCACAGGTGGGACGCTTAACCGATTGAGCCATCCAGGCACCCCAAGAAAACTCATTTTAAGAGATAATTCCACCTGCTGAGTGGAGGATGGACGGCAGTAACTAGGTCCAAGAGAGGAGGCAGAGGGACCTTCCGCGCCCACGGTACGGGGCGGCCTGTCGGCGGGGCAGAGGCCTGACTGGGCAGCTTCAGTGGGATGGGCGGTGGGCAGATTAGCCCACCAGGTCACTCAGAGCTCAGCCATGGATGCTTTAGGGGGACGCAGAGGGGAAGGTCAATATGTTTCTGACCCACTGACCAATGACAATGACGGAATACGAGAGGAACCAGAAAGCATTCCAAGACAGATGGTGTGAGCGCGCCCTTTGATGTTTGAATTTTCAGAACTGTCTTTCACACTGTTGTCTTCAAAACGATATATCATTTTTTTCAACAAGAAGATTTAAAAGCCCACATGTAAGGCCACCGCACGTCTGCAAGCCGAGCATGTGTCGGGGCGCAGGACAGCCGGCGTCAAATCCACGTCCACAGTGGCTGTTGATCCGGTGGGGTCTGGTCAGCAAGCCCCACCTGCTCCCCGCTCCCGGGCTTTGGTCTGACAGCACAGGGTCATAAATCTAGTCCCCAGGAGGGGTGTTTTGGGGAAGGGCCTCGTTGAACCCTAAGACCCCCTTAGGAGGCAGGGACTAGGGTCCCTATTTTACAAGTAAGGGACGTGGGGCTCATAGAGGTTGAAAGAGCCGTGCGTCTCTGCTCCCCACAGCTGGGCCCAGCCGGTCAGCCAGCCGAACGCCACTGTCCACACCAGGTGGGTGCTCCTGAGAGGGAGACACTAAGCCGTCCGACAGCGATGGAGAGAATTCTCCATCCTCAGGGAGGGGCCCAACAGAGGCAGAGGGCGATGCAGAGATCCTAAGAGGCCAGATCGTCCTCTGGCCCCGGGGCTGGACCTGGCCTCACCGGAGTGGTGCACGGGGGCCATTCTGCGGAGAGAGAAGCCGGCTGGGCTCGGGGAGGGCTGGCAGGCGAGGAGGGCTGAAGGTGCTGGAAGAGCACAGGCTGCGAGCCAGAGGTCCTCTGCTTCAGCCCCAGCTCTGCCCTCTCCGGGCTGGGTATTTAGTGTTTGAAAGCCTCGGTGCTCTGAGGCTCCGGTAACACGGGGGGTGAACAGTGTCTACTCTGAAGGGTTTTGTGAGCAGCAAATTAGATAAGGTGTTTGCACAGCGTTTGTTTATCTGGGGAGGACTGGGAGGGTCTGCTGGGGGCTCTGGGGGCCAAGGGCAGCAGCTAAGCTCCCCTCCTCAGGCCTGGGCACTCCCAGTGGACAGGAGGTCATGGTGTGGCATGCAGGGCTGCTTCTTACGAACCCCCTCATTTCAGAGCCATGTTCTGCCAGGGGCAGGAGAGTATCTTTAAAGACCCGGGGCCCAGGGGTGCCGGGGTGGCTCCGTCGGTGAAGCATCTGCTTTCAGCTCAGGTCATGATCCCAGGATCCCGGGATTGAGCCCCACATCGGGCTTCCTGCTCAATGGGGAGTCTGCTTCTCCCTCTCCCTCTCCCTCTGCCTCTCCCCCTGCTTATGCTCTCTCTCTCTCAAATAAATAAATAAAATCTTGAAAATAAAAAAAAGACCCTGGGCCCAAGTCACCTCCCCAGTGACCCTGCCTCACTCTGCCAGAGGGACAGAGTCATTCCTCCTGCATCCCACGACCCCCCATGAATACGCCCATCATTGGCCTTCTGTGTCTGAAACCACTGCAGCCACACTGCGGACACCTGCTTTTGCTAGCAGCCCTGAGCCCCGTCCGGGAGAGGGGCATCCCACGGCCGAGTAGAGCAGAGCGCGGGGCAGGCGCTCACGGGCGTCTGTTGAATAAAACGGAACCAAACCACAGGGACGTGTTCCCGTACAGGAGCCTTAACATGTCTCCTTATTACACGAGGAGGCTGATCATGGATTGTTTAGGGAGTACAGGAGATTGGGAAGAGGGGGAAATGGTCCGCTTCCGATCCCCCACGGACGACCTGGGGAAACAGTAACCTGTACGGCCTCACGGGCGGTCTTCCCCAGGCATCATCTTTGTTTTCACATAATGATGTTGCCTTCTTTGCATACGATTTTTTACATCTGGCCTCTCTCCACAAGAGTTACAATATTTCAGGCTTCTATCTCGGCATCATCTTTACTCAGCTCGGGACTACCCATTTTCCCAAAAATCATGTTTCCAAAATAAAGATACAAAGAATTACGCCTAGAAGCTTTCAAAATTGTTTTTATCGGTAAACCCTATTTGTATAAATAGCATCTTGGGTGGAACTCTGATACACAAAGAGATAGCAAAGATATTTTATGCAAATACATTTGTTTTCCAAATCAAGGTCCTGGCATTTGCTTAGGATGATGGCAAGCACTCAGCACACGAAGGGGACAGGGTGACTTGGGGGCCACCCGCGCAGGAGTAATGAGCTGGAACATCGCATCAGGGCACACCTTTCCCACTGAAGAGACACGAGGGGCTCGGGCAGAAATACCTATGTCAGAACTGTACAAAACACAGCTACACCCCCCAAAAAAATATGTTTTAGAACACAAAAGCAAGCGATTTGGAAAGAACTGTTTGGGGCGCCTGGGAGGCTCAGTCAGTGAAGCATCTGCCTTCGGCTTGGGTCATGATCCCGGGGTTCCTGGGATCGAGTCCTGCATCGGGCTCCCCTGCTTCTCCCTCTCTCTCTGGTTTGTCCTCCCTCTCTTTCTCTATCTCTCAAATGAATTAAAAAAAAAAATCCTACCCACTGCATAGATAGATAGATAGATAGATAGATAGATAGATAGATAGAATTGTTTGTTAGAGGTGGTACTGTTAGGGGACACTCAGCAAGCCTGTAAGTGATGTGTTCTCCTCTGCAGAGGGAGAGCACAAGCAAAACACGAGGATCTGAGAGTCAGAAAGGACAGAGTCCGGTCAGATCCAGACCAAACCATCCACGTGGCCACTTATTCTGTGTGCGGTGCTGCTGGTCTTAAGGACCCTCCGCTGCCCCAGCTTCGAACCCCGTTTGGTAGTGCCCAGCTCCCTCTACTGGCAACGGGGGGAGCCTGCCTTCCCCACCGAGATCAGTAGTGTTTCTGATGGCTGGTGGTGGTGGAAAACAGAACCCTTTCTAGAGGACTCCCATTCCTGTTGGCACTTTGGCTGCCCTCGGATTTATTAATTTATACTCGAATGGGAACTTCTGGAGACGAATGAAAAGGTTAACACCACGTAGCATTTTTTGACTCTGACACTGAATTGCCCACGGCAGAGAGTAGACATGCACAGCCTGAACCAGACTTCTCCCTCAGACACGGGGCGATGGGCAGGTGGCTGAGCTCAGCCCCCCGGAAGCCACGATGTCCGTCCCCATGTTTGAGTTCAGACCCAAGAGCAGTGCCACAAGCCTAACACTCGGTACCTCCCCGGTTCTGATCAGAGTCAGCCTAGAACCCAGAGCTGGTGTTAAGTCACTGGACGGGGCACCTCTGAGCTAGAAAATCCACTAACAGGCCGGCGCGACGGGTAACCTCAGCCCACGGAAGGTGGGACTTGCCAAGTCCCCTTGAAGTGACCGAAGGAACGGGACAAGGAGGTTCTATCAAAGTGCAGGCAAAGAGGAGCCAGGGCACAAGGCCACGGGCATCCCCGCGCAGGGCCGTGAGGATGCGAACCCCCTGCTTCCAGCCTTTCATGCTCCAAGAAAAGGGCAATTGCAGAACTGCGGACTTCTCCCTTCGCCAGACAAGCCGAAGGGGCGGCGGGGCCACTGGGGGAAGGGCGCTGGCCCAGCCAGCTTCATGCTGCCATTCAGAAAACCAAGTCTTCGGCTCTGGCTGTCTGACTCTCCCCCATGTGAAAGCATCTCAGACCTGACAGAGGAAACCCCCACGAAGTCTCAACTTTCCCCTTCCCCCTTTAAGCATGCTTGCCAAGATGGGCACATGCACCCATTTTCAACAACTAGAAAAGTAACACTCCCGAAGCAATGGGAAAACCTCACTGTCACAGGCAGAGAGCACAGAGATTGCCCACAGGAGCGTGATGGGTGCCCCTCCGGGTGCACCAGGCTCACACCCAGGCCACGCTTTCTGCGGTCGCTTTCTAGCCAGTTAGTGCAGTGGCGGTGTGAAGGCTGGCCCGGCCAGCAAGGTGCTGGATTCCGGCAGGTGACTTTAACTGAAGGGCCCTTCATTGGCCTGGACGAACATTCCCTGAAATGCACTGCAGGCTGGGACTCTTCCTACACTATCCTTCCTTCTTCCCTGGCCTTCCAGGGGAGTCCCTCTCCCGCACCGGCCCCCAGTGAATCTCCTACACATCTACCCCACCCTAGACCTTGGCTCCTGCATGAGCGGAGATCCTAAGAAAATGAGTATTTGTAAAGAGACAAGTTGAGGCATCAGAGGAACTGTGTTCCCATGAAAGAAACTGAAGATACGCTGAGCCTAGCTTGCGTATGCATGTTTCTAAGACCAAAGCAAGCAAGCATGGCCAGGTCCAATCTGAGGAAGATTTCTCTACAGGAAAAACCTAATTGTTGAATTAATGAGCACACAAAGAGTGGCACACGGCACACTGGACACAACAGGAAACTCAAGTTCCATAGGAACCGAGCACAGGAAAGAAGCAACAAGTAACAGGAGAATAATGGTCTAAAATAAAGGCCAGTCTTCTAACCTAAAATGTGTCACCCAATACTATGAACTATTAAAGAAGAGACCACATCTAGAAATAACCTGGAGACTTTTTTTTTTTCCGGAAAGGGTGTGAGAGAGAGAATCTTAAGCAGACTCCATGCCCAGCACGGAGCCCCTGACGAGGTCTCACGACCCTGAGATCACGACCTGAGCCGAAATCAAGAGTCAGACGCCCAACTGAGCCACCCAAGTACCCCTCTTCATTTCTTTGAAATATATATGTTTGGGATGCCTGGGTGGCTCAGTTGGTTAAGCGTCTGCCTTCGGCTCAGGTCATGATCCTGGGGTCCTGGGATTGAGTCCCGTGTCAGGCTCCCTGCTCAGCCGGGAGTCTGCCTGTCCTCTGCCTGCTGCTACCCCCTGCTTATGCTCTCTCACTCTGTGGCAAATAAATAAATAAAAACTCTTTAAAAAAAATAATAAAACATATGATTAAAGTAGAAATTGCAACATATCACAGGGCTTATAAGGAACATAGTTTTTATATATATGAAAACAAGACCATCAATGACAGGGTTGGTAAATGAACATATACAGTTGCAAGATTTCTACATTTTGTGCGAAGTGGTACATGAACTCTAGGGAGACTGAAAACCTGAGAATGGATATCGTCCTAGAGCATCCACTAAAACATTATGCAGACAGGACAGCTAAAAAGTCAATCCGTTAAACTGTAATTCTAAATAAACAACTAATCCAAACAAAAAAACAATAAAATGATAAACCTAAATCTGACTCTACCAGTAATCACGGCTTGCTGTGAATTGAAAGGTGGCGCCTGTCAGAACAGAGAGAAGTGTTAAGAGCCAAGTATGTGTTGTGTATAGGAACTCCACTCACTGTAAGTAGAAAGATAGAGGCAGAAAGTGGTGTCTCGCGCACACAGTACGCATTAGAAGGCTGGAGAAGCTCTAATTCACATCAGATACAACAGAACTGGACATAAAAGGTATTAGGAGAGGAGCACCTGGGTGGCTCAGTGGTCAAGCGTCTGCCTTCGGCTCAGGTCATGATGCCAGGGTCCTGGGATCAAGCCCCGCATTGGGCTCCCCGCTCAGCGGGAAGCCTACTTCTCCCTCTCCCACTCCCCCTGCTTGTGTTCCCTCTCTCGCGGTCTCTCTCTGCCAAATCAATAAAATCTTAAAAAAAAAAAGTTATTAGAGATAAAGAGGGGAGTTTTGTAATAATAAAATGGTCAATTCATTAGGACGACGTAACACAACCCCCAAAATACGAAGCAAAATTGATACAATTAAAGAAACAGACAATTGCACAATCATAACAGAAGATCTTTACCACCTCACAACACCTGATAAGACACAAAAAAATCTAGGCAGACACAGAAGATGTGAACAACAGTATTAATTATGTAACCTAAATGGTATTACAGAACAAATTCACCCAACATTTTGGAGTACATATTCCTTTCAAGCAAACGTGGAACGTTCCCCAGACAGACCATACACATACCAGGTCATATTAGGAGTCTCAGTAAAACTAAAAAGACTAAAATCATAAACATATTCTCTAACCTCGATGGAATTAAAGTACAAATCAGTAACAATATTTAGGGAACAAAACAGACATCTGCTCATCAGGCCATATGCTTCTAGATCATCAACCCGTGGGTCAAAGAAGAACTCACAAGGAAATGAGAAAATATTTACAACTGAACGATAATGAAAAGACAACATGTTTAAAATTCTGAGGTGCAGCTCAAGTGGTACTTAAAGAAAAACGTGCGACTTTAAATACTTCTATTAGAAAAAAGTCTAAGATCATGACCGATCTTAAGCTAAAGAGAAAGAGCAAAGCACTAAGTAGAAGAAAGTTAACGATAAAGAGCAGAAATCAATGAAACTGAAAAAGGTGAGAAAAATTAACAAAGCCAAAAGCTGGTTCTTTGAAAATCAGATCAACAAAACTCACGAACTCCTCGCGAGACTGATCAGGGAAAGGGGGAGACAGAAACCACCAGTCCCGGGACGAGAAAGCAGTAACCACCGCAGCTCCTACACATGTGAAAAGAACGAGGAGGGACTCCGATGAGTAACACGGGCTCTGTATGCTGCACGGATTACATACTGTGTTCTTACAGTGAAGCTAAGGAAATCGTTATTAAAATCATGAGAGAAAATATACGGACAGTATGGTACTGTTATTGATTGAAAAAAAAATCCACATGTAAGTGGACCCGTGCTTTTCTGACCTGTGAGGTTCAAGGGTCAACTGTGTAACTAAATGACACAAGATGAAACCAAAATCTGAATCGCTCTGTATTTATTAAACTAAATCTGTTATAAAAAATCATCCCACGAAGAACACTGCAGGCCCAGATGATTTCACACATTAATTTTATACATACAGTTTAACGAAAAAAGAGGATGGTCAGAATTAGGTCATTAAAAAGTCAGCTTTAATATCAACAGGAATAACGGCCAGGAGTCAACATTATTCAGGTTACAAACGCCAGACTATGAAGAAATAGGAAACCAGCTCCGATGAAATTCATTTCTTCTTCCCCTTCAAAGGTTTGGCGAATAGGGCCGGGTCGATCTGGTCCCTTGCCAGGCCCCTGATGGAGAAGAGCCTGGCCGCACGCTCCTGCAAGGTGCCCCCACATTTCAGTCCCAGGGCCATGAGTTCACACTTGAGCTTGTCCAAACCCAGCGCCTCCAGCTCTGCCGTGGAGCTGAAGGCCAGCAAATCCAGAGCTTGCTGACCAGTATCCTAAGGGGGGAAAAAGGGAAAATATTCAAAACAGACTCCTCCCAGTCATGAGGGGCACCTGGGGCTGCCTTTGGCTCAGGTCATGATCCCAGAGTCCTGGGATCGAGCCCACGTCGGGCTCCCTGCTCAGCGGGTAAGTCATAGCCCCTAAGTGCTCATACGGGCCATCCACTCCAATTCAGATATTAAAATGTGATCGACGTGTGGCTTAGAACGGATAAAATAGAGAACCAGGGATGCCACCTAGTGGCAAAATGATACACATTCCAGAGTTTAAAAGAAAAAAACCAAAGGACTTTTTGGGGCGCAGAGGCAAGCTTCACCCTCATCTGTACTTCTGGTTATGAAACAAACCTTCCCACTTAGCAGCCGAGGGGGAAAGCATGTTTTCATGTTACGGAATTACTGAGGAACTGTGGCCATGAAGCTGCCCTGGCTCCCGACGTGGACCCCCAAACTACTTACCGTATTTCCTGACTGGCTTCGCTCCAGTCTGGCAGCGGGCTCGCTTGCCCCCGCCTCTCCAGGCACAGCCTCGGCAGCTCTGTCCCCATCGGCCACCTCCTCCGCCTCTGGCTCTGTCTCCGAGGTCAGTCCAGCCCCTGCGGTCTCCTCTCCTGCAGGCTCTTTGCCCTCTGCCCCACGCCCCTCCTCCCGGCTCTTCTCGGGTTCTGTGGCCATTGTCCTGTTCACAAGCCCCTCAGCAGAGATCTGTCCCGATTCAGCACACACGTCTGCGGAGACAGCACACCCAGAGGCCGTCCCTGGGGCCGGCAGTGGCTCAGGGGAGTGAGAGGCTGTGCTGGCCACGCCCAGCCCCGGACAGCAGCGGGGAGACCCAGCTGCTGACTCCGCGCCACCAAGGCCGCTGTCTACAGCATGTGAGCTCATGCCTGAAGTACTAGGAGCTTCTTCCCGGTCATCGTCTGAGGTCTCCGAGCTGGACTCCTCCGCTGTCTCCAGCCCTTCCATGCCCAACCTGCCAGGAGCAACAGGAAGGTACAGCTTCTCTGCTGGACAGAGTTACAGTCTGTCCGGGGAACAGACTGTCAGGGTCAAAGTATGTGCTTGCGTGAGATGGACAGTAGCTAAGTTTCACAGAAAGATATTTAGAAGTATAAACAGAGGGGAAAAAATTCAGTGAGCCTAGAATCAACCATCCCAAAGATCCAAGAGGGAATCCTCTTTAAAGTTGTGAATCTCTTTTTTTTTTAAGATGTTATTTATTTATTTGAGAAAGAGCACAAGCAGAGGGAGGAGCAGAGGGAGAGGGAGAAACAGACTTCCCGCTGAGCAGGGAGCCAATGCAGGGCTCGATCTCAGGACCCTGAGACCATGACCTGAGCCGAAGGCAAACGCTTAACCCACTGAGCCACCCCAGCGCCCCTAAATAGTTGTGAATCTCGTAAAACAAAACTGATTTTGCCTAAAGCTTTTGTTTCTATCTTGTACAAAACTCAACGGTGAGAAACGTAGATAAAATATCAAACAGTTAAAAGAAAATCCTATGTTTTATTCATAATTGCCCCAAACTGGAAACTACCCAAACTATCAACGGAACGGATAAACAGATGCAATAATCCATGGCAACAAAAAGGAACGTACCACTGATACATATGATACCAGCCGTAGATTTCAAAAGCATTGTGCTAAGTGAGAGACTCCAGACACAGAGGGCTGCACAACATCCTCGAAAAGACAGAACGGTCAGAACAAACATCACACCAGGCATCGGCGCTTGCCGGGGGTGGGGGCAGGGGAGCGGGAATTAACCACAAAGGGGCACATGGGGAATTTTTAGGGAAATGGAAATATTCTATATCTTGGTTATGTGACTGTATTTCTCAAAACTCATAGATCTATTCAATGAAAAAGTATGAATTTTAGTGCACGTAAATTCCATCTCAACAAACCTGATTCAACCCCCCCCCCAACCCCACACAATCCCACTACCTTTACTTTCAAGAACACTTAATTCCTGGGGCGCCTGGGTGGCTCAGTCAAACGTCTGCCTTCAGCTCACATCATGATCCCAGGGTCCTGGGATCGAGCCCTACATCAGGCTTCCTGCTCTGCCCCAACCCCTACTTGTGTTCTCTCTCTCTCTGTCAAATAAATAAATAAAATCCTAAAGAAAAAACAAACAAACAGGGGCACCTGGGTGGCACAGCGGTTAAGCATCTGCCTTCGGCTCAGGGCGTGATCCCGGCGATCTGGGATCGAGCCCCACATCAGGCTCTTCTGCTATGAGCCTGCTTCTTCCTCTCCCGCTCCCCCTGCTTGTGTTCCCTCTCTCGCTGGCTGTCTCTATCTCTGTCGAATAAATAAATAAAATTAAAAAAAAAAAAAAGAAAAGAAAAAACAAACAAAGAACACTGAAGATTCTATGCTGGACTCACGTAGTTCCATGATCTTTAATTAATAATTATCTTTCTACCCCCAAAGCAGAGGCCAGCAAGGAAGCAAGATGCGTCTGGATGTCATTTTCTAGAACTTGGCCCAAGGAAACTGAGCTAGTGACCTGAAGACCCATGGGAAGGGCAGGAGCACCACCAGCAGGATGGACAAGAAAAGTCGCCATTGTGCTTTTCAGCTGCACGTGCAAAAGTGGTCAAAGCGAGCTCTGGCGGTGGCCACAGACCTCAGTAACGACTGTGAAAAACCACAGAGAAAACAGAACAATCTGGAAAGTACAGCCATGGCTTCCACCCGAATTTCTGAAAGTTAACTCTTTCAACACCAAACAGTAATTCAAGTATAAAGTGATTCTCATGTGATCTTTCACTAAGGAAAAATCGTCCGTTAGCTTCCATTCCCAGCACGCAAGGCAGAAACCACAAGGAGTGTGCACGGTGTGACAGCCGTGGACACCTGAGAACTGGAAGACTCTGGAAATTTCCGAGTTCCCATCAAACCTAACTTTAAAAAGCGTTTACGCCAGATAGGCAAGAGGAAACGCTGTCAGGCCGCACAGATCTCGTTGGAATGAAACTGAAGCGTAACTTACCAAAAGCACTTCCTTTTCCCCGCGCGGGCTCCTCCGTCTGTTTCTGATTGGTTGGGTCTTTTCCGACTCTCACCGATTTCGGCGGAAACCATCTTGCTGGAGGCAGCCTGCATACCTAACCGGAAATGTTCCCAACTCAGTTATGCCATCAGAAGTGAGTATAACTGAAGACATTATAAACAGTACGGATGACAAAAGCTGCCATGTTGCAATCTAAAGCTCGAGTTTTAAATTTCTTAACATACCAAAATTTAATACGGCTAAACTGAGATTCGACTCAAGCTCAGACAGGTTTAAAGGACCGTGCATTCTGGCTCTGGAACCGCGTTCTGAAAACCCCAAAGGCCAGTCTGCAGCTCTGAGACGGACAGGTGCGTCCCCGGCCTCCCCAGACCTGATGGTCCATCCCCTGTACCTGCTGCTTGTACAGCATTACATCACAACCTTCTGATTGAAAAGATTCCTTCCTACTCAACAGAACCCACGAGAGCCCTAACATAATGCTTTGGATGCTAAAAAAAAGTTAATCATTCTCACTAAAAACCATTAAAAAACGGACCTAAAACTAGAAGCAAGGATGTTGAGGTCTAAAGACTTCCTGAGGACTTGGCATACCCCACCAAGCACAAGTGTTCTTACCTGGGGCCCGTGGGCCCCCGGAATTCAGAAGTCAAATACATCACATATCATGGGTGTACTCTTTATTTCTAGGGTTTAAGGCATACTGTTTATTCCTATTATTACTTTGAAAGATTTTACTTATTTTAGAGAGCGCACCTGTGCACAGGGGGCAGAGCACAGGGAGAGGGACAAGCAGACTCCCCACTGAGCACGGGGCCCAATCTGACGACGCTGAGATCATGACCTGAGCCGAAATCAAGAGTTGGATGCTTAACCAACTGAGCCACCCCAGGCACCCCCATTCTGTTTCTTATCGAGGGGAGAGGTTCCATGGCTTTTATCTGATTCTCAGTCTGTAACCCACAAGGACTCCAGCACTGCCCTCTGTGCACAGCGGGGACGGCGTGGCTTCAGCTAGGGGCCCTCCTTCTCACCTTTGAGGACAGAGTCCTCCAGGCGCTCGGCCATCTCATGGCACTGCTGCTGGTACGCGGGGCTGGTGAAGCAGTGCCTGGGCTCGGCGAGTTTCCGCTGCAGCCGCTCCAGGCGCTTCTGCTCCTTCTCGGCCTCCCGCTCAGCCTGCTGTTTCACCCACTCAGCCATCCTGGGACAGGGGAGAGAGACGGGGCTGACCGGACGGATCCCACACACTCTTGTTTCTACGTGAAAAGCCCCCCATCCCCGGAAGAATCCACACTGTCCTGTGCCTGCCCCGGGCTTACCACTAGCACGCTGTGAGGGACCCCCTAAAACCCCACAGGAATTATTCAACTACAGAAAGAGCTAAGTCCGGTAACAACGAGTGACCACGCTAATCCCTGAAGGCTACCGTTCGATACGCATGGCATGTGGACAACCACGACTGGCAGGAACGTGCGTTGCTGTCTTCAAAGAAGTTAACACAGTGGGCAGCTTACGCTTTCTCATGGTTGACATCTCGTAGCCTCCTCCCGCTGAGGTCCCGGCAAGCTTCTCGGTTGGTTGTCTTCTCAATCTGGGCACCAAGCGCTCGGAGCATAGATCCAAACCCTGGGCAAGTGTATTTGGAGAACGCAGGTTTAAAGAAGGGTTCAAGGATGGACAAACACCAAATTTGTGAAAATGCTAGTATATCATGAGATTAAAAATGATCTCTTTGGGGCATCTGGGTGGCTCAGTCGGTTAAGCATCCAACTCTTAGTTTCGGCTCAGGGTCGTGAGATCACGCCCCGCATCGGGCTCCACGCTCAGTGAGGAGTCTGCTAAAGCTTCTCTCTCTTTCTCCCTCTGCCCTTGCTTGTGCTCGCACTCTCTCTCTCTAAACGAAATAAATAAAACTTTTTTTTTTTTTTTTAAGATTTTGTTTACTAGATAGAAAGCGACCACAAGTGGGGGAGCAGCAGGCAGAGGGAGAGGGAGAAGCAGGCTCCTTGCTGAGCAGGGAGCCCAAAATGGGGCTCGATCCCAGGACCCTGGGACCATGACCTGAGCCAAAGACAGGCACTTAACAACTAAGCCACCCAGGTGCCCCAATAAATAAATCTTGAACAAAACAAACAAACAAAAAAGATCTTTTTTTTTTTTTTTAAGAAAGAATATCAAGATTCTGCCCAGGCATCAAAAGTAAAAATATTGATAAACCTGATTCAACCTCGTGCCTTTTGCCCTTCCTCTTATATTTCTGAAATACCATATCTGCGCCATTTGGATATATTTTTTTAAGATTTATTTGAGAGAAAAAGTGCAAGTGAAAGAGAGAGTAGGAATGGGAAGGGGCAGAGGGAGAGGGAAGAACAGACTCCCAGCTGGGCAGGGAGCTCAGTGTGAGGTTCAATCCCAGCACCCTGGGATCATGACCTGAGCCGAAGGCAGATGCTTATTCAACTGAGCCACCCAGGCACCCCCCACACTGGGATATTTTAGAGGGCTTTACCCAGTGCCACAGATCCCAAGATTCCCAGATCAATAACTTAAAAATTTTTATGGTGAGATTTCGCAGTGAGTTTCAAAGGAAACGCAATTGTAAGTTGTCCCTGGCTGATACAATAAGCTTCATTCTTAGCGATACAATTTCAAACAGCAGGATGATTATAATGTGAGATGCCAGTGAGCTCCCTGACAACCAAACCAAATCACTGCGGATGTTGAGAAAGCTTCAGGACAACATGTTAGCGCATCAGGAAAAATACCCAGAACTGCCCATAATCCGTTCCTGCTCTTTTAGTTTCTCTTCTCCATCCTTAGATGTGTTCGTACAGCAACGACCTGAATCTACCCCAATCTGTAAACGGCTACATTCCTCAGGCTGACTTTAGGCCTCCCTTGGAACTTCAATGACCAGACAAAATCTTGCTAAAAAGCAGAAGGAGATTTAACTGGTTTGTTTGTTTTTTTAAGATTTTATTTATTTATTTGAGAGACAGACAGCCAGCGAGAGAGGGAATATAAGCAGGGGGAGTGAAAGAGGAAGAAGCAGGCTCCCAGCAGAAGAGCCTGATGCAGGGTTCGATCCCAGGACTCTGGGATCACGCCCTGAGCCGAAGGCAGACACTCAACGACTGAGCCACCCAGGCGCCCCAGATTTAACTGTTTTAACACTCTTTCTTCAGAAAACTGGACACACGATCGTCTCTCTTCATCCAATCTCCCCCAAAGGTTTGGAATCTAATTGCCTAAGAGCTACCCTGCTGGCGAGGGTAGAAATTATAATCGGACAATATATTCCTCAAAAATAACAAAAGAGAAACCATACTCAAGACTAGGAAAGTGAATAAAGGAGTTCATAAGGCAGAACAAGACCGGCACACCCCAGAGGCCTGCCCAGGGCTAGAGACTGCAGCTGTGACACAAAGAAGCAGCCACCATGCGTGTCCTACCTCCTTTTCCTCCACGGAGCCTGGGTTCCAAACTATACACGGCGCCGAGCCGCACTCCATCACTGGCGTCCACGAGGCATCCATTGCACTTCACAAAGAAGCGTTCCACTGGAACATCCTAGAGACAAGTTTGGGGTTTTTCAATGAGACAACACAAGTTTCCTGTAGGGAGGGACCCAGCCCATTATGTTTTCATTAAGCAGATAGTGTGTGTTCCATCAGTATTTATTGACCTGAAAATCCAAAGAAAAAGTCACTTCCTAGGATTTATTCGGGGTATGACTGTTTCCTAACGCCTTGTCATGATACGCACAAGACCTTTTTGTCTTTTGGGTGAAAATAAGAACTGTTCTCTTCTTCTCTGATAGGAAATCAGAGTCAAGGTGGAAAATTATACGGGGCTCAGACCCAGTAACTCTGCCAGGCCCTTTTTCTCTTCACTTTTTTTTTAAACTGGTAATATCAAGTTGCACGAGTTTAAAAGTCCCAATACACACTCTGAAGAGTGTGGCTAAGGACAAGCAGGGGAGGGAAGGAGACGACAGTACGGTCTGCCTACACCGACAGCAGCTGTCACAGGTGGAGGGCCGGCTGCTCTTCTGCCCTGTCCCTGAGTTACAGCGGAGGCCCAAGTACCCCCAAACCCACTCTGTAGACTGCAAACTTTCTCAGAGCAAGTGATGAAGAGAACATATAAAAGGAGACCCACATACCAACAGAAAGGAAAAACACACAACTGGTATCTTCCCAAAGTGGGCACAATGAACATTCGTTCCGGACCACATCCCACGGCCATTTCAGGGGGACCCGTCTGTTCATTCAACAAATACTAACCAAGTCCCTACTATTTGCCAGGTACTTTCAAGTGCTAGGATACTGTAGTGAATAATACAATGAATACAGACCCTGCCTCAAGGGAGCTTACGTTCTAGTGGGGAAAGACAGAGGACGAACAAACGAATGCTATCTGATGGCCACTGGTGATCAGCAGGCTGAAGGGGACAGCGTGTGCAGATGGCTGTGCTGGCCATCTATCTAACATACACAGTTAGTCAAGAAAAGCCTCTCTGATCAAGTGTCACTTTAGCAGAGAAGGAAAGAAAGGGAGAGAACAAGCCACCTGGCTATCTGAGGGAACAGCATTCCAGAGGCAAAGGTGGGGATCAGGAACATGCCCAGAGTATTTGTGGAACAGCAACACGGACAATGTAGCTAGAAGACGTCTGCCAAAGGGGAATGAGAAGGCCTTAAAAGCCCCTGTAAGAACTTTAGGTTTCACTCTGAATAAAGCCACTACAGGGTTTGGAACAGATTGAGAGCAGAGTTATATTCTTAAAGGATCACTCTAGCTGTTAAATTGGAAATAAAGACTACAGAAAAAGAGACATCAGCTATTGTGACAACCCAGGTGAGCAATGAAGGCCATCTGTATCGGGGGTAGTGGCAGAAAGGGATGAGAAACAGAGGGGGGGTGTCCCCCGAAGGCTCTGGAGACAGGCAGTGAGAGTCACAGAGCAACGAGAGAGGAGTCCAAACATTTGGTGTGACTAACAGGAAACAGAGTTGCCATTTGTTAAGAGTGAGAACCATGTTTGGGGAAGAGTACCAGTCTCATTTTGGATGTGTTTGTTTGAGAGGCCTAATAAGACCTCTTTGGAGATGCTGAGGAAACTGGTGGGTACACCCGTCTGCAGTCTGGGGACAAGGTCTGAGCTGGAGATTTCCATGTGGAAGACGTCAGCACGCCTAGAGAATGGAAGAAGTGCCCTGCATGAGGGAGGAGGCACAGGAACAAAGATCAGAAGACCCAGTCGCAGCCACTCCAAGGTTTAGAGATCAGAGAGACGAGAGGCAGCAGCAAGAGGAACCGGAGGGAGGCTAGTAAGGTGGATGTGTGGACAAGTGAGCAAAGCGTGCCAAGGAGTGAACGTTGGAGTGTGCCCACAGACGCCGACAGGCCGAGAGAGAGGAGGACTGGAACCCGATCATCGGGTATGGCACGCATGACAGGAGCTGGTCTGCTGGAGCGACGGCAACAAAAGCCTGACTGGAGGACGTTCTAAAGGAGAAGTTTTCTGTTCAAGGATATTTCTACAAAGAAAACTAGAGAAAAGGAGGTGACAGCTGAGAGGGATGGGGCTCAAGTTTGAGCACTGGTAGGAATGATCCAGGAAAACGGGAAGACACTGGGAAATGCAGCAGAGAGAGAACCAATGCCAAATAAGGTAAGAGGAGAGAGGGTATGGTGCCAAGTGGAAGCTAATTACAACTCATCCGTAAAATAACGACCGTTCATCCACAGTAACGGAAAAAGAGAAGGCAGAATGTATAGCAACGAGGTAGGGGCACTGCTGTGAGGATGAGAAAGGTCTCTCCTGACTGCCCGTACTTTCTCCCTGAATCCAAAGCATGGGCCTCGAGATGGGAGAAGTACTAGAGATTTAAAGAGAGAAGAGGTCAGAGAGTCGTGTAGGAGAGTGAGAACAATGCAGTCGGCACTGTTTCCCAAGCCTTTTCACACATGGTGTACAGAGAACACATCCAGCGACACGGGGAAATGAGCAAAGCTGCTGAGGCACCCCCAGATTCTGCCCCACTGCCCGAGAGCTGCAGGAATCAGGATCTTCGCAGTCCCCCAACCCAGTGGAGGCCTACTCTGGCCTGGGGATATACAGCAGAAGTGCCACGCATCACGAGGGTTGGTGTTCGTGAACTTACAGTCAGACTGATTTGTGTGATTAGTTTCCCCGCCACCGTCACTGCCCAGATGGCAGGCAGAAGAGGTGGATTTAAGTTGACCGGACTTTTCCCAGGCAAACATGCTAGCAGGAGAGAGAAGCAAAGGAGCTCATGTTATATGCAGTGATGTGATTAACAAGAAGGACTATTCTTATCTGTAAAATATTGTCCACTTTTAAGAGTTGTACAGATTAAATGAGGTATGTAATATACCTCATCTTTGTTCTATGTTTATGAATGAAAAGCTACTTTAGTTTCTCTTAATATTTTCTATGTCTAGTGGGTATATATTTCTAAAATTCTAAACAACTTTAAAAGACATTAATGTGAAGACAGAAAGATTATATACACTGTACTTCGTTTCCAAACAGAACTGCTTATTAAACAAGACAACTGAGCAACAAAATTGCATTTTCTACTTAAGATTCTTATCAATAATCACCAGTAGGAAAAAAGGACAAAGGAAACTTAAAATCAATTTAAGGGTCTTTGACCATTTGTGTTTTACAAAGTACTTCAAACACAAAGTATTGTGCGTCTTAGCCCAATCAGCCTAAGGCCACCAGAAACAAACGTGTAGTTCACCAAAGTCAAATTTATTGACTCACTGCAAACAAGGTGGGGGGGTGGGGGGTACGGACTGTGCACAAGAGGAATCATGGGGTGTCTCACCACCAACAAAAAACAACTATTATAGGATTTGAGGCAAGGGTGGAGTTTAGGTGAAATTTAAATGAAAGTGTTTGGAGGGACTCCAAACAAACCAGAGCTGTGTGTAAAAGGGGCAACATCAGGTCTAGACTGTGAAGTAAATTGGATCCAGACCCATTTCCTTGGAAACCACAAAGTTAAGATAAACATGGAATGTTGTGTTCAGAACTCCTACTCTGAAGGTCTGCACCTGGCTGGAAATCAAGAGTGCGTTCTCTGTATCAAAGTGACTCAGAGTCTCAAGGCAAGACTGGGATGCTTCATTCTCACTGATAACATTTCAAACAGCAAGTGTCTTGAAGTCTATAATTTCCCAGATCAAGGTTTCTTAGTGAATCTGAAAGCAACAGACTTCCAAGGGAGTCATTATGACATTTTACAACTGTACCATGTGCTCCGGAGAAATACCGTTTCCTATCAACTCTGCAGCTCACTTTATCTGTGTCTGTTATCCTAGCCTGAAGAACAGCAGGAGGGATTTGTACTTTTTCGGTGGACATGAACACTGACCTCATCCTGTGTCAGAACAATTTTGTTTCAAAAAGCACAGATGTGAACTTGAGCTATTTTAATTTCTTCCAGTGTCTCATCAAATGACCTTTTTTAAGTTTCTTGTTTCTGTTCACGTATGTTATGGTCCTATTTCTTTTTTTTAAAGATTTTATTTATTTATTCGACAGAGAGAGAGACAGCCAGCGAGAGAGGGAACACAAGCAGGGGGAGTGGGAGAGGAAGAAGCAGGCTCCCAGAGGAGGAGCCTGATGTGGGGCTCAATCCCATAACGCCGGGATCACGCCCTGAGCCGAAGGCAGATGCTTAACCGCTGTGCCACCCAGGTGCCCCTATGGTCTTATTTCTTGAGCACCTGAAAGAATCACCCATTTATATTTCTTCCTTCCTATTTAAAATTGTGTTTTCCAATACTTCTCATAATTAAGATCCTATTTTTGGTCATTTTGGATCAACTGTCATGAGATATAAAAGTTATTTTCAGAGATATTAAAATCCATCTATTTTTTAAGGTATTTCCCCACACGGATGGTCAAAAACAGTTCTGACAGTTCTTAGACTCGGCTGTAGTGTAGAAAGACAAATGGCGAGGCTGTAAAACCACATTATTTGCAAAAACACGTTGCTTTTTCACGGAACCAGTCCAAATAAACAAAGATTTGGTTTTGACTGCAGTGTTAACATGTGTTGAGCTTACAAATAACAGAAGAAACAGCCTAGGGAAACACGGATGAAGTGAGGTTATAAGAAAAACAGACTACTAGATCAAAGACCAAAATTAAAATTAGATTCGGGGAGACCACCAAATCCTTCAGATAACTGAACAGGTTTAATGTCTCACAGCTGGGAGAAACTCGCTTGCTTGATAATTCCGTTAACCACACATGTAACTTTAAAAGTCCGTGACAGTTTTTCAAAAATAAGCATGGACAAATGTGACCATCAGAGGATCAGTGAAAACATCTAAAAGACAGACCCCCAAGAACCCACGCCCTCCACAGGACACGTGTGTGAGTGCTCGTCCCCCGATCAGAGACCAGATGAACCCACTGCCCTCCCCAACCATCCTCCGGCCTCGGTCTGGATATGAAAATACTCCTCTACTTGGAGCTAACAGGGCTGTGCAGTGGATAACATGCACATCATAGAAGCACAGGATGAATGCAGCGGAAACGTAAAGAAATGCGCCCTAAAAGTCATCTGGACCAACTGCCTCATTTGGGCACGATGAAACAACGCCAAAGGTTTCGGTTCGTCCACACGGAGGGCGGAACTAAGCGCCTGTGAGCCGAGGGGTTGTTCTCCCTTCTGTAGGGACACAAAACCACCGCCACCCCAAAGCAAAAGCAAAGCAAGGCCTCAGCATCAGTCTGAAGCATTTTCAAACTGGGGTGCCCTCAGCCTCAAAAACTGAAAACCCCAAGGAACAGACGCGCCCCCGACCCACCCTCTCCTCGCCCAATCCTGCCCCCAGTCCGCCTAACTCCCCTTCCTTCCAGGAAGCGCGAACCTCACCCGATCTTGGCAGTGTCGGTGGATCACATCTCGTACGGAGCACCGGGCCGAGGCACACCGCACCGCCTCGCACCCGAAGCCGGGGCCGCGAACCCACACCAGCGGTACAGCCTCCGCCATTTCAGCTACCTCCCGGCCCTCCAGCTCCCGGGGACAGAGCGCCGCCACCGGCCCGGCGCGTCTTGATGGCGTCACGGGGCCTTCCGCGCCCCGCCCCCACATCGTCCGCTCGCCCCTCCCCTCCCCTGGGGCAAGTCACGTGAGCCGGACCTCCGCTCCGCGCTGGCGGGGGAGGGGAACAGGAAGGGCCTGGAGGAGGCCGATAAGGCTGTGGAGCGCGAGGGCCAGGCGTTGCTAGGAGACGTTGCTGGGGCGGGGCTCGGGGGACTATGTATAAAAGGCTGGCGCGGGGTCAGGTTTTGAGCGTTCTGGCCGAGAGCGATAAGGCGTTGGCGAGGCGCCGCGCCGCAGGCTCCGGCCGCGTCCCTGGCGCTGCGTGGTTATTTTTGGGTCTCGGGGAGCCGGGGCTGGAGGAGGCGCGTTCCCTGGGGGCGCGAGGAGAGTCGCTGCAGTTCCGGAAGCGGTGGGAGCGGCCTCCTCGACTCCGGAGGTCGCCCTTCGCCCTCCCAGGCGCCCGGGAGCGGCCGCGGGGGCTTCCCGGTGGCCAAGCGCTCTCATCCTCGGTGTTTGCCGGCCGCGCGCAGTGCCTTCTTCCTTCCTGCTGCCGCCGTTTGTAGGACGCTTGCCCGCGAGTTGGTCCCGCGGGGGCGCCTGGGGGGGGAGGCCAGGGCCATCCACCCTGGTGCCGGCCCGCAGCCCCCACGCTCGCAGTGAGGACAGTCGGCCGAGGAAACTCCAAGGAGGCTCCGAAGTCACGTCACTGTGGCGGCAGGAGCACGACTGTAAAGCCAAGGCCTGTGAAGTTAGGGATTCTGACTGTTGTCTTCGCTTCGCTCGCCCTGTAGGAAAACAGGGAAAGAAAAGGGCCTCGGTGGGGCTTCCAGTAGCGCAAGAAAAACTACACCAAATGCTGAAGCCGTCGTGCCTGGAGAGCAGCGCTGTGCAGAGTGGCTCTCGCGATGACCCCGGATGGAGTCCAGGGGTGTCTCACCAAGTACAGAAAAGCAGTCCGGACCCTGGACAGCTCGAACCCCTCTATACGCTCCTTCTCGCTCTCCGCCCTCAGTGTCCCTGGACAAGAAACCTCCTGAGATCCAAGCCCAAGCCTCTTCGTTTATTCTTGATTTCTTCTTTCTTGGGATTAAAAAAAAAAAAAAAAAAAAGGCTATTTCAAAGGTTTGGGGTCTTCCTCCTCCAGGTAACCAGACAAAAGGGCAGTTCTGCTGTACACAACGTTTTTGCCTCGGTGATTTGTACATGTAAGATTAATCAGTCCTTTTTAGTAAGGAAAGTCCACGTCATTTATTACTAGCATTATATCTCATCCTCCTGAAACCCCACGTCTGAAGGAAATCGTTCACTCTTTATCTCTCTGTTGCATTTAAATTCCTATTATTGAGAAAATTCTAAGTGTTGGATAGGCGTTGCCATTAAAATATGAAATAACTATTGTTATTAACTATTGCCTTTTCAAAGATATATATTTACTGAGCGATATTTAAGCTTCTTAAACCTTCACACTGAGCATATAGCACTATGATGTAACCGAGTAGAAGTCAAATATTAACTGGATATCTGATGAATTACTAAGGTAGTAAGTCAAATTACTCCCAATGTACATCTGAAGAAATGTATTTTGCACCGGTGTAACACTTTCTATCTTAAGAATGCAGAATTCAACTTGGATTGGTGGTTTTAAAATTCATTTTAGTAGTCAGGAAACTGAGGACGGTAAAGTCAGGGCTATAGCCAAGAACAACACATCGGTAGAGAAAAATCTAGAAAGACAGCTGGTGAGCCGGGTGGCTGAGAATCTACAGTGGTATCCAGCAGACAACTGCTGTGTGGCCAGACTGGTCAGTGGTTATGGAAAAGTAGAGACAACTTCTGCCACCTTCCCCACTGCATATAGTGGTAGGCAGGGAAGGGACAGGAAGACACATTAGGGTTGGGACCAGTAGGTGGTGAGTGGGTGGAGACCAGTTCCTCTCTTAGCAAAATAGTGTGGCCGTGCTCTTGGGACCGTATTTGCTGTTGTTTCCAGTAAAGCCACGCTTTGTTCCTGCCCATCTTCTCCGAAAGATTGACTCGAGCTCTACCTTTGCTTTCTGAGGACTGGTTCCGATGCCAGGAGGACACTTGGATCACATCCTGAGGTGATGTGGAATAGTGCTTCACTGCCAGGAAATGACAGCTCCAGACAATGTTTGTGTGGCAACCCATGACAGGGGCTCGGTTGAGCCAGAATGTCGTACTGGTCTGCAAGAATGGGAAGCAGGCCTGTCCACTCCGGCAATTTTTATAAATGACAGCGAGGCTCCCAGACTGGTAAATTTGCAGACTCTATCCACGTGCGACAGGCAAGTCACACTTTCTGTGCTTTCAGCCATGTTCACGCTCAGGCCAGGACAGGAGGTTGTGAATGCCATCTTTAGGACAAAAGACAATGGTACAGCCCGGCTCCTCCCGTGCCACAAACGCAAAAGTGCTGTAAACTCCTAAATTGGCAAGGGTTGCCTTATAGATGGTTCCAGCCCCAGGAACAATGAGGTCAGCTCCTAGGATGGAAAAACAGCCTCTGGGTAAGGGCTGTGGAGTCCACGCTGGGGGGTGGATGGTGTAGGAGGTGGAGCCAGAAGCCAGGACCTAAGACGTGTGGCTGCCAGAGAAGGCACAGCTCCACCCTCCTTCCTGCATTGGGCAGAAGGAAACAAGACACGTCAAGGGCGAGGTGGAGTGGAGAGGTGGCAGAAGTGTGTGTTTAGCCCTGGTGCTGGGAAGGCGCGTGAGAGGGCGGAAGGGAAGAATAGGGTGGAGGTGCGGGGCGAGAGAAAGAGCTGGACCCACAGGCTGCTGCGAGCATTAGCCCACCTCTTCGTAAATATCAGCGAGAAGAAAGGACCTTCCTTCGGGGCGGACTTACATCAGTAAACGCTGTCCCTCCTGATTGGCCCGGGTAGCACGTTGTGTGTTTTATTGTTTACCTTGTGGGGTCGCCATCAAATAATGCTGTTACGTTAAAAAATGTTCATTTCAGTCCTGCCATTCACTGCCAGAACTGTAAAGCAAAACCGGCGGGGCCCCCGTCTTCCCTAAATGTGGTGTGTCGGCACCGGAATGTTTTCAACGTTGAAATTCAATTTCCCTCTTGTCAATAAAAATCCATAATTCTTTATGAATTCTGCATGGCCGAGCCATTCAAAAGGGGATTTTCCTCCTGGAAAAGTCAGAGGTCTGTAGGAATATTTTTTAGTCGTTTGACATTGGAGTATGTTCACTGTATTAGAGTTTTCTAGAGAAACAGAGCCAATAACGTGGACAGAGGGAGAGAGAGAGAGAGAGATACAGGCACACCTCGGAGATATGGTGGGCTTAGTTCCAGAACACCACAATAAAGCCAATATCATAATAAAGCAAATTGAATGAATTTTTTTGTTTCCAGTGAATATAAAGGTTCTGTTTATGCTATTAGGTGTGCAACAGCATTACGCCTAAAAAAATGCACACACCTTAATGAAAAAATATTTTATTGCTAAAACACCCCAACCATCATCTGAGCTTTCAGCGAGTCGTCATCTTTTTGCTGCTGGAGGGTCTCGCCTCCATGCTGGCGGCTGCTGACTGGTCAGGGTGGTGGACACTGAAGGTTGGGGTGGCTGTGGCACTCTCTTAAAATGAGACCACAGTGAAGTTTGCAGCATCGACGCACGCTTCTTTTCATGGAGAAATCCTCCGTAGCGTGCGATGCTGTTTGATAGCATTGGGCCCATGGGAAAACTTCTTCCAGAACCGGAATCAGTCCTTACAAACCCTGCTGCTGCCTTATCAGCTCAGTTTCTGGAATATTCTAAATCCTTCATTGTCATTTCAATGATTTTCACCAGGAGTACATGCAATCTCAGGAAACCACTTTCTTTGCTTGTCCATTCAAGTTTCATCACGAGATTGCAGCCCATCAGCCCCATCTTCAGGCTCCGCTCCTGATTCTAGATCTCCTGCTCTTGCCTCCCCATCTGCCGTCAGAACACATACGATATTTGTCAATTAAGTTTGTTGCCCCAAAACAATTGCAATAGTAACATCAAAGATCACAGATCACCATAAAAAATATAATAATGACAAAGTGGGGCACGTGGGTGGCTCAGTTGGTTAAGCATCCGGCTCCCAACCTCAGCTCAGGTCTTGATCTCAGGGTCCCGAGTTCAAGCTCCTCACTGGGCTGCATGCTAGGTGTGGAGCCTACTTAATAATAATAGTAGTAGTAGTAGTAGTAGTAGTAGTAATGATAATGACAAAGTTTGAAATATCGTGAGAATTACTAAAATGTGACACAGAGACATGAAATGATGATAACAAAACACTTGCTTGATGCAGGGTTGCTACAAACCTTCCATCTGTAAAAAATGCATTATCTGCCAAGTGCAATAGAGCAAAGCACAAGAGAGAGGCAGGCAGGTTGGTTTTTTTTTAAAGATTTTATTCATTTACTTTAGATAGAGACATAGAGAGCTCGAATGAGCGAGCAGGGGGAAGGGCAGAAGGGGAGGAAGCAGAACAAGCACACTGTGTGCTGAGCGCAGAAGCCAATGCGGGGCTTGATCTCAGGACCCTGAGATCATGATCTGAGCCAAGATCAAGAGTTGGACGCTCAACCAACTGAGCCACTGAGGCACCCCAGCAGGCAGATTTGTTACAAAGAATTGGCTCACCTTCTGCCCCCACAATTATGGAGGCTGACACGTCCCAAGATCTGCAGAGTGAGTCAGTAAGCGGGACTCCCGGGAAAGCCAATGGTGCCATTCCAGTCCGAAGGCAGGAAAAAGCTGATGTCCCAATTTGAAGACAGTCAGGCAGAAAGAACCCTCCCTTCCTGGGAGGTGGGTCAGGTTTTCTGCTCTAATCAGGACTTCAGCTGATTGGATAAGGCCCACCCACATGAGGAAGGGCAATCTGCTTTACTTAATCTACTGACTCAAATGTTAATCTCATTCAGAAATATTCTAACACAGGGGGCGCCTGGGTAGCGCAGTCGTTAAAGCGTCTGCCTTCCGCTCAGGGCGTGATCCCGGCGTTCCGGGATTGAGTCCCACATCGGGCTCCTCTGCTGGGAGCCTGCTTCTTCCTCTCTCACTCGCCTGCTGTGTTCCCTCTCTCGCTGGCTGTCTCTCTGTCACATAAATAAATAAAATCTTTAAAAAAAAAATTAAAAAAAAAAAAAAAAAGAAATATTCTAACAGGAACACCGAAAGCAATGTTTGACCAAATATCCAGCCACCTCATGGCCCAGTCAAACTGACACATAGAATTGACCATCACATCCACTAACTGGGGTTATCTTTAATAAGGAAATAGACTTCATTATTTTATTTAATTTTATTTTGGCAACTAAAGAGAAAATATCTGATGAATAGAGACTGATTAAAAGTCAGATGTTTCTTGTTCCCTGGAGGTTTCACTGTGTGAACTCGGGAACCTCATCTGATTGCTTTAGGTGGGCACCCGTGAATGGTTAAAGAGCTACGCTACAGTTGTCCTTAGAATTGGCCTCTGTATCATAAGGTGTGGTCAAAGTTCCTGCTTGTGAAACTCTTGGAGAAGTTTTCGAATGGAAGGTGTTAGTGCCTTAGCAATCATAAGGCCAGTGGTCATTAGGAAACTGAATTAGGATTCCAGTTTGAATAAGTTAACTAAATTTGTTTTAATAACACGGCCATCTGGCTCACTCACCTACCTAAAGCACTTTTTTTTTTTTTTAAGTATTTATTTAAGAGAGAGAGAGGAGAGTGCAAGCAGGGAGGGAGCAGAGGGAGAGGGACAAGCAGACTCCACACGGAGCATGGAGCCTGACATGGGGCTCGATCCCAGGACCCTGAGATCATGACCTGAGCTGAAATCAAGAGTTAGACACTCAACTGACTGAACCAGTGTAGGTGCCCCTAAAACACATTAAAAAAAAAAATTAAACAGGGACACCTGGCTGGCTCAGTCAGTGGAGCATGCGACTATTGATCCTGGGGTCATGAGTTCATGCCCCACATTGGGCATAGAGCTTACTTTAAAAAATAAATAAAACATAGAAATAACCCAAAGGCCCCTACACAGCTAAAGTCTGCATTTTGCTCAAAGACCCCTAGGCTCTTCTTGTTTTAAAAAGGATTGTTAGAAGTGTGATGATCTGCTTAACAGCCTACTGAAAGTTAGCAAATTAATATGAAGTCCATTACATGAAGCGGGGAGACAACAAGAGCAGATTGCAAAATGGGGGGCTGGGCTGCAGGAGGCTGAACGAAGGCAATGATGGGAAAAAATAGTTTGTGGCCAGAGTGACATAAAACGACAGAGAAAAAATAGAAAAATTAAAAAATAAAAAGACAAGAACAAAGCTGACACCACCGTTGGGGCAGATTCTGGGTATTGGGTCAAAAAATGTGGCGTACCCCAGTGGACCCTAAAGGCATTCCTATATCAGCAGAGTGAAAGCGTGGGAGAAAATGCTGAGTGCTGAATCCTATGTTCAGCGTGCCCTGGTTAAGATGGCAAGGCTGCATGATACACGTTCGAGAAGTCCACCAAAAAGGGTAGAATTTTGAACGTTCACGAACACGTGGGTTAGACCCTAAAGGTTGGGAAAACTCAGCTATCCAGAATAGCATGCTTCCCCAAAGCATGGGATCCTGAGAGTCTTAGATGTTTAGGCCCCCTCGCCAAATACCTTTGGTACTTTAATGTATTTCAAATCAAGGGCAAGACAAACTCTTTGGTGTATGAATAAACAATTTCCTCCTGTTACCATCCTATGACAGTGATTTCAACACATAACTTCTCGTTCAATTACCCAGAGCCTTGGAAGACAATGTGTACCACTCCGGATAAGAAGATAAAAGGGGGGGCGCCTGGGTGGCACAGCAGTTAAGCGTCTGCCTTCGGCTCAAACCTTCGGCTCAGGGCGTGATCCCGGCGATCTGGGATCGAGCCCCGCATCAGGCTCTTCTGCTATAAGCCTGCTTCTTCCTCTCCCACTCCCCCTGCTTGTGTTCCCTCTCTCGCTGGCTGTCTCTATGTCTGTCAAATAAATTTAAAAAAATCTTAAAAAAAAAAAAAGAAGATAAAAGGGTTCTCTCATTTTCTGTAAATTAGCAGAGGGCTCTTCTTTGAATATTTCCTAGAAATCTACAAGGCTTGTGTCTGGGTTATCTGAAGGAACCATTAAGGGCATGACATGCACGATATCCCGAAATCACTGTGGGCGCCAGCAGGAGGGAAGTAATACACATTAGCTGCTGCGATTCGAAGATGCAAGTAATTCATATACAGCCTCCAGGTGGTATTAATATTAAGTTAGACCAGTGTTTCCCAAACTGTGTTCCATGAAATGCTAGGTCGCCACAACGCACTGTTTTAAAAGACTTTCTTTTTCGAATGAATTTGGCTACACTCCCATACCATACGGCTCCTCATGAAGATTCACAACGTTCAGGGGCGCCTGGGTGGCTCAGTTGGTTAACTGTCCGACTCTTGGTTTTAGCTCAGGTCGTGATCTCAGGGTTGTGATCTCACGGTCGTGAGATCGAGCCCCAGCTCTGCCCTCAGCGCACTCTGCTTTGAGTTTCCCTCCCTCTCTCTGACTCTCCCCACTGCGCGTGCACTCTCTCTCTCTCTCAAATAAATAAATAAATAAATAAATCTTTAAAAAAAGATTCACAAAGTTCATTAACATCATAAAAGCCCCAAGAAATTCTGTTATCTTTGTTGAATCCAATATTTCACAGACTTATTTGACTATGGAACTTCTTTTCAAGTTACACCCATCCGCACGCCCTGGGATTGGTATTCAGAAAAGGCTCAGAGGGCCATATGGTTGACTATGGGGTTTCTTCTTTTTCTCTCCGGTTTCGATGATAAAATTGACATACAGAACTATTGAAGGTTAGGGTGTACAGCATGGTGTGACTCACAGCTACTGTGAAACGGTGCCACAGTCAGTTTAGATGACATCCGTCATCCCATGAAAAGAGAGAAAGAAATGTTCTTTTCCCTTGGGATGAGAACTCCTGGGACCTAACTCTTAACTTTCCTGTGTGCCTTACGGCAACACTGGCTACGATCACTGTGTGTACCTCACATCCCGTAGGCCATCCCGTAGGCTCATTCATCTTAGAACAGGAAGTTTGAACCTTTGACCCCCTCCCTCCAACTCCCCCCCTCCCCCACCCCCACTCCCATCCCCACCCTCTTTCTCTGGCAACCACAGGTCTGAACTCTTTTTCTATGACTCTGGCTTTTTGTGAGTTTGTTTGTTTGTTTTGAAGATTTTATTTATTTATTTATTTATTTGAGAGAGAGAAAGAAAGCAGGAGCTGGAGGGAGGAGCAGAGGGAGAGGGAGAAGCAGACTCCCCGCTGAGCAGGGAGCCCCAATGCAGGGCTCGATCCCAGGACTCTGGGATCATGACCTGAGCTGAAGGCAGACACTTAACCAACTGAGCCACCCAGGTGCCCCTTGTTTTTTGTTCTTTAGATCCCACATATGGGTGAGATCATGCAGTGTTGGATGAGGCCAACCCCCACGAGGGAGTCTGATTCGTGTCACTTAGCATAGTGCCTTCAAGGTCCATCCGTGTTGGCACAAATGGCAGGATTTCCTTCTTTTTTAAGGCTGAGTAATATTTCATTATATATACACATGCCACAGCTTCTCTATCCGATCATCCCACAGCGGACACAAGAAGCTTCATGCCTCGGGGCGCCTGGGTGGCACAGCGGTTAAGCGGCTGCCTTCGGCTCAGGGCGTGATCCCGGCGTTACGGGATCGAGCCCCACATCGGGCTCCTCCGTTAGGAGCCTGCTTCTTCCTCTCCCACTCCCCCTGCTTGTGTTCCCTCTCTCGCTGGCTGTCTCTATCTCTGTCGAATAAATAAATAAAATCTTTAAAAAAAAAAAAGAAGAAGAAGCTTCATGCCTCGGCTATTGCAAATAGCGCAGTGGTGAACGTGGGCAGTGGGGGAGACATCGCTTCGACATAGTGTTTTCAGTTTCCTTCAGATCTTTTCCCAGAAGTGGCATTGCTGGATCATAAGGTAGTTCTAGGTTTAATTTCTTGAGGACCCTCCGTCCTGTTTTCCAGAGTGGCTGCACCAGTTTGCATTCCCACCAACAGTGCGTGAGGATCCCCTTTCTCCACATCCTCACCAACACCTGTTGTTTCTTGTCTTTTTGATCCTAGCCACTCTGACAGGTATGAGGCGACATCTCACTGTGGTTTGGATTTGCATTTCCCTGATGACTAATGATGTCGAGTACCTTTTCATGTATTTTCGAAAATGTTCTTTGGGAAAATGTCTATTCAGGTCCTTTGCCCATTTTTAACTGGATTATTTGTGGTTTTGGTATTGAGCTGTGTGAGTTCTTTATATGTTGGATATTAACCAATGGAGTTAAAAAAAAAAAACAGAGGCACTGATCATAAAGGCGATGCCTCTGGGGGTTTATGGAGCTCAGTTCATTTTAATACATAAAAGCACTTCGTTGTCCACATACCAGCAAAATCTACTTTACCATATATGTTTTTTCTAGTGTTTAGGATCGAAGCTGGTGAGCTAAATCTTTTTTCTTTCTGCCTTTTGGAGGATAAGGTAATAACGGAACACAACGGCATCGCTCGTCCTCTTCATGCCCGTGTGCAGTCAATAAACAGAGGAATTTACTGTGTCAAGATGAGGGTCATATCATCCAGCTCCTCCCGAAGATCTGGAGACCTGCGGTATGAGTGGATCGCTCAGTTCAGTTCCACGGCAGTTCATGTCTCACCTCCTACGTGCAGGAGAAGACAGAGGTGAAGACAGGTGAGAGGCGATGGACCAGCCAGAGGGACAACTGAGATGCACAGTAAGGGCCGACTCTCCAGACGCCTTAAAACCCTAGCAAATAAAAGTCATTCGAAAGCATCCCAGACCAACGCACGCTGTGATAGCAAGCGCACACACATGCACTGCACCCTAGGTCGGTAGGTGAGGGGGCAGCAAAGAAGTAGGCTTTGGGATGGGGAAGTGCTGGAGCAGCCGGTGAGGGACGCGCGCATGCGCACACGCACTGCTTTAGAGCCAGGCCCCGGGGGAGTTGAGCTCAGACTTGGGAGACTGGCACCAAGTCCACTGATACTGTCAGAGCATGAGCACCGGGGCGACAGGGTGCAAGCCGAAGAAGAAGTGGGTGGGGTTTGTAATGGCAGGTTGAACATCCAGACCTCAATCTGTAAGGAAGGAGAGACCACAGAAGGTTCTTTCTGGATTTGTTTGTTTCTATTGAAGCACCGGCTGACACACAATGTTACATTAATTTCAAGTGTCGGGCATAGTGATTGGACACGTCTACGTATCTGTACCTGTTGTGCAGGGCTCATCACAAGTGTGGCCGCCACCTGCCACCATACAGCGCTATGACCATACCACCAGCCCCACTCCCTATGCTGTGCCTTCTGTCCCTGTGACCACAACAGTTTCAAACAGAGAAGAGACATGATCATCATCAGACCTGTCCTTTAGAGAAATAACCCTGGGGACAGACCGAAGGCACAAACAACAGCCACCCTGTCTCTGAGTACTTCCTCCTATTTTAATAGGGTGGAAACAAGCTCAGAGAGGTTGAGTGGCTTGACCTAAGTCACACAGCAATGAGGTGTCAGCGCCAGGATTTCAACTCAGGTCTGATTCCACAGCAGGGAGACCTACTACCGGATCCTACAATTAGCCCGCTGCTCAGAGGGGATGAGGGCACTGGCAGGAAAGGGAAGAGAACAGGTCGGAGATGCCACCTGGATAGCGCTCCTGGCGGCGTGGCGGCCTCCCAGAGGAATCACAGTCTGTAAGAGAGACAGTCCCAGAGCAAGAAAGGAAACATTTGTGAGCGGAACGCCTTCTTTCCCCCTGAAACCCTCATGGTCGCTACTGAGCACTGAGCGGGGCAGGTCAGGAGCTCCTTTCAGTCAATGTCTTCATCATCAGGGTACTCCTTCCCAGACTCCTTTGCTTCGCCTTTTCAGGGATGTATCTGGGCTCCACGTGCAGCCTGTCAAGGTCTGTGTCAGGAGTTCATAGTGACGTTCTGTTATTATCTGCATGAATCTGGGAAATGCCTGTGAGTTTGCGTCACCGATCTGTGTAAATAGAAAAGCCCCATGGAAAGGTCTGGATGCTCCTGTGACATTCGTGGAATGCAGATGTAGATAAAAACATTATCGCCCCGCGTCACATTCCTCCGTGCGCCTGTTGTAATATAGGATACCTACCTCGTGCGTGCGTCGAGATTGTTGCTTGCTGTCCCTGACACAGGAGGGTCTGTGTTAGAATTTTGACACTGTCTAGGAACTTATTTTAGGGTAAGAGTGGCTTCCTGGAAATACCATTCTGTTTTCTATGACATTTCAACACTCACAAGATGTGAGACAAAATAAATGGGATTCTTCCATCAGATATTCAAGTATCCCGATTCTACCAGCTTTTTTCTTGAAGCCTGAATCATTGTTTCATGTCTCCTAAACCTCGAATCCTCCTCAACCCTGTGCCCCTCGGACACCGCCACCCTCAACCCCCTCCCTCCAGGCCCGGCTCTCCAGAGGTCTTCCCTGTGTTCATCAGCCCCGCCCTCACCAGGCACCTCTGTCTCAGCTCTCCCCCAGGGGGGTGTCCCCTGGGCATCTCAGGCTCCACCACCTTTCCCCCTAAGCTTGCTTCACCTGCAGTACTCTCCAACCCAGGGACCGCCTCAATCTACCCAGGCCTCAATTTGTAAAACCGAGTGTCATCACAGATGTGACACATCCCCATGCTATGTCATCCCCCAAATCTGATAGATGTCCAAATCCTTCATACCTGTCTCCGAGCCCTTCCACCCCCAGGGCTAACACCTTGTTTCAGCCAGCCCGTCTCCAGCCTGGGTGAGCTCCCTGCCTCCATCCTGGAACCCACCCCCCACCAGGACTTCACAGTGGCCAGAGTGACCTCCCTGAAACCAAGTTAGTGATGTCACCTCCCCACCCCAATCCTCCAACTGGCACCTGGCTGCCTCTAGGAGAACCAAGCTGGCCCTGCCTACTTCTTTGCCTGATCTCATCTGGCCTCCCCAACGGGGCTCTGCCTCAGCCCTGCTGGCTAGTTAGGCTCCCTGTACCCGCCTCATTATCCACACCTTCCTTCCTTTCCTCAGGGTTCCCTATCCTGGCTGGTAGGGCCAACCCTCCCTCCCTCCCTGGCCCCTACTGGACCCCGCAGCGATCCTACAGTCACCAAGAGCGCTCGTGGCCCTATCTTCTCTGTCTTCCCGGGGCAGATCGTAGTCTGCTGACGGGCAAGGACTGCGTGCATCTGGTTTATTTTTGTGCTTCTAGCTTCAGGCTCAGCCTCTGACAGATAGTCGGTGTTCCATACAGATGTGAGGAGGGGATGTTTATTAATTTTCACTAGCTGCGTTGGAAATGTTCTTTCTCGTAAGTTAAAATTTTTATTTTTGGGTGGAGATAGCGTCCTATTTGCTTCAGAACAGCAGAAAGGTTTGGATGCTTCTCTTTTTATTTTTTTAAGATTTATTTATTTATTTAACAGAGAGAGAGAACATGAGCAGGGAGAGGGGCACAAGGGGAGAGAATCTCAAGCAGACTCCCTGCTGAGCCCGGAGCCCAACATGGGGCTCGATCTCAGGACCTCGGGATCATGACCTGAGCTGAAATCAAGAGTCAGACACTCAACCGACTGAGCCATCCAGGCGCCCCAGGTCTAACTGCTTTTTAACCTTTTTCTCCCATTTCTATTTCCAGCCTAAAAGGGCTCTGACGTTCATGTTCCAAGTGCGAGTCACCAAGAAGCAAGAGGGGCCCCCAGTTACCGGGAGTCAAGTCAAGTGAAGAGGGTGATTGGCCTCAGTACGACTTATAGTTGGAGGGAACAGTGTTTCTCCCTAAGACTAGGGTGTCGGCTGAAACTTTATACTCAAATCGATCCTCAGATTAGAAAAGGTTTAACGTGGGTTGGAGAGAAAACCTGCAGAATAATCTTTCGTCCTGAAGACTGCAGAAAATCAAGAGCAAACAAATGTTCTTACTTTCAATATAATCAAATGTATCGGTTTTTCCTTTTTAGTCGAAGGCTTTTCATGGCCAAAGGAATTTTTCCAACTCTGAGGTCTGCGAGAGTCCCCTGTGTTTTCCGGTCAGAGTTTTTATGTTCTGTTGTGATATTTAAGGTCTTGATCCATTTGGTGTTAAGTTTTATGATAGACCAAGGTAGGGATTCTGTTTTGTCCTTTTTCATGTGGATAATAATTTTATCCCACTCCCTTTATTAAATAGTCTCTCCTTTCCCAGTGTCTTGAATGTCGCCAATGACGTCCGGCAGGTTCTTAATCCCGTTCTATCCCCTCGGTCAGTTGGTCGGCTGCTAGTCAGGGCTGCGCTGCAGGTGACTATCGCTGCGTTCTACCTGCAGGGTAAGTGGCTTCTTGCTAATCTTTACCAGCATCCTGTCTCCCGTTCACAGAAGCAAAACCCCCCAAACAACCCAAACGCCCATGAAGGGAAGAGTAGCTGGATAAGCTGCGTTTTATCCATCGTAGGATTCAGCAGTTACAACACGCCGACTACAGCCACGTCTAACGCTAGAGTGGAGTCTTGGCAATACCTTAAGTGAAAAGTTGAATTCCACAAGATTACATGCCACGCGATACCCTTCTTATCAAGTTAAAAATGACCGAAATAAAAATGCACTTTTTTGGAATACATAAGGATGAAATCAAATGATAGGAAAAGAAAAACAAGTGAGTGAGAACACAGGATTCGGGATGAAAGGTTCTTTCAGGCGGGGGAAGGCAGGCGTCTCCTGGGGCTGGGTTTGAGGGTGCTCGTTACATGATTACAAATAACTAAATAAAAGGCATGCGTGAATCATGGGGATATGTTTAATCCAATTCTGAGGTTAAAAAGATACAATACAATACAATATGATACAATACAATACAAGCTATAGAAATGGGCTTTGAGAATGCGTGTTGAATTCTAGGATTGCCAGGACCAGCGGCACCTGGCTGGCTCGGTTGGTAGAGAGTGTGACTCGGGGCTGTGAGTTCAAGCCTCCTTGTGGGGTGGACAGCTTTCTTTAACAAAAAAAAGTAATAATAGGGGCGCCTGGGTGGCTCAGTGGTTAAACGTCTGCCTTCGGCTCAGGGCGTGATCCCGGCGTTCTGGGATCGAGCCCCACATCAGGCTCTTCCGCTGGGAGCCTGCTTCTTCCTCTCCCATCCGCCCTGCTTGTGTTCCCTCTCTCGCTGGCTGTCTCTCTGTCAAATAAATAAATAAAATCTTTAAAAAAAAAAAAAGTAATAATAAATAAAAAGCTACTCAGAAACTGCCTGACAAAGATATCGTAAAGACTAGCAAACCAGGGGTGCCTGGGTGGCACAGTCGTTAAGCTTCTGCCTTTGGCTCAGGGCGTGATCCCAGCGTTCTGGGATCGAGCCCCGCATCAGGCTCCTTCTCTGGGAGCCTGCTTCTTCCTCTCCCACTCCCCCTGCCTGTGTTCCCTCTCTCGCTGGCTGTCTCTCTCTGTCAAATAAATAAATAAAACCTTTTTTAAAAAAAAAAGACTAGCAGACCAGTGTGATTCAAAAAAAAAATTCATACTTCTCTTTATTGATGCATTCTTTCATTTAATCCGCATAGACCGTGCACTATGGTGGGTAAGAAAGGGTTTTCTGCCCAACGTCCTCCTCTACCACTTCCTCTTCCGACAGCCCCCAAACTGCTGTCGGCATCGCCAGCTAAATTTGTGTGAGACAGAAAGGAAAACGTCAGCCAGGTGTAAATACGTTGCCGTGAAGAGTCTTCATACTGTATCTTTCTCGCAAAGGGCTCAGAGCCCTGCGGGCATACCCTGCCTCACCATTTATTCTGATAACAGCTCATGGAAGGTTACTGAGGACGTTTGTCCTCGCTTTGCATTTTTTTTTTTTTTTGAGATTTTATTTATTTATTTGAGAGAGAGAGAGAGAGGGAAAGCACAGAGGGAGAGTGACAGAAAGAAGCAGGCTCCCCGCAGAGCAGGGAGCCCAATGTGGGGCTCGATCCCAGGACCCCGGGATCAAGACCTGAGCAGAAGGCAGACGCGTCACCAACGGAGCCGGCCAGGCGCCCCTCTCCTTGCTTTGTGAGGCCCCCACCTTTGGCCCTCTGCCCGTATGTGGACTGTCCTGCCACTGCAGAGACCACCCGCAGATTTCTTCCCTTTTGCGGAGCAGACGAGCCATCGTGTCCGTGACCTTAGTGCCCCTGGACTGCTTCCGAATTGACCGGGGGGCCTGCAGGACAAAGAGACCTGGGCCTGGCGGGAGCACCTTTCTCTGAGCAGAAGCTGGGCTCCAGCCTGAGATGGGAGGCAGGTGGAGAGAGAATGTTGTCCTCCTGCACTGGCAGGCCTCTCTTGGGTAAGAGGGGAAAAGAATTTCTAATTTCCACATGAATAAACTGGGCTGGGAAGGAGGGACAAAATGGGTGTTTATAGGAACATGAAGCCCACTCCAGGCAGACAGGAGGGCACCCTTCCCCACCTGCCTCCCTCTCCGAAGACATGCTTTTCCTATAGACCAGTGGTTCTCAAACTTTAGTGGGAGGGGTTGTTAAAACAGATTTCTGGACCCCATCCCCCAGGGTTTCTGATTCTGTCGGGCTGAGGGAGGCCTGGGAATTTGCATTTCTAACAAGTTCCCAGGAGACGCTGCGGCTGCCAGATGGTGGGGCCCACACGGTCCAGACCACGGCACTTTGGTTGTGACAAACCCTCTGATCCCCTTCCCACAGAGCCTTTTAAAGGAAGGCATTAGAAACTTCAGAGTCCGGGGGCACCTGGGTGGCTCAGTTGGTTAAGTGTTTGCCTTTAGCTCAGGTCATGATCTCAGAGCCCTGGGATCAAGTCCCACATCGGGCTCCCTGCTCAGCTAGGAGTCTGCTTCTCCCTCTCCCTCTGCCTCTGCTCGTTCTCTCTCTCTCTCTCAAATAAATCTCAAATAAATAAATAAGTAAATAACCTTTTAAAAAAATTTAGAGTCCAACTCTATCACCCTCGGGTCTCTCCCAGAATCGGGTCTTGCGACGAGGGCACGCAGTCAGCGATCCCCTGGGGGGTTGCACTCCAGGGGTGAGAAGCCAGTTGTGACTCCTCGGGAAGCATTTTCCTGCCAGTGTGATGTGGGCAGGAGGCATCATTAATTCGTCCCTGGCTCACAGGTGCCCAGAAGACACGTCCTTACCCAGAAACATATCCTGAATCGTGCTCAAAGGGTACTTAGAGATCAGGAGTCGGGCCTCCTCCAGCGCCTGTCTGGTTGTTTTTCCGAAGTCTGAGTCAGGAATCAAGGGCCACCCACACCGGTGTCCCGTGCAGGGACAAACAGCAACAGTGAGCCTTTGAGGCCAGAGCAAGGAGCCAGCAGACCCCGCGATCCTGGTTAACCAACACCGGCCTCGGGTTCAGAACCTACACCTTCTCGCCGTCTGGACCAGTCTTTTTATGTGAGCCCTGTGGCTTTACTGTGATTGCAGACTTTCGGGCACCCCGGCCCCAGCAGGCTGAGGACTTCTAATCTCATGCATCAGGCTCACCAAAGTTGCTCCTTGCCAACCAGGAAATGGTCTGACCTGATTGCACCACGACGAAGGGAATTAGCGCCTGGTGTAGAATAGAACCCTGGCCCTTTGTACATTGGATTTTTCATTCCTGGAAAAACAAGCCGGGAGAGGCTTTATGACCCTAGCAGGTAGAAGCCCTGTCTGGTCAAGCTTGACTGCGCTATTCTTTTTTTATTTTTTTTCCCTTCTCTTCCCTGCTGGCAGGTGAGGACATTCGACTTTTTTCCAACACATCTGAGGCGTGCTCTAACAGCATTTGTTGTGATATACTGCGTAATTATAACCGTCCCCATGTCTGCCTGGGCCTGTAAAAACACTGGAGTGCTTTCCTTGTCATCCAACATAGGCAGTCATAACTGCAGATTTTTTTTTAAGATTTTATTTATTTATTTGAGAGAGAGAGAAAACACAAGGAGGGGGAGGGGCAAAGGGAGGGGGAGAAGCAGACTCCCCGCTGAGCAGGGAGCCGGATGCAGGGCTCGATCCCAGGACCCTGGGATCATGACCTGAGTCGAAGCCAGACGCTTCACCGCCTGAGCCAGCCAGGCGCCCCATAACTGCAGATTTCGAGAAGACAATTTTTTATGGCTAATGAATTCGTTCTAAAGTGGTACTGAGCCGAGTCAACCAAAACATGGATGCAGGAACAAAGCAGAGGGGAAAACAAGAGGGGAACATGGTGTCCAAGGAAAACAGAGGCTGGAGAAGGCTTGAGCTCAGATGTGAGGCCGTCTTCTCCAGTTTGGGCCATGGCGGGGTTTTCCATTGATGATCCAGAGACCCCAGGAGCCATCTGACGATGGGGGTGTGGGGAGAGACAGAGACAGAGACCAAGGGAGAAATTCCTGAAGAGCAGAACGCAGGCCGAAACCTGTACTTTCAGAGCAAAGTGGCTTTGACCAGGGAGAAATTAACGTAGGTGACTGCAGGGATCACCCTGACGCCCGAGAGCCCGGGGCCTGGGACCCCCGAAAGGGGCACCAGCCATGAGGAGGCAGCTGGCTCCCGGGGCCAACGTCTCCCCACTGGAGGATGAAAAGGAGATCTCGGTTTCAGTTTTGCGCAGGAAGCCCAGCGTTTGTGATCGCGATTTGCAATGGCCTCCAGCCTTATTTTCAAGTTCCTTTTCCCCTGAAGGTCCCCAGGGGTGTTGGGAGGTGACCCCTTCAGCCAGCAGCGGAGGGGGAGCCCTCCACCCCCCCTCCCAGTCTGAGAAAACCTGAAGGGTGCTGGGAGATTTGGTCTGAGGCTTTGAAAGAGTCACCGGAGCCATCATCGTCATTCTGGACTCTCCTAAAGCCTCTTTCATCTGAAGATCTCAAAGGCCTGCATAAACATTAATTATCCGCACAGCGCTGCTTGGAGGTAAACAGATATTGCGATTCTATTAGCTTCTCGCTGACGCTCCGCCTACATCCGCAGACTGCAGTTTCCATCCCCTGTTTACTCCAGAAAAAAGGTGATTATTTTCCACCCGTTGGTAGGGAAACAGACTTGCCTCTTAAGTACATCGCTCTGGGCCAAACTCTGTGGGCCATACAAAGAAATTCTGTATAAAACAGCCCCTGCCCTCAGGGGGTTCACAGTCTATTGAAGAGATAAGATGCATATATATATTTTTTTCACTATATGTATATATATTTACTATATATATAAAATACGATTCACTATATATATAGATAAATAGAAAGATTCGCAATATATATAGTGAATAAAAATATAAAAATTTAAAAATAGAATAAAAATAAAAATAGAAAGATTCTATATATATACACACATATGCATAGATTCTTTTCTATATACACACATATACACACACATATATATAGTGAATAAAAATATAAAAATTATTTCAAGACAGGATACAATCAACACATAATGAGAGGGTCTCGGTGGGAGACATCACCATGAATGCTGGTAGTCCAGGAGAACTTCATGGAGGAGGAGGATTTGGTCCAGATCTTGGATACTCAGTGTGTGAGTGCATGTGTGTGTGTGTGAGTGCACACGTGCATTCCAGCGGGAGATGAGAGTGTGGACAAAGGTCCTGAGGTAGGAACATGCCTGACTTGTTTAGAGGTCAGATAGCTTGATATCGCCACAGCTGGGAGAACAGGGAAGGCTAAGATTGGAAAGCAAGGTCGGCCGGGACCAAACGGTGCAGAGCCTTAGTAGCAAACTCTCAAGATTTGACTCTGATATTCCAGATAAATTGTATCACTTATTTTTATAAATGACTATAAACTCATTCTTATTTTTTAAAATGTATTTTTATCAGTAATTTTAATTTTATAAATGATATCATTCATTCCAGAGTAAAGTAAGGAGGGTTAGCCACTGGCCCATGTGAACAGTTAAAGCTCATGCTTGACACAAAATACTAAAGAAAATGCATGAAATGCACACTTAGTAGAGAAAGGAGATAATAAAGATCGGAGTAGAAATAAATGAAATAGAGATTCAAAAGACAATAGAAAAGATCAATGACTAAGGGCTGGTTCTGTGACAAGATAAACAAAATTGGTAAGAAAGGAAATGAAATCGATTGCAAAAAACACGTCCCACGTGTTTAGAAGAGGCGGCTTAGCGGGAAAGCGTGGCCCACAGACCGGCGGCATCAGCATCCACTGGGAACTTGTTACAAAGGCCATTTCTTGGGCCCGTGGGCAGACCTGTTCGATCAGACCCTCCAGAGTGGGACCCCACCCACCAGTGACTGACAGATGCGCGCCGGAGTTCGAGAAGTCCTCAGTCAGAGAAAATTCTTCGGACAGATTGGCTCAAACTGAGCCGAATCTCTGTCTCATCCACGCTCTGCATAGTTGAGAGATAAACTGTTGAAACCAGGTATTTGAATTAGTCTTTTTTTTTTTAAGATTTTATTTCTTCATTTGACAGAGAGAGACAGCCAGCGAGAGAGGGAACACAAGCAGGGGGAGTGGGAGAGGAAGAAGCAGGCTCCCAGCGGAGGAGCCTGACGTGGGGCTCGATCCCATAACGCTGGGATCACGCCCTGAGCCGAAGGCAGACGCTTAATGACTGAGCCACCCAGGCGCCCCTAGAATTAGTCTTTTTAAAACCCTTTTTGTTTTGTAACAATTTAGACTTACACAAAAATTGAGTAGAATGATAAACCCAACACCCATATTTAATAACTAGCAAGATTTGCTGTACTGTCGTCCCTTTCTCTCTTTTTCTCTGAAATATGATTTAATCCTAGAAATGATCTCAACTCACTTCTACGTATTTCGGTATGCATCTCTTAAAAACATACAAGTGTTCTTGGGGGCACCTGGATGCCTCAATAGGTTAAACAGCCGACTCTTGGTTTCAGCTCAGGTCATGATCTCAGGGTCGTGAGATCGAGCCCCACTTCGGGCTCCACGCGGGCATGGAGCCTGCTTGGGATTCTCTCTCTCTCCCTCTGCCCCTCCCCGCTCTCTCTCTCTAAAATAATAAATAAATAAACCTTAAAAAAAATACGTGTGTTCTTATGTGACTGTAACGTCAATGTCACATACCCAGACACTGCCTACAGAAAGAGCAGTCCTTGGTTTCTCCTAATACCGAGACGATAACCACATTTCTTCGATCATTGAAATAGAGTCTATGTAATTCTAATGTAGCTGGCTATTGTCTATATTATGATACCCACCTACCATAATAAAGTTTAGAGGGCTACTGACTCAGAGGGAAAAAAACTTTAGACATCTTTCTTTGTAAAATCACACTGGTTGTCAGAAAACATAATTCAGCAGGGCGAATCTTCCTGGGTCTGAGTGTGGCTTCCTATACTCGGCATTAAGCATTGCTGAAATGCGTGGTGTTTTCTGACGCTGCTTTGGAAATACCTTGCCGTAGTCGTATGAAAAATACAGTAAAATATTCTAGTACCTTCTAAATATTCTTATTTCAGCTAATTTCTGGAGCCAGAAACAATAATAACAATCGTATACACTTACATGGTCTTTTTAAGCACTTTACCTATGTTGACTCATTTTGTTTTTTTTTTAAAAGCCATTAAGTAAGGGCTCGTATGATGCCAAAACTGCAGGACAGAGAGAGAAATGAAACCGGAAGAGGCTAATTGACCAAATGTTCAGGTAATGGGAAGTGGGATTTTTAAGTGGAATTTCCTCCACAAGGCATTTTTTCCGGATTACTTAGATCTTCTGTTGTATATGACCTGTCATGTATAAAATGGCAGAGATGTTGATACTTATAAAACGATGAATTTCATTAGTATATACCCAAGACATGGGCAACCCGTGTGCTTTCAGACTCTTGCAACCATGGTTTGAGCTAAGGGACACAAGAAAACACAAAGGATAAATTTGGGCCACAGTTGAAGTGAACCACCCCTTACAATTCGATACAGGCTTCGGATTTTAATTATTTCACTTTCTTTCTTCGCCCTTTTTGGGGCAGGAGCCCTCCATCCATCTGCCCTGCTCTCCTCGCCTCTTCTGCCTGCATCCTCCCTGCTTCTCAAACATGCCCCTTCCTGGCATTCTCTTTAGATTGCTTTGTAAGTTTGGGTAGACTGGAGGCAAGTTGATAAGACGTCAAGTGGCGGAGATCCTATCAAACATAAGAATAATTCCAAAAATAGTTGTTGCCTCTCAGGCTTTTTTTTCTCCAGTAATGAAGCTCGCTGCCTTTAATTATAGTTTGAGACACTGTGTTGAAATATTTAATCTCAGAGTAATGACTGGATTTTAGTTTCCTAATTGGCATCTGTGTGTTTGGCATTGGTAATCTGAGGGTAAGCCCACAATACAAGTTACGGCCGGGGTGCGAACCAGCTCCCCTGCCTGCCACCTTAGCTCCGGGGCGATAATGTCATAACCAAGGAAGGAAGGAAGGAGAAATATGGCATATCTTATGATTCCACATATTTTTGAATCACCAGCCAACGAACTGTTAAGAGTGTAGGAGTCAAACCAAAACCCCGTGTGTGATCGGCACACGGCGAAGAGTAATTGTAGCCCCAAAGAACCCTCGGTCTTGGAAGCACACCTGTTCATTCTCGAATGGCATCGCTGGTCCCTGGGAGTCCTTCCCAGAAGATACTGCTCCACCCACCCCTGGGTGACTGATTTAAAACCTTGTGAAACCAGCTTGAAAGGACTAGAAGGGTAGGTTGGGGAGAGAAGTTATCGGCTTGAAGGAACTCTGTCCACCAAAATCCTTTTCTGTCATCCGGGGAGGGGAACCCACAGCTATGTCACTTGGGCGTCCCCCCCCCCCCAACTCGGGTCACTGTCAGCTTCATACTGGTAGAGGCAAGATACAAAACCCCGTGTGCCACACGCCTCCTGGAGAGTGCTCGCTACTGGCTGTGGGCGTGGGACCCGCAGGCTCACATTCCCTGCATGATGCATGCCTGCTTTGCTGGTGTTCAGCCAGCCTGAAGTTACGCGCGCAGTGCAGGTAGGGGGAGGAAGTGGAATTACCGACCCGGCTGCTCTACCCGCTGACGGTGTCTGCAAAACCAGACGCCAGCCCGCGGACGGATACCTGGCTCTGGAGGCCCGTGGACAGCGCAGCTCTCTCAGCTGCGCAGCGGGGGGAAGAGAACCAGGTTTTCCAGTCATGCCAGCGTGGGGACATACGTCCCCTGCAGGTCTGACGGCAGTGCCATAGGCCTCCCCACTCGGGACAGGGTCTCACCAGCTCCACTGGAAGCTTTGCGGCTCCGTTGCACCTGAAAGTGCCAAGCGCTCTCCTGCCAGCCGGGCGCACCCGCGCGTGGGAGGGACACGGAGCCTGCGTGGCGGCGGTGACACAGCGAGTAACTACGGGAGCCACTCCCAAACAGCCAGCCATCCTGGTGGTTACTTAATAGGGTCAAAATCAAGCCGGCTGTCACCATGGCGGGCCCCTGGCGGTCACCAGCTGCGGGCAGAGGCCACCTGAATTTCATCTGCGGGTCACATGTCCCATCCTGGTCCCCCGCCCAGCTCCCGGCCATAGCCTTGACTCTTTCCAGTTCAGATAAAAGGGTCCGGTCATATCCCAGGCCCAACGCTCAGGGCTGTCAGTGAGTTCCCTCTGCAACCTCATGAAATGGGATTTTTCTCCTTGTGTTAGGGAGAAGAAATGAATACTTCGGTGACATACCGCCGGGAAGAGACGCGCCGGAAGAGGAACCCATGTCCATCTAACTCAAAGGTCACACTCTTCCCACTTCCTCATTTACCACCCAAAAAAAAAAAATATATGTCTGTCCCACCTCGGAATGGGTCCCAAGTCGGTCCCAAGGTCCGCTGTGACAGAGTTCACTGGGCCTGATCCATTTCAAGTAAAGGTGGCAAGTGTCTTGACAGCATGAGGCCATAAGGTCTCTTACCTCCTGGGGCTCAATAACTTCATTCCTGTTCCAAGATGCTGAGTCGACTACGTTCTTTGGACCCTTTGTCTTGGCGAGGTCTAATTCTCAGTCCCGAGGCAAAGGATTAGCCGGCCATTGCCACCAGGGAGAGAATGGCTTCCCTTCATGTCCTCCCTCTGTACCAGGAAGCAATTAACCGGAGTTCTTAACTGTGTCTTCTTTGGTAACAAACCAAAGGAGGGGGCAGAGGAAGTGTCCCAGCGAAGGCCTCCGGCATTTGGGCACCCTTGTTAATTCAGGGTCCCACTGAGCCCGTATCCCAAAGCTTGACATGTTCTCCTGACGAGCCCCTGGCAGTGGGCCTGCACAGACTAAAAACTCCTTCTGGTTCCGTCCCGAACCCACTGCCTAAGAACCAAGATAGTCTTGGCTTGAGCGAAATCAAAGTGGTTTACGTATAAACGAGCGATACTTGGTTCGGACACTGCGGGGCTAGAAGTCCCAGCTTCGTCCAGAGTAGAAAGCTAGCTCCTACTCACTCAGCCAACAAAGGTGCACCGAGAGCCTCTAGGAGTCAAGCAGCATGGCAGATTTGTCAACCCCACGGTGGGAAAACCCGCTCTGTTCGCGAGGGGCTGACAAGCAAGAGAGGGAGAAACATTCAGCAAACAGGAATCCAAATAGGTGTGAAATCACAATTTGTTGATACAGTGTCATTCACATAATCTAAAAACCAATGAGAACATAACCACTCCTTTTTAAAAACATGCATGGTGTAATAAAAGCATAAAAATAGGAATAGGGGGCGCCTGGGCAGCTCAGTCGGTTGGGCATCCGACTGTTGATTTCAGCCCAGGTCATGATCTCAGGGTCATGGGATGGAACCCGCTTCCAGCTCCACACCCAGTGGAGAGTCTGCTTGAAGATTCTCTCCCTCTCCCTCTGCTCCTACCCTTGCTCTCTCTCTCTCTCAAATAAATAAATCAATCTTTTAAAAAATATATGAATAGGAAAGAAACACAATGATTCTTGGTAGTCGCTCCTCTGACAAGAGAAAAAGGATGATGGGGTGGTGGGGAGGAGAACAGTGTTCGAAATGGATCTTAACCATACTTGTTTTGCGTTCGATTCATCTGAAAAGAGAAGGAAAACATTTGAAATAAAGATGGCAGAAAGGTAGCATTGGCCGGCATCGTAAATTCTGGGTCCTGACTCTACGGGTCCTTGATGTGGTCTCTGAATTTCTCTCTATTTCTTTTTTCATAATGAACCTATTTACAGATGGTTTACATTACGGCCATGGTTCGCTGCTGGGAAGGCAGGTCCGCAGGACCAGGAAGGGGGCTGGGGTCTTGGCGTGGGCTGGATTGTGTGGCCAGGGACTCCGCCTAAGGAGCAGAGCCTGCAGGAGTTGGGAGGGTCTCGGGGGTTGCCTGACCTTGAGTGACCCAGGGTGGAGACTATTTTGGAAATCCAGAGACTCGGGGGCTTGGCTGGGGCAGTCAGAGTGGGGGATGCGGGGGCGCCTGGGTGGCACATTTGTTAGGCGTCTGCATTCAGCTCAGGTCATGATCCCGGTGTTTTGGGCTCCCTGCTCAGTGGGAAGCCTGCTGCCCGCTCTCCCACTCCCCCTGCTTGTGTTCCCTCTCTCGCCACATCTCTCTCTGTCAAATAAATAAATAAAATCTTAAAAAAAAAAAAAAGAGTGGGGGATGCAGAGTCAAACGGACAGACACAACATAAACTGTGGCGGTCACATGGCGGGGGCTGGTCGTGGACCGAACGCGGGTCAGAGGCCTTCGTGTTTGCCTGGCACAACCCGGCAGGTCATGGGAGCCGAAGTAAGCCCGCCTTCAGCAAGGAGACTCATGGACTGGGTTTTGAGGCACCTGGTTCAGGTTCAAGGAGAGGAGGTTCAAGGAAAACTGGGGTACAAGCAAGAAGGAAGCACCCCCCCCCCCCGCTGTGACTGTTTTACTGATTGTCAGAGAACCAAAACCCTGTGGTCCCATCCAGACATTTCCGGCGTGACACGGCCACGTGGCCATGCTCAGGGTCAGTGGCTGAATGGCAAAAACCTGCTTTGTGACACTGTGAGGATGTCTGTCCCCTGTCTACACCTGGGCAGCGTGACTGTTCCCAGCCGAGCTACATCTGACTAAGCTGTGGAGGGTCCTGTCTGGTTTTCCATTTTCCTCCTCTCTGCCATCAGGTCCGAGAGCCTCCCTCTCTCATCCTTGCAGATCTCAGGTCCCTCTCAGCCAGACACTGCTACGGTCTGAATGTCTGTGTCCCCCCCCCCCCCCAACCTAATGCCCAAGGCGGTGGTATGAGGAGGTGGGGCTTCGGGGGGGTCATCAGGTCCTAAGGGTGGAAACTTCGTGAATGGGATTAGTGCCTCAATAAAAGAGGCCCCAGAGGACCCCTCCCCCTTCCATCTTGTGAGGATTCAACAAGAAGGCCTGACCGTTCCTAGCCTGGAACAGGGCCTCCATCACACACCAAGCCTGCCCGCAACAGTGACCTTGGCCTTCCAGTCTCCAGACCGGGAGACATCGACCTCTGTTGTCCAGGGCATTCTGTCATAGCAGCTCAAGCCGCTCAGACTCCAGGCATACCCTGACTCCAGCCGAGAACCGTGCTGTCTTGGATTGGGCTGTCCCAGAATCAGACCCCGAGGCAGGTTTACTTAAGAGGCGATCCCAGGGAGACTGGGAGTGGGGCAGGGAGGCAGGGAAGGGAAGGAAGCCAAGGAAAGGAACGTTGTTTTCAAAATCGCTGCTGTGGTAACTGCAGTTGAGGCCCAGCCCTGTTGGGGACCCTGGGAGACCGCACAGGACACACGGCTGAATTCTCCTTGCCTACGGGGTGAGTAAGTGGGGGAGCCTCCGTGTCCCATCCCTCCACAAGTCCCTGGGGTGTCAAGTCCAAACATGTCCATCACGTGGAAGAAGAGCTCCCAGGCAGAGAACTCCGTGCTTGCAGCAGGACGGCCCTGAGAATGTACTGGAATGCTGAGTGATGAGGGCGTGCAGATCCCAGAGGAATTGTTGCGCTCCCTGTAGCACACAGGCTCTAAGGTGGTCCCCATACTCCCCACTTCCCAGGACCCACACCCTCATATAATCCACTTGCCCTGACTGCGGGCGGGACCTGTGACCTCCGATAGCCCCCAGCCTGTGGCAAAGACAATTAGCTTATATTATCCAAGTTCCCGTTCTTGCTGGCTTTTCTTTCTCCCCTGCTGGCTTTGCAGAAACAAGCTGCCATATTGCAAGAGGATCCGTGGATGGACCCAAGTGGCAAGGAAGCCAGGTGGCCAGCAGCTTGTTGGAGATGAGCGTGGCCTCCGCCCTACAGCCAGCAGAGAGCCGGCCCGCGGTCTCACAGCAGGAAGAAACCGAGTCCTGCCAACAGGTGAGCCCGAAAGCAGATCCACTGCGCCTGCCCAGATGCTGCCCCACAGGGTGAGAGATAATGAGCCAGTGTCGCTCTAAGGCTTGGAGTCGGTGGTCATCTGTTCTATGCCATAGAAACCAAACGTGCTCCCTCACCCCTGGAGCCTCCCACCTGAGCGAGGTGGCTCAGCCCCCCCCTCTCTTGGGGCCTTCCCTCCATATCCACTGACCAGTAATTGTTTTCATTGAAATAAATGTAGTGCTTTTACCTGTGAAACTCATAATACATGCTGTGTTAATTACTTGAATTTAAATAAAATAAAATGAAAGTTTCAAGTAAATAAATGTATTGCTTTTTCTTTGTCTTATTACAAAAATAAGCCACGTGCAGTCTACAACATTTATACGATAGATAGAAGCAAAAAGAAACGAATGAAATTCACTCAGCTTTTTCTTGGGTAAGCTCAAACTTTCTCCCACGGGCTTTCTCTGTTTGTGAGTCCTAGAATTTATTCTTTTTCACCCCTGAGATGGACAAACCTTTGCCCAAATATGTTTATAATTAGAAAAGACTGCATTTAAATGGATTGTTCTTGAACCTTCCCAAAGAGGCGTGCTCTCAAAATACCCATATAATTGAAAAGCGACATTATCCCCCCCCCCAGAGAAAAGGTCCCGAGGGACAGCGAAGCCATTATTCCACCTTTGCTCTGAGGGAGTCTCGGCACAGTCAGGAGGAGAGAAGCGCCAAGTGTTTGAGGCCCTTGATCCGGAACATCTTTTCAGTAAATAAAGGGCTTCCGAACTTAGAATTGAGGTGCTGAATTTAGCCAAGGAGGAACAGCAGCGGTGGAACTTTTTGTATTCTGCCTCACTTTTCTACTCCCCTTCCTTTCTCAGCCCCGCAGGGAAGGCCGACTCTCCCGCAGGCTCCGGGGCTCGAAGTCCCCAGGTGGCGGCCCTAAGGCATTTCCTCTTTTCTCTCCTCTCCTCCAGCTGTCCCTCTTTCTGAGGCTCACAAAGCAGTTTCAATTCTACCAGGATGTGGCCTCCGGGAGGCCACCCGCCAGGCAGTGAAGCTCCTGGCCTTCCTACTCCACTGGCGTTCCTTTCTGGTGGGTCACGGGGTGCTTCAAGTTCACTCGCATTCCTTTAACGAGCACGCTTGAAGGGACTGCCGCCGGCTGCACCTTGTGATGGGTGACCAAGCGTGTCCCCAAGAGGCCTCCCAGCTCTCCAGGAGCTTGGCCCTGGCAGTGGAGCCCGGTGTGTGCACAGCGATGGGCGGTGTCCTCATGGCTCCGAGCGGTTTCCGAGCGCACAGGCAGCAGGCACCAGGGGGAGGGCTTGGAGGCTGGGGACGGGGGAGGCGCAACGTAGGGTCTGAGATACCACCACACACCCACTCGGAGGGTCGCAGCAGTAAAGAGAGGCAATAACAAGTGTTGGGGAGCGTGGGGAGAAATGAGAATCCCCCCGCCCCGTGCATTGCTGGGTGGGAATAGAAAATGGTGCAGCCCTTTGGAAAACAACTTGGCGGAGCCTCAGAAAGTCAGAGTTACCATAGGACTCAGCGATCCCAGCTCTAGGTATGCACCTAAAAGAACTGAAAATGTGTTTACAGGACAATCTATGCATCCATGAATGTTCCCTAGCACCATTATCCGCAACGGCCCCAAAAATGGAAACAACCCAAAAGTGCACCAACCGATGAATGGAGAAACAAAATGTCAAGTATCTCCATATGATGAAATATTATTTGGCCATAAGAAGACACACAGTCTTGGGGACGTCGGAGTGGCTCAGTTGGATAAGCATCTATCTTCAGCTCAGGTCGCGATCCCAGAGTCCTGGGATCGAGTCCCGCATGGGGCTCCCTGCTCAGTGGGGAGTCTGCTTCTTCCTCTCCCTTTGTCCTGCTCGTGCTCTCTCACTCTCAGCCTCTCTCTCTCAAGCAAATAAAATCTTTTAAAAAATGTGTGGCATGCTGTTGGGAGTGGAGGAAAGGTGTTTATTCATCACAGAGATAGCACCAGCGTCCTCTTTCCCCACGTGTTTGAGTTCAGTCTTCTCGGTTAAGGGACTTAACGATCCCTGCCTGTTTTCCTCTTTACGGAACAGACCGACTGTGGGACAGTTTGGCCGGTGACCGCTGGGAAGCCGATGATGTTGCCACAAATCTCCAGCCAGCCCCTCTATCAGGGCAGGTCCGCAGAGCCACAGCCCCTGCCCCCCCCGACCGCAGCCTCCTTGGCGACCAGATTTCACCCGTTTTACACTCATTTGCGTGTGTGCGTGTGTGTGTGTGTGTGTGTGTGTGTGTGTGTGTTTAGTTCTATGTGGTTTTATCACTCATCACAGGTGTGACCGTCGCCACACCGGAGAACACGTCCATCTCGCATCTGGCTTGTGTTCTGCCTTTATGGCCAGTCACCCCCTCCTCCCATCCCCCCCCCCCCCCCCCCCCCGGCAACCTCTAAGCTGTTTTCCATCTCTATAATCTTGTCATTTCAAGGATGCCACACAAATGGCGTTACGCACTGCGTAACCTTTGAGACTGACTTCCTGCACTCAGCAGAATTCTTCGGCGATCCTTCCAGGTGGCCGTGTGTATCAGCAGTTCCTTCTGTCTTAATGCTGAGTAGGATCCCGTGGCGTGGAGGGACCACAGTCTATTTAACCCTTCAGCTGTGTGGACGTTGGGGTTGTTTCCAGTTCGGGGCAACTACGAATAAAGCTATTACGGACATCCATGTATGGGTTTTGGAGTGGATGTAAGTGTTTCTCTGGGATAGATGCCCAGGAGTTAATTGTGGGTCCTTCGGTAAACGCCGACTTCATTAATGAGAGAACCAGCCACCGTCTTTCCTAGAGGGGCTGTGCCATCCCGAATCCTCACCAGCAACACCCGAGCCGTCCCGCTCCTCTGTTTGCTCGCTGGCACGTACTGTGGTCACAAGTGTTTATTTTAGCCATTCTGGTTACACGTATATATTTTTAAGTTGAGACAAACATGCACCAAACTTTTGGCTGCGTGGTCGCGTGGTGATTTCTGGTGTGGGTGCGCGTAGGGAAGTGGCTAACGTCACGGAGGACTCTTACTGTCTATGTTATGTATTTTTGTAGTGTTCAAATTTTGCATTACTCAATGCGTGTTTGGAATCTAAAACTCAATAGGATTTTTTAAAGAGTTAACAGGCAGTGAGAAAGTGAAGACAAGGGTTGTAAACCAGTCTGTGGAAGAGTTTGACCATGAGAGGAAGGGAAAGGTGGGCAGTGGAGGGAAAATTAGCGTGGGGGGAACATTCTCTCTGATAGAGCCAAGAAAAGAAACCAACTTGGAGGGAGAGGCTGGTGATTTGAAAGAGAGGGAATGTCTCTGTTTAGCCAAGACCCCTCCTCCTCTGTCCTACTCCGTGTGGTGGGAGACGCCTGCCCTCCAGCTTCCAGAATTCTCTACAGAACTAAGAGGCAGGAAGAGCCAGAGGAAGGCTTGTTACTCCCAAGCACAACTGTACCCCACTTCAGGGCAAGGCCCCCATTCTCTCAGGCACCCCTCACAGTGCCCCGAGACCACTGTCTCCTCCCCTTGCCCCCTGCTGCCCAGGTGCTCCCATCCGACCCTGCCCACACCTCTGCGTGGCCTCTTCATCAGAGTTCCCTCAGTGTAGCCTTAGTGGGCTTCAACAGCCCAATTTTGAGCACACTCCTCTCCTCTGCTGGGACCCTGGCTGGTGCATCAATGAGGTAAGTCCCCAAAGCAGCAGCAGGGACCCAGAGCAGGAAAGGGAGGGGACACCAGTTCCCTGAGCCCCCAGAAAACCGGGGAGGGTGGTCCAGTGGGGGGGTGTGGGGAGGAGGAATTCGTGCCCCATTGCCTGGCTGCTGTTGGTGAGCTAGGACGCAGTGGCTGAGGAGGCAGAGAACAAGATCGTGCTTCCTGAAGGCGTCTTCTTGTTCCCTTCTGAGGAATAAAGCACTTGCTCTCCTCCTTGCCCGAGGCTGCTGAGCACGGCTGGGTTCCGTGATCCCAAAACAAATACAGGCTTACGGACGTCGACCCTGGAGCTGTTCCAGGTCCCATCATCGCCGTTCTGTGATGCCAGCCGAGGAACCACGCCTCCGTGCCTCAGTTTCTCATTTGTAAAATGGGGGAATTTGCTTCCTAAGTTTCAGGAGTAGCCCCAGTCCCTGGCCTACAGTGGGCACCCAGGAAACGTCAGCTGTAATTAGCCCGAGAGAGACAGTGCAGGAAGGAGAGAGAGCTGAGCAAGGACAGGTGAAGTCCTGGAGAGGAAAAGCCGAGGACCCGTCTGAGGTCAGAGGCGATGCAGTTTGTCCACTCAAAGGCTGGGTGTTTACTGGACACCAAGAAACGCACCAGGGGCTGCAGCCACAGCCGAGAGCCAGAGAGCGATCCTTGTGGACAGGGATGGGACAGGTGTGGGAGGATCCCTTCTTCTGGCTGCCCAGGGAAGGGGGTGGCCGGGTAGCCCCACAATAAGGACAAGAAGCCGCTCCAGGCCAAGTGATTGGGGCTGCAAGAAACAGGGACCCACTGGAGCGAGCAGGGTCCAAGGAGGGCAGGGAGGGCAAGCCCTGGAGGGGGACACAGCCTACAATCTCGGTTCTCAGATTCCAGAGCAGGGAACAGGGCACAGCAGATGGAGCCTTAGGGGACAGACAGACGGAAGGGAGGAGCCCCTCTGCTCTCCCAGGGCTTCTGGCCCCTTCCGCGCCACCTCTCTCCTGCCTGCTCTGCTCACCTCTGTCTTGACCAATGTCTTCTCTTAATTTTCTGTCTTCATCTAGCAAATGCTGGTAGCCAATTCCCAGTGTAGCTCGTGGATCGGGGGGGGGGGGGCGGTGCGGGGGGCCAGACTCCCAGCTCTGGTCCTTCGGCAGGGGGCAGGGTAGCCTTCCAGCTCCGCAAGCTCCTGACGCGTTATTGTGCCCCTGTAGACTCACTGCGTTTCCGTCCTCACGTCGCCCTGTCATCGTGAAAACAGAAATTTCGGGTAATTTTGTTGAGGCTTTTCATGCTTTGTCAGAACTTCCTCTGGCCACGGAGGAACCGAATGAAGGATGGGATGGTGGCCCGAGCTTCCCCTTCCTGCCGGGTCCGCAGCCCGCCACTGACTTTTCCCGAGTTTTCCCCTTTCTTCCCACCTGTGTCTCAAAACAATCTCATTCTTCTGAATCCTCTCCTGGTCACTCTCACGTCCTGGATTTTTTTTTCTTCCGGCTTTCTTCACCTCTCCTAACATTTTTTAAAGATTTATTTATTTATTTGAGAGAGAGAAAGAGAGAGCGACGCGGGATTTGATCTCACGACCCTGAGATCATGACCTGAGCCGAAATCAAGAGTCAGACGCTTAACTGACTGAGCCATCCAGGCAGCCCTCCTCCCCTAACATTTTAATGAAAAATGTAAACATACAGAAAAGTTACAAGCGTAGTCCAACAATAATTCTATACATTACACCCAGATTTAATAAGGCGCCTTTGCTATATCTGCCTCCCTCCCTCCTTGCTTAGCCCCCCCCACGCAGGGATAAGAACAATCTTCTACATAATTCCAACACCATTATTGCACCTGGTGAGGTCAGCAGTAATTCCTTACCATCTACTACCCCGTCGGCATTGTTTCCCAATGCTCTGCCCTCGCTCTTCCACTCTCTGCTCCTAGATATGCCCTCCTTCAAGCTGACGCTCAGCCCAACCGCCCTCTTCTTCCCAGTGACAATCCTCTTGGCAGAAACCAAGGAATGTTAAATGAACCCCAAGGAAAGGCCAAAGGACACTGGGGTAAGATGCCCTACCCTCTCTCTCTCTCCCTCTCCCTCTAAAATAAATAAATAAATCTTTAAAAAAATAAAAGGGACGCCTGGGTGGCTCAGTCGGTTAGGCATCTGACTCTTGGTTTTGGCTCAGGCCGTGATCTCAGGGTCATGAGATCGAGCCCCTGGGTCAGGCTCTGAGCTCAGCAGGGAGTCTGCTTGGGATTCACTCTCTCGCTCTCCCTCTGCCCCTCCCGCTCATTCTCTCTCTCCCCTCCCTAAAATAAATAAATAAACCCTTAAAAAAAAAAAAAGCCCCATCCGTATTTTCCAGTGTCCTGTCCTGGGAAAAGAAGTCAGTCCTGCATCCAGCATTCTTTGCCACCCCTACAGAGTTTCTGGTTTGCAGGTTTGCATAATCGAAGGTTCCCAAATGACTTGACTCTGGCCAGAGGAAGGTCCGAAGAAGCCAAGTGTCAAGGAGTTACTGTGCCCATCTTAGCTGGCTCAGGAATGGCGGTCACGTCCAGGTCAATGTGGGTTATTCTAGGCCAGGATCAGTCTGGGCCAGAGACGGACGAGAACCGTGAGCCCTCGGTCCCAGGCCTCACACGGGTGCTGGATGGGCCTCGGCAGCGTGGAAGACAAGAGCCCCGTGTGAGAGGCTGACCTCCCAAGAACCTGTCTACCTTCTCCAGGAACTAACCACAGAGAAGAAAGAGTATCTCCTACAAGAAAGGCTTGTTAATTTGCCGCCATAACAAAGTGCCAGGAACGGGGTGGCTTGAACCATAGACATTATGGTCTCACCAGTTCTGGGAGCCAGAAGTCTGAAACCAGGTGTGGGCAGGTTGGTTCCTTCCGAGGGCTGGGAGGGAAGCATCTATGGCAGACCTCTCTCCTGGGCTCCTAGATGGCTGTTTCCTCCCTGCGTCTCTTCCCATCCCACTGCCTCCGTGCATGTCTGTCTCCAAATGTCCCCCCCATGATGAAACCCAGTTATGATGAAACCCAGTCTTATAGGGTTAGGGGCCCCCTTACTCCAGTAGGACTTCCTCTTAACTAATGACATCTGCAGTGACCCCCTTTCCAAGGAGCACACGGGGGGGTAGGATTTCAACATAGGAATTTGGGGGTGGACACAATTCAGCCCCTGACGGATTTTTTTAAAAGATTTTATTTATTTATTTGACAGAGAGAGAGCACAAGCAGGGGGAGAGGCAGGCAGAGAGAGAGGGAGAAGCAGGCTCCCCACTGAGCAGGGAGCCCAATGCGGGACTCGATCCCGGGACCCTGGAATCAGGACCTGAGCCAAACGCAGACTCCTAACCGACTGAGCCACCCAGGAGTCCCATCAAACAAAGGATTTGACTCTGATCTCTGATCAGAGAAGCCTGAGGGCTGTCAGGGTGTGCAGGAAGGAAGACACTTGGGAAATTATTTCACTTTATCTCACTATGATTCTGAAAGGAAAGGAATTTGAGCACTGTTGCCATTTTACAAATAAGAAAGCTGACATGTCTCGGCAAACGTATTTCACACGATGTCGTGGATTGGGCTGTTTCTGTGGAGGGCTGATCTCAACAATTTTTCCTAATTTCATCCTCAAAGCAAAGTCTTTTTTTCTTTTTGTACTAAGACTTTGTGGGTCCTTCGTGTTGAGCCTATGTACCTGCACCGATCTGAATTAACAGCTCAAACTTTTGGGAATACTGAGAGTAATTGTAATAGGGTGATGGGATTACGGTAGATTTGTCTTCATCTGGCCTCTGTTGTGCAAATGTTTTGTAACATGGGAATGTTTTATAATTTAAATTTTCATTGTAAATTTTTTTGGAGTAAATTAGAGGGGCTGAGTCCTGGATATTTGCCTCTGGAAGGGCTAAGAGCTTCTTTCTGTCCCCCTAAGTGCTTGCACCCCAGCCCCTCTAAACCAGGTTGGCACTTCCCGGCACACTCGTGGAAGGGGCAGGGCAGCAGCACCCTGTGAACACCCCCACCCCTCCCCCGCCACGATCTGCCCCAAGACATGGGAGGGGCCTGGGAATGGTGCCCTGGAGATGTCGCTTCACCCAGCTGCCCCATTCCAGGCCAGGCTGACTTTGGAAGCTGAGTGACCTCAGCCACCCTTGGGTGTATTTCCCCCATGCACTTCCCTGGAAGAACCTCTGGGCTGCTGGGGGCCGGGGGGGGGGGGGGGAGCAAAAGAAGAATGGCTTTCCCAGGCCTGACCACGCCCCTCTTGCCCAGTCCATTTGGCAGAAGTGGGAGTGAAGGAGGGGGGATATTGGAGAAAGAAGATGCACAAAGGAGAGCCTAGAAGGGAAACAGTGGGGTTACTGCCCACAGAGGAGAACCTGGGAGTACCTCCATCTCTCCTTCCCACCTCCTAAGCCAGAAGAGTCTTGCTTGGTACTCTCCAGAAATCCCTGCAAAGACAGAACATAAAGGCTAGACCCCCCCACACACCCCACCCCCAGGCCAAGTCAGCACATGCTTGGTAGGCAAAGAAGTGACCTGCCCCACTGCTGGTCTCTGGCAGGGAAGGAAGCCGTCAGCAGTGCCTGCCCAGGCCCGAGAATTTCGTGTCCAGGTCCAACACTTGGGAATTTGCTCAGACTGACTCTTGTGATGCGTCCAACCTCAGGCATCATAGAAATCTGCTCAATAAATCCTAGGCAGGTGCCTCGAACACTCTGGAACAGCAGAACCCCCCACAGGGAGACTGAATGCAAATTGTCTAGTAGGTGACGTTTGTCCTCAGTGAGTCCTCCCTCCCCTTTCTGCATGTCTCTCCAAGTTTCCAGCTAACAGCACACCAGGGGTAGCCAGCCCTCCCAAGGCCTCCCTGGTGCGCACCCCTGAGCCCCTCTCCAGACCTCTCCCCTCCTGCCATCTGAGCCCTGCTCCCGGGGAACAGGTGAGGCCCATCTCACGGCGTCCCCAGGTCCTAAACACACAGACTCCCCTTCCCCAGCAATTTCTGTGACTCCGACTTAGCCTATAAACTGGGGGGACAGGGGAACAGATGTGTTTCTGAGCAATTTTAATTCCAGGATGCAATAAATTATGCCTGTTTGAATGAATCCTTTAATAAACGAACAAAGGACTGGCTGAAGCTTCAGGACACCAGCAATACCTTTTTAATAAAACTAATTTAGAGTTTATGTACTAGCAGGGGGCGGGGTGGAGGTGAGGAGTGCCAATCAGAAAACAAGAACTCAAGGAGCATCTGGTTTCCTCTCCAACCCCCATCCTGGAGCGTGTGCTGACTGCCGGGGCTAGGAGGAAGGCTCTGCTCCCAGGACAGGCAAAGTGACAGAATGCGGTCATCTGAACTCCACCGAGAAGCTTCTACATGGCAGCTAAGAGATTGTCATGCTTTTATACAGTGTGTATGTCAGTCAGGACGGACGGGCTTGCCTTTGTGCAGAATGACGACACTACCAACAGAGAAGTTTCCTGGCTGGGACAATAGCTCGAGAGCATCATTGTTTCAGCCACGGGAGGGCATCGATTTTATTTGGTCCCCTGACAGCTTGCACTGCCCTGGGACTATGGCGCCCTGGGTGGCCCTGACTCACTGACAGCACAGTGTCTGGAGGGCTTCCCTCGAAAAAAGCCATTCAGTACATTCACTGTTGGCCGGCAGCCAACGGGACCCCGCGTACATGCATGGATGTGTCCTGGATCTGGGAAAAGAATTCCAGTCTCCAACCCTGGGCCCCGTTGCCAGACGGTAGGTCAGGCCACGTGACCTGGTGGTGTTGGTTCTGAAAATTCTCACCACACTATCATATGGTTCCAATTGCTCTTGCCAGAATTTTTCTTATTAAAAATCTTTCCACTGTAAAAAATATAATCATATTATTAACAGTCTGGAAAATGAGGAAGAAAAACATCCCACCCAGAGTACCCCCACTCTGGTTACAGGTATCTACAAGTGTATGATTCTCCCAGCACGTTACCAAAACAAGTACACAATTTTACATCCTACTTTCTCCAACCAAATTACTTATTTTATTTATTTATTTGTTTGTTTGTTTGTTTGTTTATTTATTTAAGAGGGAGAGCAAGGGAGCACATGCAGGCACAAGTTGGGAGGCGCAGAGGGAGAGAGAGAATCTCAAGCAGGCTCCACCCTCAGCACGGAGCCCAACACAGGGCTCGATCTCACGACCTTGAGGATCACGACCTGAGCCAAAATCAAGAGTCAGACGCTCGACTGACTGAGCCCCCCCAAGCGTCCCTAAACATTTTTACAGAAAGGATTTTAGTGGAAGGAGAATATTTCATTCAGGAGGTCTCTAAAATATACTAATCATATTTCTATTTGTTTATAATGTTCCCTGGCATTAATTAATCCCCAGTAAATACCATCGTACACACATTTTTCTTCGTTTTAAGCTTGTCCTACGTTCCACGAGCGGGATTATAAGCTCAGAGCATGAATAGGCTTACGACCCTTGATGCATCCGTATCACAAGCTGCTTTCTCGCAGAGCTGCGCTGACAAGCATCAGGCAATGTCTGCCGGTGTCTGTTCCACGCCAGCCTCCACCCACAAACCGACGTGTCGGGGTGAAGTTTCAAGAGGACCCTCATGGCTCATCCACTGAACCCTATTTTAGAAGGGAAAGGACAGGTACAAAGTGGAAAAAAATCAGATGACATGCTCAAGACGGGAAAACGACCAGGAGTGTCTTTTAAACCAGGTGAGCAGGAAAAAACAAAAGCAAAAACAAAAACAAACAAAAAAACAACAAGCACTTGAACGATGCCCCAAAGCGCAGTTCCCAGGGACTCATCTGAGGCCTGCCGGCAAACAGAGGGCGGGCAGCAGGCAAAAAAGCAGACACGCAGCCATCGCGACCCGGGTAGCTTTTCCAGAAGAAAAGGCTTTTGGCAGATCTGAGTCTGAGGCCAAACTCCTAACAGCTCCAGGCGCGCTGCCTCGCGGGAAAGGTCTGCTTTCTCTGGGAATCTCTTGGAAAGCACTGTTGGCCCACACGAGTCTTTTCAACGGTGCATGGGCATTACGCGGGGATGACTCTCACTTTCTAGCACGATCACAAACACTGACTAGACACCCAGACCAGTCAGCTACTCATCGACGGAGGGAGGGACACAGGAACACTGGCGGGACACCGACAGAGCCAGGTCCTTCACACTGGTTTTGTCCATTAAGAGAGGCTCAGATCAGGGCGCCTGGGTGGCTCAGTCAGTTAAGGGTCTGTCTGCCTTTGGCTCAGGTCATGATCCCAGAGTCCCTGATCTCTCTCTCTCTCTTTCTCAAATAAATAAATACATTGTATTTATTGGGGGGGGGGCAAACACACAGAGGGAGAGGGAAAAGCAGAACCCCCCACTGAGAGCAGAGCCCGGTGTGGGGCTTGATCCTATGACCCTGGGAACATGATCTGAGCCCAGGGCAGACACTTCACTGACTGAGCCACCCAGGAGCCCCAGAGAAAATCTTAAAAAAAAAAAAAAAAAGATTTTATTTTTAAGTAATCTCTACACCCAACATGGGGCTCGAACCCACAACCCTGAGACCAAGAGTCACACGCTCCACTGACTGAGCCAGCCAGGTGCCCCAACATAATCAAATTCTTAAACTATCTTTGCTGAAGAGCTAAATTCCTCTTGGATTAATCAGGGAGGTAAAATCGACTCTATCTTTAAGTGTAAAGAAGACAGATTTCTGAGGTCTCTCCATGAGTCTCTGCCTTCGGTGTTTCGTGTGTTTTATCAAGTGCCTGGCACTTCGTAGATACGCAATTATCTTTGCTGAATGGAAATAAATATTTCCTTTTTTTGTTTGGCAGAGGCATAATTGACAGGTAACATTATCTTGGCTTCGGGTGTACAAATAGACCAGGCGGAACGACCCCCACGATGAGTTTAGTAAACATCTGGCCCCACACATAGTTACAAAACATTTTTTCTTGTGATGAGAACTTTTAAGACTTTCTCTCTTAGCCACTTTCAAATGCGCGGTGCAGTGTTATTGACCGTAGTCACCGTGCTGAACCTCACAGCTGTTTCCTTGATTTATTTATTTTACAACTGGAAGTTTGTCCCTTTTGACCCCTTCCACCCACCCCGCCCCCACCCCTGGCAAACACCAGTCTGTTCTCTGTATCCATGAGCTTGGGCTGCTTTCGGTTTTTGTTTCGGATTCCACATAGAAGTGAGACATACGGTGTTTGTCTTCCTCTGACTTATTTCACCTTGAGAGATGTCCTCGAGGTGCGTGCACTCGTCCTTGAAGAGTCTGTGCCTTGGGTCTCAAGCCCTCTCAAACCCGCCGCCCACCCTGCTGTCACAGGAGGTTCCTACGAGACAGTCTGATGGTGTTTCCTCCATCCTGACCCTCCCCCAGACCCGTGCCAGCCTGACGGGCAAGGCCATCTGGGACCAAGCCCTGGTGGTTCTCGGCCTCCAATCCTGAGATCTCCTGCCTTCATGGACAAGCCCTGCTTTTATGAAAATGCTTGCCTCCATGCCTTCATCCATGCTGTTCCCTCCACCTGGAACACCCTTCCACCTCTTCTTCACCTGAGCTGTTCCTACTCAACCTATTTTTTTTTTTTTGTAGAAAACACCAAAAGCAAAGTTTGCATCTGAGTATCATGTTTACACATGCTAACATATGAGTATCATATGCTGGAAAGAAGTCAGAATATCTGAAAATATGAACTCAAAGTGTTGGAAGTAGTTACTGTAATTGTTTCCTTCTTTCTGATAAGAAAATTAAAATCGTAGGGCACCTGGGTGGCACAGTCGTTAAGCGTCTGCCTTCGGCTCAGGGCGTGATCCCGGCGTTCTGGGATCGAGCCCCACATCAGGCTCCTCTGCTGGGAGCCTGCTTCTTCCTCTCCCACTCCCCCTGCTTGTGTTCCCTCTCTCGCTGGCTGTCTCTCTCTGTCAAATGAAGAAATAAGATCTTTAAAAAAAAAAAAAGAAAGAAAGAAAAAGAAAATTAAAATCGTAATAAAATTTAAAAGTGTTCTGGAGAAAGTTTAGGCATCTTCTCTCCCAAATGCTCCCTGTCCCTGAGGAATTAAGGGGTTTTTCCTGTTGATTCTGAGTGGTAGTGGGGTGTCCTTGATGAGTGAGCAAGAATATCTGGGCAAGGACGGTACTCGCAGGCCGAAGGATCACCCAGGCAGACTCGGTCTCTCTCCCCGTGCGTCCCAAGGAGACGCTAACATTCTATGGACCAGCACGGAAAGAGCTTCCTCCCTCCTGATCCTGTAGACTGAGGCACATCGTGGGGCTTCTAATAACGTGGCTATTGCTTCCTTCCCTGGGGGTGAGGGGCACCTTGACTTGCTACCTGGCAGGGGACTGAAGCCAAATAAAGCATGACACGTCCCCGAAAGGTAACCTGGACCTTCCTGCCTCAAAAGAGGTCACAGTTTGCAGGTAAGAATGAATACGGCTAGGGGCGCCTGAATGGTTCAGTCGGTTAAGCGTCTGACTCTGGGTCTCAGCTCAGGTCTTGATCTCAGGGTCCTGAGTTCGAGCCCCGCATTGGGGCTTAAAAAAAGACAATTCTTAAGCTTTATTGATAGAAGTAATCTCTACACCCAGCATGGGGCACGCACTCACAAACCCGAGGTCAAGGGTCACAGGCTCCTCCAACCAAGCCAGCCAGGTGCGCCTCTACAATTAAAATTCTAACATAATCGGGAAAGAATAGTCTACTAAAAAGACAAAATTCTTTTTTTTAAGATTATTTATTCATTTATTCGACAGAGAGAGCACGCACGAGCAGGGGGAACAGCAAAGGGAGAGGGAGAAGGAGGCTTCTCCCTGAGCAGGGATCCCAGTGCAGGACCCTGGGATCATGACCTGAGCCGATGGCAGATGCTTAACCGACTGAGCCGCCCAGGCGCCCCTAAAAAGTAAAAATTCTTTAATTGGGATAAATTCACTCGTCTAGTATCACAAGTATTCTTGTAAGTGCTATGAGTGAGAAGGGTTATATAAGAGAGGATTTGCTCTCTTTTTTGATACCAGAAAAAGGGGTCCATCATTGCTTGAACTATTGGAAAGCAGTCCCAGGGGCGCTGGGGGGGCTCAGTCGGTTGAGCATCTGACTCTTGACTTCAGCTTCGGTCTCGATCTCACGATGGTGAGATCGGGCCCCATGTCTGTCTCCGAGCTCCGCACAGAGTCTGCTTGGGATTCGCTCCCTCTGCCCCTCCCCCTCCCAAGCAAATACATAAAATCTTTTTTAAAAAGAGAAGGAAGGAGGGAAGGAAGGAAGGAAGGAAGAAAAAGAAAAGCAGTCCCAGAGACGGTGGGGCCGTTGGTAGCTTAAGTCCTATGCCTGTGACAGAAAGCTCGGTAGCGTATCCGGCTCAGTCCACCAAAGGAGACTCACCTCTTCTTCCCAGAGAAGTCAGTACTTGTTGAACCTTGCTTTTCTTGAACTTGGATAATTAATCCAGTTCTCGGTTCAGAGACGATACTTTTAAAAAAGAGATAATCTCCTTTTCTTTTAAAGGCTTTTTTTTAAAAAACAGAATTTTCTTACCTGTTTATTCATACTTAAGAAACGTCAAGATCATTGTACCAGAATGTCGGGCTTTGAAGGACTGGGCTGGGGAGTGTCTCCAAGACGTGTTATGTCTGAGAAACTTCCCAGGCACCGTGCACCTGTGAGAACTCCCTGTGGTTCAAGGTGTGACTCTGGGTCTACACTCTCAGAAACTACTCTGACTTCTCGGCAGTCCTCCCTCATGGCAGACTGACACTAACCCGCTCACCAAGACTTGCGTCTTGGAGGTTTCTTCCTTTACAGAGAATGCGAAGGTCTCCCACGTTCCAGGGAAGCCATCACCAATCTACCCAGCGGGCCCAGCTGCAACCCCGAGGTTACCGGTGAGCAGGGAATCCCAAGGAGAAAAGATGCCAGTAATCATTCCATGCGTGTTCCAAATTAATAAAACACGAAGAGGGACAGCCCTGGTCAGACGGGCATGCTCCATCCTCACAACCTCACCATGAGAAAAATATTTGTCATTGTTCCACTGATGAGAATACAAGGCAACATAGGTGAGCTCGTTAACTCCAAGACGTACATTTTTTCAGATGTGACTTTTCTGCAAACCAAGTGCATCTTGCAATTAATCGTCAAACTCTGTAAAAAATAGGGCTACTTTTTGTATACTCCTCCATCCAATATTTACGAAGTGTCCAGCCCGGGCCTGGTAGTGTGCAAGTTGATGGAGACGGAACAGCGTATAAAAGCATCCAAGCCCTTGCTCTCGCTAAGTTTACAGTGTAGCTGGGGAGACCGCAAATTGGGGGGGAAAAAAACCCCACAAAAGCCAGTTGGTGAAAGTTGCCGTGAAGGAAATAAGCCTGGAGAGGTGACAGAGTACCATACGGACAGTAGGGACAGGGAAGACGCAGACTTGGGGTGACTGAGGAGTGACATTGGAGCTGAGCCCTCAGAGCAGCCCCGTGGTCTTCTCAGCGGGCTCTCGGGGGGCCAGGAGGTAGGTCCCTGCAGTCCTAGGGACTGGGGCCCCTGGTTGTGAACAGGCTCATCTGGGTCTTCTTGGAGGGCCGCCTGAGCAGCGTGACCCACGCCCCATGGCCACCACGGTGCCCCCCACTGACTCCTCTACGTGATACGCACACTCGATGAGCACAGCCCAGGAGGCGCTCCAGCCCCTGGGCCCGGCTTCAGTCCTGCAGGGCAGAGAGCAGTGCCCATCATGGACAAGGACACCGAGGAATACCCACGCCAGGTTCCCAGGAGGACTGGTGCAGCCCGAAACGCAGTCGGTCAGGGTTGGGGGAAGGAGGCTCCTGGTGCAGACCTGCATTTCTGTCTTCCTACAGGGTACTTGTCTCCACTTTGGTGGTGACCCAGGCAGCCCCAGGGAGACTGCTCAGTAGCACGTGTGCATTTCACAAATCTGAGCAGTATAATTATTTTTATTTTTTCCAAAGATTTTATTTATTTGACAGAGAGAAAGAGGGCGAAAGAATGAGCAGGGGGAGCAGCAGGCAGAGGGAGAAGCAGGCTCCTGGCTGAGCAAGGAGCCCATGCAGGACTCAATTCCAGGACCCTGGGATCACGACCTGAGCTGAAGACAGATGCTTAACCCACTGAGCCACTCAGGTCCCAACATAATTATTTTTAAAGACGCGACCTTCTAAAACTTGATTCGAATTCAAAATCCACTCGCCAAGAAAGAACGAGATTGTTTGTCAATGAATGAAAGGGAAGAATTTTAAATACCTAACCTCAACGGGTATACTTGTTTGAATGATTGAAAACAATGATTTTGTCTTTTTTATCACCTATTTGTGTGAACAAAGTTTCTCAGGGATAAGATCATCAAGAATTTGAAGCGATCTTCATTATAAAGTGGTGATCAGGAATGGACTATGGCCACTTCAAGCATAAAACGTGATATAAAACATTCTGTTCACAGATACGAGCTCCATGTTTCCCATTGAAGCCTTTGAAAACATTTTATTCGGGAGTTCGACGCTAGTTTAATATCTTCCTTAAAACGGAATATTTTCTTATAGTGATCATGGAATATAAAATGTATATAATATATATAATGTATAACGAAATTTTTAATCAAAGCTTCCAAATCCCCACTACATCTCTTTGGTGTAACCTACAAATAGGATCACTTTCTAAGGGATGAGTGAGGTAGCCCCTCTGATAAAGCTGTGGGACAGCATTCAGTATGAAACAGAAACACCATGACCTACAGGAGGGAAGGGCTTGACAGTCCCGTGGGTGGCTGGCCTGGAGCACAGGGCCACCAGAAGGGGCAGGAGTGATGCCAGGTCCCGCAAGCACCGATTGTATCAGGAGCAGTGGGAGCCACTGTGGGGACTTAAGCAAGGATGAGACTCAATCCGATTTACCTTCTATGGATCTCATCTCGGGTGCTGCAGCAGCAGATGGGGGACAGAGACAGGGCCCGTGGAGAGAGGCCACACAGGACAGGACTGTGAGGCCAGGAGAGGGGAGGAGAGGAGGAAGTGGGTCATCCCGAGGTGCTTTTCAGAGGGAGGACCAACAGGACCATGGTGGGGAGAAAGGGAGGCTCAAGGAGGATGCCCGGGCTTTCTGGAGTGAGCACTGGAGTAAATCACAAGGCCGTTCACTGGGCAAGACTGACGGAAACAGTTTTGGGGAGAGGATTGGGATCCAAAGCCCTGGGACAGATTTTTCAATGGAGTACAAACAGAAAGACTCTCTAGATAAGAGATTTAATAGGCCTATCAAGCACGTATTTGGCTCCTACCATACGTACTGAAATATCTATTCATGAAATGATGTAGAAAGTCTGGGATTAGCTTCAAAATAATTCAAGTGGGAGAGGCAGGGGAAGTGAGTCGATGAAGCGCAAGATTGGTCACGAATAGCTCCTTTTTGAAGCTAGGTGATGGGTCCATGGAGGTTCATTATACTATTTTTTTCTACTTTTGTAGTATCTTCCACAACTTCCATGGCATTGGCTGCTATCGCCTGGTGAGGAGGGAGAGCAAATCAGGAAAGACCCCAAAGTGGGAGGTGGCGTGGGGGTGGCGGTGCCAAACCCCTGGAAAGAAACAGACAAGCCCACTGCTGTCCTAGACCTCATGTTCTTTGGGGGAAGAGACAGAGAATAAACATGTAAACAAATTCGATCATTTAAATAAACGTGCTGGAGAAACAGGGTGATAGGATAGTGTTTCTGGAGTAGCCAGAAACAGCCGCTCCGTGACAGCATCTAACTGCCTCGGAGCCAAGCAGATATTAATAGTGGTGCTTTTAAAATCCTTCCCATTCTACTTTTTTTTTTTACTTTTACTTATAAACAAGTCTAAATTAGTGGCTATAAGCATTCTATTCTAGGGAAAGTGTTTTAACTTAAAAGCTTTTGCTCCCCTCCACCACCACCCCCCCTTTAACTCCAAATTTTGAGGCTATGATTAGCCCAAGAGTTTTAGAAGTAGAGCCAATTCGGGGCTGACCCTGGTGCCCCTTTAGCATCCTGTTTTCGCCCTGGCAGTTCTCCTGTCCTGTCATGTGGACCCTAAAGCCCTCTTCTCTGGGCTACAGCTTTCTGTCACTCTTAGGGCTCCAGAGACCTCCTTCCTGTCCCTTCTCCAAGTGCCACTTCCCTGTGCAAGGCAATGCTCCCAGAGATCATAAGCCCCATGAGGACAGGTCTGTTGCTTGTGCTGTTCACTGTTACAATCCCAGCACCCAGAATTGTGCCTAGCACACAGTTGTCACTCAATAAATATTCACTCAGTGAGAGGACTTCCTGCATCCACTAGGTAAGTAACCAGACACCCACACAGGTGCTTATGGATTCCATCATCCAACTCAGAATGAACTTGTGGCCTATCTTCCAGAGATAAATAATACTTCCATTTTACAGATGGACAGCTGAGTTGGTTCAGATAATCCAAGACCAGAAGTATTTCACTGACAATAGTCTCTCCCTTCCTTAGAAATATTTTTTAAGCCAAAAAATAGAAGGTATGGAAAAACCTAGCACACAGAGGGAACATTACCCATGTCACTTTACATTTCTTGAAAATATAATGAATTGATGTAGAACAGCTTTCCTGGATAAATGCAACAACAAATATTTTGGTTTCCAGAAAACAAAACAAAACAAAAAAAACAAGCGAAACAAAACTCTTCTTGATCCGAACGACAGGAAGTCGTCTTCGCGGGCAGCTCGGCCTGGGCTTCTTTGCATATGTGCTTTTAGGAGAGGCTTGCAGACTGCACGCGTTCTGCCCGGCAACCACGGACACTCAACATTCATTAAATGAGAATGACACGGGAGGCCTGGAGTTTTTCTGCTGCTCCTGGGTCTGCACCCTACTTCAGTGACCTTGGCCGAATCTCTTCCCCCCTCCCGTCCGACTCCCATACATCCGTTGCAGGTTACTGTTTATGACCGAGATGCTTTACAAAAGCTTCAGGCTGCGCCCGGGAGCGAGCGCCCTTCGCCATCCACGGGCCGGCCGCATGACACACTTCCTGGAAGCCTGCGCCCAGTTGTGGAGCGTTGTCAGGACCATCTGGGGCCGGCCCAGGATCCCCAGCGCCAGGGGACGGGCCGCGGGGGCAACCGGAGCCCCGCGCTCCCGAGAGTGGAAAACGGCTGAAGGCAACCGGCCCCAAAGCGCATTGCCCCCCTCGCCGCCTCCGCCGCCGGCCGCCGGGGAAGTCCGCGGGAGCCGCGGCCGCGGGGTCGCCCGCTCCGGCGGGTTCCGGCGCACGACGCGGCGCCGCGGAGGCCCGGGCGGCCGGCAGCAGCCGCGCATTGTTGTCGGGCTCGCCGAGCACAGCCATCTTGCGTCAGGCGTCCGGCCCGGCCCCGCGCCGCCACCTGCGGGGAAAGTTGCGCGCGGACGGGCCGGGCCGCCCCGGAGTCCCGGCGGGCCGCGTCCCCGGGGGCGCCCGCGGTCGGCCGCGGCCTCCGCCCCGCCGGCCCCCCTACCCGCCGCCCGGGGCGCCCCCTCCCCCCACCCCATCCCTCCCCCGCCGCCGCCCGCAGGCCGGGCGTTCACCGGCCGCGCCCGGGCCGCCGCCCCTCCCCCACCGCCCCTGGGCGCCCCGACCCCGGGCTCCCGGCGCGGGATGACGTGGGCGCGGGGGGAGGGTTTGGGGGGGGTAAGACGGGCCGGGCGCGGGAGCCGGAACGGGGGCGCGCGGGCGGCCGGACGGGCGGCCGGCCGGCCGTCGCGGCAGGAGACGGCGGCCCTCCGGCACGTCTTTTGTGTTTGTACACACTCGGCGCGAGGCGGCCGGGGGGAGGGAGCGGGCGGCGCGCGGGGGAGGGGCGAGCGCGCGCCAGCGAACGGGCGCGCGGGGGGAGGGGCGGGGGCGGGGCGGGAGCGGGGGCCGGGGGCGGGGCCGAGCCTTCCCTCCATTGTGTGTGATTGGCTGGCGCGCGGCGCGGGGGCGGGGCGGCGTGTGTTGGGGGATAGCCTCGGTGTCAGCCATCTTTCAATTGTGTTCGCAGCCGCCGCCGCGCCGCCGTCGCTCGCCAACGCCAGCGCCGCCTCTAGCTCGCCGAGCTCCAGCCGAAGGAGAAGGGGGGTAAGTTTCCCCGTCCGCCCGCCTCCCCGGGACCGAGCCCCGCTCGCCGCCCGCCGCGGGGCCGGGCCCCGGCGCTGCGGGGACGGCCCCGCGGCCCCCCCGGGCTTGGCCCGCAAACTTTTTGGCCCAGAAATGGAGGTGAGGAGCGAGTTTCCCTCGCCCCGAGGCGGCGGCGGCGGCGGCGGCTCTCCCCCGTCTCTCGCCGCCTCAGCCCAACAGCAGCCACCGCCGCGGCGCCGAGCCGCTCTCCCTCCTCCCCGCGCCCCGGGCTCCTCTTTCTTCGGCGAAATCCCGCCCGCCGCCCCTTCCCGGGACCCCAGACCCTCACCACGACCCGCGCGGGCCCCTTAACTGCCGCCCCCGGGCCCCGGGCCGCGGTTTTCGGGCGGGAAAAGGCTGGAAATCGCCGCCGCTTCCCACCCCGGGGTAACTCGCTTTTTGCTGCCTCCCCACAGTTGTTGCTAAGCTTCACCATCTTGTCTCTCTTCTCTGGTCACCGACCATATTTTCTCCCCCGTTTCTCTCTTCCCCGTTTCACAAACGAGGGAACGTTTTTCGCAGAGGGACATTTTTCTCTCCTTTTTTGGAGAAGCGGAAACTTGATGCATTTGAAATGCAAAAAAACTTTTGCATTTCGGAGGGCGGCACGTGGCAGGGGATCGGGGCATTTTGGAGCGATTTGGTGTGTGGTGCGTTCGGGAGGCAGCGGATCGGCGGCGCGATTGTTTCCATTTTGCTCGGGTCTGGGAGCCGCGCCGGGGGCCGCGCGGGGCGGCGGGCGGGCCGGGGGCCGCGGGGTCGGGCCCGAAAGTTTCCGCGGGCCGGGCGGCCCGGCCGGCGGCCCGAGCAGTGCTGCCAGCCCGGCTGCGGGCACTCGGGTGATGTCGCCGCGGAGCCCCCGCGGACCGGACGCGGGGACGGGGCTTTGTGGACGGCCCTTCGCGGGAGCTGTCGGCCCTGTCGGCCCTCGAGAGCTGTAGAGACGCGAACCCAGGGCTGTTTGCCGATATTTACGGAGATCTGTGCGCTGCGAGGCGCACTGGGGGGCAGCCGCGGGGGGGGGGGGGCGGGGGGCTAAAAGCCCCCCCCCTTTTTAATACTGAAATTTGACTCGACCTTTTTGTGGTTTGTGGCTTCGTTGTTTTGACTTGTTCGTGGATCGGGTGTTTACAGACATTCCCAATTTCTGCTTTAATTAAAGAAATTGAAGCAGAGGCTGTTAGGGGTCTTTTTGTTTTGCCGTTTGTCGCTCAGATTTGGCATTTTGAGAGATGATTGGCGTTAATGCTATCAGTCTTCTAGTACTACAGTTTGTTTCAAGAAGTCCTGTTTGGGTGGTAGAACGTAATCTGCACCCTTTCGAATTATATAACATTACGGACTTTTTTTTTTTTTTTTTTTGTACTGGTCATAATTTCCAGATATTCGAGGGGGGTGATGGTAGTGGCAGGAAAACTTGGATGTTTGGTAGTTGCATATATGATGTTTGTTTTTTAATGCCGGTAGGTAAGTAAGGAGGTCTCTGTACCATGGCTCGTACAAAGCAGACTGCCCGCAAATCTACCGGTGGTAAAGCACCAAGGAAGCAACTGGCTACAAAAGCCGCTCGCAAGAGTGCGCCCTCTACTGGAGGGGTGAAGAAACCTCATCGTTACAGGTATTTAAAAAAGAGGAAATAAAATAGTGGGACAAAGTCTGTCCACGGAATCAGTATTTATATAATATAACGCAAAGATGTATGATAAGCAAACTTTTTGCTTCAGGGAAGCCGGTGTCTTTCCCCTTTTGAATATTTACTAATCCTTGAAAAAAAATATATATATATAATTTAGTGTTGGGTTTTATTGGAATGTTTTATTTTGAAACTGCCCAGAGTAGACCTATTGAATCACTAATAACGTTCATGGGATAGAGTGACATTTTATTTAGCTATGTTAGTAATCTGTATTTTTTAAATAGTAAAGTGTTTTAAAAGTACATATCTGAGGATGCTGTCACTTTTGGTAAAACAACAGATTTTAATAGTAATTTTATTTTACCAGTAACCAAGATAGGGATGTCTTTTTTGAGTAAAGTTCTCATCCCTTATTTACTTGAATTGGTTTATTTCCTTCTCTTAGCAGGGTGGGTTTTGAACTACCCTGAGCAGTGTTGTTAAGGGCGTCTGCCATTAGAGGGCAGAAGTTGTCCATACTTAGTCTCTTCAAATGATTTTATAGTTACTCTAAAATAAAAAGCTCATTTGACAGAAGAAAGTAAGTCAGGCTTGAGGTACATTTTTTGCCACAATTACTTAGTAAAAAACAAAAATCATCTTCCATGTGGAAGATAACACTGCATAGCCGTGAGTGTTCAAATTGAATCGTTCTGAGGGATGAGCAGTAGTCAAAGTAAATGTACTCAGGGGAATCGAACTTAAATAGACCACAGGAGTATTTTTAAATGAGGCTCATTGGGTGGTGTTGGTGGGTCTGTTAGAAGAATCGAGGGTGCGGGTGGGAAAGAGTATGGTGCCAAGTTGAGAAGAGTCTGAATTGGGACTCTGGTTAGTGGCCTAACACCCTCTTAAGTAATGACAACAGAAGTTACGGCCACATCTGTGTTACAGATGAAGGAGATGAACAGGACTTGCATAAACTCCCTGCCAAGGCTACTTCGATATGCTTTTTGCTTTAAAGGTATTGTTGTTGCTCTAGATAGGCTTGAATATTCACATAAATTGATAAGTGAAATTTTATACAGAAGCTAAAGAATAGAAAATGGGTGGTTTATTTTTTGGAAAATGACTGCATTTCTTTAAAGCTAACCACTTATCCTTTTTTTATATGTTTGGTAACCATTTCTTTAACATGGCTTTTTTGTTGTTTCATTTTAAGGCCTGGTACTGTGGCACTCCGTGAAATTAGACGTTATCAGAAGTCCACTGAACTTCTGATCCGCAAACTTCCTTTCCAGCGTCTGGTGCGAGAAATTGCTCAGGACTTCAAAACAGATCTGCGCTTCCAGAGTGCAGCTATCGGTGCTTTGCAGGTAAAATGGTGGGTGGGAAAGGCTCTGAGAGGTGGCCGCCCTGCTGGGTGCCAAGAATAATTCTAAATCTTTATTTGTGCTTAGATAATTTAATCATCACAAGCCTGTAAGGTGGGTGATACCTTTACTTCTCTGTTGAGATGTCAGAAAGGTTAAGTTGCTCAATGTCATATACACAGAAATATCATTTGAACCCACTTGGGTCACAGAGTCCTCTAATTTGAACCCATTTGATGCCAAAGCCTAGTGGGAATTCCTATATACCATTTTTAAATTTTAAACATTGCTTTGAGAACAATGCTTAAAGGGGGAAAGAACCCTCTTGTTCATCTGTGGGTGTTGTGGGAAGTTACAAAGACATAGAACTAATGGTCTGTGTTGGTGATCAGCTTCAAAGTGACCGCAGTGAAAGGGTGTAGAATGAATGTCTTACTGGCTCTGAAGAGGCAGGTGCAAGCGGAGAGCGTGTAGTGTCTGGAATGGGAATAGGCTGGGCTGAAGAATTGTGTATTGAAGTAAAAGCAGCGCAGGGTAGTTAGGATTGGATGGGTGATAGGAAGCAAAGGTGTGCTGAAAGATTATACTGTACGTGTTAAGGGACAGGGATTTCAAGACTTGTAGTTAGCTAAAGAGGATTATGGATTTCTACTTATATGGGAAGCTGTTGAGTTTAATCTTAGCACCAGGACTCAGAACTCTTGAGAAATACAGTTTTAGAGGTGGTTATGTATCTGAAATACTTGTGTTTTGCACCAAGATAAAAACTTGAAATGCCCACAAGGAAGATACTTGATTAGGTGTAAGGGTATAATTAAATTAGTCGGGAAAGTGTAACCTATTTTGTAAGTGTTTGGCATTTTTAGATGAGTGAGTTTCACAGTGTGGTAAGACTACCACCTCCATCAGAGCATGGGGTTGGGAGTGATACAAATGCAGATTGCTAGGCACCACAGACCTGGATCAGAATCTCGGCTGGGAAGGGTCCACAGTCTCCACATACTCCATTGGAGGATTTTCAAGGCTGCTGTTGCTGTGCTGAGCCTTTGCTTTATATGTGAGGAAGATTTGATAGGTGGATTCTCTACTGAAGTGTAATTGGTTGAGCTGTTTCTATGGTTAGTCTGAGCGTCATTTGATTGGTGGATTCCAGGAGTGGGCATCCATTAGATTCTCAATGAATGGAAATTACTGAAATTTCAAACTACTAAAATCTTCCAGTGCTATGACTTAAAACTATTTTCTGTTTTAATCATTGATTATCTTGACGTCTTGTGGATTACTACAATTGCAAATCACCTTTTACCCTACGATTTTTTTTTAACTACAGTCATCACTGAGCTTGACAGGCATTTGACAGAGAGCTGCTAGCCCTGTGTTCTGGTTAGTTAGCCCTCCTGTGCTTCAAGAACACATTATCCTTGGGAGCCCCGCATGTTTGAGCTTACCTGTCAGTGGTGGTGGGTCCTTGTCAATTGAAATGACTAAACAATCTGGGTAGAAGACTGTTGTCTTTTTTAATTCATTTGTGAACTCTTGTCCCTGTGACTAAGGGGTGTGTCTTAAATTAGTAAGTATGGTGGTGCTGGGTTTAGGCAAAATGTTTGCTTCTGCTGCCTGTGGTACTCAAGCAGTTAGATCTTTATTGGAAAGAGGATTCTGCTTCAGTTGTGTGTGTGTGTGTGTTTATACGTCCACTGCAGGTCTTTTAAAGACATGGAGGTGGAGAATTTGCTAATGGAAATTAATAGAAGAGAGTGGTTAAAACGAAATGGCAGAGGGCGCTGTGTTTCTGGCTTTAGAATCACACAGTTGACAAGTTTCCTGACAGAGCTGAATGAGAAGGGGCAGTGGGGCAGGAGCAGGTGGGAAAGTCAGTCTGGCTCTGCCGCCGAGAGACTCAGGAGCTGACGGACTTCAGATTTAAGCTTTGCCTTCAACGTCTGAGAGTTTGGACTGAGGTATCCTTGTGTTAAAAAGACAGGCCTTGGTGTTTTGAATATACTCGATGCTGTAAATGAGCCTTTCCTTCCAGTTGTGAGATGTTTTTTTTTCTTTTGCCATTATCTCAGAATGATGTTTGTTGGGCTGTAAATTTACATGGCAGTCTTTAATTCCCACTACAGCCTTAATGTTCAGGAGGCCTTAGGACCTGTATGACACATTGGAAATGTGTAGGTCACGGTCCAGTCCATTGTGGGTAGCCAGTACTCCCCCAGAGCTGACCAGATGCAAGCCTGTAGAACCAGCAGTAGCCAGGTTCTGAGACGGCAGTAAGAGCCGCAGGCTGCCACATGCCCTGGCGGACCAGTGCCAGGGTGCCCACAGATCCTACCGCTCTTAAGTGGTCTCAATCACAGAGCCTCTTGTTGGCTTGTCCACAGAGCGGCTCATAGTATTCCAGATGGGCATCGTCGTGAGATGATGTTGGGTGGAACAGACTTAAACTGGCATCTTTCCCGCGGGCCGTCAGTCGTACTATCTGATGTGCATGAGAACCGCTAGAGCAGGCTCGGTATGCCACGTTCTCCTACCTTTTTACGCATTTCTTAGTATATCCTAAGAATGAATCCCTGGGTAAGGTCTTTGGCTTTTAATACATTCTTTGTAATGTTTGCATGGAAATGATGCAAACTTAATTAGGGTTGGATTTTTTTTAAAATGAATAAATATTTGTTGACCCTCGTGAGACTGTTAAGTAACTTACATGAGGTGGTTGGTGTGTGAGGCCCGGGAATACCAAGGAATTAGGAGGAGTTCACGGTTACCTGCACCTGGGAGCCTGGACTAAGAGAACCGCTCGCTTTCTCATGCGCGGAAGTCTTGAGCTAGGCTTTAATGGATAAATAAGATTTGACTCTTAACAAATGCAGCCGAAGAACATGTAGGGGTGGTAAAATTTGGATGAAACACATTTTTGTAGAAGAGAGACATACAGCAAAAGAGATGAAGGTATGAATGTGCAGGAAGTGATTTTTCCATACAATGAATTAATGTAAATCATTTGAATTAATTAAATTAATTAATTAATGTTTGTTGAAAAGCGAATCTGGCTGTTCCATCTACGTATCTTGTGTATCGTGTAGCATACGTGGCTTCAGTTGCGCAAGTGTTTGGTTGTGTCATTTTTAGTTTTATCATCGCCTAAAGATGCCAAAGTGGAAAATTTTTATTAGGACAAAAATAGCAACTATAAAAACCTGGGTTTTTTTCTAAGTATCTTGAACAGAGAAGTAACTTCCCTATAGAGGAGACAGGGCCAAACAACCTCATTTTGTGCTCTGCGTCCACTAGAACAGCTGGGCTGATGCCTGGGCTAGTAACAGAGTCTTCATTCCAGAGTGAGTAAGCAGATGTTACAGCTTCGACTAAAGGATGCTTCAAGGGGCGCCTGGGTGGTTCAGTCGTTAAGCGTCTGCCTTCAGCTCAGGGCGTGATCCAAGAGTCCTGGGATTGAGCCCCGCATCGGGCTCCTCCCTTGGGAGCCTGCTTCTTCCTCTCCCACTCCCCCTGCTGTGTTCCCTCTCTCGCTGGCTGTCTCTATCTCTGTCAAATAAAATCTTTAAAAAAAATAAATAAATAATAAAGGATGTTTCAAGTTTCCACACAGCTGTAAGATAGATGAACAATTGAGTTAATTATAAATAGAAGCTCCTCTTTTTCCTCTTCCCATGCCACATGTCCCTGGACAGTCCCTAGGCTGGCACTTGGTGAGCGCTGGTGGGGATAAGAGGATGCCTTCAAGGAATCTTGAAGTGTAATGGGGAAAGCTAGAGGGATCGATATTAATACTAGAGGACGAGTTGGGGTGCACAGAGGAAGGTACACCTGGGAGGGGGCACATCTAGGCCAAATAGGTCAAAGTCTGTCAGTAAGACCGATCTAGTGTGTTCTGGGACCCGTAGTCCTCGTGTGATCAAACTTGAGGTATAAAAGGAAAGGTAGATGGGGACCATGTGATGGGAGCCAGTGGTCAGCTATAGTGGATTATTGGCAAGGCAAGGGTTCAAGCAGATACTGGAGTGGTGGGTTGAGAGTAAGGAGGACACTGGTGAGGAGGAGGGAGTATTACTTTGGATTGGATACATGATTCCCTTCATCACAGCAAGGGTGAGGGAAGGATCTTGGCATTTAAATGGGATTTCTTGGATTAAGTTGGATCTCCTTAAGACATTTCAGATTATAAGAAATCACATGTTAAACATTAGACAAGTGAAAACTTTCTTAGTAATGAAGTAATTTGACATTCTGTGTAATTGGATAAAAGATTTCCGAACTTGAACTTTTCACTGTTCATCACCATCTGCGGGACGAAGCTGAAAGCCTCTTTCCGTGGGAGCAGTCCGTAGCGGATCAGCATCGCCTGAAGTAGGTTTTCACAGGGTTCAGAAACCTCATCGTTGTAACTGATGCGGGCGCATCTTGACTGTCGTAACGGACACCATTAACACCTTTTTCTCATTCCTTCGCAGGAGGCAAGCGAGGCCTATCTGGTGGGCCTCTTCGAAGACACCAACCTGTGTGCTATCCATGCCAAACGTGTCACAATTATGCCAAAAGACATCCAGCTAGCGCGCCGCATACGTGGAGAACGTGCTTAAGAATCCACTATGATGGAAAACATTTCATTCTTTAAAAAAAAAAAAAAAATTCTCTTCTTCCTGTTATTGGTAGTTCTGAACGTTAGATATTTTTTTTCCATGGGGTCAAAGGTACCTAAGTATATGATTGCAAGTGGAAAAATAGGGGACAGAAATCAGGTATTGGCAGTTTTTCCATTTTCATTTGTGTGTGAATTTTTAATATAAATGCGGGGACATAAAGCATTAATGCAAGTCAGAATGTTTCAGTGAACACGTTTCAGCAGTTCAACTTTATAACAATTATAAATAAACCTGTTAAATTTTTCTGGACAATGCCAGCATTTGGATTTTTTTAAAACAAGTAAATTTCTTATTGACGGCAACTAAATGGTGTTTGTAGCATTTTTATCATACAGTAGATCCATCCATCCGCTCTACTTTTCTAACTGAGTTGTCCTACATGCAAGTCCATGTTTTTAATGTTGTCTGTCTTCTGTGCTGTTCCTGTAAGTTTGCTATTAAAATACATTAAACTATACCTGCTTTTGGTCTTTATTATCCACCTTAGCCGTAGAGTTACGCCACTTGAAATTTCTGTATTAAAAATCATTTTAGTATCAAGTGTTTTGTCACCTCACATCTGAGACGAGGCTGTTGCAAGATGGCGAAAGGAGTAGTTTTGTATGGGAAGGACACCAGAGCTACTGACTTTCCTTCTGATTTAGGATTGGCAGAGCCTAGGGGCACCTGGCGGCTCAGTCGTGAGAGCACGCTCTGGATCTTGGGGTCATGAGCTCGAGCCCCACATTGGATGCAGAGATGACTTAAGTAAGAACTTTCAAAAATAAAATTTGCAGAAAGTAAATTTATTTGTGAAAACCAGGTCTCAACTCTTTCGATATGTTGTATTCTAAACGAATCATTCCCGAACCCAGCCAGCCAACAGAATTACGTGGAAGTAGTTGAATCTTTGTAAGTAGTGAAGGTACGTGTCTAAACATTACTACACGATTAAACTTGGAGTGTTCAATGGTAATTTAAATGCAACTATAACAGTTAAGTCTTAGGCTGAAGAGCTAGCACATTGGAATCTGGCTCTTTCAAGATGCTGTGTATTAACCCGGAAGTTACTCCTCAAGCACCAACAGTGAACTCTTAGCGCTGTTTTATTTAGCGTTGGGATGAAGAGTGTGAAATGGAAATAAGCCTTTTAAGGCATATGACACATCCCTACTGTACTGACATCAGTTGTAACGTTTGAGCGCGTGAGGCTGCTCTAGGACTGAAGTGAAATCGGGTGATCGATGGGCTGAGAACTCCCAGTCCATAGGGTAGAACGTTGGGCTTCTGTCGTTCCTGCTCTTGGTCTCTTTTAACAGTAACTTCACTTTTATATTATCCGTCAAAAATCACTTAATGAGAGAATCACGAGATTAGTTTTAGAGCCTGTTTCTAACTTCTTGACACGGGATCGTAGTTTTCAGTGCAATCCTTCGTGTAAACTTCAGGCAGGCGCTGGTGTTACTTGGGAGTATTGGCCAGAGTATTATTCATTGTAATACAAGCTACAGAAAACCAATTTTTTTTTTTTTTAAGTAAGCTCCAGCGCATGAGTCTAAGATCAAGAGTCACATGCTCCACTGAGCCAGCCAGGCTGCCCCCCAAAAGCCAGTTTTTCATGAATTTCCCCAGTCTTTGCAGTGCAAAGGGACAGATGGTGGGGTCTATTCATGAAAACTTAACTAGGGAAAGTGGGTGTCTCCAACAGGGTAGAAGTTAGCTGCTAGTATCTGTTTACAAACGGGGGATGCCGTCCTTTGAATTAGCTCACTTAGAATCCATACTAAATTTTGCTCTAAAACTTTGTGAACTAAAAAGCATGTTTTTGTGTTTCCCCATGAAATGGGTATGGTAACGGTTCATTTTAAACAAGTGAGGAGTACTTAACTGTTCTCACTGTTGAGGTACTAACACAATACCTTGTATATGACAAAATGGAACAGTTAGGAAAAAAAATTGGGACAAAATAAAGTTGGCACTCTCCGTACACAGATGTCTGGCCATTGTAATGAGCTTGTCTCAATATTCCATGGTCTATTTGACATGTATTCCAATCCTATGAAGTAGGTGATTCATTCCTACTTACAAATGAGGCAGTGAAATTTGGGGATTGTTATTTTATTTTATTTGAGAGCGTGTGCCTGCGTGCGCGAGTGAGCAGGGGTGAGGGGTAGAGGGAGAAGCGGAGCCCAATGCGGGGCTCGATCCCAGAACCCGAGGATTGTGACCTGAGCCAAAGGCAGATGCTCAACCGACAGCCACCCAGGCGCCCCGGGGTGGGGGTGGGGGGTATTCTTAATGGACGTGTATATACTATGTGCATAGTAGCTTTTGTTTTATTTCAAGTTTTAATTTAAATACATGCATAGAAGCTTTGAGGTCAGGGCTATTTTAGGGCTCTGGGATGTAAGTGATCTGCCCCCCCCTTGGCCCCTGGGTTAACGGTCAATGACAGGCTGGTAATCCTGTTCCCCAATATGCTTTGGAATTATTACTTGACAGACTTACTCAGGAAGAGTCTGGTGAATTGGAATTGGGCCCAAAGTGACATGTGGGGGCTGTGGCTTAACTCACCGCTCTTGGTTAAGTGCAGTCTTCAACATCTTCAACAAGGTAACCCACTTTTGAATACTAAAGCAACTTTGGAAAACAGCCAGTTAACACCTCTTAAGCTTCCAGAAAAATGTTCCTAGTCTAAAGCTTACAGAAGAAAAACCCTACAAGATTTTATGGTAAGATAAAAATAATTTTAGGTAAGTAGGTCCTGGGAAATTGGGAATACTTTAACCGGAAGAACGTTTCGAGGGAACTTGGAAACTTCATTCTCAAGCATATGGAGGGACTCTCGTCTGGCTCAGACAGTTAGATGAGTGAACGCTTAAAATGCTCAAGCTCTTTTCCCTTCCGATCCCAAGAGCCTAAAATCAGAGCGGGAACAAGTTCAAATGTGCAAATTTGGACATATCGAGGATCTAGATGCCGAGGGTGTCATAATAAAGGGGCTGAACTCAGATTCCTCGACCACACTGTGAGATGGATGCCCTTACAGACTGATTTTACCCATGAAGACACTTGGCCACAGCCACCCAGTCCACGGAGGAAATGGACTTTGTTTCCCAGTGGACTAAATCGAGGGCGTTGCTCTTTAATTCCCACGCTCTGACAGTGGTGTAAGGGTCACTGATTTTGCTGGGAGTGCTGGAGGGGAAGGCGAGTCTTGATCGTGGAAACATCAGAAAAAAGACAGAACTGGAAATGGGGTGGGGGGAGCAAGCTATAGAAATCACGAGAAAACCCGCTGCCCGTCTCACCACCTGTTCAGTCTGGAGCAACCCCCTTTAATTCCTCCTTCGCCCCCACCGCCATTAAATCCCGTTGACCCGTACTCCAAAGAAGTGCATCCAAAACTGGGCGCTGAACACCTCCAGCGTCGTCGTCCGAGCTGCCCCCTTCCCCCGGGACCACGGCAACCCCTAAGTCAGCGTGCAGCCACCACTCCGACTTCTCGGGCCCCTTCCCACAACCCCTGGAGAAACGCTTCTAAAACTAGTCATTGCAGGTCATTCCCCCACTTAAATACCGAGCAGCTCCCACTGCGCACCGAATAACATCTAAACTCACTGGGACCTGTGCGACTAGGCCTCGCCAGGCTTTCCTCCATCCACCTCTGGTATTAAGCTGCAGCCAGACCCTCTGCCCACATGCCTTTTGTCCAACCTTGGCTTTATTTCCTTCGAATCTATCCAAAGCTGAAATGACGTTGTGGCTTTTTTTATTGACGACCTCTGCTAGAATGTGCTAGAACAGGGGTTCACCGTGCTTTCCACCGCAGCCCCAGTGGCAGTGCATGGTAGACCTGAATAATGATATCTTGGAGTCACGCTAGAATGAATGAGAGTTCCTGCTTTCCTTCCGATTCTAACACTGAAGCCTCTATAACCTTAATGGATGGGACCCGATGTGTTATTTTGAGGATTAAGTGAAAATAGATGTGAAACCCCAAGGCCTGACACGTCATATTTAGTAAATGCGGGAGTAGAATGGTAAGTTCTGATAAAGTAAACCTGCTTCCACATTGTTCCTTGCACAGTTGTGAAGAAAACTCCCGCCTCCAACTTCCAACAGTTGGTTCACAAGCTTCCAGGGTGCGTCTGGGGCTGTCATCTAAAACCCGCCGCTCTGCTCAGAGGGAGAGACCAAAGAAAGGCGGGCCTTCCAGGTGGGCAGGCGGCAGGTTGAATGAGCACAGGGAAAGGACCTCCGAGGCCTGTCTTGGGGGCCGCAAGATAGTGGATCCCCATGCCCACCCGCCACATCCTGACCCTTCATAGAGAGGCCTCACGTCTCAAGGCCATCCTGGGGACAGCTTCTGGGAGCAGGGAAGACAAGCAGAACTCACATTCCAGGGACAGGAGAGGGGTCGAGAAGCCTGTCCAGTTCATGGGCCAACTGGGCCTTCACATCCTCAGGACCTTCCCCAGGACTGATCTTTACACATATGCATTTTTTATTATGTCCCCACTGGATAACTATCTTCTTCTTTTTCTTCTCTTTTTAAAAGATTTTATTTATTTATTTATTTATTTATTTATTTATTTATTTATTTATTTGACAGAGAGCAGGAACAGGGGAAGGGGCAGAGGCAGAGGGAGAAGCAGGCTCCCCGCTGAGCCCGGAGCCCCGTGCAGGGCTTGATCCCAGGACCCCAGAATCATGATCTGAGCTGAGGGTAGACGCTTCACTCACTGAGCCACCCAGCCGCCCCTGGATTACGATCCTCTTATGCCATCAAGCCTTGGTCCCTACATGAAATAGGATCAGGTGGGTATACCTTTACCCTTGATAAAGTAAGTCAAATCAGTAACATGAGTGGTGAAACCCTAGGTAAGAGGCAGTCTCTTAAAGTCATTGTGAAGACTTCTCTTTACCACTATTATTAAATGTGTTTTGGAAAGTTCTAGGCAATGAGAAAATATATATTTGTTAAAAAGGGAATCCTTATTTGCAGTATAGCTTCATGGTTAGGAGTTCAGGCCCTGGAGGGATGCCTGGCTCACGCACTCGGAAGAACACGTGACTCTTGGTTGTGCCTTTCATTTAAAATATTTTCTGGGGCGCCTGGGGGGCTCAGTCGGTTGAGCATCTGCCTTTGGCTCAGGTCATAATCCTGGGTTTCTGGGGGAGCAAGCCTGGTGTGTGCAGACCGAGCGGGGAGCAGGCGTGGCAGCCGAGACCCGCAGAGCGATCAGAGGCGTGATGGGAGACAGATCTGTGGGCCAGCAGGAGCTTAGCTATGGACATGCTGAGACCGAGATGCTTACTAGGTTTCAGTGGAGATTTCAGGGAGGTTGTTGGATAGGAGCCTGGGGTCTAGGAAGGAGGTCTGGGCTGGAGAGCAGAATTTAGAAGTCACCAGCAAAGACAGGGTCTCGAAGCCAAGAAGCTAGATGAGGTCAATAAGGGAGCAGGTGTAGCTAGAGAAGAGGTCCAAAGACTGAGGCACTCCGCATCGGCCTCGGAGCTCCGAAGGAGACCGAGGAAGACAGCCAGGCATCTATGGAGTCTGGAAGCCAAAAGAAGAAAGTGCTCCAAGGAAGAGAGGCAGCGGCCACTGTTGGATACGACCAAATCAAGTAGGGGAGGGTCTGAGAGTTGCCCGCTGGAACTGGCAACAAAGGGGGTCACTGTGGTCTTGATACAGGGGGCTCAAGACCCAACTGGAGCAGATTCAAGAGACATTGGGGTTTTAATAAAATGAGCACACTTCCAGGGGCCCGGCTGGCTCAGTCGGTAGAGCATGCCACTCCTGATCTCCAGGTGGTGAGTTCGAGTCCCACATTGGGTGTGGAGCTTACTTTAAAAAAATAAAACAAAAGAGAATTGGAGGAATGGGAAACAGCAAGGAGAGGTGACTCCAGAAGTTTTGCTTACAATGGAGGGAAATGGAAAGTAGCTGAGGAGGAAAGTGGGAGCTTGGGTGGGGGTGGGGGGTCTCCCCGTAAGACGGGAGAAATAGAATGATTGTTTGCTGTTGCGAGTTTTCTGTGTCTGTGTTGTCTGGGTTGTGAGGATTGCATGAATCAAAACATGTCAAGTGCTTGGAACTGTTCCTGGAACATAGTAAATGCTCAATAAATAGCCACTGCTGGTTTTATTATAAAATTGTTATCATTAACAAACAATAGTAATTTGCCAAAGAGTTTCAACTACAAAATTATTGGTTTTCATGAGATCTCAATAAGATAGCAGGTTATAAAATATATAAAACTCAACAGAATTTCTATACATTACCAATAACTAGTTAAAATTTATAATGAAACAATTGGTTATAAGATCAACATATAAAAATGTAATATAAAAAATTCTATCCATAATGTCCACTAATCTATAACATATAAAAAAATAAACTTAGGAAATGTGTTAGAATTATTAAAAAAAAACACACCTTTTTGAAGGCTATAGGAAAGATCTGAATAAATCAAGATCTATGTGCCTTGATAGAAATACTCAACACTGTAAAGATCTTAGTTTTTTCCACATTGATCTACGCACAGACAATCTCAACAAAAATTCTAACAAGATTTTTAGTGGAACCTGACACTTTAATTCTGAAGTTCATCTGGAAGAGAAAATATGCAAGAACTATGAAATTTTAGAAAAAGGAGAAGAGACTTCCTTTAAGCACATGTCATGGTAGGAGCACCTGGGTGGTTAGGGTTGTTAAGCCTGTGACTCTTGGTTTCGGTTCAAGTCATGATCTCAGGGTCATGATCTCAGGGTCCTGAGACTGAGCCCTGCCAAGGGCTCCCTGCTCAGTGGGGAGTCCGCTTCCTTTCTTTCCCTCTTCATCTGCCCCTCCCCCAAAATAAAAAAATAAAATCTCAAAAAAAAAGAGAAAGAAACAGAACCAAGATTATACGGGAATCCAACACAGGCGTAAGTTAAAAAACTTGGATAAGAGGGGCTCCAGGCTGGCTCAATCCGTGGACCATGTGACTCTTGGTCTCAGGGTCCTGAATTCGAGTTCCACACCGGGTGCAGAGATTACTTAAAATAAAATCTTAAAAAAAAAACTTGAGGGGCGCCTGCGCGGCTCAGTCACTTAAGTGTCTGCCCTCAGCTCAGGTCATGATCCCGGGATCCTGGCATTGAGCCCGGAATCAGGCTCCCTGCTCATGCGGAGTCTGCTTCTCCCTCTCTCTCTGCAGATCCCCCTCCTCATGCTCGCTCTCGATCTCTGTCAAATAAATAAATAAAATCTTTAAAAAAAAAACTTGAATAAGTGAACTGTTCAATACTTTATTTTATTTTATTTATTTATTTATTGGTCAGAGACAGAGAGCACAAGCAGGAGAGCTGCAGGCAGAGGGAGAAGCAGGCTCCCCACTGAGCAAGGAGCCAGTTTCGCCACTCGATCCCAGGACCCTGGGATCATGACCTGAGCCAAAGGCAGATGCTTAACTAACTGAGCCACCCAGGCGTCCCCTAACTGTTCAGTTTTTTAAAGAGTAAGATAATTGCACTATTCATGAAGGAGCATGTGTTCATACATGTTTTAATACTCTTCCCCAAATTTCCACTTCTATCCCCTAGAAATGTAGAGATATGCATTTCTAGGATAAACCTATATATTGCAGCACTGTTCTGTATAAGGGAGAAATCTGAACAATGTAAAGTCTATCAGTGGAGGAATGGCTAAATAAAATTTTATGTAGTGATCCTAGGAAATACCATGTAGCCATTAAAAAGAATGAAGCAGAGAAACCTATGTATGCGGATGTGGGAAAATGTCCAAGCTACACAGTTAAACCAAAAAAGCAAACTGCGGGATAGTGTCGCATATTTCTTTCTAGGAGTTTAACAACAAACACAGTAAACAACCCAAAACCTTTGTAAGTATATGCGTGGCTATGGACCTATCGTGCATGCGCAGAGATTACGTGCACGTGCCTGGGAAAGGTCTGGAAACACACGCGAGCGGCTAGCCAAAGGTATTTTGGCAGAAAAGCCACTCCTCCCAGGCAAGGCCTCTGACTCTGACTACCCGCCTGTTTCCAGCCCCAGTAAGGCTGTACTGAGTGCGAAACACCTGCTCTCTCCCATGTAGTTCTCCCGAGGACCCTATGAGGCCGGGGGCCGCTGCGTGCACCGCAGAGATGGCAAAGCATCTCCATCTCCCCTGCCCAGCCCGGCCCGGTCTTGGACCCATCGTGGGCCCGTGGGCCAGTGGTTCCGCTTCGCGAGAATCATCCTGTTTGGACCCCCAGGTTGCATCCTTGCACTGTCGCCAACGTGTGCAACTGAGGCACCTGCAGGGGTTGAGGAGGAAATTAGCTTGACCTATGCCGTAACCGCCGCAGGACAGGTAACCTCCACGAGCCTCAGTTTACCGGTCTGGAACTCAGGGACCATTGGTGCAACAGGAGGTGATTTCATGTGGCTTAGGAGTGAGCGTTTTGTTTTGAGTTTATTTATTTATTTTAACTAATCTCTACCCCCAAAGCGGGGCTCGAACTCACCACCCGAGATCGAGTCGCGTCCTCCACTGACGGAGCCAGCTAGACGCCCCCAAGAGTGAGCGTTTTTAAGATGTATAATAAACACTGTACATGAACCTTGAGGTTTCAGATGGCACCTCTTTACCTTTAGGTTTCGCGTGGATGAGAACATTTTAATGCTAATCACAGAGATGGGGCTGGCCAGGCAAAAGTGACCGAAGTGGTAGGAGGACGTCTGGGGACATGCGACGAATGCTCAGCGCAGAGCCGATACTGGGGGGGCCGGGCCGGGGTCCCCCGGGGTTCCGTCCACCTCAGCTCGGGGACGCCGGTCCTCCACGCCCCTCGAGCCTAGCGCGTCGCCCCTGCGCCCTGTTGTCGCTCCGGCACGCTTCTGGGATCGCCTCCGGACCTCTCTCCTCCCTATGGCCTTCTCTCCTCTCCTCTCCTCTCCCTCAGGAGTCTGGGGAGACCTCCCCACAGAGCCCCCGCGGCAGGCCAGCCCCCAGCCCCAGCCTCCTCTTCGTCCCGCCCCGCGCTCCGCGGGCTCTAGGGGCTGCCCGCGGCCACGGCCCTCGGGATCCCGCCGCGCCCACCAGGACCACGCCCACCGATTTCCGCTGCTCCCTCAAACCGCGCCCAGACCACACCCCTCTGGGGGTCCCGCCACATCCTCCTTGACCACGCCCCTCCTGGACTACGCCTTCCACACCACGCCCCTCGGGATGTCTCGCCGCTCTCTCTATGGCCACGCCCTCCAAGAATTCGCCCTTCTTAACCCCGCCCCTCCCAGGTCCCGTCTTCCAATACCACACCCCTCCGGAATCTTCGCCGCAGCCTCCCTGACGACGCCCCTTCCAGATCTTCTTCCAAGACCACGCCCCTCGTGTTCCCGCCGGGGCCCGACCACGCCCCCAGCCACGCCCCTCCGCGCGGGTTCGGCTGCGAGCCCCCAGCCCCGCCAACCACCCGCACGACCCTGGGCGCCCCCGCCCTGCCCGCCCGGGCCTCAGCCTCCCGGGGCAGGACGCTTGCTCACTGTGCCTGCAGCTTCTCCGGCCCCCGAGTTTGGGACCCCGGCCCGAGTGCGTGTCCGCCTGGAGACCCGCGAGCGGCAGCCGCGGCCGGAAGGTGCCGCCCATCCTGCCGAAGGCTGGCTTGCTCGCCGCCCCGGGCAAACAAAGCTGGGCCTCCCGAGGAGGTGGAAGAAAACCCACTCTTCGGGAACCGAGACGCCGTTCGCACGTGGCCCCCCGCAGCCGCGTCCCTCCGCGTGTCCCGCTGGCTGCGCCGCAGCCTTCGAGCGGCCTGGACCTGAGCTGCGGGGACACTCCGGGGAGCCCCTGCACCCCGGCCTCCCCCACCTGCCCGGCTGCCATCCTCCGACTTCGGCCTTGTCGTTACCTCGGGCTGAGCCTCTGCTGGGAACTGCGAGAAAGGATGACCAGGCGGCCCCCAGCTCCCCAGGGTCCCCAGGTCCCGGGTCAAGCCGAGGCGCGTCGTTCCGGGACGCTCCGGAGGGAAGGGGCGGGGCTGAGCGTTTGGCCAGGTAGTCATCCCAGATGGCCTGGAGGGTGCGCAAGGTTTACCGGGGTCAGGACCGGAGACACCCCGCGAGGCTTCAGGATCAGGTCTTAGGAACCAGCCCTGCGGAGTGTGGCAAAGAGATCAACTAGGAGGTCACCGCAAGGCCTGCGGAGCCGCCCCCCCGGGAAGAGGGAATCCCAGGTCCTGGAGAAACCAAGTCTTGGGGACAGCAAAGGTGGATGGGTATTTAGATGACTTTGAGCATGGGATGGGAGCTCCCCAGGGCGCCTTACAGGCCCTGCTCAGCTTCTCGCGTGGTCTGGGGAGGGGGCCTGGGCAGGCCTGAGGAGGGGACCCCAGCACAGGTATCCCCTTCAAGGCGGCCTTGCCCTGAGGTTTTAACAGTACCATTCAGTAAATCAGAGACTCCCCCGCCCCCCACCTGGCAGAATCAAGCACTTGGCGGCGAGTGGGAGAGAAGGCAGGTTAAAGCAGTCCTCGGCAGGACCGGGTGCTTTTCCAAGGAAAGGGCACATCAAAGAGAGGACGCTCCTTCCACTGTTTGGGATTTCGGCTCCGTTCTACCTGGGATCTCCCCAGAGCCTCCCTCCCTTGCGCGCTGCCCTGCGGGGTCAGGGGTGGGGGCCCGGGGAACTCCGCCAGGGGTCCTGCTCTCTGGAAACGAACAATGGCTTAGCCCAAGATTTCCAGAGCCCTAGAAACTTAATGTTGAGAATGGTTGCCAGACACGTTAAAGGAGGGGGTTTGGCTTCTTGGGGGTGAACAGAGGTTTTGGAATATCTTCTCCACCGTGTGCGGAGCAACCATGCTAAGTTTTCCCGCTCTTATCACAGCCCCCCTGAGAAATAAGCACTGTTCCCCCTGTTTCAGAGACAGGGACGCGGAAGCTCCCAGAGGTCCCGCATCCCAGGAGCCCGGCTGTGTCCAATGGCCGCTGCCCTCCTGACACCTGATGGTTTTCTTCGGACTCGCTCAATTACTAGTTAACACGTTTTTCTTACAGACTTAATCCCTAACAAGCCTTTAAAATCAACGCTCTCTGTTGAGACAGCTGCTGTGGTTTCTGTCTCCTGACAGACTTCGGGACCAGGAGTTGGGGGGGTCAGGTTCGATAGCAGCCAGTGCCCCCCTCCTTCCCAGGCCCACATTCCGTGGCCCCGTGGGAGAGACAGCGCCACACGGTGACCTCTGAATGAAAGCCTCCGCTGGACCCAGGAAGCCAGACTTCCATCCCTTCACCATGGCGACTCCCCGCAGGCCCCCTAACTGGGTCACTCCCCCTGTGGACGGGTCAGCAGCTCCTGAGTGAGAAGGTATGTGGTTAGACCAGTGAATTCCGTGGGCACCTGCGCTTGGCCGCCGGGCTTCTGATGGGAACTGACTTCGTGATCAGAAGTCGTGTGGAATGCTAGCACAGCGAGCCAGGCGAACCCATGCATGGCGGGCTGGCAGGAACCTCGTGGGCGGGAAGGGCGGTTCCACATCCAGAGTCTTCCACGATGGGAAGGGTCCAGGTTGACCCACCTGCTGCTGGGTGGCTGGGTGGGCCCCTGCGCAGGCCCACTCGGGCGCTCAGTGTTGGTCTCCGCTGCTGGCACCGAGGCAGCGCTGGTGAGGGGAGGCCACTTGCTTTCCTGGGCCCAGCTCCTGCCACGTGGGGAGGATCTCCTTGAGCACTGTCCTTCGGGGCTTCCCTGGACTGGGGCTGGGGGGCTCCAGGTGCCCACGTTCCGCCGGAGCCGGCGTATCAGGCAGAATCGTCCGCAAACGGGACCTGAACTCTTTCCCTGGCAGTCAGCGGATCACAGGAATTTTCTATGAGGTCCTAGGATTAAGGGGAAAAGAAGCGAGGAAGCCAGAGTGTCTGTGGAGGGCGTGTGAGCTGCCTGCTCACACCACTTAGTTGTGCCCTCGGAACCCGCAGGGCCCGATCTCCCAATGCGTTCCACGTGATGGGAGGTGTGTGCGCTGCGCGGCCGGATCCTACGGCCTGGTGAGCAGGCTAGCGGGCGGCACACGCATGGCCGCTCGATGAGCCCTGGTCAGGCCCTCGATTTCGACCAGGGACCCACGTTCTGTAGAAAGGCAGGGATTTGCTCCAAAGCCCGAGGATCTACGCTTCGATTCTCCTCCTGGTGCTTCCCAGAGGCTTTGGCCAGCACCTGCCCTTGCCGTAGACCCTTCTCGTGCGTGTGCGGGTCCTCGCTCAAAACTACTGCTTGGTGTATTTCTTCAAACTGATTCATGGGCGCCTGGAAGGCTCAGATCTGCCTTAGGCTCAGGTCATGATCCCGGGGTCCTGGGACCAAGCCCCGAGTCAGGCTCCCTGCTCAGCGGGTTGCCTGCTTCTCCCTCTGCCTCTGATCCCCGCCCCCCCTTTCTCTCTCCAATAAATAAAATATTTAAATAAATAAATAGACTCACTATTTTTTACCTAAACAGAAGCAGCCTCCCTCTTAGCGATCGTATCAGTGACGGGCTGATTCTATTTTTTCTTCTGTACAGGTAAAATCAATACTTGAGATTGAAAATGAGAAGTTTTCATGCAAACTCTGCCCGCAGAACCCAGAGTGCTGTGGGGGCGCCCTGGGGGACACACCATCCAGGGGACAAGGGGCCAGGATGGGCACGGCTGGGCCCACGGGATACTGCATGATAGCACTTCGCAGTCCTTGCTCTTGAAACCAATTCAAATGTGACTCTGACCCGCAAGCTGGGTGGAAACTTAATTTCAGCTGTTACTAGGGTATGGTGGCCCATCTGCCACCGTGACGCTCTTCCAGAACTTTGCCACCACCACCCCCCGCCCCGCATCGAAAGTGGGGAGTCTAGTTACCGTCCCCTCGCTCTCGACAGGCTCACGACTCTCCTGTGGTCAGTGGAAGACTGCAGACGTGACTCGGCACCACAGAGGGTGACACTGCGGCCACCTCATAAGCTGGAACCAGGGACACCAGGTAGGAAATCTGACGCCCCCTGGGGAATCGACGTGGCAAGGAGGCTCCACTGACCGCCCTGGAACTGGGTGTGTGGGTGGCAGAGGGGCGCGTGATTCCAGTCTGCCCCCGCCCAGCCTGAAGTCCCGATATCCTGGGCTAAAAACAAACTGTCCCACTGTTGGTTTTTTGTGTTTTTGTGTGTTTTCCCAAACTCCCGCCGCACAGGAACTGTCTGTATTGAAGAAAAATGGTTGCTTTGTGCCAACAAGTTTGGGGTGGTTTCGAACATGGCAATAGGTGTGGTGGACTCTTACAGGTGGCCTTCTTCAGGTGACAGTGTGGTGACTTCCTCAGTGTACCTGTCCTCCCTTCCCATGCATCTGCCCCTTGTCCCCAAGCCGCCCACGAGCTTTGGGAAAGCTGCCTTCTCTCGAGGCTTGAAGGTGGACGGTGAAGCTAGGAACCAATCAATGCCGCCCGCACAGGTCCCTCATCCGGACAGCCACAGGCTCATGGCGGGGACACGTGGGACTCACTTGGAGCCAGTGATAGTGGAGAGGACGTTTGATGGGAACTTTTTAAAGAATATTTTATTTTTAAGTAATCTCTACACCCAACGTGGGGCTCGAACTCACCACCCTGAGATCAAGAGTCGTGGGCTCTTCCAGTTGAGCCAGCCAGGTGTCCCTGATAGGAACCTTTAAGAAAAAAAAGGAGGAGTCCTCCCTCTTAAGAGACAGACTCCAAAAGTACCCCCCCAACATGCATACAGGCCCCCGCCTCCCACAGCCGAAGAAGTTTGAAGTTCTGAGAAGCTTAGCGACCTTACTGTGACCAGCCTTAGGATGATAGCTGACACTGGAAACCAGATGAGAGGCAGAACACAGAACAGCAACCATAAACCAGAACACAGAAGGGAGTGCTGCTGGATCAAACCCACCCTGAAGCCCTCTCTAAGTGACCCCAGGCAAAGCCAGACAGCACATTATCTTCTCTTAACGAAGGAAATGGGTCAGGAGGAGGCATTTAAACTAAACAGTTTCGATAAGAATTCTGGGACTTCTGCTTCACATGTTAGGATAAGAACATTCTTCCTCCATCAGGATGGCGTTGTGCACAGACGTGAGCCCTCAACTCTATCTGCTCAAGGGAAATTGGTGTGGGAACGAAGCTGGTGTGCAGAAGTGGGAAGAGCCAAGAGAGCGGTGGAGAGACGTAGCCAGAGCCCTGATCATGTCAGAAACCTCTGGAAGCCCTGTCCACCTCTGCACCGTTCCGTTAGTAAGCTAATAAAGTGCCATGATTTTGTTTATTTCATTATTTAGTTTTTAGTTGTTGGAAATAGGCTTTATTTATTTATTTATTTATTTATATTAAGTTCAATCAGCCAACATATAGTACATCATTAGTTTTTGGTATAGAGTTCAGTGATTCATCAGTTGCATATAACACCCTGTGCTCATCACATCACATGCCCTTCTTAATGCCCATCACCCAGCTACCCCACCCCCCACTTGTTTATTTTTATATAAGCCCCAACCTGGGACTCGAACTCACCACGCTGAGATCAGGAGTCGCCCACTCCTCCGACTGAGCCAGCCAGGTGCCCCAATAGGCTTTATTTTTTAGAGCAGTTTTAGGTTCCCAGCAAAATGGAGCAAAAGGTACGGAGAGCTCCCCTGTACCCCTGCCCCCACCCATCATCTGATGTCCAGTCCAGCCCACTGTCAGCATCCCCAGCGGAGTGGGACATCTGGTGCAGTCAATGACCCGATACTGACACACCATGACCGCCCAAAGTCTGTAGCTGACATTAGGGTTTATGCTTGGTGCTGTACCTTCTGTCACCCCGAACACTGTCACACCCCTAACACTCCTCTGTGCCCCCCCTCATCCCCCTCCCCCAAACCCCGGCCACCACTGATCTTTTGTCTCTGTAGCTTTGCCTTTTCCAGAATGTCCTAGAGTTGGAATCATACCGCATGCAGCCTTTGCAGATCGGCTTCTTAGTAATAACGTGCACTTTGGGTTCCTCCGTGTCTCTTCATGGCGGGACGGCTCCTCTCCTGGCGGCGCTGAATAACGATATTCTGCTGTACGGCTGGACCACGGTTTATGTATCCGCTCACCCACTGGAGAACGTCTTGGCTGCTTCCGAGCGCTGGTAGTTACGGATAAAGCTGCTACAAACATGTAAGCGCAGGCTTCTGTGTGGACCTAAGCTGTCTGTTTCCTCTGGGAAACAGCAAAGAGTGCGATTGTTCATTTGCTAAGAGACGTTTAATTATGTAAGAAACTCTCAAGCTGTCTTCCAACGGGGCTGCACCGTTTTGCGCTCCCGCCAGCAATGGGTAAGAGCTCCGACTGATCCACACTGTTGCCAACATTCGGTGTCGCTGGCGTTTTGGATTTTGGCCATTGTCACAGGTGCGCGGTGGTATCCCGTTGGAATTTGCAATTCTTACTGATAGAGGGTGTGGAGCATATTTTCATATACTTAGTTGCCATCTGTGTCTCTTCTCTGGGGAGCCGTCTGTCCACATCTTTTGCCTGTTTACTAAACTGCAGATTCCTCTTCTTGTTGAGATTTCCGAGTTCCTGGTATATTTTGGATAACAGTCCTTTATCAGGCGTGTCTTTTGCAAATATTTTCTCCCAGTCTGTGGCTTCTCTTCTCACTCACTTGATAGTGTCTGTCATAGAGCAGAGTGGATGTTTTTGTTTTTATCTTTTTAAGTTTATTTTATTTATCTTAGAGTCGAGGGGGAGGGGCAGAGGGCAAGGGAGAGAGAATCTCAAGCAGACTCTGCCTTGAGCGCGGAGCCTGACGCAGGGCTCGATCCCAGGACCCTAAGATCATGACCTGAGCCGAAATCAGGAGTCAGTCAATTCACTGCGCCCCCCAGGCACCCCACAGAGCAGAAGTTTTCAATTTTAATGAAGTCCGCCTTATTAATTATTTCTTTCATGGATCATGCCTTTGATGTTATATCTAAAAGTCCTCACCAGGCAGCGGGTGGCTCAGAGGGTTACGTGTCTACCTTCGGGTCAGGTCATGATCCCAGGGTCCAGGTCCTGGGATCAAGTCCCGAGTTGGGTTCCCTGCTCAGCGGGGAGCCTGCTTCTCCCTCTGCCTCTGCTGCTCTCTCTGTCTCTCATGAATAAGTAAATAAAATCTTTAAAATAAATAAATAAAATAAAAGTCATCACCATGCCGAAGGGCAGCTAGATATTCTTCTACGGTATCTTCTGGGAATGTTATAATCTGACATTTAGTCTATGATCCAGTTAGAGTTAATTTTGGTGAAGGGTGTGAAGTGTATGTCTAGATTCTCCTTTCTGTGTGAGGATGTCCAGTTGTTCCAGCGCCATTTGTTGAAAAGCATAATTTCATTTAAGTGTTTGAATTTACATACAGTCCTTATCCATGGGGCATGCGTCCCAAGACCCCCAGCGGACGCCTGAAACCGTACTAGTACTGGGCCCTGCATAGACTGTTTTTTTCTCCTTTACATTTCATGCCTATGATAAATCTTAATTTATAAATCAAGCACGGTGGGGCACCTAGGTGGCTTAGTCGGTGAAGCAACTGCCTTCGGCTCAGGTCATGATCCCAGGGTCCAGGGATAGAGTCTCGGGTCCTCCTCCTTGTTCAGCGGAAGGCCTGCTTCTCCCTCTGCCTGCTGCTCTCTGTCTCTGTCAAATAAATAAAATCTTTAAAAAATACATATAAATTAGGCATTAGTGAGTGATTAACAACAATAACTAATAATAAAATAGAACAATTATTCACACTGTATGACGATGGTCTCTCTCTCTCTCTTTCCAAATATCTCATTGTCCTGTGCTCCCCCTTCTTGTGATGCTGTGAGTTGATAAGCCCACGTGGTGAACTGACGCACGCAGGTGACCTAGCATTAGGCTGCCGTTGACCTTCTGAGGCTGAGTCAGAAGGATCATCTGATCCTAGCGGTGGTTGACCACAGGTCACTGAGGCCACGGAAAGTGAAACCGTAGATAAGGAGGGACTATTGTACAGTAAAATGTGACCTTCTTCTCGCTCCCAAGAGCTTTATCATATATGTAGGTTCGTGTAAGGATCACCGCCACGAGGAGGCAGAGCGGCTCCACCCCCTCCAAGTCCCTCCCCTCAATGCCATCAACACGGGCTCCTGGGGGTGCGTGGCCGCGCTGTCACTCAGCCCAAGGCCGCTGAGACCCTTCCGCGCCCGTGCCCGTGACACCGTCCATCACGTTTGCTGAGCAGCGCTCTGTGATCCAATCAGCTGCGCAGTTGATCCGTGCGCTCGCTGTGTTGCCCGGTTTTGAAGACTCGTTAAAGTTTCCATGAACATTGGTGTACAGGTTTTGCATGAATAGGAAGTTTCATTTCTCTAGGGTAGATACCCAGGCGTGGGTCCCTTTATTTTTTTAAGGTCCGTTTATATTTTTCTTTTTTTTTTTAAGATTTTATTTGAAATTGTTTTTTTTTTTTTCATTTATTTTTTTAAGATTTATTTATTTGACAGAGAGAAAGCACAAACAGGCAGAGTGGCAGGCAGAGGGAGAGGGAGAAGCAGACTCCCCACTGAGCAGGGAGCCCCACATGGGGTTTGATCCCAGGACCCCGAGATCATGACCTGAGCCAAAGGCAGACGCTTCACCGACTGAGCCACCCAGGCACTCCTTTTAAGGTCAGTTTTAAGGTCAGTTTAAATTGGACTTGCTGTTACTCAAATGGAAAGCATTTGAGCAAACACACCTCTCAGACTGCTGGGTCGTGTGTGGGGCCCAGGCACCGTACGCTCTCCAGTCCTTAGTCGTAGGTCCGTGGTGCTGTCAGCTGGGACTCCCATGATGGCAGCCCACACGGCCCCCACAGGTCTGGAGGCTCTGCTGTTTCCATGGCACTTAGAAAGTTGGGGTTCTTGGGGCCCCCTGGCTGGCTCAGTCGGTAGAGCATGTGACTCTTGATCTCAGGGTCATAAGTTCAAGCCCCACTTTGGGGTTAGAGATTACAGGGAAGGAAGGAAAGAAGGAAGGAAGGAAGAAAAAAGAAAGAAAGAGAGAAAGAAAGAAGAAAAGAAAGGGAGAGAGAAAGAAAGGGAGAGAGAAAGGAAGAAAGGGAGAGGGAGAAAAAGGGGAGGAAGGAAGAAAGAAAGAAGGAAAAGAAGTTGGGATTCTTGGGTGAGGTGGGGCTCCCATATCTAGGACCTGTCTTCCTCGGTGTTCCAAGCAGCCAGCCCCCTGAAATACTGTCCCCTTCCTAGGCACTGATAGCAAGTAGGCTCCACGGACCTGCGGTGGTTGTGAAATATGCCCACAGAGTCTTTGATGCTCCTCCCATGATTCCCCTGCCCTTGAGGACGGGCCATCCTCAGCACCTGGCTTGTGCTCAACAGATGTGGCAGGAGAGAGGCTGTGCGACTCCTAGGTGACATCAGAACAGGCATTCACTTCTGTGCACGCGACACCTCCCTGGAGGCCTTCCTCCCCAGCGGCCACATGGAAAGGCCTCCTGTAGGTGTTTGGCCACCAGTCCGGCTGAGGTCCCAGCCAGCAACCCGCGTGTGCGTGATTGAGTGGCCGTCGGTCATTGCAGCCACCAGCCTTTGAGTCCAGTCCTGAGCTGACACTGCAGAGGGACCAGCTGTCCCCAGCGAGCACTGCCCGAATAGCAGATTTGTGAGCAAAATCAGCTGTGTCATTGTTTAACCCTAAGGTCTGGGGTGTTTATTCCGCAGGAATAGATAACTGGAGCAGGACCCCCCTTCCGTCCCCAGATTCTGTTCTCCAGGCCTTATAGCTGTCACTGCTCCCCACCCGCTGGGCACCCGGCATAACCTCCTCGATGACATCAGCTCTGAGAACACTAAAGCCAGAAAGGAGAAGGCAGTGACTGGCTCCTTAGGCCCCCACCACCTTCTCCCACCTCTACAATTCTGGAGTTCAGGTTAGCACCTGCAGAGACCGCATTGCCAGCATTCCTGACACCTGGATACATCTACCTGCTGTAATTCCAGACAACGCAACGCGAGGAAGTAAGGTGCGCTGTGTCCCAACCTCGGGCACCTGCTATTCTAAACGCTCCCCTTTCCGTGGGCTGAGGTCCCAGCTGCAACCATGCAAATAAGGGTGACCCTCTACGGGATGGAGGGACAGTGGCATCCGGGCAGCCTGGGTCCCTGGATGACCCATCTTGAGCCACTCTGCCGTCCTCGGCATTGCTATGCAACACAGACAGAAACTTCTACCTGCTTCGAATGACCGTATCAGGGTTTCTTTGTTACAGCAGCTTAGCCTCGACCCAAATACCCTTGGAAGTGAGAGTCTCAAGCCCTATGACTTAACCTTCCCTGAGCCAAGGGTGCGGGAGAGCCCAGCTACTTCCCAAAATGGGACAATAAAAACACAGGCAGGAAAAACCCAACCAATAATCAGGAAATTATCCTGCTACTTAGAGAAGGATACTCAAAACCCGTGCTGGCAAAGGGGGCCGTGGGAAGCTGGGAGGGGGAGAGCCTGCCTTCGGATGGAGCTATCGGGGAGACTCCTGCGGAGACGAGACACTAAATCAAAGGCGGGATTTGGACCCTCGGGAAAGGGGCTCAGGCAATTCAGATAAAGGAAAGAGAGCCAAAGGGCAGAAGTGGGAGACGGCCAGATCCTTTGTGGAGACACGAAAAAGATGGTACGCAGTTCAAAGAGATAACTACACAGAAGTCAATACTTCGGGACTTAAATTCAACATGGCAAATCCTAAAAGATTCTTTCCTGTTTCTATTAGACAAATGTCTGCAAACAAATCTTTACTTGATGAGAAGCTTAAACATAATTACACCTAGTCTATTACATGCATATTTCATTGCTTTATTAAATCCTTCAAACAGCATAGCTCTTGGAGGTATAATTAACCTCTTTCGAACACTAACCTCACAACAGAAGGAATGAACCATTAGCTTCAGATAGTCTTTCTAAAAACCCTTCAGTCCGTAAGCCCTGCGGTGACACGGAGTGGAGCCATGGGGTCATGGCCTAAGGGAACAATGGTGGTGGCGCCCCGCTCACATGCTCCCCCCTGCGTTCTTCGGGTAATCAACTTTCCAGCCATAAGCAAGGGTCCATCCGCCCAGCCCGGACCGTAGCAGTACCCCATTCCCCAGGCCTCAGTGATTGGACCAGAGGTGGACACATGAGCCAGGCAGGGCCAATCAGAGTCCTTCCCTGGGATCCACATACAGAGGCAGGCAGAGACCTGCGGAGAAGAGGGATGGGCAGAGACCCAAATGTGCCGAGTCCCACTTTCAAGGGCCTGCAGCCCTTCCTTCAGTTCCCAGGATCCCACCGCACTACCGTGCCACTAAATCCTCCCCTGAGTTGGATTTCTGTTCCCTGGCCACTGAGAATCCCGACTCACGAAGTGTGAACCTGAATGCCATATGGCAACAAATTTAAAATGCCCTTGATTGTGAAATATACTGGTATTTCGAGAGCCATTGAGAAAGAGGGAAATGCTGTCAAGTAGCCGTGACAAGCCATCGACTCTAAGATGCGTCCTGGTTTCAGAAATAGAAAATATGGGGGGAAAAGAACTTTCTAGAACTGATAAAGTGTGGTAGCTGTGTGCCCTTGGACGAGTTACCGAATCTCTGGGATCCTCAGGGTCCTCATCCGCTGGATGACAATTCCCACGACACGGCATTGTGAGGATTAGAAATAACCGACCGGAAGTATCTGCACACATGTTCTCAGCAGCGTCATTCAGAAGAGCCCCACATCGGAAACACCTAGACGTCCGTCAGCTGGTGGACGGATAGGCAGAACGCGGGCTAGCCATGGCGTGCCGACCCTGGGCTATGCCGTGCTGAAGCCTCGAAAACAAAGAAGCCAGACGCGAGAGACAGCACAGGGTATCATTGATTTATGTGAAATGTCCAGAAAAGACACATCTATAGAGACAGAAAAATGGATGAGTGCTCGCCTGGGGCAGGGAGAAAGCAGGCGTCAGGGATCTTATCCGGGTAGCGGACACCAAAATCAACAGTGACAGCCTCGCAACTGGGTAAATTTACTAAAAAGTCATTGGGTTGACTCAAAATGAGTGAAAGAGACAACATGTAAAATATGACTTGATAAAGTGATTTTTAAAAATAGATGTTAAGTGTCTACAATAGACTTGCTGGGTGCTTGGGGGCCAGGTTCCTGAACCCATAAGGCCCCCCTTTCCGGGCAGTGGGAATGGGAAGGGTGGTCGTCTATACATCCTGCTCCCCAGGGGGGGTGGGTTACACAGAGCAAGCGCTGCTTCTAGAAACGACTCTGCTCAGAGACAGCAGAGAGCAGACTGGAGACCCTCAACCCTCCCACCCCTCCACCCACTGCCACCATCACACACAGACCAAGAGGCTGGTGACCTACAGGGTCTCAGGTCTGGACTCAGTCACACTCAAGAAATATAAACAAGGTTGATTTCACATCCTGCAACCCCAAGTTGCTTCCCCAAGACTCTTCAATTCAGCCGAACCCTACACTTGTCCACGTCCCTCCTCATGCTCGGGGGGCAGGGGCCCAGACACCTGGCCAGCCATCAGCTAAGTGACTCTCAGCGTGTGACCTGCTCGGCCCCTGCCGAAAACACGTGACCACAGGCCCAGAAAGACCCTTCGAAAAAGGCCCTCCAGCACAAGACCCGGATTCGGTTGGGCCCTGCCTTGTCCCCAGGCGAGGCCCTGGCCTCCCTTCCCTACCCCTGCCAGGCCCGCTGGACGAATGTGGGCTTCGGGGTCAGGGAGCCCGTCGGGCCTGTGACCTGGGGTGTCCACTCTGGGAACCACGGCACCAAGAACCCCAGGGCTCCACGTTCCGGCACGTCTTTCCGGTTTTCTGTGGCCTTGCGTGCTCTCAGGACATGGTGACGGAGGCCAGGCAGGGAGTCACAGGCAGGCCCGAGGCTGCCGGCGGGGCCGACAGCCTCTGAGCAGTGCCCACGCTGGCCCTGATGTTCCCGTGGCCCCTGATCCAGGCAGCCCCATGCTGCCTACGTCTGCTCCTTTCCCTCACCCACCCTCTCACTGCCACTCAGCTCCTGCTCCTTTTAAAGGCTGCTTCATCTCCAGAACCACCCTGTCTTCAGGCCCCAGGACCCACTTGACTCTGCCCCTGGCTGCCAGGATGGCCCAGGGCAGCTGAGGGTTGATGTCGAGCTTAGCACCATTCCCCTCCAGGCTCCCAGGGAGACAAGCCACCCAGAGAATTGGCCTCAGATACTGTGGCAGAGGTTGCTGGTGGCCTCCCCAATATCTGCTGGTCCCTTCTTCCTTGGTGAGGGACAGGGCTGAAATCTCTGCTCCCGCCTTTCTCGCAGGTAGGGCTTGTAAGAGGAAGTCGCAGGATGGGGTAGAAAGCTCTCTAAAGGGGGCCAACTCAACAGGGAACTGAGCCCTCTTGATCCTTCCCACCTTCCACCTTCCACCTTCCAGGAACTGGGAGGCAAGGGCTGGAGCGCCAGCAGCTACTTTGCGTCACAAGGCAGCCTCGAGAGTGGAAGCCATTATTGAACCGTGAAGCCACCATCCAATCCTGGGATCCCTGCCTCCCAAATTCGTATGTAAGAGACAGACACTCATAACTGCATTCAAAATCCACTCCGTTTCACACAAGACGCGTCTTCCTGAAAACCTGCTTGGCAAATAAAATGTTCGCTCATTGACTTCCACACAGGGGTTGTCAGTCCTAAACAAGTCTCCCTAAAATATTCTGTGCAAATCATTATTTTTACAAATCTAGTTGCGGTTCCCCATTGACTGTGAAGCTTCGAGATGACTGTGGTAGGCAGTCCTCGGCAGTCAGTGACGCCTAACCAGAGTTGTTTTGAGGTTTTCAAATTTGTCACTCCTCACTCAGCTGGGTAATGACTAGTAAACAGCCCTTGGAAAGTTCCAAGGAGCCACTTGAAAGAGAAGAATCTTTTTGTAAGATCAGAGTAATTCCCATCCCTGATGTGTTCCGTGACCTTGCATTTCTTAGATCAGTGACCGCTGAGGGCATCTGCCTGGAGGGTGGGGCTCATGCCCCAGGGAAGAGATGGCTTCAGAGGCAGGCCTTGCTGGCCCAGGGGACCTTGGGACCAGTGGGCTGACCCGACAGCCCCCAGTCCTCCTCCCGTAACCGCCCACCCTTGAAACCGCCGCGTCCAGGGCCTGTGAGCGGGCCTCAATGAGTCCCTGGGGACTTTCTCCCCAGAGGCAAGAGACTGCACCCTCCCCAGTACATTCATGGCCCAGGGTGTTGTTATTAAGCATTTTGAAAGGGTCTGAGGTCAAGTCTGTTTAAGACTATACAGATCTCACCGCTTCGGGCCTTGCCTGCCTCAGTCCCACTGTTAAAGGCCCAGCTTCCTGTCGTCACAGACCACGGGGCACCGTGCTGGGCTCTGGGGAGCTCTGGTGGCATCCTCCAGGACCTAGTTTGAGAAGGGGGGTGGGTGGCAGGGAAGGAGTAAGGCTCATGGCCAGGACTCAGCACCAGCTCGAAACGCCTGTCCAGCCAGTGCTGGGCTACTTAGAGTGCGGATGTCTTAGCTGCTGGGAGGCTGGTACCCTGCACCCCTCCCCGGCACACTCTCAGGAGGGGGATGGGGGGAGGATGGGGCAAGACTTTCCCTGTGTGGGCAGGGCGATAGGCCCTGCATGCGGCGGCCAGAAGAGGAAGTGACCCTGGAGGTGGAAAAGGGCGGGGCCAGCACTGCCCGGGAGGGGGAGGGGAGGGAGAGAAGAGAGGAGGAAGGGGGAGGGGAGGGGAGAAGGAGGGGAGGGCCCTGGGGTGTACAGGAAGCAAAGGAAAGATGCTACTTCCTTCCTGGCCGCTGCTTCCAAGTCTTGTGATAAAAAGAGGAGTTCTGGGGGGCGGGGAGGTGGGGGTGCCTGGCTGGCTCAGTCACTTGACCCTGGGCCTCTTGATCTCCCGGTTGCAAGTTCGAGTCCCTCCTTGGGTGTAGAGATTATTTAAAAATAAAATCTTTTTTTAAGGTTTTATTTTGTTATTTGAGAGCGCTCACAATCTGGGGGAGGGGCAGGCAGAGGGAGAAGCAGGCTCCCGGCTGCGGCTCCAACCCAGGACCCTGGGATCATGACCTGAGCCGAGCCGAAGGCAGATGCTTCACCGCCTGAACCACCCAGGCGTCCCTTAAAAATAAAATCATAAGAAAGAAACAAAGAGTGGGCTGGCAGGACTGTGCGGTGGGCGCACCTGCTAGAGGCAGATCTGGTGGCTTCAGGGCAGCACCTGGCCAGAATATCATGCCAGCACCCTCTGCCACCTCACCCGCCTGCCTGCCTGCCTCAGGGCCCCAACACTCGGCCCTCCCTTTAGTACCTATGGAAGCTTCTGGGCCCAGCAAGCAAGGCCTCTGTTCCCCACCCGCTCAAGGACATGGCTCCAGCCGCTCTCCCCTCGCCTCTCCTCATCCCGGTCAGCGGGGACAGTGCTGCCGTTTCTCCCAGCTGAAAAAGCGCTTCCAGCTCACCTCCCTCCCCAGCTACCGTTCTCCTCTCCCTTTACAGCGAAATCTGGTGTCCCCACTTCCTCCCTTCGCTCCCTCCTCTCCTGGACTCTCCATCATCAAGCTTTGCCCTCCCAGTGCCTCCAAAACTGCGCACTTGCCAATGTCACCAGTGACGTTCTGTCTTGTTATTGACCTTGCATCGACAGTTGATGGGAGGCTCACTCCCTTCTCCTGGTGACACCTTTTAGGGGCTTGTGGGTCAACCGTACCTGCCTCTCTGCTCCTTCCAGGCTTTCTGCCGGTCCCTCCTCATCTCACTGGTTTCTGTGTTAGGGGGCGTCCCTGGCTCAATCCATCCATGGACACCCTCTCTTCTCTCTCCAGAGGCCCTCCCTGGATGGGCACCACCCAACACAAGTTTCATATGAACCACAGTGTGCTCTATCTGTATACAATGCAATACTATTCAGCCATCAAGAAGAAATGAAGCCTTGCCCTTTGCAACAACATGGATGGAACTACAGGCTATTATGCTAAGCGAAACTAGTCAATCAGAGAAAGACAACTGTCATATGATCTCACTGATACATGGAATTTAAGAAACAAAACAGAGGATCATAGGGGAAAAGAGGAAAAAATAAAACCAGATGAAATCAGAGAGGGAGACAAACCATAAGAGACTCTAAACTCTAGGAAGCAGACTGAGAGTTGCTGGAGGGGAGGGCGTGGGGAGATAGGGTCACTGGGGGACAGGCATTAAGGAGGGCACGTGATGGAACGAGTACTGGGTGTTATATACGACTGATGAATCACTGACCTCTACCTCTGAAACCAATAATACATTATATGTGAATTGAATTTAAATAAAAATTAAAATAAATAAAAATAAATAAATTTCTAGTAGCCATTTTTAAAACTAAAAAAGAAACAGGTGAAATTAGTTTTACTAGTGTATTTATTAACCCTAGATAGCCCAAATAGTACCGTTTATTTTTTTTCTTTTTCTTTCTTTTTTTTTAAGATTTTATTTATTTATTTGGAGAGAGAGAGAGAGAGAGAGAGAGAGAGATCGCACAAGAAGGGGGAGCGGCAGGCAGAGGGAGAAGCAGGCTCTCCTCCAAGCAAGAAGCCTGATATGGGACTTGATCCCAGGACCCCAGGATCCTGACCTGAGCCGAAGGCAGATGCTTCACTGACTGAGCCACCCAGGCGCCCCAAATAGTATCATTTAAACATATATTCAATGTAAAAATTATTTATCAGATATTTTACTTTTCTGTAGTAAATCTTCAAAACCCAGTGTGTATTTAACACCTACACCATCTCTCAATGTGGACACTAAATTTTCATTGGAAATTCTTTTTTTTTCCTTTTCTTTTCTTTTTTCTTTTTTTTAGTAATCTCTACACCCAACTTAGGGCTCGAACTTAAGACCCAGAGATCAGGGGCGCCTGGGTGGCTCAGTCGGTTAAGTGTCTGCCTTCAGCTCAATCATGATCTCAGGGTCCTGGGATCCAGCCCCGCAAAGCCCTGCTCAGCAGGGAGTCAGCTTCTCCCTCTCCCTCTGCCTCTCCCCAGGCTCTCTCGCTCTCTCAGATAAATAAATTATAAATAAATCTTAAAAAAAAAAAAAAAAGACCCCGCGATCAGGAGTGTCACGTGCGTGCTCTTCTGACCCAGCCAGGCGCCCCCCTCATTGGAAATTCTTGATCTGTATTTTGATTTCATAAATGCTACAGTTGAAAAAGTAGACCGACACATGCAAGTGTTTCCACGAGCACACATTTTCCAATAACCGAATCATGTTATCAGTTTTTAAAAATTAAATTAATTACAATGATATCTGGGCCTGTGGCTCCCTCGTCGTTGCGCACGGAGCTCGGTCAGCCCGGGAAACTGGCTGTCCCTGCCGGTGACTTCCCCGCGGTTACCTCCAGCCCGCGCATCTCGACACGGCAGACCCGTCCGACCGGTGCCTACACAGCCCTGCACTTGGATGCCTAACGGGTGCCTCAAACCTGACCTGTTCAAAACGGGGCTCCCCCCTCCCCCCGAAGTAGCAAGGCCAGTTTTCTCCGCCTCAGTTAATGGCATCAACTCTCTTCCTGCTGCTCAGGCCAAAACCTTGCTCCTCTCCTTGACTCCTTTCTCTCTCTCCTACCTCCTCGCTGGCCTGGCAATACATCCTGTCAGCCTTTCCTTCTGGATACTTCCAGGATCCCGCCACTCCTCCCGTCGCGTCCCCCGCCTTGGCCACGCCCCATCGGCTCCGCGGGGTGGAGGGTCGGTCTGGTCTGGTCTCCTGGCCCCGCTCCAGCCGCCGGCTGCTCCCCGCTCAGAGTGCTGCTGGGAAAAGAAGTCGCACTGGTCCCTCCTCTGCTCAGAACCCTGCAGGGCTCCCATCTCCCCCGGGAGAGGAGCCCGAGTCCTTACAATGGAGCACGAGGCCCTCCAACAAGCGACCCTCCGCTCCCGCCCGTCCACCCCCAGCTTCTCAGGAGCCTCCAACGGCGGCGGCCACACCGGCCCCCGGGCTGTCGCGGAGCGCAGAAGGCCGCCAGATGTGTCTGCAGGCCTGATTCCCTCGGCCCGTCCTCAAAACTCCCTGTCGCCTTCCCAGTCACCTACCCAAAGACGACCTCTCCTGCGCGTTTCGTCTCCTGCTTCCTGCTGGTTTTTTCTTAGCCCTTACCACACCTAACATGTTCTGTGCTCTACTGACGCTATTCCGTCTCTTCCATTACAGTGTGCAAGCTCCAGGAGGAGTGTGTGTGTGTGTGTGTGTGTGTGTGTGTGTGTGTGTGTCTGTCTGTCTGTCTTCGCTGCTCGAGCCCCAGTGCCCAGAATGGTGCCTGGACCCTGTAAGGCCTTGCATCCATATTTCACATGAACGAATGAATGACTTCCAGGCAGGGAGAAAAGTTGGAGCAAATCCAGGGGCAGCTGCTACCTTCAGAAGCCCGAAGCGGAGGCGGGGGCCCGGCCTCTCCACCCCGGGGCCGCGCGGGCCCTGCTCTCTGCGGGCGGGCGGCGGGGGCGGGAGCCTCAGCGCCCGGGATCGCGGCGGGTCTGGGACGGACAGGCTGTGGGAAAGGCAGAGGTGGCTCGGCTTCCTCTGGGGCTAGGGAATCCCGGCCGATCGGGGGGGTCCGGGAACACGGAAAAGCAGAGCCGTCTTTAAACGCAAGGTGGGGGTTTGTTTTGAGGATCCTAAAAGACGAACGGCCCCTCGGGCCGGCGCGGAGGGCGGGCCGGGCTTTGTCCCGGGAGGAGGAGCCACGGGCCCCGGCCGCGCGCGTCGCAGGCCTGCCGGTGCGCCCCTCGCCGTCCCCCGCCCCGCGGGACCGCAGCCCGCGACCCGTTCCAGGCGGCCGGCCCGGGGGCGGTGAGGCTGGGGTGGGCGGCCGAGGTCGCGCAGCGGAGCCTACATCGGCTCCGTCTTCCATCCCGCCCGCGGGCCTCGGGGGCCGTGCAAGCCGAGCTGCCGCCGTTGGGAGCCGGGCGCGCGGCCCCCGGAGCCACTGGAGCGCGGGGCAGAAAAGGCGGGCGCGGGGCCAGGGGTGGACGCTCTGGGAGGCCTGGGAGGCGGGAGCGGGGCCCCGGGAGGCGGACGCGGAGAAGCCGGGGAGGCGGGCGCGGGGAGGCCCGGGAGGCGGGCCCTGAGCCGGGGGTTGAGGGCGCGCGTCCCGGCCGGGTTTACAAAGAAACGCCCCTTCCCGGGGCGCCCTGGAGCCGCGCCAGACTTCCCCGGCCCTGGCCGCCTGACCCCGAAGCGGCCCAGTATTTATTTATCTTGGCGGAGGAAGGCGGGGCCTCTGTCTGAGAGACGAAAATCTTTCCAGGAAGTTTGTACCTATTAATACTTGGGTTCCTGGCAGCTGCCTGCAGCGCCGGGGGCCGGGGGCCAGCCCGGGGCGCTTCCCGGGCCGGTCCCTGTTCGTGGGAGGCTGGGGCCGCGGGATCCGCGTGGGGCGCGGACGCTCGGGACCGGCGGGCCCGGGGGAGAGAGGGGACCCGGGGCTACGACGAGAGCGGGGGCGGCGGAGAGGGCCCCTGGGCCACCAGCTGTGGGCGATTAGCGGGCGGGGGCGCAGGAACGGCGGCGCGGGGAGCCCCCGCTAGGAAGGACGGACTGCGTTCCTGGGGCGCCGGGGACGGTCCCGACCTTGTGCAGTCACAAGACGGGAGGGCGCTGCAGCAGAAACTTGACCTTTCGGAGCCCGTGTGCTCCTCCCAACCACCTTGCGAGCTCTTCGTTAGCTCCAGTCTACAGAAGGGGGAGACGGAGCTCAGAGAAGTTAAATAAGCCTCTCGAGGTCACCGCGCTGCAGTCCAAGCGAGGTCCCAAAGTTTGGACATATGCCTTGCGAGACAGGGTCCCTTGGAAGTAAATGCAACAGTGTTCTTCCTAGAGTGTCAGCCAACAGAATGGTCCCCTAAAGGGGGACCACGGGAACAGGACGGGCGTCCGCACGCAGCAGCGCGGGGCTGGCGGTTTGGGTGGTCCCCTCCGTCACCGCAGAGACGCCTGCTCAGGCTTTCAGCCAGTCACATCTGGAACGCTGATCATTTTGCCAACTCGATCTGTAACACCCCTCCAGTGCATATAGGTAGGTAGGATTTGAGGCGGTTGACATAGCCCCCTCTGGAGTGTGGGTTCCCGGCAAGGACACTCCGATGCTAAGGAACTGTCCCCAGCGTGAAAAGGGAAGTCATCACACTGCCTCTTCCCCAGTATCCCGAAGGGAGTCCTGGACACAGGGCATCCTTCCCGCCCAGGAGTCCCAGCCCCAGCTGCTCAGGGACTCTGTCTCACGTGGAGGTAGGTCCCTACTCCAGGGCCAAACCCGGAAGCACTTGGAGGAAGTTTGTCTCCTTCTCACTATGGTCGCCAGGGTCCCCTCCCCCATCCCCCTCTGAGCCCCTCCTTGGCCACCCACGTTTCTCCTGGGTGGCCCAAGGACCAGAGAAAAGGACGGGACACATTCAGGCATTTTAAGGTGGGACTTGCTGGCAGGAAACTCTTCCCCTACCCACTCTCTGAGGAAAGTCCCCGATGAAGCAGGCGCACTTGGAGCGCTGCCTGCCACATCTGTCTCGCTGGGACGCCAGGCTTGGTGATCGGCAGGGAATCTCAGCGCTCTGCTGGCTACCGTCAGCAGGGGAGGCTTTCTGAAAGCTGAAGCCCTCAAGCATGGCTTCCTCCCCGGGAGCTTTCTTTCTCTGGCCTGAGCCATACCCAAAGAGCCCTGCTTCGATTTGCATTCATGCTGCCCAGGGTTTCGGGAGGGGGGCGTCCGTGGAACAAATGCCCTCTCCCCAGCTTGGGTGGGCCAGGCCTGCCAGCTGCCTTCACTTCGGGCTGCAGAAAGCCTGCCAGGCTGCCGTGTGCAGGGGCCTGGAAGCATGACTGGTATCATCAGCTATTTTAATGCAGAGTTAGGCACACAATCCTTGCTAAAAATAAATACAAAGGAAAACCCCAAAGTAGCTAAGCCTATTTCAATACCTTTTATTTTTCTTGTTCCTGGTTCTTTTGTCTTCCCCTTGCAAGTTTGGAGGCGCATTTCACACAGGGCCCACCCTGAGTGTTCTCAAGGTTCCCACCCCAGTCCCAGGGAAACACAGCCCAAACTTGATCATCAGTGAGAACAGCCGGAGGGAATAGAAGGAAGAGAAGAAAGAGGATCCAACAGCCATTTCTTTGAGTGCAATTTATATTAAATGGAATGATGGCGTCACTTCTGAGACAGGATAACTAAAAAGAGCTGGGGGTGATGGGCCCTATTCCCAATGCCCCCCTTCTAGCTCTCCAGGAGGGAATGAATGTTTGCAAAGCACCTCTTTTTTTCCCCCTTTCTTTTTAAGATTTTATTTATTTATTTGAGAGAGAGAGAGCAGGGGCAGGGGCAGAGGGAGAAGCAGACTCCCACTGAGCAGGGAGTCTCATGGGGGCTCCATCCCAGGACTCTGGGATCATGACCTTAGCCGAAGGCAGATGCTTCACCCACAGAGCCACCCAGGTGTCCCTGCAAAGCACCTTCTTAGGAAATGGCTAGCAGAATTCCCTCCTCTGAGGGAGCAGAGCAATCCGAGTGTCTTTGGGCTCCTGGGGCATCACTGCTGACCTTTTCAGAAAGGAAGTGTAGGGGAGGAAATTTTTTCCCTCTCTCCTCCTGGGCTCTTTGGCGGGCTGATACAAGCTAGATTAACAGGAGAAAACAAATTTAATTACTTATGGACAGGGTCGGTTGAGGCTTCCACGCATTCCAGAGCAAAGGAAGGGGTGGGGGCTGTGCACCAGAGGGGAGGAGGGTGATTCACGGGGCAAGAGAGCGGGTGCTCGGTAATTGGGTTTTGCCCTCATACAGGTAGGTCTTTCAGATAAAAAGTTATCTCTGGTAACAGCTCTCTTTCTGGGCCAGGCCCCCTATCTAAAAAATTTCAGGTAGTTAAGAGAGAGGTAAAAGTTTTTCTTGAGTCTGCTGGGTTTTAATTGCCTTCAGCTCAAAATAATTGACATACCAAGTTCGCATATTTTGGGGTCACGTATTTTGCTCCCCATCAGAAGCAAAGGGGGCAGACACCTTTGGGGTATCCACTGTTCAATTAGTCAAACAAGGAGGCCACTACACTGATGTGGTTCTAATGCCGTGGTGGCCAAAATCCAAGTCTGTACATGGCTCAAGGTCATGAAATCAAAGCCAGAGTGACGATCACAAAGCCAGCTAGGCTTAAGCTATAGCCAAGTAAATGGTTTCCTTTCTTTGCTCTGCACTTTCTCTACGTAAGTCCTGCCCCTGGCTCCTGGTGGAGCACTCCTAACCACTTCCTGTTTGGCGCTGGGCCAGTCCAAACAATTTTTCTCCAGTAGATTCTTTTTTTTTTTTTTTAGATTTTTTTTATTTTTATTTATTCAACAGAGACAGAGACAGCCAGCGAGAGAGGGAACACAAGCAGGGGGAGTGGGAGAGGAAGAAGCAGGCTCCCAGTGGAGGAGCCTAATGTGGGGCTCGATCCCATAATGCCGGGATCACGCCCTGAGCCGAAGGCAGACGCTTAACCGCTGTGCCACCCAGGCACCCCTCTCCAGTAGATTCTTAAAATGCCTCTTTTTTTTTTTTTTTTTTTTAAACACAACCTCACAACCTGAACTGGAATCAACGGCCTTTCTATTTTTCTGGGGACTGAGCCTCATCCATATGGGGCCAAGGAGGGAGTTTCTACCCGGTTTATCCTTATACATTTTTTCTGCCCCCCTCCCCCTCCCCCCTCCCCCTTCCCCAAGGTTGATAGGTTCAGGGGTGGACCTTGGCAGGATCAGGGCCTCTTCCCTGGAAATTGGCACAGGGAAAGGGAGGGAAAGAAAGACAAAGTCCAACATCTGGGCCTCTCAGTGAGTTTCTGTTCACTCCTTTTTTTTTCAGAATGTGGGTCATAATGATGTCGGAAACCAAGGCAGAAGAAAAATGATTAAATTTCCTTACTACCTACAGCCCATTGACAAGTCCTTGAAACAGGCAGAGTGACATTCCTCTAGGGGCTGACCTGCCTCGATGTTGACACTTTGCTAAGGGCAAAAGGCAGTCCTAGCCCAACTCCCCCCCCCCCCCATCGTGTAAGTCTATTTTAACAGATAAAAATTCTTTTGGAGACTTCCTTTATCTCTACCCCCCCCCCCCCAGATACGTGTTGGCCATCATCCCCCAAGCACACGGCCCACCGATACACATCTGAAGGGTCTCGTGACTCAGGTTTTATTAGATGGTAAAGAATGACGTTTTCCCAACAATAACTAGCCCCCTCAAGGTCCTGGAAATCTTGCTTCCCAAATTCCTTAGGGGCTGACGCTATCCTTAACCCCCTCCCAACTTGGAAGTATATAATGGGCCGCTCCTCATGACCCCAGTGCAGCTCTTTCTGCCCACAGGTCCTGTCCCCATTTCTTAATAAAATCACTTTTTTGCACCAAAGACATCTCAAGAATTCTTTCTTGGCTGTCGGGCTACTCTACAGGGAGGAGAAAACCTGCCTTTTGGCTGAAAGTTAGTACCCTGGCCGGAATGGTAGTAAGACCCCGAAACTTGATGTCCTCTCTTTGTTCCTGTCCTTATACAAAATTATCTGTCTGGGCACGGGACAGCCACCTAAGTCACCAGAACGGCTGCCAGTCTTAAGACTCCTGTGTGAGGTTTCCTCCTTATTGATCTAATGTGATCCCCTCCACATCCCTGGTCTAGCCACTTCTGGCCAAGGGACCTCCCCTTGGAGCCGGCCGAAACCAGTACCCAGTGGAATTAAAACCCAACCGGAGACCGTTTCCTAGGGAAGTTGGCTGTAAGGACCACAGGTGTTGAATGTCTTAGACTGTGATGGATTTCTATCTTGACTGCTTTCAGTCAGTGTCCTCTACAAACTATTTAAACTACAAAATTCAGTAATTTTCCCTTGTAAAATTTTTCTAGTGTTTTCCATGGGTTAAAAATGACAGGACACAGGACGGCATGGCACGGTATTTCAGTCCATTCACAGGCACACATCGGTAGCCGAGGATGTGATGGGGAAGGGGAGGGAAGCTAGCATCCCTCCAGGGCCTTTTACAGCAGGAAAGCCTTCATGGGAAGGCAGGATTTTGATTAATAGCAATTTTTTTGTTTGAGGCACGCTTCCAGTTGCTTTTGACTCATGGAACCTCTGACATATCTTGCATGGGAGGCCACCCAGGAGCTGGGGGGCATTTGGTAAGGGACCTTCTTTACTTTTCTGGGAACACGGCCTCAGTAGGCTCTTTCTTCAGTTCCCAAGGACTCTTCCTTGGAATACCTTTTAACCCACTTGAAATAACTCAGATTGCAAAATTTGGGGAAGCACGGCGCCCCTGTACCACTGCCTGGCCTCAGCAGCATCTGTCAGTTGGCTCTCTTCTGCCTTTGTTTCCCACGTCAATACTTGCCTATTTCTTTGCACAGCTCATAATTCTTTTCAAATATTTTTAATTTTAATTTTTGTAAAGTAATCTCTACACCCAACATAGGGCTCAAACTCACAACTCTGAGATCAAGAGTTGCATGCTTGGGGTGCCTGGGTGGCTCAGCAGTTAAGCGTCTGCCTTCGGCTCAGGGCGTGATTCCCAGCGTTCTGGGATCGAGCCCCACATCAGGCTCCTCCGCTATGAGCCTGCTTCTTCCTCTCCCACTCCCCCTGCCTGTGTTCCCTCTCTCGTTGGCTGTCTCTATCTCTGTCAAATAAATAAATAAATAAATAAATAAATAAATAAATAAATAAATAAAATCTTAAAAAAAAAAAAAAAAAAGAGTTGCATGCTTGACTGGTGCTTGACTGGCTGAGCCAGCCCGGTGCCCTGGGTTTTTTTTGCATGTCTCCTAATGCTTTTTTTTTTTTTTTACAAATGGACATTTTTTTTAAAAGATCTTACTTATTTACTTATTTATCTGAAAGAGAGAAAGACAGTGCGTGCGTGCAGAGGGGGAGAGGAACAAGGAGACTCCGTGCTAAGCATGGGGCCTGACTAGGGACTCGATCCCATGACCCTGAGATCATGACCTGAGCGGAAACCGAGAGTTGGACGCTTCACCAACTGAGCCACCCGGGCGCCCCACGAGAGGACGTCCCGCTAACACGTCATACCGGGTCCGGGTCCCGGTCCCTCCCCGGCCACACTTGTTGTTGGATTGTGTGTGTTCCTAGGCTTGGACGAATCCTGTGGAGTGTCTCCACGGTGTGAAGCTGCTGCTATCTGCTCGGTTTTGTCTTCTTGTTTTGACTTTTAAGACCTTTCTAGGGGCGCCTTGCTGGCTGTGTCGATTAAGCAACCGACTCTTGGTTTCGGCTCAGGCCGTGATCTCCCAGTCATGAGATCATGAGATCGAGCCCCGAGTAGGGCTCCCCGCTCAGTGCAGACTCTGCTTCAGATTATTTCCCCTTTTTCTTTCCCCTTTGCTCCTCCCCACTTGCACTTGAACTCTCTCATAAATACATACATACATACATACATACATAAGTAACTGACCTTTCCAGAGGTCCCTGTGAGCCAGCAATTGGGCAGAGGCCGTCCCCAAAGGCTTCCACCCTCTCCTGATGGGACTGTGTGTCGATCAGGGGAATGCACGCAAAGCTCGGGCAGTTCTACACGTCTGACCCAGCTCTTCCTTCCCGCCAGGCCTTTGTATCTCCTGGGCATGCGTGCAGGGCGTGCGTGGAAAGCTGGGGCCCCGCTGGGCTCTCCTGCACATGCATGCCACCTTCCAGGCCCCTCCGGATGTGATGAGGACGACCCTCCCAATGAGAAGGGCCCTATCCCTCCTTCCGCTCTTCTCCGGTGGCCGGAGTGCAAGGTCGTCAGTGACCCGTGTTCGGTTTCTTATGACCATCGCCAAGAATGACACCTGCGTGTTCGAGCCTCACACACAGCCTGCGGCCTGAGTCCACGCCTAAGGTACTGAGGGCGAAGCCGGGGTCCTCCTGCTGTCACAGAAGAATGATTAACGCTCTTGAGCCAGTTCAACAGCCTTCTGACCGGCACAGACCTTGGGGAAAGAAACCAGAAAGACAAGTTTCTCAGGGACGAGAAGCTCTGGGCTTCTCAAGGTGGGCAAGGGAGCCAGGTGAACAGTTAGCCCCAGGACGGTACCCCGGGCGCCCTAATGAAGCTGGGCACCCCACAGGCGTAGTTTCTGAGATTTGTATCGTTCAAAGATGACGTGAGACATTGTAAAAATTAAGAGTGTATTTGAGCAAAATTGTTTTGGATCGGGCGGCATCCCATCTAGCAGATAGAAAGGAGCTCCGAGGGGCGCCTGGGTTAATGTGCTTGCCTTCGGCTCAGGTCAGGATCCTGGGGTCCTGGGATCGAGTCCCTCGTCGGGCTCCCTGCTCAGTGGGGAGTCTGCTTCTCCCTCTGCCTGCAGTCCCCCTGCTTCTGCTCCCTCGCTCTCTCTGTCAAATAAATAAAATCTTAAAAAAAAAAAAAAGAAAAAGAAAGAAAGAAAGGCGCTCCAAGGAGCTGTGCAAAAACAGACTTTTACAGGCAGAAGGAAGCGGGAGCAGGAAAGTTATTCCGTGCCAAACAGTGGGTTGGTTGTGGAAAAGTCACTTTCCTTTAGGGGGTGACAGGGTCTATCAGGTGACGACCTTATTAGTGCTGATTAGGAGATTCCCAAATGACTGGTTTAAGATCCCATCTCTGGGAGAGCTGAAACCGTCCTGGAGGTAAGTCGCGGTCTGGCGCCTTGGCGCTCAGCATAAACGACTCCAGTTTGGGCTACTACCTTGTTTTTATCCTTTTGAACCGTATGTCACTCTGTTGTGATTCATTTAGTTTTTGGTTTTGTAAGTATTCGACTTATTTACTTGTCGGCTGGATGGCACAGTCACACAGCTCAAAACTGAAAAGGAACAAAAAGGTATGGAGGGACCAACCCCCTCCCCTCCCCTCCCCTCCCCTCCCAGGCCCCAGCCCTGCCTGTGGCGGACCCAGCTGTGTGTGCCCGCTGACAGGCTTCAGCTCCTGGCCGCATGGCGAACGTGCCCCTGCCCCCAGGATGGAGGGGCCGGCCTGCCTTGACCACAGGACAGCTTGATGCCTTGTCCATGAAGGACCCAGGACGCGTTTGCGGAAGGCAAGGGCAAACGAGGCACCATCGATGTTATCTGATTAACACTGAGCCACGAAGAGGGAGGGGCCTGCTGCCTCGTTATTTCTAATCCTTTCCATAACTCTGCGAGCGACACCTGTGATCTCCATTTTACAGAGGGGAAACTGAGGCTCAAGAAACTCAAGGAACTGCCCAGGGACACTCAGCTTTTTAGGGGGTCATATTGGTTATCTACTGCTGGAAAGTAAATCACCCTAAGACTCGTTGGCTTAAAAACAATACCCCTTGGGCTCTGGGTCTCCTGTGAGGTTGTTTGTAGTCAGGATGCTACCAGCCGCTGGGGCAGGTGCGAGCGGCCTGGGAGGGGTGGGGGCTTCTCCTCTGTAATCAGAAGCTCCTCCCTTTTGGGGCTGGGGCAGCTGGGAAGCCTCATCTCCCGCTCACCCTGCGCTCAGGCTGGTCAGGGACCTGGAGGATTGGGAAATCTCTGGCCCCAGGGTCTCTGACTCCTGCCACCGTGTAGCTTGTGAGGACGAAGCCTGTCCCTGAGGGAGGGGTCCTCTCTTGCCAGCAGGTGGGGGGCAAACGCCGGAGGTACTCTGGGTGACAGGGGGGCCTTGAGCCCTGGGGAAGGAGGTCGGAAGTTGGGGGAACTCTCCCTGCTCAGCTGATCCGAGGGGAACGTGGCTTCCTGAGAGGCGGTCAGCTGGAAGGTTCGCTAGAGAAGCCAACACTAACAGAGAGGCCATGCAGGGTAACAGTGATGAATGTGGGGGAGCCGAACCACACATCTCGAGGGTGTCGGCCCCGAGAGACGCTCCCGGCCTCTGGCGGCCTCTGTCTGCGTTCATCAGGGTAACCAGGGAAGGTGGGGGGGCTCTTGGCATCTGTCATATCTGTCACACCTTGACCTTAGGGCTGCTGCCCACCGCCTGCAGGAAGGGAGGACAGATGAGGGAGGAAGGGGGAGCAGGCACGTGGCTGCTGAGCGGGCTGCTGTGGTGGGCAGGAGGAGGGGTGAAAGGGCCTTTTCCTGGGGTTGGCGGTATTTTTTTTAAAGCTTTTATTATTTATTTTTAAAGATTTTATTTATTTATTTGACAGAGAGGCAGCGAGAGAGGGAACACAAGCAGGGGGAGTGGGAGAGGAAGAAGCAGGCTTCTGGCTGAGCAGGGAGCCCGATGCGGGGCTCGAACCCAGAATGCTGGGATCATGACCTGAGCCAAAGGCAGACCCTTAACAACACCCAGGCGCCCCGGTTGGCGGTATTTTTATGGGAAGACAGGACGGGCAGGGATGAAGCATAACAAATTCTCCTCGCTGATGGCTGGCTGCAGGGAGACCCGTGGGGGGCCCTGTGGTACCTTCCAGAGCAGGCCCTGGGGGGGGGGGGGCGGGTGAGGTCCCTGGGGAAAGGGCGCTGGGCGGCAGCGCCAGGCAGGGAGGGGGGCCTCCTGACTCAGGTGGGCTGCAGGAGCTCTTTCTCTAGTCATGGGACATCCGTCCCCGTCCCAGACCCGGGTCCTCCTTGGCTCTCGATATTTAGTCCGTGGATCACCAGGCACACAGGCAGGGCACTGCTGGATGACCCCGGACCACAGGGAGGGCTCCCAGAGCCTCAGGCTAACTTTCTGCGGAGGCCAGAGGAAGTTCCACTGGGACCCGTCCCACCTTCTGGCTGAGGCTCACAGGGGAGGTTTCTGGGCAAGGCACCCCTGGGCTCACCTTACAGATGAGGAAACGGAGTCTCAGAGAGGCTGAGCCACCTGCCCCAGGTCACACAGCTGGTGAGTAATGAAGTCAGAGTCCTTTGTCCCAGTATCAGGAAGGAAGGAGCACTCTCCGGGAATCCTACACAAATAGGTCTTTACCTTTCCCCGCCTCCCCGGCTCCACGGGAGAGCCTCATTCAAATTAAGTGTCAGGAACTGTGGGCAGAACAAAGAAATGAAGAACAGATAGGGTGCAATGAAGGAAATCTGTGGCATGAGGTGCCTTGAGCACGGAGCCCCTCTCTCCCGAATGGCCCAAGCCAGGCTGCAGGGGTCGGGTGGTTCCCACCCTAGGCCCCAGGGCCATGACCCTCCCACAGGCTTCTCAGTCTCCGGCCTTCACCCTCTGGCCAGGGCAGGACCGGGTTTCACCAGCAAAGGATGCCCATAGCTGCCGGGGAGGGAGCGGAGAGGGCCCTGCCAAAGCCCAGCTTAACTGGCTCCCCCCCCCCCCCCCACCAAGGCGGTGAGCTCTGGGTAAGGCCGGCTGTTGGGACTTAATGAAAAATTCACCAAGTTCAGGGACTTGAAAAGCACTGAAGGAGCAGGTGCTATCCACCCCTGGGTGGGGGCCTGCCCAGCACTGCATGGCCCAGGGAAGGGCAAGGCTTGTGTGGCCAGCCCCTACCATGCCCAGGGGTTCAGTCTGTCCTTGCCAGAGGGTCCAAGCTTCACAGGGGCTCCTGGAGACCTAGATGCCATCTCTACCCTCGTGAGCCCAAAGAAAGCCCAGCAAGTTCAGGAATGCAGTATGTGTGTTGGGGGGGGGGTGGAGGGGAGGAGGGAATGGGTGGGTGTCCCCAGGCTAGAGTGCCCACCCAGGAACACCCACTCCAGGCAGGGTTGGAGGCCCCGGACAGCACACATGGACTGCCTGGCCTGTGAGGCTGCTCCCTCCACGGTCTCCAGGTTTCTTCCAGCTGAGTCATGCGGAGCAGCCAAAGAATCTGTGTTGGGAAGTGGGGGTGTAGGAGGGAAACCGAGGCAGGAAAGGGCCCAGCTTTAGTATCCCCAAGCTGAGTGGGGCAGAATCCTGACTCCCTGCTGTAGAGGGAGGAGGAGGAAACTGAGTCCTTCGCAGCTGTTCAAGGCATACTGGTGAGCCCGAGCCGGCTCCCCACAATCCCATATCTGCCCTTGGTCCCGAAGGGGATCAGAGCAAGTCTCCCCACAATGTGCCACCCTGGCATGTGGACTCTCTGGGGCGAGGGCAACAGGATGCAGCAGACTCTGGAGAAACTTCTGCCCCTCCCCTGACGACCTAGAAGGATGTAAACTGTGGGTCCTTCCCAGAATCAGAATTATTACTAGAGGTTGATTTTATCCGAGTGACCCCTCTGTGTGGCAGGGCAGACCTCTCATTACCGAACATGCCCTGTGGATTGCCGTCCTCCCTTGGAGGCCCCAGGCCCCTATCCATTCCTCAGCTAAAGATGGCACGTGTGCCTCAGTTTACCTTCCTGTCGTTGAACCTCTCTGTATGTGGGGTTCCAGTAGGCACGAAATTAAATGATTTGTTGCTGTTAGTCTATCTCGTCAACGTGATTCTTAGACCCGCCAGAAGAAACTGCAGGGCAAATAAAAAATTTTCCTCCCTAACAGCCCTGTGTCTATTTTTACCAAGGAAGCTTGTCTCCTGGGTGGGCCAGATTTCCCTTTACCCGGTGTACTTAAAGGAAGGTCTGCTCATGACTTCCCATGCTTGTCCTGAAAACGCAGACGGCCTTGGGGTGGGTGTTTCTGGGCCTTAGAGGACCTCAAATGACTTGATTTGAAAATGAGTTAACAAGGCAGTTCGTACCACTTGGTCTATGCCTACTCCAGGGTGGGGTCCGAGGGAGCCTCCATTCGCCCTGGTTACAGAGCCAGGCAGGAGACCCTGGCACAGGGAGGGCCAGAACCTGCCCTGAGGTTACACAGCCACCCAGCTGGGTTCCCCCACGGGTAGCCTGGAGGTTCGGGCCTGGGACGGGGCCTGCGCTTGGCCCCAGGGGTGGCCGGCCAGGCCGGTCGGGGGCCTCGGGGCACCGCCTCCCGGGCCTGGGTCCCAGACGGGAGTCCTCGGAGAACCAAGGCCACGGCGTCCGGGCGCCCTCCGGTGGCCGCCTCGCGCGGAAGCCGGCAGCCCGGAGCTCCCCCGGTCTGCAGCCGGGCGGGGGCGACAGCGGCCGGGGACCCCGCGCGAAGGCGTCCGGGCCTCGCGGTCGCGTTTCCCTTCTAAAAGCACGTTTGCGCTGAAACCAAATTTCTGTAAAATCGATGACATCGATAGGGCCTCCCGGATCTGTAAAACGCGAGCGAAGCGCCCCCGCGCCCCAGCCCGTGCGGAGGAGCGAGCCCAGGAGCGGCGGCGAGCGGAAACGCCGGCTATTGTTGTGGCGGCGCGGGTCCGCTCCCGGCCCACCGGGCGGGGCGGGGCGCCCGCCCACCGCCCGAGGCCCCGCCCACCAGGCTCCGAGGCCCCGCCCGCACCCCTTTGTCCGCCGCCGCCAGCGGTCTGCTCCGCTGGGAACGCCGTCAGTACGACGTCAGCCCGCGCCCCCGCCCGCCCCGTGGGGAGACAGGATGCTGGAGAAATCCCCTCCGCGGTTTAAAAATCGTCGGCATTTGCGGAGCGCAGCCACAGGCGCCGAGCGCGGCCGGTGAAACCGGAACCGAGGGCGGTTTGCTGCGGCCGCCGCCGCTCGGTACTGCGCCCCGCCCCCGCGAGCTGCCCGGCAGCGGCGCCCGGCCTGGCCTTCCCGCCAGCGGGAGCAGCGCCGCAGGGGGCGGCCCACGCGCAGGAGGCGGCGCCGCAGGGGGGATCCCGGGGACAGGGACAGCGGCTTGCACGTACAGGAGGCGGCGTCGCGGGGCGGGGGGTTCCCGAGGATAGAGAGGCGGGCGGGGCATGCAGACCAGCGGCTCGAAGGCGCCGCAGGGGGCAGCCGGAGCCACCAGGGCCGCCGTCTGCGCTCTCTGGGACCTGCGCGTGGTGGAGGGGGTGGGTAGGGAGGAGATGGCGGAGCACAGGGGACTGGAAGGACGAGGGTGGAGGATGGGTCCTGAGCCTGGCAGGTGCCCGGGGACTTTCCCGGGCGAGGAGGAACCACCTGGAGGAGCGTCTGAGGGCTGCCCGAGAGTCCCAGAGCGCAGAAAGGGCCCCTCAGGACAGGTCGGAGAATGGGTGAAACGGGTGGTAGAGCTTACAGATGGTAAAAATGGCAGTTTACTGCATGCCTGCGAACATCACATCACCAGCCCGTGTCTGCCCAGGAAGGCTCCTCTCTTTGCAGCTCCTGCCCGAGCTGTGCTCACTGGTGGTCACGGTGATCTGCCTGTCCAGGGGAGGCTCCCAATGGGAGCACACCAAGCCTTATGTCCTCAACTACTTTGAAAACCCAGCAACACTGTCTCCTGTGGTTGTGGAAACTGCCTTCAGAATGTCACATCCCGACTCTCAACACCTGGGTCCTGATAACTTTCGGCTCTGCCAGCGGCCCTGCTACCTGGACTGCAGGTGGTTGCCCTGATCAAGTGTTCCTCACACCCTCATCTGTGGTACTTGACAGGAACCCCTTGAAAGGTGCCTGGGCCCCACAGGGAGGTGGCTAGCAATCAGAGCCAGCCCTGGTGACCTCTAGCAGAAGAGTTAGTGGGGGGACTGAGGAGCTGTGGATGGGAAGTGGGAGCACTACAGTAGAGGCAGGCTGATGTCTCTGCATCTCTGCCTTACTTGCTCCTGGAAGAGCTCTCCCTGCCAAGCCTGGGTCTGGGCTCTGCAGCCCAGCTGGCCACAGAGGGAGAACGGATAGCTGGGAGCCCTTCAGTTTCCGAAGGGGGAAGAAAGACCCTGCCACCCATGGCGACTCATGCAATGGGGATCGCTCCCAAATAGGATGCTGGACAGCCCCCCACGTATTTGACGCTTAGGGCCTCGGAGGGTCTTCAACAGGTGCAGCAAGACTACAGAGGCTTCTGAAAGCCCCCCCCCCCCCCCCCGCCCGGGCGTGATGCCATGGGAAGGGGCTAGCGTGACAGGCAGCCAGGTATGAGGGAAGAAGCTGCAGAGGGCTGAGGGGATCCTGGGGGAGCAGGAGCGAGTCACTGGGGGCCTGGTAGCCCAGGAAGAGGTTGAGTCAGAAGGTTGGAGCTGCCCCTCCTTGAAGCATCTGGAGCACTGGCAGGGACTCCGATGCTGGCAACCCGTTTTGTTTGCTTGATTTACCTTGCGTCTTAGAAACTTAAAAACATACACAGGAAGGGTGTGTAAAAGGAAAGGCCTCCTTCCCCCTTCCTCCACCCCTGCCTCCCCAGAGGCAAGTGTCCTGACCAGCCCCTCCCCCCATCCATTTTCAAACTTCTGTGTAAGTAAAGGCCAATTTGGGGTTTCCTTTTTTTTATTTAAATTCAACTAATTAACATATAGTGTATTATTAGTTTCGGAGCTAGAGGTCAGTGGTTCATCAGTTGCATATAACGCCCTGTGCTCATTCCATCAAGTGCGCTCCTTAATGCCCATCACCCAGTTACCCCATCCTCCCCCCCCACCCAGCAACACTGTTTCCTATGCTTAAGAGTTATGGTTTGTCTCCCTCTCTGATTTCATCTTGTGTTTTTTCAACTGGGTTTGTTTCTTTTACTAACCAGAATCATGCTGTATGTATTGTTCTTTGGTGTGCTGGTTGGAGATGTTCTCAGCCTAGCACACTCCTTTTATCCATTATATAGTTCACATAAAGAGTGTCACTGTTCAGGCTGCTTCATTCTGCTGTTATAATTATGCCCACTTTCGTGCACAAACTGGAGCACAGGGGCTGGGATTTGAGGGGGAGGGAGCCAGTTCGAGTCCCTGGCAATCTGCGGTGAAGGTGTGTTGACCTGGCGTCGAGCAGGTGGCCGGCTGTGCAGGCTGACTCTGGCAGGAGGGCGGCTGGACTGTGAATTTGGGACCCAAGGCTGATGGCATCGTGTGTGACAGGGATGTGGCTGGTTTTGCTTTTAACTTTTGTTTTTCTGGGAAATTCTCTCTGTCCTTCTATTCTAAATGAAAGCCTTGCTGGATAGAGTATTCTTGGCTGTAGATTTTTTCCTTTTGGCAGTTGGAATTTATCATGCCGCTCTCTTCTGGCCTGCAGAGTTTCTGCTGAAAAACCCACTGACAGCCGTATGGGGTTTCCCTGGTAGGTCACTGCTTTCCTTTCTTTTGCTGCTTTTAAAATTCTCTCTTTATCACTACTTTTGGCCGTCTTATTTACTTTGTGTCTTGCTGCAGACCTCTTTGGGTCGGTTTTGTTGGGGGCTCTCTGTGCCTCGTGGATCTGGATTTCTTTCCTTCCCCAGATTCAGGAAGTTTTCAGCTATTATTTCTTCAGACAAATCTTCTGCCCCCCCCCCCCCCCGCTCTTCTCCTTCTGGGATCCCTATCATGCGACTGTTATGCTGGACAGTGTCGCTAAGTTTCCTGGGTCTATTCTCATTTTGTGTATTTTCTTCCCCTCTCATCTGCTCAGCTTGATTCCTTCCTGTTACTCTGTCCTCCAGGTGGCTGATCCGTTCTTCTACTTCCTCGTTTGCTATTTATTCCAGGCAGTTAATTTTTATTTCCATTTAGTGAGTCCAATAGCTTTAATTGGTTCTTTCTTACATCTCTTATCTCTTGGTGAGGGTCTCGTGGAGGTCCTGCACTCTCTTCTCCAGTCTAGCGAGTATCTTTACGAGCATTAAATTCTCTCTCAGACATATTACTTATCTCCATTTTGTTTAGTTCTCTTGCTCTGATTTTGTTCTGCTCTTTCATTTGGGGCGTATTCCTCTGTCTCCTCATTCTGTCTGTTGCTGTGTCTGTTTCTACGTGGTAGGAGAGTCCGCTATGTCTCCTGCACTTGCAAGGAGTGGCTCTGTGAAGAAGAGGTCCCGCGGTGCAATGTCTCCTCTTCACCAGAAAATGGTTTCAGGGGTGTCTCCGGTGTGCGTTGCTACAGGGGTGTCCTACCGTTGTGGCGGAGCTGCGTTCGCCTTCCGTCCGGCCTGCGAGGGCTCTCTGCCTGTTGTGGGCAGAGTCTGGTGCCTGTGGTGTCAGTGGGCCGGTCCGGGGCTGCCTTGGGCTTGAGCTGAGTCCGACCAGGTGTTCGCCAGAGATGAAGCAGCACCAAACTGAGGGCACTTGCCCTGTGTTGTTCCCTGAGAAGCTTCTGTGGGTGGGTGGGGTCTTCAGTCAGACCAGCTGCCTGCCCCCAGCCCACAGCTGGGGCCACAGTCAGACTGGCCTGTGTGCGGTTATCTTCCCCTGTCCCAGAGCAGGACTCACTCTGGAGCCGTGCTGGCCCTCGTCTGGGCTGCGTGCACACTGCCCAGCTTGTGATACTGCTTTGATGGGATCTTGCCAAGAGCGACTGGAGGGGGTGGATCCGCAACATGTGCAGGGGTGGGAGGGGCAGGGTGAGCAAGCTTTTCCAGCTGGTGGTTCCCTGCTGGAGGGGCCCTGCAGCACCAGGACGGAGGCAGGCCAGAGGGATGGATCCACAGAAGCACAGGGAGGGTGGGGGGTGTTTAGGTGGTTCAAGCATGGAGAGTCAGGGTTAGCAAGGTCTGTGGACCCACCGGTGGTTCCCTGCTGGAAGGGCCCTACAACACGGGGACTGAGGCAGGCCAGGCTGGAGGGGTGGATCCACAGAAGCAGGGGGGTGGTTGGTAGGTGGTGCAAGGTAGTTAGGTGCAGAGTCTCCACGCCGGTTCCGCAGGCAGGTAGCTGGGGATCTAGGCTGGGTGGCGGGGACGGGAGGGAAGTGGCTCCTGCAAACTCTTTTGTCCCTGGAGGGGTCCCCACCAACCTCTGCCTCTCCGGGACACAGGTGGATGAATCAACAACCATCCCATATACCCCAGGCGTTTTCAGACTGGGTTCGACCCAGTATCTCAGGGGCTGTTTTACCTGCTGTCCTTTTAGGGCAAGGACTCGGCTTCCCTCTCACCCGCCCGCTCTCCGAGAGCCAAGCTGCTAATTTTTAAAACTCCAGGTGTTAAGTCCCGCTGGTTCTAAGAACTCAGGAAATTCGGCCTCTCTGGATTTCCCAGCCGAATGCTCTGGGGATTTGTCTTCCCGGGGTGGGCTCCCCTGGTGTGCGGCTCTCCCTCCGCGCCGCCCTCCCTCCAGCGGCCCGCCTCTCCCCCTGTCCTACCTGCTTCGCTGTGGCCTCTTGTCTATGTTCGGCTGCGGAGAGTCTGTTCTGCCAGTTTTCGGGCTGCTATCTGGGTTATTTATGCCCACGTGCGTGCTCTCTAGGAGGCCACGCAGCAAGAAGCGAGCCCAGCACTCCCTGCTCCGCCGTCTTCCCAGCAGCCTCTGCGCCCGGCCAAGGCGGCGGCTCTGCGCAGGCGAGGCCACTAGATGGTGCCCAAGCCAGTAAGATGAGGCCGGTGGCTGCGGGGAGAGCTTCCGGTGCAGATCCTGAGTTCCTAGAAGCCCTCCGGCATTCTCCCAATTCTGGAGGTCTCACTAAACCCCTGGGAGGTTGTGCGGAGGGAGCGGGGCGCCCACGATGGGTCCGCAGAAGGTGGCAGGGCTGCAGCCCAGGGGCGGGGGCGCTGCCTTCTAATTCACAGCAGTTCAGGGAGCACTGGACAGCGGGGTGGGGGTGGGGGAGGGGCGCGGGCGGGGCGACTGCAGCGAGGGCCCCTGCGCTCCCCCTTGCAGGGGACATACACATACAGGCCCGACGGCTGGAGGGGGGGGGGTGTCTCCCTGCTGGACGTTGAGGTTCGGAATGGCTCTAGGACAGCGCCTGCCGTAGGATAGAGGAAGTAGACACTGACGGACCCCATTATATGTTCTGGGGACCGCTCTACTGGTCAGTGCCCAAACGGTCACATGAGGGAGGTGCGCTGAAGCCTCCACAGTCCATGTCCAGGGGTGGGAGGGTGTGGCCTTATCCCCTCTGCCCAGGAAGGCCGCAGGGTTCCGGAACTATCCCCATCCTCTCTGTCCCCAAGTTCAGAGCCCCCTCCCCAGGTTGCCCGCCCACAGCAGCGTCATGGCCTCCCCCAGCGCCAGAAGCTGCCCCGGCTCCCAGGACAGGGGCTCTGGCCCTGACTTTGTTAAATGAATTTGCAGAGAAACATGAGCCCCCAGCCCAGGTTCCTGGCACACTGCAGGTGCTCCAAGAGCTTTGTGAAGGAGGAAGACGGACAAGGGACAAACTGCCGACGAGTGATCTCCCGAAGATGGCTGCACCATCTCCTGGGTGAGCACCCTCCACCCCAGGGCGACATGCGCACCCTGCGTGGGGGCTGGGCTCCGTTGCCTCCCCTGGGATCTGAGGAGTCTGGGACTCTTTTCTTTCTCTTTCTCTCTCTCTCTTCCTTCCTTTTTCTTTCTTTCTCTCTCTTTTCTTTCTTTCTTTCTTTCTTTCTTTCTTTCTTTCTTTCTTTCTTTCTTTCTTTCTTTCTTTTTCTTTCTTTCTTCTTTCTTTCTTTCTTTCCTTCCTCCCTCCCTCCCTCCCTCCCTTCCTTCCTTCCTTTCTTTTATTTGACAGAGAGAGAGAGAGCCAGCGAGAGAGGGAACACAAGCAGGGGGAGTGGGAGAGGAACAAGCAGGTTCCCAGCCGAGGAGCCTGATGTGGGGCTCGATCCCAGAATGCGGGGATCACGCCCTGAGCTGAAGGCAGACGCTCAACAACTGAGCCACCCAGGCGCCCCTGGGACTACTTTAGAAGCCATGTTCCGAGGTGCTCGTGCTCCCAGTGCCCCTGGCATGCTCTCTCTTGGGACATCACCCTGGATCCCTGACCACCGTGGAAAAGTCCACCTATCCCAACCCAAACTGCAGATCTGTTAACAGGCACATTGTTTGAGGTCCTTCCCTTCTGGACTTGATGGTGTCTCACAGCATGAGATAATGAAACACAAAGCCCAAAGCTGGGGATGAACCACCATCCCAATTTGCCTGGGCTTCAGGTTTGCAGACTTTCAGTGCTAACATTGGGAGAGCCCCAGTCCTGCTGGGGTGAAGCATTGGTTCCCCCAACTTCCGAGTGCATCAGAAACACCTGGGGAGGGGCGCCTGGGTGGCTCAGTCATTTAAGCGTCTGCCTTCAGCTCAGGTCATGATCCCAGAGTCCCTGGGATCGAGCAGTGAGCCTGCTTCTCCCTCTCCCTCTGCCCCTCACCCTGCTCAAGCTCGCTCTCTCAAATAAATAAATAAAATCTTTAAAAAAAAAAAAAAAAAAAGGCACACCCGGGCACTTAAGAAAACACAGAGGGCTCTACGCCTGGAATCCCCAGCTCAGTGGGTCCAGTGTGGAGGCCAGTCATCGGCATTTCTAACCAGCTCCCGGGTGCTACTTGCTGCTGGTTGTGGCCCAAACTTCCAGTACTGGCCTGAATGAAAGGCTGGTTGGGGTCTGCAAATCCCAATTTACTGGGTGTCCCAGTGCTCCATTCTGTCTGGTCCAGCAGTGTGGCCGGACACAGAGGGGGTCAGGCTCCTCCGGGTCTCAACCAGGAGAAACCCCTATCTTGCTGGTTGGGTGGCTGGTTGCTGTGGAAACAGGGCTAAGCCCAGAAGTGCCCAGGTTCCTTGGCACCTGCTTCCCGGAGGGAACCCAGCCCCGGGGGAGGAGTGAACAAACAAACAGGGTGCAGGGATCAGCCCTCGGCCAGGGAGCAACCCAGAGGAACCTCAGGACTGAGTCTTCTGGAAAGGAAATCACTCAGCTCCCATGGTCCTTGGTTTGAGTTCCAGAGCTAGAAGGGAGCTTTGCAATCATTGGACGAACCTCCTCTTTTACCTGGGGATGAAGGGGGCCATGAGTTGACATGGCCTGCTGAGAATGTACAGTTGGAAGCAGCTTCTCCCCTTCCAGCCACCTCCCCAGAAGTCCTCCCTCCAACCAGGAATGCCCACAGCTCCTAACTCCGCTCTGGCCCACCGCTATGAGCCCCCACCTTCGTGGGTCCTTCACATCCTGGATGGCTGAAGTCCACATCCGCACTGGCCGCTGTGAACCACAAGCCTGAGCAGAGCAAAGGTGGGGAAGCGGCTGTCTTATGTTAGGACACCGAGCACAAGCGCACCCAAACTTCAATGTTAAAATTGCAGATTCCTGAGACTGAGTCAGTAGGTCTGAGATGAGCCCTGACATTTTCAACAAGTGCCCTAGGTAACAACACCCCAGCACCATCTTCCACAGACAGCCACCTGGGAAGAAGGTGAGGAAGTGACAGAAACCCAACTCAAATGTGCTTGGGAGGAAGAGGGGTTGTTCAGCTCTAAAACCCTGACAATGCACCAGGCAGAGCGAGGATGTCACTGGGGCTCACAGTCAAAGGGAGGGGAGGCCTGGAATGAGTTCTCCCCTCTCTCATGGCTCATTTCTCCCATCCAGCTGGAAACAGTTACCATCACGCAGTACTGACTCACTCCCACCCAAATTAAGAAACCCTGGGGAGGGCTGATTGGGTCGGGTACTTCTCCCTAGACCAGGGAACGGTCGGGTGAGTGGGGCCTACATGGGGCCCCATAGCCCAGGCCTGGTTTGGCACCACTCAGGGTCTGAGGGAGAGTCGTGCTAAAGAAGCAGGGGAAGACTGCACCAGATTCTTGGTTCCAGACTGTGGAGGCTTCTGCCAACCACTGAGCCTCTGGGCGGGAGACCTGGTGTGGTCGCCAGCATCCAAGATGGCGCCATGATTCTTGTGTCCTGGTATTCATGTCTCTGTGTCGGCCCTTCCACATTGAACGGGGCCGACTTGTGTAAGCGATGGAGAAGTAAGGGAGTGTCTTCCACCGCTAGCCTGTAGGAAACACTGCAGCTTCGTCCTTGCTCGCTCTTGGATCACCACCTCTGGGGGAAGCCAGCTGCCCAAATTCTGAGGACACTCAATCGGCCAAAGGGGTTGCCAATAGAGTCAGTAAGATAGTTTTTTTTAAGATTTTTTATTTATTTGAGAGAAAGACACACACAGAAAGAGTGTAGAACAGGGGGGAGTGTCAGAGGGAGAAGCAGACTCCCCGCTGAACAGGGAACCCGACGTGGGGCTCGATCCCAGGACCCTGAGACCATGACCTGAGCCGAAGGCAGATGCTTAACCCACTGAGTCACCCAGGCGCCCCCAGGATAGATATCTTAATGCAGTATTTTAAAAATAGAAATTCATGCCAAATATGAACAAAGTATCAATTTTAAAGCTTTTACAGGCTTTAGCAATAAAAGCCTGTGGAACCATACTGGCGCCTGAAACGAAAGGCGAAGTCAGTAACAGCGGCCCTGCCAGCAGGTGCAGGGACCCGCCAGGAGTGCGGGAGCCCGGCCCCAGCCGCTGGGCAGCTAGCGACACTCATTGCCCTCACAGGTGCCAGGACAGGAGAAGGCACACATGTCATCATCTGGCTCCAGGAGGAAGGCCGCGGTCTGTCAGGACAGGGGTGCTGGGCCGGACAGGGGTGCTCGGCCAGAGTGGCCATGCAGCCCGCTCCCTTCCAGCCACTTCCAGACCCACCATCCGATACAGGCGCCGAGGGAGCACACAGTTGTGGAAACAGAGTCTGCAAGGGCCCCCGCAGAGCACCTTCGTGTGTTCCCGTCACCCCTCAGAACAACTTCCGAGGGGGCTCTGTGATGATGGACAAGCCAGGACAGGGAAGCAGAGGTGCAGAGCAAGTCTACGCAGGCGGACGAGGGGCGGAGCGGGGATTTGCCCGCAGGCAGTCTGACTTGGCCATTTGCGGATCTGGATCTCTGCTCTGCCAAATACACGCTGTCTACACTGGGTAATTACTTGACCTCTCTAGGGCACACGGCTCTGTGATATCAATGATTGCATGTTTACGGCACTTAGCACCTCAGATGGCACAGAAACGCCGGGCACTGGCCATCACTCTTCTGCCAGTTGGAAATGAACTTCAGACGGTAGCTTCCGCTCGCGGACAATGGCCACCTGCTCTCGTTCTCTGCTTCTTCCTCTGCCATTCTCTGCTTCTTCCTCTGCCGCGGACCTGGGTACCCGCCCCTCCCACTGCAGGGAACCCTGGCCTCTCCTGCAGGTGTACCCACCCCTGCACCCTCACACCAGGCAGGAGTGCAGCCGGCAAGGCTGGCCACTCCATCCAGCTTGCTCACGGGCTCCAGCCCTGGCCCTAGAGACTTCCTGAGCAGATCCACTCGAGTGCACACACCCCAGCCTGGCAGCCAGCTGCCACCCGGCAGGATCCCCAGGCCTCAGAGGTGGGGATAGGACCAGGTGACAAGGGGCAGGCTGGGACACTACTGGCAGCCGGGCTGGAGGGGCTGGAGGCTCCACCTCCGCTCTCCCGCCCCCTCCCCCTTCCCTTCCCCCTCAGCAGATCACAGCCCACAGCAGCTCTGCGGGGCCTCAGCCTGCTTGGTGTGGCTGGTGTGCAGGCAAACCTGGCCCGACTTTCCTGGAGCCTAAGTCTTCTTGATTTGCTCCCTCCTCTTACTGGCTTCAGCCTCCTCCCTTCCTGGGAAGGGGCGCGGGGACAAGTGCTGCAGGAGCCCCGAAGAGAAGGGCAGCCCTGTCCCCAGGGTCCAGCCCCAGGGCAGAGGCCAGCAAGAGCCAGGCGGGCTCCCATGTCTGGCTCTGGGAGAGGCCTTGCGAGCACAGGGTGGCCCAGGGGTTCCAGGGCCTCCGTGGAGGGGGAGCAGAGGCACCCAGTAGAAGGGCCCTGAAGGGTAACTGATGAATTCAGGGCCACGTCCCCGGTCCCCCGGTCCCCCGGCGGCGACCAGTAGGGAGCAGTAAGGGGCGCAGGGAGGCAGGTGGAGCCCGGTGTGGGCGAGCGCAGCACCCGGCTCTGCTTTAACGGTTTGGTGTCGATCTGGAACCCACAGGGATCCACAGGGTTTTCAGCCGCGGAGGGACGGACGCAGGGACGAGGAGACCTGCTTTGGCAAAGCTCTCTGGCTGCGCTGCAGAGAAGGGGCCAGGGATGGAGCGTGGGCGTCCTGCGAAGACACCTGTGGGCTGGGCATCACTGGGGCTTGGGGACGGATGAGGTGAGAATCTGAAGACCTGAAGACGCTGCCACTCACCGACCGCAGGGATTCGGGGGAGGGCAGATTTGGGGAGGTTTGGGACATACTGGGTCGGATGCCAGTGGGACTCCACAGGAGAATCCAGCAGGTGTCTGGGTGGTGCCATGTACCACCCTTACGTCTCCATGCCAAGCACCCCTGTCCCCCGGTGTCCGCAGGAGACTACGTCTCCCTGTGGCCCCCAGCCTGCCCCAGTGTCAAGGGCCTCCGTGGTCCCCAGCAGAGAACCCCTGAGGACTTGTAATACCGCTCAGGGCCCCACCACACCAGGCGGGGGTCCCTCGGGGTGACAAACCCGACCAACCCCTGCAAACTGCCACCAAGGGCAGCCACTGTCCCGTCCACAGTTCATCCGGAGCGCCACTCCATGTGCGCGGCAGCTGTTCCCCCACCTCCAGTCCCACCTCTCCACTCCCGATGGAGCAATCTTCTCAAGCATGAACCAGTCATGGCACTGTGAGCGAACACCTTCTCACCATGACAGCCGATGTCACCCAGCCTGCGAAGCCCTCCCAGCTGTGCCCCTGCTGTCCCCCCAGCCTCATCCCCCACTCCCCTCCCCAGCTCCGAGCTCCACTGGCCATCTTTCTGCACATGCACAAGCTCTGTTCCTACCGCCGGGCCTTTGCATGTGCGGTTTCCACCCCAGAAGGCTCTGCTCCCAGTCCTGCAGGGGGCTGACTTCAGGTCTGGAAGCAACCCTCAAGAGAGGCCCTTCCTGACAACCGCCCCTCCCCCCCGTCACTGAATGAGTGGCCCGCCGCAGACCATGTCATCGTATGCACTCCGCATCACTCTTTCATTATCAGACAGTATTTCCTTTCCTTGTTTACTTGGGTCTGTCCCCGCCCAAAAGGTTGTCAAGTTGTCAGATGGCAGGGCCCTTTTAGGGATCAATTTCCCAGTGTCCCCAACGTCCACACTGGGAGGGTAAGTAGGGCTCAAGGTTATTTGGTCAGTGAATTGTTACTGAATGCTGTAGAGCCCCTGGTCGAAAGTGCTTCCGAACCCTAACATTCCATTCGGGCAGCTTGGGGACATCCCTGTTCCTAAGGACAGCATCTAGTGACACTGCCAGGCTAAGATGACCCGGTGTCATCCTCAGTCACCCCAGCTATGAGATATTGGGACTGGGACATGTGTGCTGTGTGCGCACAAAGCCGCCTCCTCCTGCACGGTCCGGGGGGTCCGCGCAGGGGCCGGCCTTTCCCCACGCCTCAGTCTGCCCCATCTCCTGCTCTGGAGGGCTGACACTTCCTGCAGGGCCACCACCGGCTCCTCACTCTGGGCTGAAGCCGGCCTGACGGTAAAGGCAGGAGCTGGTGGTGGCCGGAGGCGGGGAGGTGGGTCATCCAGAGCGCACAGCAGGGAGCACTCACTTCTGGGGTCGGAGCCCTTTGAGGACAGGGTGAAAGCTGAGAAAAAGGGCCACCCACTTGTCCAAATTGGCTCACAGGTTTCCAGAGGATCCCTGCAAACAGCCGATCCACAGGGTGCAGAGGCCAAACCAGAAGCCTCCCTTCCTGATTCTCGAAACTGCCAACACTGTTTACCACTTGCTGATTGCCAAAGGGGTTTTACACACAGAACCTCGTGGCCGCAGCTAAGAAAGCCGCGCAGGGGCTCCCGTTTCCTGGATTACTAAACAGGAAGCCCCGGAACCAGCCTCCCTGCAGCCAGATCCCTAGGCACACCGGCCTCTAGGAGACAGAGGGAGGACCGGGGACCCAGGAAGGGGCGGGAGAGCGCCCAGGGCAGCAGCAGGGAATCAGGAAGGCCGCTGGAAGTCAGCAGAGCAAAATTTTCAAGTAGGAACTAAATAAACAGGGTCAAATATTGTAAAGCAGCCAGGGCGCCAAGGGATCATTAGCCTTAAGCAGATTGTTGGTGACCTTCGTTCGGTGGGGACAGAAGCCAGCCCCGTGTTGAGACAGAGGCGGCCAGGGGCCACGACTTCCTCCCGAGCAGTGTGCAGTGGGAAGGAGATGGGGCAAGAGCGAACAGGCCTGGGCTCAGGGGACGCGAACTTTCTTCCTCTTAGGATGAACCTCGAGCCTGCTTACCTGCTGAAGGGAAGTGCAGCCTGGCGGGGACAGGAGACGGGGACAGGGGTGGAACCGGACGGGCTGGTGGGAAGTAAGGTCAGGAGAGATGAGGTGCAGGGCGCGCCTCAGGGCCTGTTTGCTTGCTGGTAGCGGGTGAGCTCACCTGTGGCTCGGGGCCAGGAATGGCTGATGCAGGGGCAGCAGGGTTGTGCGAGGCCGCAGGACACGCAGCACCTGACAAGGAACAGGGGCTTTCCTCCAGCAGCACAAACAGGCTCCGGGAGGGAGGCTTTTGTTTTTCTCCTCCTGCGAGCCAGCATCCCCCCCGGCTCCCCGCGTGGAGGTCTGAGCAGGGAGACACACGGTCATGGCCTGATTTACAGGTAAAATAGGAGAGTCCCGCTGGAGCGCGCATACCGAGGCCCCGCAAATAGCTGGGAAAACCAGGGAATTTAAAAAATGTTTTCCAAGTGAAACAGCTGGGTAGCTCCCAATCTAGTTTGGGTTCTGCTGCAAATTACAAGCTTTTAGGGAGACGTGGTGGTGTTGAAAGAGGGCGGACCTGGACGCAGCAGACTCGCAGCTGGGGCTTTGAGCCCGAGGAAGTTCTCTGAGTCTGTGAGCCCCGGGACAGCCCCAGGGGCTCAGCCTGATGGGTCTGACAGGCCCTGGCAGTGGGCGGTCCCAGCGAGCATCGCTGGGCACATGGTACTCCCCCTCCAGGGGCTGTAACAAGTCTGGAGTGGGCTCCCAGAAGGAATGGGGACTGCTCTGCGCAGGGAAGTATCGCTCATCATGAGGATGTGACTGCCGGCTGTCCCAGCAGCTGGACCCCAGCACCTGCAGGCTTTTCACCCCCTCCCCTGTCCTTGGAATGTGGGTTCTGGTCACCTTGCCCAGAAGCTGCCCGAGGAGGGTCTTGAGACAGTGATGCGGTGCTGGCATCAGCAGGAGGGAGGGGGTACGTGACTGAACCCCAGTGAGGCCTCTGTATGAAGGGTTACGGTGTGGTGGGCGGAGTGGGGATCCACCATCTTGCAGCCCCCAAGACAGGCCCCGTACGTCCGTTCCCTGTGCTCGTTCAACCCATCTGGAGTGGCCTGCCCGTTTCCTCTGTCCCACCCCCCCCCCAGTCCATTCATGTCTGGGCGCCCGCTTCACATCACTCCCGGGATGCTGTCATGGTGAACCAGCACCCGGGGAGCAAGAACGGCTGTCCCAAACATCTCCGAGATCAGTCATCTGGTCCCACCTGCCCATTTCCCAGCTAAGAAGCCCAAGTCCGGCCCAGAGAACTCTCCTGTCTCGTCAGCCTCACAGCCGGTGGCAGGTGCACCACTGCCCTGGGGGTCGGGCAGGTGCGGCTGTCCCGGGAGATGGGGAAACAGGAAAGAGACAGGCAGCCCGTTCAGACACTAGCAACTCGTACATGAAGTCATCCAGAGACGCCGCTACACCATCTCTCGGTCAGAAGAAACAGAAGTCCCCACTTTCAGCTTACGCAATCCCCCAGGACTGGCTACCTGCGGACTCGATGCTCTGTCGTGTAATATAAAGACTTCCCCAAGGCTCTCAGGCAGGGGCAGGACTCACCGAATATTAATAAATGGGACGTCAAGTGTTTGCCACAGGACTTTTAATCCTTTAACGGATTTAATTATCTGAAAGAGCTAGAGGAATGTGCTCCCGGAGAGATTCTGTACCATTCTCCTGGCCAGCTCGGCAGGAGAGGCTTCTGGGGACGGTGTCTCTCCCCAGAGGCGACGAACAAGGCTCCAGTCCGTCGCTGGTTGTCTCCCGTAGAGCAGGCTGAGGCTCGGAGCAGCCCCACATTCACTGTGGGGACAAAACAGGCTGAACCCCTCGGTCTCCTCACACCTGCCAAGACAAGGGCCTTAAAAAAAAAAAAAAAAAAAAGGCCGAAGGCCCTGGAAGCGTAGTCAAATACAGGTCCTCGAGACGACAAAGGAAATGCTTACTGGACGCTCCCTTCCAAGTGCGATCAACCGCGCGCTGCGACACAGCTGTCCCCACCAGACCGTGACTCTGCAGCTCCTTTGCAACAGAACCCCAAGTCCGGGGGGTGGAGGCGGACCCTCATCCACTCTCTGGCCTCTGCACTTACTGTGTGAACTGTTTAGCGAACGGACTCGGGCTGCTTAGTGAAAAAGCAACCACCTTCCAAAAATTAATCTGTCCAACCCACAGAACGGGAGAAAACATTTGCTCAGCCTCCCTCTGTTAAGGGACTGATATCCAGAATATATAAAGAACTTCTACAACTCAACAAGACAAACAACCCAATTTAGAAATGGGCAAAGGATGCGAACAGAAGTTTCTATAAAGAATAAACTCGAAAAGATGCTCAACAGCACTAATCACGAGGGACATGCAAATCACAGCGGAGATACCACTTCACACCCACCAGAACGGCTGTTTTACACACACACACACGTACGTGTACATATAACAGGTGTTACAGAGAAACTGGAACTGGTTTATTTTTTGAGAGAGAGCAGGAGGGGAGGGGCAGAGGGAGAGAGAATCTTTTTTTTTTTTTTAAAGATTTTATTTATTTATTTGACAGAGATAGAGACAGCCAGCGAGAGAGGGAACACAAGCAGGGGGAGTGGGAGAGGAAGAAGCAGGCTCCCAGTGGAGGAGCCTGATGTGGGGCTCAATCCCATAACGCTGGGATCACGCCCTGAGCCAAAGGCAGACGCTTAACCGCTGTGCCACCCAGGCGCCCCCCCCCTTTTTTTTAACATCTTATTTATTGATTTGACAGAGAGTGTGAGAGCACAAGCAGGGGGAGCAGCACAGGGAGAAGCACACTCCCCACTGAACAGGGAGCCCGATGCGGGGCTCGATCTCACAACCCTGAGATTATGACCTGAGCCAAAATCAACAGCTGGACGCTCAACTGACCGAGGCCCCCGGCGCCCCGAAACCGGAACCCCCGGGCATTACTGGCAGGACTGTAGCTGGTGCGGCCACGGGGAGAGTGCGTGCTACGGCATTTACGGAACGCAAAGAACAGAGTACCACACGATCCAGCAATCCCACGGGGGGCACATGCCCTGAAGACGTGAACGCAGGGTCTGAGAGAGAGATACCTGCACATCCCCGTCCACAGCAGCACCAGTCACAGCAGCCAAGAGGGGGGTGTGACCCAAATACCCCTCAGTGGAAGAGCAGACACAAGAATGTCCTTCGACGGGAAGGAGACTCTGACACTCACTAAAACATGGACGGATCTTGAAGACATGTTAAGTGAAAAAAGCCAGGAACAAAAATGACAAATATCGTATGATTCCATTTATATGAGGGACCGAGACTGGTCTAAGTCATGGCAACAGAAAGCAGGCCATCCTTCCTTTTTAAGGCTGCAGACTACTCCGTGGTGTGTGGACGAACCACATTTTGTGCGTCCATTCTTCCACTCCGGTTATCGGAGGGACAGACAAGTTACTGTTCAGGGGCACAGAGTTTGGGAGGATGAAGAGTTCTGGAGACGGACGGCTGGGGTGGTGGCACAACCGTGTGAACGTACTTAACGCCACTGAACTGGCCAAACACGGTTCGTACAGTACATTTTATGTTATGTACATTATAGTAGAATAAAAAATAAGCTTTTAAAAATCACCAGATTGGTACAACTGCCATGTCTCAAAGTCAGTATCAAAATGTATCATTTTAAGGCTGGAGAGAAAAAAGGTGACGTCCTTTCGGGATGAAGGAACTTTATTATGAAAGACGCCTGCACACGAGATCAAGATATAAAGCAATTCACAACAGACCAGGAAAAAAGGCATTTTAAAAAGATATCAACTAGGAGGCGCCTGGGTGACTCAGTCAGTTAAGCATCCGACTCTTGGTTTGGGCTCAGGTCGTGATCTCAGGGTCATGAGATCAGCCCCGAGGGGAGTCTGCTTGAGATTCTCTCTCCTCGGCTCACAAGCATGTTCTCTAAAATCAGTCAATCAGTCAATCTTTAAAAAAAATGTACCATCTCGGTTCACTCCTGCTTAATTAAGATGTAGAAATACATTAACACTGAGAAGAAATGGATCTTCCATACTGTGACTTTCCTCGGGCCCATCTCAGAGATATCACAAAGCAACCACGCCACCTGAACTTCGAAGGGCACCACGCCCGGCCCTGAGCAGGAGAGATGCCCCGAGCACAGCATGGATGCCGAGCTTGGGGGACGAGGGCGGGCGCCACCGGAGACACGGAAGAGGAAACGAGCTACAACGTCAGCACGTTCTTCAGACAGGTCAAGTGTGGATCAGCGCGTCCATTCTGAGAGCAGAGGGGCCCAGAGAAGGGGAGCTCGCACTCATTCGCGCGCCCTTTCCCAGGGTGGGCCTCCGGCGCCCAGGGCAGGAGGCTGGCGGGCTGCCGGCAGGCCTGCGGCTGGTGATGGGCTGCTCTGGGGAAAGGCACGGAAACCCACCCGCCTCCCCGGAGCCCTTCTCTCCGATGAAGCAGAAACCTTCAGCTGCTGGACAAAGGAGGCAAACCCTCTTGCTTCCACAGTCCGGAAAGATACCCTCTAAGGCGGCCATGAAGCAGGCTGCTGTCTCATTCTCACACGGATCGTGACGCGATCCAGCGTGTCTGAGCACACCCGGGATACGCTAGCGAGCCACGTCAACCGTGAACCTCTCCACAAATCCGCACCAACCCAAAAGACTACGGACAGGAATAAATCCTTAAGGGAGATGAAATGGAGCCGTGAGAGATCATCGAAGAGAGGGGAAAGATAACCTACCGAAGAACAGCCAGGGCAAAGAGAAAACAGCGGGACTACAGATCCGACATACAGTCTTAGCAGTACTTCCATTAAATGCAAACCGCCTAAACGCTACATTAAGAGTAAATAAATGTCAGACTGACCGAAAAAGATTCAACCATACACTGTCCACAAGAAAGCCACTTTACAGGCAGAGAGGTTCAAAGGAGAAAGATGAGGGGTGCCTGAGTGGCTCAGTCGGTGAAGCGTCCGACTCTCGGCTTTGGCTCAGGTCGTGATGTCAGGGCTGTGAGACCCAGCCAGTCAGGCCCACGCTCAGCACGGAGTCTGCTTCAAAGATTCTCTCTCTGCCTCTCCCTTTGCCCCCACTGCCCCGGCTCATGCTCTCTTAAAAAAAAAAAAAAGTAAACTATGGAATACAATATAACCTATACACTTTATAAACAGCTGGAGCAGCAATGTTAATACCAGAGGAAATCTACTTCAGAACAAGATATATAACTTAGGGATAAGGATGCACAACAAAAATGCGGTCAATCCATTAGGACGTAACAAGCATAAATATGTAAATACCCAATACAGAGCTTCAAAATCCACGACGCAGGGGCACCTGGGTGGCCCAGCTGATTAAGCATCTGACTCTTGATTTTGGCTCAGGTCATGATCTTGGGTTCCTGGGATCAAGCCCCGCATCGGGCTCTGTGCTCGTCAGAGAGTCTGCCTGGAGATTCTCCGTCTCTCTGCCTCACCCCCTGTTCACGCTCTTGCTCTCTATCTAGAATAAACAATCTTAAAAAAAAAAAAACACACGAAGCAAAATGTGACCCAAAAACCCCATCAAAGATAGACAAACCCACAATTTAAGGTAAAGACTTCAACACTGCTCTACTGGTAACTGATAGAACAAGGAGACATAAAATCCGTAAGGACAGAGAAGACCTTAAACCCGCTATCAATCAACTTGGCCTACCTGACACTTACAGACATCCCACCTAACAACAGCAGACTGGTACATTCTACTCAAGTGAACAGGGAACATCCACCAAGAGAGACCATTCTGGGACATAAAACAAGCCTCAATAAATTCAAAATGACTGAAACCATAAAAAATATGTTCTTTGACCATATAGAATTAAATTAGAAATCAACAGAAAAACATTTGGGAAATCCCCAAATATATGAAATGAAATGATGTACTTCTAAATGACTCATGCATCAAAGAAGAAATCACACAATAAATTAGAAAATATTTTAAATAAAAGGTAAAAAACCCAATACACGAAACTTACGGGATGCAGCTACAACAGAGTTTGAAGGGAAATTTATAGCTTTTAATTATTAGATTAGACAAAGAAAGATCTCTAATTAATAACCTAAGTTTGGGGACGCTCGGGTGGCTCAGTTGGTTAAGCATCTGCCTTTGGCGCCTGCACCCGGCTCCCTGCTCATCGGGGAGTCTGCTTCTTCCTCTGCCTGCCACTCTATCTGACAAGTAGAGAGATGAAATTAAAAAAACAAAAACAAACCTAAGTTTCTACCTTCCGAAATTGGGGAAGGGGCGCCTGGGTGCCTCAGTTAGTGAAGCGTCTGCCTTTATGCAGCTCAGGTCGTGATCCTGGAGTCCGGGATCGAGCCCCTGCTTCTCCCTCTCCCTCTGCCCCTCCCCTGCTCCTTCTCTCTCTCTCAATCTCGCTCTAAGTAAATAAATAAAATCTTAAAAAAAAAAAAAAAAAGAGAAAAGAGAAATTGGGGGAAAGGGGGCATTTAAACCCAAAACAAACAAAAAGAATGCAGCAATAAGGAGAATCAATTCAACTTAAAATATAGAAACAATAGAAAAAAACCTCAATGAAACCAATAGCTAAGTCTTTGAAAATATCAATAAATTGATTTTTCTCTAGCCAATCAGATCAAGAGAGAGAGAGAGAGAGAAGACACACATTACCTGTGGGAATGAAAGAGGAGACCATGCCACAGATCCTCAGACCTTAAGTAAATAATATGAAATATTATGATGAAATTTATGCAAATAAATGATAGTTTGGGAATATTCTTTGAAAGGAACAAACTACAAAGCTCACTCAAGAAGAAAACAGACAGGGGCACCTGGCTCAGTCAGTAGAGCACGTGACTCTTGATCTCAAGGCTGTGATGAGCTGAAGCCTCAGGCTAGTGGGGAGCCCACTTAAAAAAAAAAAAAAGGAAGAAACAGAGAACCCGAATATATATATATGAAAGGGAATTCAGTTAAAAAAAAAGAAAAGAAAAGAAAAGAAAATTACAGGCCTGGATAGCTTCTCTGGAGATTTCTACCATTTAAATAAGAAATAATAACTGTTTCAGCAAATGTAAGAGGTTATACTTCCCAATTCATTTTATGAAGCCTTCATTTACTGATCCCAAAACCAGACCAAGACATTACCAGAAAACAAAACTATATATCAATATCCTTCATGAACACAGGCATAAAAATTCTTAACAAGGTATTTGCTAATTGTAGGGGAGGGGTGTGGGGGGATGGGCCAGCCCCCTGATGGGTATTAAGGAGAGCACGTATTGCATGGAGCACTGGGTGTTATAGGCAAACAATGAATCATGGAACACTACATCAGAAACTAAGGATGTACTGTATGGTGACTAACATAACATTAAAAAAAAAAAGGTATTAGCAAATTGAACCCGGGGATAAGGATCATCACCAAGTGGGCCTTATCCCAGAAATGCAAGTTGGTTCAGCATCTGAAAAGCAATCAGTGTAATTCAACACATCAACAGGCCAAAAGAGGAAAGTCACATGATCTCCACAGATGCGGAAAAAGCATTTGGCAATATTCAACATACAACAAAAACTCTCAGCAAACTAAGAGAAGATGGGAACTCCCTCAACCTGATGAAGGAAAACCTAGTGGCTATCATCATCCTTAGTGGTTAAAGATGAGTATCTTCCCTTTAAGACAGAATGAAGGAAGGAGTCTGCTCTTCCTATTCTTTTTAAACACTGTACTAGAGGTCCTACCCAGTGTAACAGGCAAGGAAAAGAAATAAAAGGCATATAGACTGGAAAGAAAGAACTATCTTTGTGGAGGACATCATCTTATACATAGAAAGGCTTAAAAATAATCTATAAAAAAGTGACTAGAAGTAAAAAAAAATCAAGTACACGTGCCACAGAAACTAAGTCAACAGAACAACCTGCAATTGAAATTACAGAAGAAAACAGTACCATTTATGGTATTATCAAAAAACATGAAATACCTAGAAATAAATCTAACAGATAGAAGGTCTGTACAGTGTAAACTACAAAACACAGCTGAGAAAGTTAGACTTAAATAAATGGATATAAACCACGCTCAAGAATTGGAAGACCCAATATTCTCAAGATGTCAATTCTCCCCAGTTCTCCACATATATGATCCATTCATTCATGAATTCATTCATTTTAAAAGTAAACTCTACCCTCAACACGGGACTCAAACTCACGACCCCAAGTCAGGAGCTGCACGCTCCACCAACTGAGCCAGCCAAGCGCCCCTAAGATCAACTAATTTTTGACAAAGGTGCCAAGGTAATTCAAGAGAGGAAAGATCGTCTTTTAAAGAAATGGTGGTAGAATAAGTAGACACCCACGTCTACATAGAAAACAACAGACTTTTATTGTTACTTCACATTACATATAAAAATCAACTTAAAACAGATCATAAAGCTAAAATGTAAAACCTAAACTATAAAATTTCTAGAAAGCAAACAGCAGAAACCCTCGAGTTAGGCCAAGACTTCTCAGGACACAGAAACTACAAATCACAAAAGAAAAAAGTTGACAACAACTTAAAATGTCTTCTCATCAAAAGGCACTGTTAGGAAAATGAAAGGCAAGCCGAAAGAAGGGAGAAGATACTTGCAAAACACATTCCTGATAAAGGGCTCGTATCCCAAAATGTAAGGAACTCATACCAGTAAATAATGAGAGAACAGTGCAGTCAAAAAAGGGCAAGAGATACGAACGTGTTACTTCATCAAACAACAGATGGGTGGCAAGTAAGCTCACCACCTTGACCATTATGGGCTGCAAATTACAACCACAATGAGACCCCACCTATTAAATGGCTAAAATCCGAAAAACTGACCTATAAAATGCTAGTGAGGATATGAAGCAACTAGAACTCCCAAACAGTGCTGGTGGGACCTTAAAAATGGCACAGGACTTTGGAAACCTGTGTGGCCGTTTATTTAAAAAAAACACACAAAAACTAAACATATACTTAAAACTTAGCAAACTGACTCCTAGATATTAACCCACGAGAAATGAGAGCCTATGCCCACACAGATACATGAATGTTTACAGCAGCTTTACTGCTCATTACCCCAAACTGGAAAAACCCACACATCAACAGATGAATGAATAAACAAGTATGGCGTGTCCAGGCAGTGGGCAGTGAAACAGGACTCTGATACGTCAACAACATGGGTGGCTCTCAAAAACATCATGCTAAGGGAAAAAGAGCCAGACACAAAAGCAGGTCGGGCAAAGGCAGGTCTACGGGGCCAGAAATCAGATCAGTGGTTGCCAGGAGGCAGGGAAGGGGACTGACTCTAATGGGACAAGGCAAAAAAAATTTGGCATTGTGACATCTAACGGCACAAATAAAAAAGTGCACTTTTACTGTATATAATTTAAATCTCAATAAACCTCAATACAAATCTGATATTTAAAAAGATAATCTGTGATAGCAATAAAAAGTATCAGGGACACCTGGGTGGCTCAGTCGGTTAAGCATCTGACTCTTGGTTTTGGCTCAGGATGTGATCTCAGGGTGTTAAGGTCAAGACGCACTCAGCGTGAGGCTTGCTTAAGATTCTCTGTCTCCATCCACCCTTCCGCGCTCTCTCCCTCTCTCTTAAAAAAAAATTATACAGATCTGTATTTATATATATGTCAGAGATTTAAAGATGAAACTGCACGAAAGTACATACGCAAAATAATATAGGTACATGTTCATTTAGGTCAAAATTTTAAGCAAAAAAATTGGAAACAACCTAAATATCCTTCATTAGTGAAGTGGTAAAACCCACCAAGAGGCCAAAAATAAACACCTCTGACCCCGCAAGGAGTGCAAGACCACGCAACGGGAAGAGTGTCCTGGACCAACAGTGCTGCCGCAACGACACAGCCACACGCCAGAGAATGAGGCTGGACCCCGACCCCCTTCCATACACAGACATTAACCCCAAATGGATCGACGACCTAAATATAAGACCTAAGACTAGAAAAGAAAGCATTTTTATTAGAAGCAAACACGGAGGTAAACTTTGGATTTGCCAGTGGATTCTTAGATTTGGCACCCAAAGCACAAGCAAAAAAAGAAAAAATAAGATATGCTGGGCTTCATAAAAATGAAAGGCTTTGGTACATCAGGGGACATTCTCAAGAATGCAGAAAGACAGCTTATGGAATGGGTGAAATTATTTGCAAATCATATATCTAATAATGGTTCAATATTCAGAATATTTAAAGGACAGTTACAACTAAATAACAAAAGACAACCCACTTTAAAAATGGACAATGGACCTGAACACACATTTCTCCAAAAATACAGAAATGGGGGAGGTGGGTAGGGGGATGGGGTAGCTGGGTGATGGGCACTAAGGAGGGCACGTGATGTGATAGGCACTGGTATTATACGCAACTGATGAATTACTGAACATTACAACGGAAACTAATGATGTACTATATGTTGGCTAACGGAATTAAAAAAAAAAAAGATCTAGAAACGGCCAACAAGCACATGAAGAGGTATGACATTGTTGCTTATTAAGGAAATGCAAATCCAAGCCACCAAACACCACCTCACACCCATGACCATGCCGTAAAACAAGACAGTAAGCAGCAAGCGTTGGAGACGTAACGAGCGACAGGAACTCTCCTCTACCGCTCCCCTGGCGGGAATGCAAAATGGTGCAGCACTATGGAAAACACGGCTCCCCAAGAATCATCATACGACCCATCAGTGCTGCTCCTAAGTATATACCCGAAGTAAGTGAAAGCAAGTATTCAAACAAGTACTTGCTCACAAATGCTCGTGACACCACTATTCACAATAGTCAAACAGTAGAAACAACCCCAATGTCCATCAACCCATGAATAAACAAACTGAGGCATATTCACAGAATGGATTACCATTCAGCCATGAAAAGCAATGAAGTACTGATACCACTTATAACTTGGATGAACCCTGTGAACACTGTGCTTAAAGTCCAAAAAGACACAAAATGTCAAGTATCGCGTGATTCTTTATATACAGAATATGCAGAATATGCAAATCCAGAGAGACAAATGACAGATTAGTGGTTACAGAGAAAGAGGAGAAGGGAGACGGGTATGGGTGTTCTTCCACGGTGAGGAAAAAGTTCTAAGAGAGGTGGTGGGTGCACAACATTGTACACAGTAAATGCCACTGAACTGTACACTTTATCTTTTTAAAAAGATTTTATTTATTTGAGAGAGAGAGCACAAGTGGTGGGAAGGGGCAGAGGGGGAGAGAGAGAGAGAGAGAAGCAGACTGCTTGCTGAGCAGGGAGTCCAACACGGGGCTCGATCCCAGGACCCGGAGATCACGACCCGAGCCAAAGGCAGACGCTTAACCAACTGAGCCCCCCAGGCGCCCCACTACCAATCTTTTATCAAGGCAGTGTAAGCTCTCTCAATCCACCTAGAAAGTAATGCATACTCCAACGTAGATCCCATTAAGACTGTTCATGAAATACGACAGGCTAATGATTAAGTGTTCATACAGAACAAAGGTTCAAAGTAGGGAAGAAAAAGTATCAAAAACCCAGGAGATTTGCCTTGTATAAAAATGTTTTAAAACTATAATGTACAGTATTAGCACATAAGTGGCCAGATAAATGGAACAAAGTTTAGAAGCCGCTATATATATATATATATATATATACACACATATATATACATATATATATACATATATACACACACACACACACACACACGTGTATATGTATACATATATATGGAAATTAAAGTCAAAAAAAGAGAAAAAACTGAATGAAAAGGACAATATAGGTTATAACACGTCTATGACCAAAGACAGACACACATAAACACACCTAACACCATAAAAAAAACAGAATAGCGATAGACTGACAGAAATTACTTATACATACTGAATGATCAGTATACAACAAAATACATTTTTAGTGCTAATAAATCAATGTAAAAATTACCTAACTGAAAAATGGGTGGAGGGACACAAACAGGAAATTTATAGGAGAGGAAAAGCAACCGGCCAACAAAAACAGATGCTTCACCTTACTAGTTACCAGGGAAACACACGTGAAGACGAAATTTCATTTTTCACCCATCGGACTGCCCCAGACTTAAGTCTGGTGATATGGAGTACCGACAGGGAAAGGGCAATATCCCCCAACACTATGCAGCGGAGGGGAAATCAGTCCAGCTGCTCCGGAGCACAACGTGGCAGGTCTATTAAAATAAAAAACGCACAGACCACACGAGCCAGCAATTCTACTTCTCGGTATCTACTCTCGAAAAACTCCTGCAGACACGCAGAAAGACATGTAAGACAGCGTTGGCTGGCACACCACAGAACGAGAAAATCACAAGGAACTTCAAATGTTCAGTTAACAGAAAAATGGCCAAAGAACCACTCCAACAAACCCAGCAGATTAAAAGCACACAGCAGACCTCTACTTAGTAAAAGGGACAATTCTCCATGAACACAGACCAGAATTTTAAAAGAAACATGTTTGCATCTCTCTGTTCCGCCACACCAAAAAAAAAAAAAAGTTACGTCACCTCGAACTGGAGATATTTAACTTCATGATTTTGGTAAAGGGTAAAAACTGTTAGAATTGTACAGCTAGGACATTCAAGAAAGGTGAAAAAAATCAGCGCTTATGATCACATTTGGACTGGATCTTTCCACAGACTTGCAAGTAACCCGGGTGTTCAGCGCCGGGCTGGACGGGGCAAGCACGCTCAAGGCTTCGTTAAAACTACACAGAAAGACGTTGACTGCTCCAGTTTATACTCTTTCCCCAGTCCCAACGCCACGGTCAGTTCTGGAAAAGTCGGCCACTTTGTTTCCAGGGACTAAATTAAGTATCCTAATCAAATCACAACTTATTAAAAGTGGCCTATCAACTAATAAAAATGGAGCTAATGCTTCTTTCATTACAAAGTAAATCAAGCAAAATACTAAGAATCTGAAATAAGGACCACGCAATAAATTCCGAAGAAGGCTGTTGGAAGGACAGAATTGAACTCGATCTTAAAAAGCTCTCAATGAGCCAAGTCGAAGAATCGTAGGTGAATATAGGTGAGAGAAAAGTCCAAGTCTGATTAATACACATTTTGAAAAATTAGTGAATGGAAATGAAGTTTGGACTGGCTCTCTCCCGAGGAGATCACACGCACATGCTTTCAGGCTGCTGACGACGTGCTGAGCGGAGCTTAGCTGGAGAAAGACAACGCCAAGACGGCTTTGGTGGCAGACTGCTGCGCTCCGCGCCCCCCGGTGAATTATTAGCCATCACTTATGATTTTGAACTGACTGTTCTCTTCCATAAGGCAGACGGTCAACACTCAGTGGCATGGCTTCCGAGATGTACTCGCACACCAACAGCTCTCAAGTGTTCATGGTACCCCAGCACAGCAATAAAACCCCAGATGACCGACTCCTTCGGTCTCTCCAAAGCTCAGACAAGCAAATGAAATCTGAGGTCCAAGTGAGCCTGCATTCCAGGGGGTTGTTTTTAGAATCGTCTCTGGTGCTCCACGTGATACTGGCGGGGGCACTACCCTGCTCACTGCTTTGCAGGGTCCAGACCTCAGCAAGGATTTTAGAGCAGGGGGTCCCCATGAACTTCCAAGAACACGCCACGCACATGGGTGTGTAGGGGAAATAATCTTCTAAGTCCCTTTCAATAAGGAAAGTCCGTGCTTTCCTTTCCACCAAGAAGTCTGAAAACTTTATCTACCCTAACTCACTGGGGCAATTCACAGCAAAAACTGATCTGTCAGAAAGAGTCTGCTGTTGGTTTTTCTTTTTAAAACAGAAAAGATCTTTTGGGCCATTTCTTCTCGTCCTTCCAAAATGAGGAAATATAGAACTAACGCTTCAGAGAGTAACTGTATTAATGAAACGTCAACGGATTACAGATAAACATTTTAATTGATTAAATATATTATTTTCAAGATCTTTTTGAAATCGCACTTGTACTGTACTAATCAACAGCCAAAGGCAATAAAAAAGTTTAAAACCAAAAAATGTTCTGACATGAACACATGACAGGAACTGCTGCTATGTAAAGTGACATACACTGCTCCCGAGAACAATGATATTTTTAGAAGAGAATTTATCTTAACATGTGCAAGGACAAATCTGTAATCAAAGGCTGGAAGAAATATATATTAGTGCCTGCTTTTTAAAAGTTTATTTTACATTTTAAATACAGTATTTTCTCATTAAAAAAAAAAAAAAAAAAGCCAAGAAGTGCCTAACCCCATGGTTTCTATACCATATATACATGAGAGCTGACGGAGAGCCTGAAAGTGTTCTGGACAGAACAGTGTGGACACCTTTGAGCTGGAACCAGTGAATCAAAATTAAAAAACACAAATTAAGCACTGCTTAGGAGAAAATAATCCAGTTTCTGAATAACCAAAAGAGAACAGAGTTAGGTATGTACAAAACCAGGTATTAAAAAACAGACAGAAACGCAGCACGCAAAACCCAACAGCCCCTTATGTAGTGAACTGTATATAACGCAGCTAGTCAGCGGAGACCCTCCTACGAGAAGTGATTTATGACTGGAAATTGTAAAAATCTAAGTATTTCAGTAACAACATACAGTAACGTTACATGTGCATTGCCGTCTCTGTCGCTTTCTAGCTATGCCACCCTCCCTCCTGAAAACAAGAATCTCTACACTAGTCGATCACTTATACAAACGCGAGGCAATTAATCCATATTTGTTTTCTGTAAGGAAAACAAAAATGTACCTCTTCCCATCTATAAAGACATAATACAGATTAAAGCTATAAAAAAATTTAAGCACGGGCATATGCATTTCCAATTCTCTAGTAAGCAATTCCAAACTGGAATTGCGTAGGGTCTGTGCCTAAGTATTAACACACGAAAAGAAAACAGACTGTCTCTGGCAGTGATTTCCACTTAGTGCAATGTTATTCCCCACACACCGAATTATATTTAAGTGACTTTATGTATTTTAATTCAGTGGGTGCCAATTCGAGTTTACAAAACCCCTACCTATATGCTTGTGTAGAAAACAGTTTCAATTTGAGATGCTCTATAAAGCCCAATCGAGACAAAAATGAGTTACTTTTGCTTTGTTACTGGTTGAGTGAGTACCAGAGGAAGAGCGAAGGCCCAAGCAGAGGCTTGCTAAGACGGATGTCTGAGGTGTTCTAGGTGTCTTGATAGTTCAATTATCAATCAGCTTTGAACATTTCTGAGATTATCTTGGAAAATAATTCTCTGTCCTACAACTCTGAACAGCTGCACTCAAAGCAAAACAATCTGGGTCGTTCAGAACAAAATCGAACTGAGGCAATTTGTCTATGATCATCTGTGAGGTCTCGAGTTTTTAAGTTTTCAAAATGATGACCTTCACCAAAGTCAGCTGCACCTCAGGGAGACTACTGACATGAGGACGTCCAGTCACAGGTCACCGTAACTACGGGCTCTCGTAAGACACACGGAGCAGGCAGCGAGGGACTCACCATCAGCCAGGTGGGGTCAACGTGGGGAGGTTTTATTTTGGAGACCTTAAAGATTTAACACGTAGCTCCTGTAACTTCGCATCCATCAGTGACTCCGGTGGTCAGCACCCAAGGGCTGGCGGGCTCTGAGGAATCCCCTGAACCCCAGAGTATTAATGCTAAAGGGTCTCAAGGGAACCCTGAGTCCCAACAAGAGTTCGCCAGCCGTCAGACCAAAATCAACAGGGTAAACACTGACTGCAATGCTCCACAAAGGTCAAAAGAAATTCCCAACTAAATGCTGTCTTCTGCCCAACCCTAGACTCCAGACTCTGTAACAACATCTTTATCTAGTGTAATAGACTCTGTAGTAGACTGACTTTGACCTCCACAAGGAGTAGGAGTTGTCGAACTTGAGGAGGTAGACCCCTCTCCCTGGGTACTGGTGGCTGCCGGCGTACACCTCCTCGTGGCAGTCCCGCCGGTACACAGGCACGATCTCGTCCAGCAGAGGCTTGCTGGCGTTCTTTTTGGCTTTCTCTTCACTACTGACGTTTTCTGTGAGACAGAATGGAGACGCGTCAGTGAACAGATCCCGGAAAACCACGTTCGCATCAAGCAACCCCGTCCCTTCCTTTGAGAAACGGCTCCGCAGGAATTCTCTGGAGCCACTCTATAACGTACGCACCCGAGAGCACGTACTGGTTTCGTCTTTCATTCATCTGTTCATTCCTGTATCTCAGCAGCTGCTATCTGATGGTGGAAGCAGCCAGCGTCTCTCTCTCCCTGAACTCCGACCACCACTCCCACTCTGAGCCCCCACTCTTCCCTGGGGACACCCACTCGATTCCTCACTCCTCCCGGCAGGTGGAACCTCGCTTGTCTGAGCAACACCAAGGAAAATGATGCTCCTGTCCTCTTCCTCAACAAAATGAAAGTTATGTTTTAGGAAGGGGCAATCGAGCTTCCGAGGACTGTCCTGTTCCGTACATCTCAGCTAGAAGAGAGTAAAATGAGGAAACTACAGTAGAGAGGCAGAAAATCCACTCCTTCCGCTACAGGCCTGTGTCAATCCGGGGATGATCCCAGTGGCAAAAAGTGAGTTCTGATTCTAGGTTTGTCCCCGTTAACAGTTTCTGAACTGTAATGATACGAGGTTAGGGAAAAAAGACCTCTGGAAAACTATAGGAGTGGGAAAATTACGAACCAGCTTAAAATCTCAGTTTCACACATTAAACATAAACAACCTCAGGCAAACAGGTCAGAGGAATATGCAGCGTAGAAGATAAAAGACTTTCGGGTCCCTAAGAAGGCAGAGTGAATTTTGGCAGCATGAGCTAACTGTGCGGTGACCGTCAGTGATCACTAGTGGACATCTAAATAAGGGAAGTCTGAGAAACTCTCGCGGGCTAGAGGGGCTGAAGGAGACAGGGTAACTACCATGTGGCATCCTGGATGGGATCCTGGAACATTAGACAAAAACTAAGAAATCTGAATACACACAGACTCCAGCGAATCATAATGTATCCACATCAGTTCATTAGTGATGATGAACATACCGCAGGACAAGATGGGTGTTAGCAGGAGGGGGAACTGGGTGCAGAGTATACAGGAACTCTTCGTACTGTCTTTGCAACTTTTCTATAAAGTTAAAACTATTCTAAAATAAAAAAGCTTACTTAAAAAAAAAAAAAAGCAACCGACATTCTGATATATAGGCCCAAATCAGATTTGCTGCATCACAGCAATACTTAAATGTCCTTCATGTGCAAATGAGAAATAGAGTCTTTCAAAATGCAAACTATTGCCTACAAGGATATCTAGGAAACAGATGATTGGAATTCAAGATCCAGATTTTGTTCAGAACCTGTAAAACTGGGGCGCCTGGGTGGCTCAGATGGTTAAGCGTTGCCTTCAGCTCAGGTCATGATCTCAGGGTCCTGGGATCGAGCCCTGCATCAGGCTCCCTGCTCAGCGGGGAGCCTGCTTCTCCTCCCTCTACTGTTGCCCCGTTCCCCCTGCTTGTGCTCTTCTCGCTCTGTCAAATAAATAAATAAATAAAATCTTAAAAAAAAAACAACAAACAAAAACCTGTAAAACTAAAACAGATGAGCAATGCACCTTCTGTCAAGGTAAGCAAAGACTTGGGACCTGGCAGCAATAAAGACGGAAAGATCAGAGCGGGAAGATGGGTTACTTCCTCAGAGAGAACAAACTCCTGTACCTTCTAAGACCGAACGGAGAAAAAAACCACCAAAGCAACAGACAAAAAGACTGGACTGCTCTTCCATCTCAACCCAAGCTAAAAGGACCCTCATAAAATGCCCCATGGGGACAAGACCTGGTGGCATGGTGGCCTTCATAAGAAGCCATGGGGACACATGGAATCTGTGAACTAAATCTTCAAAAAGGAGAAGGTTAAGCTCACTCTTCGCAAACAACTCTTGGGAGCAATAAAGCCTCACTGTTGTTTCAGATCATACAGGGGTATTAACGGCTTAGTTTTAGATGGAAATCATTTTATGATTAGGACTAGCGCGAGGACTAGTCCATTTCCATCTGAGGGATGTCACACGTGACAGCAAAGATCAAGGGTGCGCCGTGGCTCTCGCCTCCGGAGAGGCACTGGACCCCGGCCATGTTTACCGGCCCCGCCCAAGGCCAGTAGCCCCCAAAACGAGACTCAGCAGAGGGCTCACACGAGGATGCACCTCCCTTCGGGGACTCTCCAGCAGGCAAGCCGGGAGAAACAGACCGCCTCGACCTGCTTCCGAGCAGAGACTCCCACACCAGCCACAAAGCTCTTCAGAAGTACAACGGTCTGCACACACAACCTCCCTTCCCAGACATGCGCAAACAGTCTGCTTTTCCTGAGTCCCTCCCTGACGTTGCTCGGGGGTACGTGCCACAGGGGCTGGGGCACCTGCCTGGGTCTCTCTTTCCTCACTCCTGTGTTTTCCTTTTGGTTCAGTGAGCAGTATCTGTGGGCCATCTTTACCCAGCTCCGGTCCTCAGAGAGAAAGGCCGCTGAAATCGAAGCGCCATGGGACACAAAACAGCTCAACAACACGGGCCCACGTGGGTGTGGCCATACGTGGCCCGAGGGGGCCTGGCGTGTGGCACCCGTGGTGCCGGGTCCAACTGCGCGCCTCGACCGCTGACTGAACTGGCCTTCCTCCACAGACCTCCGACAACTCCCTCTTTCAATGTATCCCGACGTGATCTCTGGAAACGCTACCAACCGTCTTCAAGCACAAGCAGCTGGTCTGCGAGTCACCCGAAAGGTCAGCTAGTTCCAAGAACTGAGAGGCGGCCTCTCTGCTCCCACGGCCAGGGCACTCCTTCCACACCAGCCTCGGGAAGCCGAGCCGGGAACTCAAGTGCTCACTGCTCACTGCGTAGGTACCAAAGCCCTGAGCTCTACCTTTTCTGTAAAACAAACTTAAGGAGACCACCTTCTCCATTAATATGCACACATTTTATAACCTACTTCCTAGACCAACAGACTTTAGACTGCTCTTGGAAACACTCCGTTTTGTCTAAAGAAAATAAAAAATTACACTGTGCAAAATGGGCAAGAACAGCTGACTTATTTTTTTAGGTATGATGTTCTGGTATGAGTTTCTGTATTTACATAAAAAAAAAATCTTAGAGAGTAACGACCTAAAAAACTAATATCAGAATTGTACATTTAAATAAATTCCAGAGTTGGCAGATTTCTTGCTTGGTCTTTTAAAATTTTTCAAAATGATCTTGCACATTTGGCTTTCCAACACAAAATGGTGGAAGTAAAACAGTACTGAGAAAGCAGTCACATAACACACTGCCAGACAGGCCTGCCTGGCATCACAGCAATGGCACGTTCGGACCCCAGTCCCTTCTGGGAGGCTGGCCTCTCAGCCTTTTCAGCTGAGGTCCCACTTATGAAGAGGTGCATCAGGAAGATACGGGTGCCTGACACGGGACCCGTGCCATCTTTGCCAACACACAACCCAGCACTCGTCAATACGGACCAACGGCTCTACCTTCCTCCTCCTCGTCGTCGTCACTGGACTCGCTGACATGCACGCTGACAGCAGTGTTCGGAGAGTCTGTCCATTCAAAGTACACCCCAAATCCAATGTCATAATTGTCTGTAGCAAATTCCCAAAAGAGGTATGATCCTTCCTCATGGGTGGGGACTCGGACAGTGACCACTTCTCCTCGGCCCACTGTAATCACGGAGTCTGCATCCTGCCGAATCTTCTCTTTAAAGTCTTTGATCTGGGGTCGTGTCCACATAGACGGAGCTGCTATTACTGGAAGAGATTCTAAAGGCAACAGGAATTACATTTGCTGAAGAAGATGAGGCTTCACCTGCAGGTGACCCACTCGCACTGGACCCCTGCCTGGCTGCAGTGGGGCGCCACGTGCCATGGGGTCTACCTGAGGCTCAGGGCCTCAGAGGACTATACAGGCTCCCCAGCAAAGTGTCCCCCCGAACTGCGGCATTTACCAATGTCACTGGGTATTCGAAGGTCACCACACCACTTCAAGAACACATGCAATTCTCAATCTTAGAAGTGATTTTTTTTTAACACTCTGATTACATACGTATAGGGATTTAAGACTGACCTTGGAAACCTCCCAGCCGGAGCCAGGGAACCCTAATAATGGAGAGCATCTGGACTTAGGAATAAATTCACTTTTGGATCTGGACAAAGAAAGCTGGGCTTTGACTTCAGTCTCTGTCAAAAAAAATAAAAGCCTTGACCTCCGAGGATCCCAAAGTTCCAGGGGCTATTCTAAAGGAGCTCAGAGAAACAGAAAAACCTGGACAGAATGGCACCGCTAAGGACGGAGCAGACAGGGGGCCAGTCCTGTAGCTAAGCCGTGTCTGTGTGCACCAGACCACTCGGCAGGTCTTTCAGAAGCAGTCACAGACCTCTGACAAAAGATTCATTTAAAAATCCTGGGAGACCTGGGGCGCCTGGCTGGCTTAGCCGGTGGAGCTTGCAACTCCTGACCTTGGGGTCATGGGTTCGAGCCCCACGTTGGGTGTGCAGATTACTTAAAAAAAAAAAAAAATACTGATAAACTCTTAATAAGGATCAAAGGGAAGACAGATTAAACCATGGGATTTTCAGGGTCTTATCCAAAGCCGTTTTCTGTTATTCCACAAAGTCAAGGCAGATGTCTGAAACGGACTCTCTTAGGAGCCACACCGCCGCCCACGCCACCAGCCCTGCCGTGCTCTTCTCTTCCTTCCAAAGTTAGTGCCTAGTCTTGCTTCAGCTTCCTTGGCTCAAGCGTCTCTACCCCACGAAGCCTCTGCCGACCTCCGCGACTCAGTCACAGTCCCCACGTCACACGCTCTCGACCCACACCATGCCTCTCTCCCCAGCACAGCTCTTACGTGGCTACAGTTTACACCTCGTGGGTCCTTCTGCCTCACGCTGTCCCCCTAGCGCTCAGAAAATCTTCAGTCAATTGCTCAAAGAAGGAATGAGCTGCCCGTAAAAAGCCAGACCTTTGAAACTGCTAAGTTAACTTCTGGTACTTTAGTCTCAAAAAACACTGCAGTCTATGGCAGGCAGCCTCCAGGATGCCCTGACCCCGTGATCCCCATGTCTGGGTGCTCACGCACCGGGGAGGTCACCACCCACAATGTGCCTGGGTCGGTATGTGTGGCCAACAGAATGCAGTGCAAGTGCCAATGTCGTACTTCCAAACTCAAAGCATAAATGACACTGCCACCTCTGCCTTGTCCCCTTGGATAATGTGCTCTGGAGGAAGCCGGCCACTGCGTCAAGATCACTCAGCCTGAAGGAGAGGCTCCGCAGGGCAAGGAACCGTGGCCTCTGCCAACAGCCAGCACCAGCCTGCCAGCCATGGAGGAAGCACCAGGAAACAGAACCTCTGGTGCCCACGGAGCCTTCACCCGACTCCAGTCCCAGCAGCATCAGGACCGAAACCCCATGGGACCAGAGCCACCACCGCTCAGCTAAGCGGCTCCTCTGTTCCCGAAACCCCAGTCACCTCACCCAATGTGTGAGACAATCTAGAGCTGTTACAGGGAGCTGCTAAATCGGTACGATTTGTTACACAGCAACAGATAACCCATACATGGCCCCAAGTGTCCAAAAGTCCTCTGACGAACTCTTCTCGCTATTCTAAGGGTCACCAGAAGCATCAGATTCAGACTCAAGAGGGTACAAAAGCATTCAACTCTCACAAGGATGTGACTGCTCTCCAAAGCCAGTGAGCCCAACTCCTGACTTTCTTTCCATGCGTCTCAGTTATGACATCTGGACAGACACACACACTTGCCAAACTGTACCTTTTGGTCCATTCTCCACAGCTTCTTCTGCAGCTTCTGGTTCAAGTTCTTTTTCCGGGTTGTCAGTGTGAGTTTTGGCCTGTCCATTGACTGACGTCCTGTCGCCCGGCGCCGCTGCGTTCCCTTTTGATGATGCAGGCAAAGGAGCCCCCGCAACTGCTACTTCCTGCTGTTTCTGTAAGGCTGCCTGCAAGCGGGAAACAGTGAAGATATGCTGACCAGGACGGCTAAAGATGGCACTTTTGCCCTGGGATGCACCCTGACCCCGTGTTTTTGTTCTACCAAAGCACTGTGCTTCAAGAAATTACTAACAGACTTTATATCAGTTTTATCCTATCTATGATGAGTACGAGGACAATATCAAGCCAACAGCTAAAAATGATGAAAAACTATCACAAAAACCCAGATCACGTTTTTGGTCATTAGAAAAACTAACCAGGAAAAATTAAAGTAGACAGAAATAACCAACCCCAAATATAAGTAAAAGCAAAAATTGAACACTGTGACATCTGTTCTTAAAACCAACGGAAGAAAATCTTGACAAAATTCAGATACATAAAATCTGAATTAGGAAAATTAAACTTGGTAGAAATAAATGGTCACAGAGGAAAATTTACGAAGGCAGAAGCTGTAATTAGTAAAATCTGATACGGGCCCTCAAAGTAATCAATAAATCAAATATGGGCAATTACTCTAATATGGACAAAAATAATCAATAAATGAAATCTTCACCATAAACTATATACAGAAATACTCACATCACAATTGAACTGAAAACTGTTAATCATATTATAAAGAATATAAACCTAAGAATTAAACAGGCTTATAAAATGGAGCTTGAGGTCAAAATATTTTCTCAATGAAAATTCATCACTGGTTATATAATTACGATTAAAATATGTGCATTCATAAAAATGGAATCAAAATGTCCTGAGTCAAAATGGAAGAGCAAAAACATTTTAAACACAAAGGACAACTATTTGGGGACATTCCCTTCCTCCATCAAGATGGATATTAGTAGGGGACGCCTGGGTGGCTCAACCAGTTAAGCAACTGCCTTCGGCTCAGGTCATGAATCTGGAGTCCCAGGATGGAGTCCCAGATCGGGCTCCCTGTTTAGAAGGGAGTCTGCTTCTCCCTCTGACCCTCCTTCCTCTCATGCTCTCTCTCTCTCTCTCTCTCTCAAAAAAAAGATGGGTATTAGTATTACTAGATATACCTAAGTGTTGTTACTTAAGCAAATTTTGGGGAAACTTTGAACTATACATAGAGAAAGGTGTACCAATCATACAGAAATGTACAGCCTGGTCGTTCTTCATAAACCAAACATACCCATGTAAGCAACACCAGGACAAGGCATTATCTGCATCCCAGAATCCTCCTTTCAACACACTCCCCAGCCATACTGCAAGGGTCACAACTATTCTTTCTTACAACACTACAGACTTGCTCTGCCTGTTTTTTTGATGTTATATAAATGGAATTGTATAATAAAGGTTCTTCTTTGTGTCTGGCTTCTTTTACTCGACATTATTTTTGCAGGGTTCATCAATAAGGTCATACGAGTAATGTATTTTGTTTGTTTACGCTGCTATGCTATTCTGTTGTGAAGATACACAACTTATCCATTTTACTGTTGATGAACAGTTGGGCACTGAAGTAACTCTAAATTGAACCATGTAGGCGTTAAGTGAGCTTATGTTTACAAAAGTAAAAAATAAATAAAGTAATGAAACAAAGAAAATACAGGGGAAAAAGCCTTTGTAATCTCATGGTTTGGGGATAATGACATATTCCTGCATATCTGCACACACATTTAACATATCATCTACAATCCAATTACTTCCACCAACGGCAACGCTTTCTTCTGCGGCTAACGCAAGCTGGTAATACTCGCAGGATTTTAAAATACCTCCTTCCAAGGCCTAGATTCTCGGTCATTCCCACATCAGTTTTCCAGAAAGAATACCGGTTCCAGAAAAAGCGTATACAACCAAAACAAGCTGGCACACTGAGAAGGCTCACGGCACGATCTGTGGACGATCAGCCCCCCGCTCAGACAGCCACTCTCCAGGAGGCCGTACTTGAAATCCTCCGGCAAAGGGAACAGCTCCCTTTGGGGATCCCACTGCCCGCTGATATTTATCTATTCTAGACAACAGATCATAACGATTTATTTACACCGTCTCTCATCGGCACTTTGGGAAGGTTTTAAAAAGCACAGAAAGGTACAGGAACAAACACTCACGCAGCTACACCTCCGAATGAACAAGTGTTAGTATTTTGCCATTTTGCTCAGTATTTAGAAAAAAAAAAATCACTACTTTAGGGGGCTGAAGTTTCCTTTGCTCCCTCCCCGGTGCATCTCCTTCTCCATTCCCAGAGAGCACCAATCAACGTGTAACACCGAGTTCCATCGCTGTTATCTAAATTATGGATTCCAGATCCTTCTCTTCCACAGATTCTTGGTCTGCCCTACTTGACCAACTGTGTTCCACTAAATGACAGCAACCCATCGACAGGGCAGGGCGTGAGCTATCCCACTGGAAACATCTCACAGCCCGTCACGGAAGCAGGAAGAGGGGGTGGTATGCTCAAGCAGAAACAGGCTTTCGAGGACAGAAAAGAAACCCCTCAGAAAAGCCACTTATATTTATTGATAAATAAAATCTTTTTCATCTTCTCATGAACGACACAAAATCTGCAGTGCTTTTTAACTACTCGCTAATGCTAAAGATTCAAGGGAAGAGGTATTTTAAGTAAGGATATTAATTTCCAAAGAATTTAAAGAGGTTGGTAAAACAGCCAGGATCACTTCATCCGACAAGAAACGTCAAGCAACTACAATGTCGCACGCATCCTTCCCTCAGACTGTCTGGCACGTCATAACTGCTTTCTAAGTGAAAAAAAGCAAGTAAATAAAACTTGTCCGGCTTCACTCTGCGAAGGCATTAGTGCCTCTGCCCGGTGTGAAAAGGGCACACGGATCAGTGATCTGCTGTATGTACACAAATACTTTCACAGAGCAACTCCCGTTCTCACTTTAGTCCTCTGAGAGCTCGGTGAGGTGAGCGGGGCAGGTACCAGGATTTTTTATCCCATTCCCACCCACTGGGAGAAAAGACAGAAAAATCAGAGCAGCAGGTAGCCTATCTGATACCAAACTAGATTATGGCAAAGCCAGGACCCAATCCAAGTGTGACCTTGTTTTTCATCCCATCTCTTCATCCTAAGTCGCTCACTCCTGTGTGGAAGCCAAGTACCTGCGGGTAGGGAGCTGGGGGAGGACTACCACCGTGGTGCAGGGGAGCACGGTCTCGCTCCAGCACCTCACGCAAACATCAAGAGGACCAGCCTGCAAAACCAGCCGACAGCCTTACGGGACGGGTCCCCCCACAGGCAGCTGCCCCGGCCTATGAGAGCCCACCGCCTGAACACCATGGTCGAACGAACACGAGTTACCCAAGTCCTCATGGTGCCTGGACCACCAAGAGAGTCACCACCAAGAGAGTCTCCCCCGGACTCACCAGAATGACACCTGGCCCACACGACCCCCAGATGCCCTGCGACAAAGCAGTGGCCACGTCAGTTTTTGCTTCCACGCCATCTATCTGCTTTCGTAACTGCCCGCGCACCCCGAGTCTCCCTTCCCAGAGGCCCCTGCGAGTTACTTTATCCTTCGAGGCTAACGGATGCGGAAGTGGCGAGCCCCCGTGGCGAGGGAGCTGTGGTCCCTGCGGGAGCCCCCCCGCGCCCGGCGCACCTGCTGCTGGGCGAGCTGGACCTGGTACAGCTGCTGCATGTACTGCTGGTAGTGCTGCTCCTGCAGCTGGCGGATGAGGAGCTGCTGCTGCTCGAAGTTGCCCGGGTACTGCTGCGCCGCGTACTGCTGGAACTGCACGGCCGTCTGCGAGTTCAAGGCCGCCATGATCTGCTGCCTGCAACGTCAGAGAACACACAGCCGTCGGACCGCAGGCCACGGCTCGCGGCGAAAAAAAATGTCCTCACGGCTGATTTCTATTTGTCACGTCACGAAGGGACTGAGCCAGGAATGCCTTCCCACCAACACGTGTCCCAGGCCCAGATGACAGATTCCAGAAAAGACACCGGGCCTCTCACTTTCCGCTGAGGGTTTTCGAGGAAAATCTGGGCTGGAAGGAGAATGATACGCGGGTCGGATCCCCATCGTAACCACGAACGGTCACGGGGCCCCTACTATGCGCCACGCGGTGTTCGAAGGGCTTGCAGGTCCTCAGCTACCCGGGCGCTCATGACCGTGGCAGAGACAAGGCTTCAGATGGAAGACAGTGCAGGCCTTCGGGAATTTGCCTGAGATTACACTGCCGGGGAGCGGCCCGAGCCGGGACGCAGTCAGGCAGGCCTGTGTCAGCCTGGACTCCCAGGAGGACGCTGCGCAAGGGTGCCCTGTCATCTACGGTGGGGGGTGGGGACCGACAGGCGTCATTCAGCTGCTGGCCACGGCTTCTCTACCTGAATGCACGGAGAGCAGGAAGAGGCAGGACAGTAACCAGACTATGCCATGAGCGGCGCTGGTCAGTGTAAATACAGCCAGGGAAACTGAGTGCCCCTAGCATTTCATTTAAAGCCTATCTTTGAGGGGCGCCTGGGTGGCACAGTGGTTAAGCGTCTGCCTTCGGCTCAGGGCGTGATCCCGGCGTTGTGGGATCGAGCCCCACATCAGGCTCCTCCGTTATGAGCCTGCTTCTTCCTCTCCCACTCCCCCTGCTTGTGTTCCCTCTCTCGCTGGCTGTCTCTATCTCTGTAGAATAAATAAATAAAATCTTTAAAAAAAATAAATAAAGCCTGTCTTTGGGACGTGTGGGTGGCTCAGTGGGTTAAGCGTCTGCCTTCGGCTCAGGTCGTGATCCGGGGGTCCTGGGATTGAGCCCCGAGTCGGGCTCCCTGCTCTGCGGGGAGTCTGCGTCTCCCTCTGCCTCTCCCCCTGCTTGTGTGTGCGCGCGCACGCGCGCACTCTCTCTCTCTCTGACAAATAAATAAATAAATAAATAAGGCCTGCCTTCCAGAACAATATTGAAAATATCTGAGTACGTTTGGCTTAGAGACAGTAATTTCTCTTATCATAAATCTCATTTTCTCTCCTACAGGCACCACTGGCCTCCTACCTCACTTATGTGACCAACTTCACAAAGACCACAAAGCCATCTATCAATAGACAGATAAGCAGATAGATGAGATAAAGCAAAATCTCACAAAGCCCTGCAGGAAGCGACGCTGGGCCCACCCAGGGCACCGCCTGCTCCCAAAGCTGTAGCACTCTAGTCTCTCCCCAAAGTGGAACAGGGCCCTGGGCCGGTCTGTGACTACTGCTGAAGCCTGAGGAGCTGCTGGGAGATAACAGGACACCCAAGGACTGTCATGCTCTCTGGTTTCCTCTAAATGCCACCCCCCACCCCCACCCCGCACCTCAGACCTTCCTCCCCCACGTGCAGCGTCAACCCCTTCCTCCCTGTGCCCACAGCTCCCTCCTGAAGAACCAGTCCTTTGTGACGCAGCTGCTCTCACAACCCTGAATGAGAAATGGTTACAGGTCCCAAATCCCGTATGAGGAACAGACACGCCTGACACTGGCTGCACGAAGCAGCTCCTCTGTCCTGGGACTTTGTAACCGGGGCTCTCTCCGAATCTGGCCGGTCTACCAGGACAGCCTCGTGTCCACCAAGGCAGAGAACAGAAGGGGCGAGAACAGCTAGGAAGTGAGACAAGATCGCGTGGACCCAGGGACAGAGCCAGCAAGCCACCTCAGCTCCCGCTCTAGTCCCTGGGTCCCGGCAGCTAACCCCAAGGTCTTTCCTTGTCGCCACCCACTGAAGCTTGAGTTGAGGCCCTCTCGGTAACATGACAGATTACTGGTACAAATGGTGGGAACTGGTGGTGTGCGCCTCTCAGCGCACATGTCACAGAGCTCTCAGGTGGCACCCGGAGACCGTGGCGGTCCGGCGCTCACGCTTGAACAAAAGCAGTCCGACCCGCTTACTTCTGCTGCTCCAGCCGAAGCCTCTCCTCTTCTATTCGCCTCCTCTCCTCTTCTTCCCGCCTCAGCCTTTCCTCCTCCTCTCTCCTGCGCTTCTCCTCCTCCTTCTGCAGACGCTCTCTTTCTTCCTCTTCACGCCGCCTCCGCTCCTCCTCTTCCTTCCTACAATCGAGGACAGGCACGGTGAGCCCTGTACAAAGAACCCTGCTTAAACATAATTAAAGACTTTATTTCCCAGTGAAAACTGACACAACTCGGAGAGAACACTGTGGTCATATTATTGAAATCTGAAATGCATACACTCCGCTGGTAGAAATTTATTCTGTGGGGTCAATCTCACAATCTGCGAGAACATGGCAGAAATAATCACGGCCGTGCAGCACAGGAGAAAGGTGTCCCCCAGTAAGAGACCACTGAGATCATGATGTGCCCGCATCCCGAAGGTTTCCCTCACCTACGCTCACAGAGTCACAGGCTTTCCCTTCCCACCGTTTGCTGTGGTTGCAATGAAGTTTGTATGAAAATTCAGCAATGCACCTGCCCTACTGTTAAAAGTCCGTGCTCCGCGAGAGCAAGGCTGCCTGCCTCCCAGCACTCCATCCTCAGAGCTGAGCACAGTGCTGGAAAGAACGAGCACTCGATGCGTATGTCTAAAATGAATAATGTACCCCAAAATGCCATGTGGCCACAAAAAAACATGACTATGTGGCCTGACATGCAAAGACACTTCATATGCTTGTTTAATGAAAAAAGCAAGGAAATAATAGGAAAAGAACTGCAAAGAAACACCTTAACTGGGGGCACCTGGGTGGCGCAGTCAGTTCAGCGTCCAATTCTTGCTTTCAGCTTAGGTTGTGACCTCAGGGTCCTGGGACCGAGCCCCCCATCAGGTTTCACGCTCAGCGCAGAAGTCTGCTAAACTTTCTGTCCCTCCCCCACGTGCACATGTGCGCTCGAGCTCTCTCTCTAATAAATAAATCTTTAAAAAAAAAAAAAAGATACCCTTAAATGTGTCCTTTCTCATCTATCGAGAGAAGAGAGCGACTAAAAGCAGGGTGGGAGGGAAGGTTGGGTCTGTGCTTCACATACTGCCATAATGAAAAATATTTACACCGCATGTCTCTGTATATTACTGCTGAAATTTAAAAAAATATCAAAGCTTTGAATTTAAAAGAGAAAAAGAGCTGGAAATGCAGGTGCAGCCCCTATCCAGCTCTCGTCCGCCCTCAGCCCCTTTCCCGGGGAAGCACAGACCCCACCGCACGAGAACCGGGTGCCGTGCCGACTGAGCATGGTGTGGAGGGCAGGACGCCTGAGGACGGGAGGCAGGAGGTCCCTGAGGATCTGAGGGGACACCATTTCTTGGTCCCACCACGAGAACTACTCGGCTTTCCCCATTTTTCTCCCCAAACTCTTGTAAGTGATGAACAGCACATCCGAGCCGCAATCAAGGCTCAAAACATAGCAATAACGTGACCTATTTTTAACTGTCACAGCTGGTACAGGACAAGAGGTTCCACAGCCAGCACTGGGACTGTAGGAAAAGGAAGTCTGTTCTTAAACGCTTTCAAAGGGTGCTAGATGGATTTCATCTCACGACAGAAGTCCTTTTTTTTTTTTTTTTTTAAGATTTTATTTGTTTATTTGAGAGAGAGAGAGAGCATGCATGGGGGAGAGGCAGAGGGAGAAGCAGACTCCCCACTGAGCAGGAAGCCCGATGCAGGGATCGATCCCAAAACTCCAGGACTATGACCTGAGCCGAAGGCAGACGTTTTATGACTGAGCCACCCAGGCACCCCCAGAAGTACATTTTTAAAAGGAAAATGCAGTTTTACACGTTAAGATGACTACTAACTTAAATGTTCAATTTACCACTAGGAATCAAAACTTTTATTTTGAGCAGCAAAGCACGTTTACTGAGCGATAGTAAAGTAACAGTACAAAGCTCCCAAAGAGGGAGGGGACCCAAGACGGTTGCCTGAATCAAAACTTTTCCTGTGGATAAAAACAATCTTCCTTTGGATAAATATCTTCTGAAAATGTATTAAACTACTTCCTATCATCTTAAACAGGAATAAAAACAGGAATAAATTACCCCCAGTCTGTCTGTTGATGACTCAGGAGTTACAACTGCAAACATAAGAACTGTCTATGTCCGAATACTGTGATGGAGAAGTTTATCTTCATATCAGTGGCCCCTGACTACTATGCTTTTTTATAATTCTTGTGTCTATTTTTCATGGTTTCTGTCTTCCTATCAGGCTGTTTTCTGTTCCAATTCAGGTTAAGGTAGGAAAGCAGAGAACCAACGGTTTCTAAAGTAAATATAATGTGAGGAAAAAATGGCTTTATAGTGTCATTTTCATCACTCAGATATTTCAGACAATCAAAGTTATTGAAAATATAACCTCTAGATAAATAAGGTGTTAACTGGGGGCACCTGGACGGCACAGTCAGTTAAGCATCCGACCCTTGGTTTCAGCTCAGGTCGTGATCTCTAGCCCTTCGTCGGGCTCTGCACTCAGCAGGGAGTCTGCTGGAGATTCTCTCTCCCTCTGCCCCTCCCCCCGCCAATGCTCTCAAATAAATCTTAAAAAAAAAAAAAGTTAACTATAATGCTGTTGAATTCACAGTCATGACAAAAAATCCCATCGACATAAACGGTGTATTTAGCAGCATTCCCACCCACCCCCTGGAAACAGTTAATAAGCCATCTGGGAGCCAGAGCCAATATGAACATCTCCATAAGGCCTACCACGTAGTGTAGGCGATAGCCATCATATGGAGCATAAGGTTCTAGAAGCTCAAGGGAAACAACAGCAAAGGGTGTGTCAGACCCGACGGCAGGGGTGGGGAGAGGGGCTCAGTTTACAGTGGAACTTGCTCAAAATCTCGGTGTAACCAGGACAAGAGGAATGTTGCCTCGATGGAGAGGTGCTTCCTTTCAAAGGGAAAGCCAGACAGAACCTGCAGCGCCCTGCCCCTCCAACTCCTAGTACAAATATCTGCTTACACCAGCAGGTTTGAAAAAGTGCCGTTAAGAAGTAGGGATTTGGGGGCGCCTGGGGGGCTCAATCGGTTAAGCATCCGACTCTTGATTTCGGCTCAGGTCACGATCTCAGCGTCGTGAGATCGAGTCCTGCGCATCAGGCTCTGTGCTCAGTCTGCTTGAAATTCTCTCTTTCCCTCTCCCTCTGCCTCGCCCCTCTGCTCGCGTGCCCTCCTTCTCTAAAAATAAACAAGATCTTAAAAAAAAAAAAAAAAAAAAAAAGAAGTGGGAATCCAAGGGGAGTGGGACACGTGATCCAGAGCAGACACTCCCTAAGGCAAAAGCATCAAGACCTGGGTTGCACAGGAATAAAGTACGAGGTGCCCTCGAAATTCACCTTTTCTTCTCTTGCTCCTCCTTCTCTATTTTGTGGGATGCAACATACGTTGAAAAGAGATGGCAGCACCTAGTCAGGAGCTGGACAAACTCCACCATGGCGTCCTCCTTAGACATGCTTCCCAGGGCCGCCCATTCTCTCCTGGAAGGAATAGCAAGAAAGGTCATTACCTCCTCTTCCTCAGAGAGTAGGAACGTGATTTAACTTAAACCTAAACGTGAATAATTCTCAACGACAACTAAAACGCAGAATGATTCTACCACAAGCAAAATGCTCAAAACTCAAGTTTCAACAAGTATGCGTTATCGATGTACTAAGTTAGATGTGCCAGTACAATGCACACTTACTGCTGTAAACTACAGCTCAGCTGCACTGTGGGTAATTTCCATACAAGCAAAAGGGTATCACAGTCCGACCTTCCCTCTATCACGTTTTAGTCTGAACCGAATACAGCTCTCGGGGCACAGTTTTCTGCCACAACGGTGTGTGTGTCTACGTAAGGAAATCAATGACTTCTATTTTAAGTGGCCGCTCTGAATGTTATTTAGGAAGAATCAAACGAAGCTGTACTTGTCTTATGTTCATCAGCAGATGAGTAAATTTCTTCCACATTATTTATCCATAAACACCTCCAAGTCAAAAACAGATACACATCTGAAGACTCCAGAAGCTACAAGCAAAAATGGCTATTTCAGGCTTCCTCTAAGCTAAGGGACCAGCTGTTTGCATCTTAACCGATTCGCCTTGCGCTCTTCTCAACACTACTCTCACTAAGGTCATTATACAACAAAACACAGTTACCTCCTGTCATTCCCCAACACATCAAAGAATCCAACCTCAGGACAAGTGTCTGGATTATATGGGCCCATAAGAACCTGCTTATGCAGTGCCACAAGCTTCAGTTTTTCCTCATAAGTTGGATGAAAGGCTTTGCCATCTTTTTCTGTAAGATAAAGAAACATGAAAACAATCAGAATTGGCAAAAAATGTATTTTCGGTATTCTACGCTGAAGGTCCGCTGTAAGGGATGCCACTGCCTGGGATGGATACAGATCTTACGGTGACATCTGTACTTCAAATACTAAATATTAATAGTCGGAGCCTAAGAGAGAAACCCTTTATGCAGAGATTCAGCACTCATCCTTATGATCCAACTTCTACAGAGAAACCCGTCCGTCAAGTTAACAGACACACACACTGTTCTGCTGGACATCTTCTACACATATCAAAAATTGTGTAACAATCGTTTTTTAAAAGTTTAAAAAATAATTTTGTATCAGTCACTTTCAACACGATCACGCATAAGAGGTTACGCGTACCTTGAAAGGCTACAGTCAAACGCATCGGTCCCACTGAGGCGGTGCGATGTGCTGAAGGGGCTCTGAAATGAGAGGTAAATCTCCTCTCAGACCTTTCCTAGCTGTGAGACCCCCGAACCTCTCTGTTCACTAAGGAAGTAAGGAGTCCGTCCACCTCTCCTTCAGAAGTCATGGGATGGTATCGATGATAGCTATCAGATCCTTCTCCCTCCTCCATATCGTGGTTGGCTCAGGCAAGCTTCCAACAGGCAATGAAGAGTGGAGCCAGCTCTGACCTGTAAAGACTGCCCTACCACCACCATTCAAAGCCATATGAAAGTGGCTGCTGGTACAATGGGAAATCCTTAGGGAACGGTTCTGCTTCTCTGATAAATGGCAGCATTAATTATTGACTGGCTCCAATAAAAGAGACTACCACTTTTTTTAAAAAAAGGAAGTAGTATATACTGCCTACATATTTTATCCACCCACACAGTCGTCACCAAAATAAAATCACTGATAAGACAAGACTGTGGGTTAAAGGTTATGAACAGGAAACTTAGAGGAGAAAAAAACTAAAGTTGCTAACAAGCATCCCAAGATCCTCGACCTCACTAGTCAGACTGCAAATACAAGTGCAAACGGTTCCATTAGCTACCAGAGCCTCTGCCGTCACATGGGTCAAACAGAGTCAGGTAACATCAAGAGTTGGTAAGAATGGGACAAAGAGGTACCCACTCTCCTATACTGACGTTGGAAGTATACGCTGCCAGTTTTCTTGGAAGGCAATTTAGCAATTTATTTCAAAACTAAAAATATACATGCCCCATGACCCACTCATCCCAATTCTTGTGATCCACCCATGATACTGTCCCAAATACACAGACGTAGGGGATACAGCTGTTTCCTTGTTACCATAAACAACTGCAAAGTTCCTCAATAAAGAAACTAATAAATAACATGATACATTCAGACTGTGGTAAACATGAAGCAATTATAGGAAACACTAAGTGACAAAGCAAGTTGCAGAAAACGATACAGGATCGCAGCACACAATCTATCCCATCCATTCAAGCACTCCCCCGACCACACACTTTAACATCTCGAAAGTCAGATTCAGTTTTGCAATCCAGTATTCTACACTTAAAAGAGCAGTTTTCCTTTCTTAATAGCATGTAAGATAATAGTGAGTCTTAGAACTGACAAAATACAGAACGTAAACACACCCACACGCATATTCTCCAGGTCCCCTTATATGACGGTAGATGCAAATAACAAAATCCAGAAGTCACGCGACAAGAAACCAAAGGAGTCTCTCAGAAAACTGAAGCCTTACCTGGGACATCGGAACCTTTCCAAGGAAAAGGCGTGGAAGAACAAACTGAACTGTTAAGACGGACTGCCTCTAGGGAAAGCCCTGCCAAAACTGGTGGATGGGGGCTGAAAAGGAGCTTCCATTTACATACGCTTGTTTATATGTCAAAGCTTTTCTTCTTCAAGAACTTATTCAATACTTGGGAAAGATAAATATTAAGAAAAGACAAAAGTGTGGCACTGACCTTATTTAATAAAAATTGAAATAATTCAGCACTCTGTGGACCTCCCATGTGTCTTAGCTACTCAGCAAACAGTATCACTAGACAAGGAGCACCAAGAGCAGTAACTTCCTCTAAAGCTTTTGGGACGGGATTATCATAGTTCTGTATTTACTAATGAAAGGGCAACTCCCACTTCAAAATCCAACTCTTGGAATGCTATTTCAATTAATGATGGACATTACAGAAAACATTTTTATATTCATACCTTCAACTTAATACATATTTATTGAGCCCAAGTGTAAATTCACTGCCATCATGTAACTTACAAATTACTGAGGTTGAATTAAAAATTTATAACATGGCAATACAGTAAACAGCAGTATCCAGGTGCATATTTCAGGTATATATTTACTGCAAACAAAGTATAACAGTTACATGGGATAAAAAAAATATTCTATTTTATTTGAGGGGGGGGAGAGCATGAGCGGGGGAACGGGCAGAGAGGGAGAAGCAGACTTCCTGCTGAGTGGGGAGCCTGACACGACATGGGCCTCGGATCCCAGGACCCTGAGATCATAACCTGAGCCAAAGGCAGATGTCCAACTGACTGAGCCACCCAGGCGCCCCAAGAAAAGATTGGAGTTTACTTCTGACTTAGAAGGAAACAGATCAAAAGGCAACGAAGTAGACTTGTTTCAACTCAGGCTGGGCCAGTAGTTGAGTTTAATTCCATCACAGTCTATAATCAAGATAAAGCAAAATGGATTAGAGTTTACAAAACCAAAATAAACCTTTTGCATTGTCTTTCATGGAAAAACCAAAAAGCTCAAAAGAGTTGCTATTTCATTCTCTTCCCAATGAAATCTCTCTGAAATACAACCTTGAAAAATTATCTTGGCAAGAAAAATGGTGTTGTACGTACCTACTGTTGTATTATTTAAATTAAAAAAATCTAACTATTCAACAATAACACAACACTTAAATTACAGTAATCCAGGGAACAGAATATACAGCTATTAAAAAGGCAATTATAAGGGCTACACAGCATTTCAGAGAACAGGTTTATGATGTATTAACTAAAGTTAAGTAGAATGAAAAATTATATATGATGTTTAGAATTATATAAAAATGCCTACAACATGGCCAAAGACCCACACAGAATGTAGAAAGACGAAATTTCAAGAATTGGGTGAGCGATTATACATACTATAGAGCTTCCTTTTAAAAAATTATAGTTAATGGGGCACCTGGATGGCTCAGTCAGTTGAGTGTCTGATTCCTGATTTTGGCTCAGGTCATTATCTCAGGGTCGTAGGATTGAGCCCTGCGTCCGCTTGTGCTGGGCATGGAGCCTACTTAGATTCTCTCTCTCCCTCTCCCCCCCCCACAACCCCACTCTCTGTCTCTCTCCCTCTCTGCCTCCCCACTCTCTTCCAATCAATCAATCAATTAAAATTACAGTTAAGATTTTTCTTACAAAACTAGCTACTTAGAACCCTATTGTTAAAACGTATTACAATAGTGGCTACTTTGGGCTACCATTAACCAAAAAGCCTTCCTTTAATTTTGAAGATGTGCCTAACCATCCTTAAGCATCTACCTTTATTTCATACAAATTAACCACCAAAAGTTTTCTGGTACTAATTATGTCACAGGTAATTATTAAAACAGCCCGAGGGCACCTGGCTGGCTCAGTCGGTAGAGCATGCGACTCTTGATCTCGGGGTGTGAGTTCAAGCACCATGTTAGGTGTGGAGATTACTTAAAAAATAAAAAGAAGAAAAAGAAAAAGAAAAGAAAGAAAAAAGAAACATAGCCCAGAACAATGTTCTCACTTTCACCAACTTGTGATGATTTGAAGAACAGTTCCAACTTCTGATCTATTAGCTGAAACATAATTAAGCTTTTTTTTTTAAGATTTTATTTATTCAGTTATTTGAGAGAGAGGGAGAGAATCCCAAGCACACTTCCCGCTGAGCACAGAGCCTGAGGTGGGGCTCGATCCCAGGACCCTGATGAGATCATGACCAGAGCTGAACCCAACGGTCAGACACTCAACCAACGAGCCACGCAGGCGCCCCAGGTTTTTTTAAAAAAACCAAACAGGAACTATTCTAACTACATCATTTTATCTTGAGTCTTATAAAAAGAAATTATGTGCTGGTGACTTGAGAAAGAAGGTGTGGCGAGCCTGAGAAGTAGCAGGGGCAGAGCACATGGCACAAGTTCCTTGCTTTGTTCAGTCACTATTCCTGGGATTTTGTTTCATTTTCTCCTTCAGAAAAGAAAAAAGAAAAAAAAAAAAAAAAAGCCTGTGAAAGTAGTTGCTTTGACCTAAGTAAATGTAAATAAAGATAAAAGCAGATGGAAACTTCACTCACTGGAAGACCAAACACGTTCCTGATAAGTCACGTAATACAGGAATTTTCAAACCTACACAACACACAAATTCTTAACTTGGCACGGGGACAGGATTTGAACTAACAGGTCTAGCGCATACGAGGAAAAAATTTTTTAGCTTATGAGCACACCAGTTATTTTAATGGCGGGAGGGCCCATTTCTTATCAGGTAATGAATTTACTTTATTTTGAACACTCAGAACACTCAGCAGTAATGATCTAGGAGCAGGGGAAGAAGGGATTGGTGCGTAAACAAGGAAACTGTACTCATTAATCAGCAAGGTGTTCGGCTGACCTCCAGCCCTAAGAAGTGACTCATCAATAGGGAGGGTGAGTTTCAGGATATCTGAATGTCATTTTAACACCTGCCCTTTTTATGCCTGACGGAATTAAGAATATACCACCAATCCATAAAGGATTTTTCAAAAGAGAAATATGTCTCTGGGCGCCTACCTGGCTCCATCAGTACAGCACGGACTCCTGATCTCAGGGCTGTGAGATGGGGCCTCACAGTGGGTGCAGAGATTACTTAAAACTAGAATCTTTAGGGGCGCCTGGGTGGCACAGTCATTAGGCGTCTGCCTTCGGCTCAGGGCGTGATCCCGGTGTTTCGGGATCGAGCCCCATATCGGGCTCCTCCACTGGGAGCCTGCTTCTTCCTCTCCCACTCCCCCTGCCTATGTTCCCTCTCTCGCTGGCTGTCTGTCACATAAATAAATAAAACCTTTAAAAAAAAAATAAATAACCTAGAATCTTTAGAGGTGCCTGGGTGGGTGGCTCAGTCAGCTGAACATCTGCCTTTGGCTCAGGTCATGATCCCAGTCCAGTCCTGCTTCGGGCTCTCAAGAGCTCAGTGGGGAGCCTGCTTCTCCCTCTCCCCCTGCTTGTGCTCTTTCTCTCTCTCACCTGTTCACTCTCTCTCTCAAATAAATAAAAATCTTAAAATAAAATAAAATCTTAAAAAAAAAAAAGAGGAATACGTTTTAACAGTTAGTTCTGGTCAGGCAGTCAAATCTGTTCACCACCAAGAGCCCCAGAGCTAAGCAAGCACCATGCTTGGTCCACCAGTACTGCCAAAACCATGCCCAACAAATCTCACTAAAGAAAAAATTAACTTTACAGGTCAATTTCTGTGAGACTTAGCAAAACAGTACATCCATTCTTATGAATTATACTGGCATTTCCATCGAATCATTTACACACTTGTTAGTTTTAAGAACTGTTCCATAATCTTTTCTTTAAACTCTATTACCAGATCTTCAAATTAATCATCCTTATTCAGGCTGGGGACAAAATTTATCTAAAACAAGAACAAAACCCAAAAAAACCACAACAAAACAAGAAAAGGAAACACACCAAAATGTTAATAGTAACAGTTATTTCTGAAAGACTGGATTATAGATTTTTCTTTATTAATTTTTTATTTTCCCAAATTTTCTTCAATACGCATATGTACTTTCATATTAAATACATACACACTGCGATGCCTGGGTGGCTCAGATGGTTAAGTGTCCGCCTTCATTTGGGGTCATGATCCCATGGTCCTGGGATCGAGCCCCATGCTGGGCTCCCCACTCAACGGGGAGTCTGTTTCTCCCTCTCCCCGCTACTTTCACTCTCTCTCTCTCTCTCAAATGAATAAAAATCTTTAAAAATAAATACATACATACACACACACTTCTTTTCTTAACAAAATTTTTTAAAAAGTCAAGATAACTGGGGTACCTGGGTGGCTCAGTCAGTTAAGCATCTGCCTTTGGCTCAGGTCATGATCCCAGGATCCTGGGACTGAGTCCCATGTCGGGCTCCCTGCTGAGTGGGGAGTCTGCTTCTCCCTCCGCCTCTCCCCCGCACCCTCCACCCCCCTACCCGGCCCGCTGGGGCTTGCACATGCACGCTCTTTTTTTTTTTCCTCTCTCTCTCTCTGTGTCACAAAAATAAATAAAATCTTAAAGAAAAAAAAGTCAAGCAACTTATTTTTCAGCCTTTGGGACAGGTTAACAGATCAATTACCCTCCCCTGAGAGATATATATATACCTGTGTTTTGTGTATCCCTCAGGGGAGGGTAATTGATCTGTTAACTGGTACTCCTCCCTCCCATTGTCTGGCAACCCCAAGCATGCAGATGGCTACCTCACCCCTACTTCAGCAAAGAGCTACCTCACCCCTCCTTCAGCAGAGGTCTGCAGTTTACTAGAGAACCTGAATCAGATGCTCCAGATGGGAGGACACCAGGCTGCGAGTGAACTGCAGGACTAAACACAGAGAAACAAAAGTTTCCCTAGTAAATGGTGAACAACTCCAGCCGCCCTCCCTTCTCCTGCCTGGTTCCTGATGGCTGACAACTAAGTTCATACATCCCAGGAAGGAGACAGGAGTATTTGCAGGGGAAACTAGCCCAAAAGAAAAAACCGACAGTTACTGATTTGACAGATACTGATGTCTGAGGGTTCCCCTATGAAACCTGTGCCTCTTCACCCTCCAGGAAAGGCTTCTGCTCAAGGTTACAGTGAGCTGCTCAGTGCCCTACCCTTCTATATGAAGGAATAGCCAAGTGTTACCCAACATTTGAGAAAGCTTCCAACATGGAAAAAAAGTCTAAAAGAAAATTTTAAAGATTTTATTTACTTGAGAGAGTGAGAGAGCATGTGCAAAAGCAGGAGGGGTAGAGCGAGAGAATCTCAAGCAGACTCCACACTAAGCGTGGAGTCTGATGCGAGGCTGGATCCCACGACCCTGAGATCCTGAAACGAACCAAAGCTAAGAGTCAGACACCCAACCGAATGAGCCACCCAGGCCCCCCTAAAAGAAAATTTTAAAATAAAACACAGAACTAAACTTGCATTTAATATCCTCAGAGACAGAAGCTGATAAGTCCATTAAGCAAAACAAGGTACCAGAAAGAAAGACAATTTAGAGAATAAAAACTCTTGGAAATGAAAAATGTAAAAACAAATTTTTAAAAATCTTCCATAGGTTGGAAAATAGAGTTGAAATTATCTCTTAAAAGACAGAGCAAAGGGGCGCCTGGGTGGCAGGCCTTCGGCTCAGGGCGTGATCCCGGCGTTGTGGGATCGAGCCCCACATCAGGCTCTTCCGCTATGAGCCTGCTTCTTCCTCTCCCACTCCTCCTGCTTGTGTTCCCTCTCTCGCTGGCTGTCTCTATCTCTGTCAAATAAATAAATAAAATCTTTAAAAAAAAAAAAAAGACAGAGCAAAAAGACAAAGATGGAAAAGATAACAGAATTAGATGTTCAATCCAGGATCCAACACCTGATATTAACAGCATAATTCATACATTAACAGTATGAAGAGAGAGGAAAAAAGAGGGGCAATTATCATGAAATAATACAAGAAAATTTCCCACAAATGAAGGATGCAGGTTTAGAGACTAGAAGAACTATCAAACATTGAACATAATCATTCAAAAAATTAAACAAACAGAAAGGCAATAACAGAAGTTCTTGAACACCGGAGATAAGAGAAAATTCTAAAAACTTCTAGGAAGAAAAACAGGTGACATACACAGGACCAGGAATAAGAAAGACTACAGACATCTTAAGATTATGAATACTGAAAGCTAGAAAACAATGGACTAATACCTTGAAATTCTGGGAGGACCCATTTTGAACTTCTGACCTCCAGAATCGTAAGACTGTATGTGCTGTTTTAAGCCATTAAATCTGTGATTTGTTATAGTGGTAATAGGAAACTAATGCAATACAGAAAACACATTTTCCCAAGCAACTAAAAATAGAAATGGCTTCTAAATTATGTTCTTATTAAATTCATTAGTACTTAACTTTACAGTTCTAATAAGGCAGCATAATTTGATAATAGTATTATAATCACAGTTACCAACCCCAAAGCTCTGAAAGATTAATATTAAGTCCCTTCCACCTGAAATAATATACAAAGGGTTATTAGTCTCACCCCTCAATTGCTAGAATAAGTTTACACAAAAATCATATTTTTCTCTTCTCTCTGGAGATAAAGGTGGAGGATGTAACAAAGTATTTCAATGTCCCTTCTAGCCTTTATTTGATGAAATGAAACCATACAATCTACGAGCTGGAGAGGATATTCACCATCAGTGACTGAATTGCACACCTGAAGTTCAAATCCCCTCTGCACATCTACTTGGCCTGCAATAATTTGTTACTGGACACACAGTATAAAAAAGATGCATATGAAATCATCAGTACCCTAAAGTATGAGAGAAGCAAAGTACAGAGTTCCTGTATGCTGTGGAAGTTACCAGTTTAAACTAAAATAACTATAAAGAATTCTACGCAAGCCTCAGGGTAACCACAAAGAAAAAACCTGTAGCAGATACAAAGAAGATTAAGAAAGAGGAACTGAAGCCTACCCACCTTGCAACTGCTGACTTACGCCTGAGCAGGTCCAGGGGAGGGGAACTCACTGTCCCAGAGCATTCTATTCCATCTCTGCGTGGCTGTGAGTTTTAGTTCTTTAACCTGACTTCGCCTCTCACATTTTCATCCAGAGGGTCTATTTCCGGTGCTCAGCATTAAGTAAAACACATTTAACCGATAAGACCTCAAAAGCCACAAAACACCCATCATGTTTGCCCTGAGTTCCCTACTCTCTGGGCTGAGCATCCGTAGCTCCTTCCCTCGCCCCTCCCGAAGACCTGCACTTATATCCCCTCTCCGCCGAGTACGTAATAGGGACTACTCATTTAACCCTCCGAGCCTCAGTTTTGTTACCAATAAAATGGAGGGACCTTCTCCATAGGGTTCTTGTGAGGGTTAGAAAAAATGTGTTCCAAAGTCCTGGTAGAGTGCCCACACCGAGCACGGAGCAGACACTGACCGCACAGCACCCATCACGGTAACGACAGCAGGGATCTGAATTCCCGCATCTAGACAAGTTGCTCTCTTCTGGACCAGCTCCATTTGTCTTTAACCCTACAGGATGACGCCTCAAACTAAAAAGCATTATCCAGGGACTGTCTGATCTGTACAGAGGAGAGCAGGACCATCTCTCTCCTCCCTGTATTTCCACCAAACCAGCCTAAGATCAAATGTGTTTGCTTTCACGGCCCTAGCACACTGCCGACTCCCAAAGAATACTTGGAGTAAAATCCATCTTTCAGAAATATTAAAATTAAAACCACATCTCCTCCATGTTGGATTGAGAAAAACCTGACTGGTAAATTCTTATATTACTTGTAAGAAAGTGTAACACAATGCAGTATTTCTGAGCCAATGACTATAAAACACCCTGGCCTAGCACGTACTAAGTGTTTAATAAAAGCTGACTCCTCCTCCCAATTAATTCAACACACCCCATAATAAAGTCTTGGTTATCTCTCCTCTTTAACAACGTAAGCAGCCACAGAATACCAACTGCCAGGCACTCGACTAAGAATTTACATATATAATTTCCCGTAACTCTCACAACAACCCTTGAGTTAAAGGAAGGCACGGCATTTAAGAAACTGAGTGGCAGAACTAGAAAAAGGGCCCTAGATAGTGTTGACTCCAGAGCGCAACTTCCTAAATACTGAGCCAGAACAGATCTCATTTAGTGAACGGATTAAAGTACAGTAGTCCTCCCTTATCCGCGGGGGATACATTTCAAGGCCCACTGTGATGGCCATGGATGGTACCAAACCCTATATATAGTATGCTTTTTCCCCATATGTATGTATCTATGATAAAGCTTAATTTATAAAATGAGGCACAGTGAGACAGTAACAACAAGAATAGAACAATTATAACAACACCCTGTAATAAAAGTTATGTGAACGTGGCCTCTCTCAAGATACCTTACTGTCCTGTCCTCATCCTTATAATGGCGGGAGATGATAAAATGCCTCCATGATGGATGAGATGACGTGAGGTGAAGGACGCTGGAGGTGTGACGCTGCGCCAGGCTGCTACTGACCTTCTGACGCTTGGTCAGGAGGAGGACCACCTGCATCCTGACTGCAGCTGACCACCAGGGAGAGCGATGCCACGGATAAGGGGGAAGCTACCATAAACAGTATCTCCTTCTGGGTGTTGGTGACCAGAGTATGTACCCTTTGTGAAAGTCCATCATGCGATACACCTATCACCTGTGTCCTTTTCTGCATGTGTGTTAAACAAACAGAGGCTTCTGGTGAATGTTAAAATCACTTACATTAAACACACACGCATATAAACATGCACATGTACAAACATATCCTTGAATCCAGTCTTCACACGAAAACTTCAGCTCAAATTTAATATGAACCAGCAAATTAAAAAATTAGATGCTTGAGAGGTATTACTATTCTTAGTGGCTACAATTTCTTTTTTTTTTCTTTTTTTGATTTGGTGTTTTTTTTTTTAAGATCGTATTTATTTATTTATTTTAGGAGAGTGAGAGAGCAAGCATGCAAGCGGGCGAGGGAGAGTGAAAAACAGACTCCAAGCTGGGTACAGATCCTGATGTGGGGCTCGATCTCACGACACTGAGATCATGATCTGAGCTGATATCAAGAGTCTGATGCTTAACCGACTGAGCCACCCAGGCGCTCCCAGTGGTTAGAACTGTCTCTTGGGTCTGTATGTCCTCCTATAGTATTATACACTTACGTCTAAAGGTAAAGACAATAAAAAAGGGAAAAATAAACTCAAAATTTATGGGGTGCCTAGGTGACTCAGTCAGTTAAGTGTCTGCCTTCGGCTCCCTGCTTGTGGGGAGCCTGCTTCTCCCTCTCCTCCCCACTCGTGCTCTCTCAAATAAATAAAATCTTTTAAAAAAAACCTCAAAATTTAACAGATGGTCGATAGTAATAAACTTGAAATTATCTGAGGGCAGACCACTGAAGTCCAGGAGGCACACACTAATTATACATGTTACCAAAGAATAAATTACAGCTGTACATTTTTAAAAAACATTAATGGGGCCATCCTTACATGCTGTTGTACACGCATATGCTAAAGTGACAAACGGAAACAGCCATTTCGGCCCGTCCGCCTGACAGCCTCTCTGCGATCGGTGACAGCTGTGTGTACCACGGAGTATAATCACCAGCACAGCTAGCGGAAACGCATTAACAAGTCCAGAAAGACCCTGAGGCCAAGACTTAAGTTCCTCCAAATTCAACTACAGCTTAAATACATCATAGGCTCAAAAATGCTCCCTTCTCTCTGTCTGTCTGTCTGTCTCTCTCTCTCTCACACACACACACACCCACCCTTGATCTGTCTACCGAAAAGGCCTAGAAATAATGGCCAATCCAGTAGCAATGAGCATCCACTACCATCATCCATGTTACGTCTCTTCAAATGCTGTTTCCCACTAACGGGAACCATGTCTCCTTGGACAAATGGCTGATGATTCCCGCTGAATCAGGGAATGTATAAGAATAACCTGGAATATCTCATCACACCAGATAGCAAGGAAGCTATGAAAAATTACCAGTCATGTCAAAGGAACTTACGAGCCAATCTGACAAGGCTCCCACTTGCTAAAGATGGTATTGAGCATCGGTAAGAGCTTAAGAAAAATCAAATATGTTTAAAAGCATGAGTACATAAGGGCAATAAAAAAACCTGTCACCTGTTAAGGCTGCTAGAGAAACAACTCATTATTTGGAAAACCAATAAAGGGAAAGAAGCATTTTTCCTTTCCTATTTGAATTTACACTCCACACCAAACAGCATATGAAGGAAAGTATTCCAGCGAAAGAAAATTAGAGTACCACCATTTTCCAGTCCCCAATGAATTAACACATCCATTTTCAATTTACAAGAGTTAAAAAAAAAAATCATTACTCTAGCTAAATGCGGGCCTCCCAAAAGAGCTCATATTGTATTAGTAGCAGTGGGATTTATCATGTCAATATTTTGACGAGCACGTTTACTTTAGTCCTTCCGAGCCAATTTCCGCCCCATTACGTTCAAAATCTCAAGCCTGATACAATATCGTGTAGGAATTCAGAGTAGATGGTTATCTCACACTTCACTCCTCCAGGTATCTAAAGAGACTCAATAAAGTGTGTGCAGAAACCAATATGAATCTTTTCATTAGCCCTTAATATTTCCAAGCACATATATTTAAAAAGTTCCAAAATGAGGGGGCGCCTGCGTGGCTCAGTCGGTTGACTGTCTGCCTTCGGCTCAGGTCATGATCTCAGGGTCCTGGAATCGAGCCCGCATCGGGCTCCCTGCTCAGCCTCTCGCTCTGCCTCTCCCCACCGCCCCCCTTCGTGCTCTCTCTCAAATAAATAAAATCTTTTTTAAAAAATAAAAATAAACAAATAAAAAGTTCCAAAATGTGATAAGGCAACAGGATAGTAATTCTAAATATCTTCCTCAGAACACCATCAGAAAAAGCAGGGTTTCTATTCATTTGTCATCTCCTGTAGCGGGAAGACCTCTTTGGAATCAGAGTTGAGAATCAACACTGCCTCTTACAAATAACCGAGGGACCTGGATCAAGTTCCTTTACTAAGAAACCAGAACAACTCCTCACTAGAAGGTCTGTGGAGGATTACACAGAATAATGTATGTTGCATATTATGTATTATACTATCTCAAAGCCGTACCTGACATAGAGTGAACATCAGCTCAGCAACTGGGGCTAATTGACACTGTGGAATTTTAAATTAATGCAACCATCTAACAGCTTCATGCAATGAAAAAATAAAATACTAGAGAAGGACACATTCACCCCCAAAGACTCTAAAAACCAAAACACAACTCCTCAGGTTAGCTCCATCCAAGAAGTATAAAGGCTACAATAAAGCCACCCCACACAGTCCTTACCCAAAGAGCTCAGAATACCAGCTGAAGCTTGCTAAGCTAGAATCGGGCAACTTGGCTCCGCCCCGTAAAAACCTTCAATGGTTCTTCACTGTCACTGACAAAAAGGCTATTTACAATGGCCTTTAAGTCCCTCCGCGGAACTGACATTTCCCGACACACGCCTTGTCCTTTCACAACTCTTGGCCGTTCCCGCCCGCTCCCCAGACCCCGCCTCTGGAATGGCATCTGTCCCTTCCATCCTTCACACTGTATTGAGACTGTCACTGGGTCTTTAACTTTTGGGCACTAAGCTCCTTACCACTACTTTATAGTGGTAACCTAACATAAAACTTTACCCATTAAAGGATTCAACAATGTTTGAAGTTTATTTATCTAAAGCTTATTTATTTAGGTAATTTCTACACCCATTAATGGGGCTCGAACTCACAACCCCAACATCAAGAGTCACATGCTCGGGTGCTTAGGCGGCTCAGTTGGTTAAGCATCTGCCTTCGGATCAGGTCATGATCCCAGGGTCCTGTGATTGAGTCCCGCATCAGGCTCCCTGATGGATGGGGAGCCTGCTGCTCCCCCTGCTTGTGGGCTAGCTCTCTCTCACAAATAAATAAAATCTTAAAAAAAGAGCCACATGTTCTACCAACTGAGCCAGCCTGGAGCCGCAACAATGTCTGAAGTTTGGACAGTGAGAAAGCTAACTTACACTCACCCATACTTTCATCTATTATATTATGTTTACCTGCATGAAATTAAGAGAGTGATTAGTTGACATAATGGGTTCAGACACTGGCCTGTGACCACTGAGACAAGGATGGAAGAAGAAACAGAGTTCGTGATTCCCAATCCAAGTTATTTTCAATAGATAGCCATTCTTTCAAGATTTATATTTATTCCACAGTGGAAGATAAAATTTAATGTCATTTCTGAATCTTGCTGAGATTCTGGTACAAAAACCACAAAAGAGTGATCTATTAGAAATCCTTACAAAACTGATAAAAATGCCAAGTATTGCACTGGGAAAATTTACACATTAAAACAAATGCAGCAACATTTGACTCACCCACTTTCCGTCATTCTTCTGACTGCTTTTAGATTGCACCCCCCTTAGGCGTCTCTTATCCTAACAGCCTCATCATTGCCAACTATGTAATGATCCATGCAGAAAGGTAGCTTTAATTGCTACACTGCTATTTCTCCTTTTAAGTATCTGAATACTGCTTTGAGAGCTTAACTTAGGAAGTGAATGAACCATACCTATCAATGTAGCTTTTCTAAGGTCAGTGATAACTAGGCCCCCCAATTACAGGTTCCCCAAGGGCTTCTACTCAACGAACATGTTAAAATAATGTTAGCTTGAGACCAAATCTTAAATCTGAGACATCAAATTTCATCGAACCTAGCTGCTCTATACACACACATACACACACACACACACACACACACACACACCTGGAAAACAGTTTGGAAGAGAAAAGTTAGTTGTCTAGGAGTTTACATGGTAAATAGAATCCAGGGCCTCCTGACTCCCAAAGCAATGCTAAATTTACTGCACATCATACAGTGTTTTAATCTTTCCAAGAAAATATTACCACTTTCAAATAAGACAGGCTCAGAAGATAAAATGACCTTTATTTTTTTGTTAGTCATGTGGGAAAAGCTAGGATTAAAAGTGGGTCTTTTTCTATTCTTAGATACCTTTGTGCTACTATATACTTTAATCTTCCTGAACACTGGAAAAGTTAAGTTCCAAGAATAAAAATTTGAAGTAAAATATAGTTATACAAATTGTATAGGAAACACCAGATTTCTATATAAGTGGTAATATATCACAACCACAGGAAACACTAAATCCAAGCCAGTGACCTAAGGGTCAAGTGATCCAAAACCCATTAGCCATTACCAATTCCCCGAGCTGGCCAGTGCACAGAGGACTGAACTCCCTGTTCAATGACAATGAATATTTCAAGGGTAAACTTTTTAATAAAAAATACAATGAATGTGGAATAATCAAATGTTCTGCAAAATTTATAAAAGACTATCATTAGTTTGCACAGTTATTTCGGGAGAGAACAAATAGCTTTTGCATGTATCACTACAATGAACTACACAACTTCAGTTACTGAAGTATGTACTGTACTCCAAAAGGAACTCCCTCTGGGAAAAGTGTCATAAATATGCTGTTCTGGAATGTACACGAAACCTAGCAACCACTTTTAAAGTTTCATTCTGCAGAAGATCTGCACCTCAAGATCTAAATATCTCTAAGAATCAAACTAACGGGCTTCTCATCAGTCTTTCCCACTGAAAAGATCATGTGACTGGTATCACCACCAGTGAATCACCCAATTAAAAAAAAAAAAAAAAAAAAACCACACACCACAATGTTGCTCTAAGACAACAGGCATTTTACAATTAATTCTGCGAGAAACAGAGAGGGTACTTTTAGGCCTTAACTGAGAATTTACTCTTGCACATTGTTTCCAAGGTGCAATTCTAACCATCTAGAAGTTACTAGAACATAATGGGCATCCCTTCGAAGCCTTTAGAGGTTGATTAGCCAGAGGGAACCTATTAGCTTAATACTTGCTCCTCTCTGCCACATCAAAACTGCCAGGTGAGCAAGTCCTATCCGGAGTTTACGGTTCCCCAGAATGACTGGAAAGGGAGTGAACAGAACCTATGGGAAGATTTGTTCCTGCCCGAAAAAGGGGTAAAAATCGGTGGAGTGTGATGTGCCAAGCCATAGGAAACAAGAAAAGGAAGGCGACAGTTAAAAACAAAAATAAAAACAAAACCCATACAAAAAGTCATCCTAGAATGGGATCCCCTGGGAGAGAAAAGGCTCATTCTTCCACCCCGGCCATGGAAACCTGAGAAGCTAAATTGGGTAAAACGTCCTGGTAACCTCGGGGAGGCAGGACTCGGACTACTACACTGACGTTCCAGGCCCTTCAGGGGTGTGACCCAGTGGCCCAGCGGGTGGTGACAAACTTCGGGGACCCCCCCCCCCCAAGGACGGAGCTCGCTCCGGTCGCCGCGGCCCGGGCAGGCGAGGCGGTGACTGGCCCGGTCACGCTCGGGCCACGGCCCGGGTCGGATTCGCCGGGGCTGCCGAGGCGGGGGTGGGGCCGAGCCGGCTCACCTTTGAAGAAGCGCAGCGCCAGGCCGTACAGCTCCTCCAGGCCGAAGCCCCAGCGCTGCTCCAGGCGCCGCGCCTCCTCCGCCGCGCCCCCAGCCGCCGCCTCCCCGGGCTCCGGCTGCTCCCCCGCGGCGCCCGGCCCCCGGCCAGCCCCGGGCGGCGAGGGCGGCGGCAGCGGCGGCGGCAGCAGCGGGGCGCCCTCTGCGCCGGGCCGCTCCTCCGGGTCCGGGCTCAGCGTGAGGCCGTCGACGGAGACCTCGAGTCGCTCTGCGTTCAGCACCGCCGCCATCTCCGGCTGCTGCGCCTCCTCGGCGGGGACAGGCGGCGGCCACGTATCGACTTCCTGCTGACCTCTGACCCCCACTTGCCGACGCCGGAACTTCCGCCGCTGAGGAGGATCTCCGGCTCCGGGAGAGGGGCTGAGGCTCGCGCCCCGCCCCTCCGCGACCCCCAGCCCCCGCGGGCCCCGCCCCGGCCGGCCCCGGCCCCGCCCCTCGGGCCCGCGTCTACCCGCGAGCGTCCTCCTCCCCCCTTGGCCCCTCCCCCGCCCCCCACTTTCGGCGGTCGGGGCGGGGCCCGCGGGGCTGGGGGTCGCGGCGGGGCGGGGCCGGGGGGGCTGGGGTCGCGGAGGGGCGGGCCGGGGTGACTGTGGGCAGGCGCCCTAGGCTCGAGGCCGAGACCCCTCCCGGGTGTGGGGTCGTGGACTTCCCGGAACCTGCCCCCCACTTTGCCTTGGTCTTCACTGCAACGCTGGGCGAATGACTTTTTTTGAGGAAGCTGAGGTTGTAGAGAAATCATTGGCTTCTCTGCGGCTGTTTTAAATCGGCAGACCCTGGTTTTGCGAGAACAGTACAATTTGTGGGACCCCCAGTAAGAAAAAACATACCCCAGGGGCTCCTGGGTGGCTTAGTGAAGCAACCGACTCTAGACTCTTGATCTCAGCTCGGGTCTTGGGTCTCAGTCCTGAGTTCAAGCCCCGCGTTGGAGCCTACTTAAAAAAGAAAAATACCCCAAATTATGTGCATAAGTATACTTAGAATGAGAAATCACAAATGATACTTTGAAAAGTTAAAAAAAAGCCACAAGCATCACACACACACAGCCATAAAGCATTTATTAACTTCCTGACACACTTCTACAAGGTGTCCAAAAGTCCAGAAACACAATTACTTTTTTTAGATCGAAAATGCCCTTGACAGCATTACATTTATTTACCTGTCTGTCTAGACTTTATGGGCACCATTTATGATAATTTTTCCCACGCTTTTTGGCTGCATACTTTTAATCACCTTTTCCTACGATGTTTTGTAATACTCTTCCATAAAGAAAATAGGTGGGTGTTCTTTTCAGCAGGGTGCTCAAAATTTTTTGTTATTGTTTATGTTTCAGCCTCACAACTCATTAGTGTTATTAGTGTGTTCTTTTTAAAGATTATTGTCAAATTTGGAAGAACCTGTATCAGGTTGCTTTCACATACGAGCTGTGGGGTATTTTAGGGCTGTTTGGCAGCTTCCATGGCAATGTCGTGTATGGTTTTTACTGGATCCCCAGTGGTTTTCAGAACAAGATCTGTCTGCTCCCTTAAGACAGGTTCTGATCCATTAAGATCAATAAAACATGTGACTTCACCTACAGACAGACTCATTGAATTACACGTTTGTGTCCCATAAACGCAAGAATGGTACTAAATTCCGTTTTGCGTGATTCGCATACAAACATAAGCACGGTGCATTTACAACTGCAAATGTAACATAACTTAGTAGATGTCTGATGAGTGAGAACCTCCATTTTAGGTTAGACATTGAGAGACTTGATTCTTCTGCTTATAATTTTTTACTCTTGATGGTTGGAAGGATTTTCTATGGACTAGTTTCTCCTTTTCTTGTACGTCTTGTTTCCCCTCCACTACCCACGTATTTTCTGGGCCAGGCATCACAGAGCTCCTTTGCCTCCGGCCCTGCACCTTTGTGACGTAGTGCTGGCTGAGTTGGCATAATGGGCAGTAGGTGTATTTTCAGAAAGCCATTCCTACACCCACGGACAGCAATGATTTAACGGCTTGCGGAAACGACTGCAAATCACATAAATGCGAGCCACTAAGCCCCAATTAAAAGTATCCCTTACTCGGGGCGCCGGGTGGAGCAGCTGGTTAAGCACCCAACTCTTGATTTCAGCTCAGGTCATGACCTCAGAGTCGGGGATGGGAGTCATGGGAGCCCTGTGTTGGGCTCTGCGCCCAGCGAGGAGTCTGCTTGAGACCCTCTCTCTCTCTCTGCTCCTTCCTCCCCCTGTGCTTGCTGTCTCTCTTTCTCTCTCTCCAGAATAAATAAATCTTTAAAAAAATGTACCCCTTAATCGATCATTGTCCCCTTAGCCATATCCCAAAAAAGCCCGTGGCCATTCCTGAATCATGAAACACAGAGAAGTCACAGAAGTCAGGATGCAAAGAGACAGCGGTCTTAAGTACCTTACTTTAGAAACTTTTACAGAAACTTCGGACCAGGTGAATATACCGCTAGGGCTCCTCCAAAAGGCCTTGGGAGGACCTGTGTATGTGAGAGCTCTAAAACTGTCTTCATTAATCTCCGGTAAACCTGCTTCTAGTTGTCGGGGACTTGAACAATCAGCACATCCTTTGTATCAAACATTTAAACCTCTTCCTACTAGGGCCATCAGGAACTATCTCGCAGGTAGTTGCTCTTAGTGAGCTAAAAAGATTAGGGAATATAACTTCCCTTTAATTACTCATTATGGGAAGTGAGTTCCAGACACTCACTATAACAAGAGGTCAAACTTAACCATGCCTGCGAGTCACCCGAGTGGCTTGTTAAACTGCAGACTCGGACTCAGAAGGGAGTCAGAAGGGAGGCATTTCTAATAAACCTCCTGGGCTGCTACTGTCTATAGACATTTGGAATAGCAAGAGCCTAGGACGCTTTTTTGCACGGTTCTATTGAGGTATAACTGATGTCCAATAAAACTGCAAATGCTCGAAGTTTACAAGGCGATGTGCTTCGCCGTACGCGTACCTGTGAGACCATTAACCACGATCGAGATAACATATCAATGGCTCCTTCTAGACGTTACAATGGACGTTCGTTCGAATGTCCTTGCCACAGTAGAATCTGACTTGTATAAAACAATTCAGATGAACCACCCCCCTTCCATACTTCTCTCCTTTATATGTGGAGGCACAGAGAGTAAGCAAAATGGTATATTTTCCAAAACCTTTCAAATATCTTCCCCGTGTCTGTTCCTATACAAAAGAGGGGACGTTTCTCTTCTTTTTTTTAAAGATTTTATTTTTAAGTAATCTCTACACCCAATGTGGGGCTCGAACCCAGAACCTCAAGATCAAGAGTTGCTGCTCTACTGACTAAGCCAGCCAGGAGCCCTGAGAGTGCTTTTCTTTTTTCTTTTCTTTTCTTTTCTTTCCTTCTTTCTTTCTTTCTTTCTTTCTTTCTTTCTTTCTTTCTTTCTTTCTTTCTAGATTTTATTTACTTATTTGAGGGGCGCCTGGGTGGCTCAGTTGTTATGCGTCTGCCTTCGGCTCAGGGCGTGATCCCAGGGTCATGGGATCGAGCCCAGGGAAGTATGACCATTTCTGAAATGCTTTCTGAAGTTCCTCCCTAAAATGCCTGCTTCCCTCTGTTCCCTCCACATTATGTTCATCTTCTCTGTGAAATATTATTAGATTTCCAGACAGAGACAGAGTTCAATTTCCTGCTTTCTCTGGTGATAATCAATACTCAGTACACATTGCCATTAGTCTCAGTAATGCAGAACACTTCAGCAGTGAGGATTATTTTGTGTTCCTTGAGTGCAGGCATCTGGAGGGCAAAAGCTGCGCCTCTGATCTCCCATAGTCCCTAACAGAGGATGGTCAAGGGGGTAGGGACTCAGAATGTTACAGTGAGTGGGTGAATTGAGGTCTAATTACATCTGTCCCGTAGGATACCAGTTCAGCTCAATGTACAGTTAAGGAGTGACTCCTGCACCACACGCTGGGAGAAATACGAAGGTGAGGGGCTGTGCGTGGTGTCTACACCCGAGGAGCTGTGGTCCAGTAGGTGGGATCCGTGAGCAGCACTGTATTAGGGCCGGGGTGCCCGGTGCTGGAATCCCACTTGGTGACCTTGGGCGCGTGACTCCACTTCTGCCGTGTGCGCTGCAACCTGGGAATAATAATAGCACCCACCTCTTAAGCTGCTGAGAAGACGGGAGGTGTGAATACATGTAAAGCACTAAGAAAAGGACCCGTCTGGCATGCAGTAAGCTTTTCATAAATTCGGGCCACTGCTGTGTACCGTATTCCATCAAAACGCAGAGGAGACGCTGCCGTTGGAGGCTCGCAGGAGAAAGCCAGCCAACTTGATGTCTTTTCCTTGGCTCACAAGAGTGGACACCCACAGTGCTTTACGTGTGAATTGGCGGTTGGCATTTCAAGATCTGGGTCTGGCGTTGGCGCTGGGCGACAATGAACTTGGAGGCTGCTTCCTTGAGGAGGGACATGTGGTCTCAAGTTTGCAACAAGCCCCCCAGTCCCCCCCCAATGTGAAGGACACTGTCTTGCCATTTATCCTGGGCCTGGAGGAGGTGCTGGGGATCATTTTACACCGCTATCTATTTCTACTGCCACCTGCCTGGCCCCTGTACGCATTTGTGTTTGTGACTCCCTGATATAGGAGAAGCTGGTATCCTGCCTGGAAGGTTTGAGGAGGTCATTCTGTGGATTACTATGAGTGTTTATGTTTGAAGAAGGTAGAAATGACATTCTAGGGGCGCCTGGGTAGCACAGTCGTTAAGCGTCTGCCTTCGGCTCAGGGCGTGATCCCGGCGTTTCGGGATCGAGCCCCACATCAGGCTTCTCCGCTAGGAGCCTGCTTCTTCCTCTCCCACTCCCCCTGCTTGTATTCCCTCTTTCGCTGGCTGGCTGTCTCTGTCAAATAAATTAAAAAAAAAAAAAAAGAAAAGAAATGACATTCTAGGGAGAGGGAGTACCATTCGCTGACAACCTGTGGGTCTGGGTTGCAAGAACCTTGGCCTGAGCAGAAACTGCGGAGGGAGGGGAGGGGTGGCAGGGGGTGAGCATCCAGACAGCGGCAGGGGCCTGATGCGAGAGGCAGAAAAAGGTAGGCCAGGCCAGAGTTTCCTGAATGACTCGGGCTGCAGGCAGCAGTAGAAGGGGAAACCAGACGGGAGGCCGGCAGTAGGGAGCTCAGGATGAAAGCTGCTGTTAGCCCAGGCCAAGATGACGGGATCCTGAGAAAGCGCAGCGTAGGGATATGAGAAGGAATAAATGGGTTCCAAAAAGATGTGCCCCGGAGCCTACAGAGCCAGCCAGGGTGGGGGAAGGGCCTAGAGGGACTGAATCTGGCCCCTTTTAGACGTTGTGACTTTAGGCCCACTTTCTGGACTTCTGTCTCTTTCTCTGTAAAAAGTAGAAATTGTTTCTGCCTTTGTTCCGTCGCAAGATGTTGATATAGGAACAGGCCTAAAATAATTGTTTATCTATGAAAGTGCTTTAAATTCCTGGAAAGATAAGATAGGATTCACGTAGCTACTGTTACCCCGCCTTTCTGACCTTCACATTCAAAACACTCTTAAAGGTTATTTTTTTTTTAGAGATGGGGAAGGGGCAGAGGGAGAAGGAGCGGGAGAACCTCAAGCCGAGTGTGGAGCCGGATCCGGGGCTCGATACCACGACCCTGAGCTCATGACCCCAGCAGAAATCAGGAGTTGCAAGCTTAACCGAACGAGCCATCCAGGTGCCCCCAACATCCAAAACCCTCTTAAGGGCCATTGTCCGTTATGAAATTATGCACATTTGTTTAGGTGCAAAGGTAAAAATGAGTCTAATTAAAGACTTACAATTTTTAAAAGCAAGCCTCCCATAATCCCATTACTGAGATGTAACCAACATTAGCAACATGGGGTACAGCCTTCCATTCTCCTATTTGCAAATGCTAATATCCATATAATAATAATATCGATAATTGTGACTAAGTAGTATCCTCCATTGACAGTAGGAAGCGGTGAACTGCTGAGAAAAGGAGAGGCCCCTGAGTCCAAGATCTGTTCCGAAGAGGCTCAGACTAATGCTTAGGCTTCAGGGCCCATCAGCGCCACCTGCTGGCCTGAGGCGAAAGTACTGCCGCAGGTGGACTCACCCCTCCGCCCCGACCACCTCCAAGGTGGCGGGGCGGGGGTGTCAGCGGGGAAGGGGGAGCAGCGGCTGTGGCCCCACCTGGTACCTGCAGAGCCAGAACAAAGGCTGGGGCTCTGGGCGGGTCTGCTCCCGCACAACACACTGACCACCATGACACTTCCCTAAATGATGGATGTAAAAACCCAAACTCAATCAGCCCTGCTGGAGGAAAGACTGAATTATTTTTCTATCCCCTCAATAGAAATTAAATTTTGAAATTGTTATCATGTGGAGAACAAGGGATATGCAGCCAAAAAAAATGTAGGAAGAAAAACAAGCATAGAGATGTATCAGGAAATCACGTAATATGAATAATAGTGGTTATTATTACTGTGTCATTTTTAAAAAAGATTTTATTTATTTATTTGAGAGAGAGGGAAAGAGCGTGAGCAGGGGGAGGAGCAGAGGGAGAGGGAAAGAATCTCCAGCGGACTCCTGGCTGAGCGCAGAGTCTGACATGGGGCTCGAAATCAGGACCCTGAGATCATGACCTGAGCTTGAAACCAAGAGTTGGACGCTCAACTGACTGAGCCATCCAAGTGGCTTATTACTGTATCATTTGAATTTTATCATACTAGTCAGCTTTCTTAACACTTGTGATTCATTGGGGTTTCATTTTGCATTCTAAATAAACATTCATTTCTGTACCTGATTTTCTATTCTTTGTCTTAAAGAACTCCCCTTCCTCCCATCCCTGAATAAGTTTCAAGCCCCATGAATTCTGGATGTGCTCCCAGGCCTGGCCTGACCCCAGCATACACAGAAGGTACCCAATCTACGTTTGCTGAACGACTGAAAGGGCACGCACATTTCATAGCAATGCAAGGAACTTCCATGAAGGAGACCAACTTCAACTGACTAAGAGGAAGAGCTTTCTAAAATTTGAATTGATCGTTGAAGAGGGCCGATCATAGCACTCAACACGTATGTGCAAAGAGCTAGGCCAACCCCCCCCTTTTTTTTAAGATTTTTATTTATTTATATGACAGAGAGACAGCCAGCGAGAGAGGGAGCACAGCAGGGGAGTGGGAGAGGAAGAAGCAGGCTCCCAGCGGAGGAGCCCGATGTGGGACTCGATCCCGGAATGCCAGGATCACGCCCTGAGCCAAAGGCAGACGCTTAACGATCTGCGCTACCCAGGCGCCCCCAAGGCCAACCCCCTTTCTATACCTTGTCTTTTTTTTTTTTTTTAAGATTTTATTTATTTATTCAACAGAGACAGAGACAGCCAGCGAGAGAGGGAACACAAGCAGGGGGAGTGGGAGAGGAAGAAGCAGGCTCATAGCGGAGGAGCCCGATGTGGGGCTCAATCCCAGAACGCTGGGATCACGCCCTGAGCCGAAAGCAGAGGCTTAACCACTGTGCAACCCAGGAGCCCCTCTATACCTTGTCTTATTTAAGCCTCTGAGCAGCTGTTTGAAATAAGTGTCATTGTCCCTATTTAAAAATGAGGAAACTGAGTCACAGAGGTGAAGCAGCCAGCAGGTTCTTGCCCAGCACTGGTCGGGGAGCCTCCAGGGTTGGCCAGGTCTGTCCGGCTCCGAAGCTCCATCAGACCTCACCCTGAAGGCCTGACGCTACCTGCAGCCCTGGTTGGCCCGTACCTCTGAGTCCTGCCGACTCTCTGGGGCCCTTGCGTTTCATATGCAGACTGTGCCCAGCGTTTCAAGGGGGCGCTGCCAGGCAAGGCCAGCCTGTGTCTCCGATGGGCAATTCGGACACCACAAACACAGCTGCTGAACACCGCTGCTACAGAGCCAAAGCCCCCATGAGCCTTCACCTCCCTCCACAGAGCAGATCAAGAGCATTCCTCAAGGCGATGTGTCCTTGGAAGACCGGGTCCCCAGACAATCCACCTCTGGAACCCCCATCGTGGTAAACAGGGCCCCCCCCCCCATGGTATTAATGATGGCCAGTTAATTTATTTCACACATACAATGCCCCAAACACTTCACATGCTTGATCTCATTTATTTCTCAAAATCTCATTAAGTAGATGCTATGAATCCATTTTACAGAAGAAGAAACAGAGGGTCAGAGAGGTCTGTTATAACAGAACACTATTTAACAGAAAGGGGAGTGAGTATAGGACTAAGCACGGGAGACTCGAGAGCCAGTCTGCATAGTTTCGGCGCCCGTTCTCCCACCATCCTAGCTGTATCATCTTGAGCGTGCTACGCAATCATTCCGTGCCTCAGTTTCTACAGCTGCAGAACGATTATAATAACACCTTATCAGAACATGTGTTAACAAGCATAACCACCCATAGAATAGTAACCAGCGCAATAAATTCTCCATAAATGTCAGCTCTTTTATTATCACTGTTTTTATAGGCGCCTCCCAGAGTCCTGAGTCAACAAGGGCATAAGAAAGATCCTGCCACCAGACCTCCGGATGGGTCCCCACCCCGCATCTGGGCTGCCGCAGAGAAAGCCATCTTAAGGAGCCCTCCGCAAGAAGGGAAGACATTCTTACCTCCCTCTAGGACGTGCCATAAAATTATTTAAGATATGGGCACCTGGGTGCTTCAGTCGATTAAGTGTCTGCCTTCAGCTCAGGTCACGATCACTGGGTCCTGGGATCGAGTCCCGCATCGGGCACCCTGCTCAGCTTCTCCCTCTGCCCCTCCCTCGCCTTGTGCTCTCTCTCTCTTAAAATTTAAAAAATCATATAAGATAAAGTCTATGTTAAAAAGAAAAGATAAAGTCTAGGTTGCTTTCTTTTTCTAACTATAAAAGTCTGTGTTTGTTGTAGAAAATTTTGTCAATACAGAATAGCGTAAAGAAAAACAATCACGCAGAATTTGGCCTCCCAGAAAGCCGCACTGACACAGGTCCTATTCGTAGTAGCTCTGTTGTTTCTAACTGTGTGCTCTCCTGGCCAAGCCCAGCAGAGGCTGCTATTGGAGAGATGAAATCCCCCTCCCATTCCCCTGGCTTTGCCCGGGACTGGCCAGGCGAGGACAACAGTTGATTCCAGAGCATGGCAAGGGGTGCAGGGAGTCCCTCAAGAGGGTGCTAAGAGATAGGCACAGGAATGTTTATTACAACAGAGTTGGTTGTTTTTTTTTAAGATTTATTTTATTATTGTTATTTTTAAATTTATTTGAGGTCAAGAGTGAGAGAGCACAAGCAGGGAGAGGGGCACAGGGAGAGGGAGAAGCAGACTCCCTGCTGAGAAAGGAGCCCAACACTGGACTCGATCCCAGGACCCTGGGATCATGACCCGAGCTGAAGGCAGGCACTTAACCGACTGAGCCACCCAGGTGCCCCAACAAGTGTTTTAAGAGAAAAAAAATAAGTAGCAACCAAAGTGCGCAGCGATAAGGGACCAGCCATAAACATAATGGTACCTCCACTCAGTGGCGTTCTAGCAGATGCTAAAGACGCCCCGGTGTGGGGCCCCAGCCGGCTCAGTCAGGAGAGCATGCAGCTCTTGGTCGCGGGGTTGTGAGTTCGAGTCCCATGCTGGGTGTAGGGATCGCCTAAAGATAAAAAAAAAAAAAAGCCCCAGTATGAAAAGAGCTCAAAAATATTACTATGTTACAAAGGCAAGGGGCAGAGCCGTGTTCACAGTATGGTTTTTCCGGGTTAGAATATCTATATGGCTACAGAAACTACACGTATGGGATATTTGAGGGACATTTTCTACCTGTATGAATTTTCTAGTCTTATACAGGGCATTATTTAAAAAAAAATTTTTTTTTAAGTCATGTCTACACCCAGTGTGGGGCTCGAACTCTGGACTCCAAGCTCGAGTACACGCTTCACCAACCGAGCCAGCCGGGCGTCGCCAGGGCACTATTTTTTAAAAAATATCACTGAGGATTATCTGGGAAGGAAGATTATGGGTAATTTTAAAAATCTTTCTATTGTGTATTCTTGTATTTAAAAACACATGAATCTTCTATTCTTGTACTAAAAATAATTTTCTGGGGCTTCTGCAGGGAGCCTACATGCACAGGACAGAGAAAGGAGCTGGTGTCAGCTTCCCGGAATTATTTTCATAGTTAAGTTATTCATTCAACAAATATTTATTGAGCACCTACCATATATTCTGAGTGCAGAAGCTAACGGGGTGTGCAAAACAGGGCCACGTCCCAGGGCTGTTGATCTCAACCCCGTCAACCCAAAGCCTCTTCATAAATCGGATCATTTTTAGTGTCTCTGTTAGCATATTAGTGAAATGCTCCAGAGCCTCGCCCGCACGTGGGGCCACCTTGTCATCAGTTCCTACAAACGCAGATGGGTAATGGGGTTGCTGTGGGTGACACGATTTTCGAAATAGCGAACACCCCTAAAAAATTACTGTAGGTGTAGATCCCTCCCTGGAAATTTTAGTGTGTGTTAAAACAGTGCAAAAAATTCACTGTGTTTATTTGTAACATTCAGGTTCTGTGTTCAGATCCCTACAGACAGGTTCTTTGTCTCCAGGACCTTCCAGCAGGAAAGGGGAGGTTGGGAGAAGGACCTGAGCCTTGCAGGACAGACGGCTAGCGTCCGCTGCCCCAACCGCAGATCAACCAGCTCGTCGTCGTCCTCAAGGCCGAGAAAAACAGAACTGCCTGGAGCGGACGCACTACACTGGCCATTGGGAGCAAGGGGTCCGGGCTGGCAGGCCGGCGGGGAGGCTTCAGGGGCAGGACCTCTGAAGCATCAGGACAGCCCTGTCACACTGCATATCTTCAGACAGCAGCAGGAAGTCCTGACCCCCAGGAAAAACTGGTGGATGAGCCCCAGAGCCAGAGCGGGGACCAGGGGGCTGGCTTTCCAGGTGTCAGACAGCAGGATCCTGGCTGAAGCAGACATCGAGGTGATAATCAAATAAGATCTCTGTTTTAAAGGACCTTAAAATAAATACCAAGAATGTGCCAGCTACGGCCTCCCCCGTGGCACAGGGCCGGGCCCCAGGCTATACCTATTTATTAAAAAAAATAAAAAAATTGTTTAAGCTGCCTGGGAAGCAGGGCTATGAAACTCTTGCATCTGGATGTGGAACAGGGCGAGAGCGCCAGACCACGTATCCGTCCAACCTGGGCGATGGGAGCAGGCAATATTTCCTTATTCTTTCATTCCTTATAAATGTTATTTGTTAATCTTTCCTAATATTAATTGTAATTCATACATCTCCATATATGTTGTATTTTAGAAATATAACATATATACGTAGGAGACAAGTATTAATACAATTCTACAAATATAAAATATATGCCTATGAGATAAGCATTTATATAATTCTACAAATATCAATAATAATTCATATGTATCCTTAATAAAGGAATAGTTTTTATTCCCTATTCACTTCGCTCTAATATATTTGCTTTTTAATTAATAGCGCCTATTTGTGGTAAAAATATATTCACACAGCACCGAAGGATAGGTGAAAAGTGAAATTCCCCTCCCCCACCCCTAAACGCCCCAGTTCCACTTCCCAGAGGTTCGAACTTCTCATGCAACCTTCCCTGAAATTTTTTCTGTGCGTATGCAAATATACGCATGTATACAGAGCCTGGAGCCTTTTAACAGAGACAGATGTGCTTCTAGTGTGCATGCTGTTTGGCGATTTGCTTTCTGCCTTTCACGATATCCTGGAGGACTTCTCTCCATGACAGTACACTTCGAGCTACAAATTCTTTTTGGCCGGTCTTGATTTCCTTTGAACCGATGTACCTCCATTTATTTAACCCGGAATCGGGCACGCTCTGGACCCTTGGGGGGAGCAGGGCACAACAGACCGGACAGGAGGAACTCACCCATGCGAGCATCTGTCTGGCACACCTGGGGAAGACCAGGAGGACCCCATTCTAGAAGGCAGTCCTGCTGTGTAGTTAGCCCCTCTCCCCGTGCTAGCCCGGTAAGCGTTTGAGTCATGGAATTAGAAGGGACCTGGGAGTCCAGTGTCCTCACTGCATGGATCAGAGACCTGGGGTTAAGAGTTGGCCAAGTCACTGCCCAGCTGCCAGTAGAAGCATACTGCCTCCAAAGTCCCCACAGCCCCGCGGACCCACCAACCCTCCCTATGGCATCAGTCCTGCCCCACCTCACGCCCCGGCATCCCGGCCTGCCGTCAGAGAAGGATTCTCCTGCCCTAGGAAGAACTTTGAAACTATTGAGGTGGAGCCCCCTCTTGTGCAGTGAGCAGCCTTTAAGGTGGCTTCTTTGGGGGGATTTTTTTTTTTACTGTATTTTTTTATTTTTCAAGATTTTATTATTTATCAGAGAGAAAGAGAGAGAAAGCATAAGGAGGGGGAGTGGCAGGCAGAGGGCAAAGCAGGCTCCCCAATGAACAAGGAGGTGCACCCGAGACTCAATCCCAGGGCCCTGGGATCATGACCGGAGCCGAAGGCAGACGCTTCACCGACTGAGCCCCCCGGGCGCCCCCACCAATTCCCTTTTTAAAACAGGGCTGCAAGTAAATGATCTCATCAGACTGTGTTGGGTCCTCAGTTGCTGCTTTTTTACGAACCCTCCTTGGTGGGGACCCCGGTGGGCAGTGAGACGGGACCCGAACCAGCGGCCAGGAGGGAGGAGGTGCAGGGGGTCCACCGTGGGCGGCGTTTCAGCCTGGGGCGTGGCCACGTTGGGTTCTAGGCGGATGTGCAGGGAGCTAAGTCACCTGAGAAGGTTTGTACGCGGGTGAAGTGCACTATTGGTCAGATTCAGGAGAAGATTTTGGAGTAAAACCTCCATGTATGGCGTCCTGAGGGTTTTTAGCAGTCGGCAACGTGGCTGCACCTCCCATCAGAGCTGGCAAGGAGGTGGCTGCCTGGACAGTCGGGGGCCAGCTTCGGTCCACCAGAGCCTTGCTGTATGGTGCGACATAGGCCTTGGGGGTCCCCCAGGGCCTGCTACAGAGCCTCCCACGTGGAGGGTGGGGGAGATTCTGGAATAGCCAGGAGGGGCAGACAGTGACCCTAACAATAGGAGGGACCAAGGGCTAAAGAACTTGGTACAAAAGGAAAGCCCACTGCGTACTGGGCTACGTCCCCTCTGTCCCTGCAACTCCAAACACAGCGCTCACTCACAGCGCTCCCATGTCCTTTAGCCGTGGGGACAGACGGCCCGAGGGCCACTCTGGGTCCGGAGGCCCCGGCATGCTGTGATCGAAATGGCCAGACTTTCAAAAGTGGCCTCTGTGTTAAGGAAAAAATTATGGGGGCGCCGGGGTGGCTCAGTCGGTTAAGCGTCAGACTCTTGGTTTCGGCTGGGGTCGTGATCTCAGGGTCCTGGGATTGAGCCCCAGGCTGGGTCTGCTTGAGATTCTCTCTCCCTCTGCCCCTCCCCCACTCTCTTTCTCTCTCTCTCTCTAAAATAAATAAATCTTAAGAAAAAAAGAAAAATGATGCATGACACTTGTTAAAAATGGAAAGGCAGGCCTTATTCAGGACACTCTGGATACAATGGCATTGTGCAGGGCAGGGACAGAGATTGGTCTCAGCTGTGAACACAGCACAGGCAAGTGGGGGGTACAGCCGAGAAGCAGGTGGGGCAGTGCCTGGAAGGTCACCAAGAGGTCAGTACTAAAATTACATTAAATTATGTCGGTGGGTGATGTGGGCGGGATTCTGGCTGAATAAACCCAACAGGATTCTCACTGAAGACAGGCCAAGGGGGTCAGACATCACCTGGGGACAGTGGAGAATATTGGGGTCGGATACCGGTTAGTATCCCAAGGAGGGAGGGCGTGTTCTCGCCAAACCAGTTCAGCAGAGCCCCGGCCAAAACTGGATTTTATTTTATTATTTATTATTTTTTATTAAGGATTTTATTTATCCATTTGGCAGAGAGAGCACAAGCAGGGAGAGTGGCAGGCAGAGAGAGAGGGAGAAGCAGGGGACTCGATCCCAGGACCCTCGGATCGTGATCTGAGCCAAGGGCAGACGCTTAACCTACTCAGCCACCCAGGCGTCGCCCAAAACTGGATTTTACACGGAAGTGCACAGATGGGCCTGGGAGAATGTTCAGGAGGCTGACTGAAGTTTGGCCAAGCAGAGAATCCTTGTCGCCGGTAGGCGCTACTGTTCTCTTTCTGTGCGCAGGGTCCTAGGGCAGGACCAGAGCCCCTGGTGGGCGCCAGTGAGAATCCGAAGCCAGCGCCCCTCCAAGCCTGTCCTGGGCGGGGATGGAGGCCCCGTGGGGTCTCCCAGGCAGAGAGAGGAGAGGAGCCTGGCCCCAGGCTGAACCCCTGGCAGCGGACTCCTGCACCGCCCCCTCCTGGCTGCTGGTTTGGGGTCCCCTCTCACTGCCCATTGGGGTTCCCACCAAGGAGGGTCAGTAGAAAAGAAGCAACATGGTCAGACGGGATTGTTCACTTGCAGCCCTGGTTTTAAAAAAGAATTGGCCAAGGAGAAGAATGAAACCCATGGACAGGAGCGCTAGGTGTGGGGGTGGATCTCAGTGCAGCCCTGCCCTGTCTTCCCATATGCAACCGAGAGGGCTTTCTGAATGACTCAGACGCACAGGTTGAATTTCCGACCCCCTCCCCTAACGCCCCTCACGTGAAACTCCTCCCGTGGTGGGAAAGTGCATTACGTTAGCGAATCACATAATTCTAGAAATCTGCTCCAGTCCTCACACCAGTCTGCACCCTGGAATCACCCGGGGAGCTTTAAAAGCTTCTGATGCCAGGGTCCTACCTCCTTGGGGCTCAGCTTTATTCCCTCTGGGATGCAGCCGGGAGTCGGGGTTTTTACATCTTCCTAGGTGGAAAGTAAATAAAATAAAATAAAATAAAATCTTCCTAGGTGATTGTGGTGTGCCACCAAGTTGGGGGACCATTCCTCCGCTTGGCTTCCTCCTTTCCCACATGGGGAAACTGAGGCCCAGGGGAGGGGAAGTCCTTGTCCAAGGCCCTGCCTTTCTGGCCTCCACCCCTGGGCCTAGGGTCCTCAGCACCTTACCCCAAGTCCCCCTCCTCTGAGGAATGACGGGTTTTCATTGCAGATAAGGGCCCCCAGCTCCCCCACCCCCTCACCCTAGGTGTGGCTGATTGCCATGCTAATTCCTCTCCACATCACCCTCTGGGGCTTCACAAGTACCCGTCAGCTGACCACTTCCTCCAGCCTCCTCCAAGGCTTCGAAACTGCGAGAAACTTAATATGGCCCCAAGAACCTTTCATCCCATCCGTGCCTTTCATCTGAGCCTTTTAAGGTGCTGTGAAAAGCTTCAACTATCAGAGAAACTCCAGGAAGAAGGTGGGAGGCAGGTACCACTTTGCCCATTTCCCTGCTGGCAACACTGAGGCTCTGGGGGAAGCTGTCAGTCGCCCCCGCTGAGCCTCCCACCCCCAGTTCCTCTTGAATAAAGCAGTTGACGGAAATCTGCAGGGACTGACAGAGAGCCCCGCTGAGTCTTCCAGAAAGAGCTGGTGGAGCCCAGGGCCGCCCTTGCGTGGTTGCCCTCCCGTGTCCGCTGTCTCGGCACCCTGCGTGGGGGCCGTGCTCCTTACTCCTGCACCCGCAGGAGCTCGCGGCCCTCATGCATTTGAGCCAGGCCCAGAGTTCCACACACGCCTGGGGCCCTGCCCTCCGCCCCCCGGGGGGAGCTCGCAGGCCAGGTGGGCACCCAGATGGGCCCACCTGGGAAAACACTGACTGCAAAGCCTGGAGGGAGATGTGACAGACGTGCAGGGTGGGTGCCCGGGGAGCCCCGCCAGGCCGTGGAGGGCGGGGAGGGGGCACGGGCAGAGCCAAAGAGCGTGCACAGGACCCTCCACCTCACCCGAGCCGCAGCACCGCCAACGCCAAGGTCAGGATCGGCAGGCCCCCGGGGCGGTGTTCTGAAGCAGGTTCGTTCGCAGGCGCAGGTCGGCCTCGGCCACGGCCACGGCATGCACTTGGCCTGACTACCGGCTGGGCGAGCCCTCTGTTAGGTGAGCCCCTCTGCTCCTCGGAGGCACACTGAGCAGACAAGAAAAGCAAAGCTCAGAGCGGTTAGGGGCCTGCCCGCGCGCTGACCATCGATAAGGGACTAGAGTGAAGAGAAGTGCAACCATCTGCACCCTTCCTGGTGTGGGAGCCCTGGGGGGGCTGCCAGAGCTCATGGAGCATGGTGGCAGCAGGGGCACCCTGGCCCCCGAATGCTTTTTCATAAGGAAACGTTCCCTGAGCCTCTGTGATGTACCCGGGCCTGGGCAGCGGTGGGGGGTGGAGAACCAGCCTGACCCAGCTTCTGACTGTCTGCAGGGAAGGCCGTCAGGGGAGAGGGGCAGGCAGGCAGGGGGGCTGGGAGACGTCACACCCTCACCCCACCCTGCAGAAGACCCTGACCCAGTCTTGGGGCCAGGACTCCTGTTGGGTGTTCCATGTGGGACGGAACCCCAAGCCATCCATCCTGGGCCAGGGGCTTTGGGGACCGTGTGGGAGGACAGGTGTCCCTTGGAAGAGAGGCTGTGCGCCGAAGGAGGCCGCCTGGTCTGGCTCCAGGCGTGGAATGAACAGCTCAGAACAAACTGCGGCTTCCAGGAGCAGGTGCAGGGCCGAAACAGGGAGAGGACTTCCAGAGTCCAAGACGGACGCTCGCCCAACCGCCCAGCCAGCCAGCCCCCCTCGGCCAGCCCTGGACGCCACCCCCAGCCCTCAGATTCAAGGGGTCTCACTCAGGATTCTCAAGTTTCCTCCCCGGCCCTAAAGGCTTTCGAAACATCTCGAGGTTAAGACCAAGGCCATCCCCAAGGCCCCAGCTCAGACTCACAGGCCCTGTCCGCAGGACATCACACTCTCGGCCCACCTGCAGAGCCAGAGGGTGTTTTCAAAGCACGGCTGGTTTGAGTCAAGTAGGGTCTTCCCAGAATAGGAGCGTCCGGGGATTTCCCCTGGGGCATCCCGGAGGTGGCCCCCGTCCTCCCAAATCCAGAACACAGGCGAGATTACAAGAGTTTGAGTAGCTGCTGAAAGAGAAATACAGATATTTTATTTATTTCTTTCTAATGATTTTATTTATTTATTATTATTATGTTTTAAGATTTTATTTATTTATTCGAGGGAGAGAGAATGAGGGAGGGGCAGAGGGAGAAGGAGAAGCAGGCTCCCCCGCGGAGCAGGGAGCCCGACTCGGGACTTGATCCCAGGACCCTGGGTTCATGACCTGAGCCGAAGGCAGATACCTAACTGACTGAGCCACCCAGGGGGTCCTGAAATACAGATTTTTTTAAAAAGATTTTATTTATTTATCTGACACAGAGAGAGAGGCACTGAGAGAGGCAACACAAGCAGGGGGAGTGGGAGAGGGAGATGCAGGCTTCCCTCTGAGCAGGGAGCCCGATGCGGGGCTGGAGCCTGATGCGGGGCTCGATCCCAGAACGCTGGGATCATGACATGAGCCGAAGGCAGACGCTTGATGACTGAGCCACCCAGGCGCCGCATGAAATACAGATATTTTAAACACACGTGAGGTAAAGTGTGAAAGACCCTCTCCCCGGTTTCAACCCCTCCCCCCGCAGGCGAGCCTGCCACCGAGTTTGGACTGTGGGCTCTGAGATGTCTTTGAGCGAATCAATCAAATACGTATCGTGAGCCTGTTCCAGATCTGATGCTGTGCCAGGCACAAAATCATATGATACGTTCATGCTCACGAAGGAGTTAGTCTCGGGTTTGGTAAACAAGACGTGTCTGTATAAAAACCATGCGTGTACAGTTTTCTTGCAGAGCTATAGGTATGAAAACGTTACACACACATGCAGAACAGGTCTTCCACGAAAGGGCTGATAGTGGCCGCCCCCAGATAGATTTATTTACGGGTCTCTCCTTTTCTCTATGGTTGCGTTTGATTTCCACAGAGTGTAGGACTCACACTGGGAACTGGGGGGCGGGCAGCGGAGGGCAGGCCCCAGAGAGACTGTGGGTTCACGGAAGGAGGGCTTGGACCGGGCCTGCAAGGCGGGCGGGATTTGGAAGGAGCCTAAGTCCTGGGAGAAGGAACCCTGTCACCCTTAGCCCAAGTCTGGGAAGGGGAGCCCCACGCAGGACCCCCACGCTGGGCAGCACCTCGCAAACACCCCTGTGAGGCCTGCAGGAGGCAACGGGTTCTCTGGCGGCTATGAACCAAGGGCAGCCTTGCCTCTTCTGGAAAGTTCCTGGGGTGGGCTCCTCAGCCCCGCACCGCCGGAAGAGTCCCCTCACCTCACCTCCGGTGGGCCCAGGAGATGGGGAGTTATTCTCAGCACGCCGTGGATGAGGTGCGGGTCAGCACTCAGGGCTTTCGCCGGCCCCACTGCCTTGGCCCCTGTAGTCCTGCGATATTCCTGTCTTGTGCCTTTGTTCCTACACTCTTCTCCCTGAGGCTTTGTCCCAGCGCGCCCACACCCCGCCTCTGCCCCTCGTCCAGGGAGCGCCTCAGGGCTCCCACCGGGCACACTCAACGCTGACCCGGTTGTGGGGCCTGAACCCACTCCCCGCACTGCCATCCTCTAAGCACCCCCCCAGACCCAGTGGGGGGCTGCTCCCCTCCTCCTCTGCCCGGGCTCACAGAGCTGCAGAGCCTGCCTCCCCCGGAGCGAAGCTCTTGTCCTCATGCTCAGAATCTTCTTCTGCGTCTTTCAAAGACACTGACTTTTTTCTTTTTCACTTTTCATTCCAGAAAAATCTCAAACATACACAAAGGTAAAGAGAACACTGCGGTCAATGGCCCCGACCCAGCTTTAGCTGTTGTTCATTTATTATTCAATCTTGCTTCTTCTGTATTCCCCTGCCCCCAAACTAGATTATCGTGGAGCAAATCCCAAACATTGTACTATTTCTTCTGCCAACATTTCTATGTATCTCTGAAAGACGATAAAAATATAGCACGAAATCACTATCATAATTAAAAACTAACCACGGTTCCCTAATATCATCTCAGAGCTAAGGTTCAAATATCCCAACTGCTCTTAGAGATGAATTTTTCTTGAGTCACCTGGGTGGCTCAGTTGGTTAAGCATCTGGCTTGATCTCAGGGTCCTGGGGTCGAGCCCCTCTTCTGCTTCAAGCCCATTTCTAGCTCCGTGCTCAGCGGAGAAAGCACGCCCGTGAGCAGGGAGATGGGCAGAGGGAGAGGGAAAGAGAAAATCCGAGAACCCCAAGCACATGCCACACCCAGCACAGAGCCCGATGTGGGGATCACGACCCCGAGATCATGACCTGAGCTGAACCCAAGAGTCGGACGCCTACTCCTACTCGACTGAGCCACCCAGGCGCCCTGATTTTAATACATTTGATGTGTCCCAACCTATTGTTTTCATTATTCTTACTGATGCTCACATTATCCTGTTTGAGCAGTGGGAGCCTCTTCACTTATTTCCCGAGAGGCTAGCGCAGTGGTGTTTAATAGTGTTGTCCTCTGCCAATGTGACTGAATATTCCAGACTCATGCCTTTGCTGCCCCTGACCTAGAATGAGACATTTCTCAAAGGAGCACTCCCCCGCCCCTTTGCACTGGAAATGGTGTGGAGAGACCACAGCCTGCATGTGAATGAGTTTAAATAATCCCAGAATCATCAACCAGGTTAAAAGCAGGGCCCTCTCTGGCAGTGTTTGTTCAAGCGGCACACCCAGAGCGAAAGCATATTTGGGGCGTCACAAGGGAGCGGGCTGGTCTGGGTCTACGGCCGCTCCCCGGAGTCATGGGTCAGGTGCACTAGGGGGTGGGGGGGGGGGTCCACTGATGCAGGATGGCCGTTCACGCAAGAAGCCAGGCGGCTGAACAGAATGCCCAGTGGTAAGGGGACCCTCCCCACGGTCCCAGAGCGGGGGGCCAGGCATGGGGTTGGCACTGACAGCGTTGCGTGCAATCTGAAGGAGTCCCAGAGTGGAGCCGTTTAGTGAAAACCATACATCCTGGTGTAAATTAAAATGGAATAGTCTCTCCTTGGGAGTGCCTTCTCTCTTATATCCACCAAGAGTCTTAGAGTGGCATTTTACCCGCTCGGATGTCTCCCATCTATTGTAGGCGATGATATCCAGTAAAAGGAAGTATTTTGGACATACACACCCACTACTTGGGGCCGGAACGCCAAGTCCGGAATTGATCTTAGGTTACCCTGGGCACCTGCTAATGCTTTAATAAATTATTTGGGAGTAGAAAAGAACAGGTAGATACTGGCAGATGCTGAATTCTCCTGATGCCTCTCTCTTTATTTGTCCTTGTCCAGGGTGGCCGCACGCAGGGTAGGCGACATACGCTCACTCAGTCCCGGCCACGGCTCACACAGAGTCAGAGAACTTTTGAAGCGAAGTTGCACTATGTGGTTGCAAGAGAACAAAATTATCAGAACGACACGGGGTTTGAGTCCAATGACCATATTAAAGAAACCCACAGCATCCCACAGCTTTCACCAGCATGGACGCCTTTGAAGAAGCCACAGCAAGATTTAACGCACTGATCCGTGGCCACATCTATGGGGGACTGTTCGGTATGAAGACGGGTTCATCATTTTGAGGATCCAGAGCTCTGTTTAAGCGACGCAAAACAAGAGCCCAGAATTCAAATCTAGTGTATGGTTCTGAGCCAACTAAAGGCCTCATTGGACCTGCATATCAGCAACTATCAACCAAGAGGAGTTTGCTGGAAGATGACCCGGAGCTGTCCTGTTTCCGTAGCCACTGGCCACGTGAGGCTTAAATTTAAATCAGTTAACTTGAAATAAGGTAAAAAATAAACCACACATACAAAAATACGAAAACCCAGTTCAGGGGCACTAGCCCCATTTAAAGCGCTCGATAAGCCGCCGAAAGAAATACAGACAAACGTCGGTGTGAGGGCCACAGAGTCTGCTGGTCCATTCTGTTCTTCGTTATGAAGCGTGTGGACGCGAACTTGGGAAATCTATGGTTTTCTCTCTCTGGGGTTGAGATGTGCCTTAATCTTCCTGGCTGTGCGAGTCTGGGTGGTAAAAGACACCGCCCAGAGGCTTTGGGTAGAAATAATTGAAAGAAGGAAAGGAATCGTCCTTTTAAAAAACTCACTCTGTTGGGTCCCAAGTCTATCTCGCGTTTGGTATTGGAATTCATTCGGTGTTAACCAAGCAACCAAAGAGGCTCCTTCACCTTTTATCACTTTCCTGGCACATTAATACCTTTTGGGGGATGTCGTCTCTCAATCTCCTGTAACCTCTGCTTCTGGAATACACTCCAGAAACTCGGGAGGCCGGGCAGCAAGAGGGGAGGAAATCAAAGTCAGGATCAAAGGGGGCGAACAGCTCGGGGGCTCCGGGCGGGAGGAGAGCCATCAACTCTCCTTTTCCTGGTTCTCTGGTCAATAAACACCCGGCGGAGCGAGGGCCAGGTCTCAGGGCAGCGCCGAGGACCCGACTTGAACAACAAAGCCGGGAAGAGGGTACTTAGCACTTCGGGAAGAAAGGCAGGCGGCTGTGATGTTTGGGGGAACCAGGGACAGGAGCGGTGGTGGGAAATGCCGAGGAAGCAGAGCAGGACGGTTACCCCAAGTGGCTCCCGCCTCCCCACTGGGGCTGCTCCAGATAATGATACTTTTTTTTTTTTTTAAGCTTGTTGTTTTTTCTACAGCGTCCTCACTGGCCTTCCCTCAGGATGCAGGGTGTGTCTCCCTGAGGCCTGTCTTCTGTGTCACCTTGCTCTCCCCTTCTGTTTCACCAGATGTTACCAGGGACCAAATGCAAATAAGGACCAAAGCCCTGAGCAAGTCTGGTGGTGAGTGAGCGGAGCCCAGGTGTGGACGAGACCCCTTGATCTCAGTGACCCTTGCCTTCAGCTAAACCTGAACTTCAGTGTGCTGTTCTGAAACTGGTAACCTGACTGGCTTTGGTCCAGAAAAGTACCTCCTGGAGCCTATTAAAAATGTACTTAGGGGCACCTGGGTGGCTGGTCCGTGAAGCATCTGCCTTCGGCTCAGGTCACGATCCCAGGGTCCCAGGATCAAGTCCCGAGTGGGGGGGGGGGTCCCCTGCTCAGTGGGGAGTCTGCTTCTCCCTCTCCCTCTGCCACTCTCCCTGCTCATTCTCTCTCTCTCACTATCAAAAAAATAAATAAATAAAAATTTCTTTAAAAGCACTTAAATTTCACAGATTATGTATCTTGGGAAAATAACTTGCCATAATTATTTTTTAAGATGTTGTCAAGGATTGGGCTCTTTCTGTTTTCCATTTGGGGAAACAGGTATGGAAGAATTAACTAGAATATTCATTGTGTGCTTGCAGCAGGATAACTGAGTAAGGAATCCAGAGCTTGGGTTTCGTGGGAACCATTTGTGATTTTAGAGGTGTCTGTCAAACACAAGGGGAGCGGAAAGGACCTGTGATTTCGAGCGAGTGGACACATCAGAGCTTCTGAAGAGAGCTGTGGGAGCTTAGAGCTTCGTCACCCTGGTCCGCGTCCACCACGGAAATGGGAATTCCATTCCCAGCCAAGTAGTAGCTCTTTCCAGACACACTACTTGCATCCTCTAAACATTCAGATTTTAACAGTGTTCCCACTAACGTCCTTTCGTCTTTCCTAAGGATCCATCCCGGGGTGCCTGGCATGCGATCTCCTGCTCGTGAGTTCCGGCCCCACTGGGTGTAGACTTTACTTAAAAAAAAAAAAAAAAAAGATCCAACCCAGAAAGCCACATTGCCCCGAGTCATCATGCACGTGATGAAAGAATCATAAGGCAGCACCAGGGAGTGTAGGATAAAGTCTCCCTCACCGACCCCTCACTCCCACTTGCAATCCTGGGTTTCGGCCGTGTCCCCACCGAGGTGATGCCTTAGGTTACAAGCGTGCACGGATAAAACGTCATTTAGAGCAAAAGGAGGAGAGAAGGGGAAAGGCTGAAATCTTATTCCACTGCAGAGGATTATGATGCCACAGGCTCTCCAGAAAAGTCAGGAAGGAGACCGCTCGTCTAGCCAAGCCTGCGGGATGACCTGGCCCCTCGCTGAGCGCGGGCATCTCTCACTGCTGGTTCGAAAGCTGAGAAGCCTGTGTGTGTAGGTGGCTTTGTCAAACCGCCACCGTTTGCACCCATGACCAGGCACTCGTTCCTCTGGGCGGGTCCACCTTCCGGCCTGCGAGGCCCCGCGGGGAGCAGGTGCCGCAGAGGACCGGCTGGGACGCAGGACTCCGGGGGGCGGGGGCGGGGGAGGTGTCCGCACAGCCGGAGATTTCCTGTGACTCCTGGCCCTGGGCGGTCTCTGGCTCGAAGGGCCCTCTCCGGCTGTTGGACCTCAAGTGGCTGCCAGCAGCCGGCAAATCGCTGGCTCCCTCGGAGGCCGGCCTCCTGGTCCCGGTAGCTTGGCTACAGCTACGGACCTTAGGTCTGCTCAAGTCTGGCTGATCACCACTGCTTGTGCCCGGGACCCCAATGAGCCCAAGGGGCCTGAAAGACAACCCCAAGACCGGAGGGGCCAGGGGTTTTGCCCCCCTCCAGAGGGTGCAGGGGAACTGAGTGGTGAGACAGGAGTCTCTCTGGAGGCCGGCTTGGCACAGTGGCTTTGGAGTCCTTTGGGCCTCGTCTGGATTGTGGAATTACTCCGGATCTGTAAGACTGGGAGGGGAATACCTGCTTCATAGGGACACACGTGTACTACGGCCTTGCCCAGGGATGTTTCATAAATGGCTTTTGGGTGGGGGCGCCTGGGTGGCTCGGTCGGTGAAACATCTGCCTTGGGCTCAGGTCGTGATCTTGGCATCCTGGGATCAAGCCCAGGGTCTGCTTCTCCCTCTGCCTCTGCCCCTCCCCCTCTCATGCTCTCTCTCTCTCTCTCTCTCTCTCTCTGTCCCTCACTCTCTCTCAAGTAAATAAATAAAAATCTTAAAAAAAAAAGGTTTTTGGGTTAATGAAAGAATGATGGAGCACATCGAAATGGAGGGTCTGACCTCCCATCCCATATACCCTCTGCCTGAAGACTCATAACCCAGCAAAGGAAGAGAGAGAAGAAGGGGGGAGGAGGGAGAGAGAGAGAGAGAAGGCATGGGGGTGGGGAGACGGAGGAGCAGACTGCCCGGAAGAGCCTCAGGGGTTTGAAACAGTGCCTGACACCCCAGCCACCCGCCAGGAGAGAACCAAGCGCTGAACTCCTGTCCCCAGCAGCCTTTCCGGTTTGACACCCAGGACGTCCCTCCAGGACGGAAACATCCAAGGCCTTCCTGGGGGGGGGGGGTGGTGTCTTACTGCCTTCTAGAATGGACAGGCAGGGACAGCGCCCTGAAGGACACTCCCAACGAGTAACCTTGCACGGTCCTGGCCAAATCGGGGCTCAGGTTCTGGGAGCAGGAAGCCAGGGGCCTGCGGCCCCTCTCCTGGGTGGAGCGGTTCCCACGCGGGACTCTGCGTTTCTCTCCCCATAAAGTGAATTCAGAGGCATCCAGTGCGAGGGGCGTGCACGGGGGGTCTACGGAGGGTCTAGCACAGCGCCTCAAGCACGGTGAGATGTCCAGACTTGAAGGAGAGAAATGGGTGCCCGAGCTCTCAGACGTTACCGTCTAGGAGGGGAGGCGGAGGCGCAAACCATGACCACAGCACACATCAGGACCAAACGGGAACTTGGACGGGGCCCCCCAGGGCAGAGGCAGGCCTGCGTGGACACTTCCCAGGGCCCCGCCCGTCAGACGGCTCGTGAGCATCGCTGGAACACCCCGGAAAGACCAGATTGCGCGTCTGTAAACGTGGGCACGCTTTCAGGCCCGCGGCGCCCTGGGGACCCTTGTTCTACGGCCCACGGCCATTCCGAAGGGGCCGCCGCTCTCTCAAGGTGAGGTCGCGGCCTCCCTCTGCCGCCCCTTAATCTGCACCCCCTCCCGATTCAGGATGTGCCGGGGAGGCTGGCGGAGGGCAGGGGCCGGGCTGTTTGACCAACCTGGTACCGGGTCTGGCACGTAGCCGGGGGTGGGTGGGGGGTAAGTAAATAGCTCCGAGGACGCGGGCAAGGGTCGCTGCCCCGGCCCGGCGCGCCGGCGAGCGGGAGGCCCGCCCCGTGATGTGGATTGCGGCCGGCGGGCCGGGGCGGGCGGGGGGGTCGCCGGGGTGGGGGGAGGGGGAGCGGCCCAAGTTCACGCCTCCCCTCCCCCCGCCGCAGCGGCGGAAGCGGCAGTTCCCACGGCGTCTGGCGGGGCTGAGGGCGGGCCGACCCCCCGGGGGGACACGGGCCTCCGCGCGCCCGGCCCTTTGAGCGCGCCGCCGCCCCTCCCTCGGCCCGCGCCCTATAACCCGGGCCCGCGCCCCTCGGGCGGCGCACTGGCTTGCACAGCGATGGCCGCGGCTCGGTCCCAGCAGCTCGGCTTCGGGGCCGCCCCCGCGCTCCCCGCGCCCCCGCCCGGCCCCGCCGCCGCCGCTACCCCGCCGCCGCCCCCGGGCCCCGGCCCCTTCGCCGGCTTCCTGGGTGTCGGCCCCGTGCCAGTCGCGGCGCCCCCTGCGCCCCGCGCGCCCCCCGCAGGCGCGCCCACCCCGTCGGCGTCGCAGCGCCGCAAGCGCACGTCGTTCAGCGCGGAGCAGCTGCAGCTGCTGGAGCTCGTCTTCCGCCGGACCATGTACCCCGACATCCACCTGCGCGAGCGCCTGGCCGCGCTCACCCTGCTCCCCGAGTCCAGGATCCAGGTAAGCCTCGCGCTCGGCAGGTCGCTCTCCGGTAGCCCCCGGGTCCCGGGCTGCCCACGGCGGGTGGCGTCGGGACCCGTCGCTGGGGCGATCGTGGGGGGGGGGGGGAGTCCGGCGGCGCGCGCGCAGCCACTTTCCTCCGTCGGAGTCCAGTGTGATCGCGGCCCCTCCAAGGACGCCCTCCGGCCCCTTGAAAGGGTCGGAAAGTCCACCTCGAGCAGGAGGGTGAGAAGTACTTTAACACTTTTTCTTGATCCAGGAAGGACGGATAAATGAGGCACGCTTGGGGCTTCCCCCGGTGGGACCCTGGTCTCTGGGAGAGGCCAGGGCTGACTCTCCGAGTGGCCCCCAGCGCCCTGAAGGCCCCTTTCTTGGGGGTATTGGGTCTGGAATTTTGGTTCGAAGGAGTGTAGCATCTCAGTAAAGCCTGATTTACGGGGAGCTTCGTGCCACAGTTTGAAAAATCCAATGCCAGGCGCGTTTATTGCGAAGTGATTTAGACCCGAATCCTGGAGCTTGCTGGTGACGAAGAGCCTGCCTTTTTGCGCGAGTCTGCCGCGCGTTGGTCTGTGTCCACAGGCAGTTTTAAGTAGGAGCCCCCACTTTAACACTGGGAGGAGCGGACTCGTTTCCCCGCGTCCCTGGTGGAATCCATCTGTCGGCTCCAAGCGTTCCTAAGGCTTGTTCCCGAGCCTTCTTAAGCCGGACACTCTGTTTGTTGGGAAACGGTGAGCAGAAAACTTCATTCACAGAAGGGAAGTCCGCAGAGCAAAAGCACCTTCTCGATTGATTTGACAAGGGGCTGTACTTCCCGAAATTGATTTTCTAAATTCTCTCAACGCCTGGCATCTTTAAGCGTAGAAGCATTTTATCCTCAAATGCAAAGTGCTTCTGTTTCTGCTACGCTACTTTTCATCCTAGATACCCCCGTATGCTGCCCGGGTAGAACGAGGCGGGTTTCCCGTTTTGCACCCCGGAGCGGTGAGGCAGGGAAAGCCTGGGCCTCTGAATTCCCAGCCACCGTTTGGCCCAAGAGTTTTGTGAAAAGCAGGGGTGGGGGTGGGGCTCCGAGAGGGGAACAAGGGTGGGTTCAAGGGGAACTCAGGAATGGTGAGCTAGCCTAAGCACTCCAACCCCAAACAGCTTCCCTTCCCTCTTCCAGGTGTGGTTCCAAAACCGGCGGGCCAAGTCGAGGCGGCAGAGCGGGAAAGCCTTTCAGCCCTCGGCCAGGCCCGAGCTTTCCCTCCACCCCGCCGTTCAGGGAACCGAAGCGAAATGTTTGAAGCCCCAGCTGCCGCTTGAAGCCCACGTGAACTGCCTGCCCGATCCCAACAGGGCTGGGGAGGGCATCTCCCATCCAGGCTGCCAAGGTCAGCACTTCGAAACCTACTCTCCCCTCTCTGAAGACGCTGGTTCCAAGCCGGACTCGTGGGAGGAACACATCTTTTCTGCCTTCGGTCACTCCTGAGGAGTCTGGGCCAAGCCAGGATCAGCCCCCAGGAGCCAGGACGGAAGGCGACGACGCACACATCGGAAGGCTGGCCTTTCTGGCTGCGGGGTGAGGGACACATGCCTGCTAACCTTGGTGAGAGTTTCGCCGGCGGCTCTGAGCTGTGAAGCTCCCTCCCCTTCTCCTGTGAGCCTCCCTCCCCCCCCCCCCGCCCCCCCTTCTTCTTCCTCCGGCCCCGCCCCAGGAGTCCCGAGGTCCTTGACCTGGGCGTCTCCAAACCCGCACCTCCAGTTCAGTCTGCATCCCTGCTCCTGCTGGCCGGTCCCCCTCTTCCCTTCTGGACTGCGTTGTCAGAACTCCCTCTCCCCGTCCTGAGAACACGAAGGCCAGGCTCACTGTCCCGTTGTGCACCGCAGCTGCCGCGTCTCGGGTTCCTCCAAAGCTTTGACCTTGAACTCACTCGGACCCAGTCCTCACCCTGTCCCCGAGATCGACTCCTTTTCTGTGTATGTGGCCTGTCGTCTTTACACTTGTTCGTAGCTCCGGGGATCATACATGCAGATTATTCCAAGGGCCCCCAGCCTCTGGCTTCTCAGATTTCCACACATCACTCTCTTTAGAAATCTGTAGAAGCCTCCAGTGGCCACCAGATGGAAAAAACCTTTCTGTTACCCTCCCAGACATCTCCAGCCAACTTCTTGAGGTCAGGAGCCCCTCCTGTCCGTCGCCAGGGGACCAAATGAATACCTCTCTCTTTCAGACCCTCGAGGTCCCCGTCCCCTGGAGTCTGAACCCTCCTCTAATCCTGATTTTGTAACTTTTACTGCAGTCACTCCCACATTACCCTTAGCACTTGTAATTGTACTTGGTGCAACTTGAGTGGGTTATTAAATGCTTTCCGCAAATGCTTCCCTGTCATTCAGCTGAAATGAATTTGGTCCTTTGGACAGCACGTTGTGCAGGGCCTCCCTCCACAACTTGTGGAAGAACAGAGTCTCTGCAAATGTGGCCCTTTGGTCATCAGGCCGCTGTGCTGACAATCAGTGTTCCAATCAGTCGCATGAGTGCTGGCTTCTGGTTTCTCTCTCCCAACGTATACATTAGAATGTATGCACATTAGGGTCTAAGTTAGCCTGAGATCCATTAAAATCCTGTCTTGATATTTTGAGGGTTTTCAAGCTCCTGAGGGCCGAGGGAGACCGTTTGTCCATGGGGTGGCCGTAGGGGGGCTGTCTCTGTACATGGCGCTTTGGAGGAGGCTCTCGGGGGCTGTGGCTAAGGCCAGGACTCCTCTCCGGATGTTACTCGAACAGTCTGAGCGCGGTGGAATGTCCTCGAGATCGCACATGCCAGTTGCCCTCATTTTCACAGAGGTGTTATTCAAATGACTTGCACTTTTCAGAGTAGCGAATGCATTGCGAGAAGCCGATGGGAGACAGTTCAGGCTTTCCTGGCAGACCTGACTTCCGAACCCTTGAAAACACAAGATGGTAAACATTAGCTGTGGTTTATTTAAGTGCTCGCGGCGTGCCCACGTCCTGCTCAGCGCTCCCTTTCCATCTGGACGCGTGACCTGGACAGACGCGGCGCTACACACATTCACACTCACAAGACCGAAAGCCCGACACTCGGAACTTACGGTCCACTAAAGGGTCACGTGTGGAGGTGAATCTTGCAATGAACTTATTAATTGGATTATTGCCCTTACGTTGTGTTTTCCCCAGCGAATACCTACAAAATCTATAAATATGTAACTCTTGTCATTTTTAATTTTTAAAACTTGTGGGACCCTCCAAGAACATTAGTCTGCCTCTCCCTTTAACTCTCGAGTGACCCTACCTGCTAAATGTGTTATGGGCACTATGTGCTTAATCCTTACGACGCCACAGAAGGTAGGGGCTATTGTTGTTGTAAAGGGCAAGAAACTTTAGTGGTTCAGATCACAAGTGAAACTCCGACTTGTGAACAGGCACTTTATCAGGGCCTGGAAATACAACGGTGAGCCAGCCAGAAACGGTCCCTCTCCCCTCTCGGAGCAGAGGCCAGCAGGCAGACCAAAGAAGAAATACTGAATCACAGATGTGACATGTGCTGCACAGAGAGGTACAGGACCTGGAGACAGTGTGTTGTGGACAAGGAAAGCTTCCCGGAGAAACTGATGTGTAGGATGGTCAGGAGTTAACCAAGGTGAGGAGAGGGAACTGCATGTGCAAAGGCCCTGTGGCTTAAGAAGCAGGGTGGAGAAATTGTTAGGGGACGTCAGACCATACGTGGCTCTCTGGGTCTTACTGGAAGCATTCTGAATTTGTTCTGAGAGCCCTAAGACCTTAAATGGAGAGAACATGACCAGTTTTGCAGTTTAAGACGATCACTTCCGGAAGGCTGCAGTTGAGAGGGCAGAGTGGCCTCTGCAGAGAAGGCAGAGGTGACTGATGACTTCCAGGCTGGCGGGGACGGTGGCCAGGCCAAGCGAGAGAAGTGGTAATGACACAGGCTCATAAAGTGTGTGGATTCAAGAGAAGGAATTTAACAGGCAAATCTTTTGGTAGATTCTCAACGGTAGTGAGTGAACCTGGTTTTTGGGACTCAGAGAAAGTAATTCAGAACGAAACCTACATGGCACGTGGCATTGACGACTCTCTTTAGACGAAATGTGCTAGGCGGTGGCAACATCGTTCAGATAAATGTACAGCTGATCCAAAATGACTAGTTCGAACGATACAGATTTCTTCTTCCCTAAACAGAAATAAAATTCAAATATATTCTCGGCACAGTTCCTGCCACCAACACACAGTGGCAGTGAAAGGCGCGGGCAATGCTTGGCTAGAGATGTGTTTAGAACGAGGTAGAATTTAAATGTGACAAGTCAGTCTTTTTTTTTTTTTTTAAGATTTCATTTATTTGAGAGAGAGAGAAGGAGCACAAGCAGGGGGAGCAGCAGGGAGAGGGAGAAGCAGGCTCTCTGCTCAGAGAGCCTGACATGGGGCTCGATCCCAGGACCTCAAGATCATGACTTGAGCCAAAGGCAGACACCCAACCGAGCCACCCAGGCGCCCCCTGCCAAGTCAGTCTTAAATGTGAAAAACGGGACACCTGGGTGGCTCAGTTGGTTAAGCACCTGCCTTCGGCTCAGGTCATGATCCCAGGGTCCTGGGATCGAGTCCTGAATCTAGGCTCCTTGCTTGGCAGGGAGCCTGCTTCTTTCTGCTTCTCTCGCTCTCTCAGACAAATAAATAAAAAATCTTAAAAAAAGAAAAAAGAAATGTGAAAAAAACTGTTTATGTAATTCTAGGCAGACCATATTAAAAGCAACCTCTCACTAGGTCTACAGTAAGCCAAGAACTGGTGTGTTTTCTCACAGTGATTTGTAGAGATGGAAAAACCCCTCCCTTAAAGTTATATTGGATGATAGGTATTATATGATATTGTAATTCAAAATGATTTAGTAATTGATCTGTACCGTTTCCCCTAAAATTATAATTCAGTGGAGGGGCGCCTGGGTGGCTCAGTCGGTTGAGCGTCTGCCTTTGGCTCAGGTCATGATCCCGGGGTCCTGAGATCCAGCCCCGGGCCGGGCTCCCTGCTCAGTGGACAGTCTGCTTCTGGCTCTCCTCTCCACCCCCGAGCTTGTTCTCTCTCTCTCTCTCAAATAAATAAATAAAATCTTAAAAAAAAAAAAAAAAAATATATATATATATATAAAATTCAGTGGAATTTACAGTTCCTTAAAACTTTTGAAATAGAAGGAATATTTATCAACTTGTATTAATTAAATGAGAATGGCAGACAATACTACTTTTCATAGATCAATTTATTTAGAATTACAAATATTAAGAATAAAGGATTTATGCATTTCTTAATTAACATAACAGTTTAGCTAAATATAAACTCTGCACTAAAGTTCTGCAGGGCACAATACCAACGAAGAATATGGAAGCATTTTTAAACTATACAAAAATTTCAAATGGAAAATAATCTCGTTTTAGTTTTATTATACATTAACATATAAAAAGTCCCATTTTATGAGACATCTAAAAGAATCAAAGCCACCGCTACAGGTATATCTTAAACTCCGAATCTGAAAACAATGTATTATATTTTGACTTTATAATATTCTATATTAAAACAAAGAAAATTCCAAATACACACTTTTTACAAGATTAACGTTTTAGGCAGGGTTTTTCCTTTAAAAAACCAAAAAACAACAAAAAAACCCCACAACCGAATACAAACCTTTTTTTCTGCATTTCACAGCACTGGTTATTATATTTGTTTTCCTTATAAAATCTTTTGACTTTATAAATTGTGTACGGTTGGATTTTAACCAGTCATCTGGTTCAAAAGTTGTGCAAATAAACAAAATATGAAAATAGTGTGTTATCAGTCTTTTTAAATAAGTCTCATAACAATAGCACTTTTTGCCCTGAATTGACGGGAAAAGTCATGCCAAATCCACTTGCTGAAATTTAGCATTTTGCAAGTAATTTTTTTTCCTGCTCCTTCATTTTCTTTCAACAGACAAACAACAAAGGTTTCTTTTATAAATTATGATAAATTAAAATATTTATTATTATAAAATGATCTCTAGAGCCATGTCACACTGCAAGTATCCGTCCCGCATACTTGTCAAGGCCGCGTCTCCCATCGCTATTCCAGTGGCTTCGTCCGCACGTGACTGCCCATCTCTCGAGGGTGCGCTCTGCGGGAGACGGGGACGGAGGCCGGGACGGTGGGGAGCTGGCGGGCCGCGCTGTCATCTCCCGGCCGAGCCCTGCGCCCCCCTGGCCGCGCACGAGGCCCGTGTCTGCGCCGGCCGGGCTGCATTCATGCACGTTGAACAAAGGGTCAGCACACTCTTCCTCGAGCGCGTATTCCGTTCAGACAGTTTGAGTTTAAAAATACTTGCGAATAAACATGTAACAAGCGACGCTACTGCGGCTGAGTAATAAAAGACAAATAAAGAGACTGCTGGTCAGCGAGGCCGGTTAAGCAGCACAGGAGAGTAAAATGCCGTATTTGGAGATTACATTTCCCTTGTTTTCCAGCACTTGGGTTGTCTGGTGTTGGAAGCCGAGCGGAAGGAAACGCGGTGTCCGAGGCGGCTGCGACAGCGAGGTCCCCTCCTCAGTCTCTGTGGGTGTCATTGGCTGCAAAGGCGTGCAGGTTCCCCATCTGGCTCAGGCCACTCTGGATGTGTGCAACGTGGATTTCTACATTATTCTGAAAGCAACTGAAGAAGAAACACGGTTAACTGCTTCATTTCACGACGTTAAGAAAACAGCTGAATGTGAGCGGCCGAGCTCCTGACCCTGAGGAAGGAGTAGAGCCCCCACCCGGCAGCTACCGCTTGCTCCCGGGAAGGCTGCTGGAGGGGCACAGGGGCCACGGGAGTGCGGGCCAGGGGCCAGTGTCTCTGCCTGCGGAAGCTCTACTCGGTGACCCCCCCCCACCAACCAAAACCCAAATCCCGCGTCTTCGGAGTCCTTTACATCAAGCAAATCCACGCGAAATTTCTGTTCCGCCAACAGACAGGATACAACTGAAAAGCTCTTTTGGAATTTATTTACAGGATAAAACTTATAGCAATGCTTCACAAATATGCATAATTCTTAAAACTGGTACTGGAAATCCCCATGAACTTCGACAAATGGTTAGGGTACACCTAACGGATTACCTGATATTAGAAGCATCTATGGTGCTCTTGATATCATTTAACGAATCTGTAAGTGATTTGAACTCAAAGGAATTCAGGTCTCCTCCTTCTGCCAGACACTAAAGGAAAAAATATTTCAAAACTGAATTGAATTCTAGTTCAAATACAGACGCAGAACACCTGATACAATCTGTGTATTATAATCGTTTAGCAACAAATTAGCGTTGTTTGTGTAGGTGTCAGAATCAAGAGAATGTTTTCTCGCAGATGTACCTTAATTTGTAATAAAATAGCGGTAAGCCTGGAGATTAAGTCTGTCAGATTTTCGTTCTCCACACAGGGCTGTCCCGTGGAGGAGTTGGCGTGCCGGACGATCTCCTGGGCTTCCTCCTCACACCTCCGTCTCATATCCGTGGGCTGGTCTGCAGGCTGCAGGCCCTGGTCTGGAGCGAGCTGGAAACAGAGGGTTCGAGCATGAGAGGTACGGTCACCAGGCCAGACGAGTTCTGTGTGTTCGTGCCCTGTCTTCGGATGCGGATGGTTACGAAACCAGCCTTTATGAAGAAAACGGGCCTCACTCCTACCTTAGAAATGCTTCTTCTCGAACAGTTTTCTTTTCTTGATTTCATATTTTTGGCAAGTTTTAATTCTGATATAATTTCAAACTGCTAAAAAGGAATAGAACAAAAAACTCCTGAAAACCTTCTACCCAGACTCGCTGTTTCTGGTTTATTCCGTGTGGCAACATTTGCTCTCTCTCTGGGGAATCAATGTAAAGTTTCCCCCTTAATTATTTGAGAATAAGCTGTGAACACTGTGCCTCTTTCCCCCTCAATACTCCAGGCCGCGTTTCCTAAGGACACACCACAGGGCAACTGTCACAATCGGGAAATTTCACACGGATAGAAGACCATATTCCCCTAACAGGGACGTGCACGTTCCAGCAACCGTCCCAACAGTGTCCTACACATAGCTCTTTCCCCCTGAAGACATCTGGTTGTCCTGTCTCTGTAGATTCCTTTATTCTGGAACAGTTCCTCTTCCATGACCTTGATATTTTGGAAGACTACCAGCCAATTATTTTGTATACTGTCCCTCACCGTGAGTTTGTCTGTTTCCATGATTAGGCTAAAGTCATGCATTTTGGGGACGAACACCAGCGTGATGCCGAGTTCTTACTCAGGGCAGCACGGTCAGGAGGCGCCTGATGTCCATCTGTCCCATTACTGGCCGTGGCACCTCTGATCGCTCGGTTAAGGTGGTCGGGTGTCGGCCAGATTTCCCCACGGACAGGATTTTCCCCTTCGTCAGTATTTGTGAAGAGAAATTCGGAGGCTCCTCATCCTCACACTTTGATCCCCCAGGTTTTACTGAGGATCCTTGCCGTGACCAGTTACTGTGGTGATGGCCGCCAGGCACCACTCTGCTCGCTCTACCATCCCGCCTACAGTTATTAGCTGGCATTTTACTCTAAGAACTTCCCCTTAAAAGTTGATTGGTTAGGGGCACCTGGGTGGCTCAGTCAGTTGAGGGTCTGCCTTCGGCTCAGGTCATGATCTCAGGGTCCTGGGATCGAGCCCCACGTGGGGCTCCCTGCTCATGGGGAAGTCTGCTTGAGATCCTCTCTCTCCCTCTGCCACCGCCCCTATGTGTGCTCGCGCTCTCTCAAATAAATAAAATCTTTAAAATCAAATCGAATCAGTATTATACTTCCCCAGGAGCTTTGTGAAAATTAAATCATTTTACTTCATGGGGAAACGAGCCTATCACAAAAGGCCCTGTGCACACACGGAAATGACACAGGAAGACTGTGAGCGGCCCACTTCCGCGTGTGTCGTCAGCTTTGTTACGTGCGGTCTTGGACGGCTTGGTTTGCATCTCTCGTGGGTTAGCTGCTAGTCCAGAGGGAGAAATCTATTCTCTAGGACGACACTTATTACTGTGTAGGCGACAACTACCAGGAAAATAAAAGTAAACGATTATGGATGGCTAGAGGAATGAGCAAAATTTTCTCCGAGTGTAGTGAAGGCAACCGCAGTCCACTCCCCTCAGCTCCAGGCGGTGGACTGGTAACAAGGCCTACGGCAGACCTTTGGGACTTAACTAGGAGGCTAGTGTCCTAAAGAGCTAACTGTTGAAAAGCCTCCTATGACAAATGGGGGTGGCTCACAGGAAACATAACGCCTCTACAAATGCGAGCGCTGGAGCGTTCTGAGCTCACGTCAGTCATTTAATTCTTACCTTGTTGTAAGAAAATCAAATTGGAGGTGAAACCACTGAAATGCCTTCATCTACATAACTTATGTCCACGGTAACAATTCACAAATAACCCTGTGCTCCACATACTTGAAGTTCAAGAATCCACAGTTCTAATGTAAAGTTTCAAGAAGGAGGAAATAAAACTGTACACACGGCATGATCATAACTTCGTGAGGAAAAGCATATATCTCTATGTGTATCGATATCTATATAATGCACGTATCTATAGAAAAGACTAAGGGGAAATAAACCAAAATACAGTATTTGGGATTGTGGAACGAAGAGTTTAAGAGTAATCATTTTTCTGGATTTTTCTAAATTTTTCAAGAGCTAAACCATTTGTAATTGAAACAAAAATCAACGGAATTGAGAGGTGACTTTGTGTCATTAAGCATTCTTCGACACTGATGCTGTAAAATACGGTTCTGCTAAAGGACCTGATAGAGATGTTGGCTTAGTCTGAATTTTCTAAAATGTGAAGGTAACAGTATTTAGCTTCAAATACAAGAGTGGGGGGGGGCACAGGCCCTCGGGGAAATTTATACACATCACCCACCTCATAGCAGTACTGCTGAACTTTATGCAAAACTTTGTTGAGGTCCTTGTTGAGTTGCTCAAGCTCCAGAACGATTGTTGCATACCTCCGCTGAAACTCGATGCCGATGGGCATGGAATAGGATTTCTGCAAGAAAAAAGATCAGGTTATTTATTTATTTATTTATTTATTTATTTATTTATATTATTTATTTATTTATTTATTTATTTATTTAAAAGATTTTATTTATTTGTTGGACAGAGAGAGACACGGTGAGAGAGGGAACACCAGCAGGGGCAGAGGGAGAGGGAGAAGCAGGCTTCCCAGCAGAGCAGGGAGCCTGATGCGGGGCTCGATCCCAGGACCCTGGGATCATGATCTGAGCCGAAGGCAGACGCTTAATGACTGAGCCACCCAGGCGCCCCAAGATTTTTTTTTTTTTGAAGATTTCTTTCTTTCTTTATTTGGAAGAGAGAGAGAGTGAGTGACAGAGAGAGAGCATGAGCAGGGGGAGGAGGAGAAGCAGGCTCCCCGCTGAGCAGGGAACCCGATGCGGGACTCGATCCCAGGGCTCCAGGATCATGACCCGAGCTGAAGGCAGATGCTTCACCAACTAAGCCACCCATGTGCCCCCAAAATCAGATTTTGATAAGGATTTTTTTTTTTTTTTAGAGAGAAAGCACACACGGGGTGGGGGGGGGTAGAGGCAGAGGGAGAATCCAAACTGACTCCATGCTCAGTGAGGAGCCCGACTCGGGGCTCGATCTCACGACCCTGAGATCATAACCTGAGCTGAAATCAAGAGTTGGACGCTCAACCAAGTCACCCAGGGGCCCCGATAAGGATTTTTTTGAGCAGTGCACGTTCAGTGATCTAACGGGAGATCTGATGTATCCAAAACAAACGGAAGTTTATCGGACTTGTCCGCAGTGCTGTACTTCTCGTGTGCGCTAACGGTGTTACTGTTACGTAGGAGCCTGTTCTTACGAGCACCACGACGTCTGCCATTTACATTATATTTCTCTAAAAAAGCCAAATCTACCCTTTATTGGTGGGTTTTTTTTTTTTTTTGCCATTTACTTTTCTTTTTAAGATTTTATTTATTTATTTGACAGAGAGAGAGAGAGCACAAGCAAGGGGAGCGGCAGAGGGAGAGGGAGAAGCAGGCTCCCCGCGAAGCAGGGAGCCTGACGTGGGGACTCCATCCCAGGACCCTGGGATTATGACCTAAGCCGAAGGTAGACACTTAACTGACTGAGCCACCCAGGTGTCCCCACCTCTCAACTTGTTCTTCTCAACTTTCTATTGAAAATATTTAAAATTCTTTGGAATAGAAAATACATTTGCATGTCTGTGTATATAATGGGATATGTCAACTGTCGGACTGTGTTAGGGTGAGTGGAGAAGGGGAACCTGTCAGGCTGTGGACCCCGACTACCAGAATGAGACCTCTCAGGCATAACCTCATGTTATATAAAACTTGTGTTTTTTTTTTAAAGATTTTATTTTTAAGTCATTTCCACACCCAGTGTGGGGCTTGAACCCACAACCCCAAGATCAAGAGTCACATGCTTCACTGACAGAGCCAGTCAGGAGCCCTGTAACTTAGTATTTTTTTAATTGGAAAGTATAACATGAGGGGCGACTGGGTGGCTCAGTAGGTTAAGCATCTGCCTTCAGCTCAGGTCATGATCTCGGGGTTCTGGATGGAGCCTCTCCCTCTCCTTCTGCTCCTCCCCCCAGCTTGCGCTCTTTCTCAAATAAATTTAGAAATTTAGAAATCTTAGGGGCGCCTGGGTGGCTCAGTTGTTAAGCGTCTGCCTTCGGCTCAGGTCATGATCCCAGTGTTCTGGGATCGAGCCCCGCATCGGGCTCCCTGCTCAGCGGGAAGCCTGCTTCTCCCTCTCCCACTCCCCCTGCTTGTGTTCCCTCTTTCGCTGCCTCTCTCTCTGCCCAATAAATAAATAAAATCTTTAAAAAAATTTAGAAATCTTAAATTTAGAAATCTTAAAAAAAGGTATGAGAAAAATGCACAAAATATAAATGTACAATTCAATGAATTATCACAAAGCAAACACCTGTGTAAAAACAACAGTTCTTAAAAAGTTAAACACCTACACCTACCATAGGATCCAAGAGAAATGAAAACATTTTCCATGCAAAGACTTGTACACGAATGTTTGATTTTCTCTGTAATAGCTAAAAAAATGTAAACAATTCAAATGTCCTTCAACAGGTGAATGGATCAAGAGATCGTGGTACGTCCACACAGTGTGGTACCGCTCAGCAGAAAGAAAGAATTACAGCATGCTGCATGAGCTGTGGAACACACAGCCAAGGGGATGGATCAAGACCATTATACCGAATGAAAGATGCAGGCAAAAAAAGCGTATCCCTGTACGATTCCATTTATGCACAATTCTAGAAAATGCAAGCTAATCTGTGATAACAGAAGGCAGATCAGTGGTTGCCCGGAGGCTGGGTAGAGGGAAGGATGGATTATAAAGGGCTTGGGGAAATCTGGTGAGGAGGGGAGAAGACAAATACTTGTAACCTAGTCTGTGGTGATGGCTTCATGGGTGTGTATGTGTATACGGACGCACATATCTATCCAATCAAACCGTACATTTTAAACAGATGCAGTTCACTGCACATCAATTACACCTCAACAAAGTTGGGGAAGTCATGGGAAAAATCCACCCAGATCAAAACATTGCCAACCCTTCAGAAGCCCCCACGTGTCACCTTACAATCCTTTTTCCTTTTCTCCCCAAAGCAACCTTACTGACATCAAACATCAGAGTTTGACTTCTGAAATTTATCTGAAATGCAATTATAAAGTATATACTTTTGTTCCTAGCTTCTTACAATTAACATTGTGAAATTCATCCACACGGTTGTGCATATCCATAGCTCATTCACTGTGGTGTACTATTCCTTTGTAGAACATGATATACCCAGGCATTCTATCGGTTATTTGTCATTGGGCAATAGGGCTGCACCTAGTTCTTGGCCGATATGAATAGTGTCGCTATGACACTTTGTACTTAGGTACCCACATGTGTACTTTTCAGCAGCCAGAGCCAAAGAGTTCCCCAAAGTGATGGAATAAGAAAGTTCTGGCTGGGGCGCCCAGGTGGCTCAGTCAGTCAGGCATCCGACTCCTGGTTTCGGCTCAGATCATGACCTCGGGGTGGCAAGATCGAGCCCCACGTGAGGCTCCGCGCTCAGCGCAGAGACTGCTTGGGATCCTCTCTCTCCCTCTGCCCCTTCCCTACCCCCTCTCTCAAATAAAGAAAGTCTTTAAAAAAAGTTCTGGCTGCTTCACATATTTTGTAATCTTTGGTATTTTTATGATACATTGTCTTATTTTATTCAAATACCAGTCCAATCACATGTGGTCCAAGAACACAAATAATAAGCCACATATAAACAGATGCTAAAGATTGGTCTTTAAACATTCTAGCCAACGATGCCACGCTTGCCTGTAATTTCGCCGACATAAAACCACACTCACACCTCGGTGGCCACCAAACCATTCAGCAGGGCTTCCTTACTTGTGAACTGTGTGAGCTACCAGTCGGAGCACCCTTGACCATTTTTTTCAAGCTTTGAATAACTGCAGGGATCTCAGCAGGGGTTGGAGGAACCAGCTCAACCTTGGCATAGTGCCAAAATGTGGCCAATCAAGGCTTTGAGTAAGTCACAGAAGCGTTCACCAGTGCCGGGGCCTTTTCCGCCAGGTTACGGGCAAACTGGGCCATGGTTCCAGGATGGCCAATCTTTGATATTTTAAGTGTTTGAATATTAGCCACTTTCTCTATTACTAATGAGTCTGGATACCTTATCAAAACTTTTTTGTACATCTGAATATCCTCTTTTAAAAATGTATCTGTTCAATTCTCTTTCCTTTTTTCTATTGGGCTTCCTATCTTTTTCTTTCTTTTTTAAAAAAATATTTATTTATTTATTTGAGAGAGAGAGCACGAGCGGGATGAGGGGCAGAGGGAGAAGCAGACTCTCCACTGAGCAGGGAGCCCCATGTAGGGCTCGATCCCAGGACTCCAGGATCACGACCTGAGTCAAAGGCAGATGCCCAACCGACTGAGCCACCCACACGCCCCTGCCTATCTTTTTCTTACTGACTTACAGTTCTTTATATATTCTGGATGCAAGCTTTTGGTCAATTATATGTGCTGTAAGCATTTCTTTCCATTCTGTGGTTTGCCTTTTATTTTCTTGTATCTTTTGATGAACAGAAGTTTGTAATTTTAATTTAGTTCAATGTATTAATCTTTTCCTTTATGGTTACTGTGTCCCATACTCTACTTTTTTCATTTAAAGAATTCTTACCCCAAGGTCTTAAAAATATTCTCCTATATTATGTTCTAGAAGCTTTATATTTTGCCTTTCACATTTAGATCTAAAATAGCAATCATTTTGGGGGCACGTGGCTCTCAGCCAATAGAGCATGGAAATCTTGCCCTCAAGCTTGTGAGTTTGAACCTCATGTTGGGTGTAGACATTACTCCAAAAAAAATTAAATCTTAAAAAAAATAATAAAAATACATAATACAGTCATTTTTTGAGTGAGGTAGGGGGCGGGATCCCACCCCCACCATACTGATACCCACTGACTCAGCACAATTAATTCAAAAACTTTTCTTTCCTCATTACTCTGCAGAACCACTTTTGTCATGGATCGAGTGTCCACACATGTGTACGTCTATTCCTGGGCTCTCTATTCTGTTCCATGGGCTACGTGTCTGTGCTGTGCCAGCACCACACAGTGAAGACTCCAGCTTTGTACAGTACTGATCTCCAGAACAGGAAGTCATCCCCCCTTGCTCTTCTTCAAGAACACCTTGGAGATCCTAGCTCTTTGTAGTTGCACATACATTTTAGAATCAGCTTGTCAATTTGTATCTACTTCACGCATGTGTGTATGTGCGCACACATGGATTAGGACTCTGGGATTACACTCCGTCACCTATGGATAAAGTTGGGGGAAACACACACCTTTGCAACACTGTGTCTGAAATCATGAATGTGATATATCTGTTTTTAAGTCTCCTTTAATTTCTCTCAATATTTAATAGTTTTCTACATAGAAGTTTAATACATCTTATATTTACATCATTTATATATTTAAATGGTATTTTTGAAATCTCATTTTCTAATTACTTAATACTGATATATGGAAACATAACTACTTTTTTAAAAAACTGATATTTAATCTAGCAACTTTGCTAATTCTAATAATTAATCTGCAGATTCTTTTCACTTTCCTAGGTACACAACCACATCGACTGTGAATAAAGCCGGTTTTATTTCTTCCTTTCCAGTCTTTATAGATTTTTTGCTTTATTACACTGGCTAGAATCGCCAATATGCTACCAAATTGCAATTGTGATTGTAGGCTTCCATATGTCATTCTCATTTTTAAAGAGAAAGGTTTTGTTTTGTTTTTTTTAAGTCAGCTCTATGCCCAACATGGGGCTCAAACTCAGAACCGTGAGACTGAGAGTCACATGCTCTACAGACTGGGCCAGTCGCATGCCCCTAAAGAGAAAGGTTAGTAATAATTCAATAGTAAGAAAAGGGATCTATCCCTGAGAATTCCGTCTTAACCATGTTTAAAAACCTCATATTGGTGGTTCTCTGGGTAATATTCTCTCTGTGCTTCTTCCTGCTGTCCTGGTTTTCTTGCCCCAGATATGTTGTCAGAATTGTCCTGTCATGTTCTTAGTTCCCTTTTATTTGGATTTCTGCAGAAACCTGTTTACTAGTTAACCAGTCTTCACGCTCAGCGTGTACGTGGCAGTCTAAATAAAGCACACTAGCTATTATAGGAGCAATTGGTAGGAAATCACGTTTAGTTATAGTAAATATTTAAAAGGTCAGGTTTTTTTTTTTTTATAACAGCTTTATTATTCTTTTTAAAGTGGTATTTATTTGAGAGTGAGACAGAGTGAGCAGGGGGAGGGGCAGAGGGAGAGGGAGAAGCAGGCTCCCCACTGAGCTGGAAGCCTTGATGCGGGGCTCGATCCCAGCACCCTGGGATCACGGCCTGAGCCGAAGGCAGACGCTTAACCATCTGAGCCACCCGGGCGCCCCATAAGCTTTCCAAATTTAAAGGAGACTTTATCCGACCAATATTTTATTTTCCTTGCAAATTCCGTAAGAAAATAAACTTTGAACATACAGTATGTCTAGTCCTTTGAGGTGAGAAACAATAAACTCATCAGGACATCTGGTAAAAATAGAATATAAATTAACTTTCAACTTCAAAATTAAATTAATTAAATAAAATTAAATATTTGTTAGGGTGGAGGCTGGGTGGGGATAAGGTAGATAAAATTACTTCTCCTTGGTGCTAAAAACACTAGGGGTTAGCAATGCAAACGTTCAGTTAGCTTCCTGTCATTAACCTGAAGCTTCAGAGAAAAATAAGGGAAAACAGTTATAAAGAATAAATGGAATGTATACCCAGAAAATTTATGACTCATAAATCTGAAAGAGCTGCTATATTTCGGAAGGTTTTTTAAAATATTAGTTCTGCAGATATGAAAAATAAAATCTCACATTATAATATCTGGGATTGTTCTGCAAAGATGGAATTAAATTGAATAATTTGTATTTGTCCCTGAAATGCTCTGTAAAATTCCACTTCACAAGTGATATACAAACTAGGATGAGTAACAGCTATGTTAAGATTAAAAGATAGTGGGGTCCCTGGGTGGCTCAGTCGGTTAAGCATCTGCTTTCAGTTCAGGGTCCTGCGATCGAGTCCCTGCATGACTGGGGGGGGGGGGTCCTTGCTCAGCGGGGAGTCTGCCTCTACCCCCACTCTCGCACTCTCAGATAAATAAATAAATAAATAAATAAATAAATAAATAAATAAAATCTTAAAAAAAAAAGATAGCATGTGATTTTTACCACTCTACAAGGCACTGTACATATCTTATATCAATATACCAGAACTGGCACAGTCTCTAAGGATATTTGCCAGATTTTGTTTACATTCTAGAACTAATCCCCAAATCACATATCATACACCTATTTCCTTTTTGATGATTCCACTTAAAGGTAGGGTTTGTTTGTTACATGTCATACAAAGGAGGTACTCTGAATAAACTCCATCCTGCTCCACCATTTGTTTGTAGTAAACACAGGTATCAAAAACATACCTTAACATACTTCTGATAGCACTAGTCGCTAGCATCTCTTCCAAAATCAACACGATTTGCGATAGCATCCGTTTTACCTGCTATTTTAAACAATTTAAATTTCAACTAAGTAAACATGTGATTTATGCTTTTCCTTCTTTGGGAAACAAACATCATTCTACGGTAATCTGATACTTCTTGCCTTGTTCTTATCCTGTAAACCTGAATTCCAGGTTTACATTTAAGTGACAGTGCCTTGCTAGGAGAAAAAATACCATGGTACATTTTTCCTCCTGTTGTCTGGAAACATAATGAGTATATTTTTATTTTATTTTATATTTTATTTTACTTTATATTTTATTTAATATTTATTTTATCTTATTTTATTTTTAAAAGATTTTATTTTTTAGGGATGCCCAGGTGGTTCAGGCAGTTGAGTGTCTGCCTTTGGCTCAGGTCATGATCCCAGGATCCAGAGATGGAGTCCAGAGGGGGGGCTCCTTGCTCAGCGAGGAGCCTGCTTCTTTTCCCTCTGCTTGCCGCTTCCCCTGCTTGTGCGTGCTCTCTCTCTGACAGGTAATAAATAAAATCTTTAAAAAATTTTTTTATTTTCTAGTAATCTCCACAACTAATATGAGGCACGAACACACATCCCTGAGATCAGGAGTTGCACACTAACTGAGCCAGCCAGATGTTCTGAAGGTGCGTGTTTTAAATATTTTATTACCAATGACCAGGTTATGTTTACCAACTGGAATTATTTTATTAAATGTTTGTTTTGCATTGTAATACTCAATCAAGATATTAACATGAGTAGAAGGTTGATTAATGACAACTTGGAGATCCCCTAAAATCAATCTGTTTCATCTTTCTATCTGTTTCATCTTTCTTTTTATTTTCTTTTTAAGAAATATTTTATTTATTTATTTGACAGAGAGAGAGAAGGAGCACAAGCAGGGGGAGGAGCAGAGGGAGAGGGAGAAACAGGTTCTCCACTAAGCAGAGAGCCCGACTAGAAGCTTGATCCCAGAACCCTGGGATCATGACCTGAGCCAAAGGCAGCCGTCCAAACAACTGAGCCACCCAGGTGCCCCTCTTCCTTCCTTCCTCCTCCCTCCCTCCCTTCCTTCCATCCAAGAGGGGCACCACCCAGGGAGAAATTTCTGTGCCTCTTCCTCCTCTTGTAGGACACCAGTGTTATTGGATTAGGGCCCCACCCTTATGGCTTCATTCAACCGTAACGGCCTCCTTGGAGACCATAGCTCTAAATACAGTCACATTAGGGGTTAGGGCTTCAACCTATCAATTCTGGGGGGCACAATTCAATCCATAGCAATATCTTTCCATGATCTTTTTACTGTCTGTAGGCACTGTAGCAATGTTGCCTCTTTCTTGAGTTATTTGTATCCTTTTTTTTTTATAAAAAGTTTTACTTATTTGTCAGTGAGAGAGAGCGCGTGAGAGAGAGTGCGTGCACACACAAGGGGCGGGGGCAGCAGGCAGAGGGAGAAGAGGCTTCCAGAGGAGCAGGGAGCCCAACACAGGGCTTGATTCCAGAATCCTGGGATCATGACCTGAGCTGAAGGCAGATGCTTAACTGACTGAGCCACCCAGGCGCCCCAGTTCTTTTATTCTAAAACAGGCATGGCTGCAGCCCAACATGTTGATGTATGTAATTTTCAATACCATCCAATTCAAAACATTTTCTAAACTTCCCTCAATTTATTCTTTGATCTACTGCCATTTAGATTGCATTCGTTAATTTTCAAGCACAAAAGGTTTTTTTAATCTTTAAAAAAAAAGATTTGAGAGAGAGCGCGAGAGAGTGTGTGTGCACACGAGTGCTGCGGGAGGGGTAGAGGGAGAGAGAATCTCAAGCAGACTCCCTGCTGAGTGCAGAGCCCGGCTTGGGGCTCAATCCCAGGACCCTGAGGCTTGGGGCTCAATCCCAGGACCCTGAGATCATGACCTGAGCCAAAATCAAAGTAGGCTGCTCAACCAACTGAGCCACCCAGGTGCCCCAATCCTTTTTCTTATCAACTTCTAAGCTTATTCGTACTGTGATCAGAGAACATATTCTGGAAAAGTCTAATCATTCTGAAATTCGTTGAGATTTTATTTAGGGCCAGCATACAATTAAATTTTGTAAATATTCTATGTGAGCTTGAAAAGAATAGGTATCCTGCAGGTGGTAGGTATAACATGTCAATGTGATCAAGTTTGCTCACTGTGTTTTTGAAATCTATATCCTTATTAGATTTTTAAAAAATAACATTGATTTTTCAAAAGTTTTATTGAATCCAGTTGATTTTTTTTTTTTTTTTTTTAGTAAGCCCTATGCCCCAAATGGGGCTTGAACTCTTGATCCCAAAATCAAGAGTCAGCCAGGGGCCCCTCCTTATTAGATTTTTTTGACTAGTTGTTTTATCTATATAGTGGAAATGTCTTTTTCCTTTGAATTTTGCCAATTTTTGCTTTATGAATTTGGAAGCCATTATTATGTACATATAACTTTGAAATTATTTTGAAATACCTTTCATCATTACGAAGCACACTTCTTTATATCCAGTAATATCTGTTGCCCTGAATTTTACTGTCAGGTATTACTACAGCTATCAGATCTTCTACTGCTATTTTAAAACTCGGCACTGTACACATTTTCATACATTTAAAATTTTTTATTTTCAGGATGCTTTAATATTAAATGTGTCTCTTACATGCATCATAGAGTTGGGGTTTTATTTTCATCCAGGTTGGCAATCTTTGCCTTTTATTCAGAAGATTTAGTCCACTTATATTTAATATTATTACTGATATATTTAGATTTAAATCTACCATCTTACTATTTCCCTTCTACTTGTCCCTGCTTGGTGTCATTTTTTTTCTTTCCTTTGTCTTTTTTTTTTTTTTAAAGACTGATTGAATATTTTTATTGTTCCATTTCCCTACCCACCTCACCCTGATTAGCTTGGTAGTTAGGCGTCTTTTACTATCTTTTTTTTTTTTTTTTAAGATTTTATTTATTTATTTGACAGAGAGAGAGACAGCGAGAGAGGGAACACAAGCAGGGGCAGAGGGAGAGGGAGAAGCAGGCTTCCCGCTGAGCAGGGAGCCCGATACGGGGCTCGATCCCAGAACGTTGGGATCATGACCTGAGCCGAAGGCAGATGCTCAACCAAGCCCTTCAGGCACTCTTCATGTTTTCTCTTTTACTTGAACAAAACCTTTATTAATTTCCTTTAGTATAGGTATTCTGGTAACAAATTCTATAAATTTGTCTTCAAATAGTCCTTATGTTACTTTACCTTGAAGGAATTTTCATTGGGTATAGAAATCTAGTTGGTAGTAATTTTGTTTTAGCCCTATGAAGATGTCATTCCATTTTCTGTTCTCTATTGTTCTGTGGAGAAGTCAGATATCAAAGAAATTGTTGCCCAGTACCCATCTGGGTCTGGGTATCTCATTTATTTCATTTTATTTTAATTAATTAATTGATTGATTTTTACTTGTTTAAGTAATCTCTGCATCCTATGTGGAGCTCAAACTCATGACCCCATGATCAAGAACTGCATGCTCTGAGGCAGCCAGGTGCCCCTGGCTCTGGGTATTTCAAATATTTTTTACTTTATGTTTAGTTTTTAGCAGCTTTACTATCATGTGCCTTTAAGTCCTTATCCTTTTACTTATCCCATTGAGATTCACAGGAGTTCCTGAATCTCTGGTCTATTATTTTTTGACCTTTTGGCACTTAAAATCTGTCTAAAAAATTCCATTATCTAGAATCTGCCAATTGTCTATACTTTCTTTTGGTTTGTTTTAGGGTTATCTCGTCTCCTCTTGTGTCTGAGATTTAAAATTGAGTGTCAGACACTGTATATTAAGAAGTTTAGAAATAATTTGAGTGTAATGTTATATTCCACTAAGAGGAATATTTACTTCTGGTGGGCTACTTAAGGGTCTCAAGTTCTATAATCACCTTAATTCCATTTTAGAGATGAGATCATTTGAAGCTGGGCCAATGTTGCCTTTTGGGGTTTCAACTCAGAGCAAGGAAGGTTTGCCAGCTTCCCCTAACCCTTGGTGGTCTCTGACTCTAATTTTTGTCCTCCCTCCCCTTGTATACCTTTCAGGAATGCCACTCAGTTTCTCAGCTACCTTTTCTGAAAGTGTGGAAAACCCCCGAAGAAAAAAGCAATACTAAATGCCAGGTTCCCCCTTCTGAGTTTACCTCTTTTCCCAGATTCTATCCCTGTAATTCTTTAAGATCGAGTTAATGCTCTAGTGTCTTCAAGCAGGTGATTTTTATATTTTATTCCAGGGAAATGATTGTTCTCAACTATCTAGATTAGAAAGGTTAATCCAAATTACTAATCTGCCATTACTAAAAGCAGAAGCCTCAGATTTCCCCCAAATTCCATATGCAAATTCTTTAGAGGCACGTCTGTTTCCTTCTCTCTTTTTAACTTGGGTAAATGTCATGTTTACCCAGTTCTGTCACTAAGATGAAAACGGGGAATGAGGAAACAGACATTCAATCAATTCCTTTTAAGCAGTGCACCTCACTTCTGCATTCCTCCATCAAATGTGCAACTCTGGGGCCAGAGCCTCTTTAGGGTTCCAACATGCAGACTCCCAGCCATGTTCCATCTCTGCTGTGTTTCATCCAACACAGAAAATTTTTAAAATCTTGCAATCATTGTTAAACAGTCTGCTTCCATTTACTCTATTTATTTCTCTTTGTACATCTTATTTCATGTGAAATTGTAGGGGATAGGAAGAAAATGTGTCTTCAGCCTACCCCCTTAAACCAGAAAGTTTCATTAACTCTTTAAAATGTTCATATACTTTGGCCCAGCCATTCTACTTTTTAAGACTCTATCTTACAGATAGACACAGACGAATGCACAAAACTATAGAGAGGAGGATATTGGTATAGCACCATTTTATTTATTTTTATTTTTAATATTTATTTATTTAAGTAATCTCTACACCCAGTCTGGGGCTCAAACTCATGACCCAGAGATCAAGCTAGTCATGCGCCTCACTTTAGCACGATTTCATTTATTTATTTATTTATTGAGACTCCATTTATTTATTTGAGAGAGAGAGAGAGTGAGAGCAAGAGAGCACAAGCAGGGGGAGCGGCAGAGGGAGAGGGAGAAGCAGGCTCCCCGCTGAGCAGGGAGCCCAATGCAGGGCTCAATCCCAGGACCTGGGCCGAAGGCAGATGCTCAACCGACTAAGCCACCCAGGTGCCCCTTTAGCTCTATTTTAGAAAAATAATGGAAATAATCAAAATATCTATTAATAAACTAAATTATGGTACAATACAGAAATTTTTAAAGATTGAATTAAGTTAATATAATGACAGAATTCAATTTTTTTAGAAAATAATTTTCAAAACCACACAGGACAGTATATGCATAGAAGAAGAAGTCCGTGTGCTTACCATATAAACATTTATAGCACATGCTAAGCTAAATAACATCCATCTATGGGGAAGGTACTATAAAGCACTACTGTTGTCATCGGTCTTACAGTATTTGAAGTTTTATAATGGGAATTGTTTTTAATCATAAATAAAACAAAACAAGTAATAAAACATATCAAGCCATCTAGACTTCTACAAAGTTCTCACATGCCAAGAGCCAAGCCAACATCAAATCAGGCCTCTATTCGAAGTAGGTAACACTAACCAGGTTCAGGCAAGCCCAGTACTTTAAGGTGTGGAACCTAGACACAGGGAAAAGTCCTCGCTAGGGATATGAAAGTGACATAATTAGACTATGCATAAAGATGAAAGAGATGATAAAATGATTAAAAGAGATATAGGTGAGGAGCAATGAAAAGGCATTGAGAAAACGGCAGAAGTAGAACTGCTGGAAATCAAGAAAGGAATTAAGAGTCTAGTAGGAAAGAGGCAAGAATACACATTGTTATGTTTGGATGCATAATGGCAATACATTATAGCTAACTTTTTGCTATCTTTGAGAGCCTGTGTATCTGTCAATACTGTTTTCATATTGTGCCTAAATGAGTTAAGCTGGGACCAAGAAGCCTATTTTGTTTGTTTTTTTAAGCAGGCTCCAAGCCCAGCTTGGAGCCCAATGCGGGGCTTGAACTCCCGACTTTGAGATCAAGACCTGGGATCAAGAGTTGGACACTTAACCAACTGAGCCACCCAGGTGCCCCAAGAAGCCTGTTTTGGTATCTGTACTACTAAATAGCAGGATGATCTTAGACTGAAATTCCTTGACATCTTTGGTCTTCAGTTTCCAATTCCATAAAATGGAGGTTCAAATTAGAAAATTAAAAGTCAAGTTCAGATAAAATGCCATCATCCTAAAAGAAGACTGTTCCTCTTTCAACTGGGCATCCCTTATCCACCTGTCGGCCCGCACGCACTGGGGATGACTGATGCTATGACTCCCTAGGCCTGCGCTCAAGGCAGGTGCCGGCAACGAGCTGCGGCGCTTGCCCGGGTCTAGGACGGAGCTCTCCGTTACTTTCAAATCTCCATGTGGCCATTTGCAATCACTTGGAGACAGTACTTGGGATGAAATCTATTTGCCATCCTACAAATCCATAAGCAAGTTATGACTTTCAGTACAATTCAAAACCTTTCTTAGCGAATATTTTCTACATTAAAAAAAAAACTCTGATAATTCTCTCCTATGACAAAAACTGACTCTCATATTTTTGGACTGACTAGATTAACAGAATAGGATATGAAGCCCTGTCAAGATAACCCGAATATGCCAACTTATATATTTCTTGATTTATTTATTCTAAATCACTTTTAATAACCTCTGTTAACATGACTTCCTTAGTCAAGGCACCAGGGCTAGGAATCCTACATTCACGCAAACTGTCAAGAACCCAGCCCACCCGTTCATTAATCCTATCCAACCGGATAGGCAGTGGCATAATGAGGTCTGGGGTAATGAACTGCACTGTACTGCTAATTTACTTAGCATGTGTTTCGTATAGCAAGAGATAAAGATAGCAAGTGAGGATTTAAAAATAACATTTATCTCGTTTATCTCAAGGTTTTCTCCAAAAAAGTATTTTTAATTCCTTAGATATAGAAGTCCCCACCATTTTAAAAGTAGACAAATAAATAAAAAAGAGAAATATCCTTACCAATTTTTCTGCTTCTGTGTTCATTTCCCTTAATTTTTTGATATGTTCCTTTTTAATCATGAGAATTTTTGATAATTTGGTCTACAGACAAAGAAAAAGAGATGTTTTGGAATACAGGCATTTGAGTATAACAAACATCAAATTACCAATTTTCCACTAAGATATTTTAGCAGATTTTAGTGTTTCAATATAAATAAATATAGCACAGGCGTTTTTAAAAATAAATCTGATTGGCTAGCAGAAAAACATTTTCTTAAAATCCATTGTAACCAGAACATGTCGAAAGGACTCAGGAGTCAGTTTGAACAAGCTTTCACTGGCCCACATGGGACCATTCAGGGACCAGTAAGAATAGCCACTGCAATGGACGGAAGCACCAATATGTTAAAATGTATGAGTTCATACAGCTACTTAAAAAAAAATTAACCATTATTGGAGAATGCCAGTGACCAAACTCATTATTTTATAAGCTGGAAGACAAAGAGAAAGAATCATGTGTTTATCCTGCCTTTCCTATACGAACTATATGCCATTAGGTAACCAGATAATAGGTTAGGGGAAGCTTTTCTTCACAAAACTATTTCAGGGATACCTGGGGGCTCAGTTGGTTAAGTGTCTGACTCTTGACTTCTGTTGGGGTCATGGGATCAAGTCCCAGGACAGGCTCTGTGCTCATGATAGAGTCTGCTTGAGATTCTCTCTCCCTCTGCCCTCCCCTGTGCTCACACGCGCTCTCTCTCTAAATCAGTCAATCTTAAAAAAAAAAGACTATTTCAGTTAGTAAATGAAGAAGGAATGACAGAGCGAGAACAGTGCCATTTTGCAATCCTAATGAATGGCTGCATCTAGGCACTGACAATCAGTGGCAGCTAACTCTATATAAAAAACATAAAATAGCATGGGTCTATCAGAACACAAAAGCTCCTATAAAAGTAATCACATAAAATAAATGAACAAAATAAAATCCCCAAATCTAATCAAACTTCTATATTCAATGAGCAATTTACATGAAATACAAAAGACAAAAGGACATGCTGAATGATACAAGGATTCAGTCAGTAAAATCCACCGTGGGAGACTCTCTGGGCAAATAATCCAGTTTCTCCAACAAGTAAGTTGTGTGGGGAAAAGAGCAGTCAATGGTTAAGAGACAACTAGAAAATCTGAAGGCTGACTCAATGTTTGATGATATTAAGGCAATTCTGTTAACTTTTTAGATGTAATAATGGTGCTATAGTTAAGTTTCTTTCTTCTTCCCCCCCCCCTTTTTTTTTTTTGGTCATCTTTACACCCAACATGGGGCTCGAACTCATGACATGAGATTAAGAGTCACGTGCTCCTCTGGCTGAGCCAGCCAAGTGTCCCTTAGTTATGTTTCTTTGGGGGAAAAAAAAAAAAGTCCTTACAGATACATAATAAAAGATTTACATATAAATGATACAATGTCTGGCATTTGCTTCCAAATAATGCAAAAGGGAGAGAGTAGGTGGAAGAACAGATGAAATAGAGCCAGCCGGGAGTTGCTGAGAACCGCTCTAGTCCGATGCCGGGCACACGGAGGAGCAGTAAACAATTCTGTCTGCTTTCGTGTGCTTTAAATTTTCAATAATAAAAAACCCTAAGAATTGGCCTAAGTCGATACAGGCAGAGGGCCTAGTAAGTAAGCTATGCCTCAAACTTATTACGGAACAGACTGTAGTTAGTTCTCGGCAGGCCCAGAGCTGGGGACAGGCCTCCCTTCTCTTCCAAGTTGTTGGATTTTTATGGAAATAGGATTCTTCAGAGGTGGAAGCAGTAAAAGATGGGATGAAGGCAACGGTTCCTTTTTTGTTTCTACTTCAGTGTTGTGTTGCTTGTTTTTGATAGAAAATCATGCTGTTTCTTTTTCATTCTTTTCAAAACTGAGTCCCCTTGAAGAAGGCAGATCAGTCTCTTTAGATTCCTCAAAATCCCTAACCCCAGGAAATAAAAAGTTTCCTCAAAAAGAAATTCACTGTAAACTTGAATTATGAAACTTGCTTTTTTTTTTTTTTTTTGAGAGCAAGCGGGGTGGAGGGTGGGAGGGCAGAGGGGGAAAATCTTGAGCAGGCCCCCCGCTGAGTGCAGACCCAGACATGGGGCTCAGTCTCAAGACCCGAGATCATGACCTGAGCAGAAATCAAGAGTTGGACACTTAACTGATGGAGCCCCCCAGGCGCCCCAAAACTTGCAAAAAAATTTTAATACTTGTTTTGTCATAAGAAAAAAAATATTAAGAACAGAAAAAAATAAAAATATGTCTACTTGAGGGGCCCCTGGATGGCTCAGTCAGTAGAGGGTGCAATTCTCAATCTCAGGGTCGTGAGTTTAAGCCCATGTGGGGCGTAGAGCTTACTTAAAAAAAAAAAAATCATATATATACACACGTGCACACACACATATGTCTACTTCAAAGCTTAATATTAACAAGAGCAGCCTGAGTTTCATAAAACCTTATATAGTACAAAAGACAAGTACGTAAGAGAACTTTTACTTTTACCTCTTAGATAGCTTAAAATAATAGTAAAAGTAGTGTTTTAAGTAGGCCTTATACCTAGTTTTTGAAATTAAAATTAAGCACTGAAACCAAATATTTCAGCACCAATAAAAATATCAGTACTTAGAGGTACTGTAGTAGTACTTAGCTTCTGACTCCCTCTGCTGGTGTCTCTCTCCCTCCCCCCTCCCCTTCCCTCCCCCCCCACATACACACATCCCCAAAAAAACGTCATATTAGCTTTGTTTTTACTTCTCTACTTAAAAGAAAGAATTTCTTTAAAAAACAAGTGTCCTATTTGTGAAGAGGATAAGCCTTGGCTCTGTTCATAATTTCAACTTTTCATATAAAAATATCTTATCTACTTTGGAAGCCAAAAGGCAAAAGAAATTCTGCACTGCAAGGATAACCAACGACATATGATCAAGGAATACAAAAAGCTATACAAACGCAATTAAATGATAAGATGTGTCCTTAAAATAACATCAATTGCAAGTGGTAACAAGGAATATTTTACTGGGTTATGTTATAAATATATTTATTTATACTCTACCCCAAGCCAAAGTAGATTTCTTTTCAAAAAAGGAAAAGAAATCAAACATTATTAGACTATGATTCAAAGTAAAGGACTGATTTAATCTAATTTTCAAAGCAAACAGCTCATTACATTCTGATGAGTCAGTCTATTGAGGAATATTGTTCTACATAATAAATCTATACTTGTTTCAGGTGAGGCTTATATTTCTCCGTGTCTATATCACTAGTTAGCAAGCCAATGCATTGTAACTGCTCAGTTGACTGATAATTGCAGGATGCACTGAGGTCACTAAATAAAGGCCTTTATATTTACAGAGGTTATTAACAGCTAACCATTCAGGTTTGACAGAGCATACGTTATAACGTTAGAGTCCTTAACATAGCAAAATAAAAACCAAACCCAAGAAGAGCTCAACAAAAAAGACCTCTAAGTCTTTTTTGGTTGTTATGACTTTTATTTCCTTAAGGTTTTTTATTATTATTATTATTATTATTATTATTATTATATTATTATTATTGTTGTTGTTGTTGTTATTATTTTTAGCGAGTGAGAGAGAACAAGAGCGAATGGGAGGGGAAGAGGGAGAGAGAGAATCTCAAGCGGACTCCTCACTGACTGCAGAGCCCCATGCAGGGCTTGATCTCACAACGCTGAGATCACGACCTGAGCTGAAGTCAAGAGTCAGACACTCAACCTACTGAGGCACCCAGATGCCCTGACTTTTATTTTCACGCTTTGCTGGAAATAACAGGGTTCTTAAAACCAACACAATGGTTAAAAGGAAAAAAAAAAAGTAAAAATATTTGGTCATAGAAAAATTTTCAATTTTAATTAACACAAAAGACGTTGAGTTTTTTTCATAAGCAAGCCAAGATACTCAGCAATTCTTACCACTTGGATAAGGAATTCTACCGGAAAACCACCTAACGTTTCCGTGTCAGAGCCAGAAATTTTACTTCTCCAAGGTGACTGTCCTAGTAAAGGATCATTATCCTACGGGAATAAAAGGGAATCATTTAACCACTGACTGTTCAAAAGAAAGCATTTTATTTTTAGATAAAAAGTAAATCCGATTATAATTAATATTACATTAAAAATCTTACAAAAAGGAAAATATTTCCAGAGTTGAAGCAACTACTTACTTATTTTATTTAATAACTGACAACTTAAAATAATGTAGCTACCTCCCGAAGTTGCTGTAATAGATGTCTATTTCATAAAAACATAACTCACACTCATAATTATCACTTCAACTACTGATGACATTTAAAAAATATTATTTACTGTAATCGGTGACTGGAGAGGAGGGGTATAATGTAACCGTGGTGGAGTCATGAAGAATCGAGAAGGCCGCTGTTTTTGTCCAAAGGCAGCAATTGGCATCGTCTCGTGAGGCTCATTACTCTTCAAGAAAAGAGAAAAGTCCACAAGTCTTGAAGAACTTTACTGATCATCTTAGCCTTATACCCGTGACATTGCAGCTGGAAATACCACCAGCTCATGTGTTATATTTATCACAGAATCTATTATCCTACAAAGGTCAAAGGGCTTAAAACGTAAGTCAGAGTATGAAAATCCTACTTTGCTATCAAAAGGTTGAACTCACAAAACAGAAGAATTAAGAAAAGAAAAAGACCACCGGATGGAAACACTTAGGAAATGAAACGTCCTATCGCCGCCGGTGCTTGCCGTGAGCTGAAGGCCGGCTGGGTGTTACCTACTGTGCGCTTATCCGGCCGGGGGGGATATTTGGGCGATCTCATCAAGGAAATCACATTAATGAACGGGAAAAGCAATTTTCCTCTTTTGATGGGGGGGTTGAAAGACTGCATCCTTTAAGGAAAAACACTTAGGGTTGGCGTCCTTTGCTCTACAAACGTAGTTCGAATTTTCTTTCTCTCCTATTTTTCCTCTCTAAAAAGTATGTTTGATAAGGAAAGCCTCACAATAAACAGTCTTAATTTTTAAACGGTACGTATCAGAAAAAGAAGATTCTTCTACATTTGCACTAAGGAGATAAAGAAATTTTGATGTTTTTAAAAGATTTTATTAATTCATTTGAGTGAGAGACAGAGCACAAGCAGGGGGAGCGGCAGAGGGCAGAGGGAGAGGGAGAAGCAGACTCCCCGCTGAGCAGGGAGCCCGACATGGGACTCAATCCCAGGACCCGGAGATCATGACCTGAGCCGAAGGCAGACACTGAACCAACTGAGCCACCCAGGTGCCCATAAACCTTAAAAATCAAATGTATAACAAAGAAATGAAAAAAGGGAGGTTAAAAGTGAACAATTCAATTTCCATAATGCTGAGTGGCAAACAATTCTGTTATAAAGAGTTCATTATTGAGGCGCCTGGCCAGCTCAGTCAATACAGCACGCGATTCTCGATGTGAGTTGTGGGTTGTGAGTTCCAGCCCCATGCTGGGTGCAGAGAGGACTTCAAATCTTTAAAAAAAAGTTTATTATTCAACTTTTAAAAATCTTTATTAGATTGCAGAGTTGTCTTAGTTCTTAAAATTATTTTGACTTATTAGAAAGGTGCATAAGTCTCATGACACTGCTAAATCAAACATGATTGTGAAGTAATGGCCTAGTAGTTTAAAGCATTGATCCAAGAATTCAAAAGATCCGGATTCTGGTCTTAGCGTGCCAGGAAACCAGCTCTAGAGACTTGAATAAATTACTTAATGTACTATGTCTTAAGTTTCATTATGCAAAAAGTGAAGGTAATTAAAAGCCACCCTGCATAATTCTGAGGATAAAACAGGAGAACAAATCCTAATGTACAAGATGTTACTTCATACTTTTAAAATCATTTGGCATGGCAACCATAGTTTAACAACACAGCTGGAATAAAAGTGCCATGTCGCTTATTCCCCAAGGTTATTTAGTGAGCAGTGATCAGCTCTGTCACACTAAAATGCTGTGTGGATAAGGTACAATGGATGATGTTCACTTCTAGACAACGTTGAAGACTTGAGCACACTTCTGGTCAAGGCGCCTAGGAGGCAGGCCTGTGAACTCCTAAGGATCGCTTCCTCCATGACCTGAAGTCTCGATTCTACCACAAAATACAGTCTGTAGAAAATTCTACACAACACAGTTTTTTGGTTTGCTTTTTCTCAGATTTTTAAAAATTTTTGAGGCACCTGGGTGGCTCGGTTAAGCGTCCACCTGATCCCAGGGTCTTGGGATCAAGCTCTGCATCGGGCTCCCTGCTCAGCAGGGAGCCTGCTTCGCCCTCTGCCTACTGCTCCCCATGCTCGTGCTCTCTCTCTCTCTCTCCCTCAGATAAATAAAATCTTAAAAAAAAAAAAAAGATTTTTAAAATTTTTAAGTAATCTCCACACCCAACAGGGGGCTCAAACTCACAAGCCCAAGATCAAGAGTCATGTGCTCTACCGACTAAGCCAGCCAGGCACCCCATATAAAATATTTACTAGGCATAAGACACAAGTGCATTATGAAATACTTACAAGAACTTCGTAGTCAGGGATGGTATGGGTTCCAAGCCCTGCCCTATCAAAAGTTACTCTATAAGTAGCATTAAAAGTGTCCACAGCATCTATCTGTCCAGTGAAGAGACCATCATGAACACCACGTAATCGAGCTGGGAAAAGAAACAAGAAGGCATTAAGATATTTGGAAGATACAACGAATTGTCAAATATAAAACTGCTCTAAGCATGCAATTTAAAATGTAGAAAGTATAGTATCATTGTTTATTCTAGTTTCAAATAAAGCATGTACTTCCTTTTAGGTTTAGAGAAACAACAGAATCTTTAAACTACAACTATAAATGATGATGGCGGGGCGCCTGGGTGGCTCAGTCAGTTAAGCGTCTGCCTTCAGCTCAGGTCATGAACCCAGGATCCTGGGATCAAGTCCCACGTTGGGCTCCTGCTCTGCAGAGAGTCTGTTTCTCCCTCTCCCTCTGCCTGCTGCTCCCCCTGCTTGTGGTCTCTCTCTCTCTGTCAAATAAATAAATAAAATCTTTTTAAAAATGATGATCACTAATTAGGTATATGAATGAAATCATATTATCTACAGGGAAAATTTATTTTTAAAGATTTTATTTATTTTTTTGAGAGAAAGAAAGAGAGCACACACAAGCAGGGGAGGGGGCAGAGGGAGAGGGATAAGCAGACTCCCAGCTAAGCAGGGAGCCCGACACGGGACTCTATCCCAGGATCCTGGGATCATGACCTGAGCTGAAGGCAGATGCTTAACTGACTGAGCCACCCAGGTGCCCAAGGGGAAAATATTTTTAAATCACTGCTTTAAACCCCAAATTGAAAAAAAAAAAAAGTCAACAGAACTTTGGTTATTATATTCAAGTGAGACTAGGAGCAGTTCGGGGCACCTGGGTGGCTCAGTTGTTAAGCATCTGCCTTTGGCTCGGGTCATGATTCTGGGATCCTCTGATCAAGCCCTGCATCAGGCTCCCTGCTCAGCAGAAAGTCTGCTTCTCCCTCTCCCACTCCCCCTGCTTGTGTTCCCTCTCTCGCTGCCTCTCTCTCTGTCAAATAAATAAATAAAATCTTAATTAAAAAAAATAGAAAGAAACACTAGGAGCAGTTCAACTATCAAAAAAAGACCAGGATGATGTTCAGATAAGGTTAATATACCAGGCCTAAGACTGCGATCCTTAGAAAGGCCCGCCTGCAAGGCTGGCATCTAGGAACTTGAATTTCAGGAGTGCTCCCACTGTTCCAGTATTAACAGAGGTGGTGTACTGCGCCTGGACTGTGATTGTCAAAGACAACCATTTCGAGGTTCTGGAAAGGGACCAAATGCAAAAAACAATTAAGAAATGTTTACTGTTGGGGCATCTGGGTGGCTCAGTTGGTTGGGTGTCCAACTCTTGATTTTGGCTTGGGGTTGTGGGATCTCAGGGTTGTGGGATCAAGCCCCACATCGGGCTCCATACTCAGTGGGGAGCCTGCTTCTCTCCCACTCCCTCTGCTCCTCCCCTCATGCTCTCTCTCAAATAAATAAATAAATCTTTAAAGAAAAAAAAAAGAAACACTTACTGTTAAAAAACGGCTAAAGCTTCAGGTCGGGACAGGGGAAGTCAGTGGCCTTCTTGTGTGAGGCTATTCACACCCTCACCATCACCACGACCTTGGTTGGTAAGAATTGTTTTACTAGTGAAGGGCTGTCATGAAAACAGGAGTGTGATTGCCAGAAGGGGCAGAGTCAGTGTGGACCAATGGGTGAAACCTGTGACCCTGAAAGTGGTAAACTTCATCAGGAGAGAATAAGAGAAGCCCCCAGTTTTCTAAGCCCAAGGTGTAGTCCTGGCTGACGTGAGTGGCAGAACAGGGAGATCGTGGAAACTAAAGAGCCATCAAGGGCTGAAAGCTCTCCATAAATCTCTAGCTAACTGGAAAACTACGTGAATGGGTAGAGAAGATGCAGGCAAACTGGTAAAAAGTAAAAGCTAAGGTTCACTTGAAAACTGACAGCAACTTTGTATGTATTTCCCAACTCACACACAGATCAATCTGAGGCCTTTCTTATGAAGACGCTTGCTCACAACCTCTGCCCAGGTCGCTGGTTGATCACTAAGTTATACGGACACAGGTGCAACTCCTAGGAAGCCAAGCTTAAAAATACAAGAATGAAAAAACTGAGCAGAACATCAGTGGCTGCACAAGACAAGTTACTAAAGCAAACACAACTATCAAAAATATTAGAAGGCAGAGTTACTACAATCATTATCTAAAATGTCAAGTTTTTCTTTCTTTTTCTTTTTTAAAAGATTTTATTTATTTGACAGAGAGAGAGGCATCGAGAGAGGGAACACAAGCAGGGGGAGTGGGAGAGGAAGAAGCAGGCTCCCCGCCGAGCAGAGAGCCCAATGCGGGGCTCGATCCCAGAACACTGGGATCGTACCTGAGCCGAAGGCAGATGCTTAATGACTGAGCCACTCAGGCGCCCCTAAAATGTCACATTTTCTACCAAAAATGACTAGACATGTAATGAAATAAAAAAGCATGACTCTTACTCAGGATAAAAAGGGTATTAAGTAGAAATTGACAGAAATGACAGATTTAGCGAAGGCTTCAAAAGTAGATACTATAACTATGATCAGAGAATTAAAATAAAGATGACAATACTTGATAGGACATCTCAACAAACAGAACCTACAAAAGAACCAAATGAGAATTCTCGAGGTAAAGAGCAAACTTGAGATAGCAGAAGAAGCAGTGAATGTTTCAAATAATGTATTGTAGAAGTCTGGACTATGACCTATTAAGAAGAAACCAACAGAAATTACGCAATCCAAAGAACAGAGAGAAAAAGATTGGAAGAAAGAGAACAGAGCCTCAGACACCTACGGGAAGATATCGGGTTACCAACATATTTGTAATGAAAGTCCCAAAAGACAGAAAGAAGCAGAAAATATATTTGAAGAATTGATGGCCAAAAATCTCCCATATTTGATTAACAAATTAACCTACCAATGCAAGAAGCTCACTGAACTTTCAAAGAGCTCAATGAAATACAAAGAGCATCAAACCTAAAACATCGTAGTGAAATTCCCAAAATCCAAGGACAGAGAGAGACTATTGAAAGCATCAAGAGAAAAATGACATCACATATAGAAGAAGAGCCACACAATTAACAGGTACATCTCACTAGAAACTATCTCCTCAGAAGCAAGGAAGGTCAGAGGGCAGCAGAGCAATACATTCAATGTGCCAACAAGAAAAAACAGGCAAGAATTCTGCATCCCATGAAACTATTCTTCACAAATGTAGGAGAAATAAAGACATTCTCTGATAAACAAAAATGTAGAGAATCTGTTGCTACTAAACAAATTAAGATGAAATACTAAAAAACACCCTTTGGGATAAAAGGAAATACCAGACATTAACTAAAATCCACAGTGAGGAAAGAAGAACACCAGAAATGGTAAATATGTAAGTGCACATAAAAAGCTATGTGTACAATACACACACACACAGAATTTTTCCCCCTGTTCTCTTAATTTCATTTTAAAAACAAGATCACTTAAAGCAATAATTATAATACTGACTTCCCAGGTTTATCACAGACATAAATGTAATATAGATGACGATGACAGTAAAAAGGAAATGGGAAGAAATGGTGATATACTGAAGCAAAGTTGCTATATTTTACCAGAAGTCAGTAATTAACCTTTGCTAGGTTGCGATATGTTAAAAATGCATCATATTGCTTAGAGCAAACACAAACACACACACACCTCAAAAAATAACAAAAGAAAAATTAAAATTGTATAGTAAAAAATATCTGTTTAACACAAAAGAAGGCAGCAAACGAGGTACAAAGGAACATAAGAGACGAGACATACTGTAAACAAACAGCAAAGGCACGGACATAAACACAACCATATCAACAATTACATGAAACGTGAATGGACTAAAAACTCATCAAAAAGCAGAGGTTTGCAGACTGGATTTAAAAAAAAGCAAGACTGAACTATATGCTGTCTATATATTTCTAAATGTCTGAGACATGCTTTAGATTCAAAGACACAAAGAGGCTGAAAGTGACAAGATGGAAGAGGATGCGCCAGGGTAACAATCATTGTAGGAGTCGTGGAATGGCTATACTAGTAACAGACAAAAATAGAAATTAGGAATATTACTAGAAACAAAAAAGGACATTTCATAATGACGAAAGGGTCAATATATCAGGAAAATATGACAAATATAAATGTGTATGTACACCTTAATAGAGCACCGAAATACATAAAGCAAAAACTGACAGAATGGTAAAACAAAACAGATTTTAGTATTTCTTTCTCAGTAATTGATACAACAATGAGACAGAAAATCAATTAGTGTATAGAAGATATGAACAATACTCTCAACCACATGTCTAACTAACATATATGAATACTGACCCAACTGTCCTCTGAAACACACATGGGACATTGTGTAAGACAGACCATCTGTTAGGCTATAAAACAAGTCTCAATAACTTTATTTTTTTTAAGATTTTATTTATTTATATGTCAGAGAGAGAGAGAGTGCGCGCACAAGAGGGAGAAGCAGGTTCCTCGCTGAGCAGGGAGTCCAATACAGGACTCGACCCTAGAACCCTGGGATAATGACCTGAGCCAAAGGCAGACACTTAACCAACTGAGGCACCCAGGCGCCCCCGAGTCTCAGTAACTTTAAAAGAACTGAAATCATACAAAGTACATCCTCAAACCACAACAAAATCATGTTAGAAACAATGAGTCTTCACCAAAAAGCACTTGGGTATGTAAAATAACCTGAGAGAATACTTGTAAAATGAAAAATGTAAGAATTTAAATATAAAGCAACTAACTCTCTTTTTCTCAAGGGAAAATTGGGAGGGAGGACAAGCTTATATTTTGGCATATATTGTGGGACTAAATACACCAAACTTTAGAGGAAGAAATATAAAATTGGGGGAGTGGGGTTTCACCTCTGCACTTCTGGGGATTTTTTTTTTTTTTTTTGAGTATGTATTACTTTCATAAATCAAGAAAAAAAACTATTGCCACATTCTTAATAGATTATCTGCAGATGATCCTTTTTTTTTTTTAAGATTGTATTTATTTATCTGAGACAGAGAAACAGAGATAGTGAGAGAGAGCATGAGCAGGGAGGAGAGGGAAAAGCAGGCTCCCCGCTGAGCAGGGAGCCTGATGTGGGGCTCGATCCCAGGACCGACACCGGGATCGTGACCTGAGCCCAAGGCAGACACTTAGCTGACTGAGCCACCCAGGTACCCCTGCAGATGACATTTATGCCCCTCTTCCACAGATCTGTATCTAAAGTACAAGTCAGGCTCCCCTATTATTACAGGAGTATCTATCTGTTCAAGCGATGATTAACTTCTATTCAGTTTTTTTTTTTTAAGATTTTATTTATTTATTTGACAGAGAGGGAGACAGCCAGCGAGAAAGGGAACACAAGCAGGGGGAGTGGGAGAGGAAGAAGCAGGCTCCGAGTGGAGGAGCCTGATGTGGGGCTCGATCCCATAATGCTGGGATCACGCCCTGAGCCGAAGGCAGACGCTTAATGACTGAGCCACCCAGGCGCCCCTAACTTCTATTCAGTTTTACTTAACTGGTTCAAAAACTTTAAAAATATTTTGTTTTAAACTTCTTTGTCTCTAATGTAGCAGCTTTCTCCTTAACAGTCATTTCTTTTTTATGTTTTTAAGACTGATTTATTTATTTTAGAGAGAGAGAAAGAACATGCACATATGAACGGAGAGAAGGAGAGAGACTCTCAAGCACATTCTGCATTGAGTCCACAGCCCAACTCGGGGCTCGATCCTACCACCATGAGATCATGACCTGAGCCGAAACCAAGAGTTGGACTCTTAACCAACGGAGCCACGCAGGGGTCCCCTTAACAATCATTTCTGTATGGGATCACTGTGCTGTGCTGACAATGCAAAGCTAAAAAAAAATCAAAAACAAAAGCAGCAACCTACGTTAGTATACATGATCACTCAGGGAAGAAAGTAGACTCTAGGTCAGAAAGCCAAGTTCAGGAAAATAAGAAAAGACATCCCCGCGTCAGGCTCCCTGCTCAGCGGGGAGTCTGCTTCTCCTTCTGTCCCCCATCCCTCTCTCTCTCAAATAAATAAAATCTTAAAAAAAAAAGAGAGAGCATGCATGAGCGGGGTGAGGGGCACAGGAGAGGGAGAAGCAGGCTCCTGCAGAGCAGGGAGTCTGACGCGGGGCTTGATCACAGGGCCCTGAGATCATGACCTGAGCCGAAGGCAGATGCTCAACCGACTGAGGCACCCAGGCGCCCCAAGATGCAGTTCTTGAAGCACAGCAGATGGTTTGCTGGTAATGTGGTGAATATACCTAATGGCATCCCGAAAATCTAGAAAGTAATTTCATTACAGACATCAAGGGGCAGCTTTAAAGATTATGGGTCAGGACCTCGGCTACGGGCTAGCACTCAAGAGTTTGGGTTAACAAGAAACTGTCAAATCTTAACTCTATTTATTGCTGTAAATCCTGTTTTTCCTGTTTGTCTGATGGTCTCTGTCCCTTTACCCCTTTGACTTAGACAAATTACATTACCTTTGGGACACTTCAGACTCTTACAGTTTCCTAACAAATTATTTCAAATCTTTTTTTTTTTTTTTGGTATTTGTCCTCATTTTAATGGTCACGGCAGAAAGCCTGATGTGGACCCCACACATGGGAACGGTAGTGAGCCTTCACCAAGCCAGCGCGAATGAATGTAGGTTCTCAAACCCAGGACAAAACGCTGGGTGGATGCCAGGGAGAGGATCCAAACGCCATGGTGGGAAGACTGTGGGAAGTCACTGTGGGTTCCAGGTGGGATTCTGGAAGGGGCTGAGGAAGAGGGGCAGCCTACCAGTTATAGGGGGAGTGAAGTGCTCCCCATGCGGCAGATGAACAAGGCAGGGGAAGGACCCCTCACCCCGGGGCTCGGGTGGCCCCACAAACTTTTCAGAACATCTTTGCTGAGGCCTGGGTCCCACCCTTGGCTTGAGCTGCGAGTGCCTGCGAGTTCTCTGACTGCACAGCGTGCTAGTTCTAGAGCCATTCGGAGTAATGGACACCTAATGAACAATTTCCTGTATGGTGTGGCTACACTGTGGTGTCTAGACATTTCCCCAAAACTTCTCCACTACTCGGCTTTCCCATCATGTTGAGCACCTTGGTGTTGATCAGAAATCCTCTGCTCTTCCCTCTGCACTAGGAGCCATTTACAAAGTCCAGTCACTTTTTACCTGCCTGCTTTGCTCTTACAGCAAATATGCTTTTAAAATTCATTTTGTTATTGTTTGGGGGGAAGAAATCAGTCTACTACTACTTGTTCACTAAAAAATTTTTTGCAGTAAGGAATGTGGAATTTTGTTTGTTTATAGCACTTTTCTTTCTAGGTAAAATTTATATACGGTGAAATCTAAATTTAAGTGTATAATTCTATAAATTATGGCAAATATCCATGTAAAACAAACCTTTATCAAGTCACAGAATATTCCTATCATTCCGGAAAGTTCCCCCTTCCCAACCAATCCCTTCTTCAGCAGAACTGCTTTCCTGGTATTTTTCTGCCATGAATTAATTTTGCTCATTCTACAACTTCATAGAAATGAAAACCTAACGATATGCATTCTATGGTTTTCAGCCTCTTTTACTCAGCATATTGTCGGAAGTTAATCTATGTGTCAGTAGTTTCTCTTAATTACCAATTTATATTCCATCATAAGAAAATACTACGTCTATCCATCTTCCTGTTGTTAAGTTGACTTCAGGTTTTGGCTTTAAAATTATGAACATTCTAGCACATAGCTATCCATCTATGGACAGCTGTTTTCACTTCTCTTAAGTAAATACTTTGGAGGAGAACAGCTGGATCATAGGGCAGGCATAAGTTTAATTTTGTAAAACACTGCCAGACTTTTCTCCAAAGTGGTAGACCATTTCACAACGCCACCAAAAGAGGCCAGGAATTACGGTAGCTCTGCATCCCTGACAGCCCTTGGTGTTACTAGCTGTTTCAGTGTTAGCCATCCTGGGGGTGGGGGGTGGTACTTCACTGTGCTTTTAATGTGCATTTTCCTGATGATGTTGAGTACTTTCTCACGTGCTTCTGCGCCATTCATATATCTTCCTTTGGGAAGTGTCTATTCAAGTGTTTTGTCTAGTTATTTGAACCAGACTGTCTTTTTATTACTAACTTACAGAGTTCTTAATAATTTCTAGATACAAGTCTTTTTTCGGATATACATTTTGGAAATATTTATTCCCAATATGTGGCCTGCCTGCCTACTTATTTTCTTAATGGTGGCTTTTAATGAGCAAAAGTTTTTAAGTTAAGCCTAAAAATCATCTTTTTTTGTTATTTTGTCAGATCCAAGAAATTTCTGCCTACTTACAAATCACAAGGATATTTTCCTGTGTTTACTTATAGAAGCTTTATAATTTTAGCTTTTATGTTTCGCTCTTTGGTCCATCTCAGGTAAAGTCTTTTTGTGTGGTGTGAGGAAGCATCAAGGTTCATATGGACATCTAATTGCTCCAGCATTGTTGGAATGCCCTTCCTTTCCACTGAAATGCTTTGATGACGTAGGAAGTCAATAGCACATATGTGTGGATCCACTTCTGGGTTAGGCTGCCCTTCCCATTTCCATATAAACATTAGAATAAGCATATCAATTTCAATTTAAAAAAAGAAAATGTCTGCTGTGATTTGGACTGTCTGCCTCAACAGGTCAATCTTGGCAGAAATGACTTTTTTTTTTTTTTAAGATTTTATTTATTTGAGAGAGACAGAGAGAGAGGAGGGACAGAGGGACCCTGGGATCATGATCTGAGCTGAAGGCAGACACTTAACCGACTGAGCCACCCAGACGCCTGCCATTGGAATGTTCACAGGGACTGCACTGGGTCTACAGATGGCTTTGGGAAATATGGACAGTCGAACCATGTCGAGAATGTCAATCCTTGAGCATGAGGTATCTTTCCATTTATTTGTGTCTTCAGTTTCTTTAATCAATGTCTTATAGCTTTCAGTATATAGATTTTTCACTTCCTTAAATTTATTCCTAAGTATTTTAGTGTTTTTGATGCCATCATAAATGGGATTTTTTTCTTATTTTCTTTTTCAAGTATTTTGAACATTAGCGTATAGAAATGCAACAATTTTTGTATATAGATTTTATATCCTGCAGCTTTACTGAATTTATCAGTTCCAATAGTTTTTGGGTGGAGTCTTCAGGGTTTTCTATATATATGATCATTTCATTTGTAAATAGAAACAATTTTAATTCCTCCTTTCTGATCTGGATGTCTTTGCTTCTTTTTCTTGCCCAACTGCTCTGGCTAGGACGTCTAGTACTACGTTGGTGAGAGTGGCTACCCTTGTCTTATTCCTGATCTTAGAGGGAAAGCTCTCAATGTCTCCCTGTTGAGTATGATGTTAGCTGTGGGTTTATTCTCTAGTTTCTTAAAATGCAAATTTAAATAGTTTTTTAAAAACATGTAAGCACTTTTTTCTGATATAAGCATTTAAAACTGTAAATTTCCCTGCAACTACTGTTTAGTGCACCCCACGAATTTTTACATGCTGTATTTTTATATTAGAAGTATTTGCTATTTTCCCTTGAACTTTCTCTTTTTACATAGGAGTTATTTAGAAGTAGAATCCTTAATTCCCAAATATTTGAATGTCTTCAGGATTCACTGTTTCACTTTCTAATTAAATTCTGTTGTGTTCAGAGAAATTCTATGTATGATTTCAATCTCGTAAAATTTATTGACATTGCCAGCAGATGGTCTGTTTTGAGAAACAAATCATGTGCATGTGCAAGGAATCTGTATTCTACAGTTTTGCGGCTTAGTGTTCAAAAATATCAATTGGATCTGGGCGCCTGGATGGCTCAGTCGGTTAAGCGTCTGCCTTCAGCTGAGGTCATGATCTCAGGGTCCCTCTGTCCCTCCTCTCTCTCTCAAATAAATAAATAAAATCTTTTAAAAATGTATCAATTGGGGGCACCGGGGTAGCGCAGTCGTTAAGTGGCTGCCTTCGGCTCAGGGCGTGGTCCCGGTGTTCCGGGATCGAGCCCCACATCGGGCTCCTCGCTGGGAGCCTGCTTCTTCCTCTCCCACTCCCCCTGCTTGTGTTCCCTCTCTCGCTGGCTGTCTCTCTCTGTCGAATGAATAAATAAAATCTTAAAAAAAAAATGTATCAATTGGACCATCGTAATTGACAGTGTTTTTCAGATTCTCTATATTTGTACTGATTTTTTTTTTTAAAGATCTTATTTATTTATTTGACAGAGAGAGAGGCAGCGAGAGAGTGAACACAAGCAGGGTGAGTGAGAGAGGAAGAAGCAGGCTTCCTGCGGAGCAGGGAGCCCGATGCGGGGCTCAATCCCAGGTTGCTGGGATCGTGACCCGAGCTGAAGGCAGACGCTTAATGACTGAGCCACCCCAGGCACCCCTGTACTGATTTTTTTTCCTCTTCTCAGTTACTGGTAGAGAGGTGACAAAATTTACAACTATGACTGTTGATTTGTATATGACTTCCTTCAGTTGTCTCAGTTTTTGCTTTAAGTAAAGTTCTGTTATGAAGGACTTACTAATGAACGTATATTAGGATTGTTGCATTTTTCTGCTGATTGACCTTTTTATCATTACCAAATATTCCTCTCCCCCTCTCTCTGGTAATACGCCTTGTCTTGAAATCTATTTTGTCTAATGTTAATATAGCCAGTTCAACTATCTAGGGTCAATATCTGCATGGCGTATCTTTTTTACCCTTTTGCTTTTAATCTATCGGTGATTTTATATTTTAAGTATAATTTTTAAAGACAGCATACTGTTAGGCATTTTTTTAGAAGATTTTATTTATTTATTTGACAGACAGAAAGAGCACAAGCCGGGGGAGGGGCAGGCAAAGGGAGAAGCAGACTTCCTGCTGAGCAGAGAGCCCGACATGGAACTCGATCCCAGGACCCTGGGATCATGACCTGAGCCAAAGGCAGACCCTTAAATGACTGAGCCACCCAGGCATCCCAAAGTTTTCTCATATCTTTATACATCCTGTCCGACCTATTCTCTACTGTAACGAGAATACCTACTTACAGACCCTCCATAAAACTGTCAGTCCTTAAAATTCTGAACAATTAACTTCTATGTCATACTATGCATTCTAACACTTCTCTGATTTGTAGTTGTATTGCACACTTTTTATCTGTAGTTATTTATACGGGGTTTTTAGAACTAATGTATTTTTTCAAGAATACAATCTCCTCCTCACTTCATCTCCAATCTCACCCCCACACTAATTTTGTTGAGCGAGAGATCATCTGTAACTTCTGTACATGGTTAAGTTGTCACGGTAAGTTATGACCAAATCTATTCTTCTCTTTTCTACCTGCATTTCATATGCACAATAAAGTCTCCTCTCTCTTATCTACCTTTCCTCTTAATTACCCATTTTTAAATATAATGGAAACACGTACCACTTTTATAACCAGAAAAAGTGATATTAATATGTCACTCGAGGTTACCTTTCATCCAGAAAATATTCTTTGATAAATCCAACCATTTTTTAATCCCTTTCAATACAGCTACTAATTTACCTACTCACTTAACACCTTGTTATTTCCTATATTCCATAAATTGTAATTTTACTTTACCAAATTATTAAGGATTAACTTAAACTTGAGATTTCGGTGGTACTTTCCTTCCGTGTCATAACTGAATGGAACACACAGAATCACATCTATGAGTTGACAGACTTTACACCCTTAAAATTCTGAGCAAACTACCTACTGAGTAATTACTATTCAGTCACTAGAAACGGACCATCCCTAAACCCAAAGAGCACGAAAACAATGGTACTTGTGAACTAACCATTGGAGATTGGTTAGAAAGGAAAATAAATGATGTGAAGGCAAAAGACAGAACAATTTAAAATTTTAAAAATTTAAACAAGGTAGAGAGATGCTTATTCCAGTGAGTTTTAAATTTCATCTTTGTGGCAGTTTGCTTTAGTTTATGCTGTCGAAGACGCTGCTCTGAACCAGTACACTTTTTCCCAAGTAGTTTAAGAACCAGATGCCACAGATGAGGAAATAGTAACTTCTACGGTACCCTGCTGTAGCACTAGAGTTTCAGCTTTTAAAATTTAAAAGCCCTTTGTCCAGTGGTTATCTAGTAGTTGTCTGGTGAAAAGTTATAAAGCAAAATGGTCATGAGCTTATGTTCACTTACCTGTAACTTTGGTTCCAATAACCAGGGGCAAAGGAATTTCATCTGGGAGATCTTTGAACTGGGAAACATCTGCAACTTTCCTTTGTTGTAACAGCCTTATTTTCTGTCGTTTCTGTTTTAATGCAGATCTCTCTTCCTCAAAAAATGCAGAAGAACATCTAGAATTATAAAAATCATATAAACTGATAACTATCCTATACAAAAACTTGAAATCAGGGGGCCCCTAGGTGGCACGGTCGGTTGAGCATTTGACTCTTAGTTTCGGCTCAGGTCAGGATCTCAGGGTTGTGAGATCAAGGCCCAGGTCGGACTCTGAGCTCAGTGAGGAGTCTGCTAAAGTTTCTCTCTCCCTCTCCCTCTGTCCCATCCCATGATCACTCGCACTCTCTCTCTCAAAAGTGAATAAATCTTAAAAAAAAAAAAATAGGGGTGCCTGGGTAGCTTAGTCAGTTTGAGTGTCTGCCCTTGGCTCAGGTCGTGATCCTGGAATCCCAGGATCGAGTACCGCCTCCAGCTCCCTGCTCAGTAGGGAGCCTGCTTCTCCCTCTCCCTCTGCTCCTCCCCCTCCTTGTTCTCTCTCTCTCTTGCTCACTCTCTCTCAAATAAAATATTTTTAAAAAATAAAAACAAATTTTAAAAAACCCCTTGAAATCAGACCATCCATCTCACCATTCCCTCTTTTCCTCTCTTTTTTTTGAGTAATGTATTTAAGAATGAGTTCTTAGAAATAATAATTGTTTCTCTTCAAAGTAAATTATATCTTTTTAAAAACAGGACTTTGCAAGACTTAAAGATTTATAAGCAAGTCTACATCATCCTTTCCTACAACGCAGGAGGATTTGTTCACCATCCTTTAACAACACTGCATCTGGATCCCAGGTTTCCTCCTGGGATGAAGTTCAATTATAATATCCTATTCAGAAGAACATGGTATTTTTCCTGTGACCCAGGGAGCACACCAGTATAGAACCAAAGATGAGGCTTACCACTGTGTAAATGTTTAATCATACTTCCTGCCTTAAAGCATAAATACTGAATTTACTCTTATCTTTAAGGGCTAACTTACTTCTATTTTTAAATACTAGGATGAACCCAAGTAACTTAAACATAGCTTTCATGCCACGAAATACATATCCGCAAAACCATCATCACAGACAAGATAATGAACGTGCGAAGGTATCAATCACTCCCCAAGGTTTCCTTGTGGCACTTTATTATCCCTCCTTCACATCCCTCCCACTTCTCAAGCAATCACTAGGTTGCTTTCTGTCATTGTAGTTTCTATCTTCTAAACTTTTATATCAACGAGCTCATCTCCTATGAGCTCTTCTGTCAGGCTTCTTTCACTCAGCATAATTATTCCAAGATTAACCCATGTTGTTACATGTATCAACGGTTCATTCTTTTTTTCTTGTTTTTAAAGATTTTATTTATTTGAGAGAGACAGACAGAGATAGTGACAGAGATGGCAAGAGAGAGCATGAGCGGGGAGGAAAGGGAGAAGCAGGCTCCCTGCTCAGGGAGCCCGACGCAGGACTCGACCCCAAGACACTGGGATCATGACCTGAGCCAAAGGCAGACACTTCACCGAGTGAGCCACCCAGGCGCCCCTCAATGGTTCATTCTTTTTATTGGAGAACAGTATCCTTCTCTTTGAATGTGTCGTAATTTGTTTATCCATTCACCTATTGGTAGACATTTGCGTTGTTTCCAGTTTGCAGTTATTACAACCAAGTTGATACAAACATTTCTGTAAAGGTTTTTGTATAAACATACGCTTTCATTTCTCTTAACTAAATACCTAGGAGTAGAACGGCTGGGTCATATGGTCAGTGTAAGTTTAACCTTTTAAGCAACCAAAGAAGTCAAATATTACCAAAGAAGATATACAGATGACAAGCCAATTTGATGCTCCACATCATATGTCATCAGGGATATGCAAATTAAATGAGACATTGCTACACATCTATTAGAATGACTGGAACACAGACAACGCCAAATGTTGGCAAGGATGTGGAACAACAGCAACTCCCATTCATTCTGATGGGAATGCAAAATGGCATGACCACTTTGGAAGATAGTTTGGTGGTTTCTTATAAAACTAAACAGTCTTGCCATACAATCCAGAAACCACACTCTTTGGTATCTACCCAGATGAGCTGAAAACTTATGTCCACACCAAAACCTTAACACGGATGTTTACATCAGTTTTACTCATAATTGCCAAAACTTGGAAGCAACCAAGATGTCCCTTAGTAAGTGAATGGATAAAAAAACAGTAGTATATTTAGACAATGGAATATTATTTGGCACAAAAAAGGATGAACTATCAAGCCATGAAAGATACAGAGGAACCTGAAATGCACATTACTAAGCGAAAGAAGCCAATCTGAAAAGGCTGCATATGGTATGATTCCAACACATGACATTCTGGAACATGCAAAACTCTGGAGACAGTAAAAAGATCAGCAGTTGGCATGAGCTGGGGCCATGGGGAGAGGAAGGAATAAGTGGAGCACAAAACATTATTAGAGCAGTGAAAATACTGTGTGTGACATTATAATGATAGATATTATGTCATTACACATTTTTTCAAAACCCACAGAATACAAAACCAAGAGTAAACCCTAATGTAAACTATGGACTTGGGAGATTATGATGTGCTGATACAGACGCATCAACTGTCATAGTGTATCGCTGTGGTGGAAGATACTGGTAAGGAAAGCCGGGTACTTGCGGGGGCAGGGAGTATATGGGAAATCTCTCCTCTCAATTTTGTTGTGAACCTAAAATTCTCTCAAAAAAATAGTCTTTAAAAAACAAAAGAGAAATCATCAGTTTTTCAAAGTGGTTACACCATTTTATAATTCCCCTCAGCAGCACACAGGATTCCAAGTTTCCCTATAGCCTCACCAACACTTGGTATGCTTAATCTTGTAAATTTTAGACACTGTGGGTTCATTTGCATTTTTCTATGGACTAATATGTTGAATATCTTCTCTAGTATTTCTTTGACATCCTTAGATCTTTGGTGAAGCATCTACTGAAATCATTCTGCAATTTGTTAATGGGGTTTATTCTTTTTTTGCATTTTTTTCATTGACGTGAAAATGACATACAGTGTTATAGTAGTTTCGGGTGTACAACATAACGAGCTGACAATTTTAAACACTATTCAATGCGGACCACAGTAAGTGTAGTTGACACCTGTCACCACATGCTATTACAATATTATTGATTATATTCCCTATGCTGTACTTTTCTTTTTAATCTCCATGACTTGTTCTTTTTATAACTGGAAGTCTGTACCTCTTAATTCCCTATACTTATTTTACCCACCTCCCCTCTGCTAACCACCAAGTCTGTTCTCTGTATTTAAGAGGTTTTTTGTCTTTTTTTTTTAAGATTTTATCTATCTATTTGACAGAGAGAGCCAGTGAGAGAGAACAAGCAGGGGGAGTAGCAGAGGGAGAGGGAGAAGCAGGCTCCCCATTGAGCAGAGAGCCCGATACAGGTCTCAATCCCAAGACCTCGGGATCATGACCCGAGCAGAAGGTAGACGCTCAACCAACTGAGCCACCCAGGTGCCCCTTTTTTCGTTTTTTCGTTTCTAAACATGAGTGAATCATATGGTATTTGTCTTTCTTTGTCTGACTTATTTCACTTAGCATAATACGCTCGAGGTCCATCCATGTTGCTGCAAATGGCAAGGTTTCATTCTTTTTTATGGTTGAGTAATATTCCATTGTGTGTGTGTGTGTGTGTGTGTGTGTGTGTGTGTGTTCTTATAAATGAGGAAAATATTAAAAACATCATCACCAAGGTCATCTTTTAATACAGAAATAAAATATTACCAGTTCAATTAAAAGTTCTCCTTGCATTTCATCACAATCTACAGAAATCATTAAAATTAAATTCTGTTTCTACTTGCCCAAGTCACTCTATATTTCCATGCCTTCCCTGGATTTTCCCACCATCTACAGTGAAAGAGTCTTGTGCATGCTTTTACTAGGCAGAGAGACATAATATGAGAACTAATCTAACAGATTTCAAAATTTCACTCGAAAGTAATATACGGTTTTCCAATGTGTTAGAAAGCAAGATAACACTACATAAGGAAAAGTCATTTCACATGAAAAGTAATTTTCAGAAAACAACATATTGGATAGATTCAATTGATTTTTCTTTCTGGGGTTTGTTTTTTTGAGATAGCATATGTTTTGACTTTACTGAGGTGTCACAGACATATAACACACTATGTAACCTTCAGGTGTACAACAGTGTGAGTCAATATTTGTATATGTTGTGCAATGATCACCACGCTAAGTCTAGTTAACATCTGACACCATATATAGTAACAACATTTTTTTCCTTGGGATCAGAACTTTTAAGATCCGCTGTCAGTAACTTTCAAATGCTTTACAGTATTAGTAACTATAGTAATCACACTATTCGCTACACACCAGGACTTACTCTATAACTGCACGTTTGTACCTTTTGATCCCCTTCATCCATTTTGCCTACCTCCTTATCCCATTTTTATTTATTTTTATTTTTTATTTTTTAAAATATTTTATTTATTTGACAGAGAGAGACACAGAGAGAGAGGGAACACAAGCAGGGGAAGTGGGAGAGGGAGAAGCAGGCTTCCTGCAGAGCAGGGAGCCCAATGCGGGGCTCGATCCCAGGACCCTGGCATCATGACCTGAGCCGAAGGCAGACGCCCAACTGACTGAGCCACCCAGGCACCCCATCCCATTTTTATATAAAGTAAAATACGTACTTGTAAGAAGGCGTTTGCAGTGATAAACGGTTTTTAAAAAGATAATAACAATGTATGGATACCCTGAGAGCTTATTAAATACAGCTGCCTCCTGAAAAACATGGATGTGACCACCCACATCCACTTATACATGGATATTTTTGACAAATGCAGTACAGTACTGTAAACATATCTTCTGTTCCTTATGATTTTCTCAATACATTTTCTACAGTATACTTGACATACACATGACATACAAAATATGTGTTATTGACTGTTTATGTTATCAGTAAGGCTTCCAGTCAATAGTAAATGACTAGTAGTTAGGTTTTCGGGGAGTCAAAAGTTATATGTAGATTTTTGACTGTGCGGGGTTGGCGTCCCTAACCCCCATGTTGTTAAAGGATCAGCTATATTTTCTACTGCATTCTTAAATATTTTTTGGAACATAGTGGGGCATAGATAATGTAAGAAAATTATACTCAAAGCCTGTAATTTGAACAAAAATGGAATTGTACATGTAATTGTAAGACACACAAGTATAAAAAGCACCTACATTAAGGCTGGTTAACAGGATATATTTAACATATAATTATTCTGAAAAGTTATGTTTCAGTACTAGTCTTTGTGAAGATGAAAAAGAATCAATGTGGTAATGATATTACCAACTAACTTAATGATTTTATTTTAAATAAAAATATTATTTTTACCTCCGTGGTTTTCCCATAAGTCGCCTGATTTTTCCCCATTCTACTCTTGTTAACTTTCTTGTTTTTAAATTAGGAAAGGATTCCTTCAGGCATACACAGAAGTCATTATCGCCTTCAAAAAGTGGTCTGTAAAACAGAAATGGTATTTTAATGGTTAAGACACAATGAGTTACTTCAGAGGCATAAATTTCAAAATGTTTTCCAATTTTCAACATTATACTAATCACCAAATGCCATCTTTTACTTCTACCCAGAACATATACAAAATAGGTACAAATTCAAAGTGCTAAAACTAAAAATGGCATTTGTGAAACAACATGTACAAGTTACTCAAGAAATATTGTCTGTGCTGGAGATTCTAGGAGACACTGATTTTTGTTAAATCTCATATATGAGTATATCCTAGTATATCCTAGCACCGTCATTATATCCAGTGGGGATGAACAATGTTAGCCACAATGTATCCTTGTCCCAAAGGTAATACCAACACCAAGGAGTCCTCTTTGAGATTAAATCAGTTTTAGAAAACTAGAAGATTCTAAGGGGTTAGGTCATGATCCCAGGGTCCTGGCATCGGGCTCCTTGCTCAGTGGGGAGTCTGCTTCTCCCTCTCCCTCACTCCCTGCTTGTGCTATCTCTAAAATAAATAAATAAAAATCTTTAAAAAAATAAAGAAAAAAATATGTCTTGTTCATTACAAATAAGGGAGCTTTGTTCTAGGGCATCTCCACTCCATGGTCTTTGTAAATTATAATATAGATTATACTTTCATTTGAGTTTTCTCAAAAATGTATAACCACTTCTGCAAAGGAGAAAGGGGAAAAGCAAACTATGAGGAATGGAAATGGATCAAAGTAGAATGAAGAACAGAAAAAAGAAATCAGGAAAAAAAAGAATCAAAACAGGATTACAGAAAACAGCTAATAATGCTTGAAAAACTTAAATTTCTGATTCAAGTGATATCCACGATATAAGCCATGATACATACTTATCTATATTTGAGTAGAACCATTCATATATGCACCATTTGTGTGCTTTGGGAAGCTTGAGTAGGTTACGTAATCGAAAACCAATCTTCTGTGAGGCTTTCTTATCTGGTGTAGACATTGTTGCTGTAAATTTCTATATAATAAAAAATAGAGATTAATTTCAGGTCCGCCAAGTAAAAATGAACACCTATAACATCGAATACATTTGTAAAAAGGTAGATTATGATTAAGTACTCAAAAAGATTCAACAACATAAAACTTTTTGTTATTAATTAACAAAATAAACATTGCGATTATTTCTTACAAAGTTAAAGCTTCCAGTTTCATAACATATTCTGACAAGGAAAGTGAAAACATTTGCCCCAACCATGTTTGTACTGCTGTACAATTTCAATTTAAGTACGTAGGAAGAAGATAATTGTGACAGAGAAACACAGAAAATGCAAGCAAACAAGCACTAGGCCCAGAAGGTTTCACCAGTGAATTCCGTATCAATCACAGCACCAATGCTATTAAGATGTTTTAATTCAATGAAAAACAAAAAAAAGAGTGCTCCCCAACTATTTTTATAAAGACAGCATAGACAGATAAAATCTACTGAAGTATAATAAAAGAAAATCTGAAAACAAAATCACTTGTTTGCATGAATTTTATTTTTTTAAGATTTTATTTATTTACTTGAAAGAGAGAGCGAGCGAGCCCATGAGTGGGGGTAGGGCCAGAGGGAGAGGGAGAAGCAGATTCCCCATTGAGCAGGGAGCCCAATGAGGGGCTCAATCCCAGGAACCCGAGACCATGATCTGAGCCAAAGTCAGACACTTAACCGACTGAGCCACTCAGGCCTCCCTGCATGAATTTTAAAAAGGCTTGGAAAGATCCTCCATGCTCATGGATTGGAAGAATTAATACTGCTAAAATATGCATACTATCTAAAACACTCTAAAATTCAATGCAATCCCTATGAAAATTCCAACGGCATTTTTCACAGAAGTAGAACAATCCTAAAATTCGTATGGAATCACAAAATATCCTGAATAGCCAAAGCAATATTGAGAAAGAAGAACAAAGCTGGAGGTATCAAGCTCCCAATTTCAAACTGTATTACAAGCTACAGTAATCAAAATAGTATCATACTGGCATAAAAACAGATACACAGGTCAATATAACAGAAGAGAGAGCCCAGAAATAAATGCATGCATATATAGTCAATTAATTTACAACAAAGGAGGCAAGAATACACAATGGAGAAAGGACAGTCTCTTCAATAAATGGTGTTGGGAAAACTGGACAGGCACATAAAAAAGAATGATGCTGGACCACTATCTTTACATCATACAAAAAAGTAGCTCAAAATAGATTAAAGACTTGGGGCCCCTGAGTGGATCAGTCTGTTAAGCATCCTACTCTTGATTTTGGCTCAGGTCATGATCTCAGGGTGGTGAGATTCAGTGCCGCACTGGGCTCCACGCTGGGCAGAGAGCCTGCTTAAGATTATCTCTCTCCCTCTGCTCCTCCCCCTCTCTAAAAAAACATAATAAAAAATAAATTTAAAAAAACAGATTAAAGACTTGAATGTAAGACCTGAAACCATAAAACTCCTAGGAAAAAATGTAAGTGGTAAGCTCCTAGACACTGGTCTTGGTGATGATTTTTTTGGATTTGACACCAAAAGGCATAAAAAAAAAATTAATAAATGGGGCTACATCACACTAAAAGCCTTCTGCACAGCAAAGTAAACCATCAACAAAATGAAAAGGCAATCTATAGAATAGGTGAAAATATCTGCAAATTGTTTATTTGATAAAGAATTAATATCCAAAATATATAAAAACTCATGCAACTCCATAGCAAAAAAACCAATCCAATTAAAAAATGGGCAGAGGATCTGAAGAGACATCTTCCCAAAGACATACAGATGGCCAAGAGGGGCATGAAAAGGTGCTCAACACATCACTCATCATCAGGGAAATGCAAACCCACAATGGGATATCACCTCATACCTTTTAGAAGGACTAAATCAAAAAGATAAGAAATAACAAGTGTTGGTGAAAATGTGGAAAGAAGGTAACCCTTATGCACTGTTGGTGGGAATGTAAATTGGTGTGGCCGCTATGGACAACAGTATGGAGGGTCCTCAAAAAAAATTAAAAACAGAACTACCTTATAATTCAATAATTCCACCACTGGGTATTTATCTGAAGAAAACAAAAACACTAACTTGAAAAGATAGCTGCACGCCAATGCTCACAGAAGTATTATTTACAGTAGCCAAGACATGGAAGCAGCCTAAGTGTTCATCAATGGATGAATGGATAAGGAAAATGTAGTGTACACACACACACACACACACACACACACACACACAAGGAATACCATTCAGCTCTAAAAAAAGAATGAAACATGCCATTTGCGATAACACCAATGGGCCTTGAGGGCATTATGCTAAGTGAAATAAGTCAGAGAAAGACAAACACCAAATGATATCACTTATACGTGAAATCTAAAAAAACTCCCCTGAAAAACAAAACAGACCAAAAAAACCAAACCAACCCAAACCAAAAACAAACCAAACCCCATACACAAACCAAACTCATAAATACAGAGAGCAGATTGGTGGCTGCTGGGAAGGGGGGAGTGAAATGGATTGAAAGGGGTCAAAAGGTACAGACTTACAGTTATAAAATCAGTACGTCGTGGGGATGTAAGGCACAGCATGGTGACCATAGTATATATTGTATTGCATATTTAAAAGTTCCTAACAGATAGATTTTTTTTTTAAAAAGATTTTATTTATTTATTTGACAGAGATAGAGACAGCCAGTGAGAGAGGGAACACAAGCAGGGAGAGTGGGAGAGGAAGAAGCAGGCTCACAGCAGAAGAGCCCAATGTGGGGCTCGATCCCACAACGCCGGGATCACGCCCTGAGCCGAAGGCAGACGCTTAACCGCTGTGCCACCCAGGTGCCCCCTAACAGAATAGATTTTAAAAGTTCTTATCACAAGAAAAAAAATTTGTAACTGTGGTGACAGATGTTAACTATATACTTAATGTGGTGATCATTTCACCATGTACACAAATATCAAATCATTACGCTCTGCACCTGAAACTTACATGATGTTATCTGTCAATGCTATCTCAATTTTTTAAAAGCTTAAAAAAAAGGTACCAGGGCACCTGGTTAACCAGTTGGTTAAGTGACTGCCTTTGGCTCAGAGGTCATGATCCTGGAGCCCCAGGATCAAGTCCTGCATCAGGCTCCCTGCTCAGTGGGAAGTCTGCTTCTCCCTCTGCCCCTACCTCCTGTCGTTCCCTCTCTCACTCAAAATAATAAATAAAATCTTAAAAAAAAAAAAAGGTACCAGATAAACATCATCAGAACATCAAAAGAATACCACACAATCAAGTGGAATTTGTGTCAAGAATGCAAGGATGGTCCAGCATTAGAAAACTGTGCCATTACCAGAGCCTGTAAAGGTGAACCCACTGGGGCTGGCTGGGGGAAAAGAGGAAGCTTGTTCCAGAAGGAACTGCCTGAGGGATCGTAAGGGATTTCTAAATATGGGAAAGGGGGAAATAAATCACTTGCTGAAGTCGATTGTATATTTGTTTTCCAGGCCTGAAGAAAGAACAAGGCCTATATCACAGGAATCCAGTTCTTCAGGAATAACAAAAGGAAATTTTCAGGTCATTTTTTGTACGACCTAGTATGGAAAGTAGCTTATATTTGTTTCAGCCTTTCTAAATAAAAAGTTTAACCTTCAAAAACAAACAAACTCTGTCATTAGAAAAAAGTGTCATTATTAATGAATAAAAACAATAAAAATCAGGTGGTCACCTCTACAGGCGCTAAAGATACTGGATAAAATTCAATATTCATTAACAAAAACTCTCAACAGAATTAGATAGAATGACTGAAAATATACAACATACCAAAAGTTAAATGATACAGCTAAAGCAGTGCTTGTGGCAGGGGAGGCAGGAGAGAGACTAATTTATAAGGTAAATGCCTATATTAGAAAAGGACAAAGATCTCAAATAAATAACCTATTCCTCCAACTTAAGCTAGAAAAAGAAGAGCAAAGAAAACCCAAAGCAAGCAGAAAGAAGAAAATAAAAATTAAAGCAGAAATACGTGAAATAGAAAAATAAGAGACAAAAGGATGAAACCAAAAGTTCTTTGTCTTAAAGATTTTATTCATTTATTTGAGAGCGAGAGAGTGCACGAGAGACAGCAGGGGGAGGGGAGCAGCAGAGGGAGAGGGAGAGGCAGACTCCCCGCTGAGCAGGGAGCCTGACTCAGGGCTCGTTCCCAGCACCCTGAGATTGTGACCTGAGCCGAAGGCAGACACTTGACCAACTGAGCCACCCAGGTGCCCCCAAAAGTTCTTCGAAAATATCAACAAAACTGACAGGCCTTTAGCTCTACTGACCAAGAAAACAAAAATAGATGGATACTTTCTTAACCTGTAAAATTTATTTCTCCTCATTCCAATCCAAAAGTCATTATCATATTCAATGTTAAAATACTAAAAACATTGTCATTAAAGTGAGGAATGTGACCAAGATGTTGACTATCACTACAATTTTTTAACATTGTTTTGATGGAATTATCCAATAAGAAGAATAAAAACTGTAAAGGAGAAAATAAAACCATTATTTGCAGGTGATATGACTGTCCTCGAAAACTCAAGAACAACTATAACCGTGTAAAACAGTAAGAGAATTTAATAAAGTGGGCAATACAAAGCTGACACAAATCAATATCTTAAAAAAATCACTACTTTTCTCTAAATACGTGAGAACCAGTTACAGACAATAAAACAGAAGAAATATCCTGTTTATGAAAGCAAAAATGACAAAAGTATTAAATACTTTTGTATTTAGGAATACACTTAACAAATGTTCAAGATCAACACGGGAAAATATTTTAAAGTCTACAGAGGGACACTGAGGCTTGAATAAGTGGAACTGAAACCAGTTCTTGGGTAGAGAGTCTCAATGCTACAAATATGTTACATAACATAAATGAATTCATAATATTAGGGTAATGCCAGGAAAAATCCCAACAGGGTTTTTTTCCTAGTCAAGTTGATTCTGAAGTACCTACAGAAAAATAAAGGTGCAAGAATATTTAGGAAAACCTAAAAATAGGATATGTAATAATGTCTTACCAGACAAAAACAATTTGATACTAGCACATATAGAGACATACTAGTCATAGACAGATACAAAGTCTAGAAATAATCCCAAATATATACAGAAATGTAGCTTGTGATACAGGCAGCATTTTAAATCAATGTATAAAAGATGGATTACTCACTCAATGTTAACAGGACAACTAAGTAGTCCTCTGGGAGGGGGAAAGAAGCGAGGTTGCAGTATAACCCAATCCTTAACTCCAAAATAAATCCAGATGGATTGAAAATTTAAGCATCAAAAAAAAAAAATGAAATAAATTTGAGTCAATTAATAAAGTATAAATTTTAGACTAGGGAAGATCTCTCTGAGTAAGTATAAACCCAAGAAGTCATAAAAGGAAAGACAGTTCTATGTGACCCTTAAATTTTTTTTCAATCCTACATGGTAAAAATACAGAAACAAAGGGAAAAGACAAACTACAAACTGAAAAAAATTACAACCAATGTAAGTAGCCAAAGGGCTAATATTCTTAATTATATACAAAATTAATTATATACAAAATTATATACAAATTATATACAAAATTCTTACAAATGAATAAGAAAATGACCAAGAATCTAACAGAAAATAGGAAAAAAAGACAAACAGTTTACAAGAAAGAAACTGTTTTTGAACATACATGAAAAGTACCTCGACGTCACTCATAGATGAAATACCACCTAGAACCAAGGAGATGCTATGAATCAGATTGGCAATAACCTAGATGTTTGTTTATATACTGAGCTGACAAGCATTTGGGAAAACAAGCACTATGATGTCTTGTTAGTAGAAAATATAGACCAGATATGCCTGGGTGGCTCAGTTGGTTAATCGTCTGTCTTGGGCTCGGATCATGATCCCAGGGTTCTGGGATCGAGCTCCGCATCAGGCTCCTTGCTCAGCAGGAGCCTGCTTCTCCCCCTGCCTGCCGCTTTCCCTGCTTGTGCGCTCTCTCTCTGACAAATAAATAAATAAAATCTTAAAAAATATATAGAGAGACCAGTACAATGTCCTTGTACAATAATATAAAATGTCTAAATGTGCATATCCTATGATACAGCAATTCCACATTTCAGGCATCTGTCCTAGAAAAACACTTGCAGTGCTTGCGGCAGGGGTGTTCACTACAGCATTGTCTGTAAGAGTAAAAACTAAGAAACCACTTAAATGCTCATAAATAGAAGAAGGTATAAACTACAGTATCATAAGGCTGAATAATATATAACGGTAAAAAGAAAAATATTGAAGGCTGCCTGTCATTGATCTAAATCAATCAGCATGGCCAAATCTCAAAACTAGACTTTAAATGAAAAACTGAATTACAGAATGATGATTTCTATGAATACATATATAAAATTTTAAGAAAGGTCTATAAACATCTAAAAGGCTAATCAAACTAATTCCAGTGGTTACCAGTTAATGAGGGAGGTAGATCTAGAGAACTGGTAGAGGTAAAAATTAACTTTTTATTTTTTGTTAAAGCCTTTAACTTTTGAAAAATTGTAAATTTATAGAAAAGTTGCAAAGATAGTACTGAGCTCCCACATGCCCTTCACCCAGCTTTCCCTAATGGGAGCATCTAATATAACCACGGTTTGTCAAAACTAAGAAACGAACACTGGTACAACACTATTAACTAAACTACAGACTATATGTGGATTTCTTCAGTTTTTCTATTAACGTGTTTTTTCTGTCCCAGAATCCAATTCAGAATAGCACCGGTACTTTAAAAAATTAACTTCAAAATGTAAAAAAATATTTGTAAGCTGGGAGTGGTTTAGCATAAATAACAACCAAATTATTATAAAATATTATTATCAGGGGCGCCTGGATGGCGCAGTCGTTAAGTGTCTGCCTTTGGCTCAGGGCGTGATCCCAGAGTTCTGGGATCGAGCCCCGCATGGGGCTTCTCCACTAGGAGCCTGCTTCTTCCTCTCCCACTCCCCCTGCTTGTGTTCCCTCTCTCACTGGCTGTCTCTCTTTGTCAAATAACTAAATAAAATCTTTAAAAACAAAAAAAAGTAGTAACATTTAAAAATAAATAAATAAAATAAAATATTATTATCAGAAAAAGTGCTATTTTTCTTTCTGTTGAGTTACTAACCCAGATTTTATTTAAATAGGGTATTGGTGGTTCCGTGGCTATAAAACTGTGTTAAAGATCCCCTGGCTAGAGGTAATATAAATTACCACAACTTCCTCGAATATTTAGTAGAATCTTCCAAATTAAAACTACAGTGAGATACCACCTGACGCCTGTCAGAATGGCTAAAATCAAAAACACAGGAAATAACAAGTGTTGGCAAGGACACGGGGAAAGGGGAACCCTTGTACGCTGCTGGTAGGAACGCAAACTGGTGCAGCCACTCTGGAAAACAGTAAGGGGGTTGCTCAAAAAAATTAAAAATAGAACTACCTTCTGATACAATAATCCCACTCCTGGGATTCGAAAAGATAGATTCTATGTTTACTGCAGCATTATTTACGACAGACAAGATACGGAAGTAGCCCGAGTTTCCATCCAGAAATGAATGGATAAAGGAGAGGTGGTATATATACAATACGGAATATTAATGAGCCATAAAAAAGAATGAAATCTTGCCATCTGCAACAACATGGGTGATGCCACAGAGGATAGTGCTAAACGAAGTAAGTCAGAGAAGATGAACACCACATGACTTCACTCACACATGGATTTTAAGAAACAAAACAAACAAAGAAAAAAAAGAGACAAAAAACCCCGGACTCCTGAATACAGAGAACTGGTGGCTACCAGAGGGAAGGTGGGTGGGGGAGTAGGTGAAACAGGTGAAGGGAGTTACGAGTACGCGTGGCGTGGGGCACCTGGCTGGCGCAGTCAGTTAAGAGTCCGACTCTTGCTTTTGGCTCGGGTTGTGATCTCAGGGTTATGGGATCGAGCCCCTGCATCGGGCTCTGTGCTCAGCTCAGAGTCTGCTTGAGATTCTCCATCTCCCTCTGCCCCTACCCACTCTGCTCTCTCTCTCTCTCTCTCTAAAATGAATAAATAAATCTTAAAAAAGAGTACACTTATCACAATGAGCACTCAGTAATGTATAGAATTGTTGAATCATTGTACTGTATACCTGAAACTAACAAAACCCTGTTAATTATACTTCAATTTTAAAAAAGTTAAAAAGCTAATGAGAAGATATTGAATAAATTAATCTCTTACTGAAAAAAAATGCCAAAAATGAAAAAGAAGATATGACTTCATACTACACAGTTTCCTCTTTCGGATAAGGAAGTATTCAACACACTTTCCTCAGTGATAAAGTAAAATGTTTCCCTCCCTCTTATTTCCATGCAAAACTCCAAACTGATTGCCTACTGCCAAATCCATCTGCTTAACGTCCACTCTCCTCTCCACGCTTAAAAGTGTGCGTTTGTAAGACTGAGGACCGACTTTCTACTCCCAGAAAAAGTCGATCAATAAAATAATGGCCTTTCTAGGTAATTAATATAGGAGCTGAGTTGGAGCACTGACTTAAAAAAAGAACTTGTTACTCAAAATGTAATAGAATAGTAAAAAATAAACTTTATTATGCTGAGCAATTGCTCATTTCCTTTCACATGGAACAATACGCTAGCGACACACATACCTGTGGGACCATTGCGACTCTCTGGTTTCTTTTGGGTGACCTTGTATTTATCTGTCTGTCATCTTCATCAGAAAAGAGTCGACTTCGTTTTGAGTTTCTGAAAGGCTATGGTAGAAATTTGTTTAGTTAATAAAAAAACTGAACACATCCCATTTTTATTCCAAAATGCAATTCTATATTTGGGAGACAGAGCTGACGCTGGACTGTAAGCAGCCTGGAAGGGTAAGTAAGGATGGGTAATACAAAGGACACCACGTCGAATACAAAGAAGCTCAGATTTACAAACTAGTACAGATTTATGCAACTTGTTTACAATCAAAACATCTAGCTGATGACTAAATGAAACACCTAGCTGATGACTAAAACTGGAACCCAAGTATCCTTAGCAGCCTTGAATGGTGACGAGAGGAAAACAAGTTCTGGAAATTCCAGTTCTCGTTATGTTAGTGCTCAGATTAATAGCAGTTGGGTGTATCACACGTTGTGTTGGCTGCATGGGGCTGGGCTGGACGAAGTTACTAGATCACTCTAGAGAGTCAATCTCAATGTATAATAATGCACTAGATGCGCTGTGAAAAATTGTTAACCGAATTTCCATCTGTGAATAAAAGTACAAGACACCTGTCACAGGTATTTGGTAAGTGACTATAGGCTAAACTAGACTGCAGAACCAGAACTAACTTGTTGAAATACCCAAAGGACATCATGCACTAAAGGGTCTGTAATAGGAACAATTTTACAGTCCACCCTAGGTTCAGGGGCCTCATCAAAACAGAAGAAGAGAAATAATATCCCAATCATACCAACATCCTGTTTCAAATCCTTCTCCCACCCCTGCAGACAGACTTGCATGCCCAGTCGGAAGAGAGGTAGGCACAGAGGGCTAACAACATATGGGCAGCGTCCAACTGGGTCAAGGCTAGAGGTACTGACCCTTGAAATTAAACCTACTGAGAATCTTAATACTCCACCACCCTGAAAGAAGACCCTTGTACCCTACATGTACTTACCCTTGACCTACACAAGATTTTATTATCTTACCACTTACTTATACATCTTTTTGCAGAGACCAGAACCATGTGAAATTTTTTATACTCTAAATAAAGGATGATTTGGGGTTGTTAGAGTTTTTTTTGTCCTGCCAATTTAAAGAAACTGCAATTACTTAACAATGCTTACTGATGACTAGATTATCAAAGGCTATAGACTGTTAACCTAAGTATGATCGTACACTACACTCAATGGCGCTTAAAGACTCAAATGCTTGGAGTCGGGGAGAACCTTAGAAAACTCTTACTGGTCTGTAAGAGTTGTGTACATGACAATCATACAAACAATTTAGCTATCATATTCTAAAGAGTAAGAAAAACTAATCCCTTACCATCTCCACAGCGGAGCCCGTATTCCTGCCTTTCCAAACAGGTGTTTTTTGTAAAGAGCTGTACTTTTCATTCCATGTGTTAGATAAGCTTCCCTCTGTAATAAGTAATTATTACTAGTAAGATTTAGGTTTAGTTCAAAGGATTTTATACAATGAACATTGCCTTTTTATTAATAGCAATATATCTGAGATATTTAACAACAAGGAAAAAATATACTGCCCACAGTAATTTTGGTTTATTACAAATTAAAAATCTCTTCTGTATCTTTTTGTCAAACTCTACATAATTTGACAAGGCAGTGCATCGTGAAAGTATTAAATTCTCATATTAAAATATGTGTGGCTTCTTTGTGTTTTTAGTAATTCCTTTATTCTAATTTGCTAAGAAGCTTAAGTACAATCTGATTGAAAACAGTGCAGTGGAAAAATGGAAAAAGCTTCTAATCTTCAATTTAGAGTATACGTCTAAATGTTTCCTGCTTCAATAAGTGAAACCGTGGATATACAAAAATAAAATGTGTGGGTGTTTCTGTTTTCCTTGATTTGAAGAAATGTCTTCAGAATTGTATGCAACCAGAAAAGAATCCAATCAAGTAACTGATTAGACATATTATGAAAATACAGAATGGTGAGTTTAATTTTTATAAAAAGGATATGTTTATTAGAGAAAGACAAAGAAAGCTGGGATGAAAACACACAAGATAGTTATTTTCATTTCTTCGAGCTGCTCATCAGCATTTCCTAATTTTTTTCTGTAAGAAATAGATCACTTGTATATGTCTTCTTTTTTAAAAAAAGAATAGTTTTTATATTGGGAGGAAAAGAATAATGGAATACTTTTTGAGATGTACGTTTTAAGTACAAAAGAAAAGAGGTGGACCAGGGTTGATCCTGCTAGGCAAATGAATTAGGGTAGTTCTGGAAGGCAAGTGTTCTCAAGCCAGGACTCGATGTGGTGAATCACCAATGCAAAGCACAACACAGAACTTTAAACACTAAAAGTACCAGTGAACTTTTGAGCATAGCTTGGTTCCAGATTTACTTAGTAGAACCCTGCTCAAGCAAAAATTCAAAACAAACTACAGTAAGAGGCTTGGTCTAATGTACTTGTAGAAAGAAAGAGCAAGATCAAAGAACATGTATAACCCTGTTCTTAGGAAAAGAAAAGTACTGTCATTCTTTCATTTCAAGAGACTTGCATTTTTACTTAGAAAGCAGAATTCCTAAAAATATAAACTCTTTTTTCTTTTTTAAGTAGGCTCCCACACCCGGCATGAAGCCCAATGCAGGGCTCGAACTCAGGACCCTGAAATTAAGACCTGAGCTGAGGTCAAGAGCCAGCCACTTAACTGACTGAGCCACCCAGGTGCCCTGCTAAAAATATAAACTCTTAAGCAAAAATACAGCTGAGTACAGCTGTTCAAGAAATGCTTTCACTCTAGTAAGATGTCTGCAATGTCTAGTTAAAAAGTTCCTGGGGTTTGAGGCACCTGGCTGGCTCATGGGGAGCATGTGACTCTTGATCTCAGGGTGGTGAGCTCAAACCCCACATTCAGTGTGGAGATTACTTAAAATCTTAAAAAAAAAAAAAAAAAAAAGTTCTTGGGGCACCTGGCTGGCTCAGTTGGTGGAGCGTGTGACTCTTGATCCCCCGGTGGTGAGTTCAAGCCCCACACTGGGCATAGAGTTTACTTACAAAATTAAAAAAAGAAAAAAGTTCTTTAATCAATAATTCTCAGGGAAAAAATTTCTTAATAATTTCCACTAACCAAAGATCAATTCTCCTAAAACAGTCCATGAATTTAAAATTACCATCGTGAAAACCAATACTAAAAAGCTATACCGAATCCTAACTTAGACTGAAAAGACTATACCCAAATCAATTTAATGAATTAAATTTCTAGCTTATGGCGTGCCCACAGAATCGTGCTATGATCTTACCTTTTAAACTGACAAGGGCTTTTGCTGAAGAGCCTGCAATTAAAACAAATCAATATTATTTCATAATCAATGTGAGAGAAAAAGAACTTGGCTACAGGGCGAGAGTGCCCCGTCTGGTTTTAGCGGTGCTGAGGCTGGAGTGACGATGGGATGTGCAATCAGAGATAACCAGAGGGCCACTGAAGCTATCAGACAGAAGTCCCAGAAGGTAAGGAAGAGCTGGAGAGAGATATATGGGAGTCTTGTTGAAGTGAGAACCAGAGGCCTCTCCAAGAGTGGGAAGAGGGAGAGTGGGCAGAGAGATTCTGGATCCGCATCCGCAAGTATTCGGGTGCTGGAGGAGAAGAGACAGGGACTGACGTTTACTGAAGCAAAGATCGGAAGCGGTAATAGAGCAGAGAGAAGAGAAAACGAAAATCATCCAGGGGCGCTGTGGTATCTGTCAACAAGTGCCTCGGATAGTCTAGAATGCAGGTGTGTGCAACCCTTCAAGACCCTGAAGGGTTTCCAAGCTGAAAAAGGGAGTTCAGAAGAGTCAGAGGGGCCAGCATACCGATGGAGGGGTTCGCTGCCTAAAACAAGCCTCAGTGTGTATTAGAATAACCAGGAAGCTCCTCATGCACGCAGAGCCAATGTTGTTAATAAAGGTCCTCGGGGGTTCTGCTGCAGGTAACCCTCGGGCCCGCTGGGCTGAGACGCACTGCGCTACAGGCTCTGGTGTGAATCAAGGGTGGGATCTACGGGTGAGGGGAGGCAGGAGAAACCACAGGGAAATACATTTTTATGAGACAGGGAGAGAACTAAATTGAAAATCTCAGGATTGGAGATGTATATTGCAAAGACGTCCAAGTCATTTGAAAAATAATGAACGATGATCTCTCTCACTTACATGTGGCATCTTAAAAACAAAAACAAAAACAAAAAAACCCGAACTCCTAGATACAGAGAATGAACTGGTGGTTGCCAGAGGTGGGGGCTGGGGTTTGGGCAAAATGGGTAAAAGCAGGGGCGCCTGGGTGGCACAGTCGTTAAGCATCTGCCTTCGGCTCAGGGCGTGATCCCTCCGTTCTGGGATCGAGCCCCGCATTGGGCTCCTCCTCTGGAAGCCTGCTTCTTCCTCTCCCACTCCCCCTGCTTGTGTTCCCTCTCTCGCTGGCTGTCTCTCTCTGTCAAATAAATAAATAAATCTTTAAGAATAAAAAAAAAATGGGTAAAAGCAGTCAAAAGGTATAAACTTCCGGTTATAAGATAAATAAATCCCAGAGATGTACCACACAGCACAGCAACCACAGTTAACAATACTGTATTATATACATGAAAGGTGCTAAGAAAGTAGATCTTAAAAGTGCTCACCATAAGAAAAAAAATTGTAACCATGTGTGGTGATGGGTGTTAACTAACCCAGGTGAGGCAATCATGTCACACACAGCAAATCATTATGTTGTACACCTAAAGAATACAATGTTAAATGTCAATTACAGCTCAACAACAAAAATTAACAGAAAAAAAAATCCCTTCTACGCTCCAAAATGCAAACTATTCACAGAATTCTAGATGAGTGAAATCTCCCTCTTTTAACCTAAAAAAAAAACTGTTTAGAACACTTTTTTCTTGTATTATAGTCAAATTATTACATATCATTTCTCATTTTTAAATTTGCTTTATTTTAGAACCAGCTAGTTCTCATCTCAGTTACTGTGACATCCATCTGTGTTTGACAGAATATAATCTAAGATCAGGCAGTAGTTAATGTTATTTGAAAGGCTGGTCCTTTACCTGCCCTGAGAAAAGACAAATTTTTAAATGGCAAGTTCAAAATGTGTGCAAATAACTCCAAGGAGCCAAACCATAATGGCATTTCATAAAAACACAAATATAAATAAATAAAGGATGATTCCAGGGGATAAAGTAAGAAAGAAGACAATGAACCAGGTAAAAAAAATCAGAGTAGACAGATTAATTCTCCTTGGTGTTTAACAGAAGCAGCCATGATTTACAACTCTTATAAATGGCCAACAGACTTTAAAGGAGAAACAATGAGAATGCACTGCGGTTCTGGCTATGAAATATTTTTATGCCACTCTGATCCCTAAACTTCATCTGACTTTTCCTCTGCAGGGCAGGATGAGAGGCTTATAGAACCGACAAGCCATCAACACCAAAGCCACCCTTGCTCTCACTCTACTCTCTTGCACAGATGTGGAGACCAGGTAACAGGACACCTGGCCGGCCTCCAAACAGCACGGTGGTTTAATGACCAATGGAAGTAGGATTGTGGGGGAGAAGTTGGGGAGAGAGGCCATAAAGTCTAGCTAAAAAGCCTCATGCAGAACAATACAACTGGGAAGCAGCTAGTGGACAGAGCACAGAGCCACCACGAGAAATACAGTTTATTTTAGAAAAAGTAGTAGCATCCACTCATCCAGTGAATATGTGGAGTGCCGACTGCACCCCCGTCCCTGCTGTAGGCACAGGGGATACAACAGCATGCAAAAGAGCCAAAGTCCCCACTCTCATGGAGTTTACGTCCCAGTGAGGGGAGAGGGGAGACAAACACATACATACACATATCAAGTGATGATGAATGCTGCGGGGTGGGGGGGGGGGGGTAAAGCAGGATAACAGGAATGTGCTAGAGGGTTGGGAGAGGGAAGACTATTTTTCTAGGAGGTGCTCATGAGTAGCTTCTCTGAAAGGTGATACTTGAGCAGAGATCGGAAGGAAGAGGTGCGAGCCTCAGGGATATCCATTCCTATTCCATGAAGGCAAGACTCTGTCCTGGGGATTCTGACCTACCACTTTGAACTTTTTTCTGAGAGGTGGTATAGCACAGCAGTCAAGAGCACACACGGAGGCTAGCTGTGTTTGGACACTGGTTCGGCCACTTTTTGCTGGGTTACTTAAGCATTTTACTTCACTCCTCTGTGCTGATTCTTCATTTGTAAAATGGGGATTAGACAAGTTACCATATGTAAAAGTGCCTAGAGACCAATGCACATAGCACATGGCTAATTTTTAGATCATGCTTATTGCTACCATTACTTTGGTCAATCAACAACAGCGACATATCCACTGAACGCCTGCTACCACACTATGCGAGGGCCTGGGCTGACCTGAAGGTCAAGAGCGACAAAGGCCTCTGCTCTCTGAGAGTTTTCACTCCAGTGGAAGAAGACACACAATAAACAAGTACATGAAATGATAATGATGCGTGGCAGTTATCATAAAGGAAACAAATGAGGGGATCTCAGTGTGTGTGCGTGGAGGGGTACTTTACACAGGGTAGAGAGGGAAGGCTTCTCTGAGGAGGTAACATCTAAAAAGGACTAGTCTTGAGGGAGCGGAGGTCAAAGCAATGAGTCTGGGCAGAAGAAATAACAGGTAAAAAAAAAAAAAAAAAAAAGCCCTGAGATAGACCGGTTAGAACATTCAAGGAACAGGGGGAAAGGGCACTGTGCTTGGGAGTAGCTAGCAAAGGAAGAGGGCCGTGGAAAAGGGTCAGAGAGGTGAGCCAGGTATTATTCATGGAACCGGAACTGGATATCTTCTCCAGGAGGCTTCTAGCCAATCATGTGAACAAATGTAAAGTGGCAACTGTGACAGGTGCCACCACGGAGTTGCATGGTGGTAGGAAAAGATTTAATAGGAAGATGTAATCTTTGTCAAGGACAGAAAATCACTTTCTAAAGAAGCTTAAAATGGGATCTGAAGGCTAAGTAGCTGTCAACTGCACGAGAGGAGAAGGAAGAGCGTTCCAGATAATGAGAGCAGCATGTGCAAAGGCCTTGCAAAAAAAAAAAAAAAAAAAAGAAGCAAGCCTGGGGAGTACAGGGAATGAAAAAGGCCAAATTTAGCCCAAAGGGACAGGATGAGAGGAAGAGTGGTACAAACTGAAGCCGGAGAGGTGGAGTGTGGCCAGAGTCCAAGGCTCTTGTGGCAACTAAACTGTTCCAAGCAGCAGGATGACATGTACACATTCTGGAAGGACCGCTCCGGCCACGTGTAGGTTGGGGTGTGGGGGCGGGCCATGGGTTCATGGTGACTGGTGCACAGGAGCGTCACCCGGGCTGGGGCAGGAGATGGTGAGAAGTAGGCAGATCAAGACATGCAGAAGGTAAAAGTTACAAGACGTAGTAAAGGCTTCGATATGGAACATGGAAGAGAGGGAAGGGCCAAAGCTAGCCTTTAGGTTTCAGCAAACGCGCAGTGGAGCCGTTCATTAAGACAGGAACCCCTGGATTATGATGTAGGTCTTGGACCCGTAAAGTCTGAAGGGCCCCTGAGGCATCTAAGAGGAGATGTGAAACAGGTAGGGGATACTGAGTCCAGAGCTCAGAGGAAAGGCCTGGGCAGAAGACAGCCTCCGATTCCTCATACACACAATCCAGCTCGTAAGAGTACTTAGCCGACTGAAATGAGCACTCAGTGAGCAAATGCCTATCATAAGCTTTGCACAGCATCTGGTTCACAGTAAATACTCAGATGGTAGCTTTTAGTATTGATAATGTTATACTGGCTATTGGCTAATTTATGAGCTAGCCCCTTTGACTAAAATTGGCAGAGAAACATACAGCTATTTTCAGTATCAGACTGAAGTCACTTTCCCTTTCCAAGACTCTGCTCCAGGTTCATTAAGAATGCCTCTTACTCTACCTTTGATTCAGTATAAATCAAGTATTTACATATACTCGATATGCAGCTCTATGCAACCAACGAAGTAAGGCAATTTCTGCTTTCAACAAGCTGTGGTCTAGCTAAACAAGACCTACACCACACAAACACAGGGGTACACCCATATACACCCCAATGTACCAGAGATGTCACAAAGTAATATAAACGTCAGCTATATCGTTTGAGAGTGTAGTTGGAATGTGAACCCTACTGTGAGTCCCCAGTCTCTACGAAGAACCATAGTAAGTTTTCAACAAATGTTTAACGACGACAAGCAAATATTCCAAATGACAGTTAAAAGAAGGCCACTTAAAATGCCTGTCATCTCAACAGAATGACCACAGTAATCAAAATGACAGGTCTAGTGGGTGTGACTTCAAAGCCCTGATATAACATCTTTATTCTAAAGATAGCACAGATTTTCAGATGACAAGCACGTTGTGTCTAGTAGGCCCACCCTTATTTGGGGGCATCCAAAATCACAACTGTGTTCTCCAGACAAGAAACAACAAGCCCCATGGTGGTCCACGGAGTTGCCCTGTCCAATGTAGTAGCCACTGGCCACAGGAGACCTCGTAAATTTCAATTAATGAAAATAAAATAAAATTTAAAATCCTGATCTTGTCACGCTAGCCACATCTGGAGAGTTTCGCAGCCCCGGGTGCCTCGTGGCTACCCTCCAGGACATTACAAAATCGAGTATTTCCATCAACCAGAAAATTCTACTGGAACTTTGCGCTGGTCTAGAACAAATTTAAAACACAAACTCTGTTCACCAGTTTGGTAACTTGAACTTTTCACTTTGTAACACATTAAGGATACATGACCCCACAAAGAAAACAGAGTTAGCTGTATGTAGCTCTCATTTTAAGAGTTTCTATTTGCCTCCATCCTGCACAGTTGGATTTAGCCGTGATTGAGACTTTTGTTTTTGTTACACTAAGACTCTCGCAAACGACAGGCATACATAAACCGAATAGTGAGTGTGGATCAGGAGGACCCTTCTGTAATTAACTCAAATACCTGCCTTCTTCCATACCTCATACAACACTGTAAATTACAAAATTCCGCCCTGTCGTGCTTAACCTACAGAACTGGTGCTTGCACTTACTAAACACGGGTCAGTGTGCAGGTCAGAGGCAGCAGGGTGAGTAAACACCGTCAAGGCAGGCGATCGCAGGGGTGGGTGTCAGGAAGGGCACCGTGCGTGCAAGCTGCGATGCTCTCAGCCATGCAGAAAGGTACCCCATGATTCTGAAGGCACCAACGCACACCAGGAAGTCTGCGGGCTGGGGGCTACCAGCACACCGGGGCGCCCAGCCTGGATCCCCCTGGAAAGGTCCACAGCCACCTGTGGTCCCAGGGGAAGGGGCCAGCCCTTTGACACGGAAACACTTCCAGGGGTGGACACAGCAGGGGGGTGGGGGGAGGACAGCGGGGATCCCGAGTGCCTGCAGAGGCAGGAGCCGCGGAAGGACGCGACCCCGGGCCCGGGCAGCCCCTCCCCGGCCCCCGCCCCGCGCGGCCCCGGCCGGGCGGGTTACATAACCCCGCCGGGCGTCCCCCCGCGCCGGGTGAGCTGGGCAGGCGGCGCGGACGGCCCCCGCGGTCCCGGGGCCGCTCCTCCCCCACCCGGCCGGGGGCCCGAGTCGGGCCGGGACAGCGGCCCCCGCCTCCGCCGGGCGCGCGCCGGGCCCTCGGGCTTTCGGTTTCCGGCCCCGGCGCTCACACCACCCCAGAAACCAGCACACAGACACCATAACAAAGGCGGCGACGCGGCGGCAACCCCGGGGTGGGAGCACCGGGGGAGCGCGGCGGGGCTGGCAACCGGCCCGCTCGCCCGGCGGAGGGCACGGCCGCCCGTCCCGGCCGGCGCAGCCCGGGGGCGGGCGGCCGGCGGGAGGCGGGGGGCGCTTTGAGGTGCTACTCACTCTCGTCAGGCAACTGGTCGAGCTCCGCCATCTTGAACGAGCCGCGCCGCTTTTTCAAAGGCTGCCCGCCGCGGTGCATTGTGGGGCGGAGACTGTCTTTGCGAGGGAGGTTCGAATGCGGAGCTCGCTGCCCGCGGCGCGGCGCCGCTCCCGCGGATGTCGGCTGAGGCGGGCCGGCTCCGCCCGCGGCCGCCGGGGAGGGGTGCGGCCGAGCGGGCCTGGCGCCGCGCCCCCCGCCCCCCCGCCCCGGACCTCGGCCCCCCGCCCCGGCCGGCCACGGGCCGGAGGGAGGCGGAGGAGGCCGCGCTGCCAGGCCCGGCGCCGGAGCGCGCGGGGAGCGGCGGAGGCCCGCCAGAGGCCAGCCCGGCTGTCCCGGGCTCGCGGCCGGCGCTGCGGCTGCAGTGGGGGAGGGGGGGCGGAGAGGGGCGGCGGGCTGGGGCGCGGCGGGCAGCCGGCACCTGTGGGCCCGGCCGGCGCTTCCCCGGCGCGCCCGGCCCTCCCTGCCGCGGGGAGCCTGCGGGAGGGCCCTGGCCGGGTCACCGACTTGAGCTCGTCGGCCGGCCGCCGGGCAGCTGCTCTGCTCGCCGCAGGACTTCGTACTGGGTGGGGAGGGCACTCTCGGCCCGGCGACCGGAGTCCGCGGCGGGGCGGCGGGTCCCCTGCCCCAGGTGTTCCGGGGACACCGATGACAGCTCGTCCCGCTGCGGGAGAGATTGCACTGCCCCGTGATAAAGCCACCGTAGCTTGTCAACAGTAACGGACGTTAGTGAGCCCCGAGGCTTCCTCTCCACGAGTTCAGGGGGTCGGGGGGAGAGTGAGGCAAAGACGATACAACACAGGTGAATTCAGGGGACTGGAAGCGCCGACGGGGCAGGCAGGCGAGGCCAGGCTAAGCGCGCTGGAGCGATTGAGAAGCCGGGTTCCGAGTAACAGGGTGGCAGCTTGCATCTGTGCCGTAGAACAAAAATGTGGGCAATGGATTGCGGTGCCACAAGGTTAGAGTCCTGGAGACACGTATGGGTGGTGGCGGGGAGGCTCTTTGGGGCGGGCAGGCAAAAGAGGGGAGAGACCTGTGCACCTGCCCTGGGAGAGGTTCAGAGGGTGCGCTCTGGAGGCCCTAAGGCCCGGTTGCGGTTCTGGCTGCCAGTTGTGTAATCTATAATGCAGGTTTGTTTCTCCTTCTTTTTAAAAAAGATTTATTTATATTTGAGAGAGAGAGCACCAGAGGGAGGGGCAGAGGGAGAGAGAATCTCAAGCAGACTCGCACTGAGCGAGAAGGCCGACGTGGGGCTGGTTTCGGGGCTCCATCTCACCACCTGGAGATCACCACCTGAGCCGAAAAGGAGAGTCAGGGGAGCTTAACTTAGTGGGCCACCCAAGGCGCCTGGTAGGTTTGTTTCTTAAATCTCTGTGCCTCACATTCTTACAGGGGAAAAAGTGCTGTTTAAGTAATTTTAGGCTCTTCTGATAATCTGCATTTTATTTTTTGTTGTTTTTAAAACTTTATTATTTTTTTAAATTCCAGTAGAGTTAGCACAGTGTAATATTAGTTTCAGATGTACAATAGAGTGATTGAACACTTCCATACATCACCCAGTGCTCATCACGACAGGTGCACTCGTTAATCCCCATCACCTATTTCCCCCATTCCCCCACCACCCTCCCCTATGGTGACCGACAGTGTGTATTCTCTAGAGTTAAGAATCTGTTTCTTGGGGCGCCTGGGTGGCACAGCGGTTAAGCGTCTGCCTTCGGCTCAGGGCGTGATCCTGACGTTATGGGATCGAGCCCCCCATCAGGCTCTTCCGCCATGAGCCTGCTTCTTCTTCTCCCACTCCCCTGCTTGTGTTCCCTCTCTCGATGGCTGTCTCTATCTCTGTTGAATAAATAAAATCTTAAAAAAAAAAAAGAATCTGTTTCTTGGTTTGTCTTTTTTTCTTTTTTCCTTTGTTTCTCAAATTCCACATATGAGTGAAATCATATGGTATATGTCTTTCTCTGACCTATTTCACTTAGCATAATACCCTCTAGGTCATCTATGTTGTTGCAAATGGCAAGATTTCATTCCTTTTTACGGCCGAATAATAATCCATCATGTATATATATCACACATGTGCATGGATATATTGTGAGGGCTGCTTCCATACCTTGGCTATTGTGGGTGCTTCTGTAAAAAGTGGGGGTGCAGGTGTCCCTTTGAATTAGTGTTCTTGTATTCTTTGGGTAAATACCCAAGAGTGCAATTACTAGGTTGTAGGCTAGTTCTATTTTAACTTTTTTTTCTCTATTTTTACTTTTTGAGGAACCTCCATACCATTTTCCACAGTGGCTGCACAAGTTTGCATTCCCACCAACCGTGCACGAGGGTTCCCCTTTCTCCGCATCCTCATCAACACCTGTTGTTTCTTGTGTTGTTGAGTCCAGCCATTCTGACAGCTGTGAGGTGGCATCTCATCGTGGTTTTGGTTTGCGTTTCCCTGACGATGAGTGATGTTGAGCACCTTTTCACGTGTCTATTGGCCGTCTGGATGTCTTCTTTGGAGAAATGTCTGTTCATGTCTTCTGCCCATTTTAATAGGATTATTTGGGGTTGGGGTGTTGAGTTGTGTGAGTTCTTTATGTATTTTGGATACTAACCCTTTATCCTCTATGTTATTTGCAAATACCTTCTCCCATTCAGTAGGTTGTCTTTTAGTTTTGTTGATTGTTTCCTTTGCTGTGCAGAAGCTTTTTATTTTGATGAAGTCTAGTTTATTTTGCTTTTATTTCCCTTGCCTCTGGAGACATATCTAGAAAAACACTGCTTTGGCCAATGTCAGAGACATGACTGCCTGTGCTCTCTTCTAGGAGTTTTATGGTTTCCGGTCTCACATTTAGGTCTCAAATCCGTTTTGAGTCTATTTGTGTATGTGGTGTAAGACAATGGTCCAGACCCATTCTTCTGCATGTTGCTGCACAGTTTTCCCAGCACCTTTACTGAAGAGACTGTCTTTTCCCCATTGGATGTTCTTTCCTGCTTTGTTGAAGAGTTGCTGACCGTATAGTTGTGGGTTCATTTCTGGGTTTTCTGTTCTGTTGCATTGATCTGTGTCTGTTTTTGTGCCAGCACCAGACTGTCTCGATGACTACAGCTCTGTAATGTAACATGAAGTCCGGAATCGTGATGCCTCCAGCTTTGCTTTTCCAAGATTGCTTTCACTCTTTGGGGCCTTTTGTGCTTCCACACAAATTTTAGGATTGTTTCTTCTAGTTCTGTGAAAAATGCTGGTGGTATTTTGGTAGGGATTGCATTAAATGTGTAGATTGCTTTGGGTAGTAGAGACATTTTAGCAATATTTATTCTTCCGATCCATGAGCATGGAATGTCTTTCCATTTCTTTGTGTTGTCTTCAGTTTCTTTCATCAGTGTTCTGTAGTTTTCAGAGTACAGATCTTTCACCTCCTTGGTTTGGTTTACTCCTAGGTGTTTTATTGTTTTTGGTGTGTTTGTGAATGGGATTGTTTCCTTACTTTCTCTTTCTGCTGCTTCTTTGTTAGTGTTCAGAAATGCAACAGATTTCTGCACATTGATTTTTGTACCCTGTGACTTTACTGAATTTCTCAGTTGAAGCAGTTTTTGGGTGGAGTCTTTCAGGTTTTCTAATAGATAGTTGATAATCTGCATTTTAAACAAAAACCCTCGGGGCACCCGGGTGGCACAGCGGTTAAGCGTCTGCCTTCGGCTCAGGGCGTGATCCCGGCGTTATGGGATCGAGCCCCACATCAGGCTCCTCAGCTAAGAGCCTGCTTCTTCCTCTCCCACTCCCCCTGCTTGTGTTCCCTCTCTCGCTGGCTGTCTCTATCTCTGTCGAATAAATAAATTAAAAAAAAAAAAAAAAAAAACAAAAACCCTAAATGAGTCTTCTCACACTCTGAAGACCGAAGCTGTCTCCCAGACCCACACCTACTACGTATTAACTGTGGGACTGCCAGCAACGCACGAAACTGTGATTTTCAGTGAGGTTCTTTATTGGGTATTTATGAGAGTTTAAGTCATTGGCTTACTTGATTCTCTCAACAACCTGGAAACTTGCGCAAGGACATCGACCAGGTGAGAGAATCAGGAACCTGGCCCCCTCTCCCTGCCTAAGTTTCTCCCTCTGTGGTGTGACAATGACACATCCATCACAAGGCTATTAAATTGTGTATTCCAACTTAAAATGACGTATAAGAGGGGCACCTGGGTGGCTCAGTTGTTAAGCATCTGACTCTTGGTTTTGGCTCAGGTCATGATCTGTGTCCTGAGATCGAGCCCTGTGTTGGGCTTTGTGCTGAGTGTGGAACCTGGTTGAGAGTCTCTTTCTCCCTCCCCCTCTCCCCGCCCCCCCACTCTCATGCTCCCTCTCTCTCAAAAAAAAAAAAAAAAAAAAGGAGGGAAATTCTCAAATATGCTATAACATGGATAAACTTTGAAGACATTATGCTGAATAAAATAAGCCGGTCACAGACAGACAAATATTGTAAGGATTGCACTTGTGTGAGGTACCTAGAGCAGTCGCGTTCATAGAGACAGAAAATAGAGCAGGGGTTCCCAGGGGGAGTTAGTGTGTGGCGGGTGCCGAGTTTCAGTTTGGAACGACGAAACAGTTCTGGAGATGGATGTGGGCATGTTTGCAGAGATGTGTGAATGAACATAGTGCCACCGAACCCTACCCTTCAAAATGGTGAAAATGGGGGCACCCGGCTGACTCAGTCAGTGGAACGTGCAACTCGTGGTCTCAGGGGTTTTAAGTTCAAGCCCACGTTCAGTGTAGAGATGACCCAAAATCTTTTAAAAAATAGCTAAAATGGTAAATTGTATATTGTGTATGTTTTACCACAGTAAAGAAATGCCATGTTGCACAGACAGTACACATAGTAGGATTCCACTTACAAATATGTATAAACTAAAATCCAGAACAAGACCTATCCACCCGTGGCTATCCCTGGGTAGTGGGATTATGTGTGATTTTTATTTTCTTTATGTCTGTATTTACCACTTTCCTACAGTAAAATTTTTATTTTTCTTAAAGATGTATTTAGAGAGAGTGAGAGCGTGGGGGAGAGGGGCAGAAGGAGAGTCAGAGGATCCCAAGCAGACTCTGCGCTGAGTGTGAAGCCTGACGCAGGGCTTGATCTCACGACCCTGAGGTCACGACCTGTGCCAAAGGCAGATACCCAACGGACTGAGCCACCCAGTCGCTCCAACTGAAAACCTTTGGGAGTCACTTTTTACAGAATGCTTTTCTAAAAGCCACTTAATGAAAACGCAAAGTCAAAGACACTCTGCTGGGCAATTTTCAATGATAGCGGCAAACCAAAGACCAAAGAAAAGAGAAAACAATATCCAAACGCTCTCCTTTCCACTCTGTCTTTTCGCCAAGCATGCTCCTTACTACTTTGCACACTATACTGGAAAGAGAAGCCACCTCTCCCGCCGGAACCAAGTGACTGCAGGGAGATGCAAATTGCATCCTTGACCACTCCTGTTTCTTTAGAATGACCCCTAGGAGGGTCATCAAGTACCTGTTTCTCCTGAGACCCAGGTCAAGTATCGTTTGGTTCAAACAAAATGGCACAAAGCAGAAGGCATCATTAAACCTATTTCCCGGGGCTCTACTGAGAAGTCCGTGGCTTCACTGAGCTAGAACACTGGGCTCACATCCCGGCACGTCGGACCAGCTCCCTGCGCCCCCCCGCCCCCGTCTCCCCTTTCCCTAAGTTGTACCCAGAACCAACTAAATGTTGTCTGTTGTATTTCTGAGGCACGACTTCTAAAGTCTGTGCTCAGCAAAATTTACTAGTGTACCGCAGGTGATCTGTAAGTACTTTGTTTTGGTTGAGATTCCCTTTTCCAAAATGTGTCAGAACTCTGCTTCGCTCGTGGATAATCCTCTTCGTTGCTGAGTAAATACCGACCGTATCCATTATTCCCTGTACCCTTTTAGTAGATATTTCTAGTAGAATTAAGTAAAATCGGGGCGCCTGGGTGGCACAGCGGTTGGGCGTCTGCCTTCGGCTCAGGGCGTGATCCCGGAGTTATGGGATCGAGCCCCACATCGGGCTCCTCCGCTATGAGCCTGCTTCTTCCTCTCCCACTCCCCCTGCTTGTGTTCCCTGTCTCGCTGGCTGTCTCTATCTCTGTCAAATAAATAAAATCTTGAAAAAAAAAAATTAAGTAAAATCGTGTTGTAATACATTTGATTATCCAATTACGAGCACCCCGCTCTCTCTCCCCCTGCAGGCTCGGGCCCAGGGCTCCTCCAGCCCGTCTCCCCACCTAGCCTCTCCCGCAGAGTAGCCAGATGTCTGAGCCCAAGAGCAGAAGCTCCCAGGAAGCTGGAACTGCCCAGCGTCCCTTCTGCTGCATTTTCTTGGTTAAAGTGCCCCGCGGGTCAGCGCAGGTGCCAGATGAGGGGAGTGCAAACCGGGAGGCATGGTTCGCTGGAGGCCGGCGGTGTAAGCGACTACCACAGTGCCTTGGACAAGTAACTGGCTTTACCTCTCTAGGCCTCATTTGCTTGTGTTAAAAGATGGTTATAAGGTAACTTACTTGATTAGGTTGTAATGCCAATGGAGAGAAATAGCCGATTCAGAACAAAGCTGGCCCAGAGGTCTTAAAATGATCTCCTCAGTCTTTTTTTTTTTTTTTAATTTTTTTAAAGATTTATGTATTGGGGCACCTGGGTGGCTCAGTCAGTTAAGCGTCTGCCTTCTGCTGGGGTCATGTTTCTGGGATCCTGGGATCGGGGCCCGCATCAGGCTCCTGGCTCAGCGGGGAGCCTGCTTCTCCCTCTCCCTCTCCCTGCCGCTCCCCCTGCTTGGGCTCTCTCTCCATCAAATAAGTAAACAAAATCTCTTAAAAATAAAGAAATAAACAAACTAATAAATAATAAATATTTATTTGAGAGAGAGTGTGTGCTGAGTGTGGAGGCCAACGTGGGGCTTGATTTCAGGTACCTGAGATCAGGACCAGAGCTGAAATCAAGGATCATATGCTCAACGAACTGAGCCACCCAGGCGCCCCTAAGGTGATGGATTTTTAAAAAGTTCTTCCAGAAGACTAGGATGCAAAATTATACTTACAGTAGGGTTACAACCAGAACATTCTGTATAGAAAACAGACCAGAAAGAAATGCACCAAAATGTGAGTAGCAGCTCGCTTTGGTTGTTTGCTCATTATTTGGTAATTATTGGTTATTTATTTTTTTCCCTTTCTTCTGGCCCATTCGATTTTAAGCCTTAGACTACCTGCCTGCCTGTGACAATGGTTATTTTACATTTATATGATAAAATTAACAGAATACCCACTACATATTAGTCACTAGTTAGTACCACTTGCATTTTTCTCCCTTGATCTCACAACCTGTTGAGAGAAGCACCGTGATTATCCCTCATTTTACTAACGTTCCAGGAGTTTAGGAAATTTTCCAGGATCACCCAGCCAGTAAGCTGCTGCCCCCTCGCCCCAGAGTGATGGTGGCATGTCCAGTCTGTCAACAGAAGGAGCACCAAGCTTCACAAAGGCTATTTCAGCGAAGTTTCCACATGATGCCTGTTTATTAATTTAAAAATATAAGAACTGCTAACATTGAAGAGTGGCACAAGGATTTTGTTAGTTACTCCCAGCTTTTTCATACAATTTTCTGTTTGAATGGACTACTTTGCCTTTTTCACATAAAAGCAGTGAGTCACGCATCAAATTCGACTGCATCGATAGTGAACTTGTCTCTGGATCATGATAGAATTATTTGGCCTGTAGCAACTGCCAGGGATCCATGATCAAGAACTTATGTCATTGAGCCTCTGCGCATTTTCTCTGCCGGCGTAAATCCTCTGTACATTTCAAGACCGGGCTCCTATGTTCCATGGTCCTTTCCAGAATCACTCCAGCGAGTCTTTCAATTTCCCTTCCTCTGCATCCCAAAGACACAGTAGCCTTGAGCCAACAATTTGCTGCTTGATCATATATTGCCTCTGGTTGATTCAATATATATATGTATATATATTTAAGACTTACTTATTTTAGGAGAGAGAGCAGGGGGAGAGAGAGAGAATCTCAAGTAGACTCCCTACCCAGCAGGAAGCCCAGTGTGGGGCTCGATCTCACAACCCTGAGATCATGACCTGAGCCAGATCCAAGTTCTGGGTTCTCAGCCCCCTGGGCCCCCAGGTGCCCCAACTAATATTTATTACATGCATCTTGTGCGCGGGACGGAGTGCCGTCCAGTGGCTTCTTGAGAGGGAAGCTTGCACGTTGGTTCCAAGTATTCTTGGATTCCTGGTGTCACGTACCTAAGTGAACACAGAGCGGATATTAATAACTAACTATTGGTGCATCCCTCGTGCCCACCCCTGGTCCTGGAACTTGTTCTTTCTCCTACGACCTTAGCTCCTGGGTTCTAACCCTCCCCCTGGGCCTCTGTGTTCAGCAGCCGTGTCTCATCTCCATTGATCACCAGCCTTCTAATGTCCTCAAGGTTAACTAGCGCCTCCTCCACCTCCTTCGTGTGTGATTCTAATTCCTCTTCTAAAGCATAATTCCCTCCCAAACCATGTATATGCATTTTTGTCTATATTTAGCTTTTGGCTTTCTTCTTTTTTTTAAGATTTTATTTTTTTAAGGTTTATTTATTTATTTGAGAGAGCGCACAGGAGCAGGAGGAGGGGCAGAGGGAGAGGGAGAAGCAGACTCCCTGCCGAGCAGGGAGCCTGAATTGGGCTCGAACCCAGGATCTGATCATGACCTGAGCCGAAGGCAGACCCTTAACCAACTGAGCCACCCAGGTGCCTCTAAAGATTTTATTTTTAAGTAATGTCTACACCCAACGTGGGGCTTGAACTCACAACCCCGAGATCAAGAGTCCTGTGCTTTACTGACTGAGGCAGCCAGGTGCCCTTAGCTCTTGGCTTTTTGTTCCCCTCTCCTCCTCTGTTTTCATGTTGTGTCTCAATTGCTCCTCCCCTGTTGCTTTCCTCTGAGGGGAAACACACGAACTCTCTCTCTCTCTTCCTGCCCCCCTCATACACTTACACACTCTCATTGAACTTTCTTTCCAATGAAGTAAATCTTTTAAAGTCCTTTATATATTGAGAGCTCTTAACTGTCTCAGTCATTCCTTTCTAAGTAATAGAATAACCCGACTCAAATGACTTTGAACAATAAGATATGGTGTGTCTTCAGGCTGGGGGTCATGCAGTTTGGGGAAGTTACCAGGGCCCTGGGTCCCTCCCCTCTCCGCCGCCCGCCTTCCTCAGCCCATCAGCTCGTCCTGGAGAAGGAGAGAGCTGTTCTCACAGTGACTGATGGTTACTGTGTCTACACATCCAGACATCAGAAAGCCCAGGGGAAGGAGCCACCTTCTTCCACCTCACCTCAGTGAGGACCTCTTTTCCAAAAGCCCCTGGCAGACTTCCCCTCAAGCCTCATGGGCCAGAATTGGGCCACATGCTTTGTCCTAACCTGTGTGCCAGCAAGGGGCATGGGGCCACCATGGTTGGCTTAGATCAGTGCTGTTGGGTTATCAACCACCTGCCTCGTGTGCATGGAATCACCTGGGGAGCTTTAAACACCACTGACGCCTGATGTCCCCCACCTCACGGTCTGCTTCTGTTGGGCTGGGATGTGCCCTGGGCATGAGGATTTTAAAAATCCCTCATGCGTAGCCAAGATTTAGTACCACTGTCTTAGATTCCTCAGGATTCACCCTGAGTATGAGTTGAGCGTAGAGGAGTGGGGAAGGGGTGGATAGCAGGGGAAAAAGTGGGGTGTGGAAGATGAGGAACAGTTGTTGGACTGGCCAAGAAAAATAAAAATCACCTCCCTAAAAGCAAAGTATGTCCATTTATTCTTCATTTCCTCTTTTGGGAAACATTTATTGGGCTGCCACAATGTTCAGGAGATGAGAAATCAAAGGGCGCTATTAGGGAAGGAGGAAAGCTTATAGGTTAGAAAAAATAGAAGAAGTTTACTCCTCTGGGTAGACACAACCCCAAGTCGTGGAGCTTGATTAGGGAAGAGGAGGCTGGATTTCAGCCTTCATTCACTGCCCCCCTTCCCCCGGGCTGGGCATTCTTGTGCAGTGTACAAACTCATTAACCGTACAAGGAGGACTGAAGAATACAAAGACAAACAGAACATGGGTCCTGCCTGCTAGGATCAGTGTAAAAGAGAAACACACGGGCAAGCATACCAACTGCTTTTGAGAGTCTGTCAAGTTTATCCGAGGTGGCCAAAGTCAGCACAGGGCATCTAAAAGTTCGATCATTAGAATAAATTGTTATGGCTTTTCAGGAGACAAATGCTTGTAATTTGGTTAGTCTATTTTCTAAGTAGGAGAGCAAATAAATCGTGCATATTCTTACATAATGCCATCCTGCTAGCACTCATTATAAAGTTACTTGTCTTTAGAAATGTTTTTCTTTTAAAAACACACACATTCTCACAGTATTGTGTCACTTTCTTTCTCCTGCTCCAAGAGTCCCCTTCAGGCGTGCATTTTTAGCCAAGAAGAGCCTGTGGTGCTCTGCGCCCAGAGCCAATGAGCCCCAGGCATGCGCCTCCCACTGCACGAGCTCTCAGCCAATGAAAGTCCTGCATTCTCCCTGGCTGGGTGGGTTCTGGAAAGAGGCTCATTGCTCTGTGGTTTCTCTTTCTGCATCTGTTTTTTTCTGGCTGCTGGTTCTGACCCACAATGGCCGGCTTCAGAAGTAATGGGGCTGGACCCGTGGCGGTATAACAAAGGGGAAGTATCCTGTTGGATTGCAACAGAGACTGAAGGGGCCCTCAAGGTAGCCTCTGGGTAGGGAAGATGAGCAGGGGGTAAGGACTGCGGAGTCCTCGGCCTCGGGCAAGGAGATCATAAACAGCCGCAGTCCAAGGAGCTGGCAGGAAGGAACTGTTTGCAGCATGTCCATGACCTCAGGGGGTGTGGAGAGCAAGGCCCAAGCAATCGCAGGTGGCTAAAGCCCCATACACAAGTGGGGGCTTCCCCCAGCAGGGAGCACGCCCAGAAATGATCTGTCCAACGCTCTTATTCGCAGGAATGCTAAACAGAAAATGCACGCTCTTTTCAGGGTAGCAAGAATCAGTTGGCTAGTTAAGAGTCTGAAGAAAGAGGAGGAGGGAGAGGAGGAGGAGGAGTCCTCGAAGGGTGCAGAGAAGCGGAGTTCTGACAGGGATTGAGGGAGCTGGTGAGGAAATCTGAAAAACCAGGTCAGCCTCGCGGCCGGGGCGGCCCGAGCTCCAGCACATCACAGCCAGGTTTGTTAACATCGAGCCGAGGGACCTTAGGGGGGAGGAAGACGGGGCCACTCGAGCAGTCCTGGTTCGGCCAGCGCCTCAAGTGTGCCATGGAAAGGATTTTCACACTGGCTGGGAGGCTGGACTAGATCTGGGATCCTTCAACCTTTTGGGGTCAGGTGCCCCCCGAGAACCCAAAGAAAGGTAAAGACCCTTCTTTTCCTCTGAAAAACTCCTATGTCCATTGGTTACTTATGGCAGCACAATAAATCACCTCAAGGACTTTGTGTATTACATGTAGGCTATATAGTGTATTGATTATATGTTACATGGTTTATGTATTATGCATAGTATCTTATCGCACAGTTTCTGCGGGTCGGATTCGGAAGCAGCTTAGCTGGGTGTTTCTGGCTCGTGATTCTGGGTGATTCATGGAAAGGGAAGTCATGATTTGACCAGGGATGCAGTGGCTTTCAATGGGGGGGGGGGTGTGACTCTGTACCCTGGGGACATTGGTGATTGTCACCAAGCGGTGCGTATGGGTGCTCTTGGCATCAGTGGGTGAAGGCCAGGGGTGCTGTTAAACCTGCAGGGCCCAGGAGAGCCACCCTCTGTCCCGCAGAAAAATTATCCAGCCCCAAATGTTTGTAGTGCCAAGGCTGAGAACCCTGATCCACAGGCCCGCCTGGGTCAGGTGGATCTCCTTCCGAGAGGCTTGCTCCTGCGGCCACCGAGGCTGCCGGCGTCCTCGCGACCTGGCCTCTGGCTTCCCCCAGAGCGAACTGAGAGAGGGGGCAAGGAGACAGCCACACTGCCTTTTAGGCCCTATTTTTCTAGAAGCAATTCACCAAATGCCGCCTACGTCAAAGGGAAGACAAAGTAGCTCTTGCTGTTCGAGGGGAAAATGATCAAAGAATTCGTGGACAAGTTTTAAAACCAACACACCCACACACAACGGGAGTTTCCATGTTAAAGTTGAGATGACCCAGATCTCTCGGGAGGTCCACGGAATCCCTGCGTTAAATACCCCGAGGCCTCGACCAGCCCCAACAACAGATGTGCTCTCACAACCTGTGAGCAGGAAATCCGTGAGGACAGGTAAAAATGCCAAAACCAACCCCTGAGGGCCCTCCTCCAGCCTTGGCTGAAGCCCTGGCTTCCACTGCCGTCCCCTCCCTCCCCGGCTTCTGTGTTTCCAGCCAAGATCCTCGCCATTCACCGTGTGGCTCGGTTTTCTTCTAAAGCAGCAGAGGCGCTGAGCCCCTGGCGTTTGCGGATCCACGGCTGAGGCTTCCAGACGGCCCTCCCGGCTGACGCGGGGCCAGCAGGCCTGCCCCTGTGGCTAGGAGGCGGTTCTCAGGGTCTGGGCCCAGAGCCACTCACCCGTCGTCTGACGCCTTATTTCATTTCAGCCCCGTGACTTACTTGCTTTCCACGAAATACAAACTATTTCCAAGACTTTAAAAAATATATATTTTATTTATTTATTTGAGAGAGAGACAGCACGATTGGGGTGGGGAGGAGCAGCAGGCAGAGGGAGACGCAGACTCCCCGCTGAGCAAGGAGCTCGACGTGGGGCCTGATCCCAGAACCCTGGGATCATGACCCGAGCTAAGGGAGCCGAAATGAGCTGAAGGCAGACGCTTAACCGACTGGGCCACACAGGTGCCCCTCAAGATTTTCTACAAAATCATTTCTTTCTTTCTTTCCAAGATTTGATTTTTAAGTCATCTCTATACCCAGTGGGGGGCTCGAACTCACGACCCCGAGATCTAGAGTCGCACGCTCCGCTGACCGAGCCAGCCCGGTGCCCCCGAAATCATTTCTTGCTAAGGATTTTCTCTTCAAAATGGAGAGGGAGGTGCTTCCAGGCTTCAGGAGGTAAGAAGGCTTCCTCCGTCTGGTGGCAGGAGAGTTGGTTACCTGCCCTGGGAATGCCTCAGCTGAGCACCTGGGGCAAAATGCCAACAGAGCAGAGGGATTTAAACACACTGGGTCCAAGGTCTTTCCTGGCCCGGAGATGGGGAGATGGCCGACCCCCCCCCCCCCGACCCCCCGTCACCTTTGGCCCCAGCAGGGGCCGTGGAGAGAAGGGACTGGCTCAGGCACTGCCGCCCATCACCCAGCGACCCGGCATCCATGGGAGGCACCGGCCAAGTGGCGTGTCTGTGGACGGGCCTCCCTCCATGGCCCGGAGCTGGGGGCGCGGCTGAAAATGGACAAGGGGTCCACTGCTGGAGACCCAGGTGCCACCGCTGTCTCTCACACCAAGAGTCAAAGCCCTGTGTCCTTGCTGCGGGGCTCAGCCACTGCCCCTGGGTGCACCCAGGGCCCAGAGGGGTCACTGGACACACAGCACCCCTAAAAGGGGACAGACTGTGTTTTAAACCACCTTCTCAGGGGGGCATCTAGGATGGGCACTTGTGAAGGGGGCTCTGCTGGGGACCCCATCCTGGACATCCTACTGCTCGGGCCCTGCACACCCTCGGCCAGGCTGGGCCTCAGGCTTCTCCCCTCCACGGGAGCCTCCATCTGCCTCCCCCCACCGTCTACGGCCCCTTGGGGGCTGAGGAGTTGGCTCAGAGGGCCCTGCCTCCCTCTTTCTTGCTCCTCTTAAGGGCAAACAAATACACCCAATGTCTTGCCGATCATTACGCGAGCGGTACTGTTGACAGGGCCCATGTGGGGAAGTTCCCTCGGCCCCAGAAGCTCGCCTGTCTTACAGTGGGGACCCGCCCCTGTGCAGCTGTCCCTAACCCCAAATGAGCCAAAGAGCTCACCGATTCGCTCCCCTCGTGGTCCACCCAACTTCCCAGTCAGAAGAACCAGCCAGTCCTGCGGAAGTGCAGAAGAATCTGTCCAGTGGGCAGGGAGACCCCACCCGGGCGTGAGGCCTGGAGGAAGTGCTGTGGGGGCACCGAGGCTGGCGGCCATCCTTCGGGCACGTGCACTGGGGAGTAAGGGCCAGGAGCGTCTTGGAGAGGCAGCCCTGGCCGGTGCAGAGGCGCCTGGGGGGCCAGCAGATGGATGCCAGGCCCGGGAACCCCAGCAGAGAGCCACCATGGTGCCCGCAGGCCCCCCCACAGTGACTTGTCTGGGGCCTGCCCTGGGGAAAACTCAGGAAAGATGGGGGGTGGGGTCACCCAGGACCAGGGCTCGTCTATGGTCCGTAGCAGGGATAAGGAGAGTGCGGCCAGAAAGCAGAATCCCGAACTGTGTTAAAAACATTCATCGAGGGGCGCCTGGGTGGCTCAGTTGGTTAAGCATCAGCCTTCGGCTCAGGTCATGATCTCAGGGTCCTGGGATCGAGCCCCACATCGCGCTCCCTGCTCAGTGGGGAGCCTGCTTCTCCTCTCCCTCTGCCCCTGCTTGTGCTCTGTCAAATAGATAAATAAAATCTTAGAAAAAAAAAGTCATCGTTTCTGTGACCTGATTGTAAAGGCTTCTTGTGAAAAAAAGAAACAAACAAACAAAAAATGTGAAAAACCCAAAAGAGAGAAATCCCTGCTTTTTCATGTGCTTTTCTTCTTCATCAGTTTTTCTAGGCGTGTATCTTTTAAATTTTTTTCCTCACAGAATTGCATCATGCTGCATGATGCAGATTTTTAAAATGTAAGACACGGTATTGAAGAAATTTTTTTTTTTTTTTTAAAGATTTTTTATTTTATTATTTGACAGAGATAGAGACAGCCAGCAAGAGAGGGAACACAAGCAGGGGGAGTGGGAGAGGAAGAAGCAGGCTCATAGCGGGGGAGCCTGATGTGGGGCTCGATCCCATAACGCCGGGATCACGCCCTGATCCAAAGGCAGACGCTTAACCGCTGTGCCACCCAGGCGCCCCGGTATTGAAGAAATTTTTAAATGAATTTCAATTTTATTAGAATTAATACACGTCGATGGGCCGACAAGCAAGGGCAATGGTTGAAATGTTGGAACGCAGTAACCGCACCAGGCGCCGATCTAAGAACTTCACGCCTATTAACTTGTGAAAACGAGATAAAAGAGACCCGTCTGTCCTTGGAACGACTCCAGCAGCAGGTGCCGCAGGCCCCACTTTCCAGATGAAGGAGACGAGGTGCACAGAGGTCAGTGAGCTGCCCCAGGGCTCACAGGTGGTCGAGCCAGGATCCAAGCCCAGGCAGCCTGGTGGGGACCATGCTCACCCCCAGGCGAGGGCTTGGGAGCTCCCTAGGTCAGGCCCCCCCACTGTCAAGCAACGAGAGGGTCCGCGCCAGGTCAGAATAACTCCTGCGTTTGCCCAAAGCCACTGCCTGGGAGCCCAGGGGAAGGAAACAGGGGGCTCGGGAAGGAAACAGAGGGCTCGGGCTCTGCAGGGAAACAGGAAAGGGGAGGGGGAGAGTCAGGAGCCTGTCTTTTCTCCCCCTTGAGGTGGGGTCATGTGGATTCTCTGGAAATCTGCCGGATACCTCTGTCGCCTTTGGTGACTCCCACGCGCTCATGACGCCTAGTCCAACCTGGCCACCCATGCTGGGTGTGCGTAATGACGGCTCCGCTCTGCTCTTCGCCGCTGAAGACAGAGGCCGTTAGGACTGCTTAATCCATTGGTATTTAAAAATCAACTGTAGGGGCGTCTGGGTGGCTCAGTCAGTGGAACGTCCGACCCTTGATCTGAACTCAGGTCTTGATCTCAGGGTCATGAGTTCAAGTGCTGCGTTGGGCGCCATGCTGCGTGTGGAGCGTACTTAAAAAATATCAAAAAGATTAAAAATCAGCTGTATTGAGGGGTCCTTAGTTACGATAAACTGCACCTATTTAAAGTGTGCAGCTCAGTGACTATGATGCCACAACTGGGGTACACAGCATCTCCATCACCCCCAGAAGCTGCTTTGGAGGCGCAATAATTCTTTCTTTGTACACTGGTCTAGACTGAGCCCTGGTCATCAGCCGCAGGCCTTGGGGTGGGTGAGGAGGGCTGTCACTTGGTCCACCCATCCAGCAGGATCTGTGTAGGGGTCAGGCAATGAAAGACATGTCTAGAGCTTAGCCCTGACACGTACGTAGCTGTACGGCCTTGGGCAAGTCACTCAGCCACACTGGGCCTCAGTTTCCCAGGTTGGTGCGAGGGTAAAATTAAATGGTGTGCAGTTGGACTGAAGTTCTGAAGGAGACTTCACAACACAGCGGGCATGCAGAGGGAACCGTCTGAGAAGAGTCCTGCGACTCTTAGAACCTCCAGCCAAGTAAGGGGTCAGTGCGTGGAGAGAAGTTGAAATTGTTTGAATCTCAGAGTCGTCGTGGGGGGTGAAAGGCCGTCTGTCTTTACGGAAGAGTCACACGGCCTGCCTGCAGGCTGCTCTTCCAGGGGCAGGAGAAAGATGCCCTTGCCGAACTACGTTATTTTATTTTTTTAAAGATTTTATTTATTTGTGAGTGCGAGAGCACGAGAGAGAGAGAGAGAGAGAGAGAGAGAGAGAGAGAAGGAGCAGGAGGAGGGGCAGAGAGAGAGGGAGAAGCAGGCTCCCCGCTGAGCAGGGAGCCGGATGCCATGTGGGGCTCAATCCCAGGACCCCGGGATCATGACCTGAGCCAAAGTCAGACGCTTAACCCACTGAGCCACCCAGGCGCCCCTCACTGAACTATTTTATTTTTTTATTTTATACTTGATTTCATTTTATTTATTTTTAAAGAGGCTCCACGCCCAACATGGGGTGGGGGTGGGGCTGAAACTCACAGCCTTCAGATCAAGAGTCACATGCTCCCTCTATGGAGCCAGCCAGGCGCCCCTGCCAGCTGAATACTTTTGAAAGGGCAGCAGGAGACATAAATGGTTTTGATCACCTGTTGTGTGCGTTGGACATAACGTTGATAGGATGTGTTGTGTCAAGTGTCTGTTAGCTTGGCGGGGTGTCAGATGCGTTCCCTTGGTTGTCACCGCAGGCCAGCTGCCTGGAGCCTGTCCCTGGTCCCTGCGCAGGGCTGGTGCTGGAGGTGCCTGGGAAGACCCCGCTGCGGCTCCCTTGGGGCTCCATCCTGCCCCCAGAAAGTCCCCAGCCCCGCCCAGATGTCGTCACAGTCCGTTCCTGCCGTGCCCATGGCTGGCCGCCGCAGTGGCCCAGGATCACCACCAGTATAACGTGGAAACCAGGCACTGCTCAGCCAAAGGGTTTCCACTCCCGACCAGCAGGGCAGGACCATCCGCAGGGCAAGGACATGGGGGCTCCCAGCAAAAAACCAAGCTAAAGAGGGAAACAGAAGCTTAGTTGTGCCAGGGGTGTCTGGCAGTGACCTTGGCAATGTCATGGAAGCCCAACGGTTGTGCGAGGTCAGAACCAAGGACCGCCACGCAGCCTGTTCTGAGCTCTGTCTCTATTTCTGTGGTTTACAACCTCACCAAAGTCACAGCTAGGACAGCCGAGGGAGACTTGGTGATTCTCCAGAGCTGTGGTCTGGGGAGCGCTGCACCCACGGGCCCACTCCCAGGGAGGGGCGCGCACGCAGCCACCATGCTCCGCCGCGTGTTCCTCGCTGCGAGAACCCACCTCGCCCTCACACGGGCTGCAAACCCCGGTCATTCCCGTCCAACCTCCTTGTAGCCGGGGCCCGGGCCTGGCTCCCCACCCCGGCCACCGAGATCAGTCTCCTGGGAGCCATGGAGAAAAGTCGTTGCTTTTTGTGTTTTGGGTTTTTTCCTGTTAAAAAGAGACGGATGAGGGGGAAACCCTCTCCTTTCCTGCTTTTGCATAGGGGGATGTTAGGGGTCTAGCTGCCATCTTGGCCCAGTGAAGAGGAAGCCGAGAGAAATGCGGGGCGGAGTTCATCCAGGCACCGCCCACTTCCTGATACAGACAAGAGCTGACGTCAGGGGCGCGGTCCTCCTCTCGCAGCCGAAAGCTGCTGGGCCACGGAGGATTCACCGTCTGCCAGGAAGCCTCTTCTGAGTCCGCACACCCAGCGCAGGACGCCGTGAACTAGAGCCCGGTCTCCTCATCGTGCTGATGTCCGCTCGGGTCCTCACCTTCCTTCAGTGACTGGTCAGAAGCAGAGAGAGAGGCCAAGGCAGCTGGAACATAGGTCTCGAAGCCACGCTGGGCTGGCTCTGGGGGAGTTTGTGCAAAGGGCAGTCTGCAAAGATGGGGGCTGACAGGTAAGAAATATCACGCTGGAAAAAACAGCTCAATCCTTTATTTTTTTTTTTTTAAAGATTTTATTTATTTGTCAGCGAGAGAGAGAGGGAGCACGGGTGGGGGGCAGAGGGAGAAGCAGGCTCCCCGCTGAGCAAGGAGCCCGATGCGGGGCTTGATCCCACGACCCTGGGATCATGACCTGAGCCGAAGGCAGACACTTCACGGACGGAGCCACCCAGGCGCCCCCAAACCAGCTCAGTCCTAACCTGCATTGGGCCCTTGGGTGGTGTCTGCTGCTTCTGTGAGCCCCAGTTCCCACATCTGTCGACTTCACACTGGGTCGTCCCCACGTTCTCGCTGGCACGTGTGGCTGATGACTTCCGACCCGGCCTTCCACAGCATCAAAATGCAGCCCATCCACCAGGACTGGTCCCGACCAGCGGCTGGTGAGCTAAGAAGCCAGCTTTCTTCTTTCATTCTGGCAAAGAGAGCAGGAGAGCCAGGGTGCCCGGGACACCGAGGACCTGCCACCTGCCTGTTATCACCCCCCCCCCCCCCCCGGTCAGCACTCAGTCTCCTGGGTCGTCCCTGGCACCGCTCCAGTCTTCACTGCCTGCTAGCTCTGTAGTTTGGGCTCTTGCTGGTTCAGAGAAACAAAATCGTCTAAACAGTGTATTTCTGGAATGCCTGTAAAGTGCTAGGCAGACACACGGATCACAACAACTCAAAGCTTTGTTCCTGGCTCCAAACCAAAGCTGCACACTGGCTTATTGAAATCTAAAGGCCCAGCCTGGTGCCTGGGTGAGCACCGCATGGCTAAAATTAGCCCGGCCATCTGCTGAAGCCGCAGCTGGGCTATTCTGAGCCCCAGCAGGCCCGCCTGGAAGTGGGGCTGGGCCTTGGCGGGGGCACTGTTGGAGTCTGGTCCCTTCAGACCGAGTGGATAATGGGGGGCTGCCGGGGGGCATGGGAGGACGAGGCCACACTGGGCAGGAAGGCCAGTGCCCTGGCGAGGTCTCATGAGGGATTGGAGGGGGGCACATGCCCCCTTTTCAGCCCTGGGCTCTTCTTCCCGAGACTGTCCAGCTCCCCCATCCCAAGCACAAGATTGGTTTCTTTGTCCCGGTCCCTCATTTCCCCCTTTTCATCTGGGGTTTCCTGTTTGGACTCATACCCCGGCTATGGCGGGAATTTATGGAGGGCATATCAAGGTCAGGGGCCACACGAAGTATTTTGCAGGGATTAGCACACACATTCTTAAGACAACTCAGAGGGGGGGGCGCCTCAGCTGGCTCAGTGGGTAGAGCGTGTGGCTCTTGACCTCGGGGTTGTGAGGTCGAGCCCCACGCTGGGTGTAGAGATGACTTAAAAATAAAATCTTCAAACGGACAAACAACTCAAAGAAGTAGGTATGAAAAAACTTCAGGGATCGTGAATGGCTCGATTCATCTTTTTGGTCAATGAAGAAGAGGCCTGGTTGAAAGGGCCAGATAGAGGCTGTGGCTCGGGCGACCCCAGGCGTACGGGGCTCGTCTGCTTTGGTCTCTGACCTCTACTTTCCCCACGCGGAGCCCACCGCTGCTTCTGCAAGAGTAGCCCTCCGAGTTCAGAATGCACTGAGCTAGGAGGGGAGCAATCGGGGGGGGGGGTATGGACATGACCTACACATTTAAAAAAATTATTTATTTGAGAGAGAGAGAGAGAGAGAGAACAAGTGGGGGGAGGGGCAGAGGCAGAGGGAGAAGACTCCCCGAGGAGCAGGGAGCCCGATGATGGACTCGATCCCAGGACCTTGGGATCATGACCTGAGCCGAAGGCAGACGCTTCACCGACTGAGCCACCCAGGCGCCCTAACCTAGACATTTATAGATACTCCACAGACAAGAGCCCAGTCGTATATTCGCAGCCACTCAACCCACCATCACACACACCAGGCTCGGGTCCCGATGGGCTGCTTCAGCCCTCATTCCCACAGCTGGTCGGAGAACCTGCCAGCCTACAACTCCCTTCCACTCTCCGTTCCCCGTCCCCCTGCCCTTGGTCGGGACTCCAGCCAATCAGCGCTTCACCCTCGAGGGCCCGAGCCCTCAACAGTCCTGCGTGTCACTGCTGGGGGCTGCTGGCTCCCATTAACTATTCTGTTGGACATGGTAGTGCTAGGAGGAGCCCCTGAGTCTAGGGGGTGCTCCTGAGTCTGGGAGGTGCTCCTGAATCTGGGAGGTGCTCCTGAGTGGTAGGAGGTGCTGCCGAGTCTAGAAGGTGCTGCCAAATCTAGGAGGTGCTCCCGAGTCTAGGAGGTGCTTGCCTCCATGGCACAGCCTCCCCCTCAGGAGTCAGTAGACTACCCCCTTTCTCTGCCGTGGGGACAGCGGCCTCTAAGGAGCCCCAGCCAGCCAGGCGGCGGCCTCTCCTTGCATTCGATGGAACTGCTGTTGTGTCCTCAAGGGGAGACATGTCTCCCTCAGGGCCTTAGACCTCCAAACCAGCAGAGCTCCAGGGTGGGAAGCAAATGGCAAGTGGGTATCAGATGTGGTCACGGTGAGGACTGCTACCCCCAGCTCCTTGATCTCTAGACCCATGCGCCATGGCCGTGGGGGACGGCGACATCCAGCACCCTCAGGCTTACAGCGTGTACTGGGTCCTACGAGGCACAACCACCTCCCTCCAGGCCATCACTGCTGGCACCACGAGGAGCCACGCCTCCTTTCAGTTAGGCCACTTGTGGCAGAACCAGTGACGTGCCCACGCCCTCCGTGAGCCCCCGGGGCCGCGGGCCACCACCGCCCCCAAGTCCGGCATCAGACAACCTCCTTTACACAAGGGCCCGGTCACCCGGGAGCATTTACAGGCCACGGTTCCTTTTTACTTTCCAAAGTGAGTCTCCAAACATGTCTTCTTGTAACCTGCTTCAGACAGCCCCGCGCTGCTCTCCCCGGACCCGGAGGCCAATCAGCCTCAAACAAGTTGCGATTCGAAGGCTGTGTATTATTCTTTAAAAAACCCCACAAACCCCAATCTTCTGGGACTTGAAACAATTTAAGGGAAGGGAAGTGACACCACCTCGGGACATCATGAACCCCCTGAGGAATCTTGGTGACCAATATTGGAGTGTCACAGGAGCTAGCTGACAGGTCCCAGAGAAGCCGTTCCTGAGACCCGGGCCTCCAGTGCTGGGCAGGCGGTGCTGGGAGAAGCCGGACAGACCACGCGCTGGCCAGGCCGCCAGTGAGGACACTAACCGACGGGGTGGGAGGGAGGACAGCCCGCGGGCACAGTGCTGGGACATCATCAGGGCAGCTCTCCGCCTCCAGAGGGCGACGCCCTGCGGGGGGGGGGGGGGCGGGGGGGGGGCGGGTAAGGCAGAACGGCCAACACGAATCCGCCAGCTGCCGCCCTGGAGAGACAGGGACGCCCCGGCCTCTGCCTCCAGCGCTCGAGACCATGCACGCGGGCCCCGAGGGACCTGCACGGTCAGCACAGGTCCCCAACCCCCCTGCTGGGGTTTCTGTGAATGGCTTAAAAAAAAATTAAAATTACCAGGATGCATTTCAGCTACGCCCTGGGGATAGAACTTGACTTTAAGTGAGGAAAGAAACTCAAAATATAAATATTGAAGCATCATATGGTAGATTCCCTTTTAGAAGATGTGAATTGAGAAACGCAAATCTCTTTAAGACATCAGTTGTGATGACAGGGAACCCGTTGAGCAATTACTCCAACCTAAAAATACTTTGTTTAATCAAGGACTGCGAGGGTGATTGCCTTTCTCTGCTCCAAGGACGGTGAATACAGAACATTCCAGATCCGGGAAGCCTGAGCCTTGCTGACTGGCTGATCAGGAGCGTGTCTTAAGTCAAAGGCACCAGGGACGAGTCCAGGACACTGGGGAAAGGCAAGGACGCCGCTGCCACCAGGTGGAGTCCTGAAATCGGACACTTGACCTTGGGCCCCTACCGGAGCCATCACTCAGAGCAGCTCAACTCTGAGAACACCTGCCTGCTTCTCTCTCCCGTCAGGAATGCCGGCTGCTCCACTTCCCTCACCAAAACCCCCACGTAACTACCTTTCAGGTTTCAGCCATGGGCTCACTGTGCCGCGACCATGTGGCCCATGTGACCCAGCGGTCACCCTGCTGTCCGTGTCAGGCTCATTCCTCTGCAGAGAGCAGCGGTGGGGGGCTGCGTGTTCCATGGACGGGTCAGCCGACAGGACCTCCACCGGCACAACGTACCTGGTGACCAGAAAGTCCGCGTGCCTCCTGGCGTCTGGTTTTCTGCCGCCCAGACAGGCACTCCCACTGGCAATGCCCTTTGCTGCCGGACATTCTGGGTACCCACAAATACAGGCGCCAACAGCCCCCTGCCATCTTTGTGGACCTCGCACCGTGAGGTGAACGGGATCCACCATCAGAATGAGGCCAAACACAATACACAAACGGAGAAACCATTTCCATTTAATCGAGAACGACTATTAGCCTTTGGGAGTATTAGCGATACCGTTTTCATCTGGAAGACAAAACTGCTCATGGGCAATTCTGGAATTTCAAATGCAACTTCTAATTCACCGCACTGCGTTATTCTGAGGGCTTCCACAACCAAGCGTGTCCAGAAGAGGAAAGCACTTTTTTAAGTGAGAAACTGTTAATATTCCTCCTTCTGGTCTCCCCACAGAACTCACACAAAAGCAGCTCAAAAAAGGGACAATAAATGCAAAATAAAAAAGAAAATCTAAGTAGTATGAAATTAGTTTTTTATTTTTACCTCAAAATAAATGCTTAACATTTTTCCAAAACTGCAACTGAAGGTGAGCTCGTAGAAAGGAGGTGGACGTCGGCCCTCCTCCCCGGGAAGCCAGTAAGGCAGGCAGCCGTTCTGCCGCGGGACTAGTCTAGACACCCCCGCCCCCACCCCGTCCCACCCCCACCCCCACACAAACAAAGGATCTGAAAAGCTGGGGAAAAAAATCGCCGAACACGTGAGCGAACGTCCGTAGAAAATCCTTCCTCAGGAGCGCAGCGAAGGTCCGCTCTCCGGCGGTCTGGGAGCGCAGGGCACCAGGCACCTTCTCCCCGGGCCCGGGCTGCACCGCGGCCACACGCCCGAGCTCACCACAGGGACGTCTTGAAGTTGAACTTGAGTTTCAGCAGGTATCTCAGATTTACCTGAGCGATGTCGTAGACGATGTACCTGGAGGGGACGCGTGTCAAGGAGCACGTGGTTTCACGGGGGCCGGTGCACGCGCCGCCCCCACGCCGGCAGTGCCGGGGGCGGTCTGTCCCCCCGCGGAGGGCACCCGTGGCGGACGGAGGGGCTCCACGCGGCCGCCCCCGGTCATCCGGGTGCCCGTGAGTGACCGCAGCCCCACGGCGGCCCTTGGAGCGGACAGCCCGGCACGCTCGCAAAAGGATACTCGTTATAGAGCAGGCAGGTGTCGTTAACGCCGGAGGAAATCCCGGTCCCCAGGGGGACTTCCACGCCGTCCATAGTGATGCTGGCTGAAGGGTCAGGGGTCGTCTTGCCCAAGCCTGCACAACAGAAGGCGTAGTGACGGGACGGTGAGGACGGAGGCTGAACACATCTCCAGTTGAGATGCATTTACTGTCGGGTCCACGCGTCCATTTGAAGGACACACACGCATTCCACACTGCATCCTGCTCCCAGATATAAACCCGTAGTCACAAACCAAGCTCCCAGGGCGCGCGTCTTACCGATTCCAGTAAGCGCAGAGCCACCCCCCCATCCTAATTCTGCCAAGAGCCGTCACTTCAGCCTGGCAGGGGAGGCCCTAAACCCTCAGGCGCCCTGAGCCCCAGAGATCCCAGACGCCCCAGGCAGCGCCACGTCGGAGACGTCCCTCAGCGCCGCAACTGAGAGTCACCTTAAAACCCAGAGCGGATGCACCTGATTCCCGGGGCTCGAACGGGGAACTCTATGTTGGCATTTGTGACACTAGTGGCAGACAGGGCGTGACCTGATTTTCTAATGAACCTCCAGCTGTTTTCCACTAGCCACAGGCGCGCAGCCTGCTAGGGGGAGAGGGCGCCCTCCCCATGCTGTCCTGAGCGCCCGGGGCTGGAATGGCGGTTTCGCAAACACGGTACCTTTGACGCTGTGCTTGCCCTTGGGTAGCTTGCTGATGTGTGAAGCGTGCTTTAGTTCGTACCTACGCGAGAGAGGACCGTCTCAGAAGGGCCTCCGATGACCCTGGGCTCTCAAACCACCAGTCTGATGATCAGGTGGCCAAGTGAGAAGAATCCAGTCCTCCCCCCACGCCCGCTGGGATCTCCCTCCCACCCTGGCTTCGGGAAGTGAAGGTGCAGTCCCCCCCACCCCACAATGAAGGGTCCGTGCCGGCCATCGCTGCTACAGGGCCACTCTGTTGTGGCCGGCCACTCTGGAGGTTTCTCGGCCTGTGAGCCCCAGGCCCCTGCTCTCCGTGTCACGATGAAGGGACCAAGGCAGACCCCCGATGCAGGCAGGACCAACCAGATTTTTTTTGCAAGGAATCTGAAACTGGGATCGACTCCAGTTTGATCTGAGTTGCTCCCAGACACAAAATCTAACACCTGTGTGCACGCATGCGTGCTAGGGGGTGACCATCCTTCGTGCGAGTCAGCCCAAAGGATGGGCGCTGCCAGTTCCTGAGGCCTGGCTGAGTTCCTTACCCTGGGTCTTCCTCGTTCACTTAACTAAAACCTGTTTCTACCATCGTGGCGAGAATTTCTACGGTCCCCTCCCGGCCAAGGGGAGCTCTCCTTTCTAGACCCTCCCTCCCCCAAAGCCAGGCTGACTTACATGTTTCCGAGGGCAACTTCTCCCAGCAGGATCAGGCCGATGGGGTCAGCCTGGGATGTGTGGCAGTAGTTGGCGCTCTTGGAGACCATGTCGGCGAAATAGATCCCTTTCCCAAACATGTAGCCTGTCTAGAAGGTGGGAAAAGGGCCACTGAAGACCTTCTGAGGGCTGTCCGGGGCACCACCGACCTCCCGAGTGCTGACCACACACAGAGGCCGAGCTCACGCGCCAGGCTGTTCGGACCCGGGTCCTGCCGGGCACCCAGGGCCGCAGCAAGCTGCTTAACCTCTCTGCACCCCGCTTTCTTCCTCTCTGAACTGGGGAAAGAACCTCACGGGGCCCTTGTGAAAATTAACCAAGTTAATATGCACTCAAGATCAGTGCCCGGCATGTGGAAACACCTGACAAATGGTGGCTATTATGTTCCCGTCCTTCTGTCAAACGTGAGGTTCAAGGAGGTCAGGGCATTTGCCCAGGTCACGTGCTAGCATAAGGCACTGCTCCGCCACTCTTTGCTCCCCACTTATTACAACTGGGAGGCGAGAGGCCTGCAAGACCGCCTCCGAGTGCCTGTCCGGCGGGTCACCTCTATGACCCAGGGGGTGACACATCGACCCCTCATGTCCGGGTAGGGCCTCACTCACACCCTCCCACGGTTTCCTGAGGAACACACCGGGGCTCATGGAGGTCACCAGGCGCAAAGTGGCAGAGGCAGGTCTGGACTCAGCTTGGCTTGTGGCCTAAGCCTGTTGTTTGCATGTTAACATACCCGTCAGCTCCCAGGGCAAGGCTCAGACACCTTACTTTTTTTGTTCCAGAAACTACAGCTAACAGACGTGCAGCCACGTCATCCAGAGTTAGGGGCAGGAGAACGAGGTGAGATGCTCTCTGGGCAACGGCCAAAAGCTTATCTGGACACGGGCCCCGCAGCCGCCCCCTGCCCAGCCCCAGGCCAGCCACCTACCACCGGCGCCTCAGGCGGGGCTATCCGGAGGCCCTGGGACAGGATCCCGGCGAAGTTGGTGGTCCTGGACCCGTGCCACAGCAGCCTGCGGTTATGCAGCTGCCGGAATGGCTTGTAGCGCTGGCTCTCGCCTTCGCGCTCGATCTTAAAAATCTGCTCGGGGTGGGGGGGGGGGGGAGGGGAGTGAAGGGAACGAGACACCAGAAGCCATTTGTTACCCTACAGCAAGATCTACCAGACGCAGGAGAACGGGCCAGCTGTCCCGAGAGCTGGAGGACACGGCCCGTCGCAGGAGGAGAGGTGGTGGGTCAGGTGGGGACGAGCCGCCTAGGGCAGGACCCTGGGCAGGACCCCGTCTTGCAGTGGTGCCCCCAAGGCGCTTCTCTGAGCGTCTGTCTGATTGTACCTTCTGGTTCTCAAATGAGGCTTTGAGATCGGAAACGAACACAAAAGATTAAGCAAAGAACAAAGCCACCCCCAAACCCTAAGACTAATTTTTCCTCCCCCACGAACAGTAAGTCACTTCCTCTAGTCAGTTAAAGCGAAGCAAACTGTTCTTTTCTGCCCAGGCCCAGGCTGGAGGGAGCGGGCAGGAGGAGGAAGATTCTTACGTCAACGACTTCCAGGTCGTACGCGTTGTGTGTGGTCGCGTGAGTGTTCTTAACGTACTTCCTGATGGTCTCCGCTTCCTCCGAATCCCTGTCCACCACCTAGAACGTCGTTGTGGAGTCACAACGAGGGAGACCCCAAGCAGAGCCACCCAACACAGGGGCCAACAGATGTCCCCCAGCCACGACTGCAGTCAGAAGCCGCAAGGACCCCATACACTGTCGGGTTCTGAGGAGGAAGACGAACGCTCCATGTCTTTCTGAATCCTCAGGGCCCTGCACATGGTGGCTCAGAGCTTCTACCCGCCAAACCACCACCAATCCGTCAACGTGATCTCCGCCACACAACATGAGTGTGCCACAAGAAAGGCTGTGCTCTCTTCTATTTTTGTGTTCTTAGCCAAAGTGCAGAAAGCCCAGGAATTCTGGTTTTCCTCACAGCTTCTTAATTAAAAGGCTTCAGAATTGTCAACAGAAAGAATAAGCCCTTCACAGAAAACCATGCCATGGCCTTCCCATCAAGGTGTCCCCGGGACCAAAGAAGTGACATCTGGTGGCTTATTCTACCTGGACCCGCAGAGCTATGCCTTGTCCTACGCAAGAGGCTCTCTTCAGTGATGTGAACACCCCATTCCAGGCTCACGGGAACCTAGCCACACTGCAGGGTCTCAGGAGGCGAGACACGGAACAGACCACGCTCACGGTCAAGGCAAGCTAGGGCTGAGGCAGGGTGACTTCTGCCCCTGCATGGCCACCTTGAGCCGAGAAAGTAGGAACCCAGGCACCATGTTCTTCCTATGGCTGCCAACAGGCACTTCTGCTTCTGAAACAGGCGTGACAAACCTTCTAGACCTCATGCCACACAAGATCCTCTCTAGATTAAGGAAAGATGGAACTCTCTGGAAGGCGGCTCAAAAACGAGTCTCTGCATTAGAGGCCCTGGCTTGGAAGCCTGCCTGGCCAAGGTGCTCATTTCCAGGTGAGACGCTCTGCAGGTCTCCAAGGGTCGCGAGCACAGCATCTGGGAATGTGCTGGAAGGCCGGCTCCTGGGTGCCAATGATGTTTTAAGGAGCTCTCCAGGAGAAACACTGTTGTTGGGACAGGCAGTTAGATGCTCCAGACAGGGGCCTGTTACCTTAATGTCAGTCTTGAGCTTCTCATAGTTGACGTCGATGGGGTCCTTGCTGCTGTCATCAGAGCCTCCCCTGAGCAGACTGTAGGCCACCTCGATGTCCAGCAGGTTGTCCAGCATCTCCACCTTGGCCTGGAGGAACAGATGGAAAACCTTGGGCTTGGGACCAGGGTGAGGGAGACACATCTAGGTTCGGCAAAGAAAACCCACACGCGGGTAACAGAACAGAAGGTGCAGGCGAGGCCTCCCAGCTGGTCGGGGACAGTCTGTCATCCACCCGCTGGTTTGTAGTGAACACCGCTGGAACTTCCTGGGATGCCAAGGGGGGTGTGCTCCCTGGGGGACAGGACAGCCACAAGCTACAAGGCTACAGTGAGAATGGGGTGGGGGTGGGGGCTATTGCTGGCTCCCTGCAGAGGCAGGGAGGGAAGACCTATGTTTGGTCTGTGGTCGGTCTCCACCCATGTGGAAGAAATCCTACTTCAAAACGAGGACCCAGAGGTGGTCCTCCCAGCACTACCCCTGCCTTGAGGGAGCGACACCCAGACCCATACCTCCCTCCAGAAACCCCGGCTACCTGCACAGAGTCCGCGTTATTCAGGAGCGGGGGCTTCTTCATCCCAAAGTCGTGGGGGATCAGGGTGTAGAAGCGATTGGAGAGATCCAGGATCTGGGAGTCACTGCTGCCCTGGGACACCGCCTTTGGGGGAGGGGACAGAGACTGAGACGCGAGTCTGACGTGGCTCGGTGTGGGCACGAGCCACGAAACGCAGGGAAAATGTTTAAGACCAGCTCCTGTTGGTGTCATGCCAGCCCGAGGGCAGGATCCCCCTCCCCTCGTAAACTTTCATTTCTATGAAGACCTATACGGTTAGGGACCTGTAACACCACCACCCCCCTCCCCGCCCCCGCCACCATGCAAGGTGTCAACAATAGCATGTAGGTGGTGAGCTCATGGGCACTCTTAAAATCAACTGTTTGAATGTTTGGGAACTTTGCACAACAAAATAGGGGGAAAAAACCCCACCGCTACGAATTCTGGCAGCATCCCCCCATCCACGGATCTTCAGCTTTAAGGGAATGATTTCTCTTTTCTTGCACCTGAAGGCCCAGGTGGCCACAGAGAGAGGCTAAGTTCCCTTCCTGCCACAGTGCCCATTCGTGCTCCGTATGCAGAAGGTACTCAATAAATGCTGAGGAGCTGGACTGCTGTGATGCTGGGTGGGAACCTGGGTGGCCAGAAGGTGGTAAAAAGGCCACAGCCTGGCCCCCTGAGGGCCCCAGCACCGCCCCCCCCTCAATTTGGGTCTGTGCCGCAGTCGGCTCTGTGCTGTGGGGAAGGGGCCTGGGCTCAGGAGCAGTTTTCACTGGATCTAAGGGCTATATCTCACGGCCTCCTTTCTAGAACCAGCCGGAAAATCTGCTTCCCGAGTACCCCTCCTCCTTCACGGGCCAGGCCTGCACCCTCCCCCAAGGCAGACCGGGCCACTGGTGGGTGCCCGGTAAGGTGCTGATCAGTGAGCACGAACCAAAACGAGAAAATACTTTGCTCTGAGATTTCCTAGTAACTGCAAAATAATTTCAGCCTCTTTTTCAAAGATTTTAGTTTTACGTCATTTCTACACCCAACATGGGGTTTGAACTCAAGACCCCAGAGATCAAGAGTCGCACATTCCACGGACCGAGCCAACTGGGTGCCCCAATTTCAGCCTAACTTTTAAGAATCCACAACATCCGGATGTTTCTAGGAGGCAGGAAAAGCAAATACCTTACCCAGCTTACAGGGAGCTCACTATGTATCTGATTACTGAACACACGGCCATCTCGTTAGTTTTGTGACCTCTTACTGTACTTACGGAATTAAAGAAACCTCCAGGTCTTCACGCGTTGGGGCGTGCCACCTCACTACCTCGCCCCCGCCCCCCTTGAGCTGGAGCTCGGCCCCGCCTACCTGCTGCACCTCACTAAGGATGGAGTACGCCGCCTGGATCTGCCTCTTGCTCAGCTTTCCCAAGGGCATCTTCTGAAGGTCAATCTGCGGAGACAGGGGGAGTCTTCCCTCGCAAAGCTGCTCCGTGCAGCGGACCACAGGCCAGCTGGGTTGTGCCCCCTCGGGGCTCCTGAGACCCAGCCCTGCCTGCCCCGCCAGGTCTGTTAAGAAGGTCCTGCTCACTTCGTTTATGGCAGCGAAGAGCCAACAAGGGCTCCCCAAACCCACACTCCGCGTGTGCCAGCCCCGCCCAACTCCCACCCGGTGGCAGAAGGAAGGATGACGGCCACTCACGCAGCCTCCCCTGGGGTCCCAGCTGAGTAAGGACCAGGAAGCGGTGAGAAATGGTTTTGTAAGTACACGCTCCTGAACATCCACATTTCTGTTCAAATTAACGCTTTTTCAAACCAGTTTCCCTGGAAGGTCACGTGTTACCCTAGCAATACGGCTTCCGCTCACACCTTAGGAATCACCATCGACACAAGTGGCAAGTATAGCGGGAAAAGCCCGTGATCCGCACCCCTCGGGAGGCGACTGCGCTCAGTCTCGGTCTCCCACCCGGAAAACGGGACCGTTTTCCTCCCAAGGCGCCCACACCTACTTGGGGAGTGGCCTGTGTGGCTTGTGCTCTGACCCCCTCCTGAGCCCCCAGGGCCCAGGGCGCACCTCCACAGCTGCGGTGGACCACAGATGGGGCTGTGTAAGCATCGGGAACACGGAATGAGCAGCAGCACGAACCGCGGGCCGGCGGCCACGGCGTCGGATACCGACCACACGCCGTGGCACACGCTCCTCTTCCCTCCAAGCTACAACGTCTCCACCCCGAGGGGAGATCTGTTTCTGGGAAGTTAAGTAGCCACAGCTAGGTCTGGGCAAGAAGGTGGGCCAACTATTTCGAGACGAGAACAGGGCATGTAAAGGAGCACAGCTTCGTTACTACAGACCAGACCCTGGCTCTGGGAGCCACTCCGAGGAAGGAGCCACGAAGGCTCTTGGGGGGGGGGGCAGTGCTCTGAAGAAAGAGCCAACTCCCAACTGTGGGGTTTCGGTGCCAATTTAAAAAAAAGGTCAGGTCTCCAGGCCTGACCCTACTCACAGGCCATAAGGACAAGAACAGGGTTCACCCAACACAAGCCACCCCACTCCCTGAAGAGCAACCCGCAGTCCAGCCCCGCGGGAAGTGGAGGGAGGCCGCAAGTCAGGGGAAGAGTGGGCATCCCGCTCTTTGCACACGGCCCACAGGCTGCCCTCTGGCCAGCTCTGGCAGCATGGCCCCTGGCCTGTCTTCCTGGGAAATGAGGTCACCTGAGTGAAAGCCAGCACAGGAATGACAGGTCACAGGGAGACACCTGGTCTGGTTAAGAGTTGAGAAACTCTACGAACCAGGACACAGAAAGCTGGAAACGACACGTGGGACATTTCTCCTACAACATTAAAGGAAACGGGAGACCCTCTTCCCCACGCCCTGCACGCCTCTCCCCCTCTCCTGTTCCTGAGCCCACGTCCCTGGTGAGCCCGTCCATAAGCCATCACACTGATCAGCCCTCCCGACAGAGGTCGCTGTAGGGGTCTCTCTGAACGGGACCACACAAGCCCCGGCCGTTTGCAAACCCGTTAGGGGACCTCCAGAACTCCACACTGTTCTCTAACAGCAGCCAGGCAGGGACCATCCTGCCACGGATTCCACACTCAACTCCCGGGAAAGCCAAGCCAGGCTAGAGACCACACAGGGACACCCTGCGCCAAGCAGAAGAACAGGACCAACACCCCCCCCACCCCCAAACTTCTTAGAAGCAGTAGTTCGGTCTGATGCCTCAACGTCAGGAGTTCTCCACACTTTGTCAGGGCCGCTCCCTTCACTGTAAATGGGCTACACGTGGACTTCCGGACGACTCTGGCTGGCGTGCTCAAGAGCCACGCCTGCACACACTACCACGGCAGCCAGGGGACATGTGCAAGGGGACGGGGACCCGGGAGCCAGCTCACTCCGGCACACTGTCCAACTCACGGTAAGTCCGTGATCCTTTACAAGGGCATGAGAGCCCCGGGCCCAGACTCCTGGCTCGGTGTCAGGCGGAAGGACAGGCGGGAGACGCGGACATCCGCCCCCCCAGCCGCCCCCGAGCTTGCCGATCAAACGAAGAGCACAAGAACCTCGTATTCCACCATGGCTTTCTTCATACTCTCCACGTCAAAGATCATCTTAATGAGCTCCTGCACTGGCTTGGGGAGCTTGGACTTGGTGCCGGGGTTCACCGTCAGCTTCTTGACCGCCTCCTCGTCCTTTAGGGAAAAGAAACCCGGTCAGAGACCCCGTTCGACAACCCAGGCAAAGTGGTGGTGGCATCTGGGCCACAGATGAGGGAGCCACAGGATGGGGTGCCACCAGCAGCAAAGGCTGAGTGGTCACGGAAAAGGCTGAGGGAGCGGCTGCCATGAGCGTGGGTCTCACCAGGATCAGACACTTCCCGTGCACCCCCAAGTCCCTGCGGCTGCTCCAGATCCTTCCCCCAACCACCAGTGCAAGCACCCAGCTCCATGCCTGCTGACCTGCACACACCCTCCCCCCCAATGCCTTCCCCCCTCCACACCCATCCCCTGCCCACCCTGGGAACCTGCCCACGGCCCAAGCCGCCACCCCGGAAGCAACAGGCAGCCACCAGGGCAAACCATGGACCAAAGGGACACTGGACTTCTCCCCTTTCTTATACTGCCTCACCCCAGGGCCAACCAGACGTTCCTACAGCCTTCTATACAAGGATCCAAACCCAGACCCGTTTCCTGCCACACAGACCGACAGCATGAGCTCTCCATCCCCCACTGCCTCCCCCCTGCACCCTGCGATCACACTTCCTGACGAGCTAACTGCACGGGACTGCGCACTCCTACTCTCTGAGGAACCAGGCTAAGTCAGGCCCACACGGCACTGGAAACCTCTGAACGGCGGGAGGGTGGGGACTGCGCCCTGTCCCTCACAGTGTCCCTAGCAACTAGCCACGTCTGGTATTTGCTCTGAGTGAACGTTGATCCTGACATCTGCCGAGCCTGCCTGGGCTGCGTGGTGCACCGTGCGCCGTGTTCGTGCGCCTGGCTGTGGCTGTCGACTACACTTCACGTCCCAACACGGAGCCTTCAGCACTTTCGTGTTCCCTGCTTCCAGCTCCCGGGAAGGCCAACTGCTCACGGTTAGAAGCCCTATGTAAATGCATATACTCTGGGGGCGCCAGGGTGGCTCAGGGGTTAAGGGTCTGCCTTCGGCTCGGGGCGTGATTCCAGGGTCCTGGGATCCAGCCCTGCATCAGGCTCCTCCGCTGGGAGCCTGCTTCTCCCTCTCCCACTCCCCCTGCTTGTGTTCCCTCGCTCACTGGCTGTCTCTTGTCAAATAAATAGATAAAATCTTAAAAAAAATAAAATAAAAAATATAAAATAAATGCATTACTCTGTGACCGGGTACCTCCCTCTCAGGTGTAATAACCACAGAGCTATTTATGTACTCGGTAGCACCGTTACAGATCATTTACACGCCATGAACTACGGCCTCCGACCACCTGTGCAGCCCCAACAGGTGCTCTAGGCCAGCGCACCCGAACTCAGCGGCCCCTGGCCCTGAAAGACGGCCGGTCTGAAGGGAGACAGACTGCAAGGGCTGAAAACACACCCGATTCCAAAGATTTGGTTTCAAAAAAAGGGGGGGAGGGGGGAGGAAAAAAGGAAAATAAATTACTAAGTTTAGTTTCATGGTCTCTTTTTGCTTTTTAAAATGCAGCTACTGAAATATCGAGGCTACATGGGTGGTTGTGTCTCTCTACTGGCCGGCATCCACCATGAGCTGCGGGGGAGAACGGGGTGCTCGCGACATAGCGTGCAGGGCAGGTGAGGGAAAGTGCAGTTCTCTGGTGAGGAAAAGTCCCCGCGAAGGGACAGGAGCGCTAAAGACACACACCGTGATTTTAACGGCACTTCACTCTGGGTGATTACCATCTCGTGTCTTCGTCTTTCTCAAAAATTTCTAAAACATTATTTTTGAAATCAGAAAAACTAACCAGTAGGAGGCACTGCTGAGTCAGACAAGCCAGGATCTCCACCTCAACATGACAGACAAGGTAAATTCTTTTTTAAAAAAAGGTATTTTAAAGTAATTTGCACACCCAACGTGGGGCCTGAACTCACAATCCTAAGATCAAGAGCTGTTACTGAACGAGCCAGCCAAGCACCCTTAAATTCCATTTTTAATGGTGAGAGCTCATGTTACTCTATAGAGAGCTCCCCATCTGAGAGGCGTTGGGCCTCAAAGATCGAGAATTAAAATCTTTATTCATCTATAAATTCCCTTCTTTCTGTGAAATGAACGTGCCCCTCCCCCCCCATTAAAAAAGTACAGCGTCCCTTGAACAACAGGTTCAGACTGCGCGGGCCCACGCGTACGTGGATTGTTTACATTTATTTTTTTTTTTAAAGATTTTACTTATTTATTACAGAAAGAGTGAGCATGCTCACAGGGGGCTGGGGCTGAGAAGGGCAGAGGGAGGAGAGACGCCCCACTGAGCAGGGAGCCCGGCACGGGACTCGATTCCAGGACCCAGAGATCGTGACCTGAGCCATGAAGGCAGACGCTTCACCGACTGAGCCACCCAGGCGCCCCTGGATTTTTTTTTTACTACATGAGCGCCTGGCTGGCTCAGTAGGAAGAGTGTGTGACTCTTGATCTCAGGGCTGTGAGTTCGAGCCCCACGTGGGTTGTAGAGTTTACTTAAAAAAATAAAAATAAAAAATCATGAAAAAAAGTGTATTTTCTCTCCCTAGAATTTCCTCATAGTATTTCCTTCCCTCTAGCTCAGCTGATTGTAGAGCGACAGCGTATAACATGTGTAACAAAAGGAGTTGAAATCAACTTATGCTATTGGTAGGGCTCCTGGTCAACAGCAGATGTAGTTAAGTTTGGGGGAGTCAAGTTACATGTGGATTTTCGACTGCCTCACAGGGAGGGGTCAGCACCCCTAACCCTAACAGATTTTCATGTAAAAACCAGGGTAAGCACCTTGTCAGAACAGATGTCCACAAAGGTATCAGCCAAGGGATAACGGAAGGCTATGTGGTGACATATACAGGAAGATGAGCCCCAAACGTGTAACAGAGGGGTGCCTGGGTGGCTCAGTCGGTCAAGCGTCTGCCTTAGGCTCGGGTCATGATCCCGGGGTCCTGGGATCAAGCCCCGTATCGGGCTCCCTGCTCAGCAGGGAGCCTGCGACTCCCTCTGTCTGCCGCTCCTCCCGCTCATACCCTGATAAATAAAATCTTTAAAAAAAGTGTAACAGAAATGATCAGGAAAACATGTGGGACCCAAAACTGCACCCCAGCAGAGCCCAAGTCACTGTAATTCTATCTTGATGACAGACCAGGTCCTATGATCTATGAAGAAACATGGGGTCAGCTAAGAAGCCACACCTGGAATCTGAGAACCACTCCCCGTTGCACTGAGGGAACAACTTCAAAGATGCCCCCACGTTCTCAAAATGCTACCACCGTTGTCATCTGAGCTCACGCGTCACTGTGTGGGTCTGACTCGTGGAAGGAAGCGTGTTGGGCTTGATTCCATGCTGCTTCTGTGTCTGTTAGCACGACCGTGTGGTTTTCGCTCTTTACCGCAGTCGCACAGCAGTGCGCTCACCCTGCATTCCTGGGCTCAGACCCCCTCAGTCCTGGTGCGGAAATCATCCTGCACCGCTGCACTCAGCTCATTACTACGCGGTTAAGAACTCCGCGTCTACGTTCCTAGGGACATGGGAGCCTGGCTTCGGAGTCCGCGTTTAGCACCGGCCTCCGTCAGGAGTCGGGAAGTGTTCCCTCCTCTTCTATTTTGTGGGAAGAATCTGGGAAGGGCTGGTATTCTTCTCTGGAGGTTGGGTAGCGTTCACCTCTAAGGCCCGGGACCTGGGACGAGGTTTGGACACCACGGCACCCCTTCCTTCTACTAGAAGCACCCCTTCCTTCTACTGAGAGCAGGGATTACCTGGCCGTAGTCAATCTCCAGGGGGTAGAACTTTTTGGGATACTTCGTGAAGTTCTTGGAGTGCCAGGCGTTCCCGGTTTTCTCTTCATACAGTTTCATGAAGTGCTCGATGGCGTCCTCCTTGGACGGCACTCGTTCTAGCTTGTTACTGCCGATCACCGTGCCCACACGGCCCCACGACCTGAAGATCCAGTACCTGCGAGGGCGCGGGGACGACAGGAGCATCGCATACAAACCTGTGGGTCGGCCGCTCACGTGTTGGGAGCTGTGCCCCTTCTCCTCATCCCGCTTGGGGGACAAAGAGGTTCGACCCCCATGAGGATGCTGACGGACACAGAGGAACCAAAGAAACACTGCAACAAAGGACCTTTACTTGTGATGAAACGGAGGATTGGGCTGTCGCATCATAACCGTACTGGTGAACGGACCCTAGAAAATGCCAAAGCACAGGTTACACTTGGACCTGGCAGCCAAGCATGCGGAGCAAACCCTGGGGCTTACAAACTCTGACTTTACGAAAACTCCCAATTTCACTCCTCAAAGCAGCACAGTAAGCGTCATGTGAAAGGAAGTCTTGTGCTCACGATGTGCAGCCACGAGCGACACACTCGAAAGATGCTGCCGGCTCTGGGCTTAGACTAGAGGCTGCGATGCGACCAGGTCGGGCGGCGTGTGTGCGTGTCAGTGGCATGCAGGCCAAGCCTACAGGTTCCGCTCTTGGTTCCCAGGCAACCGGGGGCCCACAGCACTGGTACCCGAGGTGCTGCACTGTTCAGCTTTGGGGGAGTACATTTTTCTCAGTGGAAAGAATACAGGACGTAATTTTTCTGTCCCAGTGGGGATGTATCAGAACCTCAAATACAGGTGTGTCTGGGTGGCTTGGTCGGTTAAGCATTTGACGTCAGCTCAGGTCATGAACTCAGGGTCATGGCGCTGAGCCCCGTGCCAGGCTTCTCCCTTCGCCTCTGCCCCTACCCCTTGCTTGTACTGTCTCAAGTAAAAAAAAATCTAAACAACAACAAGAAAAACGAAACTCAAATATAAGATTTGTATGTACTGCTTTTTTCTTTTTAAAGACCTTATCCGAGGGGTGCCTGGGTGGCGCAGTCGTTAAGTGTCTGCCTTCGGCTCAGGGCGTGATCCCAGTGTTCCGGGATCAAGCCCCACATTGGGCTCTTCCGCTATGAGTCTGCTTCTTCCTCTCCCACTCCCCCTGCTTGTGTTCCCTCTCTCGCTGGCTGTCTCTGTCAGGTAAGTAAATAAAATCTTTAAAAAAAAAAAAAAAAAAAAAAAAAACATTGAGAGAGAGCAGGCGAGTACACACAAGTGGGGTGGGGGGGTGGGGGAGAAGACTCCCTGCTCAGCGGGCTTGATCCCAGGACCCTCAGATCATGACCTGAACTGAAGGCAGATGCTTAACTGACTGAGCTACCCAGGTGCCCCAACTTAAATGCACTTTTAAGTAAACCAAAAATTCAAAGAAAATCTGGGGCTTCCTGGAGGTTTTCTGGGCTTTTGCCCAGGTGCACAAGCACTCATTCTCTGGTCGGGTTTTTGGCTGAAATGTTTGGGAGGTGCTATACTGAGCTGACCTGAAAAAGTGTCCTGACCCAACAGCCCACGTCGTCCCTTCACTGTGAAAACCAGTAAAACAAGGCCACCAGAGCAGGTGATAAACCACATGACGATGGGCTTATTTCTCCAGAAAATCTAAGTAGCCTACCAGGTACTTTGGACTTTGAGGGTTTCTGATATTCACTCTTGGATCAACGTGCTGGCGACAAGCTAAGGCAATGGGAAGAACCCAGCCGCTTGGTGGTAATAAGCGGCCGCAGGCCAAGGCTTCCCAGGGGCGGACGTCACGCCCCCGAGGCCGCTGCTGCACAGCGCCCGCCTTTCATCCATGAACCAGAGTTCCAGTGGGGAAACCGCTGCCACTTGCTAATGAGAAAAAGTCCAGGTTAACCCACGAGAGTCGGGCCTAGGGAGTCTGAAGGAACATTAAAAGCCAAGTTCGGGCCCTGTGTGGGTACAGGGGTGAGACGCTCCGGATTCCGCTGTAAGAAGTGTCTCGGGAGACAGTGGGACAGTGCGTCCCGTGAAGCTGGGGAGCAGGAGGCCAGGCTCTGTGGGGTGCCGGCGTCTTCGGTCTCGTCAAAGGCCTCACCACACCCCTCACAGGCACACCCCCTTCATGGGGCCACCTTGCAGCGACTCCATCCTGTCCCCAGAACGCACCTGCTTTCTTTGTCATCCTCCAGGAGCTGCAGCTTGTAATAGGAGTTGGTTCCCTTCACAATGTCCACCAGGCCGAGGGTGGCGCTGAACACCTTCCCACCTTTCTCCAGGACATGCGCAGAATGTTCCAGACCTGTCGTAGAGGCAGAGCGCCTTGTTTTTTTCTCCGAGGGGCCTATGAGCTCAGGGAGAATGGGGTCTGCAGGCAGGGGGATGCACACCCGCCTGGACACCCTACTGCCACCCTCGGGAGGCCGCCCACAAGACCCATGTGTCCTCAGGACCGGGGAGCCCAAGCAGGCAGGAGGGTACAGGTGTGGTCTGGGTGCCGCCGGTCTCCTGACCACCCACCCGTCATGCTCCCGAGTGCTCACCCGAGTCCGGATCGACAGCAGCTCCACCTTTGAGAGTTAATTTCATTCTCTTCTCAGATTTGTTGATGCCTTGGAAGGAGATGAGACAGGAAAACATTAGAGAGAAATGAAACCAGAAAGTAGGGGTAGGGTGGAAAGTGGGGTGGGCGGGCGATCTGCCACCAGGGCTCACCTTCCTCCTTGACGGGGCCCTTGCTCTTCTTGGAGAGCGCAGCCCCCGACTTTGCTCTCGGGGCTGCGGGCTCCGCGGGCTCCACAGGCTCGGCCTTCACCTCGGCGCCCCAGGGTGCCAGGACGTGGGCCGCGAGCAAGTCCTGGAGGCTCCCGGTGGAGTCAGACAAGTCCCGGAGGAAGTCCTCGGACACCACGCGGATGCCGGCCTCTCGCACCTCCTCCATCTTCTTGCTCATCTTCTCCACCTCCTCTGTTCAAACCAGGGGCAAGAGCAGCTGCAGCGTTAGCGTGAAGTGAAGCCAGAGCCTGACCGACCGCGCCCCCCATTGCCTAGTGCCAGGTGCACCCCGGAAAGGAGCCGCGGTCTGACGGCGGCGCCAGCGTCCCCAACGGGAAGGGAGCATGTCCCTCTGCAGGACCCTGCATGCATGAGCGTAGGTGCTCCCCATTTGGCAGGATGCCGCGTTATTCTGCCCATGATTTCCCTAACACGTGGAAGCTTCCCAGTTGGAGTCCTGCTGGTCCGGTCTTGCTCTTGGTGCCAGAGTCGAAAATCACCAAAACCAAGGTCGAGGAGCTCACCATCTGTGTTTTCTCCTACCAATTCTATGGCTCCGCGTCTCCCACCCAAGTCTTCAATTCATTCTGACTCAATCTTTGTGAGCCCTGTCAGGTAGGGACCCGGCTTTCCCCATCGTGAGCCCTGGCTCCTCCGTGGGAGATGAACTGACCACGTACACGGGGGCTTACTTCCGGGCTCTCTGGCCTGTTCCGCTGATCTACGCGTGTTCTGACGTCAGCTCCGTACCGTTCTGATTACTAGAGCTCGTGATACAGTTTGCCATCAGGGAGCGCGAGGCCTCCTGCTCTGTCCTTTCTCACGATGGCTCTGGCGATCTGGTGTACGTGTGGCTCCACACGATTCTGTGAACCCAGCCTCAGGCTTTCCCAGGGACCGCTGCGGTCACCACTCTCACGCTTGCAACTCCTAACCTGGTAAATTACTTCCCTCCGATGCCGTGAGAGTTTTTTCTCTGAGAGTTTCTCCTGTGCTGTCGTTTGGAATGTATTCCCGTCTCTTCACTTTGCCTCACTCTAGCAGTTTCTATATCGGCTGACGAAGCAAGCCCCCTCCTGGCCCTGAAGCAGCGCCCTCATGCGGGTCCGTCCAGTCCTGCCCCAGCTTTGTGGTCCCGCAGACCCCGGAGCTTGCCCACACCCCCAATGGTTGCAGATGTGCCAAGACTGTTAGTGTCCCCAAGGGCAGTCTGGCCGAGAACAGCAGAGGGCAGCCTTCGGCTGGGGACAGAAGGCACGCGCGCACACACAACAGAGCGGCTTTGCAAAATACAGGTGCTGGTTTCCTTTAGCAAAGGACCAAACAACGCTGCTGACCAAAGAAGACACCCATCGGGGAGCACCCTGTGGGTGCCACACCGCACTCAGCACGTCCCCCCTCTCAACCTCGCCATCACAGGAGGTATGGCACGTCCCTGCTTTACAAACCAGACTCAACTCACTTTTGGTACTGATGCACAGGGAGGCCTTGTTGGCTGTGCCCGTCAACTTCCCCCCGAGTTTCTCGATCACAGCCTTCACCTCATCCTTGTTCCGGGAGAGTTTCCCGAGAGTCAGGATCTTCATGCTGGACAATGGCTTATCTGGGACAAGAGAACAGTCGTCAGGCCGTGAGGTCCCAGGCAGGCCAGGACACCCTCAGCTCCCCTTTACTCAGTATCCCTGCGGGAAAAATCTATGAAAGCAGAGGATGGGACAGGACAGCATGTGGACAGCCTGTCCTGTCCCTTGGCACTCAGAGGACCAGGCCAGGGTGACGATGACGCTGCCCCATGAATGGGCTGGCCTGGCCAGCGGGGGCTCCTGGCCCTGCCCCACAGGCAGACCGGGAAGGCTGCATGTGGGGAGCACGAGGCTGCCAGTGGGATGGGAAAGGGAGGGGGAATCATGTGAACTCCCAATTACTTTTATTCTTTTCCCAACTCACATCTAAAAATAAACTGCAATTTCTTACGTGATAGTTATTAATTAACCCCATCAAACAAATCCATGTCCTCAAGAGCAGTTACTCGAAGCTTTGGTCAGCAGGACACTGAGCAGAACCCGGCAATCGACGGGTCCAGCACGGACCCCAGACCAAAAAGGCCTGCGAGAGACCTGTGCCTGTTTGTGGCGGAGGCGGACCAGTGCTGGTGATGCACTCCTAAAACAAGAGGACCCGGACGGAGACGTCCCTCAAGGCCTCCCTGTGAGGACAAGTCAGCGCTGACCCTGCACACGCACCTGTGCCCAGGTGACAAGCAGTAAACGCAGAGTGACGACACACACATGCGCCTCCCCAGGAGACGGCAGGCCATCGACAGGCTCGCGTTCAGGGTCGGACCTTGTCCCCCACCCACCCAACTGTGGCCATAGCCTTAGACTCCACCAGGTGCCTTGGACTGAAGAAAGGCAACGAGTCTCTTCAGCAGACGGAGAACCCCAAACTGGTCTCACGGAGTCTGCTGGTGAGGCATGTTTGCACTCGCATTGGTCAGTCGGCACCTGCGGCAGGCCAGGCACACGGCAGGTCTGTGTGCAAGAGCCCTGAGCATCCCGTCGGATTCAGGATCACTGACGGGGCAGGGTGGCCGGGAGGTGGGAAAGCAAGGTCCGTCTTGTGGGCAGAAGAACATTCGGAATGTCGTTCCAGGTAAGGCCCAGTGGGCCTTTCTTAGGAGACCGCCTCCCAAGCATCTCTCTCCTGCTGAGGGGAGCAGGGCAGGCCTTCCCCACAGGATCGGCAGACGGAGGACCTAGAGGGAGACCATCCTCCCGCTCAGGTCAGGGCCCAGCCCTCCCCGCACGGCCGGCCCAGGGCTGTACCTGGCGGAGCGGAGCTGTTCACAGCAGCGGGCGCCGAGGCTGTGGACGGCGGAGCCACTGTGGCCACTGGGGCACTGGTCTCGGGGGGAAATATTCGGTCCTGCCTTTTGATCTTCAATTTTTTGAGGTAAGAAATCTCTCGGAACTCCTAAAAATTTAAGTTTCAGTTAAGAAACCAGTTCTCCTTAGAAATAACCACCTGCCAGAGCCAAGAAGATTTAGCTTGTCCACATTAAGGAACCTCTTTTTACTTCTCGTGATCAGGGATGACGTAGAAGACGTGCGGCTGGGGAGGCTCAGTGGGCTAAGCGTCCGACTCTTGGTTTCAGCTCAGGTCGTGACCTGAGGGTCGTGAGAAGGCGCGCTGCGTGGGGCTCTGCACTAAGTGGGGAGTCTGCTGAGTTCTCCCTCTCCCTCGGACCCTCCCCCTGCTCTCTAAAATAAATCTTAAAAAATGATGTGAGGCTTCCAGCAGTCAAGTACGTAACGCTGTAAACAAACCGCTTATTTCTAGTGCTTCCGAGTTCATAATGACACAGGCACGTGGGTGCCGTAAGCAAAGAGTTTTTCCTTAAAAACAAACCAACAAGACACAAAATCAGCTGACGACGTGGTCAGGGGCCACTGGGGCAGCCGGACTGTGACCTCTAGGCCTCACCCTCGAGGGGCCCCTCACAGGTCGCATGCCCACCCGAGACTGCACGCGCCGAGAGTATTTCCCGAGAGGAAATCAGGGAGTTTCTCTCCCTTCCTAGAAGGGATGGTGGCTGCAGAGAGCCCGACAGTGTTCAACACGGACTCTGCCAAAAGCTCGGTTTACCTTCCTCCCGGGGACTGACAAAGGACTGTGCTCCAGGCAGTCACTCCAGGAGCGTCTGACACATGGAGTTCAGGGGACAGCACGGTCCCTACCTGCCTAGATCTTCACGGAATCAAGGAAGAGCCCATTCCTGCCGTACCCATGCTCAGTGAAAGCCCCAGAGAAAAGGGGCAACGGACCTTCTCCAACACACGCCGAGCACCTACTGTGCCACGGATCACGGTGAGGTTACAGTTTCTTCCCTTGAGAAACAAGTTCGGTCTTAACCGGGTCAGATATAGAAAAGCTAACTTTAACACAGGAGCTTAAGCTCTACAACGAACACACCAGCGTGACACAGACCGGGAACTCTGGGAGGGCTCCTCGGAGGCAGTGACTGCTCGGATAGCTAGGGGCTGAAAAAGCAGGGCTCAAGCAAAGACACGTGACCAACAGACATACTGCGGTACGCTGGCAACACTGGCTGGTTAGTGTCCTGTTGCTGGGAGTGTGAAGAACTGGACAGTGTGTGTGTGTGTGTGTGTGTGCGCGCGCGCGCACACGCACGCATGCGAGCAGAGGGCCCACAGAGCGGACAGGTTGTGGGAAAGGCAGAGCTGACCTTGACTCTGTGGGCCACGTCCCGGGGGCAGCAGACTCACACGGGGCTGTGAGTCCAGGACTGTGCACAGCCGGCAAGCGCTGTGGACCTGAAAGCAGGTCTTACACGTGCAGGCACCTTCAAAAGTAATCACGGATGCCGTGCAACTGGTACGAAAACACAAGACGGATCCCATTTCTTACCACCTTATTTTCTCGAAGATGGTAAAAGAAATACAAATGCCACAAATGGGCTTGCAACACTGGCAAACACAGAAAAACTCGGAGGGTATTTTCCCGTGAAACGGGGAATCGGTGTGAGGATACGGGGAGTGAGGCGGTCAGAGCTGTTTCTGAGCGACCCCTCAAGAGAAAGCACGGAGGCAGAGTGGGCTGGGCTGTAATTTCGGGCGCAAGCAGATGAGGCGAGGGGGCCGCGGGAAAGCGAGTTCGGCGGCAGGGAGAGCAGGGCGCCCGAGCGCCCACTATGTGCCGCCATCCCGCAGGCTCAGCCCCCGCAGTTCGCACGGGCAGGCCACCCGGCGCCGGCTAGCACGGAGCCTCCGTGCAGGCAGAGTCCCCCGTCGAGGTTCTGAGTGTTTTGCATCCTGAGAATTCAGTATGAATTCAGAGGGGACCAACAATAGGAGGAGTACTTGAACTCTAGACCCAACCCCCGCCCAGCACTAAGGCAGGAAAACCTCCTCAGGAAAAAGCCTCCCACCACGGAGGGAGGAATCATCATCCATTTGTGCTCCGTTCCGTCCCTCGTGCCTAGAACAGAGCCCGGCACCGAGGGCGCACTCAGATCAAGAGGCAGGAGGGTTTTATCGGACAAACCCGTGCTCCCACGTGTGCGGAGCCGCCAACGCAGCTTCGTACTCTGAGTGTGAGGGTGGCCGGGGAACATGGCACGGCAGTTGTGGGGACTCGGAGCATGGACAAGCCCAGAAGGTGGGATGGCGGTGTTCTTCTGCTGAGATCCCAGAACCCACCCCCCACCCCACTTACCTTTGGGGTCACCCAGTCCTTCCGGCTGGGGGTCTGGGTCTTGACCATACACTTGGTCCAGGCAGTGACGTCGCCCGTACAGTAGTAGGCGTCGCTCTTGAAGACCAGCTGGCCCGAGCATTCCTCGCAGGGAAGGAGGGCACCGAACACCATGCCATCAGCCACGCGGTCCAAGATCTGAAGCCAGGAAAGGAGAAGCTACAGAGAAGGACACTCACCAAAGCGGGCAGACCACACTCACGGAGAGAGAAGAGGGCTCGCCCTGACACGGACTCCCAGGGGCCGCTAGTCTACACGCAGAGCTCAGGCTTCTCTACTCTGAGACCTCCCGTCCACACGTGAAGCACCACAGCTCCCCCATCCCTCGGTGATTTAGAAATAAAGGGAGACCCCACATCAGGCTCCTCCGCTATGAGCCTGCTTCTTCCTCTCCCACGCCCCCTGCTTGTGTTCCCTCTCTCGCTGGCTGTCTCTATCTCTGTCAAATAAATAAAATCTTAAAAAAAAAAAAAAAGAAAGAAAGAAAGGAAGGGAGAGCCAGAGCGTCCCCTGCTCCTGCGCAAGGAGCTACGTCAGCCAGGGAAACTGGTGGGGTGCTGGCAGGCCTTCCCTCACGAGGGGAGCTCCACGGCCGCCAGATCTGGGCCTTAAAATGTGGGACACAAACACACAAGGCAAATACACGGCCCACCCTGGTCTCCCCGCAAGACTTAAACCCAGGGCTGATGTATGGGGCAATCTTCCTGCCCCTGGACGCCATGACCACGACAGCCCTGACCACGCCACAGAATTGTGGCATTTCCCCTCCTCCTGATCAAAACCAGCGGGCGTCCCAGCGGAGGGCCTCCCACACCGCGGGGGGGGGCAGCTCACCGCCGACTCCCCGGAGGGCACTTGCTGCTTGTTGAAGATGAGCAGCTCTTTCAGGTCGTTTGTCGAACACGCTTTCTTTAGCTCGTCCTTGATGTTCCAGATCAGCTCGTTCTGGGCCTGCGGACAGAGCCAGGCAGCTGACAGACCAGCTCTGTGCAGAGACCCCACCAGAGGGGGTCTCACCTGCCTCGCTCAGCCTCCAGTGGGGTCCTTGTGCGTCAGCTGAGCCGCACCTCCAACCCGGTCCCCTGCAGGGAAGCGGCCCCGCCGCACTCCGGCGGCATTCCAGTTCCACCTGGAGCATGCCGCCCCTGGGACCACCCCCCCAGACAGACCCCACGGCAAAGAGCCGGGGTGCCCGGGCTCCTCAGCCCCAACATTTGCACCCAAGGACACGGGGCGTGTTCTCCAACCTGAACACGGGTGGGGACCACTCCCAAGCCCCCCTCTGGCCTCCACAGCGTATCACACGGGAACAGACGTATGCGTCGCAAGACACGGAGTTTCTCCAGCTCGGGGGCCAACAGTCACGCAGTGCCCACTCTTTGTGAGGCTCTGAGCCTCTCCTCACCACCACCTTGCCTGGGACGGCATCGGCCTCCCCGTCAGAGCACGGGTGGGGCGAGCCTCCTCCCTCGCTAGGGTCCCCGGTCAGCTACTCACGACCTCCCAGGGGCAGACCGCACCCCTGCAAACCGGACAGAAAAATGCCAGCCCACCGACCCCATGGAGTCACTCTCCACGCCAAGTGAGGATTTTAACGAGGCCTGTTTTGTCTTGTTTTTTTTAAAAAAAGATTTTACTTCTAAGTAATCTCTATCCCCCAAATGGGGCTCAAACTCATGACCCTGAGGTCAAGAGGTGCAGGCCCTAGCGACCGAGCCCGCCAGGCGCCCCTCGAGTGAGGAAGATAAAGCGACCAGCAAAGCGACACCGCGCACACACACGTCTGTTCCCGCTTCGCCGCATCTGCCTCCCCCTCCCCGCCCCGCCCCGCAGCACCTGCACCGTGTCACCAGTCACGGGGACGGGGGAGTGCGTGGCAAGTCTCGCGGTGCAAGTTAAAACCGAGGAAGCGAACTACACCACCAGCTTGACCGAGGCCAGGGAGCATGTGATTTTCTGACATTCTTTTCATCTCTGATGCCGCTCAGGAGAACACACGGGGCGGGGCAAGTGCAGAGTAACACCAACCACAACCCACCGCCACCGGCAAAAATGGAATCGATCCTCTCACGAGAGCGCCGAAGCAGGTAGAAATCGTGTTCCCAAGACCGATGCCGGCTCTCCCCTGCTTTTCATTTTCTTACATATTCCAGAGCCGCGGATACCACGCACGAACGTGTGTGAGCGACCAAACACCCAGCACTTTCTGACCAATCATTTTTACTTTGCTTCAACACACGCGTCATGAACACAGCGCTGAATCTCTGATCCGTGACTGTGGACTCAACGGGCGGTTCTCTTCTCTTTCACTACACACCTATCGCTTTTGCACAAGAGCTCTCCATTAAAGAACTAGGAACAGCCCTGTCTCTTCCAGGCTCCTGTGCGTGCCACGCAAGTCTGGCACCCCTGAACGTGACACTCCCTGTGCAGTGCGTGCCAGCGACCCTCCAGGTGCAGGACACAGGGGGCCGTGAGGCTGGGGAGCAGCTGGTCCAGCCCCTGGAGCCCGAGCGGGGCTCTCCTTCAAGCACGAAGGCCTGCTCTGGGGGTGGAGGGAAAGCCGTGCTATTTCACCACTGCTCCCAGTTTGGGAATTCTTGGAGGTCTCGGTAAGTGGGATGCACACGCCCCCCAGAACTTTCCTCCCAGAACGAGGGCAGAGAATTTAGAGAACGATGAGCAGAGACCCACAGCTCAGAGCTCACCTTGAGGGCCCTCTCAAGCTTACTATCCTTGTCCTTTTCTTTTTTAGATTTCTTCTTGGCCACTTCATCCATCCCATCCACCTCGTCGCCTTTCCTCTTTCTGAAAGAGACATGGGACGAAAAAGAGCCATCAGAACCCTGGAACCAGAGACTGGGTGGAGATGCAGGACCTTCACATCCTTGCAACTCCTGTCTGCCAGGCCCCGACATACCACGTCTCACTCTGCCGCCAGGAGCTCATGGTCTGCCCAGGCAGTATTGGCGATGGGCCCCACATACTTTGCTGCCAAGAGGCGGCTCAGGGGTGACCCCAGGGCCTTGGAACTGCCTGTCCAGGATCCATGGCTCAGGCCCCATCTGACATGAAAACCCCCATGTATCTCTCGGCACGAATGAAGCAGCTGGAAGATTCTGGCAGGGACTGTGTTGCCGAGGGACTGGGATTGTGGAAAGATGAACCACTTGTGCCAGGGGCCGAGCCTTTCAAGCTAAAGCACAGGGCTGCTCCTACGGCGGTTCTCCGAGGTGGGGCTGCACCATCATTTAAATCCCGCCCACGGGAGCAAGAGTCTCCGCACAGCTTGCTAGTCACCCGATTGAGGGAAGCAGTGAGGGCCGTCGCAGCCCCCCAGAACAGGCTGGGGTGGTCACAGTGGTTAAAATTCAGCTGCAGCTGTTACAGACCTGACTTCAAACCCTAGCATTTTCCCTCATCCACGAACAGAGAACGCCGTGTACCTTCCAGGACCGTGAACTATCCTCGTCACGCGCCTGGCACGGTGCCGGCCACACTACAGTGCCCCACTGATGCCGGCTGTTACAACGGCACACGCGTGAGCTCCTGCCTCCTGACACGCACATCACGGGCGGTGCTGTCCTGAGGACCTTAATCCACGAGCCCGATTTTCCAGTTTCCCCACCTATTCCAGAGCCGCATACACTGCCCACGAGCTCGTGTGCGATGAACCCAGGTGGTGCATGACAGCTGCTCGATGATGGGAAGGTCAGGGTCACCCCAATCCTAATACCATCCACAGCCGGGCATAGCTCTGACACACCTCCCCTTCTGTGCCCATGACCCAAGTGACTCCAGACTGGGGCCCAGGGGACAGCAGAGGGAACAGGAAAGAGTAAGCGCCCATGGACTCCAGACTGGCTCCGACTGGGCTTCCCATCCTAAATGCTGGAGCCACAGGAACCCCACGCCATTCTGACACGTCTCATCCACTGCTCCCCTCTCCCACCACAATCCTCCTAGCAGCAGCATCAGAGAGACCCAGACACAGGAGGCCGTGGGGACAGGAAAGCGAGTCATCCAGGGGTCCCAGGAGATGTGGTGGTCTGCCTGGGCAGGGGGAATACTCAGGGTGGGAGCGTGTGCGCATGTGGTGGCAAACCGGTTCCACCTGTCCGTGGATCAGATGGGGAACTGGGAACGGGCCGGGCGGGAGCTGTGGGAACGTGCGCTGGGGAGGGGTGGGCAGGGGCGCGGCTGTCACTGTCCCTCACTCTGTGACCCCAGCCTGCTGAGTGTCAGCAAAGGGAGACACGGGAATAGCCTGGCATCTGCAGGGTCTCACCGGAGCCCCACCCTGCCTCCCATGGCCCCCCACCCACCCTTCACTCTTGACTCCCGGGAGCTGCTTCTTCAGGGTTTCCTTATCTTCGGCGGTGAGGAGGCCGAAGCCCTTGAGCTGGCTGGCGCTGTACTCGGGCCGGAAGCCCAGCTCCTCCCTGTTCTTCACAAAGCAGTTCGGGTGGTACCAGCGGTCGATCATGCCCAGCTGGGGCTTCTCTGGGTCCAGCATCTTCTTGGACAGGCGTATCTGGCCCTGCAGGAAGAACCACACGTGGTACCAAGAAGACAAGAAGAATGGTGACATCGGTGACCTGGGGGACACAGGGGCCAGTCAGCACCCCACCCAGCGGGGCTTCAGGTCCAAGGGTACCGCGAGGGCTGCCAGCAGCCTCGGACTGCTTTCTCCCACCCAGGATTGTGTGCTAGCCTAAGCCTCAGCACCCCCGTTTTAAATGGGGTCAACTCCACCCACCCACCCACCTACCTGGGCCCATGAGGACGTGCTACCTCTTCCCTGATAATGTTCTGCTGGCCCCGAGCTGACGTAAGCAGAGCTGGCCTTGGAACACCACCTAGGACGGGTCCACCCCCCACCAGGCCCCCACTCCAGCGGGCTTTTCTGCCATCCCCGCCGCTGCCTTTTTACATATGAAGGCCCCTCCCTCAGAGCGGCAATAACTCCACACACTAGAACCCCGTGCAGCCTCGTGGACCAGCTTTGAGTCCAGGCTGGACATTCTCAGGAGTTCCGAGCCTGTGAGATGGTCACGTGACGCTTAACCGCCAGGGCTGCGCTAGCCCCCAAAGCCCCCGTATCTGCTCTTCTCCAGACCCCCTCCTCCGGGCTCACCTTCTCTATCTTCTCCATGCAGCCCTTGCAGGTGCTTCTGTTGGACTTGGCATACTCGGCCGCGAAGTCCGCCAGCGTCTTGTCCGTCTTGCCGCCACCTCCATCCTGGCCTTTGCCTGAAGGATGGAACACAGCAGCGCCGCGTTCAGCCTCAGGGCGGCTCCGGAGACCCCGAACCCCCGAACCCCTCCGCCGGGACACCTCGTGTCCGGGCGACTGCGACTGGCCCAGCTCTCCTGCGTCTGCCTCCAACAGCTGTGCCTAACACAGCTGCTTTTCTGGCTATAGAAGACAACCCTTCCGCGGACAGGCTCTCGAAACAGCTCGGTGCCCGCGGGTGCCTGTGTCACCCTCCGGCTCCATCACTGCCCTGGGTCCACCCCCTCACTGTGGAAAGTGCTTCCTTAGCGCTTATCATGAAAGCCACGCCCTCAGCTACATTCAAACGCCACCTTCTGATTTCCGGGCTCCTTCTCGGCATCAAAGTTACGTGAAGTGAAAGGATAGGGAGTGTCTTCATACAGAAAGAGGACTGCAAGTAAGAAGCATGCAGGGAGGCGGCATTTCTAAATCAGTGGGGAAAGCTGGGGTCATTCAGCAAGGAGCCCTGGGGATAAACAGCCAAGCATCCAGGAACAAAGGAGAGTCTTTTCTTATATAAAAGTAAGTCCAAGACTGAATGTTTCTGTCTTAAGATCTGGAACAAGACAAGGCTGTCTTCCCCAACCACATCCATTCAACATTGTACTGGAGGCTCGAGCCAAGTACCATTAAGGCAAGAAAAAGAGACAAAAAGTGTAAGCTTGGAAAAGAAAGGTAAAGTCACCTCTACCTGTAGGGACTTGACTGTGCAAAAAACTACTTCTACCGTTAAATGAATTGAGCAAATCTGGACAGTGCAAGGTCGACATATAAAATGTTCCTATATGTGAACAATAAACATACTTAAAAAAGAAATTAAACCACGCTCCAGTGTAAATAAACACACAGAACAATTAGAAACAGATTTAGCAAGACACACGAATCTTCTGCCTGAAAACTTTGGGACAGTGTGAAATTGAAGGCCTAAGTAAATGGAGTTACTTCACGTTTATGGATTGACTCCATTTGTTGACGTATCGATACGTCAATCCACTTTGATCCCGATTCCACGTGATGCCAGTCAAAGTCGCAGGGAGGGGGCCTGAGTGGCTCAGCAGGTTGAGTGACCGACTGCTTTCAGCTGGTGTCATGATCCCAGCGTCCTGCGATCCAGGCCCACATCGGATTCCCTGCTCAGCCGGGAGCCTGCCTCTCCCTCTCCCTCCGCTGCTCCCCCTGCCTGTGCTCTCTTGCTCTCTGTCAAGCGGATGAATAAAATCTTAAAAAACAAACAAACAAAAAACCTAGCAAGCCTGTTTGGGCAAGAAATCACTAAGTTTACCACAATTTTTGTAAGGAACTACAAAGGACCTAGAAAGGTCAACACAATATTGAAAAAGAACAAAGCTGAAGATTCACGCTATGTGATTTCACGATGTCCCACAAAGTTGTAGGAGCTAAGACAGTGGGGTGCTGGCAGACAAACCAGCCAAGGGGTCCAGAGTCCAGACACACCCACAGTCATGCAGTCACCTGGTCTTAACGAAGTCTTTTCACAAATGGTATGGGAACAACATGGTAGCCACGTGGAAAAGAACAAAAAAACCACCCCCTCCTCACACCTAACACGAACATTCTTTTAAGACTGATCAGAAACCAAACATGAATGCCAGACCCACAAAACTTCCAGAAGAAAGCAAAGGAAGTATCGTCACAATCTTGGAACAGGCAAAGACTTCTCAGGAGGCTGACGGCACTAACGAAAAAGAGAAAGAGAGGGGGAAAAAATCAACCACTGCCAGTAACTAGACAAAAGGCAAGGCCCAGAATGAGAGAAGGCATTCACATTGGTACCTGATAAAGGACTTCAACCTAGAATATTCTACGAACCCTTACAACTCAAGACGACGACTACTGCAAACTGAAAGCACGACGTGCTCTCGCCGCACACGCATCGGTGGCTGGTACTGACGAGCGCCTGTGCCCGGCGCTGGTGGGATGGGAAATGGGGCGACTCGGAAAGACAGTCCAGCAGTTTCCCTAAACAGCGGAACGGAGACCTACGGACACTCCGCCGCTCTGTCCCGAGGTGCTCACCCCGGAGAAGCAGGAGCGCGGGTGGCGCAGCGACGCGCACACGAACGAGAACAGCAGCTGTATTTGTAGCAGCGCGAAGCTGGCAACGGAAGGCCGGCTCAGCGGTGATCTACTGGAGGACTACCCTCCGCAATCCAAAGCACAAAGGGTGACACGCGAGGCAGCCTGTGTCTCACGGGTGTGGTGCTGAGCGGAAGGAGGTTATGGGAGACGTCCACGCTACTCCTTTGCTTCTTGAAATCCTAAGTCACACAAAATTAATCCACGGGGACAGACATCAGAGCCTGGCCTCCCAGGTGGGGAGGGTAACAGAGCACAAGGAACCTTCTGGGGGGAAGAGAAATGTTCCCTAACTCCATGGGGTGTGTTACATGACTGCCCACATTTCTCAAAAGTCACATAAATCATTAAAAAAAATCCCGGATGAAAAACTGAAAAATCAGACCAGAACCAGAAACTGCAAGTGAGCAGACAGACACGAGTACAGGACATTTACTCCCGGATGAAGCTTCGATGCAGCAAAACATACAAACGCACTTCAAAGAAACACGTCCAAGGGCAGCCTGGCTGGTGGGTGGAGCGGGCAACTCTTGATCTCGGGGTCGTGAGTTCGAGCCCCATGTTAGGGGTAGAGTTTACTTAAAAACAAAACTTTGTATTAAAAGAAAAAAAGTCTTTACATATATTAAAAAGTCAAACTGGTAAATATATTTGCAAAAGGTATGACAAAAAAATTTGTACCTTTGTTTCATTATGAAAAACACAAAATGCCCTCAAGGATGAGGCAAGGACACCTACGAATATCACATTAATAAAACTGACTACCAAATGTGACAAAACATGCCACCCCACCCGGAGCCAAGGGAAGAGGAGCGGAAATACTTGACGCGGGCATCTGCGCACGCGTGGTGCCAGTGCAGGGGATGCAAGCCTACTGGAAGGCAATGGGACACAAACAGAAGCCTCGGGGTCATCTCTTCGAGCCGCCATCCTGCTTCTTGGAATTAAAGACACAGCTGGACAGGTGCCCAGGCTGGACAGGAAGTCTGCAGCAGCTCCATCTGCAACGTAGCAAAACGCGTGAGAGTGCAGCCTCGAAGGACAGGCCGTCTGGAGCTGAACCCTGGCTCATTTGCCCTTGGCCTGGCCTCGGCCCCGTAAGCTCACCTCTCAGCGTCTCCACTGGGCACGGGGCTCCCGCACAAGGGTGAGAGGACGTCGATGTCAAAGGTCGTGAACGAAGCACAAAATGTAGCAAACCTCAATAAATGAATACTGCATATTTTAAAAATGATACAAACTCACAATTCTTAACGTGAAAAGAGTAAACATCAGGGGCGCCTGGGTAGTTTCGTGGGTTGAGCGGCTGACTCTTGGTTTCAGCTCAGGGTCATGGTCTCAGGGTCGTGAGACTGGGCCCCACGTCGGGCTCCGAGCTCAGTGAGGAGCCTGCTTGGGATTCTCTCTCCCTCTGCCTCTCCCCCTGATCACATACCCTCTCTGAAATAAATAACTCTTAAAAGAGAGTAAATATTAAATTGTAAAACACAGTACGTAGGTCAATGTCACTAGGAAAATGCAAATCAAAATCACATGAGAGAACACCTTAGGATGGGTATTACGAAAAAAAGGAAAACAAGAACCACACAGACACACGCACCCCCTCAGACACTAAAGCGCTGGCAAGGATGCAGGGGAACCGGAAGCCGTGTACTGCTGGCCGGGACGCACAATCGCACAGCCCTTCCAGAACACAGTAGGGCAGGTACACAGAACGCTAAACGGAACTACATGATCCAGCAGCTCCCCTTCCGGCCGTGACCTACGAGCATGGAGAGCGGCGTCTGGACCAGGTACTTGCACACCAATGTCCACAAGCAACACCACTTGTAATCGCCCAAGGGTAGAAACAACTCGAACGTCCCTTGATGGGGGGACAGATAACAAACTGGCGTATCCATGCCGTGGGCTGACAGCATGGACGACCCCAAGGACACACGCCAAGGGAGACAAGCCAGTCCCAGAAGGACAAACCCCGTGTGATTCCCTTCCCAGGAGGCACCCGGAGTCCCACTCAGGCAGAAATCACAGAGTGGGAGGAGAAACGGGGAGTTACTGTGAACTGGGCATGGAGCTGCAGGCTGGGAAGATGAGAATGTTCTGGAGGTGGACAGGGTGATGGTTGAACAACAGTGTGAGTGTGGGTCATGCAGACGAAGCACACTGGAACACTGCTCGGATGGTGGACGTGTGTTTTACCACCCACACAAAGTGACCGAGCGTCTGAAAGAGTGACACTTAGAATCCCAATTCTACGGGAAAGAAAAAACACAGCACACACGTGAATCAGTATTTGAATAGAAAATTCCTAGGGAGACACCCCAAAGACCAATGGTCGTCATCTTGGAATCACAGGATCTGGGAAGATGTAAACTTCTTGTGTGGCTCCGTCTATTATATCAGGCTCTTGGATACAAAAATCCCTGGACAACTAGCAGGTATTATGTTAACTTTAGGACTTAAGATGTCTCGCAAGCGGAACACAGCTACAGCAAACCTATTGTGCCTTTTCATATTATAAAATGATCTAGTTTGATACACGTAAATTGTAGCTAGAAGGGACATATCCCTAAACAAACAACCCCCACTAACCTGAACACAAAAGGGAAAATGACCAGAGAACGAGAAGAACTTGTTACACCTGCCCCCAGCGCAAACTGACACCCTCACCCTCCGGACCGTTTCTTGGCAAATTCGCTGGTATTTTTACTCACGAGTGTGAGCAGTGTCACTGACCTCTCAGCTTCCACAGACCAGCAGCAGCAGGGGGCAAACACGCTGAGGCGAGGACAGGGAGAACAGTTTAGCACAGGCAAAGGCCGGTGGCCGTTTGCGCGACAGCCCGGCGTCACGAGAACGGGCTCAGTGGGGTCAGCTTAGAAGGCAGACAAACGAGAACGCAGTCTCAGATCTTCAACAAGTGATTAAAAACGATTTAAAATGTAAAGGCATCTCGAACAAGTTAGGTCTGTGGGTATCAACAAGCTGACTCGAGTTCACATGGAAGAAAAAGACCCCGAACGGCCAACACGATATTGAAGAAGAAAAGACCGAGACTGACACCATCCGACTTTAAGACTTACCACGAAGACAGTCGGGTACTGGCAGGATAGACAACCTGATAAACAGACCAGAACAGACCCCAGAAATATACCACCCCCCAGTCACTGACATCTCACAAAGGAGAAAACACTATATAATGGAGGAAAGGCAATTTCCAACAAGTGGTGAACTGGACATCCGCACACAAAATGAATCTAGATGAAGACTTCATCTCCTTTACAAAATTCATCTAAAAAGGAAACCATACTATAAAGCTCCCAGAATGTGAAACAGGAGAAAGACCTGGCTGACCTAGGTGTGGCGATGACGTTTAGACACAACACCGAAGACACAGTCCAGGAAAGAAAGATTTGGTAAGCTGGACTTCTTAAAACTGGGGACTTCTGCTCTGTGCCAGATACTGCGGAGAAGACAAGCCACAGACAGGGACAAGAGATTTGCAAAAGACAGAGCTGATAAAGGACTGCGATCCAACACAGACGAGCCACTCTAAAACTCAGCGGTAAGAAAATCAACAAAGGGCAAAATAGCCAGACTCCTCCCCAAAGAAGAGATTCAGACGGCCACAAACACACGAAAAGGTGCTCCGCATTGGAGGACATCAGGGGATTGCAAATCAACCCAGGATACCTCTAACATGCCTATCAGAACGGCCAGAATCCCGATCACGGACACCACCAAACGCTGGAGGGAATGCAAACCGGGGCAGCCACTGAGGGAGACGGTTTGCTGGTTTCCCCCAAAAGGAAACATACTCCTCCCGGAACGATGAACAATCACGGTCCTTGGAACCCACCCAAATGAGCTGAAAAGCTATGTCCACACAAAAACCTGCACATGGATGTGTACGACAGCTTTATTTGCAATTTCCCAAACTTGGAAGCAACCAAGATGCCCTTCCGCAGGTGAACGAACAGACCGTGGTCCATCCAGAGAACGCACTATTATTCGGCGCTGCAACGAACGGAGCCATCAAGCCATGAAGAGACACGGAGGACCCGCAGTGCCTGCTCGTCTCCGAGTGAAGAAGCCAACGTGACGAGGCTGCGTGTGAATGACCCCAGCTCCGCTGACACTCGAACAAAGCGGGGCTGGGGTGCGGACCCCCTCGTGCACTGAAACTGCGTGTAACCTGATGCCCCTGAACCTTAACTCCTTACAGCCTACCATTCACCAGAAGCCCCACCGGTAACCGATGCATCCTGTTACGTGTATTAGATATCGTACTCCCGGGGCGCCTGGGTGGCACAGCGGTTAAGCGTCTGCCTTCGGCTCAGGGCGTGATCCCAGCGTTATGGGATCGAGTCCCACATCAGGCTCCTCCGCTGGGAGCCTGCTTCTTCCTCTCCCACTCCCCCTGCTGTGTTCCCTCTCTCGCTGGCTGTCTCTATCTCTGTCGAATAAATAAATAAAATCTTAAAAAAAAAATAAATAAATATCGTACTCCCCACAGATTACAGAAAAGAAAATGTTAAGAAAACCATTATGAAAAGGAAACATCGACAGTAACGTACTGAACTTCCTAAGATCCACACAGAAGCCAGCGTTCAGTTCAGACCCATGCTGTTCAAGAGTCAACCGCTGTTTGGTGAACACTGTCCAAACCCGTACAACGTGCACTGAACCCTGAACCTAGCGACCTGGGGTGATGACGAGAGGGCCACTGTAACACACGCATCGCTCTGGAGGGAGACAGGGAGAGGCCCTGTGTGCGTGGGGGCAGGAGACACACACCAACTCTCCGCACTTTCTGCTTCATTTTGCTGTGAACCTACAAATGCTAGGGAAAAAAAAAAAGTCTATTAAGAAGAAAACTGCAACAGACTTCAAAGCTACATTTCTGGGGCGCCTGGCTGGCTCAGCTGGAGGAGCAGCAACTCATGATCTTGGGGTTGTGGGTTCAGGCCCCACATTGGGTGTAAAGATAACTTAGAAATAAACCTTTAAGAACAAAAATAAATAAATAAATAAAAGCTCCAACTCAAGCACCTTAAAAAACAAACACCCTGCCATAGGCAAGTCGACGAGGCGCCGCCGAAATCACACACTGGCTCCGTTATTTACGTGCGCGCCTGGGAGACACGGGGCGGGGGGGGGGGGCAGGCAAACACTCTCTCAGAAAAGGCCCCAGAGAAGCTGCCCAGCTGGGGCCTGGGGAGGACACCTGCCGCGTCCCTGGTCTCTACACACCTGTGACGCCTCCAGCCTCCGCGGTCTTCTTGACTTTCTGCTGGTCGTCCCACCTGAGCTCAGAGAAGCCGTCCACCTCTACGTCGGGGTGTCGGATGCAGTGGCCGACCTTCCAGAAGCAGGAGAAGTGGTACCAGTGCGGGACTTTTCCATCAAACATGGGCGACTGGAAGAGAACAAAGGGAGGTGAGAGAGCAGCTCAAGCCCAGCCCTCAGCAGCTGCACACACGACGCCCTTCTTCCCCTTCTCTGTAAAACGGGGACAGCCGTGCCTGTGTCCCCCATGTTGTGCGAGAAAAGCTGTGAGCCGATAAGAAATGGCATCCCAGTCCACATTTCTCAAGATCTCCCCCAACAGCTACCTGCCACGGCACAGTCTCTTCTTGGGACGCGGGGCACAGCTGGGGAACAGCATGGGGAACAGCGGCGCTTCTGAAGAGAGCTCTGCCCCACGGGCCACGCCTCAGTGACTCAACTTCCCTCCAGGTGCCACGGAACACACACAGGACCCCCGCTCTGTGACCCCATCCTGCTGTGCCTGCCTGGGAGGCCAGTGACTGCCCCCGTCGGGCCTGTGTGGCCCAGAAAGGGCTCTTTTAGTGCCTCTGCTGTTAGAACAATAAGGGACAAGGCCCAGATAATGAGCAAAGCAGAGAAAATGTGTCAGGAAACAGTGTCAAGCCGGCAGCAGCCACACCAATGTGTGCGGAATGAATGAACGAACTTCTTGGAGGGCTAAGGCCCAGGGAGCGGAGACAGCAGCCCCCAGGGCCCAGGGCTGGACGGTCAGCATGCGCACCGTGTAAGTCCAGCCGCGAGGAAAGGTGCTTCCCCTCTCGCGGTGTGCTTCCTCCTTCCCTTGCTGCTACACACTCGGGTTGCTCCTGATGCGACACCATCAGGCTCCTCTCCTGGCAACAGTGCCAGCTCTGGGCTCGCAGAGCGGATGGTGACGGTGACTGGGTAGAGTGGGACCAGCACGGGCATTACTCAGTCCCTAGAACCCTTCACAAGCTATCACAGGTAACCCTCAACTGCCTCTGGGGTAGGAACCGGCTCCCCCAATTCACAGATGTCTGCGGCCAGTGACTCAGCCCTGCCTGCATCCACAGCAAGGTTCTGTCCACTCACTACGCTGCTTGGCAGGAAGAGCTACTTAAAAATACACAAATGGTTCTGACCAAAGCAGAGGAGACTCCAAATATCTGCTTTTATAGGAAATAAAGCTAAACGCCACGCAGATGGAATAAAAGTATTAAAACAGCATCAAACATAAAACACCACGAAGAAATTTTCAGATGGAGCTGTCGGACAGGGGAAATTTTCTGGAAGAGCAGCGATGACTTCTCCCACCTAGGCCCCTCCTGCTGTGAGTGGCCTCTTTCTCAGTGTAATAGATGCAGAAGGAAGGTTCTCGCCAGGGCACCATCAAGGACTCCCCAGCATCGAGCTGCCTGGTTTACAGCATATCAGCTGCTCCCTTGGCCCAGAATGCCCTGCAGCCCCACTCGGCTCCCCAGAAGGCTCCTCCCAAGCCCCTCCCAGTGAAGAACAATCTGTCTGGGTGATGACTCGGTCAGTGCCCGTGTCCTGCACTAGGCTGGAGGCTTGCTGAATTCAGGGCGCGATGCCCATCTTGCTAGCATCGGGCAACACCTGCTCACAGAAGGCACTCAAGTGTGTGGACGCCCCCAGTCTGGAGATAAAACAACAGAAGGGAAACGTGGGGTAATTCCTGCTGGGAAAAAGATGCCCTCCGAACCAAACAAAAGATGGTCCCCCACCCCCACCCCCAATAAACAGCATTCCCGAACAGACTTGTGTTCTGGCTCTCGAACTGCCAACGAGGCAGGCAACACCATCTTGCTGTACGTCCGCAGGGGCTCGCGCTCGGGGTCCTCCTGCCTTGGCGCCCCATCGACCCCTCCTCCGCAGAACTCGGGTTATACTCCTACACAGGAGGGCACGTGGCCCAGTGCCCCTGCCCCACACTGGACCTTGTGGCTGTGGCGTGTTTTCCCGGCTCTGGTGGGAGCCTTGGTCTGGGTGCTGTGTCCCAACCATCAATGCAGCCTGGGGCGACAGAGAGGTGCAGCCCAAGGGTGTTGTCACAGCACCGGCCTGGGGGACTGTAAGGGCTCCCGGTCACCCTTGAGAGGAAGGACCCCTGAGCAAAGCCAGGCTTTTCTCTAGAAGTTGGGAGTAACAATGATATGGCAGGAAGGGAACTAGAGCAAAGTCACGAGACTATGCTTCTACCTGGCAACTCTTAAGTGGCATAATCTCCGTGTGCTCAGCAAACACACTCCCAGCACCTACTGGGGACCCAGGTCCTCACTCAGCCACTGTTTCCTTCTGCATAAAACTGGCCAGCCCACTGCCCACCTACCCACAGAGAGCATGGAATGCCGGTTAACAGCCTGCAACCCTGCTGTCTGCCTTAACCCCGCCCAAGACACAAGAACGCAGGGCCCACCCGTCAAAAGGCCTCCATTCGGCCCCCGGAGGCTGCCTCGGGGCAGCCACCTCCAGTATCAGGTATCGGACACTCAGAACAATCCTCCCATACAAGTGTAAAAGAAGGTATTTAAACCCGAGCAGGAGAAGAATGGCTTCGTTCTTTCCGGCTTCCAGCTCTGCCTACAAGACCGGACTTTACATTCTGAGTTACGACTCCGCCCCCAAATACAGCCACAGAAAACCACTTATTTTCAATAATTTCTTTCACGATCAGGAACGCGAGCCTAGCCCTCCTCTGTATTCGGCACACTGACTGTACTAAGGTTTTCTGTCCGTCCTTCCCAATAAAACAGGGTCCTCTCTGGCTACCTAGTGAAGCCTACGAATGTGTCTTTCTCGAATAAAATTTAAAAACACGTAACAGAACACACGGGCTCAAAAAAGACTGAAATAGTTACCAAAACATTTAAAAATTCTGTGGGATACAGTGAGCTTTAAAGCACGAAATAAGATTTAGCGACCACGCTAACAACTACAGTAACACTGAATACTGATGAGCGTAATGGATGATTTTGAGAAATCCCCAACAAATGTAAAGCGGTATGAAAATATCTGTAATTATCACTGGTGACAAAAATCATAGGTACTGCTTTTGCTTTTCTGCTTTTACTCTGCTGCTTACATTCATAATTGGAGGAAGTAATGAATTTTATTTAGAGACTAGTGACTACAGAAATGTAAACTTCTCTAAATCCACTGACTGCCACCCCCACAGACTTTATAGGTTAAGAGCCCCTGTACTGAGAGAGCTTCTCCCTCTTTTTATTATTTTAAAAATATTATTTTCAGGATAGTTAACAGTGTTATGAGAGGGAGCTTCAGATCAGGCAGCCCATACGTTCAGGTTTAAGATCACAGAGCCCCAGTGGTAGATCTGACTCTTCAGGCAGCAGGCCTTGTCTGCTTCTCCAGCCTCGATTAACTTCCTGCCACTTCTGTGCGTAAGGACCCCTAATCAAGCTCCCACCCCAGGCACTCAATGCCTGGTGCACGGGTATGTTTAGCAGCTAGCGTCCCTTTAACCAAGCTGGTGGCTCCTGGGGTGGGCAGGGGACCCTCTTTGTGCCCCTAGTATGTAACACAGTGCCTGACATGCTCGGTGTTCACTGAAGGATAGGAACCGCACCTCAGGTACTGAGTTAGGTATCCCTGAGGATACCAGAACAGCCCCAGTCTCTAAGGCACTTGGTACCCACTCCGCTTCACCTGGTAAGTACTGAAAGCCCAGCGACGACTGCTGCCTTACTGCAGAGAGAGAAAATCAAGTTACCTTGACCACGAGCACAGAACTTAGTGAACACAAGCTTCATGTTGGAGAAGAGTGGGACAGGGCAGGGGAGAACCAACATTTAACAGGCACACAGGAGGAGACTAACAGGTGGAGGAGGCAGGAAGCCCTCCGCCGTGGCAGGGGCCCTCAGAAACACCGCCCAGTCCCACACCCCCACCTGAGAGGCCTCAGAAACCGTCGGGGCGACCCCAGTGTGTCCAGAAGCCCCGATGAGCAACCCCCCTCCAGCCTCTCTTACTCAAACCAGAGAGCTGCAAATGTATAGGGAAGAGAAAGAGCCTGTAAACCTGGAAAGTTTGGGGAAAATATTATTCCAAAGCAAAATTAGGCTAAAAGTGAATGCACTGTACAGAAATAACACCGACTGGTATAGTCCTGCATAATTAAGAAAAAACCGAGAGTGAGCGGATGTTGAAGCCATAGACGAAAATAGATTTTAAAAAATCCTCACGCGCCAGTCGCCATCATCAATGTAGGACAAAAATCTTCCAGCACGAGCGAGGTCAGAACCAGGCCAGCTTCAGAAGCCCACGCTCGCCTCTCCCCCCACCCCCCGGCGGACGGCAGGGAAGGAAGCAGCCCCCCACCCAGCAGCAGAGCTCCGGGCCGCACTTTCCGGGCTTTCGAGGGTGGACGGGCGGGCGGGTCCCGGCCCCGCGGCTGGCTCCCGGGGGCGGCCCCTCCCCCCTTCTCCCCTCCCCCTCTACACCCCCTCCCCCCACCGCGCACAAAGCGGCCGCGCGCACCTGCACCATGATGGCCATGCGCAGCGAGTCCTTGGGGATGCTCTCGCTGCATTTCTTGCAAGACGCGCGCCCGCTCTTGGCGTACTCCACCCGGTAGAGCTTGTCCGAGGACTCCGCCATCGTCCCCTCGCACCGCCGCCGCCGCTCCGGGCGCTCCGCGCCGCGCCCAGGACACACGCCGCCGCCGCCGCTCGCCGCCCGCTCCTCGCTCCCCGCAGGCGCCCGAGCGCCGCGAGCCGCCGCCGCCGCCGCCGAGCACGCAGCGCTCCCTCGCCGCTCCCCCACCGACTGCTGACGCCCGGCCGCGGGCACGCCCCCCGCGCACGCGTCTTCGGGGCGGGGCCGCCGCGCGCACACGTCCTCTGGGCACGCCCCCCGCGCACGCGTCCTCGGGGCACGCCCGCCGCGCGCGCCCTCTGCCGGCTGCGGGGGCAGCGTTCCCCGGGCGCCTGCGGCTGCGCGAGCCTTGCGGGCGGTGGCAGTGTGCAGGGGCGGGGCGTGGAGCGCGCTCCGCCTTCTCGCCGCGGCGTCCTGATGTGCTCTCGCGCGGAATTCCGCCCTGCCCCGTCTAGAGAGCGAGCCCGCTGTGCCCTGGGGCGGGTGCAGACCGCCCGGACCCGGACGGATCTGGGTGCACGGCCGCGCCTGGGGCTCTGCTGTCAGGCGTCCTCGCAGGTGTTTCCGCCCCACCTAACAAGCTCCTCGGTACTTGAAATTGCGGGTTTTGGAAAACCTGCTGCTGAACAGTTATGTCTTTACAGAACTGGTTTCAGTTTTAATCCAGTGCATTTTAGTTTAGTCACTTAAAACATGGCAGGGGAGGAGGTGCCTGGCTGGCTCAGTGAGTTCAGTGTCCGGCTCTTGATTTCCCTGGGGTTGTGATGTTGGGGTCGGGTTCTGCTCTGAGCGGGGAATTGGATTGAGATTCTTTCTCTCTCTGCCCTTCCCCCGCTCTAAGATAAATAAATAAATCTTAAAAAAATAAAATAAAATAAAAGCTACAGTGAACAGGGCGCCTGGCTGGCTGAGTCAGTAGAGAGTGTGACTCGATGTCAGGGTCATGAGTTCAAGCCCCACCTTGGGCAGGCAGCCTGCTTAGAAAAAAATACAAAAATAAAACATTACAGTGGAGTGTGCTGTATGTGAGTGTTGAGTTCTGCTAGAGCAGACAAAAATCAATAGGAGCGATGAAACTCATGAAGTGTGTCCAGCATAAAGAAGAAAGCTAGTAGCAAGAGAGGTGATGTTGAGTATTGAGTAGGCAAGCTCGTCGTGAGGCACAGGCAGGAATCTTAAGTTAGGTGTGTTAGTGGTGTCGAAGGTGAATAGAATAAGGGGTATGTGATGAAACATAAAATAATTTTACTTAGGGAGTAACCAAATCAAAAGACAGGATCGTTCGACCTCTGGGTTCACTCATTGGTGCTAACAGCATGGTCCCATTCTGGCTCCCGTACGCCCTGCCCAAGAATTGCAGATAAACCCTGTCTGTTCAGCAGGCTAACTGGCGAGCTACAGCTGTGGCCTGGCACACTTGCCCCCGGGTCTCTGCGAGTGGCCTCCAGGCACTTAGAGTGGCCTTGAGCACCCTTGGCTCTGGTATTCGTAACCCCACTGTTTGGCCAATGCAGTGGAGAGCAACAGAACATACGGACATACAAACATTGCCTAACCCTGGATTTAGATGGTGTGTCTTCTACCTAGCCTCTACCCGGTCCTGCGTGTGTCATCGACCCCATGTTGTGTCTCTTTCTGCAGGAAGTTTAAATCAGGGTTTCAAACTGATTCAATGAACCCTGTAGTTCAAGCATCTTAATTTGGTCTGTGAGGCTTTTTCTCTTTCGTGACTTCGGGGATACCATGCCTGATGTGTCTATGGGAGCTGCCACCGCAGTAGAGGTCCACGGACTTCACTGGACCGTCAAAGGGGTCCTGGGCACCCACAAGGGTTAGGAATTCCTGCCCTAGAACCCGAAGGAGAGCCAGCTAGATCCCACTGCCGACTCAGTATTTTTGCTTGGATGTCTTAAATGTTCCTCTCGTGATGTCCAAAACCGCCCTTAGTACTGCCCACGCAGGATGTGGTCCCCGGTTCCCCCACTGCTTAGACCAAACACCTTGGGGTCAACTTGACTCTTTTCTCTCTTCTGTCTCACACCCAATCCAGCACCAAATCCTAACTTCTGATTCTAGTAGTTTCTTTTATTTTTGATGTTTGGCTACTCATGTGCCCACAGCCCTGTGACCCTGGCACATGCCACATCTCTACCTTCTCATCTGCAAAGGGATGCCCACGGGACCCCTGAGCCCACACCCTGCTGTCTTGCAGGGGTACAGGGTGTGAGAGACCGAAGTTCTGGATGAGCTCAAGGAATTTACTGTGATTCTCTTTTGATAAAGGTAAACAAACAAAAATGATTAACATGACTTAAATAGAATGATGAGTGAGAATTTTTCTTCCTCTCCATCCCTCCCCAATCAAGAGGCCATCACTTGTCCCTGTGTACCATTTGGGCTGTGTCCTGCGGGACACACACACACACAGAGTTTGAAATCTTTTTATGGACGCACTGTACCCTAATTTGTTTGCAAGGATGAAGTGTTATCTATATGTATTTTATTCATACAGTTTTCATATTTCCCACATGATGTACGTCCTTTTTGTGGCGGATTCAGACCCGCTCTCTGATACGGCGGCCACAAGAACATACACTACTGAGCACAGCTGAACAGAGATGTGCTGTCGAGTGTAAGTGCACAGTGAATTTTGAAGACTCGGTAGGAAAAAAAATGAAGGAAAAGATCTCATTCGTAATTCCTTTATATTCATTACATGCTGAAGTGATAATATTTTGGGACTATGGGGTCAAAGAGAATATACGACTGAAATTAATTTTACATTTCTCTTGACTCTTTAAATATGGCTAATGACAAATTTGAATTATGTGTGAATCTTGCATTATTTGTCGTCTGGGCAGGGGTCCTTGAGCAAAAACAAAAGTGTGCCGAGCAAGAGAGGAAAGTTCTACCTCGTCCTCCAGCCCCACGTGCCGCCCTGCATTGTCACTTATTTTCATTTTTTTCCAGTGTGTATTTTTTTAATTATTTTTAAAAGATTTATTTACTTATTTTAGAGAGCGTGAGGGATAAAATGCTCGTGCATGAGCGGGGGAGGGACAGAGGGAAAGGGAGAGAGAATCTCCAGCAGACTCCCCCCTGAGTGCAGAGCCAGACATGGGGCTGGATCTCGCGACCCTGAGATAACGACCTGAGCCAAAACCAAGAGTCAGATGCTTAACTGACGGGGCCACCCAGGCGCCCCTGCTATTGCCTGTTTTTAATGCTGTTTTTACTGATACAGTTTTGTTTTTTTTTAAGATTTTATTTATTTATTCGACAGAGATAGAGACAGACAGCGAGAGAGGGAACACAAGCAGGGGGAGTGGGAGAGGAAGAAGCAGGCTCACAGCAGAGGAGCCCGATGTGGGGCTTGATCCCGAAACGCCAGGATCACGCCCTGAGCCGAAGGCAGACGCCTAACCGCTGTGCCACCCAGGCACCCCTACTGATACAGTTTTTGATTGCCGATGAGATTGAATATCTTTTTATATTCCATTGGTATCTGAATTTCTTCCTCTGTGAAGTTCCTACAGTACCATTAAAAAACATTCCCCATGTTGTTTACACTTCCCAGCTTTTTTTAAATGACATAAACATATCTTACTTTATTTCCCTGTTTGCTCCAAACTCCCAAATGCTCTTTCCCATACGTAACATTGCCTGGTTTATTAGCAAGGAGAGGAGAGAGCTGTTGCTGGAGGAAGGGAGAAAGAGGCGCTCAGGGAGGATGGGGGGGCGGGTGAAGCAGGGTCTTCGCCAGGGAGAACCAGAGGCGGCTGGGCCCTTGATGTCGGCTCAGGTCAGGATCTCAGGGTCCTGGGATGGAGCCCCGCTTGGGGCTCTCTGCTCAGCGGGGAGTCTGCTTCTTCCTCTCCCTCTGCTCCTCTTCCTGCTCACTCTGTCTCTCTCTCAAGTGAATACATAAATCTTTACAAAAATAAAATTTAAAAAACCCCACAATAGAAACAGCCTCGTTGTTTCTCCTGATTATATAAGTACATGCAGCATGTAAAAACAAAACCAAGCCCCATGACTTCAAGGATGGGGAAGAAGGTAGAACTCGCACAATGTCACTGCTGATGGTCTGGGGGCCCCCTCACAGGTGGTATCCACGAGTAGGGTTCGGTGGTCTGGCTCTCGGTCTGGCTGCGACCCTGATGCTGGAGCAGTGTCTGGCCCAAACGTGGCCGTGTGCACCTGCAGGCTCCCCCTCTTGGGGGGCTGCCTTCTTAGCCAGTTTGAGCTGAAGGAGCACCTTGGGCATTGAGGCCTCAGGGGCCCGGGGCAGTGGGGGTGGGGATGGGGGTGGGGGACAGGAACGGCAAGGAGAGTCTGGTGATTTAGTTCAAAATTCAGGCCACAAGTTGTACTGAACGGGCACCCCTCCCCAGTGATCTGAGCGCTGGCGTCCTTGGCACCCTTGTCACATTGTTGCCCGTGGACCTCAGAGAGGAACCGTTCCCAGAGAGAGTGGGGGTGGAGGGCGGGCGGAGGATTGGGGTCCTGCCTGTTTCTCCCAAGTCTCCTGGACCCTCTGGCAGTGTAGTCCCCACCCACCTGGAACTGGGTCTATGTGCCAGGGAGCACTGGGCAGGGCACCTGTGTAAGCCATACGTCAGCGAGAGGTGACGGGGGTGGGGGGTGCTCTGAACTTTCCGAGTGGTGGACACACCTGAACATGGACCACTCCTAAGGGACACCTGAGACAGGCGATTAGAAAAAACAGCTTCTCTAGATAAGAAAGGGAGGGAGGGAGGGAGGGAGGGAGGGAGGGAGGGAAAGAGAAGGCCCTTATCGTGAGCATTGCCTTTCCTACTGTACATTCTTGGATAATGGCACTTGCTCCTCCAGACTCTTACTCCTTTATACGCCCAGTGCCCTGTGAATGAATGAATGAATGACACAACCCCCCTACTCGGCAATATACCTAAATTTTAACACATGAATTCCTTTGTATTCTTAACCCCTAGCTAGTACCTGGCACATGATAGACAGTAAACGTTTGTCGAATGAATGAATGATTGAATGAATGATTGAAGACACATAAATATGTAAAAAAAAAAAAAAAAGGTTTTCAACTTGCCTTGAAAACTGTGCCCCCCCCCCAGTCCACTAGGAGGATGTGGAGCCGCTGGGGGTCCCTGTGTCTAGGACAATGAGCTGTTTTGAAGATTGTTACATAATTCTCACCAGAGTGAGGAACTCCCAACCATGTTTATGTCCTTATAGTTTATGTTTCAATAACTCTTCTTTTATTATTTATTTATTTTAAAAGATTTTTAAATTTATTTATGTGACAGAGAGACAGCCAGCGAGAGAGTGAACACAGCAGGGGAGTGGGAGAGGAAGAAGCAGGCTCCCAGCGGAGGAGCCCGATGTGGGGCTCGATCCCAGAATGCTGGGATCACACCCTGAGCCGAAGGCAGATGCTTAACAACTGTGCCACCCAGGCACATCAATAACTCTTCTTTAAAAAAAAAAAAAATAGCATCGGGGCGCCTGGGTGTCTCACTCATTAAGCATCTGCCTTCGGCTCAGGTCCTGATCCCAGGGTCCTGGGATTGAGCACCGCATCGGGCTCTCTGCTCGGTGGGGAGCTTGCTTCTCCTTCTCCCTCTGCCTCTATTGCTCCCCCTGCTTGTGCTCTCTCTCTCTCTCTCTGTCGAATAAAGAAATAAAATCTCTAAAAAAAAATTTTTTTTAATAGCATCAAAATGCCATGACTCTCTTTCCTCTGCAATTTCAGAGGGCGTGACCATTTGGTTAGAACTAAATACGCACACATCATTTCATGTTTTCAGATCTGATTTTTTTGAATTATGGGAGAACCCTATGGTGATGTGATTTATTTGACTTATTGAGAAATAATTGAGTGACATTTAATCCCCTGGAGTACAATACTGTTCAGCAAAACCGCTGGACTTTTTAAACAGGGAGGCCTCTCGGAGCTGTGTCTGGTCTCCCGGACTTACAGCTGGGCAGAGGTCATGTGATTTCCTGAAGGTCACCCAGCTAGCGAGTGGCAGAGTGGGAGAGCGCCACTGTCCTGCCGTGTTCCCCTGTGCTGCCCGACAAGGAACATGTTAACCTACACCCTTCAAGAGGGGTCGCATCCTGGAAAGAGGTATTCTCGGAGACGAGGCCGGGGGCAGGGGTATAAGGAAGCATCAGTGAGCAAACCCTGATGATTCCAACTCAGGAAGCAGGTCAACCGTCCAGAACCAGGGACTATGCCCTGGGGACACAAGCAAAGCGCCTTCTCTCAAAGCGGCCCAGAACCTAATATAAACTCGTGCCCTCTCCCACCTAACCTGCAAACCCTGGAAGACGGAGGCAGGATCTGGCTCGTTTCTGAAGCTCTGTACCTTGCACAGTGACTCCATAAATGGTTGTACACGAAATGGCAACGGCCCCGTTGAGAGCCAACCCCAGGGCAGAATAGAATCAGGACCAGCCATTGCCTCATTCAGTTGAACTTGCTCACCCCCCACCACCCCTACCTCTATTGCTGGGTGTGCTTGCTTCTGCATCAGGAAGACCCGACATGACCAAAATACTTAGAGCAGGATTGCTCACAACAGCCCCCAGTGCAAACAGCCCAAATACCCACAAACGGCAGAATGAATGTGTTGCGGTAGACTCATTCAGGGGAGTACGATCCAGCAGGGTAAAGGAATGAATTACAGCCCGCACATAAACGTATATGGACCGCAAAACACAGCCCTCGGGGAAAAAATTAAATCAGAGGGTAATTAATTTAGATTAGATCCATTTATATAAAATTCAAAATGAGGGCAAACTAAACCATCTATTGTTTAATTTTTTAAAAGATTTATTTATTTGGGGTGCCTGGGGGGCTCAGTCTGTTGAGCGTCTGCCTTTGGCTCAGGTCATGGTCCCGGAGTCCCTGGATCGAGCCCTGCGTCAGGCTCCACGAAGGAGCCTTCTCCTTCTGATCCTCCCCGGTTTCGTACTCTCTCTCTCTCTCACACTCTCTCTCTCTCTCAAATAAATAAATAAAAACAAAATCTTAAAAATTTTTTTTAAAAGATTAATTTTTTTAAAGATTTTATTTTTATTTGTTTGAGAGAGAGAGCGCGAGCATGCACATGGGGGGAGGGTAGAGGGAGAAGCAGGCTCCCCGCTGAGCAGGGAGCCTGATGCAGGGCTCGATCCCAGGACCCTGAGATCGTGACCTGAGCCCAAACCAAGAGTCTGACGCTCAACTCTCTGCACCAGCCGTGCACCCCTGAACAATCTTTTATTTAAAGTTCCTCACGTATGTTATAATACATTAAAGAAAAGTGAGGAAGTGATATAAACACATTTTCAGTAGTAGCTGTTTCAGGCGGATTGGAAGGAATTACGTCTCGGCGAGATTTGAAGTCACTGGTATTACTCTATTTCTCAAGTCAGATGAGGAGCACATGCCCAGTACTATTCCTTAAAAGGGTTAAACATAACACGCACGTTCACACCCATCATGATGAACACTTTCAGATAACGTGTCACCACCAAGAACTAGGCGGAAGCCCTCTCTAGCGCTTGACCTGGTCTGTCCTCAGAGGAGGGAAGTCCGTGGCCCTCAACAGTCGGACTCTACACAGAATGGGTTTGTCTGGGAGGCGGGGTCCATTTCAGCGCCAGTGTGCGTAGCGCTGTCCCTCTGATGGAAGGGGTCTGCCCTTTGGGTGAGCAAAGACCTGGAAGGGCAGGGGTCCCCGGTCCAGGGGGAATTGTGGGTCTCCCCATAGGACCATTTCTTTTGGAGCATCCTTAAAGGAGGAATGAATTGACAATCCCCCGACCCCATCACGGGGTGCCAAGAGTCTGTGGTTAGTAGGCACCGGGTCTCCATGAGCAGACAGTCTCCCCGGGGCTCAGCATTCACAGCTCTTTCCTCTGGGAGATCACAGAGCTGATCTGTAACAGGCCAGGCACATCATTTTCTCAGAAAGCAAGGGAGGAGGAAAGCTTTTGACCGGGTCCCTCGCTGCTGGGCCACATCCTCTTTCCATCCCGTGAGGCATAGCAGTCAATGGCCCAGGTTCCTGAGTCCCAGGAAGACCTGGGGTTGAGCCTTGGCCCTGCCTCTTGCTCGCTCTGTCTGCATGCAAGGTGCTGGCCTCTCTCCTCTTCCATTTGCTTCTCTGTGGAAGTGATAATAGTACTAGCACCTGTGAGGTGCTTTGGGGAGCAAGACAATGCATGGGAAGCCCCTATCCTGGCCCACAGAAGGAGCTTAGTAGGTACTTGCTGAACGAATGGCCTCTGGCCAGCGCTGGGCCGCCTGGGACGAGCCCATGCTCTGGGCACTCACGTTCATGGGCTGTGACTGAAGAAGAGGTGACAAGATGGCCTTTCTACAGGGAGGCCAGCTTGCCAGTGCCCAGACGGGGAAGGTGACCACACCCCGACAGGCTCCACGCAAGGGCCAGTGTCTGTGGCATGGACAGAGGGTCTCCAGGGCCAAAGGCCGCAAGCTGTGAAGCCACAGACGGCCCCGTGTTCTGCCTCCTCCGTGCTCTGGCCCCATGTGGGGTCTCGGCAGCTCGCCTGCACAGGTGGGCAGCCATCTGGCGTTCCCTGCTGACTTCCCTTCGGCAGGTGGCAGGAACAGAGGTGTGTGTGGGAGTGGGTGGGAGGGGCCACACCCACAGCCCGCCCTGTGGGTGCCAGGCTGTGATTAGAGACCCGGGCCCAGCCAGGCCAGCGTGCTCCCTATGGCCAAGATGGTCCCAGCCGGTGTCCCCAGATCCTCCAATGTGCCCACCTCCGCCCTTGGTTTCCCAAGGTCATTTTGCATGCATGGAAAACAACACCCCGATGAGCACTGAGGAGTGTTACCTTTTGGGGGGGCAGGGTGTGAGTGGAAGGGGGGGATGCAGGAAAGCACAAAATCCTAGTTTGGCCTCCCTCTTGTCTGCGTGTTCCAGAGATTCCCCAGTAAATGGTTCCTCCCCTCTTCTCTACCCTGGGCTTTAGAAACGCAGAAAAATAAAACAAGAGGAAGGACAAATATCCCCTTTCTTACAGATGGGGGCCAGTGGCCCTGCTAACAGCGAACCGCAGGAGAAAGCAGACTTTGGACCTACCGTGGGGGTGAGGGGGATGGGGGACCTCCAAGTCCTAGGGACAGAAGTGTGAGGAAGGGAGGGGAGAAGCGCCAGGCCTGGGCTTAGAAAGTCATTCTCATGGGCAGTGAGGAAGAATCCTTCCTCCTAACAGGGATGGTGGTGGATTTGGGGGTGGCTCATGGGATCCTTTTTTTTTTTTTTTTTTTAAAGATTTTATTTATTTATTACACAGAGATAGAGACAGCCAGCGAGAGAGGGAACACAAGCAGGGAGGAGTGGGAGAGGAAGAAGCAGGCTCATAGCGGAGGAGCCTGATGTGGGGCTCGATCCCACAACGCCAGGATCACGCCCTGAGCCGAAGGCAGACGCTTAACCACTGTGCCACCCAGGCGCCCCTCATGGGATCCTTTTATCCTTACAACCCGACCCTCCATCTTTTTCTTTTTAAGGATTTTATTTATTTGACAGAGAGAGAGCACAAGCAGGGGAGTGGCAGGCGGAGGGAGAAGCAGGCTCCCCACTGAGCAGGGAGCCTGATGTGGGGCTCGATCCCAGGACCCCGAGATCATGACCTGAGCCGAAGGCAGACACTTCACCGACTGAGCCTCCCAGGAGCCTCCCTCCATCTTTTTTTATCTAAGCATCAGGCAAAGCTATCTCTTCTTCCTTCCTTTTTTTTTCTGGAAACATTGCCTATGTGATACAGTGAAACCTTCCCCAAAGCCCAGCATAGCAGACTCTGTGGGCGCCCCCCCATTCTCTTGTATCCCCCACTCGGTTCATGCCCCCACCCCGTCCAGCAGCGGGGATCTGCTCCTTGCTGGCAGTTCCCCTGCTCTGTTCCTGTCCCACAGCTTTGGCACTGCCTTGCCCACCTGAGGGGCAGCCCTGTCCCCTCCACCCCCGGGAGTCCCCATAACCAGCGCTGCTTGATGATGTACAAACACCCCAGCTCCCTGGCCCGGGGATGGGATCATTGTGGAGCTCCCGGGGTGTCCCGTCAGGACTCAGTGTCGGCTGCCCTCAGAGGTGACAGCATGTATGATGACTGTCCTGCCCCGTGTCACTGCGTCCCCACTTCCCTCCTGCTTCGCAACAGACATTACTCGCCTCCTTTCATCAGGTTTGCTTCCAGAGAACACAAACTAAGGCATTCTGGATGGAGGGACTCTTGCCCTTCTCATTCTGTCCTTGGGATGAGCATGGGAGGGCATTGGGTCTTGCCCTCAACCTGCGAGTGGCTGTCACTGATGGTTCCAAAGAGCTGACTCTTTACGGGGTGGGCGGCCATTCATCCCGGTTTACCCGGACAGTCCAATTCACACCTGCTTCGAAGTCATCAGTGTCCCGTTGATCTTACTGGGGGGTCAAGAGCATCCTTGTTTTTAAAACCTCGCCATGCTCTAAAGGAAGCCCCGCTAGAGCTTGGGGGGGGGGGGTGGTCCTTCCTTAGCCTGGAAATAAGTTGCCCGCTGTCCACTAGATGGTGTCCAATACTCACACACATCCCCACACGTGCAGAGACAGAACCCACGAGAGCAGATCCTTCCCGGTGGCGTCTGGTCTTGTTTGCCGGCCTCACACTCTGGAAGGGGTTTGGGAACTGGCAGGAGGGCAGGAAGGCATGCCTGTATATGATCCCTCTGGAGGCCAGGTTGCAAGACGGGAGACGGAGAAGTTCAGGGGCTGTCCTGGTAGGAGGGGAGGGTGGCCTGGGCCAAGGCTATGGGCACCAGGGACAGAGAGCAATGGACAAATGGAGGAAAGACAGGCCCCCACGGCTGAGTGCACGTGCCACGATCTGAATTCACTGGTTTCCTTTACAAGGTGTAAGGCCCAGGGGGTCAGAGCGGCTGGCTTCTCAGGGTGGGTACATCTCGTGCTGTACAGAGTGCCTATAGACTTTTCGGATAATGGGAAATAAAATAGCCAACATTTATTGAGTGCTTATGTGAGCCCTTCTAAGCACTTGACATGTATTAATTTCCTTTATTCCCCTGAAATGCACATCTTGGGTGCCTGCCCAGACCAAAATCTCTGGGACAAATGGGCCTGAGTCGGTGTGTGTTGAAAACCTTCTAGAGCCCCTGCCTGGTTTGGAGGAAGCCGCGGAGGCCGGGCAGGCTTGTCCTGGGAGGGGACGTGGGCTTCCGGCTGGCGGAGCTACGATTCAGGGTCCACGGGGGGCCATGGGCCACGTTTCTGTCCTGCGCTCTGAGCTACTGATCACTTCCGCGCTTCCTTCCGCTTTCTCCCTCTCTTGTGTCCAGGACACCTCCAGGCCCCCTCACTCTCTCCCTGTCCCTTGTCCCTCCTGTGAATTGTGCACAGCGTGTGTCTCTCGCCACCAGGGCCTGGAGCACGCCTGGGTCCAGACAGCAGCCAGTGCGGGAGGCGTGGACCCACAGAGGCCGAAGCTTGGGGCCGTGGGAGACTCTCTAGCTTTCTGCTCCGTCCCCAGCAAAAATGAGAACGCTAAGTCGACAGCCGTTCATCGGGTACCTGCTGGACACCAGGCGCTGTGCCAGGTACCGGGGTGAGGAAGACCCCTCCTGGCACCCCAGTGCCTCACCTCACCGCTCCTCGGCTGGTGGCGACAGGTGCGGTGTGCGGTGCTCACGGAGGCCGTGAGAGTCTCGGAAAGCACCCAAGGAACGCTGCTGCCCCTTAAAACTTGGCTCGGTGTCCCATCCTCCCAGGAAACCTCAAGCCCCCTCGGGCAGAGCCTGGGTTGATCTAAGAGCCCAGGGCCCCTGTGGCTTACTGTTCTGCAGGAAGAGCCCTGATTCCCAGGGTCCCTCTGCTCTGGGAGGGCTCCGGGCAGGAGCCATGGCTCCACTTGCCGATGCGGAAACCGGGGCCCAGCGCACAGTGGGTGCTGCGTATTTGCTCACCCATTCAATGAATGGATCGGAGGTGTCTTTACAAACAGGGAGGATTTAGAGGGTGCGGGTGGTGGGGGTGCAGGGAGGGGGAGTCTTATTAGGAAGAGAGGAAGCAAAGCCAAGAGGCTTTCTTTCCTCCCCTCTCCCATTACTCTCTGGGACATCTGAGCAGCAGGGACCCCCTCTGCCTCCAGAAACCCTGAGCTTTGCAGGAACACCTCCTCCTTTAGGGCTGGGGACACTTGCCCAGGCCCTACACCTTGTCCCTTGATTCCCTGGACTTTTGCACGGCCTTACATGGGAGGTGTGTGGCAGGCCTGACACCCCTTTGCCCAGGGGTGCCCCCCACCCAGCAGTCACAGCTGGGCCTGTTGCTCCCTTCTCTGAGTGAACTTCATTATCACCAGGGAAGCTTTCGAACATACTGATGGCTTTATTTAACTGGCCTGCGGTGGTCCTGGGGCCATTGTGGTGGTCTCGGCAGATAGGCCAGTCTGAGAAGTCCTGAGCTGGCCCCGCGGGGGAGGCAGCCCTCCCTCCCACAGCGCCTCTCCCCAGTCAGCCCTCCCTCCCACAGCGCCTCTCCCCAGTCAGCCCTCCCTCCCACAGCGCCTCTCCCCAGTCCTGCCCCCACCCCCCTGCGTCCCCGCAGCGCATCCCAGAGCCCTGTGGGCACTGGCTTATACCTCCCAGTAGACTGGTGCACTAATGTCTCCTGTCAAATAAATGGAAGTGTTCAGTCATTCAGCCAAGAGTCACACAGAGAGACAAAGAGACTCTCAGCGCCTGGAGAGAAAGACTGTAGGGGGCGAGGGGGGCACAGGGCGAGTGAGTGCGGCAGGGGAGTGGCAGGGGGGCAGAGAGAGAGAGGAGAGTAAGCTGGCAGGGGCCCCTGAGGCAGAGGGAGCGAGCAGGTGTGCTAGGCACACCACAGCGACTGAAGAGGAGCCTTCCCGAGAGCCCCTCTTGGGACGACTGGGACAGCAGAGCCGCCCGGGAGTGGAGGCCACAGGCAGGCAGCCCCAGACGGTGGACAGGCCTCTCGGTGCGGGAAGTATGTTTTTAGCCCCCCAAAAGTGGGGTGTTTGAATGCCACTTCCCGTGGAGGCCCTTCAGGGCCGGGGCCAGACATTTCCTTCCTGGGGACCAAGGATCTGGCCCCCTTGTCCTGAGGACACAGGCTTTTGGCACTCCCACAGGCAGGGGCTCCTGGGGGCTCTATCACTCTTTCATTCACGCACTGCGTGCTGCTGACTGACACCCCCATAGCGGCCCTGGCTTTGGGCAGAGGACAGGGACATGATAGGAGGGCTTGGCTTCTCAGTGGGGGGCCCCGAGCTGTGGCCCCAGTTAGGCTCAGTGGTGCTGTGTGGACACTTATGGAGTCTGAGGCTCGTGGCAGAGGTGGGGGGATCCCCGTGGGGCAAAGGGACTGCAGGAGAGTGGTGGTGGCACGTGTGCTCTCACTGGGACACGTCTTTATTTCCTAATTTATTATTATTATTATTATTGAAGATTTTATTTATTTACTTGACAGAGAGAGAGAGCCCAAGCAGGGGGAGCGGCAGGCAGAAGAAGCAGACTCCTCACTGAGACACCAGCCTGACATGGGACTCGATCCCAGGACCCTGGATCATGACCTGAGCCGAAGGCAGACGCTTAACCCACTGAGCTCCCCAGGCGCCCTGTTCGGAGGTTTAGATGCCAAAGTTCAGATTGCCTAATTGTTACACTGAGTCACAACTCGGATTGAACCACATTGAAGAAGTTTTTTGTTTTTTAAATAAGTGAAAGTAAAAAATATCAATCCCCAGATGAACGAGGAGGTGGGCTGTTCAAGTCCTCTGGTTAAGACTCGAATGCTGCCCTGCGTGTCGGGAACCATGCTGGGGGATGGTGGCAGCCGGAGGAGGCCGTCAAGATCCTTCCCAGTTTGGGCACCTGGACCCCCTGGGGGTGGGTTAGTGCTGTGTCCCTGGGATGGACTGGAATGGCTGGGACGACACAATATCAGTCAGGAGAGGGAGCAGGGTTGCGGGAACATGGCTTGGAGTGAGGCCCCGAGGCCCTGGGGCTGGGCAGAGCCTGTCCCTCACCCAGAGGCTGTCATCAATTTTCAATTACCCGGAGGCTGGGCTGGCTCCTGCGGGCTCCAGACGCCAGCACGGTAATGAAGATGCTGTCCCTGCTGGAGACGGTGCGGAACAGGGATGGGAGTCAAATTAGGTTATCCCTGTGGAGGGACAGCCAGGCTTCGCTTTGGAGCTGTTGGCTTACCTCTGCGGGGCTGGGCATTTCTTTGGGCTCAGAGTATGAACTCTGCCCATCATTTTCCTCTGGGCCGAGTGCTGGGGGTCAGAGATTTTTACCCCAGGAGGTGAGCCTCACGGCTCTGGGTCTTCCTTCTGGAGGGCCCCAGAGCTGTGGGGTTTTCTGTCATCTTGGGCTTGCAGCAGGGAGGGGATCGCGGGGGTCCCAGAGCCTGGGAGGGCTCCAGGTGGGCGGCTGCATCCACCGTGGATGTGGATGAGAATGGCTGGCCCGCCAGAGTGATGGAGGTGGCCCAGACTCCGTGATGGGAAGTGTGTCCGAAGGCAGAACCAAGCAGGAACGGGAAAGAGGGACCGGAAAGCCCTGTGTCTCCATTCAGAATGTGGGATGGTGGCGGCAGGAGCCGGAGCAGTGGCTAGGGAGTCGGCAGGGCAGGGAGCAGCCCACACTCCCTTCTTCTGAAGCAAAGCCCTGGGGGGGGGGGTATCAGCTTTCCTGATGGATTTGCCCTTGCCTATCAGAGGCAAACGGGTTTTCATAAAACTCAAGGAGACGTCTACTGAGAAGAATTAAGTTAATGGCCGATCTACTGTTTCTCTGGGGAGCCCCAGGCCTGCTTTTGCTGCCCGTCCCGTCCCCCCCCCCACTGCTCAGGGGGGTCTGAGCTGTGCTGGAAATATGACTCCTGCCCCTCTGGGTTTGCCACGTGCAGGGCGGGGGAGGGGGGCAGGTCCAGCCCTGTGCCTTTTGCCTGCATCCTCGATGGGGTGCTGACATGCGGGACGACCTGGCTGAAGGGGTGGGCATGGGCTCGTTGTAACCCTCGGCACCCAGGTCACCCCCACGACCGTCACAGACCCACCCCCTTGCCAGGTGTGTCCAGCACTGGACCGGGAAACACGGGAAGGAGGCAGAAGGGAATAATGCTTCTCTGCTGTGGGCTGGCGGGGCTCGATTCCCCCAGGCCTGGCTTCCCGACCCCCAGAAAGTTATAACTCCCTGAGGTCCGGTGAAAAACCAACATCTATGGAACACACCTTTTCCCTCACGTGTCATGGGATCTTTACGATGTGTCCTGGTGCTGGGACAGGGGCGCGTGGGCGGCTCTCAGCCTGCCGGGCGTCAATGCATGAATGGGTGACCCTTTAGGGTGGATACTGCATTCTCTCCAGTTCCCAGGTAAGGCCTTGGGGTTTAAGGAGGCCAAACAATGCGCTGGAGGTCTCACAGCAGTAATGAGATTCGAGTGCCCATCAGAACTCCACCTCTGCCCTCTAACCGTCCTCCAAGTCTGCAGTCCTGGCCCACAGCCACCTGCTACGGCCACTTCCCAGGACGCGGGAGTTGCTGGGGGATGGTCTCCTGGTGGCCCAAGGGGAAGGGGGGGCTGGGAGCCCGTGTGAGATTTGCTATGTGGATTTTCACTAGTTTTGCTCTCCATGGACCAGAGAGGGTAAGAGGGCGGACAAGCTATATTCACTAAATTCTCTAATTCAACATACTCCATTAGGATACTTCCAATTGCTCGAAACAAAACCCACAGCTCAAAATGATCTAGACAATATGATTATTTCATGTAACAGGAAAGTCCACAGCTAACCAGGCTCTGCGGTCAGTGGCTCCCAGGGCTCTTGGCGTCACATGCGGATGGGGCCACTGGGCCTGCATCAGACCCTTCATCTGGGCTGGACTGGGGGTCGAGGAGTCAGCTGGGATGTACCCAGTCATTAGGGTGCACAGGCAGCCCAGCCTCAGGACCTCCCTGGAAACATTCTGGAAGATGCTGTCCTTCCCGCATGGCCACAGACCACTGCCCAGCGTGGGCAGCTTGAGGGGCCCAGCATATCAGCCACATCAGTAATGGCAGACCGAGCAGTGGCCGCAGGGGCCGTGGGGGCAATGGTGGGTGCGTGGCTCCAGCCACAGCACCAGCGAGGCTCCCCCACGATGCTGGGTCGTCGGCCGAGGCCCCAACAGCAGCCGTGCCTGGAGAGGCCTGTCCCTGGAGAGCAGGAGAGGGAGGAAGAGTGAGTAGCAGCTGGCATGGGACAGCCAGCACTTGCTCACTAGCACATCCGACACATCCCTGGCGAGCTGGGAAGTCTCGGCAGGCGGCTGGTGTCTGAGCAGAACAGATGGAACGGGCCGAGCGAGGGGAGCTTGGCTCTTCTTGCCCAAGTGACTGACTGGGCCCTGATACTGGGCACATGTGTGATGCCTGGGAGGGTTGGCTGGGGGAGCATTGCACCCCCCCCCCCAGCTCAGGCCCTCCCCGAGGGAGGACTTGTCACAGCCTGGACACACAGCTTGACCAAACCCTCTCTGTGTGCGAGCTGGTGGTCACATAATGTTAACACTGGCTGGGGGCCCCTGGGTGGCCCAGCTGGTTGGATGGAGTTCCGCCTCGAGCTCCCTGCTCGGTGGGAGTCTGCTTCTCCCTCTGCCCTTCACCCTGCTTGTGCGCGCTCTCTCTTTGTCAAATAAATAAATAAAATCTTTAAAACAAAACAAAACAAAACCACACAAAAAAACAAACACTGGCTATTCCTGGGTGGTGCCGGGAGACCCGGAGAATTTTCCCTCCCCTCCCTTCTTCCTCTCCCTCCCCTCCCCATATGCTTTCGTTTCTTTTTTGTAATTACTAGAAGTAGAATTTCTGAGTAATACAAAACATGTATGTTTAAGCTGATAAGAAACTAGCCAACTGCTTTCCAAAGTAGGTGTACTGTGTTACACTCCCAAGAAGATTCCAATAGCTTCCCATACTTCTCGACACTTTGTACGGTCTTTAAAATTGTAGCCATTCTAGTGGGTCTGGTGGTTATCTAATCACAGAGTCGGTCTGCATTTCCCTGATGATTAAAGACGTCAAGCATCCTTTCGTGTGCATATTGGCCGTTTGTAACCTTTTCCGAAATGTCTTCTCAAAGCCCTGTCTCGTTCTTTTTTTTATTGAGTTATTTGTCTTAAGACAGTGTTATGAGAATTCTTTATGTATTTCTCAGTGAGGATGTATTTTGCATTTTTGTTTGTTATGCACGAGGTGGAGGCTGTTTGCCTGCTTAAGGGCCAATAGTATTTCCTTTTCTGCAAACGTTACAATCCTTAGCCCCTCTTCTACTGAGCAGTGAGTCTTTGTTTTGTTGATTTCCGGGTCTTTAATATGTTAGGCAGATTAAGCCCTAGTCTGAATAAGAATCGTAATTACTTCCCTGAGTTTGTTTGTGGTCTGATTTTGCCTAAGCCTATGGTGTTCTTATTTTTATGTGTTTAAATTAGCCAATCTTCTCTTCTACGGCTCTGGGATTTTGAGCCCTAGCGGGAGGGGCCTTTCTCACCCCAGGATTACAAAGGAAGTCCACCAGGCTTTCTTCTCCCTTGTTTTAGCCAGGTTACCTAGTGAACAGCAGGAGGCAAAGCTAGACATTGCTTTATCGGGAGACGCAGCCCACCCTACCCCCCAGGCCAGGAGAGGGTGTGAGAGGAAGAGAGGCAGAAGGCACAGGCTAAAGATAGCATGGTATCCAGGGGCGCCTGGGGGGCTCGGTCGGTTGAGCGTAGGACTCGATTTTGGCTCAAGTCAAGATAAGAGGGGCATGAGATTGAGCCCCAAGTTGGGCTTTGTGCCCAGTGGGGAGTCCACTTGAGATTCTCTCTATCCCTCTGCCCCTTCCCCCCACTAAAATTAATAAAAATAAATTAAAAAAAAAAAAGCATGCTATCCAGCAGACCACGGTCCCACAAAAGACAGAACTGGTTGCCTCCCAATGGGGGCTTTCGCCGCCATGCTGCAGAGAAGCCCTTGGAGGGAGAAGGGAGAGACCTAAGGTCTCATCAGTCCACGGCCGGCCTGGGGAGGTGCCTGAACTGGGCCCAGGATGTGTCGTCTCCTGGGTCCTTCTGTTGTCTTTCACGTCCTTCAATTTAAGCTTTTACATACAGTGTGTTTGGAATTTCTCCCGGCCCATGCTGTTGTGCGGTGTGAGGCCTGCCTCCGACTGAATGTTTTTTCCAGACGACCATCGAGTTTTCCCAGCCTCTTCACCGACTGGTTCATCTTCTCGCCTGTCCATTTCAGGGTCTCTTGTGTAGTTTACAAAATTAAATCCCAGTATTTGACAGCCCAGTGTCAAATGTCTTTTCTGTTCCATGTCAGTCTGTTCAAGTTGTTTTCATTATTGAAATTCTCCGATATGTGTCAGTATCTGGTATGTTTCAATAGCGCGTGTCCCCTCAGTGCTCTCCTTTCCAGCATCTTCCCAGTCACCTTTGTTAATATGTACTTTTTCTTTTCTTTAAGTAGGCCCCACACCCAGCGCAGAGCCCAGTGTGGGCCTTGAACTGATGACCCTGAGATCAAGAGTTGGTCGCTCACCCGACGGAGCCACCCAGGCCCCTCACTTAATGCTTTTAAGAAATGAAATAAACGTGGCTTCCCATAATCTGCTTACGGGCATTGGTGAGCCACCTTTGTTTTATTCTGTCTGTTCCCCAGTTTTATTCTTCATCACAATGTTTTAAAGGGATTTTGGTGAATATTCACATGTTAGGATTTTGCACATCAAAGAGAGGTTGGAGCAGTCTTATCTGGGAAGGGTGAGGCAGGCATCCAGGTACATTGGGGCTGGCTTTGGACAGTTTTGTGGGGTTTTTTTTCAAGATTTATTTTTTAGTGAGAGAGAGAAAGTGTGCGTGCACATGTGTGTGAGTGGGGGGAGGGGCAGTAGAGAGAACCTTGAACGAACTCCCCGCTGAGCATGGAGTGGGACTTGGGGCTCGATCTCATGACCTGGGATCATGATTGGGGCTGAAATCAAGAGTCTGACGCTCAACCGACTGAGCCACCCAGGTGCCCCTCGACAGCTTTTTTGGATAATGTAACTCTTGGTTTCCCTTCCCCTCCCTCCTGCTACCTCAGACAGAGCAGCAGACCCCTAGCCCAGGCCTGGAGCTCCTCCACCCCACAGGCTTTCTGAATCAGCCTTCTGGTGAGCTGCTTGTTGGCTGGAGCAACAGTTTGACCCCAAAGGCCACGCTGTCCTATGGAAAACCCTCCAGCTCTCCCTAGCATGAGTCTTACTATCTCATCTTTCCTCCCGTTCTTTTCCTCTTGGGTGTGTGCAGCTGGGATGGTGGAGGGTGAGACCACCTGCCTCTGGGGTCCCAGACAGAGCAGGTTTGGCCACTCCCCACAGACAAAATCAAAGGCAGAGAGTCGGGTGATGGTGAAACAAGAAAGGGATCTATTTCAGGGAGGCCAACACCGGGAAGACAGCAGACTTGCATCTCAAAGAAGGTCTCCAAAGTGCTGAAAATACTTCTAGGTTTATATAAGGAAAATGTGGGACAAAGGTCGGTAGGTCTGTGCAGGTGGGTGGTGAGGGTTAGGCCTGTCATTGTCTTGGGATCCGTCAGGAGGCCCAGAGCAGTCCCTATTGCTAGGGCGTAGTTTCAGTTCCCATCAGCGATGCTTTGCCTGCCGGGTGTTTGCCTGAGTTAAGAGATAAGTTGGAGAGAAGAACAGTATCAGTTAGAAAGTACAGACCAAGGTCAAAATGGAGGTGGCTGACATCCTCTTTTGTTGAGACGCTTATGAATGGGAGGAAATGAAGGTTATGAGCTAATTAGGGATTTGGTCGCAAGGGTCCTTGTTCTACACACATTGGCTCAGAGTTTAATGAAATAGCTCTGTGAAAGGAGAGGAGCTTATTATGCTCTGCCCTAGGATACCAAACAAACACACCTGTCTCCCCAAATAGTCCTCAAATGAGGGAATGTTTCAGCTAGGTTGCCTAGGGCTGCAAGTAAAGAAAAACACAGCTCCGCTGGCTTGAACAATGAAGACAGCTGCCATCTTGTGTGCGCCTGTCCCCCGGCCCCCGATGTCCTGTCCATGTGGACACCACCCAGAAACTCTGGTTCTGTTTCCTCTCCCTTGGCCCTCCCCTGGGCTGGCTTCATCTTCAAGCTGGTGCAAGACGGTAGCCCCAATTCAGCCTCATGGTCAAACAGGAGAACATCCCACGGGAAGAAAGGGAGGCTAACTTCCCAGAAGCTGTGTACCTCTTTGGCTTAAATTAAGTCACAGTCCCTTTCTAGAACCAACCACTTCGAGGGAGACCAGAACACGCTGAGATTAATCAGACCTGCTCCTAGAGCTGGTGGTAGTTGGACTTCCTCTAAAGCATGTGGGTGGCATGGGGTCAGCACGACACCTGAGCTACGCTGGCGTTCTGTTGGGGGAGGGGGGGGTGAGTGCGGGGCAGGCAATCAGCAGTGCCCAGCAGAGAGGGGTTTGGGTCCTTCTTATTCTTGGTTGCCTTCTTCTGAGTCATGTTGAAACCGGCCTTGGATGATGAAAACAGTCGGACGCACTGGAAGGAGGCAGAGGAAGGGAGCTGTTATGTGACTCTGTCTGTTGGGGTGGGGGCTCTGACCAGAGCGAAGGACCGTCTGACCACTGCACTAACACCGCTATGTGGTTCTTTCAGCTTGAAGAAAATAGGCCACGTGATCATCCCACACCACGTGTTTTGCTTTGTATTGATCCGGTGGCTTTCTTTTTCTTTTCCTTCTTTTTTTTTTTTTTAAGATTTTATTATCATTTTTTTTAAAGATTTTATCATTTTTTTAAATTTTTTTTTTTAAGATTTTATTTATTTATTCGACAGAGATAGAGACAGCCAGCGAGAGAGGCAACACAAGCAGGGGGAGTGGGAGAGGAAGAAGCAGGCTCATAGTGGAAGAGCCTGATGTGGGGCTCGATCCCATAACGCTGGGATCACGCCCTGAGCCGAAGGCAGACGCTTAACCGCTGTGCCACCCAGGCGCCCCAGATTTTATCATTTTTTAAAATTATTTATTTGACACAGAGATAGAGAGAGCCAGCGGGAGGGAACACAAGCAGGGAGAGTGGGAGAGGAAGAAGCAGGCTCCCAGCGGAGCAGGGAGACCAATGCGGGGCTGGATCCCAGGACTCTGGGATCACACCCTGAGCCGAAGGCAGACACTTAACGACTGAGCCGCTCAGGCGCCCCGACCCAGTGGCTTTCTTAATTCAATGTCTCAAGTAGATTTGCTTACCAAGAAGACAATGTTCAGCGTGGACGATGTAAGTTTCTGAGCTTCTCGTCAGTTAAATCTTAAATGTCAAATTTCTCATTTTAAATTTAGTAACAGTCCTTCTGGTTCCTCAAATAATTCCTTTGGGATTTTGGTTAAATCCATTGGCCGAGGCCTCATGACCTCTGGAGAACTGGGGACATCTTGACCTCCGGAACTAAGTAACAAAACTGGATGTTAAAATATGCAGGTAAGTGTTGGGGCGCCTGGATGGCTCAGTCGGTTAGGCGTCTGACTCTTTTTTTATTTTTTTTAAAGATTTTATTTATTTATTCGACAGAGATAGAGACAGCCAATGAGAGAGGGAACACAAGCAGGGGGAGTGGGAGAGGAAGAAGCAGGCTCATAGCGGAGGAGCCTGATGTGGGGCTCGATCCCATAACGCCAGGATCACGCCCTGAGTCGAAGGCAGACGCTTAACCCCTGTGCCACCCAGGCGCCCCAGGTGTTTGACTCTTGATTTCGGCTCAGGTCATGATTGTGGGCTCGTGGGCTCGAGCTCCGTGTCTGGCTCTGCGTTCACCATGGAGTCTGCCTGTCCCTCTTCCTCTGCTCCCCACCCCCACCCCCACTCCCTACTCTCTCTGTCTCTAGGATAAATAAATAAAATCTTAAAAATAAAAAGAAAATACCTAGGTAAGACTAAATATGCAATATTGTCCTGCTCGTGCTTGTGAGCTGTTGGTGTTGGGTTCTGGGTGACCCTAACAGAGTGACCACAGGCTGGGTGGACCCATTCTAAAAAGGATTTCCTCCTCCCAAGCTGACTACACAGACCTGAGTGGCCAAGGGGGCAATTGACAAGTTAACAGGTAGTAATACTGTCCGGGAAGCATTTGGACATCGTCTAGGTACACGTTTCTGACGAGTGGGGCAGGAGCAGCGGTGACTCTTTGGTCCCGCAGGGGTTAATTCAGCCGCCTTCCGAGGACAACCGTGGGGGCTTGCTGCTATCTATCACTTTAATTAGTAAGTCAATGAGCACGTATTAATCATGGCCAAGCGACCACCATGAGGAGACAGGAGAGCCACAGCACGGATACACAATTATCAGAACTTTGGGTTTGGCAGAAAAACCGAGCTGCCTTGTAAAAAGAAATTCCGTTTGCGTGCGTCACAGGGTTCCTGTGGCTTTTGGCGCGGCGGGGTCCGGGTGCCCAGATAAGGTGCTCAGGATCTCCCTCCCCATTGGCCTAGCTCACCCCTGCTCATGTCACTTGCTCTGTGGCCGCTGACTGCCTTGCTTGGCAACTCCCGATGAAGGAGGCTCTCTCCCGGGGTTTATAAATTAATCTCAGGAAGCCTAATGAGGTCCTGTGTCCCTTTCTAAACCAATTGTTGTGGCCAGGGGACAAGGAACACTGCCTGGTCCATTGTGGGCCAGTGGCGCCCAGACACACGGGCTTCCGGTAGAGGACGTGCTTTGCCAATATCGTCCGAAGCCATCTGGTGCCCCTGAGCAGCTGTTTGCAGGGGATGCCAGGCTGGGGATGCGGGAAGCCGGGCAGACGTGATCGCTGCGTGCTAGGTTTACATGCTCTGTCTTGGGCTGGGGGAGACCTGATTAAGGTCTGCTTTCATTCCGTGCTCGCTAAGGGGCTTGTCGGGAAGGGCAGCTTAAGAAGAATGAAGAGGGGCGCCTGGGTGGCTCAGTTAGTTAAGCGTCTGCGTTCGGCTCACGTCGTGATCCTGGGGTCCTGGGATTGAGCCCTGCATCGGGCTCCCTGCTTGACTGGGAGTCTGCTTATCCTTCTCCCTCTGCCCCTCCCCACTGCTCTCTCTCTCAAATAAATAAAATAAAATAAAATAGAAGAAGAACTAAGAGAACAAGACTTCCCTCAGAATTCTGGTTCTGTTCTAAGGGACAGGAGGACATTTGCGTCGAGCGCACGTGTCAGTACCAGCCCCTGAGGGCTGCCTGCATCCTGATAAAATATCCTGTCTGCAGGAATATATTTGGGTACCTAATTTGCATGCCTGCAAGACCCCCAGCCAGACGGCGGGGTGACAGGGCCGGCACATACAGCTAGGGAACCTAGGATCAGTGTACCTGCGTTCGCCGTTCTCCGTGTGATCCACGGTCTCTGACGAGCATCTTCATACGGGACCCAGTCCCCAGGCTAGCCTCTGCACCTGCTGTGGCCAGGGGCAGGGGGTGGGGAGAACCTCGTTTTACAAGGTGACGAAGGAACCGTCCCAGACTTCACAGAAGTGTGTTTTAAATAAAAAGAGTTAGTTGAGATGACTTCATACTGGATGCTTTTTGTTACGTTGAACCAGTCCTGTGACAAACAGAAGTAATTTGAAAAGGCTGCCTCGATTGGTGTCCACGAGTGACATCAAAGCTGGTGACTGAAGAGGGTTCCTGCAGGTTGACCTGCACCAGCCCCCACCCCTGACTCAGCTGGGCCCCACCTGACACCCATGTTGGCTGGAGAGGGGTGTGACCAGCTCTCCCAGGAGAGAACAAAGGCCCACTCAGGGGGGTCCGGGAGTTCATCCCCAGCATTGTGGGTGCCCACACCCCCTCTCAGGAGGCTCCCTTCCCAGGAGGCACAAAGATCAGCATCTCCCCCAGGTTTTCCTGGGGAGGGCAAAGCTCCTGCATAACAGCTAATTCCGGTTTCTATCTCTCTTTGCAGATGCTCAGCAGGGCTGGGGGCATTTAGGAGACCTGTCCTTTTGTCCTCCAGGCAGCTTTAGATGAGGGTGGAGGGACTGTCATTGCAGAGCTGAGGCACCCGGGTGGGGACAGGGCGGTGCTGGTAATCAGTGTGCCTTACGCCCAACCCCGAGGGAGGGAGAAATCCCATCTGCAGCAGCATCTGGGCCCCTGAGGGCAGTTTTGGGAAAGCAGAAGGCAGCCTCGGGTCAGCCCTGCCTTGCTCTGCGCCCAGGCCCAGGCGGTGCCTCCGGCCCCCATCAGCCACATTTCCAGGTGCTGGACCCCGTGAGCTCGCAGCTCTTACGGAGGGCGGGCCAACTGCACTGCGACAGAGCCGTGTCGGCTCTGCAGACCTCCTGCCTCCGGCACTGTGGGACTTCGAGAAGAGAACACACTTCAGGACTTGTGCGATTGGCTATTTTTACTTCTGCGTTGTTAGCTTTCGGACCTGCAGAGCGTTTTACCTTCACGAGAGCTGCAGCGGTCGTGACGCCTGCGGCTGGCCTGCACAAGGCGCCTTTTCTTTTGGGCAAACCCCACATCGATCCTGTCGTGTGAACAGTCCTGGTCATCCTCTCTGAAGCCTGTCCAGGGCATCCGGAGTTGGTACCCGCGGCGGCCCTTGGAGTCCCAGGACCCTGGGGCGGGGGGTACATGTGTCCTGTGACCAGGGTAGACTCTTCCCTGGATCTCTCTCAACCCCAGCCCGGAGGCAGCTTAACGAATCAAGATGCTGTTTTCTTGTTCTGCCCTGAAACCCTTCAGGGTAAGGTTTGCGTGGTTTCTCCCCCCCATACTGTGGGATGGTGGGTCTATTCTGGGCCTGGGTGCCTGTGTGCTTGCAAGGCTGGTGTGCGGTGGCCGCTGGGACCGTGTCAGTGAAGACCCTGAGCTGGTGGGGAAGCGCCTCCCACCCGCTGCACCTGCCTCCACCGCCGACAGACAGACAGACAGACAGACGCGGGCGACACACAGAGTAGCAGCAAGCTGATGCTGCGCCCATCAGGCCCTTGAGGAAAAGTGAAATAAACAAGTCCCATTGGAAGGAGTAGGGGAAAATCGGTGGAGAAACGAGGAATTGTTTAAGTGCGTTTTAAAAACAATTATTTTTTATTTATTTTTTCAAGAGAGCAGGAGAGGGGAAGAGAGCATGGGGTCGGGGACAGAAGGAGAAGCAGACTCCCTGATGAGGGGGAGCCCAACGTGGGACTCGACCCCAGGACCCTGGGATCATGACCTGAGCCGAAGGCAGACATTTAACACACTGAGCCACCCAAGCATCCCTTTAAGCGCATTTTTAAAAAGCAGGTAAGTGTAGGTGGCTGGGGAGTGAGTGAGCCAGATACAGTGACATGTTCAAACAAGGCTGCACACGCCCTCGGGCCCACTGGGGTGACGCTTGGAATTTGTGCTCCCGAATCACAGAGGCAGCGGTCAGGCACATGGAGACAAAAGCACACTTTTCCTGGGAGAGGAGGACGGGCAAGATCGGAGGGTGGGTGGCGAAGAAATTGAAGTGACTCTCCGAGCCGTGCAGAAGGGTGCCAGGCGCGTGAAAATCAGGTGAAAATGCACTTGACCCCGGGGGAGGGGGGGAAGCCCTCGCTGAGGTGGGGCACTTCTCTGGAGCACAGCCTGGCTGGGAGCAGAGAGGGTGGTTAAGGACTGGGGGTGGGTAAGCTTGTGTCTGTCCAGGGAGCTGCAGCTGCTGCGACCAGTCAGTGGGGCAGTCAACACGGGGCAGTCAGCTGGGCTGTTTTCCCAGGAGATTTCACTGCTGGATCAGAGAGGACCCCGTCCCGGTTCTGTTCTGTTTCTGCACGGGACAGAGCAGCTCCCGGAGACCTGGCCCGAGGCTCAGCTCACCAGAGCAGTCCTAGCTGGCATATACGGCACTGATGCCCAGCTTGGCAGGCAGGGCTGCCCGGAGCACTCACTGAGGAGTCCAGCCTACCGTTTCCCACCGGAGCCACCGGTCCGGCCTTTCTGCTGGGTGTGGAAAGCCTCGCGCCATCCCTCCCTCTCCCAGCCAGCACCTTTAAGGGACAGGGGCTAAAAGTGCCCCCCTGCGCACCTCCCTTTCCCCCAGCCCTCAGAGTTTTGGGAAAGGTATCACATACTTGCCGTTCCTGGACAAGCAGTTATTACATCTCCTTTGTCAAGTAACTTCATGTCCATAAGGCACTTTCAAGTATAAAGACAGCAGTAACAGCTTGTGCTTACAGGGGACGATTGCTCTCAGGGCACTTCTTTTTTTTTTAAAGATTTTATTTATTTATTCGACAGAGAGAGACAGCCAGCGAGAGAGGGAACACAGCAGGGGGAGTGGGAGAGGAAGAAGCAGGCTCATAGCGGAAGAGCCTGATGTGGGGCTTGATCCGGTAACGCCGGGATCATGCCCTGAGCCGAAGGCAGACGCTTAACCGCTATGCCACCCAGGCGCCCCTCTCAGGGCACTTCTAGTTCTATGATCTTGTGATTCCCTTAAGGAAACACCTAAGGGGGGAGAGGATGGGTGGCCCTGGAGTTGTAGATGGCCCCAGGCGCTGTGAGGCGCTTCTGGGGTGTTCTCATCTGGTCGCCTGCCCCCCCCCCGCCCGACACTGGGTGTCAGGGGCCCAACTGTCAGATGAGGAAAATGAGATTCGGGGAAATTAAAGCACTTGCCTTACCGCGGGTACTTTTTCTTCCTCCCTTCCTTCCTTCCTTCCTTCCTTCCTTCCTTCCTTCCTTCCTTCCTTTTTTGCAAAGAGGCAGATATAAACTAATCAGTACTAACACAAGCCGCTTGCTCACAGCGACCCTGCATTGTCCTCGTCCCCCCAGTCTGACCCAAGCTGGGTCACCTCCGAAGAAACACGAGAATAAGGAGTGAATGATGGAAGAGTCACTGCACCCAGTACTCGGGTCTCTTGGAGGGCATTGTGGACGTGTAGTTCCCAGCTGTACCTCCCGTGGCCCCTTCCCACTTCCCCAGGCCCTCCCTGGCCCCCCCAGCACCCCATGTTCACCGCCCTGCAAAACCCCACACTCCCCTCCGCTCTCCTTCATATTCTTCTTATTGCTTAGGCTTTTTCACTGAAAACTTATTGAAAGAGTTCTTCCGGGCGTAGGCAGATTTCCGTCCTGTGTCACTCTGTGCATACGTCAAAAGGAAAATATACACGAAACATAACAAGCAGCGACACCACCATTGCCCCCCGGGGACAACAAGTCTGTGGGCAGAGCTGGCGAACACCTGCTGCCCTCTGCCTTGCTTTGGTGTAATCCCCAAACCACGCCTCCTGACCTTCTCTCCGTCCTTTCTGCCCCAGCGGGTCTCGCGCTCATCACTCCTCCATTTTCCCTGCAGTTTCACCAAATAGTACCCTACACGATACATTCTTTGGTCTTGTATTTGAAAGCCTTCCTAAATGACCTATAGCACACCTCTTCTTCTGTGAATTACCTTTTGGTTATTTTTTAAAATTTATATTCAGTTAATTAACATAGTGTGTTACTAGTTTCAGAGGCAGAGGTCAGCGATTCATCAGTCTCCTATAACACCCAGTGCTCATTCCATCACGTGCCCTCCTTAATGCCCATCCCCCAGTTACCCATCCCCAGGTGCCTGGCTGCTGGTGTTTACCCGTTCGGTTTGACTTACCACCTCGGACATCCCCCACTGCCCCTGATTTCACATGTAGAGCATAGGAGCTAATTGCAATGTGAAATGTTAAAAAGACAAAACAAGCATAAGGTATTGGTATATAAAGTACCAGTGGAGTCTCTGACTTAAAGCTCATGTTAAAAACAAAACCAGAGTTAAGGTACAGACAGACTTGAAAGCAGTCACTTGTGTTACAAGAATGTCTTCATCTCACAAGTCAACAGAAGTGGCTTAAGTAATCTCTAGGGGCGCCTGGGTGGCTCAGTCAGTTGAGCGTCTGCCTTCGGCTCAGGTTATCATCCCGGGGTCCTGGGATCAAGCCCTGCATTGGGCTCCCTGCTCGGTGGGGAGTCTGCTCCCTCTCCCGCTCCCCCTGCCTGTGCGCACTCTCTCTCTCTCTCTCAAATAAATAAATAAAATCATAAAAAAAAAAGGAAACGCAAGGTAAATTCTGGATTTTGTTACTAAAAGAAGGGGGAATGGACATTGGGTTGGCAGATCTTGTCCTCAGCAGTTGGGTGATATTTCCAAGAAGAAGCAAGAGCTCACTGCTAAATCTGGTGATTTTACAGAAAAATCCTGTAGTTCAAAGCTGCAAGCCAAGGAGGTATTTCTAGGAGCTGATACTGCAGGTCCCATCCAAAGGCTGCCTGCTGCAGAATTGCATCCTGCTTAGGGGAGGTCAGTCTTTTGTTCTGTTCAGGCCTTCAACTGATTGGACGAGGCCCACCCACAGGATGGAGGACCGTCTGCTTTTACTCAACGTCACTGATTTAAATGTTAATGCCATCCAAAAACATTCACAGAAACATTCAGCAGAATGTTTGACCACATACCTGGGCACTCTGGTCCAGCCGGGATGACACGTAAGATTAACCGTTACCAACCTCAAGGTAAATTGCAACCCTAATCCTAATCTCTTCTGAAAATAGAACCCATTTTCTCTTCCATGCTGCCTTTTCCTCTGCAGATGGGCTGGTTGACAGGAGGCAAGGAGCCCGTGAGGCTGGTGGTGTGAGTGTGGACACCACAGGCCTCATGCAGCCAGCCTGTCTTGGCACAGAGGGCTTACCGGCCAGCCGGGGAGAGGGTGGCAGGACCACAGCAGGCGTGGAATCCGCTCAGACCCTGGCCCACCAGGTCGTGTGACCCCTGGTGGTATGTGCTCTGCAAGGAGCAAGTTCAGAATACGATCTCACCGATCTGGCCTTTACATGGAGTTCAGTACAATGGCAGTGAATTACACTGATTTCTACTTCCCTGGCTTGCATTTACTGGCTTTTGAATTCATCTTCTAAATGTATGTAAATGATCCACTCTGCTCCCAAATCCAGCGATTTGTGTAAGCGGACGGTGGTGTTTTCCTTGACGACTGTGATTTCTGGAGGAGGACTTTGTACCAGCTCCCGCCAGCCCCGGCTCTCTGGCAGGGGCCCCGCAGAAGATTCAAATGGGACCCAAAGAGCATTTGTGAAATTCACAGGAACGGGGACTTCTTCTCAGAGAGCGGAGGAAAAGCGACAGTCATGATGCTGGCGAGCTCAGCAGGTGAGAGAGAGCCGGGGTTCGCCCTGCAGGGGAGCGTGCGGGAGAGCCAGGGTTGCCAGGCTTGGGGGTGGTGAACCTCGGGAGGGCCGGCGAGAGCAGCACACACATCCCTTGTCACTCATGCTCAGTGTGACTGCATCAGCGAGGCTGTCTCTGTCGCTCTGGCGAAAAGGCAACCCTCCTGGGTGAGTCCGGGCCCCACGGGAAATGGGTGCATTGCACGGGAATCTTGAGGGGCGCTAATGAAGAGCCCGAGCAGGGAAAGGACCTGACTAGGGAGAGTGAGGCCCCCAGGGGCAGCGTTCCTGAGAAGCGATTCCCAAGCTATTCCCAAGCCTGGGCCTGAGGAGGTGGGAGGAGGAAACGGTAGATAGCAGCTCCTTAGAGCCCTAGTGGTCTGAGCCGCACTGTTGCCTAGAACTGCGGTCCTGCTGGGAGAGAGGAAGCGGGACGACAGTCCCAGACCCCTCTCCCCTCTCCGCTGGTGTGTTGGGACTCACTCCCATTGGCTCATGAGGGCCGATCTCCCTCATGTCTCCAACCCCAATGTCGAGTTGGTCATCTGAAATCTCTCCAGGCGGAGTATTTACTCCACGGAAGCGGGTAAAAGCCACAGATCTGGATGTTTCTCCCCGGTGAGCTGGTTGATAAATATTTACCAGCACACCCCTGCCCCTCTCCCCTTCTCATCTCTGCTCTCTGTCTAATCCAATGGGAGGTCAGAGGCCAAGGGAGCTTTCCTGCTCTCAGCCTGCTGTTTTCAGGAGCGCATCGCCACTTGCCCTATTGCAAAGTTCAGCGTTTACCATCTCTCTCTCTCCCCGGAATGGAAGCTCCTGGGAGAAAGAAAGGCCTTCGTTTTCTTCTCTTCACGTGCCCTTGGCCCTTCGACAGCTATAGCGGACGCGCACCAGCTTTCGCTGAATGAGGACGCACCAGGCGGCGTTTAAGTGGCGTGGTGGGAGCTGCGCGGCCTGGGTCACGCAGGGGAGAGATTCCACCCCGTGGGGGACGCGTCCACGCAGACAGCTGGAAGCAGGTCGGAGCTGAAGGTTCACGCTGCTCCTGCTGTCGCCGGGCTGCTGGAGGTGAGGGGGAAGACCCGGGGAGGGGACGCGGCCCACGGCGGCCTTGCAGAATTCCCGCCGTCCGAGGGAGGAGGAGAAGGGGAAGGCACGGAGCCGGCCTGGGAGGCCAGGGCAGGCGAATGGCACTGGGGGGTGAAGTGTGGAATTTAAGGGAGGAGCATTTCAGGGAGAAAGAGATGAGTGACCCCCGCGAGAGCTGCCAGGGAGTCCACGCTCGCCCAGGCCTCATGCCGAACGCGCTCGAAGGGAAGCTTGAGGAATGGCCCCTAGACTGTCCAAGGGGGCGACGGCTTGGGACCAACACGGGTCATTTCAATGAAGTGTCGGGTTCAGCAGCCAGATTCCAGGGAGCTGAGGAGTGGATGGGCCCCTTTGGAAAGGAAGTAAAATGCTACCGCACAGGGCAACCTTGAAAAGAGGCTAAGTGACAGAAGCCAGTCCCGAAAGACCGTCTGCTGTCCGACTCCATGGATGTGAGACGTCTGGAACAGGTGGGTGTGTGGCGACAGAGAGTGGGTTAGTGGCTGCCTGGTGCTGAGGGGGTCGAGAGGCATGGGCAGTGACGGCTGGAGCATGCGGGGCTTCTGGTGGGTGTGACGAGAACGTTCTAACATCAGCTGTGCTTGCACGGCTCTGTGAACATATTAAAAGCCACGTGACTGCACACCTTCCACGGGTGAATCGTGCTGTGTGTGACTCATAGCTCAATAAAGCGGTTACGTAAACACTTCTTAGGAAATACTTTTCCTTACAAATACATACCCTGGGTTTCCTCTCCTCGGAGGCACCTCGATTGCCAGAAGCATCATTATTTTCTGGGCCGTGAGGAAAGATAGCGCCTACCACGGAAATTATGCCACAGGACTATTTTGTTCTGAGCAGCTGTGAGTTGCATCCGGATTTCAGAGAGATTAAACTTTAAAAATGAGCGTCTTAGAATCAATGAAACAAGATACATGGCGTACATATGAGGCTGTGGGGGAGGCAGGTGTGGGTGGATCAGGCAGTGAACTAGACAAGTCTAATAGAATGAACCCCGGTGCTTCCCGTGGCGCAGTTGTGTCCTTTATGCACCCCTCCCCCTGCTGTGACGTCATCTTCCTTTATGCACCCCTTCTGCTCCCCCTGCTGTGACGTCATCTTTATGCACTCCTCTCTCTACTCCTGTGTGACATCATTTTCCTTTATGCACCCCTCCCCTCCCCTGCTGTGATGTCATCTTCCCTTATGCACCCCTCCCCCTGCTATGACATCATCTTGGGATTTTTTTTTGAACACGTGGTACAAATACCATCTTTTGCTGGTAAAATAACTGGCAATATCTATTTTTAGGATGAACAGTTCATAACATAAAATTTACCATTAGACCATTTTTCCGTGTAGGGTTTGGCGGCATGAAGCACGTTCACGCTGTCGTGCAACCATCACCCCCATCCATTTCCAGAACTTTCTCCTCACCCCAAACGGAAGCCAGAGAAGTTCAAATAAACATAACTCCTCTTTCCTCCCTTCCCCAGCTCCTGGTGACCACTGTTCTACTCTCTGTCTCTATGAATGCGACCACTCTAGGTGCCTCATGTGAGTGGACTCAGACAGTATTTGTCCTTCTGTGACTGGCTCCCCCCCCCCCCCGGGCATGATGTCCTCAAGGTTCATCCGTGTTGCAGCGGGTGGCAGATTTCATGCCTTTTTAAAGCCGAATAATATTCCGCTGTAGGTACACAACATACATTTTGCTGACCCACTCATCTGCCGACGGATATGTGGGTTGTTTCCTTTAGGCGATTGTGAATCGTGCTGCTGTGAGCGTAGGTGTGCAAACCCCTGTTGGAGTCCCTGCTTTCAGTTCTATTGTGTATATACCCAGAATCGCAATTGCAGGATCACAACGTAATTCCATGTGCAATATTTTGAAGAAATGCTGTGTGGTTTTCTGCAGTGGCCGCACCATTTTTACAACCCACCATAAGGGGCCCAATTTCTCCACATGCGGGCCAACACTTTTTTTTTTTTTTTAAGATTTTATTTATTTGAGAGGGGGAGAGAGCGTGCAAAAGCAGGAGGCGCGGCAGGCAGACGGAGAAGTAGGAGTAGACTCCCCGCTGAGCTGGAAGCCCCTCGATCCCAGGATCCTGGGAACACGACCTGAAGGCAGATGCTTACCCACTGAGCCACCCAGGCGCCCCCCAACACTTGTTATTTTAATAGCGCGTGACCACCATCCCGATGTTTTGAGTGTGCGGTACTTCCACTCTTAGTAGGTTTACTAAATGCATGTACCTCTAAACAACACATCTTTTAATTTTGCAAGTTTTAAACCTTTATTTCAAGACGACAGTTATTCACGGGGTATCCGCTGAGTGCAGGCAGCGGGCAGGTGCTGGGGAAACACAGCGGTGGACTGAAGGGGCCAGGACCCCTGCCGGGGGGGGGGCGTCAACAGCCTGGTGGGCAATTCCCAGCAGGTGCGCGCTCCAAACCCGACTCCTGGGAGTACGGTGGTGGGCCGATTAACCCAGTTTGAGGGGCACGGGGAGAGCTTCTGAGGATGGAACTTCTGAAGTTTGACCACAAAGCAACACTGCATGGAAGAACTATGTGGAGGGCAAGCAGGCTTTAGAGAGGGCTTTTGTTTGGGGAAGAGGGACTCAGCCCCAAATGGGGAGCAAGGGGAGAGGGGCGGGTTGCAGATGCTTGGCCCCCACTGCCAGGTTCCAGAGGCTGCAGGTGGGCTGGGGTGCAAGTGGCCAAGCAGGCCCCCCCCCCCGCCAGGCCACCTAGGCCCCCTGCCCTTCTGCAGCAAGAAGGGAGTTCTCCCCCCCCTTCTCCCCTGCCGTGCAGCCCACCCCGGCGGGCCTGGGCAGGACCTCGGGGACCCTGATGGGGCAGAGGGGCAGGCCAGGGGTGGAGAGCGGGGGCGGGGGCTCCTGTAGCCGCGATCTCTCACCAACCCCCCCAAAGCACGACTGAGGAGCCGCTCCGCCCACCCCTCAATCTGCCGCCTGGTCACCCTCTGCCGCGTTCTATTGATAGGCCCCCGGGAGTGTGTTCTGCCTCGGCTGGGAACCAGGTGGCGTCTATTAAAAATCTCCAGCAGACAGCGGGGGCTGCGGGCAGGAGCGGCTCAGGCTTGCAGGGGCCCCTGCTTTGACCTCCTCCCCTCCAAGGCCATTAAAGTCCTTAGCAACCACCCCAGTGTCGTTCTGCTGGAGCTGATGATGTTGAGGGGTCTTTTTCCCACCACAGCCCTCCCCATTTGGAGAGGATCACTGTGCTCAAAGGAGGTGTTCCCCTGCAAGGGGGGGGGGTTCTGGAATATTCCCTTACATCTAAACATCAGCAGACTCCTCCAGGGTCCTAGCAGGGGAGAGCTTTGGAGACAAGTGACACCAGGGAAGGTTCAGAGGCTGCTTGGATGCAACCCCCCCTCCCCAGAAGAACTATGGGCAAAGGGAGCGGAAGGGAAGGACACCTGCTCCTCTTGGGAGACGTTCCCTCCCAGTCCCGCCCTGGTGCAGGGCACAGGCCCCTGGGAGCTGCAGGGGGTCACTGCTGTCCCTTTGACCTGGAGGCAGTGGACCAGCAGACTACAGCTATGGGAGTTCTCTGGGCTTCTTTACAGCTGAGCTTCTCTTCCTCTGTTTCTGCTTCAACGCATCCGTTGTACCCGCTGCCACCCTCACTAACAATGGTGGCCACTGCGGTCATGGTCTAAGGCAGGGGGTCCGAATTCCTGAGCCCAGGATCGGGGGTTCCCATCAGAGAAGGTGAGAGGGGGAGGGCAATTCAAGCTGTATTTGCTCAGGGGAGACAGAGTCCCAGGGCAGCTGGGGGGCTCTAATACTCCATAGTGGGTTCCTGGGGCTCCATCCACCGAGCACAGGTGGTCCCTCGTCCCAGCCCCCTGGCTCTCCCTCCGAGGCTCTGCTTGCCAGCTTGGAAGGGCAGCTGGCCCCTTGTCAGGTGCAAGGGCTCAGCGGGGGGTGCAACATCCCCGGGGTGCTTCGGGGTCTGTGTGTGTGGAGGGTGTGGGACCCAGGAGGCTTGGAAGACTGCCATGCCAGGTTCCTAAGCCCCCAGGTGAGGGACGGATTCCCGGGTGTCAGCACTTCAGCCGTGGGCTTAGGGCGGGGCGTGCAGCCAGAGGGTGGACCACAGGCTCATTTCCTCAGATCCACACGTGTGTTGGGTTTTTTCCATTGCATTCATTGCCAGTATGGAAAAAACTGGGAGATTTCGATCAGAAATCTAGAGTCCCAGCTTCTTTGCCAAACCGGGAGATCCAGCATCATTGTGTCCACTTTGCTGAAGGACCAGAGCTGTGGGGGGCTGAGCCACACCTGTCCCTCTAGCAGGAACCAGTGTGGTAAGAGCTCTGAATGTGCCACAGTTCCCATGCGATTCATTCGCTCCCAGGACCTTCCCCTCCTGGTTGGGGTCTTGGCTTGAGGCCTGCAGGCTTCTGTGTGCAGGGCAGCTCCGGAGGAGGGAGGGAGGGAGGGCCTATGGGGGGAGCCCGGTCCCATGGACCGACCCGTCCTCCAGGCTGCTGCCCTGGCGAGCACGTCTCCCCAGCGCCAGCTGCGTCCAGATTCATCTTAATCTCACTTCCGCCACTTGGCAACGGCCATCACGTCCCCCTCCACCTCCTCTGTACTGCTCTTTGTCACTTCCAAGCGACAGCGCCCTTGTGATCTGGGTTTCGGGAGGACAGAAGAGCTCCCCGACCAGGGCCAGCCCCACCGGCCCCAGATGGAGCAGGGGCAGGATGGGTGGGGACCTCGCTGGGCTCCTGGGGGTGCTCTCCAGGGCAAGCCTTGATGGGCTCTCAGGTGGCAATGCAGTCTTGATTTCGGGAAGGCCTTTGAGGACGCCCTTGCAGCTACGCCGAAGACACGTGGGCCAGCAGATAGTGCCACTGAGTGGACTTTCACACGTGGGGAGAATGCACCTGGACAATTGTGGTTGTTGGACTAATGTCAGTGTGGGTCATCGGCAGGGCCAATGCTGCCTAGAAGGAGAATGGAAAACATGCTCGTTGCCCATCTACAGGATGAGCCCCACGACGCTGAGAGTAAGAGCCGTGGCCCTGGAGACCTGCAGACCCAGTTTAAATACAGGCTCTGCCACTTATTAGCCCTGTGACCGCAGGTGGATTGCGGGCACTGCCCAGAGGTCTAGTTTGCTCATCTATAAAGTGGGGATAATGGCGAGACTGTCTTGTAGGGTTGCTGCGAGGATTAAATGGTCTGATGCCCAGGGGGGCACTCAGTAAATGTCACTGACAGTGACCGGGTTCATCCCGCAGCTTTGCTACGGAAGACCGGGGACAGGCAGCTAAGCAGGGAGGCCTGGTTCCCCAGCGAAGATGCTGCGTGCCTGCCTCACTCCTGCAGACGCTACTCTGTCGTCCACTTGGGATGGAGCCTGGTGGCAGATGGAGGGTCACAGGGTCACGCCCCCCCCCCCCGAAAATCGGGCTGTGTCATTGCTTGGTTCACAATCAAGAGGGACAAGTGGGGTATCTTGTCTCAAAAGAGGCTTTTCGCTGGAGTCCCGGCCTGCAAGTGCCTGGCACAGAGCACATGCTCAATAAATGTTGAGCCGTTGAGAAGAAAAAGGCCTGAGTGAGACGGGGGCTGGCAGCTCAAAGCGACCCGGAGTCTTGTTCTAATGGTGGCGAGGCCAAGAAGGCTTCTCCACGTAGTCAGCCTCAGCCCCTGAAAAGATCCCATGGCCCTTATAGTTATCAAAGTAGTATATATACAGAGTCAAAAAAAAAATCAAGTGGTAGTAAAAAGCTTGCAATGAAAACAGAGGATCCCGTCCTTTCCTGTCTCACTCCGCAGAGGCAGCTCTGTTAGCAGAATGACCTCCCCTGGAGATATTTTTCACAGCAGCTTTGTTCGCCGCAGGAGAGGGTTGGAAACGAGCTGACTGTCCGTCACATGGTCAATGCATGCTGTGTAGCCCCAGCAAAACAATGAAGAAGTTCTTTATGTACAAATATAAAATGATCTCAGGATATATTAAGTGCAAAAGGTGAGGGTTGGGTGCATTTGCATGGCATGCTACCAGGTATAGAAAAGAGACGCACATGGGTCTCGGGGAAGTCGTGGCTGACCACGTCAAATGTGGGCAGGGGGCTGAGGGAGTGAGCGGCGAGGAGTATGTGGACCTCTGTGATATACGCAGACTCGTGTGTTAGGTTATAAGAGAAACGGATTATATTTGTTGCCTCCCAGGGTAGAGAGCTGGTTGGTTGGCTCGGAAATGGGTGGAAGGGGGTCATTAATACTCTTTAAGTATTTCAGATTACTCATTTATCAAAAAATAAAATAGTAATCACTTCTTGGTGGTGGACAGAATGTGGGGTGGTCCCAATGATTCCGGCCTCCTGGCATTCACACCCCTTGAGCGTGGCAAAGGTGATGGTTGCTGCCGCCATGTTTACCGTTGTGGGAGGTCCCATCATAGTGGACTAGAGCAAAAGGCTCTCCTGCGGCCTTGACAAAGGCAGTGGCCATGATGGAGAAGCCCACATGGCAAGGAACCGTGGTGGCTTCTGGGGACTTTCCATAGCCTGTAGGACTGACAGCAGCAAAAAGCTGGGGCTCTGAGTCATGCAACCACCAAGATATGCTTCTGCGGACAACCTGAATGAGTTTGGAAGAGAATTCTTCCTAGGTTGAGCTTTCAGATGAGAATGCAGCCCAGACGATGCTTTGATTGGAGCCTGATGAACTTACAGAGGCTCTATGCCAGCCTCCTGACCCAGGGAAACTGCGAGATCACGAATATCTGTGGTTTTAAGCTGTGAAGTTTGTGGTCATTCACCATGTAGTAATGGGAAACTAATAACACATGCTTGGAGCTATTTCTTCTGGTATTCACCTCTGTATTTCTCAGCAACATGTTTATATTGCTTTTCTTGATTTATCAAAGTTAGGAATTATTTCTGGAGGTGCTGGGTTGCCAGACAAGGATTTGTTCCCCTCCCCCCTTCTGTCCTCCTACCCTCCCGGGATAGTGGCTTCAGTACTCCTAGTTAATATCAGCAGTCAGTGTTTAATTATTATGACGGTGCAAGTATGTTTATGGCAGAGCAAGCAGTATGTTGTGATTATATTTCCTTTTTATCTCAGGATTAATAATTATCTTAGCTAAAAATTTACTGAGTTGCCTAATGTACCTTGCCTTATTTGTCCCCCAGGGGCTCCTTCAGCTCTCAAGATCTTATTTCTGAATGGTAAGACTCACCGAGTGGTGTATGGATCCCATTCTCTCCGGTGGTCTCCCTCCCTCCACTCCAGACTGCGCTGCACGCTCACGAGGTCTGCTGCCCAGCTGCCACTGCTCTGCTCACCCCCAGCTCTGCTGTCTCCCTATCCTCACTTCCTTCCTTGGCTTACAGGCCTAGTTTTGCTGGAGCACATCCTCCAGGAGGTTCTGAAGGCAGGGTGCAAGGGAGGTCAATTTGTTTGAGTCCATTTATACCTGGAAAATGTCTTTATCTACCCTCATGCTTATTGATAGTGGCCGAATATAGAATTCCAGGTTGAACCCCATCCCCCCTCCCCCGCCTCCTCCCTGCCCCATGCTGGAGTGTTGAAGCCGTTGTTCCTTGTCTCCTGGCTTCCAGCACTGCTGGAACTGCTTAAAAGCATAAGTTGAACAAAAATCAAATCGGCTGCTTTAATGCTTCAGCGAGGCTCAATTTTAGGCTAAGTAGCCTTTTCCCTCTCTTCTGCAAACCTCACCTCCTCCCTTCTCAGCCGTTTGTTTCAGGAACCCTGTGCCCTGAAAACATGATGAAGGAGGCTGCCAGCATTCCCGTCAAAATGAGCTCGATCGTGTATTTCCTTATAAACCCCCAGCGCCTTCCTCTGTGTGGGCTTGCAGGTCGGAAGGCCTTGGCCAAGCCTGCTGCAGCCTTCTTTGCCTGGCAAAGCAATAAAGCTGTTGTTCCTCTTTACACCCAAACTCTGTCTTGGCGTTACAGGTTTTGGCTCCAGAGCACAGAGGAGAACCACCGGGCTCCTGCCTCAGCCCTCTGCAAGCCTCGTGGTCCTCTCTTTATCTTTGGGGTTCTGAAATTTCAAAATCGCCGCAGGTCTTTTCTCATTTGTCATAATGAGCCCTCAGTTGGCCCGTTCAGTGTAGAAATTCGTGCCTGCTGTTCTGGGACTGTTTCTCACACATCTCTTTCCCATGATTTCCTCCCATCTGTTTTTCTTGTTGCCTCTTGGATTCTTGAGTGGTCTTCTCTCCCTGGTCCTGTTTTCCTCTTTGTCTTTTACTTTTCTTTTCTGGCAGATTTCCTTTCCTTGCATTTTTATTTCAACTATGATTTTTTTTTTTTTTACTGTCTGAGAGCTCTGTCTCGTTCCCGATGATTTCCTTTCTCAGAGAGGGCAAAGTTTCCCTTCCTTCGCTGAGAATTTTCATTAGAATTCTTTTTGAAATCGTGTCTTGGTCCCCGCACTGGGTCTGGGATCCTGGGACCGTCCCAGCCCTGCCTTGGTTTTTATTTCTTTTTTGTGTTGGAGTCCTTCCTCAAATGTCCGTTAGTCCTTGACTGTCTGTCCATCTTTCAGAGAAGCTCTGGGAAGCCAGCTGCTCTGAATGCTTGGGAGAAGCATGAGGGCTGGCGGGCTTTTATACTGGAAACCACCAGATGGTTTTTAGAGATCTTTTAGAAGTCTTTAGAGATCTGTCTCTCTCGGGTAGTTCAACCACCCGAGAGAAGCCTGTAACTGCTTGCCTGGGGATAGGGTGCAGAAGACGGGAACCAGAAGCCCACTGAGACATGTTAGGATTGCAGTCTTGAACCTCACCCCCACCCTCACTTTGCCTGGGACCCCCCCAAGTTCAGAGCCATCATTCTGCTTCTCCAGGCTGTGGGCTTCTTGCCCGGTGTGTGACAGAGGAGGGAACCTGGGGTCCAACTCGGTACAGACGTCCACGCGAGCCTCCCCTTCCCAGCCCCATGCGTGACTACAGCTCTCTGCACCTGTTGCCCGCAGGTCCCGAGAGTCCCGGGTCTCCTGCGGGCGACTCGGTTTGCTCCTCATCTGGAGGCTCCTTTACAGAAGCCCTAGCTTCAAGCCTCCTCTGCCAATTTCCCTCCTCCATCTGCTTTCTGTCTTCTTAAAGCTTTGTTGAAATCTCTTATCTATAATTATCTCCTCTCATTTTCCCCTAGTCTTCGGGTTTACTTTCAAAGAATGCGTTTGCGTTCATCTGCCAGGGCGTCTTTGGAGGAGGACAGGACGAACACCTGTGGTCTTGTTCGGGGGGACTGTATCTCTTGTTCTCAGGGTGAGGTTCCAGGGCATCCCCCCATCTCCTGATGGTTCTGAGCAGTGGCTGAGCCCTCCCCGCACTCCTGGTGGTGTCCTGTCTTTGGGGGGGTCTCATGTCCGGAAGTTAGAACCTGTAAGAAATAAAATGCTGCCTCTGCTCCAGCACTGGGGACATTATGACAGTGACTAGCAGAAGCCAGAGCCTTTCCCTCTCGGGGCCACTTCTAGGCCTTCTTTGGTCCCAGGCCGATGATGAGGTTGCTCAGGAGTGTCCCAGCCTGAGTCTGGTCTGGCTGTGGGGGTGGGGGGCAGACAACAGAGGCGGGCTCAGAGTAGGGGACACTTGACTCTCCGAGTCAGGCATGGGGGGCAGCGGGCCAGGCTGACAGGCAGTTGACCTCAGGGACCTCCGTCCCCTGGGAGCGGGGGTTAGCCAGATATTTGGGGACTGAGTGTTGGGGAAGGTAGGATACCTATTCCCAGGGCATGGTTCAGGTGGGGATACTGAGGCAGATTGTGGCTATACAGTTTCGGGGACTGGGATATAGGAGGAGGGAGGGACAAGGGGAGAAGCCAAGTGTCCGGGAATCTGAGCTGGAATACCAGCAGGTCAGACAGTCAGGCCTCCTGTGACAGCCTGGGATGGGATTGATTCTCAAGTGTGGGTCAGAGCAAGACCCTGGAGGTGACATCAGGTGGACACGGAGACCTGGAGGCCAGGGATCACAGAGGAGTCTCATCCACCAGCAGGGCTTGAACTCAAGCAGGTTGTTCCTCCTCGAGGACCTTTCCGGGGGCGGGGACTGACCTTGACCCCTCAGTGGCCCTGCGGTGGAGTGAGCAGAAGGCAGGTGCACCGTGGTCTGCTGGCAGCGCCGACCGTCTGGAGGAGCTGGGCAAGGGGAAAGGAGGGGCCTCTGTGGAGCTGGCCCTTTGCGGGCACTCTCTCATTTCATCTTGCCATCAGCCCTCTGAGGTGGTCTTGTCGCCCCCATTGTGCAGACAAGGAACGAAGGCTCAGAGAGGTGCATCGCACAGCTGGTAAGTGGCTGACCCAGAGCCAGCTCAGGTCTGCCCGAATCTCTCTGCGCTGCACCTTGCTGCCTCCCAAGAAGTGACTCATGCTCCTTCCAGGGACGGCGGGGGGTGGGGGGGTCGCAGGCCTCGATTGCCAGCCTCCTGTGCACGCTCCGAACCTGCTGGTGAAGTTGAACAAGGCTGGGATTCCCTGGTGGGTGTCTAATAACCAGGGTGCCAGAGGCAGCAAGGCAGGAGCCCCGTGTCTGCCTCCCCTCCCCCCCCCACCACCCCCACAGCCCTGGGAGTGGGGCATGTGCCCTCTGGAGCCAGGAACAGGATTTAATTCGCAAGCCTGTCCTGAGCTCTCCTAAGTCTGCTGAGTTAATTGGGTCTGGAGCCGTGATGATGCATCTACTTTACCCGGAAAGGCAGGTCCTGTGTCCGAGTACCCCTCCAGCTACTGCCTGGGCCGCCTCGGCGGGGTCTGAGCTCAGCGCTCGGCCGCGAGGAGGATTCCGACGGAGAGGGAGAAAATATGGACGTAGAGAGGTCGCATCCCAGGTGTGGAGATATAACAGGCATACGGACGCGGATGTGGGTACAGCCAGAGACAGACAGTTGGACACCAAGCGTCCAAGCAAAGGCACACTCCGCAGTCAGCTGCCGCTCACGGAGTTCACTCAATCCTCTGACCAACCCTGTGACCAACTCCGTGAGGCAGGAACTTTTATCCCCATTCTACAGAGGAGGAACCAGGGCGACTTGCCACGTCACATGGTGATGAAGATGAGCGGGGGAGGGGGGTGGCTCCCGATGGGTCCAGGTGTGCTTGTCTCAAAGCCCCCACGGACCCCCAGCCTGTTGCTCTAGGCCTCCCCAGGCCTCGCTCAGCCTCCCGGGACAGCAGGGAGGCAGCCCCAAGCCTCATCTCAGTCGCGATCCCTTCAGTGCTGCTTTGGTGGTGGGGATGGAGACCCTGGGTTTGATCTTCCCTGAGCCCTGAGAGCCCACCCTGACCCGGCCCACTGCCAGTCCTCCCAGTGAAGCTCCCCATGCCCTGAGCCACCTCTCAAGCCTCTCACCAACTGTTCTTACACTTCCAGCTTCTGTCTTTGAGGCTCCTTTCCCTGTCTGGCCTTGTCCCACTCTGCAGACCCACACTCAGAGCTAATTCTCCAGCTTTGACTTCCCGAACTTTTGGTCCCTTCCAGGCCCCGGTAGACCCACAGCCGGACCCCTGCCCTGGCCCCTTCCTCCAGCCCACCTGGCTCACCAGGGTCCCGCAGCGGGTTCAGGGTATGTATGGGTGTGGCCCTACCTGGTTTCCTGGGTTTCTGGGGAGAGACGGCTGGCCCAGCCTACTTCCTGCCTTGGGGACCTTCCCCTCTGCACCAGCAGAAGCTGAGCCCCCAGCTGCAGCTTCCCTAGCGGACTGGGTGACGAGGGGTGAATCATCCCAGGGCTCGGGGCTGTTGGCAATACCCTTTTGGACCAGCAGCTCCCTGAGAGGTCAGTGCCCAAAGGAGAATTGCAAAGTAATGAAAAAGTGGTATGCATGGGCGGGACCCGGCACCGACCAGGCTCCCCTGCAGGGGGGTTCTGGGGGCAGCATGTAGGGCTGGCCGCTAACCCCTGGCCTGTGGGACCCAGGGAAGCTCCTGGGTGCCAGTGGGGGCTCCTGAGTGGCCAGGGTGATGGGGCCTTGGAGGAAATATCAGGCTAATAACACTTCTCACTGGGGACCTGTAAGGTCCATATGTTAGTCTATAATGCACTTGGTGCAGAGGAAGTGCTGAGTTTAACGGTAACTAATACTCTCTGTGAGGCCAAGAGGAAGGAGGACCTATGTCACCCAGGGTCAGGGTCCACAAAAAGGCGATGGGCGATTGGTACCGAGTGGGGCTTTGACCCTCCTCGAAGGTGGTCAGTCCTTGGAGAGGGGCTTTTCAACACTGAGCGGGGGGGCGGGGGGGGGTGACAGCAGGGTTCTCTGAGCTGGATCCCAAGGACAGACCTCCAGGGATCAAGGCAGCGTGGGTCCTGCCTGGAGGAGGGGGCAACGGAGGCTTTCTTCACCATGAGGACAAGCTGTTTGCTTGTGGTTTCTTTGTGAAGGAGAGCCGCTTATATTAGAGCTGATAGAGTAGGGCTGTTTTATTTCAAAAATGTGTGTTCTTACACAGACTACCCACTCTGTCTTCGCAGCTCCCTACCGAGCCAGCATTCAATCAGAGATCACAACTCCAGTCTGATCTCCCTGCGAAAACTGATGGTGTAAACCCTGTCGCGCCTGGAAGTTTTTACCTTATTTCCCGCAGGGCTGTTGGTACTTACAAGCCTGAGGCTGCTCAGGATGACAGGGGCAGGAAGAGTTCTCATACCTCGGACATGGAGAGAATCGCTTGATTTTCTAATACTGATAATCTGTAGAACGATATTCCTCTACACAGCCTGAGGCCGATGCTATCGGCAGACCACATCCTTTTAGAGACGCCCTGGCCCTGTCTGCACGTGCACCTGTGACCTGTGCGCGCCCCGGTGCTGGGTGGGAAGTACGTGCTGGAAGGCGGGGATGCGGCCAGATGCGCGGAGCCCGTACGTTTCTCACATTGGGCATGGAGACAGATGAGGCTGCATTTACTTCTTGTCAAGCACTAAAGCTTAATTGGGCCAGAAATACTCCCCAGTTCCTGCTTCTGGAAGACAGATCTCGGCTGTCACTAAGCATCTGTGGTACCCGGAAGGACTCGCGGATTTCTGTGGGCTGGAAGCTTTGAGAAGATTTTTTTTCCCCTCTGGGCCAAGTGTGTGCATGGCGTTTGCTTTTCTTTGAACCCCCGTGTCTGGAGCTTGGGCCCTAGGGGTGACGTTGTGAGCACGCCTGAGTCCCCGAGTCCCCACGTCCCTGGCACTGCTGCGCCGGGACCCGCCGGGAAGCGGGTCCACAGACCCCTGGTGCTCCAGCTTTAGAGCAAAGGGGGCTCCGAGCGGGGGGGGGCGGGCTGCTCAGGGAAGGCTTCCAGAGGCAGGTGGGGGACTCTGAAGAGCTGGCGTTCTTGGAGGAAAGGGAGGCAGCCAGGGGCAGGTGCGGTGCTAAAGGGTGGAGGTGGCAAGTTCCTGCGGTTCCTGGTGTGGAGCCTACCATGCGCATGCGCAGAACCTGCCCTGCGGTCGCGCGGTGGGGGGGGGGGTGGGGGGCGGGGGGGCGCACCCGGCAGAGGCAGGCTTGAAGGAAGAGCCAGAGAAGGCGAGGGGAGCTGCGAAGTGGGGCTTGGTTTGGGTGGACAGCCCCAGCAGACTGCACAGCAAGAGCAGCAGGGGTGAAGGGCCTTGCCAGGCCAGCCAGGGGTCTGGAGGAACAGGGAAGGGGGCTGGCGAGGCGCCGTGCTGGGGAGGGGGGTGTAGACTGCACAGTTTAGATGGAGCCTGATGCGCAGTATGGGCACCCGTGGGGCACGAAGGAGGTCCCCGGAAGTCTGGGCCGAACCCTCTGTCCTCATTTCCCCAAGCCCCCAAGCATGCCCGGAGAGGGGACGTGACTCAATCAAGGTCACTCGCCCAGAAGAGGGGGCAGGAGCCCACTCTCCACACAGATGCCTCTGCCTGGGAGCGGGGAGGGACAGGCCCCCCTGGAGGGCTGGCCTGAGGAAGGTGGAGAGAGAGAGGGAGTGCACATCCTGGGGCCCTGGGAAGGTTCTCAGGGGGCTTGGTGTGGCAGGGCCGCCCCCGGCCAACTGACAAGAGACACCTTCCATGGTTCCCTCCCCGTTTCTGTTTGCCCTCCTCAGTTCTAGCCCCTTCTCTTCCCTGAGTCCCCTTCTGCCATGTCCTCCCTGCCCGGCAGGGCCCGAGGCTGGGGTGAGTCTGCGGACCTGGGCGCGGGTACTCCAGGCAGGTGCAGGGCTGGCTTCCCATCGTCACTCTCACGAGGCTGTTGGGCAAAAGACCGGCCCTGAAGCTGCCAGTGTCTTGAAAGGCCTGTTAAGGCCGCTGCGGGCCCAAGTCGGGCGGCCCCTGGCCTTTTGCTGCCGGCTCGGGCCATCCTTCAATCCACATGAAAGTCTAAAGGCCTCTCCTCAGAGACATTAATTAGCCCCCAATTAATGTAAGACAGAAGCTCACCCAGGATGGAGAGCAGAGTTAGCCCCGGCTCTGGAGTCTGTCCCCCGCCGGTCTGCAAACTGGCCAGCCAATCATGGTGAGGCCTCAGCCCCTTCTCTAAACAGCAGAACAGCTCAGTGTGGACTTTAGAGGGGCCTTTGGAGGTTCATTTGTTTCCTTGGCCTGTCGCTGAAGACTCCCCCTAGCACGGACCCACTTTGCTGGGCTCACACGGGCCCTCACCCCCGCACGTGGAGAGCCCCCGCCCGCAGCAGCTCGCGGCTTTAATTAGCAGCTTTGCCGCCAATCAGAGCACCTCCCCGGAGCGGAGATGCCAAGGTTTCTCTGAGAATTCTCCTTCGCGGGCTGTGCAGGGGTTTCTGAGGCGAGAGGTGCTGTCACGGTCACCCCTCTGCCCCAAGAAGAGAACCTTGCTGGCCAGTTCAGGCAGCTGGGGTGCCAGTGGGACTTGGGGGTGGGGGGTGGAAAGAAAGCAGGATGTGGTCCCTAAGTGGGCTTTCGTTCACAAGGCAGGCAGCTTCGAGACCCCCAGACTGCTCTCTGCGCCTGAGGGGTGAGCACTGCAGAAGCTCTCAGCCCAGGAGGGCGTTAGCCCTGCACACAGGGGGCCCAGGACGAGGTGGACCCTGACGGCAGAGCCTCGGGGAGGAGAGTTGCACTTCGGCCAGCTCACCGGGCCCCCCTTTTCCCTCTGCTGCCCCCTGCAACAGGTGCTCTCTGGACCCTCTTTCCTGGGGTGCGGGAGGAGGGAGCAGGAGCCCGCAGAGGCCACCTCTGTGCTGGGCAGAAAGCATTCTCCTTTCCCACCTGCTCCTGCCCCAGGCATAAACACATGCACGCACACACGCACACGAGCATGCACGCACGCACACATGCACACACACACGCATTCTCAGATACAGCCAGAGGAAGGGAGGAGTGAGAAAAGAGGGAGACAGGTGGATGGAAGGCCGTGTGATGGGACCCTCATTCCCTAACCATCACTCAACTCTAACAACAAAGCAGACTGCGGGTCTTTTCACTGTTTTGAAATAGGATTGTAGTTAGCGAGCATCGAGAATCTTCCATGCTGGCTGTTCTGGGGAGCGCTGGGTGAGAGAGGTCTGCAGTAGGCCATCTGCAGTGTCTCTGGGGGAGAACCATCATCAACTATAGTCAAGCTCACCCACCGTGAGTGCCGGGCAGGCAATGCGCTACCCAACAAAGAACACGCCTGCACTGAGAAATAGCTTGTCCTTTTGGATTTTTAAGCGTTGCCATTTATAGGGGTGCCTGGGTGGCTCAGTCGATTGGGCGTCTGCCTTCGGCTCAGGTCATGATCCCAGGGTTTTGGGATTGAGCCCATGTTGGGCTCCTCTCCCTCCGCCTGCCGCTCTGCCTCCTTGTGCTCTCTGTCTCTGCCAAATAAAAATAAATTAAAATGAAATAAGATGTTGGCATTTATTTTAAAACAGGGGTTTATTTTCCAACCGAATTCTGAAGAAGGGTTTCGGTAGTTTCCTAGGGGCCAGAAGGGTCTGAATCATTTCCCTACTATCCTGACGCTGCGGGTACCCCGAGCCCGGGACCCGAGGGGCTGGTCTGGCGTTCCCTGCCACCACCGGTGGGGGGCAAGTCACTGGTGGTCCTGGATTAGCAGAGGGAAGGGGAATCGCCTGAGCTGTCCCTCATCCTGCAGCTGCCAATAGAATTCTCCAGTGTTTCAGGTCAGCCCCAGAGGCAGGTCCGAACTGGCTTCTCCTCTTATAGACCAGGTGCCCCAACACTTAGGCGACCAGCCTTGCTGCCCAAAGGAGGGGTGCTGAGCCTCACGCCCATTTTCCTGCCTGGTGGGAGGGCATCTCTCCCTTATTTATTATTTGTTTGTATTTAAAGATTTTATTTATTTATTTGAGAGTGAGAGAGAGCGACAGAGAGTAAGCACGAGCGTGAGGGTGGGGAGGGGCGGAGGCCGAGGGACAAGCCGACCCTGTGCTGGGCGCAGAGCCAAGACCCCGGACTGTGATCTGAGCGGAGATCAAGAGTTGAATGCTTAACTCACTGAGCCCCGCAGGCGCCCTGGGTATTTCTACTGGGAGTGTAACACGAAGCTGTGTGCAGAAGGCATGCAAACAGATCGAAAGAGCACAGGCTACTAATGTAATCAGGACCAAGATGAGATTATCCTAATACATCTTCGACGGTATGAGCAATCTGTGTGTGTGTGTGTGTGTGTGAGAGAGAGAGAGAGAGAGAGAGAGAGAGAGAGGTTCACAAAAGCGGCCAGTTCAGTGCTTTAACCATCACCCTCCGGGGCTCTTGGTCCCCTTCGCAGGCTCCCCTCCACACCCTGCCCGCTGGGGCTGGTCCGTGCGTCCTGGGGCCGGGGATGCCCGGAGCTGAGCCCTGACCTTGGGCACCAGTGCAGGCCCCCCCCCACCAACCCAGATCCAGAATCTGGAACCTGCCCTGCTGTTCCTGAGCCCCCTCGTCACCTGAGTCAGTGATGAGATGTCTTTATGGCTTATCGAGTCATGGTGCTGGGCACGGAGACTTACCTCACGACTGCCAGCCTTTTGTTTTGTCCCGAAGCCCCTTCGTCCTCCCCATCTCCTCAGGCCTGAGACCGTGTGGCCAGTGGAGGACAGGTTTCCATCCCCAAGCAGGTCCGAAGGTTGCTTTAGCTCCCGGTGCCGACCCTGTGCCTAGATGGTGCGCCACCTGTTTGCAGTGACATGGTCTTCAGCTCGCTGGGGTCTCCCCGGCTCTTGACACGCCCTCCTTCCCAGAGAATGACCTGCCACTCCCTCCACGTCTGAGGTCTGGCTCGCTTCACATCTGATGGCGGTGATGAGGATGACAGAACTTACCACCGGGCCTACCTTGCCTCTTTTTTCCTATGAGAAAAGTTGAAACACACACACACACATAGAAGAGAGAAGAGTAGAGAACCCCTGTGTGTCCATCACCCAACTCACAGCCAGTCTTGTAGCCTCTGTTCTGCCCACGTTGGCTGCTTGCTCTTTCGTTTACTGGAGTATTTTATTTTATTTATTTATTTTAAAGATTTTTGGTTTTTTTTTAATTGAGAGAGAGAGAATGTGAGCAGCGCAGGGAAGGGGCAGAGGGAGAGGGAGAATCTCAAGCAGACTCCTCGCTGAGTGCGAAGCCCGATGCCGGGCTTGATCTCACGACCCTGAGATCATGACCTGAGCGGAAATCAAGAGTCAGATGCCCAACCGACTGAGCCCCCCAGGTGCCCCCGTTTCCTGGAGTATTTTAAAGCAAATTCTAGATGTCATGATAATCCGGTCATAACTGATCTCAGTCATTTTGAGCTGATTTTGTATGTGTATGTGTTAAAATATAGTGTCATATTGTTATCACACCTGGCATAATTTATCTTAATTACCTTTATGCAATTATTTTAACCAGCTGGTTTGTCCAAATCAGCAGCCCCCAGAGGACTGCAGACTCATTCATTAGTTAAGTGTCCTTGGACCCCTCCATTCCTTTACCGCCCCCGCGTAGAGACCCCGGGCAATCTGCCTGTAGGATGCTCTGGATTCTGGACTGGGACCAATGCTTCCTTATCATGTCATTTGACTTGTTCTTCCATGTTCCATATTCAGGCAGAGCTGTTATTCAGGCAGAGCTGTAGGAGGGCTGGAGAACCACGGGGGACAGACCTCCTGGAGGAGGGGGTATTTATCACCAACATTGCTCAGCACTGCTGGTGTCTGGTGATGACAAAAAGCAGACCAAGGGGTGCCTGGCTGGCTCACTCAGTGGAGCGTGCGACTCTTGATCTCGGGATCATGAGTTCGAGCCCCACATTGGGTGTCGAGATGGCTTAAACAAATAAAACTTATGGAAAAAAAAAAGGCAGACCATCTTTTAGTTGGTTTTATTATTGGTTTAAAATTCTCTACGGAGTAACCTATCGCCTGCACATAGGTGGATCCCTACCTCCCCTGACCCCCTCCTTGTCAGGCCATGGGGTCCCAGTTCCATTTTTCAGACAAGACGATTTTATAGGCGGTGCTATACGCTCCTTACCGCGTCCCAGCACGAGACGCAGGGTCTGGGTTTGTCTCTCAGGTGCCTTCAGATGATACCTGCGAGACGGGCTTAGAAGCTCAGCTTCACGATTTCCTTAGAGGTTACAAAATAGTGATTTTTCCTTTCTATCATTTCTTCCGATTTGTTATCTGAGGATTACCCTTTATAAAGAAGAATTTCTCTCCTTTCACCCAATTTTCAGAGCAAGGATTGTGTGCCCCAGCAGCCTTGAACATTGACCAATGACGTTTTTTGTTCGTAGTAGCCTTCGGGCACACAGATTTTTATGTGTGTGCTGTCTCCAATCTCCGCAATTCGTATTCTTTCGTGTTGCTCAGATTGTCTCTGCTTAGGTGGGCAGGTATATCCTCCGTCCTTCTGACGTGACCTTGGTGCTTCCTTTTTTTCCTTGTACAACAACATACTCCAAGCTCCTCTTAGGCAATTCCTGCCCCAGACCTAGAATCGGCCGTTTCTCCAAGGAGCCCGGGTTACTCTGGGAGGAAATGGTACTTAGAGACCCCCAGCTGGTTACTCGTGGTGCTCACGGCTGCTGGGTCGACGTTACCTGCAGACCGGACAGCACTGGAGCTCGGGGGTGTGTGTGTCTGTTTCTTTTCAATTAAACTTTTCATTGAAGCAGAGCACATATAACAGGAAAGTGAATAAATCATGACCATTCAGCTTGATGAGTTTTCACATAGAGTGAGCAAGAAATAGATGATCGGTACCTGGAAGCCCCTGCGCCTCCCTCTCCCAGGTGCTGCCCCCACACAAAGATCACCCACCTGACTTCTATCATCATAGGTTCTGTTTGGTTTTGAAATGGATGCAAATTTAATACAAATATAATGGTTTTATTCTCATATTTTTAAAGGAAAACAATTATGAGTTCATACTGATATTTCCGACTCAAATGTCACATTACAGGGTTTTGACTTAACTTGGTTGAATTTATGCTTTCATTTCTTTTCTCTTCGCTGAAAAGCTTGGTTTTTAATGAATTCAACATAATTACTTATTTGACTTGTTCTGCAATAGAACTATAATGGCTTCAAAATAGCTGTATGCGTATTGGGCTGACAATAAGATGACTGAATACAGTATAAGATTTCTTTGTGGTTTGTTTTGTCCTTAGAGTATATGTTACCAGGACCGTATAATCGAAATTCCATATTCTAAAGTCATTTGAATAATTATTTTCTCTGTGTTGTTATGCTAGTAACTTGATATGCAGTGAGGTGGATTTCTTTCCTTTTGTTTTCAATTTTTTTTGGAGTAAAAAAATATTAAGTAATCTCTACTCCCAATATGGGACTTGAACTCACAGCCCCGAGATCAACAGTCACACACTCCGCTGACTGAGCCAGCCAGGCACCCCTGTTTTCAATTTTTAAAAAGATTTATTTATTTATTTGACAGAGAGAGAGAGGGAGAGAGACAGCATGACCACATGTGAGTGGGGAGGAAGGGGCAGAGGGAGAGGGAGAGAGAGAATCTCAAGCAGACTCCGAACTGAGTGCAGAGCCTGATGCAGGACTTAATCCCACGACCCTGAGCCAAAACCAAGAGTAGGCACTCAATGGCCCGTGCCCCTCAGGTGCCCCACCTGTTTCCAATTTTTAAGACCTGTTTTTTTTGCCATGCTTTTTTTTTTAATTTTTAGTTTTCATTTTTTTTATTCAAGCATAATTAACATACAGTATTATGTTAGTTTTAGGTATATTGCCATGCTTATTATTGTTTTTTAAATTATGGATTTGTAGTCAAGCTATATAATAGACATATTCAGAGAAGCTCCTCCACCCTGAGCTCTCGCCCTGCATAGGTAAATTTTACTAACATAGGGGATTTTTATTACTTGATTTATCCATTCATCAGTTTAAAAAAATAAGTAAATATGTATATACTCCCATTACCCCCACCCATTTTGTAGTGGATTAGTGACGGTAACAAATTTTTTGTCACTCTTCCCATCCTTTCTCTTCCCCTTCGACCTGGGTTGGTCCTGCGGCCGCTTTCGCCAATAGAACGCCGAGCGAGGGACGCTTAGCCAACTGCACCTTTCACTTCTCCTTGCTAAGCTCACCCTTGGGATTCAGGATTCCGCTGCCAAATGAAAAAGCCCAAGCTAGCCGTGTGGGGCCTCCCAGCCTTCCCCGCCAAGGCACCAGACATGCGAGTGAGTCACCTTGGCCGGTCCAGCCCAGCCGCCATCTGACGGCAGCAGCACGAGAAGGGAAAGCAGGAGAACCACGGATTCGTGAGAGAGAATGAATCTTCGGTGATGGGCTAAGCCACTAGGTTTTGGGAGGGTTTGTTATGTAGCTGTAGATAGTCAAAGCATCTCATTTATACAGAGGGATGCATTCTAGTTACCGACGGCTCCTTGCATTCGTCACTTAGTGTGTGCTGGAGATCACCGTGTAGCCCACAGTGACTATAATATTTTCCTGACGACCCAGGCCGCAGAGGGAGAGGAGAGATTTGGAAAGTCCCAGTGACTTGCCCAGGGCTGCACACGCAGCGTACGGGTCTGCTAGGGCAGCCAGAACACAATACCTGAATGACAGATGACAGCAATGTGCTTGCTCACAGTTCCGGAGGCTGGAAGTCCAAGTTCAAGGTGCCAGCAGGCTTCTTCCGAGTCCTCTCTCCTTGTCTTGCAGACAAACGCCTTCTGATGTGGTCCCTCCCCTGTGTGTGCATATTCCTGGGGTCTCTCCGTGTGTCCAGATTTCCTCCTCCTCTAAGGGCCCCAGACAGATTGGAGGAGAGCTCACCCTCGTGACCTCATTTTGACTTCATCGTCTCTTTCAAGGCCCTGTCTCCAAACCAGTTATGTTCTGGAACGCTGGCAGGTAGGACCTCGGCATGCGACTTCACAAGGATTTCCGACCCTCTCCTAGCTGCCACATCAGGCTTACACGCGCCCCTTCCCTTTGTTTTGCTGCTGGAGATGCTGCAGACCGTTTATGACATATAAACATACTCTGCCCTTCACCCTGCTCGTGCTCTCTCGCTCTCAAATACGTAAGTAAAATCTTAAAAAAAAATAAACAACTGATTCCGAAAGCATAAGAAGAGAGAGTGAGGGGTCCTCTCCCCGCCCTCACCCTGCCCCATTCTCAATTAGAGAATGATTTTGGGGGAGAACTCTGCTAGGGGGTTAGGGAGGCCCCATATTTTGGTAGGTTCTCGATGTTCTCTGAATAGATGATTGATATCCTGTGATGTTCTCTTCAATAGCTATTTTATTTTATTTTCTGTTATTTTGAAAGATTTAACTTATTTGCTTGAGAGAGAGAGAGAGCACAGAGGGAGAGGGAGAAGCAGACTCCCCGCTGAGCAGGGAGCCCGATGTGGGGCTCGATCCCAGGACCCTGAGATCATGACCTGAGCCGAAGACAGACGCTTCACGGACTGAGCCACCCAGGTGCCCCACGCGCGGGGTGGGTTCAAAGCTCAGGTGGAAAGCAGGGGTCAGGGGTCGGGAAGCCCAGCTTGCTGGCGGAGGAGTGATGGGCTGGGGACACGGGCAGGCACTGCCGGGACCACCTTTAGATGGGCTTGAGCTGCTGGCTATCCCTGCTGCCCTCTGTGACCTCTGATCCCTTGGCATTTTCCTCCTCTGAAAAAAAGTCGATACCTCGGTCTCCGGGTGTCTAGATGGGGATTTAACAAGGAGACAACGAGGGGGCCTCCCCAGTGAAAACTGTGCCTGAACCCCGGCCTTGAGGCTCCTTCCCCGAGGGGGCAGACTTCAGAGAAGATGGTAGCAAGAGGACACCCCAGGTGCTCAGGGGTCCCTCTGGCCCCCGCTGACCCCCAGCCATGTAGGGCCCCCCCACAGGGGAGATCAGGCCCCAGGAAGGCCCGTGGCAGCCGCTAACATAGAGACCCACCGTCTATCACTACAGTCGTGGGCGCTCCTGTCTTGACCCCTCTGTGACGCAGAGCTGCTCTGGCGTTTCCCACTAGTGTTGTCCCATTTCCCAGCTGAAGAACTGAGGCACAGAGGAGGGAAGTGAGTTGTCCAGGTTCACGTGGCCCACGGCCTGTGCAGCTGACACTCACACCTGGCCAGTCTGACTCCAGGACTGACGATCTTAGCCACGCCAGCCTTTTGTCTCTGTTTTTAAAAAAGGCCGAAGAAAAGAAGCTCCCTTGTCCCTGCTTGTGGTTTTCTGGACCCCTGCCTGTGGGCCCCTGGGTCACCTCCCGTTGACCACCAGGCCGTAGTCCTGTTTCCAGGACTTTAGATTCACTGCAGGCTAAACTCCTCCCCTCCTTCCTCCCTCCTCCTCCCCCTCCTCCCCCTGTCTCCTCCATTCTTCTTTCTCCCCTTCCTTCCTCCCCCTCTTCACCCTCCTTCTCCCTTCTCTCCCTCCCTCCCCTCCTTTTCCTTCCCCTACCTCCTCCTGCCGGCTCCTTCTCCTCCTCCTCCCCTCCCCTCTCATTCCTCTCCTATCTCCTCCTCTCCCTCCCCTTCTCTCCTCTCCATCCCCTCCCTCCTCCCTTCCTCCCTTTCTCTCCTTCCCCCTGCCTGCTCCTCCTCTTCTCCCTGCCCTCCCTCCTCTCCCCTTCTCTCCCTCCTCCCCCTCCTCTCCCTCCCACACCCCCTCCTCCATTAACATCTTGGGATATATTTACTTAGAACAGAGTGGTTTCTTTCTATCCTTGTTTCTAGCTTGATTTTTTTTCTTTTACTTATCAGTTTTCAAAATAAAGAATTCGTTTATTAACCTCCTTAACTGATAACCAATTAATCTCTCTCTCTTTTTTTTATAGTATCCTGACAGCCTCAGGGACGCAAATACATTTGACCTGTTTCAGTCTGTTGAAGCGACTGTCCTTCCTGACACTCAGCATCTCACCCTGGCTCCCGGGTCCTGTTGACCTGCCCCTGGTTGTGTTCGGGTGCGGGCTGGGGTGACAGGTTTCTCCACGCCCCTCACACCTCGGCGTCAGGATGGGGGGAGAACCCTAATGTGAGTTTTAAAGGAGCTCCTTACCCCGTCCCTTTCCCCAAGGCCGGAGAAGCCATAGGAAGGTGGGAGGTAAACCTCTGTCGTGTTTCAGGCTTATTCAAGAGGTTTGGGCTGAATTCCTCTGGGGTGGGGGTGGGACGGGGGCTGGTGCTGGAGGGGGGCAGCCCAGAAGGGGGTGAGGAGGGTTCCCCAAGAAAGGTGAAGCTCTGGCTTTGGGAGCTTCTCAGGGTGGCTGAGGGCAAGTCATGTTCCCCTCGGAGCGGGGAAGCTGTCAGACCTTTGCGGGGGTGGCCGGTGGATGCAGGGGGGCCACGGAGCCGGGGGCTTGGGCTGCCCCGGGGGTTCCTGTCCCCGGGCATAGCGCATGGACCCTGACAGCCTGGGCAGCAGGACTCTCAGGCACAACCCTAGAGACCTTTCCTGGTCTTCTACAAGTTCTGTTCTCTAACCTCGAACAGCTCGGGAAGTGGAGGCTGGATTTGACTGTTGGAGGCTGTTGTCACACACAAGGGCTGTCATCCGTGATTGGGGCCCCAATGCTGAGACACGCTGACATGGGACACTTTGTTCCCTAGTCCCGAGGCTCTGGGGACAGGCGGTTGTCCGTTCCCCAGATGTGGACAAGAGGAAGGGGTGAACCTGTTCTTTCAAACGCTTCATCAATGCCGGCAGTTTGGAGGCCCCTCACCACCCCTTCCCCTCCACAGACTCTGCGGACTGAGGACCGTGTGTCGGGCTCTCTCTCCTCTGGGCCGCGGCACAGGCGACTGGGTCGGTCGGGTTAGGTGCAGATGCACAGGGCAAAGTAACACACGAGTAGCTTAAATATTGTGTTCATCCCTCTTTCATGTAAAGCTGCTGGTCTCCAGGGCTGGTCTAGCGACTCCACAGCTGCCAGGGACCCAGGCTCCTTTCAACTTTCTGCCCTGCTGTTCTTAGCAGTTGGCTTCCCTCCTGAGGTTCACTTCGTGGTACAAAATGGCTGCTGGAATTCCGGCCATTGTGTCCACGTTCAAGGCAGGAAAACGGGAGAACCAGGCTGTGTCTCCTAGGTGAGACAGGACTCCTTCTAAGAAACCCTATACGCTTCCATTTATGTCTCATTATTCACTCTTAGCTACGAGGGGGTCTGGGAAATGCCGTCTCTTAGCTGCACGCTGCCCACCAGAATAAAATGTTATTCTAATTTTAAAGATGAAGAGATGGACACATACAAGGCAGGAACGAGTAATGTCATAACCTCTGCCACTCAGTGTCCTTTCTCTCTTTCTGGAGTGCTCTATTGACCCATGAGCTCTCAATTAGATATCACTTCTTCTGGGTGCTTCCCTGGACCGAGACTCGCTGGTTCTCGCACCATCTGGTACCTGCTGACTTACCCCCCACTCTCCTTGCCGGCAGCGAGCTCCAGGAAGGCAGGGGCTGCAGGGGCTCCCATCCTGCTTAGGGAGGGCGGGGCAACATTCCTTCTGGAACATTTCACACTCATTCCCCTGTTGGGAATGCTGGTACAACCCCCAGTCGATCTTGCTGTGTTTTCACTTCTGAGTCATTACCACAAACATGTACCCAAACCTCTTTTTTTTTTTTTTTTTTTTTTTTTTGGGAAGAAAAAGCTTCTCTTCCCAAACCGCTGGGGCTGGTACATGATTTGTGCCCTCACAGTGCTGGGGAACGACCGGCATATCCAGAACAGTGTTCACGCCTGTCTGGCTGGCGGTTTGTAGGGTAATAAAATAAGAAGTAATTTAGAAGCGGCGAAGAACTTGAACTGAAGCATAATTCCATTTGGTGCAGAGAGCCAAGCTGTTCTGCATAATTTGTCAACCAGCCAGGCCTCCCTGACTTGCTCAAGCCAACGGCTCCCACCTCCTCCCCATCTCTCCCTGGCTTCTTCTAATTCAATTCTAAGTGGCAGCGGTCCAGGCTCCCAGCGTCCCCAGGAAAGACGTTTTCTCCCTCAGCTGAGCCCGCTGGTCCATTGTCTTTGCAAGTAGCTGACCTGAGATGAAAATTCTCGGCCTTTTGATCCCAGAAACTTGCCTCTGGAAGAATATCAGTGGTTTTCAGTAGCATCTATCAGAGCCTAGCAACCCACTCCAAACGCAGGGGCTTCGAATAACAATGTATTCCTTCTCCCGATTCTGTGGGCTGTCGCTTCGGTCACTCATAGGTGGTCCCCTGGGGCCCACCTGTGGCTGTCACTTCCACGGTGGCCTCTCATCCCCCCCGGCCCCTGCCCCACCGCTACCACGTGGCCTTGAGCCATTCAGGCCTACCTCGAGCTTTCTCCAGCACAGCGGCCGGCTTGCAAGAAGGGACTTTCTAAGGGAGCAGGTCCCAGTTGGCAAGGGCTTGCTGGGCCTTGTGCCAGTCATATCCCGTGCAAGTCCCATGGCCAGTCCGGGAGTCACGAGTTGGAAACGCACAGGCCACAGATCCCGGGAGGCATGGGTCCTTGGGCCACCAATGCAACAGTCTACACAAGGGTGGTGGCAGGGGGAGGAGTGACTGGCTTAGGGCAGGCCACGCACGACTCCCTCCTGAGGCCCAGAGGCAGGGCCAGTGGGTGACCGAGAGCTTTCACAGAAGCTGCTCAGCAAGGAGAGGTCTGCTTTGTAAGATAGTGAGTTCCTCGTCTTGGGAAGCATCCAAAGAGAGCCTGGACCACCTCTTGGTGGGGATGGGCTGAGTCGGAGAGCTGGAGTAAGTGACCATAAGCTCCTTTTGTCTTGATCTGTTTAATGCCCTCTGTGGCAGGCCAGTCACACTGTCTCCCAGATAGTGGGTCCCCGCATCGGGCAGCTCGCCAGGGGAGTTGGGGTGCGGCAGCGATCCTAGTCTTCGGGTGGAAAATAGCTCAGGGGCCCAAACCTTAGGGACTCATCTCTGTGGACCGTGTTCTCACTGACTGACAGCCACGGTGGGGTGAGTGGGTGCCCTTTGCTGTCCTGGCCAGCCCCGAGGGAGACAGGCAGGAGGGTCTGAAAACAGACCGTGGGGGCTGCCGGGGCGGGGGGCAGGCCCAGGAGGGGTTGCCACCGAGGGCGGGCCAGCCAGGTGAGGGGGTGGCCGTGGGGCAGGGTCCCACATGTGCTTCCGCACCGCCCATGGGTCAGTGCCTTGAGTCTGAGGGTACCGTCTTGGGGGGTTCAGCCTATTTATTCAGGAGTGGCCCTGGGTCTACCCAAAGATGGTGTGAGGCCTGCAGGTGACAGAGCCCGCGCCAGAGCTGTCCCTGGAGCACGGAGGGAGAGGCAGGGCGCCGGGCCAGATCTGACAGGCTCTCCCCCTACAGCCCGGCGTGACGGCAGCTTCAGGCAAAAGCTTCTAGGGGAGCAGATCCCACCAACACGGCCCCTTTCCACCTCAAGACAGGCTGCAATCCCCGTGTTAGCCCCTCTCCTCTCGAGCCGCAAGGAGTTTCTTTCCTGGAGGCTATGTGACTGAGGGCTCCTGCTTTTTGCTGGCATTTGGCTGAGGCTGTCTTCAGCTCCCTACCACATGGGCCTCCTCCACATGGCCTGGGGCTTCATCAAGTCTGCAGGGAGAGCTTCTCACCTCAGGGAGGGCCCAGTCCTCCTGGAAGGGCTTTCGCCTGATTAGGTCAGGCCCACCAGGACAACCTCCCTTTACATTAACTACAAATCAACGGATTTGGGACCTTAATTACCTCTGCAAAACCACTCTAAGGTTGCCATATTCCATTGGCTAGAAACAGTCACATGTCCCACCCAGGCTCAGAGGAAGGGGTGTGAACAGAAGGGGATGGAAATCATGAGGGCCATCCAGGCTGTTTCCCTCACACCCTCTTTGGAAACCCCCTAGGCTGCAGTCCCTAATCCCTCCCCCTTATTGCTGGGGCCCATGCTCCCCACTTTCATCCCCCTGCCCAGCTCCTCCAGATTGCTCTTCTCAGCTGGTAATCCAAGACTTCTTTCCATTATGCCCAACTCAGTCTTCCCCCCCATCTGTCTGACAAAGTCCAGATCAAAGATGTAGGTCCTCCAAAGGGGACTCTGCCTCCTCTTTGGGGCCTCTGCTTTATTCCAAAGAAGTGACCAGTGGTGCACATTTAATTTTAAGATTTTATTATATATTAATTTATTTTAGAGAGAAAGAAAGGGGGGAGAGGGAGAGAATCCCAAGCAAACTGCACTGAGTGCAGAGTCCCACGCAGGGCTCGATTCCACAACCCCGAGATCACCACCCGAGCCGAAACCAAGAGTTGGACACTCAGCTAACTGAGCCACCCGGGTGCCCTTGAGATTTTATGTTTAAGTAATCGCTACACCCAATGTGGGACTCGAACTCATGACCCTGAGGACAAGAGTTGCTGCTGCATGGACTGAGTCAGCCGGGCGCCCCCAGTCTCCCATATTTTAGGGATCCATGACTCGTGAGTGGTAAAAACGGTTCATTTGGTTGCTGAGAAGATCGCTCTGAATCACTCTGCTTAGATGACCACCTACTTTGTGACTCTGAATCACTCTGCTTAGATGACCACCTGCTTTGTGACTCTGTGGGGTCATGTCCTGGCAGGTTCTGGAGGCATGTCTCCCTCCCCCCGCCACCCCAGAGGATGACCGGCTGATAAATCACCTACACTTTGTGTGTTTTTGCTTCGAGAATGAGATGACAAGCTGGTACCCAGGGAACTGTCCCAGGCTGCTCCAAGATGTGTTAGGAATGACAGCGGAAATACTTACCTAAAAAGGAAAAGCTCCGTTTCCCCCCTTCCTGCGTATGGAAAAACCCCATCCTCCCCTCCCTGTTTCTTCCCTGTGTGTGTCCTTTTCCACTCACGCATAACCCCTACTTGTGACACTCTGGCCACTGAATGTGTGCAGGTCCCCCCCGCCCCCCACAGTTCTGCGACACCGGCGGCACGTCCTACAGTTTGACTCCCTTCTGACTGTCAACCCCGGGATGGCATCAGACCCCACTGGGCTCAGCCCCACGAGACCGCCCTCCCCCCACATCCACATCAGACATGTCGCAAGGCCCGGCTGTCACCTGGGCTTCTGGTCAACCCGCTATACAGCAGAGGTTCCAAGGACGCTCTCTTTGCTGGAGCAGCTCACAGAACTCGGGAAACACTTACGTTAACTAGTTTATGGAAGGGTATAAACAATATAGAGGAAGAGCCAGATGCAGGGGTGCGTCGGGTGAGGTCTGAAAGCGTCCCGAACACAGGAACTTTTGTCCCGGTGGCTTTGGGGTGCGTCCCCTCCCCTGTGGACATGTTCCCCTACCTGGAAACTCTCCGAACCCTGTACTACTGGGATTTTACGGAGGCCTCACCCTGTGGGTGTGATCAATCTTTAACTTCATTTCCAGCCCCTTTCCCTTCTCCGCAGAATGAGGAGGGCTGAAAATTCCAATCTCCTAACCATGGCTTGATCTTTCCCATGACCGTCCCCATCCAGGAGCCCACACAGAGTCGCTTCATTCGAACATGCGACACTCCTGTCTCCCAGGAAGTTGACAAGGGTTTCAGGAGCCCTGGGTCACGAATGGAGGTCAAAGAACATTAGGACAAGAGACATTCCTAGTGTTCTTATCACAGGAGCCCTGTTCCAGGAACTAAGGACAGAAATATATATATTTTTTCTATGACCTTACAGTACCATTTATTGAGCACTTACTGTGTGTCAGGCATTGTGCTGAGTTCCCTCCAGGACATCCTCATGCCGGCGTTACAAGGTAGGTACTGCTGTTGTCCCATTTTACAGGTATGGAAGCTTCCTTCCTTCCCTTCTATTTAATCCAGGATAGTTAACACAGTGTTATATTAGTCTCAGGTGTATGATGTAAGGATTCCACAAGCCTCTACCTTACTCGGCGCTCATTACGACGGGTGCACTCATTTATCCCCATCCCCTGGCCCGCTCTGTCACTTTCTTAGTTCAACGCCAGCGTCATGGGCTTAACGGCGCATGAGCCCCCACGGATTACCTTTAGGGTAAAAGGCAAGCTCTCCCTGTCTCTGTCTCCCTCTCTTTCCCTCTCCCAAACCCACCTCTCTCTTTCTGCTCTCTGGCTTCTCTCCTCCTCTAGCGACTCATCAGTTCTAGGACACCCACTGCTTCCAAGAAGACATCCGTGGCCTGGGGGATGCCGGGAAGCTGAACGAGAAGATTGCATGTGGAGACATAGGAATTGATTGGTGCCTGCACGAGTGGGCGAAGTCAGTTCACATTGATCGAACACCCAGGATGTGCAGCCTTTGTGAGCGGCCCGGGGGTGGGGGTGCTGCAGGGAAGAGGGTGGGGGTGCTGCAGGGAAGAGGGTGGGGGTGGGGCCGAAGGCTCCAGAAGCCCACGCTGGACCACAAGGAGCCTCACAGGAGGGCAGCACGAATGGTCAGCGTGCCTGCCTCAAGCAAGTGGCCTCGGTCCAACCCTACTTGGGCTTGTGGAGAGGGAGAAGGGAGGGAGACTGATTTTCAGCTTCCAGAACATCTTCTCATTGGTTCTCGTAGCCACCCCTCCCCCACTGCGGGTCCCCACTGACATGCCCCCTGCTGTCTGCAGTCCCCTTCTGTTTTGTTGGGAAAAGCCCAAACCAAATGCAGAGTTTCCAGACTAGTTAGGGGACTGAAAGCTCTCAGAAAGCCCCATCCTCTCCTGCCTTTGTACCCAAGCGGAGGGAGAGAATAATTACCCGAGACCTGGAGGAGGAGGGGTTCTCCTGAGTGGGACGAGGAACACTCTGCAGGAGTCTCGTCCCCCCTGGAGACCATCTTCTGTGTGACCTTCAGGGTACAGACCTCCGGCTCCAGGCCAGAGGTCCGTTCTGGCCCCCACAGCCTCAGCCTTGGGGACAGCTGGGGAGGAGGACAGCAGGGAGCCGGTCATCTGTGGCAGGGCCTGGCCAGAGAGCCCCCAGGGAGAAGAGGTAGGGTCTTTTGAGTTTCCCTCATTTTCCCTATCAGTCACTTTGCTTTTTTGCCTGAACCTTCAGCTGTAATTATAGGAAACGCAAACCTAATCCCCACCAGATATAATCAGGAGAGCTGATTTATAGATTGATTACAACTTAATAGATTTATTAGCAGGCCGAGTGAGGTGGGCCTGCCGCGTTTGGAGGTAGGACAGAACGAACGTCAGAAGGCTGGTGGGGGGGGGGGGCTGGGGTGCAGGAGAGGGGTCAGTGGGAATCCCGGGGAAGGAGAGGGGGCCCCGGGGCAGGTTGGAAGCAGCACCAGTGGACGGTGGTGAACAGGGGAGAGAGCTCTGGGACCCATCTGGCCCCCACTCACTTTTTACTTTCCTGAGCCACAAGGTGTCCGTCTGTGAAATGGGTACAACGAACAACTTGCCCACACGGTGGCTGAGAAGGTAAAGTGAGATAAAGAGGTGCAGAGGGGCGAGGGATATTAGGAGGAGGGGGAGATGGGAACGCAGGAGGGGAGAGAGGCCACACGCAGACAGAAAGGCTGCAGGAAGGGAGGGCAGGCGGGCATGGGTTCCCACTGCCGTAGCTGCCATGTAATATGGTGGCCGCTAGGCCCATGTGGCCATGGAGCCCCTGAAATGTGGCCGGTGCAGCTGGGGACCCGAATGCTCAATTAAATGGTAAGTTAATTTAACTTTACACAGGCACAGGTGACTGATGGCTACCACACTGAGCAGTACGCTACTACTCCATACTATGACTACTATAACATACTATGACTACTGCATACTATCACTACCGCCACACACGACTGCTATACGCTACTAGTATTAGATACTGTGACTACTGCATACTGTTACTACCGCCACACACAACTGCTATACGCTACTAGTAGTATTAGATACTGTGACTACTGCATACTATCACTACCGCCACACATGATTGCTGTACGCTACTAGTAGTATTAGATACTGTGACTACTGCATACTGTCACTACCGCCACACACGACTGCTGTACGCTACTAGTAGTATTAGATACTGTGACTACTGCATACTATCACTACCGCTACACACGACTGCTATACGCTACTAGTAGTATTAGATACTGTGACTACTGCATACTGTCACTACCGCCACACACGACTGCTATACGCTACTAGTAGTATTAGATACTGTGACTACTGCATACTGTCACTACCGCCACACACGACTGCTATACACTACTAGTAGTATTAGATACTGTGACTACTGCATACTATCACTACCGCCACACACGACTGCTATACGCTACTAGTAGTATTAGATACTGTGACTACTGCATACTATCACTACCGCTACACACGACTGCTATACGCTACTAGTAGTATTAGATACTGTGACTACTGCATACTATCACTACCGCCACACACGACTGCTGTACGCTACTAGTAGTATTAGATACTGTGACTACTGCATACTGTCACTACCGCCACACACGGCTGCTGTACGCTACTAGTAGTATTAGATACTGTGACTACTGCATACTATCACTACCGCCACACACGACTGCTGTACGCTACTAGTAGTATTAGATACTGTGACTACTGCATACTATCACTACCGCCACACACGACTGCTGTACGCTACTAGTAGTATTAGATACTGTGACTACTGCATACTATCACTACCGCCACACACGACTGCTATACGCTACTAGTAGTATTAGATACTGTGACTACTGCATACTGTCACTACCGCCACACACGACTGCTGTACGCTACTAGTAGTATTAGATACTGTGACTACTGCATACTATCACTACCGCTACACACGACTGCTATACGCTACTAGTAGTATTAGATACTGTGACTACTGCATACTATCACTACCGCCACACACGACTGCTGTACGCTACTAGTAGTATTAGATACTGTGACTACTGCATACTATCACTACCGCTACACACGGCTGCTATACGCTACTAGTAGTATTAGATACTGTGACTACTGCATACTATCACTACCGCCACACACGACTGCTATACGCTACTAGTAGTATTAGATACTGTGACTACTGCATACTATCACTACCGCCACACACGACTGCTGTACGCTACTAGTAGTATTAGATACTGTGACTACTGCATACTATCACTACCGCCACACACGACTGCTATACGCTACTAGTAGTATTAGATACTGTGACTACTGCATACTATTACTACCGCCACACACGACTGCTGTACGCTACTAGTAGCATTAGATACTGTGACTACTATATACTACTACCACGAAGTACTACTACATAGCACTACTACTACAACATATGACTACTACATACTACCACTACATACTACAACATACTACTATTACACACAACTACATACTACTACTGTATGCTACGACCACCACATACTATTACTACATGCTACCAGTACTAGTAGCTACACATAGTACTACTACATATCACTACATACTACTCCTATATACATCTACCACATATTACGACTATAACATACTACTGCTACATGGTACTATTATATGCTACTACATGCTATTACATACTATATACTACTACATACTACTACCGCTGCTGCTACTACTACACACCACTACTACTACTGCTATATACTACTACTATTATATAGCTACTATTACTACTACTACCGACTACTGCTGTTGCTACTACTACATATTACTACTACATACTGCTGTTACATACTATGACTATATACTATTACTACTACTACATACTACTACCATTACTGCTACTACTACATACCACCACTACTACATACTATTATATACTATATACTACTACGACGACGACATATTACTACTACTACCTACCACTGCTCTTGCTACTACTATATATTACTAGTACATACTACTACTATGTACTACTACTATATACTATTACCACTATGATGACATGTTACTACTACTACCTACCACTGCTCTTGCTACTACTACATATTACTAGTACATACTACTACTATGTACTACTACTATATACTATTACCACTATGATGACATGTTACTACTACTACCTACTAGAGCTGCTGCTACTACTACATACCACTACTACGACTACATACGATTATTATATACTACAACTATATGCTATTATATGTATATGCAGTATTACTGCGACTACTTATTACTACTACCACCTCCTACTGCTGTTGCCACCATTACATACTACCCAGCATTCGGCTGATGCTTCAGCGTGCAGCGGTCAGGGAGTCCTGGGTTCTTCAGAGACGGTAAATCTGCCCGATTTTAGCAGTTTTTAGATCAGAAAGGCTTTTGCTGGCGCTGCTGTTCTCTCTCTTAACAGCATTTCACATTTTTCTTGGCAACCAGGTCTGTAGCTGCAGCCTCACCGACTTTAGAAAAATGTGACACTGTTGGCCTAGGAAGCAGGACTTGCAGGTGAGCTCCAGCTCTGAGTGTCTGTCCTGGGACCTTAAAGCGACAGCCGTCTCCTTCTTCCTGTCCTCGCGGGAGCTCATCATAACTAAGGTTTTCCTCAGGTCATCGAGACTCTGCGTTCAGTGTGGTAATGAGTCTCCCCTCGGTCCTTAAAGACCGGGTGCGGCAAGGAGCCGGATGGTTTCACGTGGGCCTGGCGCTCACCGGGGTCCCAGGCGCTGCCCCCACAGACAGGTGCCGTGCCCCAGCCCTGCTTCCTGCAGGGTGGGCTAGCTCTGCCACCATCACCTGTCCCTGCGGGGGTGACCTCCTATGAGCACGAGCTTTCCAAATACTCCTGTAAACAGCTGGTGACAGATGGAGACAGCCTGGTTATTGTTCCCTGCCAACGTTACCATCATGCCCACCCTACTAAATGTACAAAGGACACCCAGAGAGGGGAGAACAGGACCCCCCTGGGAGTCCGGCAGAGCCCCCTGCCTCCAGCGTGCCTCTAGTTGGGATGTTGGCAGCACGGGGGACCCATACCTTCCCTTCTCTTGTTGCCTTTGGCCTTATCAACTTTCCCTCATCACGTTCCTCTGCAGACATGACAGCGCTGACACTTCAGCGGAGCAGTGCGGAGGGTAGACGTCATTTTGGGGAGGAGGGTGAGAAGCCCCATTCACAGAGGGAGCAGGGAAATAATACTCCTATTCTAACTTACGGTCCGAGTCCACCCTCGTGGTCTTCTGGAGTGGGAAGGCTGAGCATGGCCATTCCCAAATGGGTAAATGGAGGCACGGGGAGACGAAGTGCTCTGACCTAGATCACACAGCTGGGTAGAAGTGGTGTGAGATGTGGGGACAAACCAGGCTGGGCTCTGCCTTTAGGATTTCACGGGAGTATGTTGCTTTTGTGAAAGCAGCCAGGGGAAGTCAGCATGCGGAAGGAAGTCCAAACACGTGGCTTCTATAGGTCAAGGTCATTGACCGAGAAGGTGAATTATCCGGAAGCCCACTCACTGCCGTTCAGAGTAGACTGTGGTTACTAGGGCTGTTTGTCTGGCACGCACCCCACCCCCACCCTCCCATCTGGCTGTGCTTCTACCCAATTCTGGAGGCTGGCGGGGGTGATCAGTGCCAGAGCCCCCCCCCCCCCCCCCATCACAGGCCTGGTCAAACGGAGTACCCAGCCGCAGTACCTTGCCAACAGTGACTGATCCAAGAGGACCCTCGGAGAGAAAGCCGTGTCTTTCTGCCGGGCTTGCTTGGGAAAATGTGAGTCTTGGCTGTTCAGGGGCCATTTTCCTCCCCACCTGGCGACAACCAGTTGACAGAATGAAGCCACACGCAGAGGCCAGCAGAGCTGAGACGGAGTTTGAGACACAGAAAGAGACAGACAGAGGCATTAATTGAGTAGATGACTCACTGACATAATTTGAGCTCATTGTATCAGTTGGGGTTTAGCCAGAGAAGCAGAACTAGCAGAATCACACCGATGAGAGACGGACAGACAGGTAGATAGGCAGAGGCATGGGTTTGTTCACTGTAGGGGCTGGCTCAGCAAGTCAGGGGTCCGCAAGGCAGGCGCTGGGGGTGGGAAGATCACGGGCAGGCTGGAACCCCACGGCAAGTTTGAAGCTAGGCGTCCACAGTTTGCAGTGAAGAAGGAAGATCGAGAGGGAAGGGAGAGCGCTTGTCGGCCCAGCAGCTGCTCGGGGGTCTCCTCCGGCTGATGAAGCCAGGCCCACCCAGGACAACCACCCATTGACTAATATAAAAGCAAACAATTAGGGGCTTTCACCACACCTGCAGAATTCCTTCACGCAGCTACATCAGTGTTTAACCGAACACCTCGGAGAAGGCGCGTGTCTGCTACAGAGTGGCCGGGGCTTCCCTTCTGTCCTCCAGGCCGTGACAGAGATCATCACGGGCAACCCACCTTGAATGCGAACAAATGGGAAAGGGGATTCTGGGGACGGACATTCAGCCTCTCTAAGCTGATACATCAAAACGCCATCATATCCATACATTCCTTTATTTTATCCTGAAAGCTAAATTTGTGTTGGCTTCCTTCCTTTCTCCCTTCCTTCCTTCCTTCAGATTTATTTATTTATGAGAGAGAGAGAGAGCATGGAGGGAGGAGGAGAGGGAGAGAGAATCTCAAGCAGACTCCGCGCTGAGCGTGGAGCCTGATGTGGGGCTCGATCTCATGATCCTGAGATCAGGACAGGAGCAGAAACCAAGTCGGACTCCCAACGGGCCGTGCCAGAGAGGTGCCCCCGTGTTGGCTTTCTATCGCTTCAGATGAAAAACCTCCTCACTCAGTTGCCATTTATTGAGGGCCTTCCAAATACTCTTTCACTTAATCCTGATACACAGACAAATGAGGTAGGTAGTATTTATAATTTTGGACCCTGAGGCTGAGAGAGATCAAGACATTGTTCAAAACACAGAGCTTCAAGCAAAATCTGTCTTTCTACCGCCAATGCCACATGCCAGTCTTGGCCAGAAGGAGCCACCCCAACTGGTGTACGAATTTCTTGGAGCGAAATGAGTGAAAATGTGTAAAGTGCTTAAAACAGAGCCCAAGAGCAGTTTGGAACCGGATTTCAGCAAAATTGTTGTTTTTTTCCGCTAAAAAGGAGTCTAGGGAATGGTCCTGGTTGAGCCAGCTCTCAAGTACGTACCAGACCTGCGTACCATTCTGGACGTGAATCCCAGCTGCTCCAGCCGTCACCATCTGTGTCTTCCCAGCTGAGTCTCCAGGCATTTCCGGACCCACAGAATTTGCGATCATTACCTTTTTTTTTTTAAAAGGTTGGGTCAAGCCACCAAATTCTGGGGTAGTTTGTTAGAGTAATAGTGACTTGGAACACTCATGCCATGCCACACCCCTGCTGGAAATGTTCCAGAAGCTTCCACCTAGCCACTGGGATAAAATCCAGATTCCTTTGCCCTTCCTCCCCAGGTTCCTGCCCACCCGCCGAGCCAACTCCTGCCCCTCCCACACAAGCCCGAGCCCTGGACATACTGCAATCCCTGGAACGTTCCCTACTTTCCTAGACTTCCCTGCTTTTGTAAGTGCTGTTGTTCTGTCTGGATGTCTTTCTGACATCCAGACATTAAGTGAATCACCTGGCGAGCTGGGAGATGTAAATCCACTTTCTTCCCTGAAATCCCCCCCCTCCCCCCAGGAATAATAGTGTCTGCACGGGCCTAAAATAGTTCAGGTGCTCTGCAAGAGAATAGTCAAAGAATGTGGGTTATTTCCTGGGTCTCTGAATAAAATAACACTTATCCATGTGGATTCTGGGGCCAGATCGCCTACATTTCAATCCCAGCTCTGCCACTGACTAGTGGGAGACTATGTGCAAGTTACTCGACCCCTCTGTGCTCCTATGATTACCCCCATCTGTAGAATAGGGAATAAAGAATACTCCATAGAATTAGGATAAGGATTCAATGAGTGAATATGTGTAAAGTGCTTAGAACAGTGCCTGGCAGAGAATGCTCCGATAAAGAAGTGTTTTATTTTATTTTATTTTATTTTAAGATTTTATTTATTTGTCAGAGAGAGAGCCACAAGTGGGGGGGGGGGCAGCAGGCTCCCTTCGGAGCAAGGAGCCCAACGTGGTACTGAATCCCAGGACCCTGGGATCCTTACCTGAGCTGCGGGCAGCCTAACCGACTGAGCCACCCAGGCGTCCCAAAGCGTTTTTTTTTTTTTTTTAAAGATTTTATTTATTTATGTGACAGAGAGACAGCCAGCGAGAGAGGGAACACAGCAGGGGGAGTGGGAGAGGAAGAAGCAGGCTCCCAGTAGAGGAGCCCGATGTGGGACTCGATCCCGGCACGCCGGGATCACGCCCTGAGCCGAAGGCAGACGCTTAACGACTGCGCTACCCAGGCGCCCCCCAAAGCGTTTGTTTAAAATAAAATACATCTCCTGCAAGCCGCTGGCTCTGGCCATTGCTACAACCACAGTGGGCGCTGCTCCACCGACGGGCCCACGTTCGCTTAGCTCCTTCATCTGTCGCTGTCTGACTCTATCACCATGACTCAGTTCATCCACGAGACCCTTGAAGACAGAGTCTGGGTTTTACCCCTTCCTAACTCTCCCCAGAACCCGAGTGGTATTAGGCCTTCAATAAGTATGTATTGATTCCTGCTTTGATGTTACAATCTGAGCCCAGAAAAGGTTCAACGAGTTCTTCCAAGTAATACAGGTAATTAGTGGCCTAGTAGGGACTGAAACTTTCAGTCACGTTCACTCCGACTGCCAGGCCCGAGTACTCGTGTATGCGCGCACATGAGCGCGTGCACGTGAGTGTGCCACCATGGTATCATCACTACCCCCTGCTGGGCATCGGCTTTTACAATTATTTTATTCAGATACCCGTAAAATAATCCGTGGTCTTTCAGCATCCTTCCTTTGACCCTGCGCGGTTTTAGGGTCCTCCGATCACTGTTATTCCTGGAGAAGGAGGGACACGGAGAAGGAAGTGGATATGCCTTCTTTCGATTATTCAGACGATTTGCGGAATATCTGGGTAATACCAACGCATCATCCGATCACCTTTTCCAGAAGTGGAGGTGAAGACCGCATTATTCAAAAACCCTAATTCAGGAGCACCTGGGTGGTTCAGTGGGATAAGCCTCGGATTCTTGATCTCAGCTCAGGTCTTGATCTCAGGGTCCCGAGTTGCAGCCCGCGTTGGGCTCCAATGCTGGGCAGGGAGCCTACTTAAAAAAAAAAATTCCCCAAAACCCTAATTCAGTGTGGGGCCTCCTGCTGCGGCTGAACCCTCTCGCTTCTACCAACTGTCTCATTGTCGACACTAGACGGCGCTGTGTCCTCGCCGGCTTTTTAACCACCACGTCGAGCACACAAAAGGCCAGGTTTTCCTCCAGGACAGTTCACGGTTTGGTTTCCCACATCCCAGCTTCCCGGCAGCAGGCGCATTTCTTCCCGCCTTCCGCTTGTGTGTGTGTGTGTGTATAGGGGACGGTCCCATCTTAACCAGCCTTGAACCTGTTTGAAAAGCCGCTTCTCCTGCTTTCAGCTTCGTTATCGACTGGAACGAAATCCATTTACAACGCAAGGAGTTGAAGGCCTACTAGGCAGCAGGCATGTGCGCCCCTGGCCTCCATCCGCCCAGCGCTCATCCAGCCCATGAAAGCACTTAGCTCCAGCCTATTGCGACAGGGCCCGCCGAGCACACCCGCCCCATTCGCGGTGTCCCGGGCCGAGGCTCGCGCCCGGCTCACCTGTTCCGGGGGGCGAGGTGCGTCCATCCCTCCCAGGAGGCGAACCGCGCGGGCTCCCTCCGCGGTCCTCTTCTACTTTCCTGCCTCCGCCCGGATGCGTAAGTGGCATTTTGTAGGGGGGAGGCGGGGAGAAGGGCGGGGAAGGGGCCCGGCGGGGAGGGGCGTCGGAGCGCTGTCGCCGGGTGTCGCGCCGCCCCCTCCGCCCCGCGCCGGGGTGTGGGCGCGGCGCAGCGCGCGGCAGAGGGCCGGGCGCGTGGGGACGCGGGAGTGCGGGCTTCTCGGCGAGCCGCGCGGCGCCGGAGCTCGCTGGCCGCCTGAGCTCGGCGCGGAGCCCGGGGCCCAGAGCCGCCGCCACCCGCCCCTGAGCGCGCCCCGCCATGGAGCCTTCGCACAAAGACGCCGAGACGGCGGCGGCGGCGGCGGCAGCGGCGGCGGCGGCGGACCCCCGCGCCGCGTCCTCGTCCAGCGGGGTGGTGGTGCAGGTCCGCGAGAAGAAGGGCCCCCTGCGCGCCGCCATCCCGTACATGCCCTTCCCGGTGGCCGTCATCTGCCTCTTCCTCAACACCTTCGTGCCGGGATTGGGTAAGACGCGGCTGTCGCGACCCCTGCGCCCCGGGCCCCGCCGCGGAGGGCACGGGGGACGCCCTCGGGTGGCGCCCGCGCGCGCCCCGGCCCGCGCTGCCAGCGCCCCCCCGGCGGGTGGCCGAGGCGCGCGGAGTGGGCGCCCCGGGGCTCCCTGACCCGCCCTTCACCTCCTCCCACCTGTGAGCGCGGTGGTCCGGCCCTGAGAGCCGGAACTTTGTTGGGGACCCCGGGGGCCCGCGGGCGGCGAAGCGGACGGCTCACCCGGCCCCCGCGAGGCTCCGTGCCAGACGCCCCGAAATTCTGCCCTTCGTCGCCCGCGCGCGCCCCCTCCCGCGAGCCCCTTCCTTCGAGGGGCGCGAGGCCCGGAGGGGGGAGCGCGGCGACGACCGAGCTCCCGGGCGTTAGAGAGGTCGGCCGAGCTGGGAAGTGGGGGACCAGCCGGGCTTCGGAGACACCCGGCGAGCCCGCCTGCCTTCGCGGGGTGCGGACCGTGCGGGGGCGAGTGTCCTCCGCCTCCTCCCGGGGTGTCGGCGATTCCGCCAGCACCCGCAGGGCTCCAGGGGAGGGGGACGGTCTCATTAGTTTGAATGCCCGTGGGTTTGGACCCTCTCGGCCAGAGGTGACCCCATAGCTCCCTCCCGTCCCTTCAGCTCCTGAGAAAGTGGGGAACGCGCCGATGTAATTCTGTGTGGGACTCTGGCTGCCCGGAGAGGGCCCTGATGGTCCCAGTGTCCCAAATATTAAAACAGGGTCCCGTCACAGAGGGGGGTGCCGACGGGTGCGGAGAGGGAGGGAACGAGAAGTTTCCCTGACCCTCCCTCTCCTGACCCCACCCCAAATCTCTGTCTGCGCGCCCTCCCCCAACTCCCGGCTTGCCTGCTTGGCACCCGTTGTTCTTGCCGGGCGCCCCCCCCACCCCAATTGCGTGCGGGACTGGGGCGGCCCGCACCTCGTGCCCTCCCCAGGAGAGAGCCTGCCCCCGCGCCAGCCAGCTGCCAGCGCTTGGCTCCAAGTTCCCAAGAACAGAGGTCAGCTGGAAGCCGTTTGCTGTTTTACTTCGGCCTTTCTCACGGCCTCGCGGTTAGCCAGTTCCCCGGGGCCCCCGCCGTGTCGATGGAAGCGAAGGTCACACCCATCCACGCAGGACGCGTTCACTTTCCCCTCGGTGCTTGCTTGTGCCCCCCCGCCCCACGGCTGCGGGGGCCAGGGCCGCAGATCTGTCTGAGCGAGAAGTTAGGTGGGCGGCAGCTGTGCTCCCCCCTCGCGGCGCGTCCAGCAGCCTGCCCCCTCCCCCCATCCCCGGTGTCCGGGGCCATGTCGCCAGGCCGGCTCTCTGCACGCTTAGACGCCGCAGGGACAGCTAGCAGTTGTTAATTTGTCAGGAATTCCCACCTGCTGGAGTACAAGCGCACCGCCTAGCCACCTCTCTGGGGACGCGAAGATCACCAGCGGGGATGGGTCTTCCTTCCACTTCTAAGTGGTGAAGTAAATGGCACTCTGTATGGTCTTTTGAGGGAAAAAGAGCATTGTGTTTCCCCCTTGGGAGGGGCTGCCCCCAGCTGCTGCTGGGTGAGGGGATTCCCCCCCCCCCCCCCCCCCCCCCCCGCGGCGGACCACCTGCAGGGGCCTTCCAGGCTCTCCCCTCCCTGGGTTATGCCCCTGCCCTGGGCATCCAGCTCCTTCCTCTAAGCACCTCCCTTTGTTAGATCAGAATCCTATGGGATTTTTCTAAGAAATCTTTCTGAGAAGCCAGAAGAAAATAAAGGGAAAATTAGCAAACTGCAAAAGTTAATAAAACGGGCAAGCCAAGGGTGTACAGGTTTCTGAGTTTTCAAGGATCAAATCCAGGCATTTTTCGCATTTTGTTTTGCTTGTCATTGCCCCATGGGCTAGGGCGCAGGCCCCCCCCTTCTGCACACCCAGGGAGGGGCTCCTGATCCCGAGTGGTGGTTCTCACCTGTAAGTCAAGGATGCCTGTCGCTCCGGGCAGTGGAGAGGACAGCGTGAAATTCTAGAAAGCTCAGGGGCTGGGCGCAGAGGCAGTCCTCCGGGGAGGGTGGGTTCCTCTTGCTCTTGGCCCTTCTGCAGAGCTGAGCACTGCCCCCACTCTGGCTGTGCGGGGGTGCTCTTTGGGACCCTGGCCTTGAGTCCTTGTGGATCTCTCTGCTCCCCTCAACCTGCGGTGGAGCCCGGGGTGACAATGCAGGCCACGTGAAACGCACAGTCGTTTTTTGCGTTTTGTTTTATTTTTTGTTTGTTTTTTTGTCCTCCATGGGTGGTGTGGCCCCAGCGCGTGGAAATCATCTCCTTGGCCTAGATCCCCTCCCCTAGGTCCTTCTGGCTCCTGTGAAAACTGAATATTGATGAAATGCACCTTTTTTTCAATGCATTTGCTCTCATTCATTCAACAAACGCAGAGCAACCACTACATACGTACCAGGCACTGGGGCGTGACGATGACTAAGTCCATTGAGGTGTCATAGACTGTTGGGGAAAATGGATGCAAACTTTGTTTGAATTTGATAAATGCTGTCATGGCTGCAGGGACAGAGTGTTTGCGCACAGCTAATTCTTCCTAGGTGGAAGTGGGGTTCAGAGAAAGCCTCCCAGAGGGGTCGTAGGAGGTGAGACCCTGCCCGGGAAATTAGCCACAGGGCCCCAAGCACTTGCTGTCCTCACCTTACTCCCACTCTTTGGAAACTGGTCAGACCTTTGGCCCAGGGATCGTTTCTTTTTTCTGGAAACTTCCTTCTCTGCAAGTCTTCTCATTTGCAAATCGAATGGGACAGAGGGGTGGGGGGTGGAGGAAGGCCTGTTTTTCCTCTGATGCGGGTGTTTCAGATTCATCCGGCTGAGAAGCCCAGTCCTGACCATCCCTGGGGCCTTGTCATCCAAGCAGCAGTGCTGTCACTCTGTGGAGGGATGTTTCCTCTCCTGGGAGGGGATGGGAAGCAGAAGTGATTTATGGCCGCTCTGACTCCTCACTGGAACAATACAAAACAAATTTTAAAAACGGATGACGGTAGGGGTGCCTGGGTGGCTCAGTCAGTTAAGCATTGGACTCTTGGTTTCCTTGGCTTAGGTCATGATCTCAGGGTGAGATCGGCTTCTCTCCCCCCCCCCCCCCCCCCCCCGCTCCTGTGCATACACACTTTCACAAACAAACAAATCTTTAAAAACATGGATGGTGGTAAAGAGAGTGCCCCTCTGCCCCGTTTTACTCAGTGACACGCTGCTAATACAGACTGTTGTCAGTCACTTCAGAGTCCAAAAACTAGGGCATTTATAAGTTTGTACACAATTATTCATATATATAGTGAAAGTTCATTGTTATGCCCCGGAATGGAAGGAGAGTTTGTCTGTTGGTTACGGGCAAAGTTATACTTTCATATTTAAAAATTTTATCTTTCTTGATTGACTTGGTAAAACGAAAATGTTGATAACTCAGATGGTGACAGGGAGGTGGTGGGGGGAGAGCTTCCCTTGACTGATAACCATTCCTTCAGACTAATGTTGGCCATAAATCTCCAGTTGGATATTCATAAATAATTATCTCTAATATACTGCCTACTCTTTGACACCCAACAGAAGTCTTGCTTCCCTGGTAAGACCACCACAGCCTGGCTCAGCTTCTCTCTGTCTTTCCTCTACCCCCAATGCTCAAACTGATGATGAATATTCCCCTAACTTGTGGCATCTACTGCTAACTTTTTTTTTAATTGTTTCATGAGTTTATTTTTTTTTAAGATTTTATTTATTTATTCGACAGAGATAGAGACAGCCAGCGAGAGAGGGAACACAAGCAGGGGGAGTGGGAGAGGAAGAAGCAGGCTCATAGCGGAGGAGCCTGATGTGGGGCTCGATCCCACAACGCCGGGATCACGCCCTGAGCCGAAGGCAGACGCTCAACCGCTGTGCCACCCAGGCGCCCCTCATGAGTTTATTTTTTGCCTCTGTAAATTAAGTTCCTTGAAAACAACAACCATTTTAAATTTCTCCTTGGTATAGTATGCTATATGTGAGTGAATATTGGCTAGAATTATACTCCTGGAATAGGCATTAGAGATCATCTGGTCCGATGCCTTTATTTTATATGTAAGTGTGGTGGTCCTGAGGATGCAAGGACCAAGGAAGTTTACATCCTATTTAACCTTTTTAAGGAAGTTATTTAAGTATGTATTTCAGTAAAACCAGAGAGTAAACCAAGAGAGAAGATATGAGATCCAGGAAACAAGGGATCCATTTCAGGAGAGCAATGAAAATCGAGGATAGAATTGTTCAGCAGCCTTGAGAGCAGGCAATCTTCTTTAGAGTGGGAGGACGAAGGCCCTAGGAAAGAGTTTTCTGAGAATAGTGTGAGAAGGGGACATTCCATAGAGCTAAGAGTATTGTTGGGACTGCCAGAAATTAAACCTTTGATAAAAAACAGAAGGCAATTAGCAACAGCAGTAAAGACAAAAGGCTATGCAAAAGCATTAAGATCCAAAAATTAAGCAAAAGGCCCAATTAGTTCAGAAGGTCAGCAGACTTCAAAAGAGAAGTATAAAAATATTCCAAACAATAAATGGAATGAGAAACAATTTGGAGGATATTGGGGATACAGTGTAGAAAACACATGTTTCTTCCACCAACAGTAAAAAAAGAAAGGTAATTAGCAACTTCAGGGAGACCAAAAATTTTTCATGAAAGGCATAGTTCAAATATGAAGCAAATCAAAATGTGGCCTGTTATGGAGCGAATGATGGAGTATAAAAACGGGGCTCTTTGAAGTGTATAGGGTCTGTGTCATTGGAACGGTGGTGCACAGTATGGGCTCTTAGCACCTCTTTGACTCTGCAGCAGGAATATTTGCTTAGTCATAGTAATATCAATGCTGCTCAGTGGTTTTCAACTTATAAAAGCAACCACAGACAAGGCACTGAAGACTGCTTAATAACAGCTATAAAGGAAGATGTAAAGTTTTTCTATCTTGACAATATAAAATGAAAACTATAGCTTGTAGAAGTTGGCAGGTGGATTGCGATAGATTATTGTTCCCAAGTATTCACTCTCCTCCCTGGAAAGAGGACAGCACATCCCCACCTGATTCCATATGGCTTGCCATGCTTCCTGTGGGAGGGGAATACTTCCTTCCCTGCCCACTGATAACGGGCTTGGCCACGTGACTTGCTTTGGCCAATCGAATGTGAGTGGCGGTGACTTATGCCATGACTGAGCAGACGCTTTAAGAGGCATTGTGAGGTCCTGGCATTGCTCTTCTCTTTCTCTCACGAGAATGGCAGGTCTCAGATGGGGGCTGCTCTTCGGTCTGCTTCCCAGAATAAAAAGGACATCAGAAGCAGGGCACAGCATGTTATATGAATAAGAAATAAGCGTGAGTTGCCGAGATTTGGTAGGAGTTAGCATTGTTCCTCTCCGAGCGCACCCTACGAAAGCTGACTGACATGAAGAGGGTAGGGTAGAGGTGTGAATACCCTCCTCTTATAAAGTGGGGGGATCAGGAGATGCTGTCTGTAGTGGGTAGACCGAGAGATAAAGGTTACCAAGGTGATCAGTGGATGCACTGAAATAGCGCTGTGTTGGGGCAGTGGGACGATCATGATATACTGGGATGATATTGGAGCAAGAGCAGCAGGAAGACGAGGGCTGATGCAAGTCAGCTGAGCTTGCAGATCATAGCAGAAAGTCAATGTCTAACGTCGATAAAACATGAAAAAGCAATATAAGGATACTCTGGAGATGAGAAAAACAGAAGAATTCCGTCTCTTTCTGACATCACCGTTGTTTCATTCCCAGCAGTGTACGTCCATGCTGACATTGTCCCCCCCTTTTAAAAATAGCCTCTCTAGATCTTTTCCCCACTGCCACTTCTTCCCTTGACAGTACGGTTCCCTGCAGGAGTTACCTGGGTTGGCGGTCACTGATCCCTCTCCTCTCGCTTTCTCTTGAACCCACGGTAGTCATTCTGCGTCCGTCACTCACCTGAATTGTACTTTCCAGGATCCCCAGCATCTCCGGGTTGCTAAATCCCGTGGCCAGATCTCTGTCTCCTTCTCCTGGAGTGCTCAGTAGCCTTGGACATGTTACCTCCCTCCCTCCCTGAAACACAATTTTCCTCTGGCTTCTGCCACACTTCCCTCTCCTGGTTTTTCTCTACCTCACAGCTCCTTCTCTGTCTCCCTTGCTTATCTTGGCAGCCTCCGAACGTGAGGGTCCCTGGGGCACTCGGGGCTCTTGATCTTGGCCTTGCCTTTGACCTTGTTCTTCTTCCCGCCTACACTGGCTCCTTTGATGTTGTCCGTCAGGCTTTCCTTTGCAGCTTTATACTGATCTCTCCCAAAGCCAGATCTCCAGCTCAGACTCCGGAGTCTTAGACCCAACTGGCTTCCCAGCATCTCCACTTGGAAACCACAAGGCATCTGAGACTTAACTTATCTAAAAACCAAGCTCGTGCTGTTCTTCCCAGACCTGCTTCTCCCTTCTTATTTCCCCTCGCAGCAAATGGCATCCCTCCAGGAGCTCAGGCCAAAAACCCGGACTCATCCTTGACTCCTTTTTTTCTCGCACCCCACGCCCAATCTGTCAGGAAACGCTCCTGGCTCTGCTTTCAAAATCTATTTGGTGTCTGACCACTTCTCACCATGCTGCTTCTGCCTTGCCGGTCCAAGCCCCATCTTCTCCTGAATGGTTGCAATGGCTCCATAACTGATCTGCTCACCTTTATTGATGTTTCTAGCGATCTCTCTTCAACAGGGCCACCAGGGCCATCCTTTGAAAACACGAGTGAGTCAGATCAGGTCATTTTTTGGACCTGGAAACCCTCCAATGGCTCCAAGTCACTCAGAGCAAAAGCTGAAGCTTTTATCATAACCCACAAGACCCCGGGCCAGAACTTTCCCGAAGAAAGATAACATGAGCCACAGGTATGATCTAAAATTTTCTAGTACCTATATCATAAAATACTAACAGGAACAGGTGAAATTCACTTCACTAGTATATTTTATTTAACTCAGTATAGCCAATATATTTAACCTCCAGTGCATATCAATCAAAATTACTAATGAAATGTTTAATATTTCTTTTTCACATGCTACGTTTTCACAGTCTTACAGCACGTCTCCGTTTGGACTAGTCCCGTTCCAGGGCCCGCAGCTCCAGAGCCTATGCCGTCCGCTGTCCTTCCGGTTCCCCTCCCGCTCCGCTCCGCTCCCTCTCACTCACTCTGTTCCAGCCCCACTGGCCTCTTCGCAATTCCTCTAATATTTAAGAGGCACCTTCGCACCTCAGAGCTTTTGTATTTGCTGTTCTTTCTGCCTGACGGACTCGTCCCACAGATACCTGTGTGGCTCCCTCATTCGCGTCCTGAGGGCTTTGCTCCAGTGTCGCGGACTCAGAGAGGCCACCTGTGTTGGGGGTGCTGGTGCCCCCAATAAGCACGGGAGACTGGGTGGCTTAAACAGCAGGACTTTATCTTCACCCTTCTGGAGGCTGGGCGTCTGCGTCAAGTGCGGGCAGGGCTGGTTTCTCCTGGGGCCTGTCTGCCTGGCCTGTAGACGGCTGTCTTCTCCCTGTCCTCACGCTGTCTTTGCTCTGTGCATGCATGTGTCTGGGTCCCAATTTCCCCTTCCTTCAAGGACACAAGTCATACTGGATTAAGTTCCACCCAAAGACCTCATTTTAACTTAAGCACCTCTTTGAAGATCTTATCTCCAGGGGCGCCAGGAGGCCCAGCCAGTTGAGCATCTGACTCTTGGTTTCTTTGGCTCAGGTCGTGATCTCGGGGTCGTGGGATCGAGCCCCATGTTGGGCTCCCTGCACAGCCTTAAGTCTGCTTAAGGTTCTCTCCCTCTGCCCGCCCCCCCACCTGTGTGTGCACGCGCTCTCTCTCAAATAACTAAATGAATCTTAAAAAAAAAAAAAGGATCTTGTCTCCAAATATAGTCACAGTCTGAGGTGCTGGGGGTAAGGAGTTCAACCTGTGGATTTTGAGGGGACACAGTTCAGCCGAGACACCTTCCCACATGATCACAAGATCTTACTTAAGATAGCAGCTCTCCCCTCCTCCCCACACGCCCTACTTTCCCTACTTCCTTTTCCTCGAGAGTACTCTCCCTATCAAACATACTGGATTATTTAACGTATCTTCTCTATTGTCTGTTTTTTTGTTTGGCTGGTTTTTGTCTGCTCGTTGCTATACTCTGCACCCTAGAACCGTGCCTCGCTCATGACAGGGGCTCCACGTATAGAAGCTTGCCTTTGGGAAGCTGGACTGAGCAGGGAGAGCTCTGACTAGAGGGGACTATTGCTTTCCCCTAAAAGCCCATTTTTCCTATTGGATTTTTAAAAAACTGCAACACCCGTATTACTTGCTTTTGGGGGGGGGGATAAGAATCAATGCCACAGAAAGAGAAGGGGCTTTTGTGTCACTGGTAGGAATGTAAATTGGGACATCTTTTCTGGAAACCAGTTTGGCATTTAGGTATCAAGAGTTTTTAAATGTTCATACCCTTTAGGTCAGTAATTCCACTTGCAGGACCTCATCCTAAGAAAACAACCAAAAACAGGGACAGAAAGTCATGCATAAAGATGTGCCATGAAGCCTTGTTTATAACACTGAAAATTATAAACAAACCGGGCGCCTGGCTGGCTCGGTGGGCGGAGCATGCAACTCTTGATCTCGGGGTCGTGAGTTCGAGCCCCACGTGGGGCGTAGAGATGACTTTATAAAAATGTATAATAAACAAACCCAGATGACAACAATAGAAGGTGGTAGAATATTATTTACCCACTGCAATGGTGTTTACAAAGAGTTTCTGATGGTGGGGCAGCAAGTTTTAGGAGAAAACGGGAAAAACGCAGTTGAAATTGTGCGGTCTGTAAGGAGCTCACATCTTTGGTATTTCCTTGATTCTAAGACACCTCCTTTCCCCACGGCGTGGATGTTTCTGAATGTGAGACTGATATCAAGAGAAATGGTTTCTTTTTTCTTTCTTTCCTAAAACATTGTTGATAAATTCACGGTGTGTTTCATGATCAATGGGATCTTAAAATCAAGAACATACAAGGTAGAAGACAGATAAATAGACGGATAGATAAAACCGGATGACACTGAGATGTTAACAGGTGGGGAGCGCCTGGGAGCTGTTTTCTTCTTTATACTTTTACACGTTCCCGAAATTTTCTTTTTCTTTCTTTCTTTCTTTCTTTCTTTCTTTCTTTCTTTCTTTCTTTCTTCCTTCCTTCCTTCCTTCCTTCCTTCCTTCCTTCCTTCCTTCCTTCCTTCCTTTCTTTCTTTCTTTCTTTCTTTCTTTCTTTCTTTCTTTCTTTCTTTCTTTCTTTTTTAAAGATTTTATTTATTTATTTGACAGAGAAACAGCCAGAGAGAGAGGGAACACAAGCAGGGGGAGTGGGAGAGGAAGAAGCAGGCTCCCAGCAGAGGAGCCTGATGCGGGGCTCGATCCCAGAACACGGGTATCACGCCCTGAGCCGAAGGCAGACGCTTAACGACTGAGCCACCCAGGTGCCCCACGTTTCCGAAATTTTCTAAAATGAACACAAAATGTATTACTTTTGTAATGAGAAAACCAGAATCAGCATTGTCTTGAGCAAACCCCCTTCTTGTAGGGTTACGATGGTCTAATGCACATTTCACAGTGTTTTCACAGCGGTGAAGTGCTGGGAAATGCCAGGGACAGTGGGGTCCCCGCAGGATTGTCTAGAGTCCAGTGTCCGCATGGTGCTGTGTCAGGTGTGGCAAAGGGGTCAGAGGCTCCCTGCCACTCTCGGAAGCCGAGTGACACCTGCTCCGTGAGTCTCCTGTGGGATGTGTCCCACTGTGGCTTGGGTCAGGGGTGACTGGGTCACGTTCAGTAACACCAACAGTGTCCCTGTTTCCTGTGAGATGTTGCAAAGGACCAACGTCTCAGAAGTGATCACCAGCGGATGCTACTGAGGAAGTCTGCATTTCAGGCGAGTGTGGCCAAGCGCCGAGCAGAGAAGAGCGACGTCCGAGGGCCTCCAGCAGCGTGTCACTGGCCGGGCATGCAGAGCGCTCCTGCTGCTGCCAGTCTATGCTCGAGCTGAGGACCACAGTCGAAGAAGACGTGGTCCCCACCCTCGAGGAGCTGGCCGGCCGACGGGAGGTGCGCTGTGATAAGTGCGTGTGCGAGTTAATGGAGGAAGGGCCCCCCGATGTGGTCCACCAAGGTGAGGGAACGCTTTCCACCGACGCTGGCTAGCAGGGAAATGAGCAATGGGCTGAACAGAATGACCTGGAGGGCAGGGGACGGAGTGACATTTCCAGCTGTGTGTCCAGTTCCTGAAGCCCCAAGTGCCATGGACGCTGGAGGGCCTCAGAGTTGGCTCTGGTTCTCAAGAGCACGAACCCTGAGCAGGTCCCTTCCCCTCTCTGAGCCTCCGCGTCTCCGTCCCTAGACTGGCGCTCAGGGCTCCCGCTCGGCCACCTCCCAAGGTCATTGTGTTCTGTACCCACTAAGCACTCCGTGGTCAGGGAGGTTTCTCCTCACCAGTTAGCTTCGGCCAAATCTCCTTTGTTCCCAAAGTCATTTCTAGGGCTGTTCTTGCAGTGGCCCCCCCGGGTGGGCAGGACCCCCGTAAGCACTTCCTGGTCCCTCAGAGCCAAGACCTGGCTCACACATCTGACACGCTGGGGGTGCCCTCCAGACCCAGGGCTCGAAGCTGACTTTACTGGTGGGTAAGAGGCTTTGGGAGCATGACTGGTGATGGGTGTGTGTGTGTGTGTGTGTGTGTATGCACACTCAAATGCCACCATAGGCTTTACCTTTACAGGAGGCACACGTGGGTGGCACCAAGCCTTGAAACCCCGTGGCCTGGGCAAGGTGGAGGTGGCCTTGGCGGGATGTACGTTGGGTGGGTGTGTCTTCTGCATGGGAGTGTCCCATGAGAACGGGGTGCGGGGCCTCCGTGCTAACCAGGAGCGAGGTGTCTAAGGGGCCGCTGAAGCGCTGGTGTGGGGACAGTATTTTCTTACTCCGATGGCAGAACACGGGATATAGTGGGCATTTATTGAAATTCATCGGAGAGGCTGCTTTCTTGGCGGGAGTAGCGGACACGAGACCAGGGCTGTCCCGGACCCTGGAATGTGGGTCAGGCCCGGCCAGGGTGCTCTGGGGGAGCCAAGCACCCCATGGGCTTTGGTCGTTGTTAACTGGGAAGCTCTACTCCCATGCCAAGAATCATTTGGTGTTTTTCGAGAACGGCCTGTCCTCAAACGGTGACAAAGGAAATGGCCCAACATTCCCAGGGCCGGGAAGCTTTAGGGCGGCCCCTGTCCCTGCATTTTAACCAGGAGGGGCCTCTTCCTCCCCCCTCCCCGGTGCCCTGACCCCACAATGTCACCTCGCCGACGCCTGCAGAGGCCCTCTTGCCACCTGGGTGCTGCTTGTCCTGGGCGCCTAATTGCCATGATTGCCACCTGTCGAATTAAATGTGCAGGCCTTAGAAAGACCGGAGGAGGGACAGCGTGCAGGAGACCTGTCACCCTTTCTGTCACCCCAGCTCTTCCTCCCTCGTGACACGCCATGGAGAGGAGTCCCTGGTCACTGCCTCTCTTGCTCCCGCGGATGGAAGCCCGTCCAGGGGCGCCACTTTCCCGACAGCTTTGGCTCACATCCTGTCCGTGTGTCACGTTCTGGTGATTCTTGCGCTGTGTCAGGCTTCTTGTTATTGTATTTGCTCTCGCGGTCTGTGATCGGTGAGTGTGACGCTGAAAGCTCACGCGGTTAGCGTTCTGCAGCCGCAGAGCCTTTCAAAATTAGGGTACGTGCTGTGTTTTGGACCCAGTGCTGTTGCACACCGGATAGGCCGCAGGGGAGTGTGAACGTGACTCTGGGGTCCTGGAGGCTGAGCAGTGCGTTCGACTTGCTTTACTGGGACCCTCGCTTTGTTGCAGGGCTCTGGCGCCCAACCCGCCGGATCTCCGAGGGCCACCTGCGCACACCGTAACAGTCACTCTTTCACAGGGTCCCATTCCGTGGTTTTCAGCAAACCCATCATCTTTTGTGCCTTCCCCCTTCCAGTCTTGCTCTCTGACCGCGTTCTTTCAGAGCCTAGGACGCGCAATGCGACAGAGCCTATGAATGCGGGGGCTTTCAGGGACGCTTCTGGCCCGGCCGCCCGGGGTTGGCGGGTGCAGGAACCCGTGTCTGGGCGGTGTGGCAGTGGGACACACGCAGGCAGGCAGCCTGGAGGCTCCCGAGACCGAAAAGCATCTGGAAGCCAGGAAGGAAAACATGACAGCGAGACACTAGCACCAAACCTGAACCCCAGGGCCTTTCCTGGGTGGAGAGACAGCCTCCCTGTGGGGACAGGCCGGCTCTGGCCACACCTGTGCGAGGGACAAGTGTCCCCCTTGGGCCTGGCGGACAAGGGCCCTCCCGGGTCACAGGGCGGTCAGTGTGGCTGGGGCATGACGTTTCCGTGCCAACAGGGTCTGTGTCCCCAGATTCCACCTCTGCTCCCGTCTCAGCTCTGACCACTTCTCCCCGCCGTCCATGGGCTCGGTTCCTACTCCACGCCGGGCCCACGGCACCCAGTGAACTTCCCCCCGCTATCCCCCACTGGTTTCTTTAGTGCAGCCAGGCCCCTTGCTTTCACACGGTGCTCCTGTGCCTGGGACCGCCTCCCCCCATCGAGGGAAGCACCTGCCCGGCCATCAAGGCCCATCTCAGATGGCCTCCTGACCCCTCTGTGTGGCGAGCTCCTCCTTCTGGCACTGTCAGGCCACTTAGGACCACTTAGGACATTCCTCTTGCTCCTCGGAAATTCTGGTTCCTCTGTTGCCTTAATCTTTCATATATATATATATATTTTTTTAGTTTTATTTATTTACATCATCTCTACCCCCACGTGGGGCTCCACCTCACGACCCTGAGATAAAGAGTTGCGCGCTCCTCTGACTGAGCCCGCCAGGCGCCCCTCTGTTGTCTTAATCTTGCGTGAATCGTTCCCTTGCGGGTCAGGGCTGTGTGTGACTTGCCTCTGCCTCGCCGGGCGCCTAGCACCCCGGTTGCATGCAAGCTAAAGTAAATGCATATTGATTTCCTGTTGTAAAGGTGGGACAGAGAGCGGCTCCCTGTTCCTTGAACCTAGGGACCCCAAGCCCAAGGGACACAGGCTTTCATGTCACTCCTCAGCCTTCCCAGCACAGAGGGAAGTGGGGGACAGAGTTCCAAGGTTGCAGGCAGCGTGTGTGTCTCTGAGGAATCCTTGGTGTCCCGGCCGCTCAGGGGAGGGACGTGGGGCAGAGGAGGGGTGTTGGCTGCCCCTTTGCTGGGACAGAGCACCTGCTCTGTGGGGGGTCCATTGGGACAGTCCCAAGCTTACTGAGAAAAGCCACGCCACCATCCATCCTTTCAAGTGGTATAGCTAATCGCTAATGGCTGAGAAGTGGGGGGGGGGGGGCCGTGGAGACGATCTGTCTCAGCAAACCGTTTTAATAAAGATTGCTTTGGGCAATAGCCATCCAGTTAAATCTAGCGGGAAATTTTCATGGGGAGCAGGATCATTGCAGGATCTTGAAGTGCTTCCACAGAACGCTCGCAATTTGAAAAGGGAGTAATCATACAGCATCTCGACCGAGTGAACTGAATAGTATCACCTGGACCTTGAAAACATGACACCAGATGAGGGAAGCCAGTCCCAAAAGACCCCACACTGTACGGTTGCATTTATATGAACAGTCTAGAATGGACCGACGAATAGAGGCGGAGGGCAACGTGGCCGAGGAGTGTGGCAGGGAGCACATGGGGGGACTGCTAATGCCTAGGGGGGTTCTGGGGTGGCAAAAACGTCCTAAAATGGACTGTGCTTGGTTGCACGCTGCATTATGAAATGGGTGAAAGCTATGGTATGTGAATTATATCCCAATGAAACGGTTTAAGGATAAGCATCACGGAGGTGGGACAGACAGACATCTGCCTCCTGGTAGGTCCCCTGGGAGGGACACAACATCACCTGTGCAGGATCCCAACCTGGGGTGCATGGCCCGAATCTACCGAGCAAGGACCAGAGGAGCCCACGCTGAGGGGCATTCTACAAAAACCCAGCCGGTATTCTTCAACGGCATCGTGGTCACGAAAGATTAAAGAAGACTAAAAAAACTTGAGAACTGAATGCAAAGCATAATCTTGGATTGGATCCCGTGCCGGAGGAGTAAAGGAGCCCAAGAGAGACGTTATTGAGACAACTGGCAAAATTGGAATATGGGCTGTCGATTAGATCAGTATTGTATCCATGTTACGATTTCCTAAAACCAGTAACTGGGCTGTGAATATGTACAGACACAACTTCGTTGCTAGAAACACATTGAAGTATTAAGGGGTGAAGAGCCGTGATGTATGTAGCCTATTCCAAGGGGTTCAGGAAAAATAAATAATAATATGGAAGAAAGAGAATGACAAACGTAGCGAAGTATTAAGAATTGGTAATCTGGATAAAGGGGAGGCAGGAGTTCCCTGTATTATTCCTGAAACCTTTCTGCAAGTGTGGACGTATTTTAAAATGAAAGTTATAAAATTATATAGTTAAAAGCCAAATAACGCTCAGACTGTTCAGACATGGCAATTGCAGCTAAATCCTAAGTACTGTACCCTAAGGAAGTTCTTTCTTATCACCTGAGGTCTGCCGGTTCTCACTAACTCGGGGGCCATCTGGGGCCTCTGGGACAGAATCATTGGAGAGGTGGCATTGGTGTGCAGGGCCCAGATCCCCAGAAGAGGTTTTCCCCGGGACGCCTACCCTGCAGACCCCAAGGTCACGCGGAAGGTTATTGCAGGCCTTCGGGAGTGTGAGCTGTCCCTCTGTCCCATCAGCGCAGGCTCGGGTATGACAGAACTGAGTTTCCCAGGAGGCTGGGAGATACAAGGAGCACGTAGCGAGCTTCCCTTGCAGCGGCCGGTTGGGACTAAGCCCGCTGCTTGTGCAGCCTGCCTCTGGGGTCGACCAGGAATCTGAACGCTGCCGCCACAGCTGGAGCAGGTCCTGATGCCTCAGATCTCTTCTGGAGAAGTCTCATTTCTTGGTTATTCCTGGGTGACAGCTCCCTGTGGCGTCCGAGAATCATTCATGGACCTCAAAGAAGCCAACCTCAAACCAACCGCCAATGTGTGTGTCATGCCGTCACACCAGGAGAGCGTGGGAGAGCCTCCACTTATCCTTGGCTCCGAGGGGTCCTGTGGTTGAACATGCAAGTGGAATCTTCCAGAAATCACTCCGTGGCCTGACTCAGAAGTGGAAAAGAAATGAACAAAAACATAACCATCTTAGGCCCCAATAACTGGGGTTCTTAGAGGTCGGAAGCAGAAAGGGGGCCGTGGAGGACGCACCAAATCTCGCAGGTTGGGTGAGGCCAGGTTTGGTTGGTCTCGGGCCTCCATGCCTGGGGCTGGACTCCGAGTTTGATACATCCTGAGAAGAGGGGCCTTGGTGCTTGGGAATTGATCTGAACTGAAGGAAAGCTGAGAAAAGCCATGGCTTTGGCAAGATACCCGATCGCTTGCACCCACTCTTGGATGGGACTGTTGTGTGTTTTATCTTTCCTGAGAGCTCTCCCTTGAGCCCAATGCAGCCGATGCTGAGGGATGTTCTCACGCTCCCTGTGTGGGCTCCCCTGAGGATTCAAGGGCCGGCTCTCCCCTGTGTACGTCCTCAGGCATGCTCGGAGACTGACCAGAGCACTCCTCGAAGGCAGACCAGGGGAAGGCAGCGGGCGAGCACCTAGGTCTCCCCAGTGCTGTTTGCATCCCATCATTTCACATTCTGTTTGGGGTTCCCCACACACCACCCCCGACCAGCACCAGTCGTGATTCTTACAAGTCTGGAGATCGATAACACTGACTGGGGGGAGGAAGTGGAGTGGTGGGTAGAATGTGCTTTAAAATCAAGCAGCTATGCTTTCGGATCATCTGGTCTACCTGCCGCTCTCATTTTCGGCTTTCCCATTTATCCTGTGGGTTGGTCTTGTCTCTTTGATGACACCTTTTCTGCGTGTCTCTCCTGACTGTTGGTCCAGCGCAGAGCACGCAGCAGGATCCCAGCATACCTGCTGGCCGATAATGAGCCGGGAAGGAGAGTGTGGCCTCTGCCGGGCTAAGAGCCCGTATCCCGGCTTTTCCTTCCGGCTCTGCCGTGAGGGCGCCATGCGCTGGTGGAGCTCACTGTCCCTGTCCAGGCCCCTCTTTGTACCTGTTCGAAGCAGGGGTGCTTATTAGTCCTGCCTCTTTGTGCCGAGATAGTCGAAGATATCAGATCAGGGCCATTGGCAGCCTGTACCTTTAAGTCAGGAGGCAAATGGAGGCTCTGCTCCAGTCGCTCGTCTTGCTGGTCCTGGCTGATTTCATGCTTTCATGTTCTGAAGGACTGAGCCCTGCCGTTGCAGAGATGGGCAGGAGAGGATCCTTCCACCGCCTGTCTCCCTGGCCCCGCATCTCTTCCCTGGCCTGCCCTGAGCCCGGAGTGCGGGCCTGCCTCGCCGGCCGTAGGTGTGTTGGACAGAGAGGCCTTGGGCGGGGATGGAGGAGAGGGGGAGAGAGGTAGGGCGTTGGCTCCTCCGGCTTCCTGCCTTTGACCATGGCTTCTGCCCTCCAGCCCTCTCCAGACTCAGACAACTCCCCCTTCCCTCTCCCTGGGCCTTCAGGCCCAGCCTGGGAACGGCCTCCTGCTGCTGCGGGTCCCCAGCATTTCAACTCTCCCTGTGGTCCCTTCCACCCCGACCTCTGTCAAAGCAACAGCCCCTTCATTAAGAGCCTGGCTCAAGCCCGGTTCCTGCCGGGACCCCCTGGGTGCAGAGCTGGTGTTGCGGGCTTCACGGGGCTGGGGGATCCCGACCTGCCAGCTTGGCACCATGACCACCCCCACCCCCCATTTTCCTACAGAAGTTGGTTCTAGCACAGTCTTCCTCCTGGAAGCTCTGGAACAGCCAGTACACAGAGCCGGAGCTTCCTGCCAGCTGAGTGTGGGCGTCCAGCTTCCAAATGGCTCTCATGCTCGTGACATGCCGCGTTCCCAAGTGGGCCGGGGGGCCGGGCCGAGCGCGACTCCCTGGCGTCCCGGCGGGGGGTCCTCTTCCGTGTGTCCTGTACGGTTTTCACACTCTCGCCTCCTGACCAGCCAGGTGCCCCCTTCATTTGCTTTCCCTCTGGACTGCCCCCCACGCCGCCTCCCCCCTTCCCGCCTTCCCCACGGACTGCAGACGTCGAACTTGGAGGAACTCGCTCCCCACCCATCAGTGATACTTCTGGATCTGTCTCTGCTGTGATGATCACTTCGGAAGAGGCACCATCTGGCTACTGCTGGCACCCCCTCTTTCGCTTCCTTAGATAACCAGAAGGCACCACAAGCCGATCACCACCTCTGTCCAGCGTACTCTCCGCTCCCTAAGACCCAGCGTTTTGCTTTTCGCATCCCCATTCCCTTCGGCTCCCCACCCCGCCCCTTTGGAGCCTGGGACCCGGCAAAGAATGAAGTCCTCACTGCGTGGTTCGATGTTTCTTCCTCTTCACACAGAAAGAACCCGCAGTGTTTGAGTTGCTAAGGCCCCCAGTGATTCCTCATTATGAGAAGAGTCATCAAAACACACCCGTTACGTGTAAAGTCTTCACAAAAGACACGGAAAATTAGCACGCCGTCTACTTGCATACTTGCAAGGAGCCCCTTTGCGAGCCGCACCAATTGCATTTTTAAAAAGCAGAGAGGTCCGAGCTGGGTTCTTCTGAATCCGGTTTGCTCCCCCTCCTGCGTGATCTGTGTGCAGACTTCTGAGAAGCAGGCTTTATAATAGCGATCCAGCCAGGCGAACTCACAGCGGCAGAAGCTTATGCAATGGCTAAAAACCTATGAGTTAAAAATGGAATCGTCTTGCAGGGTGGGGAAGGTAATAATATCAGCGATGTGAAAATAGCAAGTAAAAAATTAGTATTTCAGCAACGCAGGTCTCTTACCCACATTTTTCTGCACCCGGAGAGCTTGGTGTCATTTTCCAGAATAAATCCAAAGTGCGAGCTCTCACTAGAAAAATAAAACTTTGTTTTCACAGGTTCAACCCTCCGTCCCCGTGAACCTGGGGTCGGGAGCCCTTTTTACTGACTTCCGGCCCTCACGCCGCAAAACACATTTTGTGTTTGTTAGAACCTGTATGTTCACTAATGCTCATAAAGGAGCAGATTTTAGATTTTTATAAGTGGGTTTTGTTAATTTGCTATTTTAAAAATACTTGTGAGACCTTTACAGTTGCCATGGTGATATAATTTCCATAAACATGATTTTTTTTGGTGGGGATTTTTGCACATTGAAGGCTGAGGTTGATACGCAGTGTTGGGGGGGAAGTAGGTGGTGAATTTGGCAGCCGCCCCATTGCTGCCTCCCTCAAATGCTGCAAATCTGATTCCAGGGGTCCACGTCATGGCAGAGACCTAGCCCCCTAATCACCACACCCGACACTTGAGGCTTCTGACCAGGCCCAGGGGAGAATGGGGCCCACCACCGGGTGGTGGGTCACGGGCACCTGCTTGGCCCATCCGTGGTCCTTTCCATGTCAGAGTGACTTGCACTCTCTCACCAAACCTTCCCAAAGCCTTGGAGGACCCGACCTTGGAGCTGCCCGAGGGGTGGTAGAGAGCCTGGAGACTCTAACCCCTTGAACAAATTTCATCCCCCCCCCCCAAAAAAAAATTCCATTTTAATTCACAATACTGCTAAGATGCTGGACGTTTGCAATGGAAAAGAATACGAAGTAAAAATGTAAAAAATATTAGCTGTTAAAACAAGAAGACATTGAATAAGAAAGCATTTTACAGTCCTCTAGAATGCCTGTAGTTGAGAAAAAGCAGGTTTAATTAGAAGAAGAGTTTAATGGTCTCAGTGCCACCAAACTTCATATCAATGATGCTAGACATTTGCTTTGGCTCACAGTCTTCCCCATTAAGCTTTATTTCCCAGAGAATGGAATATACAGAGAGATGAAGGGAGAGGCAGAACAAATAAGAGAGAAATTTCTAATAACTAAGAATGTTTGGGGAGAAAAATGGCCAGAAGAAGGAGTTGCAGGTGGAAGTGTGTCAGCCTGAGATGACAGAACAGAGGCTCTGCGGTGTCGGGCCGGGCACTCGATGCCAGGCGCTGCCTAACTGAGCTGAGGGGTTTGAATCATACAGAGTCATGAATCATAAGGAATTATGAATTACTAGAAAGCCATTGTGTTGACTGTTTTTATTTATGTAGTACCAGAAATTCAAACAGGGCCACCCAGAGGAGAACGTGCCAGACTCCCCGAGTGGCGGAGTTCCCCCATCTCCATCTCTTGCAAGCCGAACCACGGTGTCCGGGAGAGGTTGCGTATGCACGTGTCCGCTGGCACGCTGATGGATGCCCGAAATGTGCACTGAGCAAGGCCGTGTTGGGAAGTTCGCTAGAAAGGCGCAGAGCGCGGCACACAGTCTTGTCCTCGCGAAGTGGGAAAGGCCAGTGGACTGGCCCGTCTACAGGAGTCTGTGGCTACAGCGGCTGCTGCCGACCTAGGGTTCGTTGAGTGTGTCTGTCGAAGAGGAGGAAGACGAACCCGGAGCGTGGGCTGACATTCTGTGCATCTGGAATAGTGAGGCAGGGCTCGCCCTGGGGAGGTCCGGGCTGAGCCCCACTGTGGACGCCAGGCCGTGAGCTGGTGCCTGGGCTGCGGGGCTGTGGCAGGCTGGCAAGGTTGGGGGGGATGGCGTGCTGCTTAGAGGGCTCCCCAGGCATTTTTGTTTGCCCTGAATTGCCGGAGGAGTTTGGCAGGTCACGCGGCCGGAAAGTGGCTCACCGTCCCAGCCGGAGCGGGCCCCAACGCCCGCGCGACGCCCGCCTCTCCTTGTAACACACATTTAATGTAAAGGGTTTTTTTTTTTTTTTTTTTAAATAATGCCTCGGTAGCAGGCAGCTTGGCTCTCGGCTGGGGCTGGTGGGAGGTGAGGAGGAGAGGGGAGGCTCCTGCTGAGCAGTATTGCAGCATCCCAGGACTGATGCAGGGGTGGGGGGTGGTGGGCACCTCCCTCCTCTTTGGGTCAGTGCGTGGTGCAGTGGGGAGCTTTGCCCTCTGGCATGGCCTTCTGAGATGCTCCCCTCGTCAGGAGCGGGAAGCTTTCATCCTTTGGCAGGAAACAGTCCAACCACCTGCTGCACTGCCCAGAGGAGGGGACGTGGGAGAGAGAGAGCCCCTGCGGGTCCTCAAATGGAAGAGCATTTGATGATGGCGAGCCAAGGATCCAGAATTTTCGTGCGCAAGTGCTTCCCTGAGTCTTGGTGACCGCTTGCCGGCTATTACTAATTTGTTTTGCTGGGGGAATCCCTCCTGGATCCCACTGTACCACGGGAGAGCTGTGTGACCTTGGGCAAGTGACTTAACCTCTCTGTGCCTCAGTGTCTTCGTCCGCAACACGGGGGCAATGACAGGACACGCCTCACAGGACTCTTGAAGATGAAATGGGTGGTTACACAGAAACTGCTTGGAATAGAGCCCGGAGCAGAGCGAGGATCCCATGTCTTTTCCAGGCTCCAAAGGCATTGATTCTTGTCTCTCCCCGCTCCCCCGTGGTGCAGCCTCCCGTAACCACCATTCTTCTCTGTCACTGAACTTGGTGCTTTTTTGATTGCACACGTGCGATCACGCAGCGTGGGTCTTTCTGTGTCTGGCTTAGATCACGGAGCCGCAAACCCTCCAGCTTCATTCATGTCGCAAACGGCAGTTTTATTCTGATTTTGAAGCGGGATAAGATTCCACTGTGAATATTCCACATTTTCTTTGTTCGTCTGTCGACGGACGTTTAGCTTGGCCAGTAGGCTGCGCTGAACATCTCTCTGAGACGGTGATTTCATTCCTAGACGTGAAATCACTGGGGCATACGGTGCTTCAAGTTTTTGAGGACCCTTCATGCTGTTTCCCAGAGCGGATTCCCAGTCCGCATTCCCACCGACTGCGCCCCAGGGTCCCTTTCCTCCACATCCTCGCCAGCACCTGTCGTCTTTTCGATGATGGCCATTCAGACAGGTGTGAGGGGAGAGCTCCTCGAGGCTTTGATTTGCGTTTCCCTGGTGATTCGTGATGTTGGTGTATCGGTTGGCCACATGCACGTCGTTGTTGGAGAAATGTCCGTTCAGGTCCTCTGCCCATGTTTTAATTATTTTTTTCCGGTTAAATGCTACTCTCATCTGGGAATGTGTGTTGGGGTGGGGCCAGCCCTGCCGCCGTGGTAGCTTCGAGAGGACGGATGCTGTGGGAACCAGCAGGACCCCTAGACTGCGGGCCGGTGGCACCAAGGACGGTCCGTCCTCCGCTCTGCTCCCCCCGAGGGTGACCCCCTGGCTCACAGCAGGTGCTCAGTCATTTCGGAACAGACTAACTAGCCAGGGACACGGCCAACGTGAGGTCCTGTGAACCTCAGGGTGCATCAGAATCTCCCAGGAAGGCTGTTCAATGTCCAGTTGCATTTTTGAAAAAAGAACCCCCTTTGAGAAACACTCACTGCTGGGGAGCCTCAGCCTGTGACGCCCTCAAATGCCCCCGAAGCCGAGCCCGGGGAGGAGGAGCAGGAAAGCAGGAGTGGGCGCGATAGCAGGGTCTGCCGCCCACCCTCTCTGCCTTCAAGGCTGGGAGGCGAGGGTGGCATCCCACGCCGGAGGCCTTGGTCTGCCCTGTGTGGTGGAAACACCAGGGAAGCCTGGGGCCTTCCCGGGAGAGAAGCTGTGGTCAGATTTGGTCTAAAGCATGTTTTACTTGGAACCGCTCTGCAGGGAATGGTGAGCCCAGTGGTTCCTGGAAATGCCGAAAGGACAGGACAGCCCAGGACAGGGCTGTAGCTCGCTGGTCCCTTGAGCTGTGTCCAGCTGTCAGGGCCCCTCTCGCCCCCTCCGCCTGAACGGGGGCCTTCTGGGGTCCCCTCTTCCCAAGTACCCTCCCTGCTCGGAGTCTGCAGGCTGCCGGGGCCAGGACGGTGCCCCTCTTTCTGCCGACGGCCCTCGCCCTGAGCTCTGACAGTGGCGCCTCTGGGTAATTAAAGCAGCTAATCGGGTTTTCCTTGAGGCTCCAAATGAGACCTTTGGAGAACAGCGGCTGGTTTAACCTCAGTAGCCCAAGAACAGGCAGAATGGAGCCGGGCATGGAGGAATGTGCTTTTATGGAGATGTGTGTTTGAAGATACATCTGGGATTTGTTTCTTAGCAACGGGGCTCCTCCAGAGCACGCGGCAGTGTCAGAACACCCAGCGGTGCCCACAAGCACCATATAAAATACAATAAAAATCTGGAGAGTAGGAGAGAAGATCTAAGCAGAGTGCCTCCAGCAGGAGAAAAAAGCTCAGAATCTTGAGTCAGTGTTGTAGACTCAGGTATAGACCAGAGACGGGGTGTAGACCAGAGTGGTCTCGGGGGTGGGTGGGGGAGTTTGCTAATCTACCTGCTGAGCCACGTGCCTCCACGGGGTTCCCTTCCTCTGACCAGCATCCCCTGGGAGCTCCTCTCTGGTCACACCTCCCTCCTTCCCCGGCACTCGGAGCCTCCAAATGGCCTTCTAGAGTCTGAACTGGAGGAGATATCAGAAAGACCCAAATCCAGGGGCGCCTGGGGGGCTCATTTGGTGAAACATCCCACTCTTGATTTTGGCTCAGGTCATGATCTCAGGGTCATGGGATCGAGCCCCGCGTGGGGCTCTGCCCTCACCGTAGAGTCTGCTTGTCTCTCTCTCTCCCCCTCTGCTCCTCCCCTGCTCACTGTCTCTCTCAAATAAATAAATAAGATCTTAAAAAAAAAAAAAGACCCAAATCCAGAGGTTCCGAACCTTGTTTTGGTGCTGTTGGACCCTTTAACTGTCTGGTAAAGACTGGGACCTCTTCTCAGAATAGTGGGTCTTTTAAAAATGCATTTTAGGGGCGCCTGGGTGGCACAGCGGTTGAGCGTCTGCCTTCGGCTCAGGGCGTGATCCCAGCATTGTGGGATCGAGCCCCACATCAGGCTCCTCCCCTGGGAGCCTGCTTCTTCCTCTCCCACTCCCCCTGCTTGTGTTCCCTCTCTCGCTGGCTGTCTCTATCTCTGTTGAATAAATAAATAAAATCTTAAAAAAAAGAACTTAAAAATGCATTTTAAATGCTTTTAATACTTAGAATCACAAAGGAAACCAAGGATACTGAAAAATAATTTTCAAAATTATCAATAATTATTAAAAAAAAAAAACCAAATTTGTATACTGAAAAACCATGCTTCTCTATTAATACATTAAACGGGAAGATCCAGCCTTGGGTCGAGTATGTGCCGTAACTTTGAATAGTGATTCGCGTCGATGATATTTTGAGACATCTCCCCAGCTGCGCTGTGGCGCGGAATATCTGATTTCTGTTGATGACGAAGCCCAGGTTCTACTAATATTATTGTGGCTCTTGTCTGCATCTGTAGTGAGAGGAAATGCGAACATTGAGTTAGAGGTTAGAGTAAATACAGAAGTAATGCTCTTCAGTCCCAGCTCATGGATCCCCGGGGGGATTGCGGACCCCGGGTTTACCCCTGAGAACCTCTTCCCTCTCCTGCTCCCCAATTCTGTGTCCCGGAGGCCTGTTAACAAAGTTGCTTAAACACCTGCGTGGTCGAGGGCACCTGATGGCTCAGTGGGTGGAGTGCCCAACTCTTGTTCTCAGGTCTTGACCGTGAGTTCAAGCCCCGCATTGGGCGTGGAGCCTACTTAAAAAAAACCCAAAAACCCAAAACACTGTGTTGTCAGAGCTGCTGTGCGGGCATGGACAGACAGACAGGACAGAGAGGCGGTGAGATGCTACGGAACAAACACAGCCAGTAACTGGCTACTCCAGGGACCCGGCACCCTGCTCACTGAAGAAGCCCGTGCAGTCCCCTTCCTCCACGGAGGGACATTCACAGCTCCGCACAGGTGTCCAAGGTCAAGGTCACCGAAATGGCATTTGATCTTGGGAACACGAAGTTTCTCGGGAAACACGAATGGGGGCTCTTTTCGGTCTGTGTTTCTAATAATGTCCACTGTGCTCACTTAACAGCACACAGCAGGTGTTTTACGAAATGCCTCGGATGCTGCGGGCTCTCGGCGCCGTCCGGGCCCCTGTGCCGGCCTCATGAAGCCGGGAGACTCGAGGTGGGGAGGTTACTTGTCCCCTGGCCAGGGGAGACGGGGAGACGGAAGGCAGAGCAGGTCAGGGAGCAACAGGGCAGTGGCTGTAGGCCCCCACTCAGAGGCGGTGCAGGGGGGTGCCGATCTGTAGGCGGGGTGGGGGGGCCGGGACAAGCACAGTCCCTGGGTCTGCCACTGGGCAGGATTCCTGCGAACCAGGCCCTCTGGCTGCCTGACCCGGGGCACGGCCACCTGCTGGCTGCTGGGACAGCCTCTGAGCCAACACTTCAATGTCCCCCAGGTGCTTCCGGCCCCTCGCTGAGCGGGAAGGTCGTAGACCCCACGGTGTGGCTTCTGCCAGAATGGCATTCTTCCGTTTGGCAGGACCACGGTCACAAAATCTTAGAGCTGGAAGGGCTCTTGGGGAATGTGCCTTCCAGGTGTCTCGTTTTGCAGACATGGACTCCAAAGCTTGGAGGCAAGAGGGAGACTGTCCCAGGTCACAGGGCAGCGTCAGAGCCAGGGCGAGAGGCAGTAGTGGGAGGTGACCACGTGTTCCCCCCCCCCCCCCCCCCCCCGCCTCCCGGGGGAGGCAGGCTGGAGGTCGTCCCGGGCCCGGGGCCCGTGGCGGGTGATGCCGTTGGCCTTGTGCACAACTCGCTGAGTCAGTCTGGCAACCACAGCTGTTATCTGGGCAGTTCCGATCCTGGCGGTCTAGACGCCCCCACGGGTTAGTTACCGCGTGCCGCTGCTTTCCCAGAGTGGGGCACTGCCTCGCCATCCCTGGCTCTGCCCTGTCTCACTTTGGGCAGGTCTTTGTGCCTCAGAACCTGATGTTAACAATACCCACTTCACAGGCTGGTTGTCACGTGAGGGTTAATACACATAGAGCTCTGGGAACAGATGGTGGTGGGCGATCATCTTTCCTTTGGAAGATCAGGAAGCCAGCTCGACTGGCTTACACAGAAGAGGGACTGTATTGTTTCACTGACCTGGTGGATTTCAGGCCTTGCTGGATCCAGGCACTCAGGGATGTGCTCAGGACTCAGTTTCTCTTCCCATCTCTTGACCCTACTTCCACTCCCCTATATTGTTTGAATTCTAGGTGGGCTATTTCTGCATGGTGGCTCCCAGATGCCCTGTGGTGACTGTCTAAACTAGCAATTCCGGTGGAAGGAGGGGTTTCGCCCCACTTGGTCCGGGAAAACTTCTGGAACTGACCTGGTTTGAATCATATGCCCATCTCCGAGTTGGTACTGTGGCCTGGGGACCGGAGTGCTTGGATTGACCAGGCCTGTGGCATGGGCCCACCTTAGGAGTTGGGGGCCAAGATCTGTCCCCCCCCAGATTTCGTGGCTGGAGAGTGAGGGACAGGTGGACCCCCAAGGAAGCTATACGTGTTGTTTCCAGAGTAAGGGGGACCGAGTGAAGTTGGCAAAAAGAACTGGTGACCAGACACAGCAAAGGTCGTGGTGACCTCACAGAAACACCCATCTCGGGGAGCCCAACGGGGGAGCTTATCGTTGCCAGGAAGGGACACAGTGTTGGAGATATTGTCCCTGACCCAGTCCCAAGGCAGCCCTGAGGGGTTTCCTTGGGGACTTACTCACTAATAGACTTTGGCCCTTGAGTCTGGTTCCTGTCCCCCAGTCTCTGCCCTGTGAGCAGCGGGCGCCTTTCTGAGGGCAAAGGGGTGGGCCCTTGTGGAATTCCTTATCGAGCAATCTAACTGTCCCCAGGGCTGGATCTGGGCTGCTGCGGTGATAGGATTCCTGCACCCTAGAGGGGGTGGGAGTCAGGGTCTGGCGTTGAGCCAGCCAGGGAGAGGGAACGGGGGGCATGGGGCTGGGGATCAGGGGCCCAGAGCCAAGGGCCTCACAAGCCCCCAGGGAAAGTTTTGTCCCGTACTCGTGGGCGACAAGCAGACAGAGTGGTATGGACCATTGCCCCCATCCCCTCCCTAGTTACGAGATGGGCGGAGAGTGTCCCCACTATCAGGGTGAAGGGCACGGGTGTGGGTCGCATGCCTGGACTCCCATGTGCCTGGCTCTGTTGCAGGAGCTCTGCGTGTATTAACTTGGTCATCACATCCAGCCTGTTGCCATGGACTGAATTGCATCCCCTCACAAATTCACATGTGGGGGCCTTCACCCTCGAGGTCTGTATTTGGAGATGAAACGAGGTTCTGAGTATGGGGCTCTGATGTGATGGGATTCCTGCCCTTGTAAGAAGAGACACCAGGGGGCCTGGGCGGACAGTCGGTTGAGTGTGCGCCTCTTGGTTTTAGCTCAGCTTGCGATCTCATGGTTGTGAGATCGAGCCCTGCGTCGGGCTCTGCACTCATCTCACAGTCTGTTTGGGATTCTCGTTCCCTCTCCCTCTGTCACTCCCCACCACGTGCTCTCTCTCTCTCTCTCAAATAAATACAGCTTTAAAAAAAGAGACCCCAGAGAGCTTGCTCTCTCTCCCACCTGCCAGATGAGAACACAGAAGGTGTCGATAAGCCATGATGAGAGCTCTACCAGAAACCACACTGGTTGGCGCCCTGCTAGCAGGCTTCCAGCTTCCAGAACCGCGAGCTACGAATGTCTGCTGTTTACGCCGCCGCATCTGTGGTACTGGGTTCTGGCAGCCCGAGCAGACACCTGTGAAGCAGGTACTGGTGACGTCAGCCCCGTGGTGCGGAAGGAGAACTGGAGGCGCTAAGCCCCTGATGGGCCGGCTCCTGGTTAGGAGGGGGCGGAGCCGATGGACAGGGACAGCCTGGCAACCACCGACGCCCACCTGCACCCCACCTTCCTGGCCTCCCTTGCAAGCGGCATCCACCTCAAGGGGTTTATAAGGACTGCGTGAGGCCTTGCAGGCAGAGCTCGTGACTGGGCCTGGCACAGCGCAAGCCCGCGGGGACAGCGAGCTTCGTCACTCTGCTCCACTGCACGAGTAGGACGGGAGACAAAGCAAAGGGGAGCTCAGTGAGAACCACACCCGGCTGGTGGCAGAGAGCACCTGCAAAGACAGACTGGCCTGGCCTGATTCTCCAGGCGGGTGATGTGAGAGGCAGGCAGGACACAGGTCCCCAAACCCAGTGGCTAGGCCTGGCCGGTGTCTGGAGCTGGGGAGCTCAGGGGGAGTGGTGACACTCCGTGGGAGCGGCCAGGTGACAGTGGGGCAGCATGGGGGGCAGTGCGTGGGCCAGCCTCTGCCTGCACCGTGGCCGCCAGGGGAAGACGTGGGGGTGCTCTTGGGAGCGTAGAAGAGGACAAGATTTTCCTCCAAGAGGAAGACGTAAGCAGTCGTTTCCATGTGCACTGTGCACCTTAACTAGCCACCCATTTTTCAGCCCCGCATTGGACGGATCGGAGCCCACAGCGGGCTGGTCTTCACTACCAGAATATCAAAGGGAGCCATGCTCTGAACACAAATTCAGCCTGTCACGTTGCAGTCTTCTTGCCCTAATAGGAAATGTCTGCTGGTGAGCTTCTCCCCAGAGCCTGCCTTGGCATCTGGCCCAGGGCCGAGTCCTGCCCACCCCAGCTCCAGAATGTACTGCCCGGGGTTGCAAAGCCCCAGATAAGTCTTCCTCCACCTAATGAGCCCTGTTCAGAGAAATCCGTCTGCTGCAGTGGTGGCTGTCTGGTCGTGTCATTCCCTCCTTGGCTCAGCAATGATACCATCACCAGGAGGGGCACTCTGCTCCCAGTGGCTCCCTGGCAGGTGGATGGATGGCTTGTCCTGACGGCAGGGCTCAGAAGGACCTCATTAAAGGGGGCGACCACACTCTCCTGGAGCGGCTGGCGGGGGTGGCCGCAGAACAGAGTTAGGGGGACATGGCTGGAGTGGTGTGCCCTGGGGTCCCCAGCCAGGGTGCCCCCGGGTGGCCAGGAGCCCTAATTTGGATGCACACCCTCTGTCCCTATGCACTGGACCTCTTTAATCAGGTTGGCTTGCTAGTCAGGGAGGAAAAAGGGATTCTGTCCCGACTCGAGAAGCCGCGGGAGAGTGGAGGTCAGTCGTGGGGAGATGGCGCATGAATGAGGCTCCCGCGGGCTGCTGCGTGGGGCGTGAGCGCCCGGGTACAGACCCGCCTCTCCCTAAGGTTCCCGGTAACCGCTGAGCCAGCGGATGTCCCCAGGGCCCTTTTCTTCCTGTGCTGAAGTACACATAACATGAGACATACCGTAGTGGACATTTTCTGTGGACAACTCCGTGGCACTGTGCGTCCATCAGCAGGGTGACTTGGAGTGTCTGGCTGCCTGGGTGGGGGGTGCCCAGAGGCAGGAGGAGAGAGGGGAGCTGCTTCCAGGGAAGCACCCCGTGGGGCGGGAGCAAGGTCGAAGGTCAGTATCCTCTCCTCCAAGCTGGCTCGGCCACGCGTCTCATACCTGCACCCTCCTTGTGAGCGACTGGTGCAGACGCGGACAGGTGACCCAATGATCATTCATGCCTAAGAGAGACCATCAGTGAGTAGCAATATCTCTTTACGGGTCCTTCAATTGCTCATCTTTGGAAACAATGCATAGAAACACGGGCATTTGACCAGTCACAATAATGACATACACCTGCTGTTCATCGTAAATACAGATAACGTGGCACAAATGACCATTTTTGTTTGATTCATCAGCCAGTTGCACTGACTATACACGCTAATATCCCCAGGACCTCAGTGGGCTGAGCGGCATTTGTGAACGGCAGGCGCCGCTCTCCCCTTGCACCTGCTTTTCTGAGCCCCGTGGAGGTGGCCTGGGGATCGTCAGCAGGTGACGTGCCGAGTCTGAAACGCCGGGAGGGCCTGACTCCATGCTGATCTCCCCTTTAGAGATGAGGTTTCAACGGCTCCCCGGCCTCCAGAGGCCCTGGGCGCCCATCCCCACTGGTGTGGGATGGAGTGTGAGAGAGAACAGAACTGCCTTCTAACGCCGTCACCCTTGAAGGGGACTCAGAAGTGGAATCAGTTCACATTTACGAGATACACATTTATGAAGATGCTCTCATTCTGAGTCTCTCGGTCCCAGCAGGGCTGCTGCTGCTCCGGACACGCTAAGCACCCTCCCGGGCTCTGCTGTCACGGTCAGCAGCTCATTCTTTTGAAAATTCTAGGTTGTTCTAAAAACACACCCAAAGAGGGTGAAATTCGTGTCTGGAAATGGCCAGAGACGTTTGCAGCCGAGTGAGGTGAACAAAGTGCTGGTCAGGCAGAGTAATTGGACTCCTGTCCAGGCGGCCCCGCGACCCCACCCAGAGTCTGCATCCTGACGTGGGTCCCGGGGCTGCTGCGCGGGGTTCGAATTCCGCCCGAGGGAGTGCGAACCGTCAGCTGCTCAGAGAGGGAAGCCTGCACCTCCTGTGGGGCCAGCTTCTGTGCGAAGGGGGTTCCCGGGTCTTTGGTTGTTTGTGGCATCTCACTGGGGTGGTGGTTTGGCCTCCAGACCCTTTGGGGAACTTTCCCCTGATTTGTGCCCCGGTCTGTTTGTGACAGTTGGGGACACACAGTCCTTATGCTGTCCGGTAGCCCTTCTGCATAGAGCTTCGGTGTCTTGTTTTCAGGCTGTCTGTCCCCTGAGGGCTTCTGTCCCTTCCCTGTCCCCTTTCCAGACCCAGCCAGGCCTGTGGGAGGGGGAGGAAGCTACTTGCCGAACTGGGCTGCCCCAGAGAGGGGGGGTCCTTTCCAAGTTCAGAAGGCAAAGTGGTGCCCAGCCCAAGCATCCCATGCCCTGAATTCTATGGGGCGCCAGTAATAATAACACCAGTAAGAACCATCTCGGGGGGGGGGGGCAGGGGCGGTGCTCCCAGAGGGGGGAGATGGCCGAGGTCCTGTGTGGTAGGGGCTCAACGAGGGCCAGGAGCCAGGACTGCAGCTCCGTGTTCCAGAGGGCATTGCAGACAGCCTGCTGGTCTTGGCGGGACCTCGGTCCATCCCTCACCTGGGATGGGCGGATCAGTCTCCTCGGCCTGAGTACCATCGGCTTCTCACCGAGTATGGGCTGCGAGGGTACCATTCTCCTGTGCATGCCACCCGCAGGAGGGGAGGCCGGTGGGGGGCGGTGGGGAGCTCAGGGAGCCTACGGTCCACCTGGTGCCAACCATGTGACACCAAGGACAGCTTGTCCAGTCCTGTAGACACGGATCTCGGGCCTCAGCTGATGCCTCTGCGGCGATCCGGTCCTTCGAGAAGCCTCACTAAAGGCCTGCTTCCCACTGGTGCCTGGGACGGAAAGGGGGGGAGTGCAAACCTGACGTCCAGCTCGGCAGCGGCTAACACGCCACTTGTGCAGTGCCCCCGGGTGTGCGCTACCGTTCTGAGCTCCTGCATGTCCTGTGATGCTCCGGACAACACAGAGAGGTGGAGATTACTGCTCTCCTGCTCAACCGAGCAAACCAAGGCACAGAGTGGTTAAGTGACTTGTCCACGGTCACGCAGGACACTGATAGGTGGCGGGGCCGGGGCTCAAACCCAAGCAAGCTGTGTTCAGAGTCGGTGTTCTCAGCTGTACCGCCCCAAGGGGCTCTTAGCTGGTGCAGAGAAGGACCAGCTGTACCTTCCTGGAACCACCTTCCACCCAGGAATTGTCCTCACCCTGGTCACACAAAGTGATTCTAGGAAATTTAGATTCATTAGGTGCTTCAGTATCTTTGATGTGCTGGTTCTTCTTGTAGGCAACTGGGGGGGGGGCTCAAAGAGGAACAGACAAGCCTTGTACCGTGGTGAGAGCAGATCTGCACATAAATAGCATGAAGGGGTGATCTGAGCTGTGGGGCCAGGGTGGAGCGTGGGCTGCTTGCAAACCGCCCGGGGCTCTGGGCTCCGAGCTGGAGCGCTCGCGGCTTGTGCAGTGGGAGGGAGCATAAGCAGGGAGGATGGGGAGCACGGGGAGCCAGCCAGTGGGTGGGGAGAAGAATAGGAAACCAGAGAAGTCAGCTGGGAGTTGGTGGCTGGGGTAGGAAGCGGGGTCCTCGGGAAAGAGCTGGAGCTGACGGCCCACCACCCTGCCACCCCGCTAAGTGAGCTCCTTCCTGCACCAGCCTGGCCTGGTCCCTAGGGTCTCTGAGCATCTACCATGACCCCGAGCCATTACCTGGACTTGCCGAGTGGCGTTGTTTGCTTTCCCTCCGAAGCTGCCAATTCTCTGGGATTCCACTGAAATCCTCCTGTTTTCCATTTCTAACTGCTGCCCACCCAGCTCCTCTCTTCTTCTCCCTCCCCACTCACGCGTCTTCCCCGTTGGACGTCGCTGCCCCCCGCCCCTCCGGTGGCCCTCGGCCTAGTTTCCCCACAGCCTCGTTGGCCCCAATGTCTCCAGCCTCCTCTTAGAAGCTGTGGTCCCAGGGACTCCGCCCTGGCGGGGGTCAGGTCCAAGCCGCCTGGATCTGGGGATGGAAGGCCTCCGTCAGGACAGCTGGTCATGATTCTGGGTCCTTCCCTGACATAAGTGTCCTATTAAAAAGTAGGTTTATCAAATCCATTCTGTTGTTTGCGCCGTTCAGAAATCAGCAAGTGAATCTTGAAGGGCTGCCCCCGGGGTGGCCCCTTTGAAGGGACAACCCGTGGGAAGCCAGACCACATTCGTTCAGATCTTATTTTCTGGAAAGGTGTTCTCCAGGCCCAGGGTCCGGCAGACCCCAGTCCTCAGCCTTTCCTTCCCCTTTCCTGTGGCCACAGGTTTGGGAAAATGGGCACCGTTGGTGCTTGAGTTGGCGTTGCTCCCCAAAACTTTGTGGCTTAAAACCACGATTGTCCACAGAGAGGTGCCTTCCCAACCCCAAAGGACAGCATAAAGCGGTTCCTCCTCGGTGGCCTGTTAGTCCGTCCCCGAGCCTCTAGAAGGGTCTTCAGGGAGCCCCCCCCCTCCTTCCCCACAGCCTTGTGGTCCACGCAGTCCTCTGCTCCCCAGCCAGCCTGTTGTCCCTCGAGGGAAGGGGGGCTGAAGAGGGGGGCAAGAAGACGTCCGGTTCTGTGTCCAGGAGGCCCAGAAGTCACAGTGGCCCAGCCTCCCTGTCCCAGGCTGCAGCCTGCGGCAACATCCAGTACTTCCAGTAGCCTCGCTCTCCTCTGTGCAAGCGTGGCATGCCCCCTGTGGCATAAGCGGCCACGTAAGGCACACTTGGAGAGGCTGTCCTGAGCCCGGTCCTGCGAGCCGCGGCAGGAAGCTGTCCCCGGCCCGGCAGCCTCCAACCCCCTGCATGGCTTGGCTCCGCGAAGGAGCAGGTGTGTCTGCCAGGAGTGTGGGGAGTCCCCGGCCGGACAGGGAGCCGCTGAGCACGAGGCTCCTTCTGCTTTCCCTGCTTCCCCCCTACTCCTCTGGGAGGCTGGGGCACCAGCGTGGCCGGGCCACCCCCTCTTCCGCTGCCATTACGCGGCCACCTAGACGATGCACGGTGGCTCCTTGGGGGCTCTTGGGACTGGAGTCCTTTCCTGGCTTCCACACAGAACCCTCAGCGTCCTTCCTGTCGGGCCGCCTCCAGCGCGGTGAGCTCAGACCGTCTATGTAGCTGAGAGCCTAGCTGCTTCTGCTTAACTGGGAATGACGCCTTCCCACCGGGGTCTTCCTGGAAGTTCGGGACCCTCTGTCTCGGCCCCGCACGGTTACACAGCCTCGTCTGTTTTCTGTCTCCTGTGTCCGCATGCCTTCCATCCCCTAGCTTGCTTGACCGCTATGTGGCCGCCTCCGTGGCCACTGAGATGCTGTTTGCCAGTTGGCCTTGCAGACTTTGCGCTTGATAGGTGCCTGAAAGTTTTTTAATGGAAAAGAGCACCTTGTTTTGAAAGACAAAGAACCAGCCACCTGCAACTGTGCACGGCAAAACAATTCTCGTGCGCCCGGGTGCTTGTCCATAAGCGGGAAGGGACTTCGACAGTCCCGGGAACAGCATATGTGCTACTTTTATAATTCACTTAAAGCGCTTGCCTGTCTTGCTGCTCGGCCCTCATTATTCCCATTTTTCTGGCCGTGTGATGCCCCGGCGTATGGTGAACACCGGGTCTCAGGCTTCAAGAGGCCGACAGTGGAGAGCAGCGGCACTGGCCACAAACCACGATGATGACGGGCTTCACTGGGACCTTCTGCTCCTCGTCATATTCCCCCTGAATCACTCCTTATTTCCAGGCTCTTCTCGGGCATTGCCTCCTGGGGCCGACTTTCCAGATGGGGCTGCAGCCCCGCTTATGCGCCCATGTAGTCCTCACCGAGGGCACACTGTTCTCAGTGCTACGCGCACAACATCGGTCTTCACGCCTGCCCTGTGAGGCAGGCTATTGTCATTCTCTTCATTGCACAGATGGGGAAACTGAGGTCTGGACAAGTCCTGACACTGGGCAAGGCCTTGTGGCGTCTTGGTGGTGCAGCTGGGCTTTGGGCCCGTGGCGTTGCAATGCTGGGCCCACCCTTGTAAGCATGGCAGCATCCCGCCTCCGTCCCTCTCTCGGGACTGGCCGCACGGCCTTGTGTTCCGTCGCTGACTCGTCCCTCGCTGCTCTGGGAGACCCTCGAGGGCCGGAACGCCGTCTTGTTGTTCCCGGTTCTTTGCAGCCAGAACGTGTTTCACAAACGCCACCAGAATACGAACAGACAGAAGGAATTGGAGATGATTATAAGGAAGAGACAGCTTTGTGCCCAGGAAGGCAGGCCTCCAGGCCGAAGTGATGGCAGCCTGCGACGCCTGTGGGAGGCTCATGAGGCCTCTGTCGCTGTGGGTTCGGGGGCAGGATGCGAGGCTGCCCTGTCCTCCTGGTGCCTGGGCTGTGTGGCACAACTCGGGTGTCTGGGGACAGCCCAGCCCTGTACTCCCGGGGGTTGTCACGCCAGGCTGTGAGCCTCCCTGGTGCCCGGAACACCTGGCCTCACACGCACTTGGTGCTGGAGGCCCGGGGCATCTCGCCTCCACGGCTTGAGTGGGTAAGGACACAGCGACTCCTTTCACAGGCTCCGTGCTGAGGACACGGTAGGGGCGTCATAAATGACAGATGTGCCTTGGGGGCTCGAACGATTGAGTGAGGCTCAGCCGTGAGCCCACAGGTCTTAGCCGAGCCCCTGTGGATAAAAGACGCCCTCGAAGGCCACTGGTGGCTGCAGGGCTCGGGGACCCCTGCTCTCATTGCCGCCTGGCGGGTTCTCCCTGCATGAATCTCAAGGCTCCCGGCGGCTGTGACCTTGGGCCGAGCCCCTCTCCGTGTTCAATCTCGGTGGCTGCCCATCCATGGAAATTTCATCTTGTCAGGCTGCAGATTCTGAGCAGACGGGAACGTGTCGTCCCCTCCAACGCCTGTCCTCCGGCTGCCCTTGCCCACCTTCCACCTGACTGAGCAGCCGTAACACCGGTCCTGCTGGAAGGTGGGGAGGACACAGCCCAGCCGCCAGGGGCCTCAGAGCTCTTGTCCCTGCGCAGCCCCTCCCCTGCCCCCTCCCCACATCCCCCAATTCACTCGCTGGCATTTGCGCCGAGAATCTGCTGTGACCCGGCTCGGAGCTGGGGAACCGAGAATTCCACGCGGTTAAATTCTGCTTGGGCGCAACATCCTGGGGAGATTGGGGGGCCTCCACGGACGCCCTGAGAGAGACCTGAGGTGTCCAGTCCTGCTCTGCATCGATCTGGGGGTGTCGGCCACGGCGGAGGACAGGGGAGCTTTTCAAACAAGCACAGGGAGGCTGATGCAACACCAGCGCTATTAAAATTAATGATCAGCTCCCATCAACCTGGCCTGCAGAGGAATAATCAGCCTGGTATCACGGTGGCGGCTTGGAGAAGGACAGAGGGAGCCGGGCTCGTGTTCTCCGTCCCCAGAAGAAGGGGGACAGATTGATTTAGGGCAGCCAAGGGGGCTTCCCGCCTTTACGCCACAGGGCCTTTGCAGTTGGGGAACTCAAGGCCCACCCCGTGGCTGCGGTACCCACCGAGGACTGTCACCCGCTGGGTCTCACCTGTAAGCCCCCGATCCATCTGAAGTCTTCTTCCCGCCTCCGTTCCCCGAGCTGCTCAGCGTTCGCGGCGGCCCAGGGAGAAATAGAGCGTGTGTGCCCCGAGCTGGTGCTTTCTGCCTCCGGGGTGGGAGGGGGGGTCCTGGGCATGGAGCAGCAGCTGAGGCTAAGGGCCTGGAGGCTCGTTCGGGCCTCCCCGGGGAGGGATGCAGGGCCCACCTGTCTGCCCTCCATTACTTGTCTTCTTTGAAACCTGTGCTTGGGAAGATTGAAGTCATAATAAACTCACTTCCCCGTCTCCGAGTGGTCAGAGGTGGATAGAGGGTCAGTAGGACGTGCTGACTGCAAGGGACAGCCTGGTCACTGCAGGGAGATGATGTGCTTCCAGTGTGCGACGGGCCGGCACGACCTCATTGAAGAGTCTGTGTGCTGTCAGGACATGGGAGATCGTCCACACACGCTTGTACCCCTGGTCCCGCATAGATGGGTCCAAGTCACCGGCAGAGTCATTCTCAGGAACTTGGAGTGACAAGAGACCAGAACTCTCCATGTTTTGCCCTCCACTCCCCTGTCTCTGGCTTTTAGAGTCTCCGCTTGGCAAGTTCCCTGCCGGGCAGGTCACAAGGTGCAGGCCAGCGCTGGGTCCACGGAACGCTTCCTGCCCCAGGATACAGGCGCCCCCACTAAGCTCCGCAGCCTTGAACTGTGGGCAACCATCCTTCGGCTCCCAGCCCTTCCCTCACTCTCCACGACCCGCACTGGCCCGCTTGACGTGGTCTGGGCACCCCTTCCTCTCTGCTTTGCCCGCCTCGTCCTTGCGCTCTGCTCCGGGCACACCCAGCGGAAGCCTGCCAACGGGCGGCGCCTTCCCACGGCGCATGTGAATGCAGGTGGCCCAGGTCCTCCCCTCCTGCCCCTTCCTGAGAACGGCCTTCAGGTGTGTGCATGATGGACGCGCCGAGCCCTGTGGAGGCCCAAGGGCTCGTCTTCCACAGCCCACGCCGGCTCACCGGGGCTGGTATGTGTGTTTTCAAGCCACCCTGAACTTTCTTCCAGAATCCTTTGTGAGCTTGTCCTTCCCTTTCGGCCTCCGGCAGGGGGGATAACTGATACGCCCAGATGTGCTGCATCAGAGTCTCGGGGGGCTGGGGCCCAGCTTCTTGTGCCCCCCAAGGTCTGAGAGTTGAAGATCCTTGGGGCTGAGTGTGACCTTTCGTGCTCTCGTTCTGGCCCGGACTAGACAGCAGTCGGCAGTGGGACCTTGTCCTAGGGCGTGGCGTGTCCTCCCAAATCGGCTGTAAGGCCGGGGCTGAGCTGTCCTTATATCCGCCCCCCCCCCCCCGAGTTCCCTGAAGCTCAAGTTCAGGGTCTGCCCGAAAGAGGCATGGACGATGAGTGACTGCAGAGCCCGCTGCCGGTGGCGTCTGGGATCAGCCTGGACTGACTGCTCGGGGCCCGGGGTCACACTCCTCGAGACCCCCTCTCCAAATTCAGCACCTTCCACAGCTCCCACGGGAATCATGCGAGAAGCTGAACTGGCGGCAGGGGGTGGTGGTGGGGGGAAGGTTTCCAGCCCCCCTGCGCACTGTCCGGAGGGAGCAGACAGTGGAGGTTTCCGAACCCAGTGCCCCCACCCCCGCCCCGGCCGGGAACAGTGTGCCCAGGGCCCGTCCCCTGCCCCCCACCTGTGCTGCACAGGGTGATCTCCCCAACTCAGCCCTGCGCTGTGGGTGTCGCTGTGGGGCAGCCTGAAGGGCCAGAATCGTGCAGGTTCCCTGCGAGGGGGTGTGACTTTTGGACTCTGTGTCTCTGAGGCCGGTCTCCCCTCCCCTCAGAGAAGGGGTCTTAAAGCGGATGGTACGTGAGAGTCAGATGGGACAGCTGTTATTTCTTTAAACAAGCAATTTCGGGCTTGATCCCTGTGCCTTTGGTGGTTTGGAGGTGGGGCCCTCGACCTGCATTTTTAGAAACCCCCGTTTCTCCTGATGTGCGAATTGGTCTGGAAAACGGCGATAGTCCCCCTCCCCCGCCCCTCAGATCCTCGTCATTTCGGGAGGCTCGCACGCACCTGCCCCTGTCTGGTTACGGCCTCGGCCTCCCCCCGCACTCAGCGACTTCCCCGCGGGTCCCTGGCTTATGCTTCTTGAATGTACTTTTTGAAAGTCGTCCTCACCCTTGTCCCGGAATCTACACCTCGTTCTCTCCCAAACCTCTGACCTCATGCTTCCACCTCGTCACCCTCTCGGAGCCCCCGCTGGGGCCACTCCTGGCCTGATGTGGCCGGGCTCCCACCCCCAGTCCCCACCACTGGCCATCTTGCGGAAGGGGCCCGTCCCCGGCTTCTCTTCCCTGAGTCGGCCTGCTGTGTCCGGGACCCCAAGCCTCACCCCTCTGACCTGCTTCTCCACCTTCGTGCCCTCATCCCTTATACCTTCTCTGTCCTTGCTCACCCGAAGATCTTGATGTCCCCCCAGCTCTGGCCTTGATCTTCTTTCCCTGAATTCCGTGCCCTCCTGGGTGACTTCCACGGCCTACAGCCCACCCTCCCGAGTCCCCGTTCACGCTGTCCTGGCCGATGGTCCCCAGGGTCCCCCCTGGTTCTTGGCTCCACACTATGGTGCCATGTGGAAAACCGGGAGCCCACACCTGACTGGGCCCCCTCCCTTCCGCGTCCTGCAGCCGGTCGCCCAGTCCTGGGGACGCTACCTGCTTTCTCCTTGGGCTCCTTTCCACCTTGTTCCCGCCGCCACTCCTCGCTTCCCACCTCTGACCTGTCACGGGGATCTTGGCCATGTCTCTCCTCTCGGCCTCCTGCCTCAACCCTTCCGCCCCATCCACCCCTTGGGGTCACAGCATTTGTTCTAACATTAAAATCCGACTGTATAATTCCCTGTTGAATCCAGGGGCTGCCGTCACCTAGAGAGGGAAGCCTGACCCACAGCAAGGCCCTTGGGGCCTTTCCAGTCTGACTATGGCCCACCTTGGCCCCATTCTTCTACTTTATGAAGGTGGTTTATTTTTATTTATTATATTTATTTATTTACTTATTATTTATTTATTTTTTATTTTTTTTAAAGATTTTATTTCTTTATTTGACAGAGATAGAGACAGCCAGTGAGAGAGGGAACACAAGCAGGGGGAGTGGGAGAGGAAGAAGCAGGCTCACAGCAGAGGAGCCTGATGTGGGGCTCAATCCCATAACGCTGGGATCACGCCCTGAGCCAAAGGCAGACGCTTAACCACTGTGCCACCCAGGCACCCCGATTTACTTATTTTTTAGAGAGGGGCAGAGGAAGAAAGAGAGAGAATCTCAATCAGGCTCCATGCACAGCACGGAGCCCGATGCGGGACTCGATCTCACAGCCCTGAGATCATGACCTGAGCCAAAATCAAGAGTCAGATGCTTAGGGGTACCCGAGTGGGTCAGTCGGTTAAGCGTATCCCTCGGCTCAGGTCATGATCCCGGCGTCCCAGAATCGAGTCCGGCATCGGGCTCCCTGCTCAGCGGGGAGTCTGCTGCTCCCTCTGACCCTAGCCCTTCTCATGCTTTTTCTCTCTCTCACACTCTCAAATAAGTAAATTTTAAAAATCTAAAAAAAAAGTCAGATGCTTAACTGACAGAGTCACCCAGGCACCCCAATTTATTATTATTATTATTATTATTATTATTATTGTTTTAATCAAAGTACAAGCCAGCCTTGTTTTCCTCGATCCCCTCTATGTGCCCAGCTGTCCTGTGCCACCGTCCAAGCCCCCAGATGGACGCACTGGGTTCTGTCTGGGATGCTCTTCCTTTCTTTCCTGGACCGTCACCATCAGCTTCCAGACCTCTCCCCACAATCCTTTACTCCTCTGTGAAGTTTTCCCTGATACAAACAAACAGAATTTGTCACTGTTCCTTTCGTGACCTGGGGTGCCCATCAGAGTGTGAGCTCCCGAGCTGGGGGTGGGCCAAGCCCCCCGCCTGGCTGGGCCCGGTCCCGGCGCTGGCACACGCGTGGCACGCAGTGGGATGAGTTAGAACTAACGCACTGTTGGGCAGGGCTCTTTATTTAGCGGGTAAGACTCATTTCAAACAATTAACACCTCTTCATAGGAAAATGTGCTAAAATCATTCTTTAAATTTACCTCTGAAAAGATTAAGATGATGATTTTATGTTCTAAATCCGTTCGCTTAATCCTTACTTTCTAGGGCACACGTAACGTTATATGGCAAAAGGGACCTGTTACCGTCATTTCCTAATTAGTGAAATTATTGATCCTAATTAATAATTGATGCTTAATTTACCCAAATGAATGCGACTGCTGGTAACATCTGTACCTACACGTGCTGTGCAAATCAGTAAGTGTGCGAGGCGCTCGCGTTTCTGTGCACGTCCCAGAGGAATCCCGAGCGCGTCCACGCGGATGAGAGATGGGGGTGACCAGAATTCTCCCCACACCTCACAGATGTAAGTGTGCCCCCTTTCTTTCCCCTCCCTCCCTCCCTCCCTCCCTCCCTTCCTTCCTCTCTTTTAAAGATTTTATTTATTTATTTGAGAGAGAGTGAGGAGGAGGGAGAGGGGGAGAGAATCTGAAGCAGAGTCTGCACTGAGCTCAGAGCCTGATGTGGGGCTCGATCCCACACGGCGAGATTACAACCTGAGCCAAAACCAAGAGTTGGACGCTCAACCCACTGAGCCACCCAGGCGCCCCGGGTTTGCCTCCACTTTCAAGCAAAACGTGGGCCAGCCCGTCTCCTCCCAGCAGACGAGCCTGGGTTTCTGCTGGTGTCACCATGTCGCAGAGCTCCGCGAGTCCGCAGAGCGGCCGTTGCGTCGGGCCGTCCTCTCCCCGTGGCAGGCGGGCAGGTGCGTGTAGACGCCCAGGGGCCTCTAATCAGTGTGGTGATGCTGGTGAGTCCCATCTTCTGACAGGAGGCAGACCGGGTGGCTTTCTAACTCGGAGACCCTCTGAGCTCAGGGACAGTGTTTCTTTATCCTCACAGTGTCCGTCTACGTAGCGGCCGAGCCGTAGCAAATTGCTGTTCTTCGGCTCTTCTTGACCCGCAGAGATGGTCATTCCTGTGGTTCAGCCTAACGGAAGCAGGCGGGGGCTGAGGTTTGGCCACAGGTCAGGGTACCGTCTGCTCCACGGCCTCCCCTGGAGGACTCTGGCCGGGACAGGCGAGGAGGTGGAGAGCTTCAGGGTTATTTTGAAAATCATAAAGGAAGACACTTCTTTACTTAATGTTTTTCATTTTTTTTTATTGTGGTGAAATGCACGTAACAAGAGATGGGCCGTGCGCAGCGTCGTTTCACGGTTTCATGGTGTGGAGTCTGTTCGCGCTGTCCTGCCGTCATCCCCACCGTCCATCTCCGGGACAATTTTGTCTTGCAAAACTAAGCCTCTGTCCCCCTGAAACACCAAGCCCCCAGTCCCCCCTTCCCCAGCCCCTGGCCACCACCGTCCTATTTTCTGTCCCTATGAATGCGACTGCTCCGGTCTCCTCGCGTAGACGGAATCACGCAGTGTCTGTCCTTTTGTGACTGGCTTATGTCACTCGGCGTGATGTCCTCAAGGTTCCTCCAGGTGGTAGCAGGGGTCCGGATGTCCTTCCTTTTTCAGGCTGAAGAATATCCGGTGCGTTATCCACTGCCTTGTGTTCATCGTCTCATCCACCTGTCGGCACTTGGGGCGCTCTCGGGCCTTGGCCACTGTGAACAGTGCTGCTGTGAGCACGGGGGCACACAGAGCTCTTTGGGGCTCTGCTTTCCATTCTCTTGGGTACAGACCCAAAAGCAAAATTGCTGGACTAGCTGGTAATTCTGTTTTTAATTTTTTGAGGAACTTCCGCACGTTCTCCCCAGCAGCCGTACTAATTTTCCTTATTTTTTAGTGTAAGGACGCAACCGCCTGAAAAGAGCTCAGACTGCTAAACCAGGCAGATCTGCGTCTAAATTGAGGCCGGGCGGTGTGGCCCGACCATTCAGCCTCTCTGAGACGGGGGCTGCCTATCTTGCTACTGCTCTGGTTTCTCCTTTTTAACGGTGTCAGTGCATGTTTATCTCATTTCCCACCGTGCACGATAGGCCAGCAGAGGCAAAGGACGGAGGCACACTCTTCCCAAGGGGCCCCAAGTCCCCTGTTTCCTCCTGTGTCTACTCCCAAGCCCTGAGTCCATGTCCCGTCATTCCCCAGCTGCTGCTTGCCCGTCTCAGACCCTTCCAGCCCCCCCAGCACACCGCTGACACACCATCGTCTTCAGTCACTGCTTCTATGACATCCCTGTCCAGCTCAAAACACCGCCAGAGCTCCATTTCCCCAGCTCAGGGGCATGCGCCTTCTCTGGGCATTCAAAGCCCTTGGCCAGTGCCCCGGAAGCCCACCACCCCTGCCCAGGTCACCGGTCCTGCCCCCACCACAGCAACCCCCTGTCCCCCTGGAGGAGGAGGCTGGGGTTCAAGTGCCAGCTCCCATCATCCCCCGTCTGCAAACCGGGGTGCACGCCTAGCCCCCTTCCTCCTCCGCCAGGTGGGGAACGGAGCTTCCCCACTCCTCTGAGGGCTCCCCGGGGCAGGGACCGAGTCAGGTGTCTGGATGGGCCGCCTAAGTGCTGTCACCAGCCGTATCCCCCAGAAAGGAGGGTCCAGCAACGCTCTGCGCCCCTGGCCGGGCTGTCCGTGGGTGAGTGAGGAGAACCACCCTCGGCTCCCGCATCTCCCAGCTCTGTGCCGGGAACACGGAGGGGCCAGCTCCTCCGTGGTTCTCACACTTGAGTGGGCATTTGCGTGGAGGGAGAAACTTGCTTAGAAATGCAGATTACACGCCCCCCCACCCCCCGCTGCCCCGAGATCTAAATACGGATCTTAGGTGGGACTCAGGCATCCGCATTGTTTCCAGCTTTCCTGAGAAATTATTGAGACCCATCACGCGGTGTAAGGTTGAGGCGTTTGATGGTTTGGTTTATATTTGTTGTGAAATGATCACCGCAGGAGGGTCTGCTGACATCCAGCTTCTCATACAGATGCGATACAAAGAGAGAAAACACTTTCCTCCTTGCGGCGAGAGCTCTGGATTCTAACTTCCCTCCATGTCCCCCAGCAGCAGCAGCTGTGCGACACCCTCTGTGCTTCCTTACCTTGCACCTGGGGTTTGGACCCTCTGACCCCCTTCCTCCAGCTCTCCCGCCCCCACCCCCCTCTGGTAACCACGTGTCTGATCTCTTTTTCTGAGTTTGTTTTTCGTTTTTGTTTTAGATCCCACATATCAATGAGATCCGGCGGTATTTGCCTTTCTCTGTCTGGCATATTTCACTTAGCGTAAGGAGGGCATCATGTTGTCATGAGTGGTAGATCTCCTCGGTTTTCTACGGCTGAATAGTATTCCGCTGTGCACATATGTACCACGACGTCTGTATCCGTTCTTCCATCCGTAGACGTGTCGTGGCTACTGCTAATAACGCGGCAGTGACTGTGGGGTGCAGATATCTTTTTGAATGAGTGTTTTCATTATACACAAACACACACACACACACACACACACACACACACACACACACACCCAAAGGAGTTGCTGGACCATATGGTCATTCTGTTTTTCATTTTTCATGGAACCTCCATACTCCTCCACAGGGGCTGCCCCCATTTACAATCCCAGCAGCAGAGCACAAGGGTTCCTTTTTCTCCGCATCCTCGCCAACACTGGGTATCTCTTGTCTTTGTCTTTTGATCTTGTCCACGCTGACAGGTGTGAGGTGGTAGCTCATTGTGGTTTCGATTTGCATTTCCCTGATGGTGAGTGATGCTGAGCATCTTTTCATGTGCCTGTTGGCCATTTGCGGATCTTCGGAAAAATGTCTCTTCATGTCCTTTGTCCATTTTTTAATTGGGTGGTTTTTCCGGTACTGAGTTGTAGGAGTTCTTTCTGTATTTTGGAGATGAACCCTTTCTCACATTTATGGTTTGCACTTACGTTTTCCCACTCCACAGGTTGTCTTTTCACGTTGTGGATGGTTTCCTTTGCTGTGCAGAAGCTTTTTAGCTTGATGTTGTCCCACTTGTTTATTTTTATTTTAGTTGCTTGAGCTTTCGGTGTCCCATGCAAGAAACCGTCACCAGGACCTACATCAGGGAGCTTTGTGTCTGTGTTTCCTTCCAGGAGTTTTGTGGTTTCAAGTCTTACATTTAAGTCTTTGATCCATTTCAAGTTAATTTTTGTGAGTGGTGTGAGGTAGGGGTCCAGCTTTGTTCTTTTCCATGTGACTATCCAGTTATCCCAGCACCGTTGATTGAAGAGACTGTCTTCTCTCATTGAGTCAATGATTAGTTGACTGTGTGAACCACTGGGTTTATTTCCGGGCTTTCGGTTCTGTTCCACTGGTCCTTTTGTTTTTTGCCAGCACCGTATTGGTTTGCTTATTGTAGCTCTACGTACATCTTTTTAAACATTATTTCTTTATTGGCGAGGGAAAGAGAGAGAGCACGGGAGCTCTTCTGGGCAGATGGGGCTGTGTCTCATCCCTTGTCTGGGTGGGGGGTAGGGGGGCTGCTCCAGGCAACTCTCACTTTCCCAGACTCTCCATTTGGGAGGGACTGGGAGCTACCCTCAGCCTTGGCCATGAATTCATCCTCCTGCCTCTGCGGAGTAGGGAAACCCTCCACAATGGACACAGGCTTTGCGGGTGATTAGCTTGCCTGCCTGCCTCTCCGCACGTGTTCCTTCCTGCCCTGTGGTCACATGGGGCTGGGAGACCCTGTCCACAGCAGGTGGGGCTGTGACAGTTCCCTGCCTGGGTGGGGGCAAGCCAGGCTCTAAGTCCCGCAGAATCCCCCATTTGAGGAGCAGAATCAGGCAGATCTGGACCCCACCGAGTCCCCTGGTCAGAGTGCGTCACCCACGTGCTTCTGCAGATGAGCGAGGCCACTGTTGGGATGACGACTTGGGTCCTGCCGCTGGGAACTCCGTGCCCAAGATCTGTGCCCGTTGTCGCAGGTTGCCCCCATCCCCATCACTGGCAGATTCCAGTGCTTGGGCCCCATGGATCTGCCTGCAATCCCTGTGCATCGAGATCAGAGTGGGGGGCCCCCAGAAGTGACCCACAATGTTGGGTCGGGGGACGGGCCTGGGGGAGGGGCAGGGTGGTCAGCAGGGAGCCTCAGAAGGCTGCCCCTCCTGCCTCCCCCAGGGACATTCGTCTCGGCCTTCGCCGTGCTGTGCGGAGCCCGCACCGACCTCCCGGACAGGCACGTGTGCTGTGTCTTCTGGCTGAACATCGCGGCGGCACTCATCCAGACCCTCACGGCCATCGTCATGGTGGGCTGGATCATGAGCATCTTCTGGGGCATGGACATGGTCATCCTTGCCAGTGAGTAGCCGCCTGGCCGAGCCTCCTGGGGCGGGGGCGGGGGCGGGGGCTGGGCCGGGATGCGGGGCAGGGCTGGAGGAGGGGCAGGGCCCCACGGTCTGGGTGGCTGGGATCCTTCAGGTGTAGGCGCTTTGCCACGGAGGGCTGGTCCTCCCCGGAGGCCGGGTGCTGGTCACTAGAGTCTGCAGCTGCCTGGCAGAGGGGACCCTTCCCCCCCGCCGATCCCCTGCTCGCCCAGCCTGATGCCTGCGGGGTGTCCTGAGTGCGGACAGCCAGAGACTGAGCCAGAGAGTGTGAACAAGACAGGACCGAGCTTCTGATTGGCTCAGACACCTTACACATCCTCTTTGTCAAGGAAATAGCCCTGGACCACCCTGGGCTGTGTGTGAGGTGACGTCCCCTGTTCCTGGCGGCCCCGTCTCCGTCATGCAGTTTCCAGAAAGAAGGAAAAGCCATGTGGCATCCCTGCCCGTGGGAAGCCCTGTAACAGCGGGCTGTTGTGTTGTTCTGTATTTTTAGCTGGGACAGCACGATTATCTCCTTCCGTGTTGAGGGGACCTTCGCCAGTCATTTAGCAAAACTTGATTCAGACACAGAACTCTTCTGTGAAAGTGCCTAATGTTACAAAGATTCCTGAAATGTCTTAACATCTGTGAAATCACCTAGCGAGCTCTTAGAACAGACCCCGCACGTGCCTTGGAGCAGCCCCCCACGTGGCCTGCGTTTTCACACGTCTGTCTTCCGCACCGCGGATCGCCACGGACAGGGACCGCATCTCCTTCCGCACCACGTTGCCTTCTCTTCCCGCCCCAGGCCCCTCGTGGTGTCCTACGCAACCAAGCCACTCATAGGCAGGACTGTCGGTGTCAGAGGGAGAGACGGCAGAGGCAGGACGGGAGTTCGGGGGCCCTAGAATGATCTAGAATGACCTGTAGCTGACTCCATCTGAGTTCAGGATCCTCGGAGGATGCAGGGCACACATAAATGCCAGGGCCAGGTGAGGCCTCGAGTCAGTGACCAGTCAAGCCACTGGGAAGAGAGAACGCAGGCCCTGGAGCCTGAGGGATCCAGGAAGAGCCGGTGGATTAGACAGACTGGCTGCCTGGAAGCAGGTCGTCTGGCAGCAGAGACCAGGGAGGAAGTGGGGTGGCTGTTGGGCCAGGACATCCCAGGCAGATGGCAGCCAGAGAAATGGGAGGGGAACAGCAGTCCTGGCCAGCGGCTGCGGGGTGGGCTGGCCCCAGGGAGGGCTAGGCTGGGGAGAGGTCAGGAGGCTGGGGAGGGCTGCTCTCAGAGCAGGCGTGGCCCGTCAGGACGTCAGGGAGGACAGGGACCCTGGGAGGGGAGCAGGCAAAGGTGTCAGAGACCCAGGCAGGTCCAGCATGGGAGCCTCACCCTGTGCCCTTGACCGGGGACTGCAGAGCCCTGCAGGCAGGCCGGGAGTGCCGCAGAGTCCAAGGTGTCCCCAGGGGCCTGTGGGATGGCCCACAGCCTCCTGTCCCTTTCCCAGTTGGAACCAGGGAGGCCTGCTCTGGGATGTGTCCTCAGCCAGTCAGAAGGCCTGACCCCGAACAAGGCCTGACCCCTTTGACTGCTTCCTCCCACATCAGCCCGTGTCCGTCCAGGCACCTGGGCACTTTAAGAAGAAACTTTCCACTAAAAGGGAACGCGCCTACGTCACTATTGTGGGTTGGCGCCTAATCCCTAGAGCTTTCTGGTTATTTTTATCTTGGTCACCCTTAAAACCCAGGGGTTTTAAAAACCACGGGGTCTGTATCTTAGAGATGACTGAAAGGGCCCCCCGATCGGGTCCTAGATGAGGAAACGTGGACCCCAAGATGAAGGAAACTTCTCAGCTGGAACAGTCCAGGATGAGTTTTTTGGTTTTTTTTTTTAAGATTTCATTTTTATTTATTTGAGAGGGAGAGAGAGAGAAGGAACAGGGAAGGGGGCAGAAGGAGAAGCAGGCTCCCCGCTGAGCAGGGAGCCCGACGCGGGGCTCGATCCCAGGACCCTGGAATCATGACCTGAGCTGAAGGCAGACGCTTCACCAACTGAGCCACCCAGGCGCCCCAGGATGACCTTCCACATGGCATTGTCCAGGGTGTCATCAACACACACACCATCCAGAAAACCGCTAAGAGGACAAGCAGGGAATTCCAGATCTAATAGACGTTAAAACCAGGGACTTACGATCTGTTGATAATAATAACAAGCCAACAACAGCCTGTCCTGGTCGAGGGTGAAGTACGCGATAGTTCTCCTCGCGCGCTCTGCCCGTGCCCACGGCAGGCATCGCCGACCTCATCACACCAGCGAGGGAGGAGTGGGCTCCGCTGAGCTGTGGGGCCAGGGGCGGCCCGCAAGGGAGCTTCTCGAGGGAGCTTCTCGGGGGAGCTTCTAGGCGGCGGGGCTGCAGGCTGTGACCCCAGGGCAGGGAGAGCCCTGGCCACGCCCCTGCAGCCCAGCACCCCCACCTGCTGGTCCCTGGACCCCTAGCACAGTGCTCACACGTCCTGACGCTTTTTAGACTCTAGCCAGTCCCTCCGGCCTCTGTTTTCACCCTGTTTTCTCTTTCTCTTTTCCTCCTCTCCCTCCTGCGGCCTCACATCCCTGTGTTGCTCCCAAGTTTCCCAAGGTGAGTCTGCTGATGGGCGCAGGGCCCCCAGCCCGGGCTGCTGCCCCCCGCGCCCCCCGCTGCCCCTCTGTTCCCCCCCCCCCACTCTCACCCCAGCTGGCTGCTGGGCTTTCATCTCGTTTTTGGTTTTTATGTATTTTCATTTATTGTTGTGTTTTTGTTTATTCTGTTTGTGTTTTCTTTTTGTTTGGATTTCTAGCTTTTTAGTTTGGAACACGTTGAAGCATAGACAAAAGTTGAGGGCCTAGCACACGGAGCCCCTCAGGGCCCACCACGGCTTCAACAACACATAGTCACTCTCGTGTCATCTGTGACATCTCTCCTGCATTTTCCACACATTATTCGGACTTAAAATTGGTGAATAATTTGGTAAATAGAGAAAACAACTGTTAGGTCCTCAGAAGTTCCTCTGGGGGCTAAGTTGCCAGCTAACAGTGAGGTGGGGGGCATTTCGCCAGTTCCAAACTCATAACTTCATCCCTAAATATTTCAGTGGCTCAGTTTCCCCGGTGGGCTCGTGAAGGTCAACAGTGTTTTAAAGGCTCGGCATCGTAGGTCATGTTTGTCTGTGTCCCAGACGTCCGGCTGATTAAACACACCCATGGGGATGGTCTTCTATGTCCTGTCTTCCTGTTTTCCTTTCCATCCTCCCCTTTCTGTCCACACGTCCCAGGTGCCCAGCGCTTGGAGATGGAGGCCTGCCCTGCAGTCTTCTGGGCCAGGGGCATGTCGATCACTGTGCGACCCCCACACCGGATGCGTTCCTGTCCTGTATCCCCACTAAACCCAAAGTTGCACAGCTCTCCCTGCATCTTTCCATTCCGCCTTAAAAAGTTCATGTCCTTGGGAAAAGGTAGACCCTGAGTATAGTAGTCATTCACACCTTAGTGTGAATAAGATCTCAGGCCCATATTGCAGTTCGCAGGTGCCTCCTGGAGAAATCCTGAAGGAAGTAGACATCTAACCATCTCTCTTCTGCTTCTTCCCCACAGGCTACAAGGAGCAGGGCATCCCACAGCAGCTGTGAGCCCGAAGGAGCCGCCGAGAATTCCAGGGTGGTCCCATGAGGGCTGCACCAGGCCGCGGTGGGCACCAGGACCTTTACATATGCTCTTCTGCCATCTCCTCGGGTTGGAGTGGAAGAGGGGGATTTAAAAAACATTATTTATTTTGAAAACGCCTCTGCTTTTCTCGGCAGGCTGCAAGGCTGCCAGCCCCTCCCCCTGCTCCAGAAAGACGCAGGCCCCCAGAGCATCTCAGGTGGGGTGGGGAGTGGGGGGGGCAGGATTGCGGACAGAGAGGCTGGGATGCTCAGCTCGCCTCTGCCCTGCACGGCTCCCTGCCCACTGCAAAGGTGCCCCAGACCTGCTGGGCTGGGCAGCAGGGGCTCATCGAGGGGCAGGATGTGGTGGACCCTTCTTCTGGGTTCCTAGCCTTGTCTGAGTGTTTGCACTGTGGTCTCCTGGGGGCCGAGCCAGGGCAGGAGTGAGGATTCACACACCCCAGCCCGGTGGCCCTGGGCTCCCTAACTAAAGCTTGCCCTTTACCCACCCCACCTCCTCGCCACTGAAATCTCTGGGCCTGGGTGTGTTTTTGACCTTTGTTTCCCTATAAGGCGGTCGGCGACTCCGTCCTGGGGTGAAGCGGCTAGAGTTGCCAGGTGTTGGTCCATAGAATCCCCAGTGCAGGTGTGAGCGAGCACGGGCCAGCAGCCTTTCCCTTTATACTGAACCCACTCCTGGCCTACAGTCCTCCTAAAATCCTTGGGGCAGGACAGGTCTCTGAATTCAGAAAACATGGGTTTGAGACAGAATAAGACCCATTTACCGTGCATTTCCTAACAGCCCCGCAGTCTGGAGCGCCTCCCGACCATCGAGCACATGACTGTTTTTGCAGAAAATCCTGTGAAAAGTCAGACTAATTGGGATCAATAAAAACCATAAATAGCCTCACCTTGCTTGCTTCAGGTCAGATTTTGGCCTAAATAAGCTATGGAAGAAAAGTTAGCATTCAAGAGCTTTTGGGGTTTTAGAATTGGAAAAAAAAAAATTTATGGGGTGGTGGACTTTTATCTGAAAAATCCCTCTTGCAGATGAGGCCCTGGGGATCTTGCTGGCGTTATGCAGGGATTCCTCCCTTTGCAAAGGGACGGTCGGGGCCTTCGTGGCGCCTGCCTGTGTGATTGGGAATTGGATCCCGATGGGGGAGGAACTCAGAGGAGGTGCTGGGGCCACTGCGGGTCAGGGATTGCTCTGAAACGGAGAGAAAGGCCATCCAAAGTCATGGCGGACATCTACATGTCTGTTTTCATATGCTTCCTAATGTGGGAATTGCTGAACTGTGGGACTGGCCCAAAGCTGTTTGCAACCCCACTGGACTCCCCGAGGGGGCTTTTCCTGCCTGTCGGAGACTCAGAATGTGCCCAGGGCTGCAGCAGTGACCTGTCTGGCCTTTTCCCAGTTGCTGGACAGGCCCCCTCGCTCCCCCAGCCCACTCACCTCACCTGCTGGGCTCTCTGATGATCGTCCTACCAGGGGAATGGGCCTCGGGGTCCCTGGGGATTGGGCAGCTCTCGGCATCCACGGAGAAACAAATCCCCTGCCCACCCCACCCCCGTCACCTGATCCTGCCCCCCTTCCCTCCTGACCCCAGCCAGGCCTCTGCGGCTGCTTTCGTGTTTGGAATCTTGTGCGTGTTCAAGGCGTGGGACCAGCTTTGGTTTTATCCAGAAAGCAAGCAGCTTTTGGCGTCTGCATACGGCAGCTCTGGGCCCAGAAGACAGCAGGTGGCTGCTGGCTGTGCCCTGGGAAGCTGCGTCAGAGAGGGGAGCCCCCCTGCAGCCAGGTCAGAGGAGCTCTGGCTGAGGGACGGTAGGGGCCCAGCCACCCCCCGAGGCCCTTTGCCCCCACACGTGGAGGGACGACGGGCCTTGGGCGCATCCCCCACCGCTGGGAGTGGAGGATCTTGCTTTCCTGGCTGGGGCTGGGGCGGCTGCTGAGCGGGAGAGGAGAGAGAGCAGGTTATGTGGCATGTTTAGTGGCGATCCAGGCACGGGGGGTTTCTTGAGTGAACCCCGTTATGTGATGGCTAATACAGGGGTTTGTGGGCTCCGAAGGATGGTTCCCCTAGGCACCCACCTCTGCCCCTGAGGCTCCCCTCAGCCGCCAGCTGCTTCCACACTTGCGGGGACGTCGGCCTCCGGAAGAAGCCCTTTCCGCGTAGCTGATGTGTGCGAGGAATGGGGGCACCCCCGTCCTCTGAACCCCCAGTCTGTGAGGATTGCCACGCAGGGGAGCAGCTCAAGACAGCCACTGTCTACATGAGACTGTGGCCTTAGTGTCACCGGCTCAGATGAGGGACAGGGGAGGTGAGGAAGGACCTTCGCTCTGCTGCCCCAGGACCACGCATCAGCCCCGACAAGGACAGCCTCCAGATGTTGGGCCCTTGCCAGGCTCGGCGTGGCGCATTGGACCCCCGATGACCCTTACCAACAATCCTGGCGGGGGGACGTCAGTATGCGGAGTTTCCAGATGTCAGGACTCAGGCGCCGGGAAAGCAAGGCCCTGGACACGCGCTCACAGCGGCCTAGTGGACTCATGGCCTGCATCGCAGCCTTGCTGCAGAAGGGAAGGGGTCTCAGGGGCTGCAAGGATCCTCTGGACGGCCTTGCCCATGCGGAAGTAGCAGGTGACAGGAAAACCCCCTCGGCGAGGACTGAAAGGCTCCACCACGCGCCGTCCAGGGCGGCCCTCCACCCCACGCCCCGAGCAGCGGCCGGAACTGCTCCAGGCCCTCTGACCCCCCGCGTCCCAGAGGCACGGCTGGGACTTCAGCCTCACGCAGACACCACGAGGGCTGAGGAGCAGTGGGGAGCACGCGAGCTCTAGGAGGTCGAGGCCGCCACTCGGTCAGAATTTCCCCGGGAAGTACAGGGACCCAGACCTCAGCAAGGAAAACGGAACACTGAGCCCCGAGGCCAGCGCAAGGTGGGGTGACCCCCAGGCCCAAGAGAACGCCTTTCGAAGGCCTGAGGCTCTCGAGGAGGAAGCCACAGGTCCACTGCGGGGGTCCTTCTGTGCCAGCCCAGCTCTTTAAACCCCCCCCCCCAATCTACAATGTTTTCTTTAGTGAACCCCATGCCTGCGCTGCAGGGGTCGCTCGGGTGTGGGCCTGAGCCAGCGTGGGGCCCCATCCTGCTCCTGGGGCCTGAGGCACTCATGACCCTGGATGTGTTTTTCCCGTTGGTGATGGTGGCCGCCGCGGCATGCTGGCGACAGCTTAGGGATGGATGTAACTGTAAGCCCCCGGCCGGTGGCTCAGGCCCCCCCCCTTGCCGGTGTATTTGGAGGGCTTTCAGCAGAGGGATTGGAGGCGGATGAGCACGCTTAGAGCACCCCAGCTGTACTGACCCTCCCTGGAGACCGTGACCTCGCGGGGGACAGGGGGAGCCATGTGAGCTGCTCCCCACGAACCTGCCCAAGGCTGAATGGAGCCAGGGTTCCTTCTTCTCAGCAGGGCCCCGTGTGCTGGCGTCAGGCAGTTCTCACAAGCAGGGCTCCCCGTTCCACATTGCTGCACCCCGCAAGCACTCAGCGGGCGCTGATGTGGCCCGAGGGGGGCTCCCGGGAGCAGCGCCCTGGCCGCCGCACCTGCCCTTCCCGCATGCACAGGTGAGCGGAGGCAGGAGGGGCGCTGCTCCCTGCGGAGGAGGCTGCTGCACGTGGCCCGGAGGCCAGGAGGCCAGGCTGTGGGAAGGGAGGCTGGGGGCCGCCTGAGTGGGTGGGCGCTGGTCGGGGTCCCGCGTTTTTCAGTTGTTGGGTGCTGAGAGCTTCAGAACGTCCGTGGGATCACGGAGGCGTGCGAGGCATGCTGGACTCGCGAATCTGCCCTAATCCCCGTGCCGATGTGTGGAGAGCCCCACGCCCCAAACACTGGGGCGGGTTCCAGCCTCAGTGCTGTTTGTGTCTCCTTCTGGCGCGTGCCTCAGTTGGACCATCCATTGGGCGGAGCAAGGAGGGGCTGGGCAGCCAATGCCGGTCCCATTTCTGTCAGGCCAGAGGCCTGGGAGGACGGGCCCAGGGCCCCGCAGGGGCAGAGGATGCGGGCCTCACGGATTTGGAATTAGGGATTCTTCCTGGTGACACAGACATGGGCGCTCGTTCCTCTCGCCCCTCCCGATCCTGTCACACGGGAGGCCGATGACAGGGCCGTCCTTGAAGGTGTCCTGAGTTTCCAGGACAAGTTAGTTGTCTCTGAATTTAGCCCCCAGTCCCTGTCCCTTCCTGCCTGGATTTGCCAACATGCCAGCCACCCCCAGGCCAGGCCACTGGCACCCTAGGCGGGCAGAAGCACAGACACGTGCACTCTCTTACACATCCGTGTGCACACATCCCCGTGCACGCACGCACACACACATGCATGCTCACATCCGCTCCGGCTGCTGGGTGAGGGCAGGACTCAGGACTGGGACCTCAACATCCACGGAGGGGTCTCTCACACTGCCTGGGAGCCATCCCTCCAGGCATGGGCCCTGGCGGGTGACATTTGCCCTTGTCACCCCACCCAGGGCCCAGATGCACACAGTTCCCTTGATCCAAAGGCCCCCTGGCCTGGAGCCCTTCCTCCCAGGGTCCATGGCTCCATACCCCGGCCTCCAAACCCGCCTGGCCTTCTGTGGGAGGGACGACATGGGTCTGCCCAGAGAGGAGGGGACCGTGATCCCTTTCTAGGCTCTTCTGGGGCTGCAGACAGTCCTCCCCACCCCCCACCCCCAGGATGAGAAGCAGTGAGGAGAGAAGGGGGCAGAGGTCATGCCCACCCTGCTTTCTGGGTGAGCGTCTGGCCGGGTGTCCCAACCAGGGAGAGGGTGGCGGTGGCCACAAGTGGCCGGGCGCCCCGCGGGAACACTTGGCTGGCCCTCTGCACGGGCTAAGGTACACATGCTGTCGTAAATGGTGCCAAAGTTTTGAAAACGCAGTACACGAGAACAACACCGGCTCTGTGCATATCAGCTGGACTCATATGTGGCTGCGTGTTGTGCTGTGATTTGTACTTTTTGATATGTGATCGACTTCGTTTGGGTCTCTCTCCCTCCTATTAAAGGAATAGCTGTTCATTTCTGCTGTTCTCTGCCAAAACCCTCTCCCCGACTTCCCAGGGCTTCCTCGTTTTACTTCTGCCCAGACCCGCGGGGGCCGCTCCCCACCCGAGCCACTTCCCCTGGGATCCTAGCTGGCCGAGGGGCTCTCCAGCCCATCCCAGTGACTGGAGCCTTCCTCGGTTCCACGAGAGGAAGAAACTCTCCGGCTGGGGACCTAGGGAAGCTTTCAGACTTGCCACCTGGGGCCCAGACCTGCCTGTGGCTTAGCCTTTCCGGTGCCCTCAGGACGGAACCCCCTGGCAGGCCTGCCCACCCCCACCGCTGCCCAGGTCCCCACGGCCCCTCGAGGCGCTGGGCAGGGTCCCGACCTCCCCAGCACCCTCCCCAGCACCCCGCCAGCTTCGGAAGTCCCAGCTCAAGCACTGTTGCCGTCCTCGTAATGAGAAGCAGCACGCATGACCGTCGAAACCCGTGTACAAACCTCCGTGTACATATTTATATATTCCGATTATAAATATACAAAGTGTAGCATCTCTTTGGCATTCCAATTTTGTGTTTTTTTAAATCCTGAAAAAACGGCTTTAGAAACTTTTTCTTCCTTTCCCTCTTTTCTATGTAATAAACATTCATGTGACCTTTCTGGCAGCTTCTCAAAGCCCTTGTGTCTCTCGTGTTTCCAGCTGGTCGGACCCCTACTCGCGCCTTCTCTCCGTGACCTTTGCTCGTGCGGTGGCCTCAGCACGAAGGCTGCCCTTCCCCAGATCAGGTCTGGCCCCCCTTCAGACCTTCGCTTGCAGCCCCCCTTCTCCTGGGGACCCCCATGTTCGGTGATCGGATCCCTCTGCAAGCAGGAGTCTGCCCACCGAGTCAGGCTTCGGGTCCTCGCTGGGCTTGACCAGGAACGCGGCGCAGAGGAGACTCAGCTCCCGCTCGACCGCGGCCCGGCTGATGAGGGAAACGTGTGAAAGCGCTAGGACGCGGCTAGGCGGTCTCGTAACGAGCAGATCAGCCACGGTTGAGCTGACGGGAGCCGGGAGGGAAGTGTGGGGCTCGGTCCACAGCCCATCTGGCATTTGCTAACAGGGTGAGGACCCGCAGAGCTTCTGGAATCTGTGGACGAAGGCAGTGGATACATGAGATGAACACGTGGGAGTTCAGAGAGCCCCTGACAGGCAGAGGTGATCCAACCAGATGAAATCTGAGCTGAATCGAACACCTGGGCAGTCAGGGCCCCAAGCTCTCGCCCATGAGTCAGGTGCTGTGTTCTAGAAGCCTCTGTCTGCGGAGCTGCGGTCAGCACTTGATGATCCGAGGCACAGCCCGGGAGCCATTCTTGATCCAAAGACTTACTGTGCTCACATCACGCCAGAGGGTGCTTTCCGCAGGCTGTGTGGCCTCAGAGGGGCCCCTTCCGGGGGTCGAGGAGGAAGTCGGGCTGCATGAAGGCATCTACTCCTCAGAACCCCCGCACCCCAGACCCCAGGCTCTGGGACAGGCTCGTGCCTGCCTGTCTCCTGTGGGGGAGGCGCTGGGAGGGCCGCGGTTGGGTCTGTGGGCTGGCCATGGCCTTCGGAGATGACCGGCTGGCCGGGTAGCTGAGGCCTTCTCACACAGTGACATGAGCCAGGAATTACTGAGGAGGAGAGGGGAACCCCACAGAAAAAGGAGAGACAGAGCGAGGGCTGATCGTGTGAATGGGGTCCACGGTCACGGCTCAGGGGCAGCAGGATAACCTGGGCCCAGGGGACCTCGAGACAGGGCCTGTGACGGGCCTGCAGGCCTGGACGGCCCCTGGGGGAGGGCCTCCTCCTCCCACCCCCCGGGGTTCAGGCCCCCAGAAGGGCTTTGGCTCTGCGGGGAGTTAGCGGACGAGGAGGGGCCTGTGCTCCGAGCGGAAGCCTGCGTCTGCCTTTCCAGCCAGAGCCGAGGGTATTTTCACGTCCACCCAAAATAGCTATGTTTAAAAAAAAACACACACACACACACACAAAAAACCCCAAAACCAACAAGTCTAGAAAGCAAAGAAACTTTTAAAACTGGGAATGTCTTTGGTGGAGGAAATAAGCACTTCGAGAACACTTAGAACCACATCTCCTGAGGGGCCAGGCCGGGAGGGGAGCCCAGAGATCAGGACTCGTCTCTGCCGTTGGCTTCTGAGGAACCTCGAAACACGCTCAGGATCTTTTGGAGAAGCTGAGGTGGGGATGAATGGATTTTATCACCGAGAAACCGGTGGTGTTGCTTTGAGCATCGGGGGTCCCCTGAGTCCGCGCCTGCTCTCACTTCCCCCATTCAAATCCTCCCTGGCTCCCCAGGCCCGGCTCAAGGACGGCCTCCACTGGGGTGAGACAGACTGATCTTGCTTGCTCTGCCTTCCACCCCTCTGTTCCAGGGGCCCGCTGTTCCCCTTGCAAAACCCATGCTATGCTAGGGGGAGGCTGCCAGGCCCTCGACTCACCCCATCCCAGCCCAGCCAACAGCTCGTCCCTCTCCCTGAGCTAACCTGCCAAGATTGAGGTCTTTCCTGAGATCTTTGGGATATTTCCTTTTTGGTCCCGAGGCTGTGGTTTATAAATAAGCCTGCGGCCACCTCTGGCCCAGGTTCCTGCCGCGTGGAGACAGAAGGCAGACCAGACACCAGCACGCAAGGAGAAGGTCTCAGCCCCGCCTCCCCGAGGCCAGTCCTAGCCTCACCCCTCCCAAGAGGAGCCATCTGTGCTCCTTCCTTCCTGGCTGCAAACTGGTTCGAAGTAAGCTTCTCTCGCTAATAACAACAAAAAGCCGTAAAGCAATTTTTGCTCCAGACAGTCTGCTCTGACTCTCTGTCTTCACTAACAGACTCGGTCTTTGCACACGACAAACACACCCGCACAGGCACGCACCAGGCCTGGGCACACACGCACTTGCTCTCCATAGGTGACCAGCGATGGATCTGGCACTTAGACATTGTAAGCTTTCATCTCTAGCCCCAGCCTGCCACCTTCCCACTCCACCCGCCCCCTGTCATGGGGCACAGTATTTAAAGATAAAATTGTGGGGGTGCCCCAGTCAGTGTAGCACACGGCTCTTGATCTCAGGGTTGTGAGTTCAAGCCCCACATTGGGTGTAAAGATGATTTAAAAATAAGCAAAACTTTAAAAAATTTTTAAAAAATCGTATACATGCACAACAATGCCAATTAAAACTTTTTTCCCCATACAGAAAGTTCCAGAAAAGGTTAACATACATGTACAAATCCTTTCTTTTCCCATCAACCTGATGGCTAGTGTGGATGCCCCAGGCGGGTGCAGGGCCAGGCAGGACACCTCGAGCACGCTGGGAGTTGCTATCTGGTTAGAACATGAGAAAGCAGGGATGGAAGTCCTAGGACCGAGACCAAGCATCTCTTCTCTGAGCCCATGTGAAAACCCAGCCCAGAGGTTGGCTTTGCAAACCTTGGGGATTTTCCACCATCCTGGACCCTCGGGAGTGTCCTGTAGCCCAGCCCTGCTGGGTTCCCCACCAAGCAAGGGCGATGGCCCAAGTCTCTCCGCAGAGGGAACCAGGGTTCTCACACATGGAACGCTCCCCCAGATGGTGCCAGGTCCTAGAATAGCTTTATTTCCCCCGTGCCACCTGGCCCCGCTCCAGGCACACTTCATTGCACAGGAAAGGTGGAATTAGGAGCGGTCAATTGCTAACGAACACACCTGCCCCCGTCTACCTAAAATGGAAACTATTTTCTGCGGGGAGTCCTCTCTGTACCTACTATAGAAACAAGATTTGTTTCTACTGGCTTCCTGCCCAGCCGAAGTGTTGGTTACTTAGCCATGCAAATAAGCATGAGCCAACAGGCCTATGGGCTCAAAGAATTTTAGCTCTCAGAGAAGCCAGCCAGCCAGAAAGAGAGCAAACATTTGGAAGAAGATGAACAGCCAAGCCTCAGGAAGGGCTGGTGGAACGTTGGAGGCTTGACAGGGTTTCCAAAGTGTCTTGCAATTTCAGGGAAAGCATTTCATGTACTAGCTTTGCTCTCGCTTCCTTGTGAGACCCAAGAGGCGTTGTTCAATGTGGCCCCGTGGGGCCCCAGGTCATTTGGGGGCAGGGCTGGCAGCTGTCCCCGAGCCGCACCTTACGGGGACGGAGAGTGCTGTGGGCCAGGCCTCACGGCTGCCTTGGCCTCGACGTCACCAGCCTGCAAAGATGTCCCAGGGCCTGGAGCCATGGCAATTGGGGTGGCCTGCGCTGTGGAGGGGGTCAGCCCCGAGAGTGCGGTCCGAGTCTGTCTCAGATTCTCCCTCCAGCCGACAGGAGTCTGGTGTGACGCCGGTGGAGAAGGGGACACCCTCCGGCCCAAGACTCGCCTCCCCAGATTGCTTTCAGATTCACTTCCTGCCAATTATGCGGCCTCTCTCTCCTCTAGACCCAGGCGGCCCGCCTGGGTTTTGCAGAATTCCATGAGGTGAGCTAGAGCTGGTAAATGTCTCTTTTCTACCACGGTAGCCATATATATTCATTAAAACATTTTGGAAGATAGAAAAAAGTAGTTGAAATAAAAGCGTATTTGTTGACCGAAAATTACTTCCTAGGGGTGCTGGGTGGCTCAGTCGGTTAGGCATCTGCCTTTGGCTCAGGTCATGATCCCGGGGTCCTGGGATCGAGCCGCATCAGGCTTCTTACTCAGTGGGGAGTCTGCTTCTCCCTCCCCCCAGCTTGTGCTCTTTCTCTCTCTCTCTCATAAATAGAATCTTTAAAAAAATGAAAATTACTTTCTAAATGGACAGCAGCTCTTCTGAAGAACCATGAAGTCTCAGGGGCATGGCACCCAACCTTGCTACCATTTCCACCGTCTCCCAGGTCACAAATTTCCATGTAACTTCCCCAAGACCGGGACTCACCACCTTATTCCTCCGCGGGATGCGAAGAACCCTCAGAGACATGTTGGCTGAGCCATCCCTTCCTTTCCTGCAACTTCTACCTGTCAGTCCCCGCGGATCTCTCCAGAACCCAGGACAGAGGGTAAGACGGGGATGTGGGAAGAGCTCTCCGGCCTCCGCAGGCCAACAGGCCTGTCTGCCGTCCACCCCTTTCCCTTCTGCACAGAAAACACCTGTGGCCACCACTCAGGTGACCTGGCTTCCAGACGTGCTCTGCTCAAGGAATCCCAGCGCACACGTTTTGGTTGTCGAGGAGAGAGAGAGAGAGTGTGTGTGTGTGTGTAGGGGTGCAGCGCGGAGGGCCAGCGCCCCGCCCCACATACTCGTGGTGAAGAAGGGGCCCTCGAGCTGAGCTGGCTGAGCAGGAGTGTGGGAGGAAACGGGGAGAACGCTCGAGTGGCCCGGATCCCACTCCCTCCTTACACACGCACGGAGTCCTGGTTCTGGAAGTGTGCCCGTGGAGGATGGTTTGAATACACCGAGAACATGAACAAAGGGAAAAAGGAAACGGCCCGCTGGACTCCGCAGTCGCCTTCTATCACTGAATGGGATGCTGGGAGCACTGTCCCCACTCAGGCTCCCGGGGACTCGCTCTGGGACACCAGGCTGCGTGTCTGGCTGTCCCCGACTCCCCCATGGGGGTGTCCCCTCTAACCGGCTGGCAGGTGGGAACTAAGCACCTCCTGCCACCCCCTCCAGCCCCCAGCCCGCAGCTGCTCAGCCCAGGTGTCCCCAGGTGTCCCCCTGCCCCCACAAAGCCACAGCCACCGCAGAGGGATGCCCACAAACCCCTTTCACACCTCTGCAGCCCACGACCTGACCTCAGTGTTCCCCTGGCCGAGCCTCCTCACTTGGTCTCACCCTCCCCCAAGCCACCGGCCACCAGTGGGATCCCCCCACATGCCACCTCCTCGTGCCCTGGACCGAGGGCCTCTGAGGACAGCTGCATGCCCCACCCTGGTGCCCTGGCCTGTTGGGGGGGACCCTGCCCACCCTGCCAGCCCCACTCCCCCCAGGGCCGCACACGGAGCCACTTCCGGCCCCCTGCAGCAACTGCAGACCCCCATCCTCCCAGTGCTTCAGTGGTTTCACATGTGATTCCCTCCACCCCCCAGCCCTTCTGGATAATTCTGGATACACTGACCTCGGGGGGCACCTCCTCTGCAAAGCCTCTCAGACATGGCTTTGTCCCTCTCCGGGGTCAGGCGCCCTGCCCTGTGCCCCCACGAACCCCCAACCGACCCTCTTCCCAACGCACTGCACAAGCCCGCTCACCTGTCCGCCTCCACACTGTGCCTTCCACCTGGGCTCCGATCCTGGCTCTGGTCCCACCAGCAGTGTGGCCCCGCTCACATTTCCCAAATGACAGCACGAAGGTAAGGGCACCGAGGGTACACACTCTGCTGGTCGCGGCGCGGGGGAGGAGGTGTGGTACGTGCACTGCGAGACAGCCAACCGCTAGGGTTGACCTCGTTCCCACGGCCACTGTGTCTTGGCAGGACACAGACGCAGCCAGGCTGGGGGAAGCCAGGAAAGCAAGGGAACTTTGCCTGCCTGGCCCGGGTCATTTCTGGGGGCCTGGACAGAAGCCTCCCAGCAACCCCTAAGCGAACTAGCTCCCGCCCCTCTTCCTTTCCTTCCGGAAGGCTGTCCTGCTCACGGCCGTCCACAAGAGGGCACTGTCCACTGCGGCCTCTACGGGCGGCGGTCCGGACTCGGCTCCCGCACGTGCGCTCCGAAAGCATGACTAAAATTGGGCACTTGTTTTCCATTGAAGTAAAACAGGGCTGCTGCCGACAGCAGATTGTCCCAGTGAGACGCTGTTTGCCCATGATTTGCAGAAACTATTTTTAAAATAACCCAAATACATGTCGCCACATTGAAAACCGCAGAGCTTAGCGATGCACTCCCCCCACCCCCACACCCCTAACCGCTTTACTCATTCACAAGTTTGGAAGGTACCGGATGGAAGGAGCTGGAAACAGTCTGTGATGTGAGTGAGCAACAGGGGTGGGGGCTGCCTTGTGTGTCCCCCCAAGTTCACATGCGGAAGCCAAGCCCCCTGGGGGGAGCAGAGCTGGCAAAGCCAGACTGCTGGGGGCCCCTCCGTGCATCAGCCAGCAGAGCTCGCTGTCGGCCACTCCAGGTCACCGGGAAGCCCGGGAGGGGCTCTCCCCGAAACCAACCTGCCAGACCTTGATCTCTGACGTCCAGCCTCCGGAACTGTGAGAAAATACATTTCTGCTGGGGGAAGTGCTTCTTGTTCTCATATTTTTATTGTTAGTGTTATATCAGACTAGTTTTTTTGTTGTTGTTTAAAAAAAAACCCCAAACTGCAAGCCCTCACACCCAGGTGAGGTGTGAAATCCCTCTTCTCACTGAATTTTCTGCCCCCGCCTCCCTGCTCAGGCCTGTCTGTGCTCGGTGCACAAAGGCCAGGGGCAGGCCACAGCTGTCGCAGCAGAGAGAAATGACATCGCACGTGTCTTGGTGTTTGCAAGAACAGGAAGCATTTTCTCTTTCTGTGGAAGGGCATGTGAGCCGGCCCGTGAACTGGCAGTCTAGGGGGTGCGTCGGGGGCAATAATGACTCTGCCTGTCTGTGTGTCAAGGGTCTCCGGGGGGGAGGAAGGCTCTGGGGCCTAGTGCTTGCTTGTAGGGTCCCCTGGAGCCTAGGACAAACAGCACCTCCCAGAGAGCTCCTGAGCCAGGCCGCCCCCACCTCCAGCCCCCAGTTGAACTCCCCCTGGGTTGGCGGGATTCCTGGTCCTGCCTGTTGGTCTTGGGGGCCGGAGCCAACGCCTGGGCTCTGCAGCTCAGCCCTCATCCCCCTGGAGAGGGCCATGCTCAGGGCCCTCGTCAGGTTTATAGTCACCAAAACCAGGACTCATGGCTTGACCACAGGCCATCCCCCAAATCCTGTGATGCAGCCGTGTGCCTCGACCAACCCTGCCACTTGGTTGGTAGACTCAGTTCTCAAGCTCATGGAAAGAGCTTGAGTCCGTTGCTTACCAGCTGTGTGATCTTAAATAAGTTACTCACTCTCTCTGTGCCTCTGCTTTCTCATGTACAAAATGGGGTTAGCGAAGCTCCTCTCTCAGAGGTTTTCTAAAGATGGTACCAACAGTCGTGAGTCACCTAGCATGGTGCCAGCCAGGGAGTCATTCTTCCCGTGGCCGCGGTCGACGTGAGGTAGGGATTGGAGGACTTTTCCGTAAAGGGACAGGTAGTGAGTATTTCAGGCCTTGAGGCCATGGGATGTCTGGGGCACCTACTCAGCGCTGGTGCTGTGGTGCGAAAGCAGCTGTAGACAATACATAGATAAATGGGCACGGTTGTTTCCAATAAAGACTTATTTACAAAAATAGGTGGGCCGTAATTTTAAGGTGATGCCTTTCAGAAGGCTGGATGGTTAAGGGAGGGGGAAAGGGGGGACAGCAGCCAGGCCGGCCTCGGATGACAGAGATGCCCTTGCAGTGAGGGGGTTGGGGCGTTCCCCTACCAGGAAGGGCTATGACAGACCCAGGATTCTTAAGCCAGGCCCATCCACCACCTGGGGATTTATCCAGGGGCTTTGGTGGGGGTAGGGGGGTGTCCAGGAGTCCCTGAATTCGTATATAAAATTGTGTATGTGCTTATGGGCATTTCTCTGGGAAAAGGTTTCATCGCTTCCTTAAATTATCTAAGGCATCTGTGATCCCCAAAAGATGAGAAACCACTGTGTTAGCTAAGAGACTCCCCAGACTTCAGTGAAGACGCTCAGTGACCTTGGGGCCCTAGCCGATGGGGGAAGAAGAGGCACCAGGGTTGGCCAGGCCTGCCACTGCTCAGACGCAGGCTTGGGTTTCCTAGTGCCCCCCCCCCCCCGCCCCGGGCCAAGGCAGGCGTCCCACCATCCGCTGGTTCTCAAGCTGGTTCTAGGAGACTTTCCTGTGGGTCCCTGGTCTGGAGACAGCCTGAGCACTCCCCCGCCAACCTTCTGCAGACCCGCAGGGAGATTCCTTATTTCCCCAGACTTGGCAGGTTGATGGGACCCCAGCTTCCTGCCCAACTGGGTAAGGGGGTGAGACCCTCCATCAGGGAAATGCAAGGGACAGAATGGAGGACTGTGCAGAGGGTGGGGCCAGGGTGAGCACTGCCCTCTGGTGTTTCCTGGAAAAGTCTGGTCAACCTGGTTGCACGCCAGACCAGAGCAGCCCAGCAGCGGCCCGTTTTGTCGCCATGGTCAGGGCCCAGGCTGCTGCTGTCACCGTCACCACGCTGACCCACACGGGCACCCGAAGAAGGCTGGCAGTGCCTCCCGCCCAAGATGATGCCCTGTGGACAGGGTGGCCAGTGGGAGGCAGAGCTGGTGCCGGCACGTGCTCTCCTAGCCCGGGCTCTCCTAGGACCGACCCAAGACAGGCTTCTGGGCATCTCTGAAGACATCCCCTGAGAGGGGAGAGCAGCTCACTCTTGCTGACCCTGCCCCCCCCTTGTCCCAGCCTCGCTCCACATCCACCGCCCCCCCAGCCCGTGCTGGGCCCCCGGGATCATTCTCTCCCATAAATGCCAGCTTTTACCTGGTTTCTAGGGAACCCAGGCCAAGCTGGTTGGTGCCAGAAGTGACCTGGAAAAGCAACAGGGTGACTGACCACCCGAAATGTCACCACAGCTCTCTGCTCATGGAGTCCACGAAGTAAGTGTTTTGGCCCCCAGTGGGCCCACAGAGCTGGCTGCGGTTGGTGCCCTGGTTGCCAGGAGCATCGCTGGGATGGGTTACCCCCAGCTGACGGGGCGCTCGCCTTCGATCCTCATCCAAGGAGAACAGACTCCTACTTTCCAGGGATCCCCAGCTAGGCCAGACCCCCGTGAGAACTGCCACCGCAGAGGGCGAGGAGCCCTGCTCCGCCCCTCTGGAGTGCCCCGGCCCCACCCCGGCTGCGGCAGGACCCCAAGGCAGGACCCGTAGGCAGCAGACCCTGAGCTCTCCCTGGTTCACGTGCTGATTCCCTCTTCAGGGCAGGGCCAGCGGGCAGCCCTGGCCGTGGGAGTTTGTCCGAAGCAGGTAGAAAGACCCAAGACCCCATTAAGGACAACTCTTACCCCTCAGCGGACACCCATGTGCCCTAGTGGTGCCCAGGCTCCCCAAACCTAAGCCTCTCCGCCATGGCCTGGGGTCCTTTCTCCAGGGCCGGACCTCCGGGGGATGTGTGGGGTCCGCTCCAGGTTGGCAGGAGGAGGGGTGCAACTGATGACCTGGGCCCACTGATGACCACACCGGAGGAACCCCGGCTGCAAAGTCTTGGCTCAGGAGGAGATGTGGGCCCAGGACACCGGTGGGCGGGATTTCATGATAGAGGGGTGGGGGTGGGGGGCGATCACTAAGCCCTGGGGGGCCACAGAAGAGAGAGTTGTGAGTAGAAGGGGGACTTGGGCTCGGGCCTCCCAGCAAGTGTTTGCTGGGTGCTCTGCTGGTCACGGGCAATGACCTAGAGGAGGGACAGCCTCAGGGGGCACAGGACCCAAGGGCCAGGGAGCCTGTGCCAACTGTCGAAGAAAGGGCATCCACGCACCCAACTGCCATCGTCACCGACAGTGCTTGGGGCCCCCATCAGCAGACTTGGCTGAGCACCTGTCCTGGGCCTGGAGCTGTGAGATGCTGAAGAAACACCAACCAGTTCACGGGGGCAAGTCCTGCCTTCGGGGTGCCATCCCACTGGTGCGGACAGAGTCCCGCGGGTGGCTGCGAACACTGAGAAGGTGTGGGTGGGACCGTCCCTGTGGGAGATGGTGGCTGCAGCGTCTGGCTTTTGCCCAAGGTCCTCACCCCCTCCAAGGGACCAACATTGGAGCCAAGACTGTACTTTCTGTTCAGTTTCCCCAGGAAGCAACCTCGAGGGAAGGCTTATTTCCTACTGCTTCATGAGAGTGCATGGCCCCGCCATCAGAAGTGTCAGACAAGGCCAGGGAGCGCCAAGCCCCGTGCTGAGAGCCTGGGACCCGGGGCAAAGACAGGACAGGTTCTCTGCCCACAGATGCTCCCTGGGGAGGAAGAAGACAGAACTGGGTCTGCAACCAGGTAAAGTCTGGATCCCAATTTCTGCTCCGCATTTATTGCCCAGGTGCCATTACTGGCCTCAGTTTCCCCCTCTGTAAAGCGCAGACCCAGAGCCCTATTCGTGGAGGCGATCGGGGTTCAAAGGGGGCCATAGAGGCGAGCAGCCAGCCCCTCACTTTGCACAGAGCTAGGCTCCACATGCCATGGCCTCCCTCCTAGTGCCCCCCCCAACCCGCAGGGTGGGGGACAAGCACTTTTTCGTGGCCATTCTGCGCCCTAACACCTACGTAAAGGTTTTGGGGACAAGGTTGAAAAGACTGGATTTGAAGACTGTTTAAAATCTTTGGCAGATAGAAATGTTACCAATCTGAGCCCCCATTCCCGGGGATGCTCGGTGCCCCAGCGTGATCCTCGTTTCCAAAAAGTGCCCCCCCCCCCCCGCAAGGCGCTTCTCCAGGGCTTGGGGTGGCAAGGACCGCACGGCAGCCGGCACTGTGGTCTCTCGGGCCTTTATTCGGGAAGGTACAGAGCGACGCGGTCTGTTTGACAGGCACTGTGCGGGGGGTGGTTTGTAACAGTTGTTTTCTCCAAGGTGTGGGGGAGAAAGGGGTGCAGAGGGAAGGAGAACCCTCTGGGGAGTCGTCTCCTCCAGAAGAAAGGCACTGGCGGGGGCGGGGTGTGAACCCCTGGCCTCTTCCCAAGCCCGCAGCCCGGGTTATATACACACGGGGGGTGGGGGGGACTGGATGTGGGCAAACTCAAGCTAGATACAGCGAACAGGGGAAAGAGTCCATCTGGGGGGGGGGGCAGTGCTGTGTCCGGGCTCTTTCCACCGTGTGGGAAAAGAAGTTCAGAAAGAAGGCACAGCTTTAAAGGACAAACAGAATCCAGCCTCCCAGTCTTAGTGTTTTGTGCAATTAAAAAACCGGAAAAAATAAATATAACTTAAAAACTTCTTACACGACACTAAAGGCAAGAGAAACCTTCCTTGATTACGCTAAGCATGCAGCTCACGGAGAACCCCCCCCCCCGGGGCCCGGCGAGGACCACGCAGGCGCACGCGGCTTGGCCCGCCCTGCTGGCACCTGCACGGCCAGGACCCAAGGCGTCCCTGCGGGGACCGGGGCTGGGCGGGAAAGGGTTCTGGGAAATTCCACTCAGGATCCATCTACCCCTCTAGGACAAGGAGGAGGCAGGGAACGGGGGGCGAGCAGCTGGAGAGAAGAGGTGCAGGAGAGGAGAGCTAGCGAGCAAATGCAGAACCCCAACCCTTAAGGAAGAGCGTAACCCTACAAAGATGCGGCTTCATACCATTTTCACAGATAGAACGTGACCCAAAGCGACGTATCGCCAATAAGAGGCAGCATGGACCTCCTCTGATGAATACATCACTTGCATTGCCGCCCACTGTTTGCAAACAATCGGTGCTTGTTTAAAGTGCTTGGAAAATTTGTTCTCGTGAGTAGATCAAGCTGGTCCCCTGCACTTTTTGTTCAGAGCATTCATTTGCTTTAGCGAACTTTCTTCATAGATAGAGGGAGGGCGACTTCTGGCCAGGCCACGGAGCTGGAATCTTGAATCTCGATGCCCGAATTAACGATGTCCCTTCCCCGGCAGACTGCTGGGGTGCAGACCCCCAGCCCCCTTCTCAGCCACGAGTGACTCCAGCTCTGGAGGGAGACCCAAAGCTGGCTTTGGTGCTCCTGCCTTATGAGGGTCACATGCTGTCATGAGGCCTCTCGCGCTCAGCTGGGCGGGGGTGTGACCTTTAACAAGCCCCATGCGGGAGCTCACCACTGTTTTGTACAAGAGCCAGGAAGATTTCCTTTTTAAAAAAAATCTGTACTTAAACATTCTCATGTGTCCCACCCTCCACCCCCACCAACTGTCACTCACCCAGCACGAAAGGGGAAATGCTGGCGTTGTGTGGGGAGGTCGGAGGTCCCCCAGAGACCCTGGGGCGACAGGGGGACAGCCCAGGAAACCTCTGGACTGGTCCCTCCAGGTGCGCACTTCTCCACCATGTCCCTGAAACAGCTCCCAGCAGAGGAACTGACCCTAGCACCTCCCGCCCGGTCAGAGCTCAATTCTGGGCCCCCCTGTACCTCCACGGGCAAAGGAGGGCACCATGGGTCCTGGCGGGGGAGCAACTCCGCATGGCCAGAGAGCCGAGAGTTTTGTTCTTAAAAAGTCAGGCCAATTTTACATTCTTCTCCATGATAGAGATGTAACTTGCTTGAAAATTAAAATACAGCTTAATGGGTTCCCCAGTCATCTTCAAGCAACCAGGAGACCCGAGAGAGATGCCCGGGGCACCTCCTCCCTGCCCCTGGCACCCACCACCTATCCTGGGAGCTGCCCACATCACATTTGGGAAATGTGGGTCTGAGCCCTTCAGGCACTAAGAGTTACTGGGGGGCGGGGTGGAGATGAAGCCAGTAGGCCAAAAACCTGCTTCTTTCCTGCCCAGTACTGCCCTGAAGCCTGCCCCGAACCTTCAGGGGCCCTGACCTGGCGGTGGGGGTGGGGGTTGGGGGGTGTGAAGGGATGTATGGGGAGTGTGCTACGTAGGTTCTATCCTTCCTCCTCTGGGGCTGGCTGCGCCCTGGCCCGCCCCATCCGGTGCCCCTGACCTTGCCAGTGCAAGGCAGGGAGCTGGAGGCACAAGTGGCTCTGGCGGGTTGGGGGACATCCCTGGAAGCTCAGGTGTGCAGAGTGTCTGCCCTCTGAATTCAGACGGTGAGAATCAGATGGAAGAACACAGCTCCTGCCTGCCCCCTCCTGGGAAGGCCTAGGTCAGAGAGCACAGCCAATGGACTCCAGCATTCTCCCCAGTGCCGGGTCTGGCCCCAAGCTGGAGGGTTTCAATACCAGAAGGGTGGGGTCCCTGCATTAGCAGGCCATCACCCGTCTGTGGGTGCCCCTGGGCTGCTAATGGCCGACATGCAGTTCCCAGTGGCTTGGTGCCCCAACTTCCAGAAGCTTGCAGCCAGGCACCTGCTGAAGCCTGAGTTCTTCCAATGGCCCTCACCGCGGTCCCCAGCGTGGGAGGATGGGACACACACAGGCTGAGCCCGGCAGTGGCACTGACCGCACTGGCCACCAGGGGGCAGCAGGCCCCCACAGGAAGCCCCAGCAGAGTCTGGCTCCTGGGTTAGGGAGGGACCCACACCACCACCACCTGAGCCTGCCTCCAGACCTAAAGCCGACAGAGCTGTCCTACAGGCCGCGGAGCCTGGGTCTGGGCATTCCTCTTCTGCTCGGAGATCCTACGCATAGAGAGAAGTGGAAACCCCAGCTCCAAGCCCTTCATGAGGAAAGACACCAGAAAATCTCTCATCTGCTCTCGGAAATCTCCATCTCGTCTCTACAAAGTGTCTCGTAGTGCAGGTCAGGAGGGTCAGTTCTGGGGCTCGCACCCAGGAAGACGCGAAAGGAAAAGGGAGGAGGAGAAAGGAAGCGGACGGCGAGGAAGGGAGGGTGTGGCGAGGCGGGCGCGGGGGACGCCTCAGGCGAGAGGGGCGCCCTGGCACATTTCCGTCAGGATGTCGATGAGGTTGTTCAGGCCCGAGAGGTAGCCGTCCTCCCGGTTCCCCTCCTGCCAAGGCACGTTGTGCTGCAGGGTCTGGCCCTCGGGCAGGGGCGTGGTTTTCCCAAAGTCGATCATCCACACCTTGGCCTGCTCCTTCTGGTCGTGGATGAAGAGGAGCGAGCTGCCGATGACCTGGGGGGAGAGAGGAGTGAGTGGGGAGCAGAGGACGGCAGCGCCGGAACCCCCACGGCCCGCCCCACCACAGCCTGAGTGCACCCGGAGCTGGAGGCTCCACCCCACCCGGCAGAGCCAGCCCAGGGTGGCCGTGCAGGGGTGAGAGGAGGCTGGCCACCAGGACAGCCACCGCCTTCCGTGTGGCTGGCGGGAGAGGCAGGGTGTCTGGGATGGCAGACCCCCGCCCCCAAGCTCCGGCCTGTGCACTTTCCACTACTAATGACCACAAACGCCAACAGCCCCCCCTCCGCCCCCCACTCCGGGCCAGGTCAGAGCAATTGCATGGAGTAAGGCGCTCTCCCAAATATGAACACATCCCCCAAACCCTCCCCCAGGTCATTGGGTGGGGCTGGAGAAGATAAGGGGGTGAGAGGAGAGGGTGCAGGGCCCTTATAGCTCCCAGGGCCCGGGGCAGGACAGGGAAGAGCTCCTGGAAATGCTGAGCCCAGAGAGGAGCTTCCATTCCCAGAAGGAAAATGCTGAGCCCAGAGAGGAGCTTCCATTCTCAGCTCTTTCTAGACCTGGCACTTCCAAATGAGACTCCAGAAAGAGTAAAGCAAAAACAATCTTCCAGAAAGAACAGTAAAGGTGCAGGAGAGAAGACAGATGTGCAAGACAAAGCCTGGGCTACGGACCAGGGGTGGTGTGGTCCTTCAGCCCAGTGGGGCAGGTCCTGGGGCTCCGAGGCCCACGGCCCCTGCCCTCTGGGGCACGCAGGCAGGCTGGAGGGAAGGGAGGCCCTGGCATGCTGCACAAGGAGCTTTTTTTTTTTTTTTTAAAGATTTTATTTATTTATCTGACAGAGACAGCCAGCGAGAGAGGGAACACAAGCAGGGGGAGTGGGAGAGGAAGAAGCAGGCCCCTAGCGGAGGAGCCTGATGTGGGGCTCGATCCCAGAACGCTGGGATCATGCCCTGAGCCGAAGGCAGACGCTTAACAACTGCGCCACCCAGGTGCCCCATGCACAAGGACCTTTTATCAAGCTGGGAATCCAGAGGCCCTGGGCAGGGCGGAAGGCTTACGCACCCTGGGCCTCAGTGTGGAGGAGGGGAGGAAAGGGCGTCCTGCGAATGGCTAGGCTGGGATAGCTGCTCAGGGCCGAGCCCGCCCCGTCTGCCCTCTGAGCACCCCAGTCCCTCCTTACGGGCAGTCCTATCCGGGCGCCTGCCAGAGCCACCACGTGGGACAGGTGCACCCTGACCAAGGGGCCAGTGAGTCAGGGATAAAATCCCAGGGCAGGCCAGGCTGTGTGTCTGGAGGCAGGGCCGTGCACAAAGATGCGTGAGGCCTAGCAGGGCCTCGCCCACCCCCTCTGGGGAAGCTCCCTCTACCGGGGGTCCTGGGACCACCCATTTCCTGTTCCTCCTGCTGCCCCACAGCTCTCTCTGTGGGTCGGGCTCAGGCTGCGGCTCCCTCCACACAGGACCCCGAGAGGGGCTGCTTTCTGGAAGGAGCTGCAAGCCTGCAGGGAGCGTGACATCCCTGCTTCACGCACACCTGGCCACGGCAGTAACTGTTTCTGGGGGAGCGGCGTGCATGGCGTGTGCACGTACACGCCTGTACCGGCTTGCTCCGGGGGCTGGGGGCCCCGGACTCACTGACACCAGGGTCCTACAGACCCTCCAGCGAATGTGCTGACAATCCACAACCCTCTGTCTGCTGTCCCTGCAGACGAACAGATGCAAAAGCAGGAACAGGTGGAAAGTTCCAGCCCTGCTCCAAGGGCAGTGCCTGAAGACGGGCCAGCCCTTCAGAAGGTCTTGGGTGGTGACGGGTGGCTGTACTAGAGGCTCCAAGGGCTCTGCCCTAAGACCCTGGAGTGTGTGGGACAGAAGTCTCAGGAGCTGGGAGCAGGAGGGAGCCGTGGGAGGAGGAGGACCATGGGCCTCTGGCAGCCCTCGTGGCTGACCCCACAGAGCAAGGCTCTCTGTCCCAGGGGACGAAAGCCCGGTATCTACCTCGTGGCATTTGAAGAAGGGAGAGACTTCGAGGGTGGCCCGAATGTCCTTCAGCCGGTCCCGGTAGGCGATCTGGGAACAGAAAACAAGCCAGGGTTTTAAACTCTTGGGGGTGAGGTGGCTTTGAAACCCCATGTGGCCCACTGGCATCGCCCGGCCCTTATGGCCTGGGTTTCTACTCCAACCTCCAGACCCCGGCGAGGCGGGCAGCTGGACTCCAGGGGCCACGCTTTGCCCACACTCCCTCGAGGGCCGGCCCCCGCGCAGCCGTGCAGCCCCTAGGGCTCTCCCACGAGGGTAAAGTTTACTCTGGAATGCCAGCAGTGTGGAAGCAGCCTCTCAACAGCCCGGTTGCCATGGTATCTTCCAGAATACAAACCTCCGTGCCCCTGACCTTCCAAAGGACAGAGGAAGTGGAAAGGCCACAAGTATCCTTGCCAGTGGCCTCTCGGCAAGCCCTTGCACGGGGATGGAGCTGTGCTGGCTCCCGGGGTGCCTGCTGTCCCCAGGGACCACGGGGAAACCCGCTGCATGCAGGCTCCCACGGTCCCTCGACGCCCTTCTGCAGAACTCCGCGGCCCAGGGCTTGGCATTGATGACAGCGGGGCACGCGCTCTGCGGCGGGCACTGCGAAGGAGCAGGTGACCCGGAAACAGGGGGCTCCTGCCATGGAAGAGCTCGGGGGCATACCCCATGCCTGAAGCCTCCTTGCCAGGGACCCAGGGAAGCCTACCCGGCCTGCAAAGGAGGGAGGGAGATCTCGGGTCCAGCCAGCAGGGAGTCTGCTCAGAGAAAAGGCTGTCCGGGTCCACCCCTGCTCGGAAGGAGCCTGTCCCCGGCGGCTCCAGGGCCCATGTCCCCAGTGCGCCTGGGTCTGTCCAAGGATGCCTCTCCCTCGGGGTGCAGATGTTCCGCTCACCCCACCTCTGCCTGGAGGGTCAAGGGCCTGACCCCAGAGGTCAGAGCCATCTGTCTGGCCTGCCTACTATGGCAGAGGCCTGCGTGTGAGGTCCAGCTCTGGGCTTTCCTAGCTGTGTCCCGGACCTCCAGCTCCTCACCTGTGAAGTGGGGACAGGAATGTCTGCCTGTCCCAGGGACTGCTCCGCGGATTTGGTGCCCACACGATGCTCGATGCCTGGCAGGCAGTGAGGCTACAGTGACAGCAGCCCTTTCATGGGAGGGAACCATCCTTGGCGCCGTGAAGGGACAGCAAGGCAGAGTGAGCTCACTGAGCGCCCCCAGCTACCCTCGATGGGACTGGCAACTGAGTTACCTTCCTCTGCACCTGCCCAGTGCCAGCGTGTTGCGTGTGGGCACAGCGGCCCGGCCTGGTCTAGGGCTGGGCAACAACCTGGGAGGGCCCCGGTGGTCCCCGTGTGGCCGGCCCCTTGGGGGGGGGGTGACTCACCAGGATGTTGCGGTTCCCCTTAGTGAACTCTCTGAAGGCCTCGGTGACCTGCTCCCTCGTTTTGGTCTTCTTGAAGTCCCGGTTCACGGAGCCATCTTCTTTCTGAGAAGGAGAAGGACACCCGCCCAGAAGGGGTCAGCCGAGAGCCCGTGGGGCCGTCGGGGCGCTCACCCACCTGGCAGCTCGAGGAAGCCAGGCACCTGCACCGTCACAGGGTAGCTAGTCGGGCGGCAGCGCAGAGGGTCAGGGGAGCCCCGGGGGGTGCAGAGGCCAGGGACGGAGGAGTGGGGCTGAAGGAGATGGATGGGTCTCAGCTTCACCTGGGGCCCGGCCTTGGGAACCCAAGTGCCCACGAGTCCCTGCTGTCCAGACAGAAGAGAGGGGGCCCCCACCCCAAGGTCAGCAACATTCTCTTTGTAACGTAAGATCTTTTATCATAGGTTCCCCGGAGGCCAAGATACAAGACTCTCTGCCTGTCTCCGCTCCCTGGCCCACCCAGTGCAAGAAACTGCTCCATCTTCTTAGCCTGGCGCTGTGTCTGTTCCAGGCTGTTCCAGAGAAGCGCATGGAGCTTAGCTCCCCCAGGAGGAGCTCTGTTCTTGGGGACAAAGGGTAAGGCTGGCTCCATCAGGAGCCCCCGAACTCGGGTCTGTGCACCATCAGGCCGGAGGCCAGTAATGCAGCGCGGTTGCCTCTGAAAGGTTAAGCAGGACGCCGGGGTGGAGGGACAGCCAGGTGGATGGCACATCTCAGGGGGACCCTTTCCTGGAGCAGGGGAGGGGAGAGGCAGGTCAAGTGTTGGTGTGGACGCTGGCTGGACAGTGACAGAGGCCAGAGCATCCAGCTGGAGAGGGAGAGGTGAGGGAATGCGGATCGTTTCACACAGGTAAGGAGAGGAAAATGAGCCTTATGGGGAGAGGGACGAGCATCGCATTTGCAGCCCGTCTGGATGCAAAAAAAGAAAGAAAATGATGATTTCAGAGGACAGGAGAAGGGCGAATGGCTTTCTCAGCCCAGAGCTCACAAAGCAGCGGTCCCCAGGGTTCCCTCTGCAGAGTGCCCTGCCTCCCGCCTGCCGGCGAGCTGGGTCTCCCAGCCGTCCAGCCCCGGAGGTAGGGCTGCACAGCAGGGCCCCGAGTGGGCCAAGGATGGAAACCCAGCAAGGCTACAGGGACCACAGTCTGAGCTTCCACGACCCAGCGGGTGGATGTCGGAGCCTCCATCTCTTCCTCTGCCGGGAGCCGGCGGCCCGGGCGCATGGTGGGCCTCACCTTGATGCCCTCGATCCTGAACCCGAGCGTGGCGGTGGAGCTGATGGTCTCCCTCCACTGCATGTAGCGAGGCTTGGTCACGGCCCGCTGGGCCTTCTCCTCCTCGGTCGGGGCATCAGGGTCCACCTCGATCATCTTCTGGTACATGTCCTTGCGGAGGCTGGGCTTCTTCCGTGCCTTGGTGAGCTCCTCCTCCAGGTAGGTCCTGCATGGGAAGGGGGGTGATGAGGGCCACTGGCCGGGCCGCAGCCCCTGCCTTGCCCCGGGGGCCGCACGCAGCTTAGCCAAGTCATGCTCACCTGGGATGGGCACACAGTCCGCTCAGGCGGCGGTGGACAGGCCGCCTTGCACAGGGGGTACCCCACGCCAGCATCACCGAGGAGGCCTGGCAGAGCCCAGGGGCTCTTCCTTCTAGGAAGGGTTTAGATACCACTGGCTCTCTCAAGAGGGGACATCTTGAGTACCAAGGCCAGGCCAGAAGGTGGCCTCTGAAGGGGCACTGCGGGGGAGGGGGAGCCCATGGCCAGGAGGGGAGGGGGAGTCTGGGGGCCCCAGGGTCACTGCTGTATCGCCGACGTGCCAGCCCAGCCTGCCTCGCCCAGCGCGTGCCTCCTCACACTGGAGCCCCCAGCCCAAAGGGCCCGAGAAAACATGGCCAACGCTTACGCACTCCCCTGCCCTCTGCACGTGCGGGCGGGGCCTGCTGGCTCAACTGGCAGGGGTCCCCTGGAAACTGGCGGGGTAACGGGAGCAGGGGCAGGACGGCGGAATCCCTCGCCCCCATCCCAGACTGAGGTGGGGAGCCACCCCTGCGGCACAGCCCGGCAAACGCAAACGCGCCCCTGCTCCCAAATCAAACCCCCTCTCCCCTGCCCCGGGGCTCCACGGCCGCCTGCGAGCCTTTCTGAAACAGAAATCACAGCGCCGAGCTGCAGTGGAGAAGTTTCCTGCTCGGGTCCCTCGTGGGCGGCGGCTGCCCAGACGGTGGGCGGCTGTGACCACGGCCCCCAGCCCCGCCCTCCTGGGCCACCCCGCGCCTCCGCCGCCACTGCCCATCACACCTGCTCCAAGCTGCCGCGCTGGGACCCAAAACTGACTGCACGTCAACTCATGACGTCATTGAAGGACACGTTTTCGGAAATCATTGTATCAAATGTCAGAAAAGACCAAGTCCTTGGGTGTGAACACAGGCCGGGTCATTTAGAGCCTTCTGTTGTACTCGTGCGCACACCCCACTCACGCGCACACCCCCCTGCACGAGCGCACACTCCCACGCATGCGCACACCCCCATGCACGCACGCGCACACGCACACACCCCACGTGCGCACGCACACACCCACCCCGCTGGGCCTGCAGAGCCGGGCCAGCGATGGGAGAGGGCAGTGATGCATGGAGATGCATCCGCTGGCCTGTGTGTGTGTGTGTGTGTGTGTGTGTGTGTGTGTGTGTGCGCGTGCGCGCGCGGGGCGGGGCGGACTGGCCATCCCCGGGGCCCCGGAGTGCGCTGTGGGGGCCTGCGGGGTGGGTGGGTGGCCCTGCTTCTGCAAAGAGCCTTTACCAGCTCCTTCAACAGGAAGCGGGCCTCAGCCTCTAGTCCCTTCTCGCTGGGGCTTTCTCCAAAGCGGCCCCCGCAGCCCATCCGGGGGGAGCTGCTCACGCTCTGGCAGGGGAAACGGTCAGCAGCCGGACAGTGGGGCCCGAGCTCCCCGACGCCGCCCTGGAGGAAGGCGACACCTCCGTCTCACATGGGGGAGCAGAGGCCTGACTGCAGGGGGGGCGGCAACAACACGAAGGCCGGGGCGCCTCTCCGGACCGCAGCGAGCCCCTGGGGTACGCACAGCATACACGCCAAGTCCACCCACGGCTTTGAAAGCTGAGGACAGTCCTGGTCTCCACCCGCCAGCCCCTGATTCGGATGTCAGGAAGACGCCATCGATTCTGCCTGGCAGGCCACACAACACACAGGACCACAGGGTCACATCTAAGAAAACTCCCCAGAGCCACGTGAGCCTATGTCCGAGTGGAACCCTGGTCCCACGATGCCCCTGGTTTAGGACATGACAGGCACGCATGTCACCTGTTCCTAAGGCCCCCACCGTGGCCGAGGCTGCGTTTGCTGATCAGCCCGCCCACTACTTCCCTGTGACAAGTCTCCACCCCTCAAGCCAGGGACTCGGGCCTCCTCCCTCTGGCAAGCACAGGCCGCGCTCTGAATGGACAGCGCATTCCCCACAGGGACACAGGGCCCCACGGAGCCGGGTCCGTTCCCCTGTGGCATCAGTGACCCCTGCTCAGACTGGACCGTGACCCCTGCCTTTGGATGGCAGGAGCCCACGGGGCCTGTCCCTAGCATCGTGAAGCAGGGAGGAAAAGCTGGGGCAGGACGCCTTCTGGGGAGACCCGCCCCTCCCCTCCACGCAGACTCCTCCCTCACCCTGCGGCCTCTGCCTCTGGGCTACAGCTGTTCCAGCCTCGCGGGTCACTCGGGGTCTCTCCCGAGAGCACTGGGGGGACACAGCTGCAGGACGCAGGGGACAGGAGGCAGCCTTGGGTGGGCGGGGGCGCCTGTCCCCAGCAACTTCCTGGGTAACAGACAGGTACACGGGGCAGCCTTTCGGGACCCACTAGCCACACATTCTTCCCTCAGGCTGTACTTTTTTTGGCCATGGTCGGAGTGAACACTCATTGGAATATTTACGTGTCTTCCCTTGAGAGGGCCCATCCCGGTGTACCCTGGGACGGCCTTCCGGGGACAGAAATAAGACTCTTGGGAAGAGCAGTGGCCAAGTGGTGGCTGCAGGGACATTCTGTTTCCTCCCTGTGGGCCGGAGAGGTGAAGGCCTTGGATGGAGGGAGAGAGAGAGAGGGAGGTCAGGGACATGCAAGCGCAGAGGGGGACCTGTACCTCCCCATCCCTTGGTCCCTGCCTGGGGACAACACGGAGGGGACGCAGCCTGCAGGGTCTGACTTGATGACAGTCCCAGGAGGAGTGAGGAGGAAAGGGAAATGGGCCTTCTCCCCTGGCCCCTGTCTCTATCACCCACGTACAGACACCCAGACACACCCTTCTTTCTCATTCTTCTTTTGTAAGAAATAAAACTGCTTGCACCACCCAAAGCAAACACAGGCCCCAGCTCGGAGCAGCTTCCCAGGGCCCGGTCTCCCCGGCGAGCCACGGGCCGGATGGAGGAGCCCGGCGTCTGGCTTTCCAGTCTGGGCACCTGTAGCCGGTGGCTCCCCGAGGTGAGCTCGGCTCCCGGACACCCTGTGGTCACAGCCCTGGCCGAAGGAGAGAAGGAGCCCCTCAAGGACTCCTGGCACTGAATGGTCGAAGTTTGAGAGGGATGAGAACACCACGCAGCCAAAACAGGGCCCAGGGTGCCGGTGGCGGGGTTTCGGCTCCTCTCGGCCCCGCGCACCATGCTGTCTCCTCCTGGCTGCCCTTCCTGTCTTCTTCCCTCCTGAGTCCTCTCCTGGTTTATCTCCCTGGGCAGACGCCACGGCTTGGACCCGATTCCACGCACAGGCCCACGCACCCCCTTGCGGCCTCTCTGCCTCACTCGGGGCCCCTAGAGCACCCCATGTCCACCAAGGGAGCAGCTCCTAGGCTCCCCCTCCCCTCAAAGGGCAGGTGCAAGTCTCTGTTGGCAAACCAGCACGGTCCACTAACGGGCTCTCCCCTCCCCCAGGTGGGGGCACAGGGGCACTGAGAAGGGCCTCTACGCCCGCCTCCCTATGCGGCCACCCCCTTGCTACCCCAAGCAACACCCCCCCGCCCACCCAGAAAGGCAGCCAGTTCTCTCTGCCCTCCCCAGGGAGGCTCAGCACGGAGCCCGGCCCCGTTTCTGGCCCCACAGCTATCGGTTCCAGAGAGGAAAGGAGGCTTTCAGGGGCAAAGCCAGGGTTCCGTTCCCTCTGCACGTAATGTGATAGGACCGGGGTGGGGATGGGGTTCAGTGGTCCGCTCAGAGCCCCAAAAGCCTGCCCCGCACACCCCAGACTTCGGGGCAGCCTGGGAATGCCCAGCCTCCCGGCCGCCCCGGAGGCCCTTCCAGTCCCTTCTCGGGCCCAGGCCGGTGCAGGGTGGCCGAGTGCGCTCCGCAGGGCCGGGCTCACCTGACGCCCATCTTGCAGTCCATCACGCACGGCGAGTCAAAGGCGGCCAGCAGGTCGTCCATCTGGTTGTAGCGCTCCCCGTCCTTCACCACGTCCCCGTGGTAGGCGGGCACGAACGGCTTCAGCACGTCGGCCATCAGCCGGTCTAGGCAGCGCTGCTCAGACTCACAGTGTTTCTTCAGGATCCTGCCGTTGGCCGCCGCCTTGAAACTGCCTGCGGGGCAAGATGGCAGGAGGCTCTTGGTCCCCCTCCGAGGCCCTCCCCGCGCTGACCACCCCCCACCCCACAGCCCCCTCGGGAGGTCTCCCAGGTCCCCGCTCATGGACCAAGCACTTTGTGGGGAGTGGATGCAAATCCTGGCGCCCAGCCACACGGACTGCAAAGCGGGGCTGGTGCCTCGGCTTCCCTGACAGCAGGCTCGTCTTCTGAAGAGGGAAGGACCCCGGTGCTCAATGCTGGACGGCCTCTGCGGTCCTGTTTGTATTACCGTTACCCCCCCCCCCACCAAGCCCCTCATCGGTCCTGCTTCTCAGGCGACGAAGGTGCCTCCGTGTCAGGATACTGGCTGAGAAGCGGGGGTCCCAGGCACAGCCCACCCGTGCAGTGCTCTCTCTGTCACAGCATCAAGGAGGGAGTTATTCAGGAAGGGTGTCCGTCCCAACGCCTCGGGCTGGGCGCAGGTGTTGGGGATATAGAGGAAATGTCAGACCCCGTGCTGGTCTGTGGTCATGAAGGTCAAGTCTAGGGCAGCCACCGAAACCTCCCCGGAGCACGGTGCTCACCAAGGGCCCCCACATGTGGACTAGCCGGCTCTCGGGCTCTGGCGACACGTCCCTCCTCCCCTGTGGCTGGCGGGCGCCCTGGCCACCTGCACCTAGGACCCTCCTTTGCTTGTGGGGTGACCTGCCTGCGTCATGCCCCACCTACAGGCTCCTTTGGGACAGAGACCACGTTTCCAAGAATGTGTGACCCCCAAGACCGTGGTGATGCGGGGATACAGTGGGCACTCAATGAAGCGCTCGGCGTGGCCTCTTTGCCCATGCTGACACATGGTGAGTGAGCTGCAGGACTGATGATGTCACAGGTTTTATTGAGTTCAGGCGGAAGAGAGGCAGAGGGGGAGAGAAAGACCGAATGCGACAGAGACAGAGGAAGGGGGGACGTGCGTGTGTTTGGGGAAGGGGCGGCACGGGCTCTGGAGAGGACAGCTGTCCTCAGGGCAGCGCCAAGGCCACATTCGGCAATCTGGCTGAGACTGCAGACCACAGGGTCTCAGAGAAGCTGTTCCAGATGCTTCCATCCCTGGGAGCATCCCGGGCGCGCCCCGCCCCGCCCTCATGCGCTGGGTGCTTCCCAAGGGAGCCGGTGGTCCGGCGGGAAGGGGGGGGCTGCAGCTACCTGCGTGTCCTGCCAGCTGGATCCAAGGGTACTTCTTCTTGAAGGACATGACAAAGGGAGACCAGTGAACCATGTTTTTTATTTTCCTCCATGATTTGCTCTAGAAAGAAGCAAACGAAAAACACTCCATTAGAAAGGGAACGAGTACTTTCCGGTTAGGATGCATTCAAAGCAAGGTAACTCGGCGCCTGTGGCCCCAAGATGGGAAGCACCACAACCACGGGGCAGGTGCCCTTGGCGGCTCCGAGGACCTCAGCTCTGTCATCTATGCGGAGTAGGTACTGTCAGAGGGAGCTCGGCAAAGCCTGCTGCCGAGCAGAACGCCCAGACGCAAGGGGACCTTGAGGGCTGAGGGTGTGACAGGTGCAGCGTGGGTGCAGGAGGGTACATGTCCCCCGTCCAGTGCTGACCCCACCTGGTGACACTTCCCCACCAGGGAACTACTAAACCCACCCTGTACCCCCCCTTCATGCCCCTCTGGGACCTCGGTTTCCTCCTCTGCCCCGTGAGGGAGGGACAGCTGGTCCACCAGCTCCTTGCGCGGCTGGACCCTCAAGGGCTCCGGGAAATGACCTCGGCGTCCCAACAGCACTGGCCCCTCAGAGGCAGGCGAGAGCGGGCCAGTGTCACCTCACACTGTACCCGTGCACACGGCGGCAGAGGCCCTCCTTGCCGGCAACGGGCTCGAAGAGAGACTTTGCAGGGAGTTCCCCGGGGACAGCACCCTCCACCCCACGGCCGGGGTGTGCACGGGGGTGAGCGGGCCTGCAGTTCCCTCCTCTTCAAAGGACTTCTCCTTCTCAGGGGGTTTCTCAAGTAGGACCTGTGCACGCACGCGCACGCATATGTGCATGTGTGTGTGTGTGTGTGTGTGTGCACGCGCGTGTGCGCGGGAGGGGCTCCTTGTGAAGAAAGGAGAACTGATGTTGACTTAACACCTTACTTTAGCTCCGCAAGAAGCATTCAGGGCCGTCACCGTCCCGTCCGCGGGCAGGACCTGACCGTCGGAAGTCGGTGATGAATGCGGCTCGTGCGCAAACCTCCATCCCACACAACTGCCTCACAAAAACCGCCTTCTCCCCCAGAAATACACGGTTCTCCAGAAACACACATCCCCACGTTAACTTTAGGACAGAATCAGAGACGGAGTGGGGAAGACCACGTGCCCCAAACACAGGCGTCCCTGGAGGGGGTGGGAGCCTGGCCGAGCAGTGCCACGAGTTCCTGAGAAAGCGGGTCCCCGGCCAGCAAAACCACACAGCGAACCCACCGGGCTCCGAGCTGGGGGAAGGAGAAGCTAGGAGCTCTGCGCAGGGGGCAGGGGGGCGAGGAGGAGGGGTCCCGCCTTGACTGGGGGGGCCCTGAAGATGCGGCTCCTGGTTCCCTGCCCCACAGTTGCCAGCAGCCGCCCCAAGCACACAGGCCGCATCCTTGCAGAGGCTGCTGGCGCCCAAGGTGGATTCAAGGGTAAATCAGCCGCCCCGGGTTTGTCTCTTTGCTGAGCCCCACTGCTTCTGTCATCAGGCTTTCAAGGGGAAATCTGTTTAAGGAGAATCCCTCCCCGCTGAACCTGGCAGTCTTTCTCCCCGTGCCGGAAACCCTCAGCCCGCCACCAAGACCTAGTCTATTCTTACGCCAGGCCATGTGACAAAAGGGCCGGGCCTCTACTGGCAAGGTTGTTTTTCTAGATCCTTCTGATGGAGATCACCAAAGAAGGCTAAGGAAGGCCGAGGCGTGACTTATCTCAGCACCCAGAAGGCCGCACAAACAGCGCGGGGTGGGGGGGGCAACAACGGAAAACCTCATTACAGGACGGGAGCCGGGCGGTGGCCTGACGGACCCGCGGGAAAGAGTTAAGGTCGGTGCGGCGGCAAAGTGCGCAGCCGTCCCCCATGCAGCGGGGCTCACAGGGTACTAGGGTGACAGCTGCTGCGTGGGAGCAGGAGGGCATGTGTCCCCAGTCCAGCGCTGACCCCACCCCGTGCCACTCCCCGCCAGGGAACAACTAAACCCACCCTGCCCCCCCCCCCATTTCCTCCTCTGCCTGGTGTGGGAGGGACAGCTGGTCTACCAGGCTCCTTGGACGGCTGGACCCTCAAGGGCCAGCGTCACCCAGTTGTGTGTCACCTCACATTGTATCTGTAGGTGACCCAGAGAGGATGGGTCCCACGGCCAGGGAGGGGTGTGCCAAGATGGGTGGGTGCTGGAAAGGAAGGCCTTCATGGAGGCTGTGCCAACAGGGGCAGGGTGGGGACAGACCTGGGGGAGAAGACTGTCACAGGCCTGTGCGATGGAGCCTGGGTCTGGAACAGCTGGGTCCAGTGGGGGCTGAGCTCTGGAGGCTGGGCTGGGAAGCCTGGAGCAGGGCAGCATGACCGTTGGGGGAGGCAGGTGGACCCGGACCCGAGTCCTGCCTCGGTCCCCTCCTCACTGACTGCCCTTGGACGAGCTCGTGAACTTCCTCATGGTCCCCCTTACCTGTAAGATGGGAGCAGCCCATGGGTTCCCCTGATCACAGGAGTGAAAGCCACTCCATGAGGATGGGGTACATGTGGGAGAGTCCGAGCCAGAAAGGAGAAGGGCGCTCGGGGCGGGGGGTCCTCGACAGTTCACTCTGAGCTTTCTGCTCAGCTTCCCTTCCCAACATGAGGAAACGTGCCTTTCACATGAAAAGGGCCAAGGCCATGAGAGTCCTCCCACACCAAGCGTGCCCCAGGCGGTCGAGGGCGGTGGAACATTCTTGTCTGTGGGTCTGCATGCTGGGGGCACCCAAGCCGTGCCGAATGTGGCCACCAACGCTAACCAGAGAAAGCACGTCCAGGTCATGGCCAGGCCCGGGAAAGGAAGGCACAGGGCCACAGCAGTGGGAGCGCCAGGAGATGGAAGAGAATAACCCCCCGCCCCCCGCCCCGGGGAGGTTTCTGCAAGGAGGGTCCCCGGGGCAGTCAGGGCGCAAGGCTGGCAGCCGCTCGGCTCAGGCGGAGTCAGGCTCCTTTAACAGAAGAGTCTAGAACCTTTGGGAGATGCACCATGGCTGGCCACCCAAACCCTAAATCCGTCCCATGTGGGGGCCACTTGCAGCTTCGCTAGCAGATAACGCCAGGCTCTCCCCCACTCGGATCTGACCGTGGCTGGAGTGCTGCCCTTGGGATGTTCTTGCGAGCACTGCAAGGGAAAGGAAAGAACCAGGGAACGGCCTGCCTGCCGAGCAGGTGCAGTCCAAGGGCAGGCTTTCACTTCGACTCTGTGCTGCCGGGTAGAGCCGACCGAAGCGAGGTTTTCCAGGTAACAGTGCAGGTTTACAGAGTGGGATGAGACCCCCGCAACACAAATCCCTCACTGACCACCCCCCCCCGGGGTTAAATAAGCACTATCCGGGGTTTGCTCTGTTTCCTACGTGAGTGCAGGGGACCGGCTGCATGCCTGACCTCGCTCCGTGAGAGGTGGGATCTCACTGCATACTCCGGCTGCACGGGGAGGTTCAGAAGGAAAGGGCCAGAAACTAGCAGGTACGTGGGAGGTGAGTGGCTTGGAGATGCCTGATGCTTGGAAATTGTTCCAGGCAGTTCCATCTCCTGGCACCTGACAGGACAGGGAGCGGAAACACGGCGAGATGTGTAGGGGGAGGAGAAAAACCTGAAAACAGACCCCTACCCTCTTTGTGCCTGAACCTGGCAAGGCCCAGACCAGCGTTCCCCGCTACGGCCAGCCCGCCAGCCCGTCCCAGCAGCTCAGACTTTGCACGCCCTCCATCACCTGCCAGCAGGAACCGAGAGGTCTGGCCTCGCAGGAGATGCAGACCTGCTCCCTAGAGACAGGCGCCCACGGACGCCTTCATTCTGCCTCCGAGCGCACAGGCTGCCGCAGTCCCAGAAGGGCCCGTGGCTCTCCGTGCCCACCCCTCCCGGCCCTGGTCTCGGAGCTGCCCAAAGCCCCCGAGCACCCAGGGCAGAAACGGTCCCCTGGCCAGCAGGGCCGCAGGGCCCAGGCCGAGCCCAGGGGCGGCAGCCTGGCTAGCATCAGATGCTGCGTGTTTTTCTAAACCAGTTTCCGAGCCTCCCCATGAGGCTCGTGGCTCCTGGGACAATGCCATCCTCTGGCTGCTCCCCCAGATGTCCCACTCACACTGCAAGGAAACAGTGCCTCTGGCAGATGGGAGGGCTGACCGGGATCACCTCGGAGTCTGGCCTTCGTCTTCCATAAAACAGGCAGGAAGGATGGAGCGGGGAGAAGAGGAGGAGGAGGGGGAGGAGGCAGGGACCCAGAGCCGGGCTGGGGTGGGGAGGAGCTAGCCCACCCACACAGGACCAGCGATATGACATATGGACATATGGGATTCCTTGTCCCAGACTTCATAAGACTGTCAACACAGGGATGGCAGAGTGTGAAGCAAGCATGGGGCCCCTTCGAGGGTGCTCTGTGGCCGCACAGCTATCCCACCGGGGGGGCTGGCCCCACCTCCTGCAGGGGACAACTGCCTGGCCGGTCAGCGGGAGCAGGGTGACCTCTGGGTCCCGACCTGCTGGTCCTCTGCCCATGACCACAGGCTGCTCTTCAGTGCTGGCGGGGAGGGGAGGACTCCACCGCAGGTGCCTAGACTCTTCTTGGGGGGCTCACAGCAGCCCCCCGGAAAGGCCTGGCAGGAGGGGCACGGACGGTCACCGGTCAGCACTCCGCTCGTTCCCCTCCTGCCTGTTCTTTGGTCTGGCCTTGCTCTGCCCTCCCTGGTGGCCTCATTCTCGTGCAATGAGAGGGTACTGGACCCTGCAGGGGGTTCTGAGCCCAGTGCCCAGCCTCCCCCACAGGAGCTGCCCAGGCCGGGGCCCTCTGGGGCCTGCCTCCTGCCTTCTTTCCAGCCACCGCCTCCCCTTTGCAGCCAACAAAACCACACACCTCTCCCCACCCACCTCAGACACCTGCAGATGTGTCCGTCTCTGCCCTCGGGATTCTTCCAAGAACGGCTGCAGAGGACTCAGCTAACCCAACGCAGCTCAGACCCCCCTTGCCCTGGATGTTTCCAGAGGGCTCTCCCTGGCACGCCTGCACGCCAGCTCTTATCTGGCCGAGTGTGAACCTCCTGAGAGCCAGGCCCCTGGCCCCACCAGGCGTTCCCTTGCAAGGGGGTCCCTGAGAGGCCGCCCTGGTCAGCCCGGACTGCAGGCTGAGCCAAGCCTCACACGGTTCAGGAGGAGGGAGACCAAATTCAACAGGCACTCAAGAGGCTGGGTGTGCCCCTCGGGACGTGGTCAGAGCCCCCCGAGGCCAGCTGAGGTTTCCGGGCAACCCTCTGAACCTCTGCCCTCTGCCCCTGTCAGTGTTCTCATCTGTAAAGTGGGCTCGAGAACGTGACAGGTGCCCTACCCGCCCCACGGGGCCGCGGGGAGAACCGAGGAGGTAAGAACAGAGACGTGCAGGTGCGCTGTACGACGTTACGGGACAAGAGAACCTCGGGTGTTCATTTTGCTTTTACTTCTGGTTTTGTTTTTGTTTTTGTTGTTGTTGTTGTTATTGTATTTTTTTTTTGGTAATTGAAATAGTTTTCCCCTCCAAGGCACAGCAGATGGGCAGGAATCCAGCCAGGCGCTTCCAGAGGGTCAAATCATCGCCAGGGGGCAAGAAGAGGAGCTAAGTGTGTGATTCATCGCTCGTGAAGCTGCCCTTTGGGTGCTCCCGGCAGCTGGGGGCCCGCGGGGCAGCTCCTGAGGCCCCTGAGCTCCGGGACAGCCAGAGCCGGCCAGGCCCAGGTGCTGACGCCAGGTTCTGGGGCAGAGAATCAGGGAAGTTGCCCGGAGGAGAAGAGTCTCCCGAATCAGCCCATTTCACACATGCGGAGGCCTGCCAGGCGCCCTGAAGAACAGCACTTGGGGGGTAAAGAGTGGGATTGGTGAGCACATTTCATTTTATAATAAAAAGGGGTTTTACAGACTTTTTTTAACCTTTTCCCACCCAACTGGTTCCCCCAGTTTTCTGCTTTTTCCTCCAGCACTTCCCTTTTTACTGTAATGCTCTGACCAGTTGGCTAACTTTTCTTTTTAGATAATTATAAAGTCGCCATTTGTTTTTGTTTAAAGAGATGAGGAGAAATCTCTAAGACGTCAGAAAAGGGGACTCTTCTCTGGACCCCGTGACTCTCCAAAACAACACCGCCCGGAGACGTGGCTTTGCAGCACACGTGTGCGTGCCTGCGTGGGAAGTGAGTGGTCCTAACCCGGCTTGTGGGGGCAGTGGGGGAAAGAGGCATGTTACACGTCTGAGGTAGTGCCAGGCATATTACTAATCTCTCATGTCGTCCTCCCTCATCACACCGACACAGCTATGTCTGTCTGCACATGAGGACCTGTGTTCAGAGAGGTTAAGTCACTTGCCCAAGGTCACACAGCTTCCTGGTTCCCGCCTTTTAATTCGTTGGATTTTTGTTTTGTTTCAGCCAACAGGCTAACCAGGCCCGCGTCCTCTCTGCCTGTTCTGGGGCTCTCAGCTTCTCCCCCAGTTAAAACACAGCCTCAGATCGAAAGCAAGGGCTTTGTCCCAAGAGCGACCTTTTGGATGGGGGAGGCCTCCGTGAAGGCCTGCTCTGCCTCGTTCTGCGTGCATTCCCAGCCCCGTCTCCCTGACACACACAGGGAAGGCACGCTTCACAATGCCCTGAGAGGGGGGCAAGAGACCCCTGCCCAGGGAGGGCCCACTCTGCCTCAGTGCCTTTGCTCTGCTCTTGCCAAAGTCTGAGCGAAAGTCACTGAGGTGTCCATGTTTGGAAGAATGCTTTTTTTCTTCCTTCTTCTTTTGGTTTCTCTGAAACAGCAGTTAGGGTTTCCCTGGTGATCCTTCCCTCCTTAGCTGGGGAAAAGCCGGCGCTTCTCCGGGGCCGAGGCCGGCCAACTTTGTTTATTGTATCCGCCCTGGCAGAGCCTCCCGAGCCGGCAGCTGGGCATGCCCGGGCAGGTAGGGGCCCCTGGCTCGTTCGAAACCTGGCTGGGGCCCCAAGTGAAAGCTGCCCCCACCAGCGGTGAGCTGTGCGCCTGGGGGTGGAGGGGGTGGTGGTGAGGGAAGGCCTTTCAAAGCCAAGACCCCAAGGATCGGAAAAACTAAACCCAAGGACTTGGCAGGGCAGGTAGCTCCGGCTAAAAATAAGAGTCTGGGCTTTAAGACCAACCGTCTCTCCCCCTTTAACAAACAAGAAAATTCCCCTAAAGACCAAATGCAGAAACACTTTTGCAGAAAGACCTGAGGAATGTTTTCTTTTATTCCCTTCTCCTCATGTGATGTTCCCCAGGCTGGGGGGGGGGGGTGCGGGGGGAACCTTCCACGGAGGTTATGGCTGGGCAGAACTTTTCCCACCTGTCCTTTGGAGAAGCCACCAATGCGGGGTGGGGTGGCTGAAGTACCCCACTCTGGATCGGCGGCAGTGCCGGGGCCGGAGAGCAAGGATGGGCAGCCCTCTCCAGCCCCCGAGGCCCGCCGCCTCGGCCACTGCAGCCTGGGGTTCTCGGGCTGAGGGCTGCTGAGCTCCAGCTCTGGGGTGGAGGACCTGGTCAGGACTGACAGCTCCTGCTTTACAGTGGGCGCTCCTGATGCGAGCGCAGCCCCGCTGACCCTGTGGGAGGGGGGCCACCCCGGCCAGTCAATGCCTTCCAGCACATTCTGGCCAAAGCCAGGAGAACCCTGAATGGCTGCAGAGCTCTGCTCCCCTGGTGAGCTGCCTCCTCCCCACAGCAACGAGAGGCCCACTTTCTAGACCCAGACTGGCACACAGGGGTCCTTCGTCAGGGTGATTCCCTCTGCCATCACCCAGATCTCTGCCAGGGGGTTGCCCACACTCCTGCTCTCAGGGCCTGTCCCATCCTCTCCCATCCGGCAGCCGGCCCCCTCCTTGCCCCACACCTGCCCCATTCCAGGTCTCTGCACACGCAGGGCCAGACGCTCTGCCCTTCGTCCCACCTATCCCTGCAGCCGATCCCACAGGAATCTGTGAGCGGGCCCTACTTCTCCACGGAGCTGCTTAGAGCACTCCAGCCCCACGCCCGTTCTGGAACCCCAGGAGAGGGTGCGAGTGCCCCCTGATTCTGTGTAGCATGCTGTGTCTGCCAGCAGAGGGTGAGCTTGGGACTAGGCGCTGGTCCTAGCGCTGCCGTATGCCCCCCAAGCTGCACACACAGTGGGTTACAGACCCCCAGCCGTCTGACTAATGGGGGACACTTCGCAGGCCCAGCACATAGCAAGGGCTCGGGCCCTGCCACATCCCACCTCCTACGAGACGAAATACACCTGAGCCGCCTCATGCTTCCTTAGACTCCCCTGCTGGGGCCTGGATTTTTCCAGAAACATCTCGAGGGAGCAGGAGGGGCATCCTTGCGGGAACTTCCTACTTCATCTGTCTGGGGTTCTCTACATCAGCTGTGGCTCCTGGGCAGTTGGCAGCCTGGCTGGCCCGGGCCCCAGGGGTCTTTGCACACGCATACGTGAGGGTTTGGAGGACCCCCCCCCTTCACTCAGGTCAGTCAACCCAGACAAGAAAGCTCTTCTAGGAGGGCATATCCAGACCCAGCCTCCTCCCCAGTTCCTAGCTTCACAGCAGCTGGCACCCAAGGGACCAGCAGTCTTGCCAACTCGGCCTTTGCTTGGTGAGCCAGGGATGGAGGTGCCCTTCACTCAAAATGGAAATGTTCCTAACACTCCCTACCAGGCGGGGCCCACAAATGCTCCATCTCTGGTCTGGAAGGTCACTAACTTGGCTCCTCCTTCCTCCTCCCTCCTGGGCTTCATCCTCTTAAGAACTAAAAATAATGGAGGGCTAGAGGAAACACAGAGGGGTGGGGGAAAGTGGGGGAGGGAGGGAGAAGGACACACAGAGGGAGACAGAAAGAGAGGGAGGGAGGGAGGGAGGGAGGGACGGAGGGAAATGCTCCGCACGCACAGAGGCCTAGTGTACCCCTCACACCGGGAGCCAGGGGGCCTCCAGGCTGCAGGACCACGGGGCTGGGAATCAACAATAGGAGGAAACTGGGAGAGGCCGGGCCGGGAAGGGCCCTGGGGTGGGGGAGGGCGGTGTCCAGAAGCTGACCTCCCTGTGGACAAAGCTCACAGGACAGAAGAGCTCAGCTTTTCCTCTGGGAAATGGCACCCGGGGCTCTGCCCAGCTGGGAGGGGCACCCCTGCAACACACACCAGGGCCCTTCCCTCCCTTCGCCTCACCCACCCTTCCCCAGAGACCTTATTTTCACTTTGGCAAAATGCAAAGAAACAAAGCCCAGTTACAGAGGGTGGAAATTTACTGAAGGTCCTCATTGGTCAGCAAGGAAGGGCGGGGCTACACAGCACCCTCCCCCAGTGCCCCCTGGGGGGGCAATTCCTGGGGGGGCAGCCCCACCCCATGCACCTGCTCCCAGTTCTTCCCTGGCCTGGGGGGGCTGGAGGCCCTCAACCCCTCCTTCCCAGCTTCCTGAGACGAAGTGTAAGGCCAGGCAGGCAGTGTGGTGGGGCTGACGGCAGGTGCACTGTGCCAATAACATAATAAGCAGCTAATGCATATTGAGTACGAGGGCCAGACACGGGGCTCTGTAAGCATTACGTATGGAGGACACCAGTGCCTCAACCTACTCCTGGGTTACAGGTGGGGACACAGAGGCATGGAAGGTTACACCGTTTGTCCCAGGTCCCACAGCTCTAAGTGCCAAAGGCAGGATCTGAACCCAAGCAGTTTGGCTCCAGGGTCCAAGCCCTCAATCAGTCTGCTGGGCTGCCCCGTTATTGGTGGCCTGTGACCTTCCAGCTAGATGAACCCAGGTTGAAATGCTGTTATTCCTGGCTGGCGGGCTTAGGCGAGTCAGCATCCTCTCTGAGCTCCCGCTCCCCACGCATCTGTAGAATGGGTACAGCACCTGTCCTGCAGGACTGTTTTCAGGATGAAATTCTCCACGTGCAGCCCTGGCTAGCGGACACAAGCATCCAGTAATGTGAGGACAGGACGGCATACCTCCCATGGGTCATGTCTGGTCTCTGAGTCCCAGAGGGGGTATCTCTTTGGGGGATGAAACAATGGCAGGGGCTCTGGTTGGCTCAGCAGATGTGAGCCGCACAGCCTGGTCACCTCCTCCTCTGTCCCCCAGCGCTGGCCTTTGGATCCCTCTCCCCCGCCACCCCGAGGGATGTGCAGAGGGTGAAGGCCACAGCCGGCAGGAAGTGGGTCCCCACAACGGTCCCATTCCCTGCCTCGCAATGAACCCTGGAGGAGCCTGGGGTTTGCCTTACCTCCAGAAAGTCCAGAAGGCCTGGGAGCTGCTTTTTATGAAGCCTGGTGCTGGAGACAGCAGGTGAGAGACGGCCTGGCCCGTGAGCCACCAGCCTGTGCCCCCAGCGGATCCCCCCCCCAACCCCGCCCCCGGCCCTCTCCCAGGGAACCTAGGTTCTGAAAGAAGTCACTCCACTCCTTCCCGGAGGCTCTACCAGACAGCAGGGCTGGACCACACGTCTTTGTCCCACACGGGAGCATGACATTTAGACCGTCAGGAAAATGCAGGGGGGTTTTCTGCAAAGTGTTGAGGCTCAGACAGTTAAGCGTCTGCCTTCGGCTCAGGTCATGATCTCAGGGTCCTGGGATCGAGTCCCGAGTCAGGCTCCCTGCTCAGCGGGGAGTCTGCTTCTCCCTCTCCCTCTGCTGCTACCCCTGCTTGTGTTCTCTCTCTCTCTCTCTCAAATAAATACATAAAATCTTTAAAAGTGACCTCTCTGGGCCAAGAATGTTCACGGACACAATACTGCCTTCTAAATAGCTTCTGAGAACCCAGAAAGTGCTTGTATAAGAGATTTGCTAAGGGGCTTAGTCCGGGCTAACGCGGAAGCCAGAGTTTTGGGAACTCCCATGTAAGGAATTTCTAACACGGAAACTTTTCAGGAAGAGCGTGAATGCTACACGAGAACTTACATGCAGTATCAAATACTGAGTTATATTTAGCAAGTATTTCCAAGCAAGATGCGTTGGTGCAATTCGTATTTCTGACAGACCCCACTGACTTGCCTGTGCTAAGCGGTGGGGAGCAAATGGAAATGCAGGCTGGCAGAGATGGTCAGAAACCCCGAACTCGTTTCCAAAGCAGCGCCCGCAGCCGTGCCCCGCAGAGGATGGTGCACGGTGGCCCGGATTCTGCCCTGAGTCACCCAGCCTCCCTCTCCCGCCGCAGCCCGTCAGGACAGAGTCAGTCTCGGTGGAGCAGCCATGCATCTGTTCACGCGTAGGCCGCTGCAGGCACAGGAAACGGGCTGCCAGAAAGACACAGCAGTGAACCCCCAAGTATGAGCCAGACTCGTCAGCTCTCAGAACGCGGCTGTCCCCCGGGTCATCTTGACGTCTGTGCCGGTACGTGTGATTTTCATAAACAGACTGACTCATCGCCCTTCCCCGTGCGTCTCCGTCAATGGGGCCCCGAGTGCTTACTTAGCACTTTCCCCGGCCGCCCGAGCCTGCGGAGAGGCGGGCCGTCCACGGGCCTCCCGGTGCCAGAGAGGCTTGAGGCCCAATCGGAGGACAGACTTGGGGGGTCCTGTATCCACTCCCTCCCCTGGCAGCCTGCACCGCCAACAGCAGTGGGGGGGGGCTCCCACCCTCCCCAGGCAGGGACACCCCCAACTGTCGGCTTCACTTGTTGCTTTAAGCTACGTGAGTTCGCATTTAGTTTACACGGAGATACCCGACAGCAGACAGGATGGGTTTTCCCAAGGCTGTGGGGGCTCCTGCCTTCTCCCACAGCCTCACAGAGCAGCGGGCCAACAAACAGAGCACAAGGCCACCCGGCGTGCCTCGCAGCCTGAGCCACACCACTGTCCCCCGTCGGTCGCCTGCGTGGCCTACAGCAAGCTCCCGGTTCTCTCAGACTCCTCTCACCTCCTTCCTACTGACTCATAGGCAATAAAACACGGTTTCAGAGACGTGAGTGGATTATCTGAAACATGCATTCCCGAACGCCAGAGGCTGAGGACCAGCCTCCGCGGGAAGTCCCTCCCGCCGACGACTTTGACCCCGAACCCCAGGAGTTAGAGAGGCACTCGGAGGATGGGGCTGCTCCAGGCAGATGGGGTAGGGTCTCCCTACACTCTGGCCACAGGCAAGAGGCGGGAGCTGAGCCAGTGCAGAGAGCAGCCCCCGCGTGACCCGCACCTGCCACCTGCCGGGCATCACGCGCGTCCTGCAGGAAGTCAGAGTGGCCGCCATGAGGCGGGACATCTGTCCTCCTGGGTGATCGCGAGCCGCCAGGAAGGACTCTGTCCCATAGAGAGGGACTATGGAGTCTCACCGCAGCCACAGCCCTCTGGCAGGCTCGGCCCCTCCGAGGCCTCTGGGGATGGCCCACATTTAGGAACCGTGACATCGCTTCTAGGGAACAGAACCAGCTGGCTGACTTATTCCCCTTAACTTTCAAGGCTATTATTAGGGCACATCTGTCTCTGAGTGAAGTCACTAAGGAAAAACCCAACTGAAGAAAATATTTTCAAGCAGTCGTCATTTCAATTTTGGGAAAAGGAAGCAAGGCAATGAAAGCACCAGAGAACCCTAGAATTCAGGGTGACCCAGGAGGAGGATGGAAAGTATGTGCTCTGGGAATGCGGGCAGCTGGGCTATGTATATAGCTCTCAGCAGGACGTGAATGGATGTGAATGGACGGCAGCTTCGCAGACTCTTTCTCCTTCCCCCCCCAAGCTGGGTCCTCTCCTTCCCCCACACGGGGAAGTCTGGTCAAGTTCCCCCTCAACCCTCCGTCAGACCCAGAGTAGAGCCACTTAGCGACAAGTGACCAGTGATGTGGGCCAGAGATTCCAGCCAGCAGTCAGTCGACTTATTTTTTTTGGCTACAATTTTTTTTTTTTCTAAATCAGTTGCCGACACATACAAATGAGGACATTTCACACAAAAGCCCAGATCTCCAAGTGTCTTTGAGGTACGTGGCCCACCCTCCTGGGTGGCGTCCATTCACGGGCTAGAGCTCAGAGGACACCTTGAGATGGGTCTTCCTGTCCCCCGTCACCAGGCCCTGGTCTCACATTATCACCTGCCCAGCGCCTGACAGCCTGTGAGTCGACCCCCTGGATTTAAAGACGAAGAGGAAGGAGAGGAGCCAAGGATGGCCTCAGGACCTCTACTGGTCTAAGAGTCTATTTGCTGGTCCAAGTGAGTGTGGACAGACTTGTCACCTATTTCGCTGAGCTTCTGTTTCTCCGTCTGCACATGAAAAGGAAAATGGGCAACACTGCCCACATCTCAGACCACAGGGAGGACGATGCAGGAAAACAAGGGGATACGCTGAACACCTGACCGTACCGTATGCAAGGTAGGACACTGGCCATTCAGGGCTAAAGGAGAAAGGAAATGCTCAAGGAAAGCTGGTCTCTGTGGTTAGACGAGTAGCTGGGGAGAGGCGAGCGGGGCAGCGGAAGCCCACAACACGGCTCGGTGGGCACAGAAGGGAGCTGAAATAGAACCTGGGACTTCTGAGCCACCCAAGCATGCCGTCACGGCCGGGACCCCATTGTCTGCTCGCCAGAGAAGTGGAACAACACTGAGTCACAGCTGAGCAGCGCGGGCCCTGACTGGCCTCTGCCCCTCACTGGTTACAGCAGAATTTAGAACCGCGGCACCTGCCACTTGGGACTGTCAGCCGCCGCCTGGCCTGGGAGAGGAGACACGATGGCATCGAGGTGGGCCGGGAGGAAGCCCAACATTACATCTGGGCTGTAAAACTCCCCTCAGTGCCGGGGGTAACCCGGAGGGTCCCAGGCCTTGGAGTACGCACAGCCCGGCAGACAGAGCCACGGTGGCTGGTGACCTGTGCTTCCGGGAAGCCCCTCTACACTTCAGCCTCGAGAGCTTTCTAGAATGTAAATCTCAGCATGCCAACTCCAGGCCCCTCCCTGCTTTAAACCTTTGCTGGCGGGGTGCCTGGGTGGCACAATCCGGTGAAGCATCTGCCTACAGCTCAGGTCATGATCCCAGGGTCGTGTGACTGAGTCCCATACTGGGCTCCCTGGCTCCATCTCTTGCTCTCTGTCTCTCATGAATAAATCAATTAAAAAAAAATCTTATAAACAAAACAAAAAAAACCCAACCCTTTGCTGGCTTCCTGAAAGCCTTCAGGATAAAGGAGTCTGACTCCTTCAGATGATCTCCGAGGGCTCTCGCCCGCCCCCGCCCAGGCACCCCCCATGCTGAAGAGAAACCAGCCTGTTTGCTGAGACACATCACGCTGCTTGACGCTTCTGAGCCTTCTGTGCTGTTTGCTCTGCCAGAGACGCCTCACCTAAGCTGCCCAGAGAACTCGTCTTCATCCTTCAAAACCCCACTCAGGCACCACCTCTTCCTTGTACTTTCCTCAGACCTCATGTCCCTTAGCCCAGTGCAGGAGCAAAGGGACCATGTCCCCTCCATGGCACCTGTGCCCCAGACCGCGTACATCCGTGTGCTGCCCGGCTCAGAGTGTATTCACATGACTGGGCAGTACCTCAGTGTCCCCTCCAGTGAAGTGAACCTGCCTTCAGGGCAGCAAACAGCTCGTCCACCCTGAATCCCTCGGCCCTGGTGCGCTCCTTTCTCAGGCTCAGGAATCAACCAACCAATGCCTGGTAACTAAATAGCTGGGAGTCCCCCTACCCCAAGGCTCAGCCTGGTTGGAAAGGCAGAAGAGGAGATGCGCCAGAACCGCCAGCCCCAACCCTGGACTCAAAATAGAAACTATAACGTTGTTATTTACTACAGCCACAGACCCCTATAGAAGCGTGATTCTTCCCTTTCTCCTAAATGTGCATTAATATATTTAACAAGTATTACACCGGGTGACGTAGGAAGTGTAGATTCACTATATCATACGGCTGAAAATAATATAACACTGTATGTTAACTATACTGGAATTACAGTAAAATTCAATTTAAGAAAATAACAAGCATTATATCCATTACTACCCTCCCCCCCACACACAGTTGGTTTTTGTTTTTGTTTTTGTTTTTTTTTAACCAGCGCAATCATATACACAAAATTCAACAGTAGACAATTTCACTGTCTGCTTCTTTTCTGGCCATTTTCATTATTTGTTTTATTTCTTGATTATTGCTGAAAATAATTTTGTCATCCAGGAGAGATGAGTGTTAGAAAAATCATCCATGCCAAGTGCCAGATATGCTGGATAATACCACTGGTTCAGCGTCGTGACAAGGAGTCAGGTGGAGAAGAGAAAGTGAGGCTTCAGGAAAGGAAAACCCAGCTAATGTCCCGAGCCGAATGCTGGGCCAATGTCCTGGGGCCACAGTCTGTAGGTAAATGGGCAGAACCGAGGGAGGACAGTACCAGAGCTTTCTTGGACTAACTAAAATGTAAAACTTCTAAGGATCAAAGGCAAAGAAATCCCCAAACCAAAGTAAAAGTCAAGTAAACCGGAGAAAGTATTTTACAAAATATATCACTGTAGAAGGGTTGACATATTTTGTACATACGGAACTCAAGCAAATGAATGAAAAAAACCCCTCAGATGCCAAGAGATAAACTTGGCAACATACACATAGTAAAAACAATGTGCTCTTTCCCTGTGAAATTAGCAAGAAACCAGAAAAATAGCAACACAAGCACCCAGGGGAGGAGGACACACAGGATCGCACCTGAGACCCTCGGGGGAAGAAGCCCAGGGATATGTGTCAAAGGCCATCAAAATGTCTGAACGTTTCATTAGCTATTTCCCCCCTGGAAATCTACTTAAGGAACTGTGGAAAAAGTTACAAGCACCAAGATGTTAATGATGCCATTGTTCATTTCACAATAGCATTGAAAATAGCCTGACACCCAACAATAGAGGAACGATCAAGTAAATCAGGGGCACATCCTTGGGACTGATCATTAAATCCTAAGTGTTAGAAAGACACATGGGAAATTTTGTATAATGTTCGGGGGGTGGGTGGGTGGGGGGGAGAAAGCAGGAGAGGCTATAAAACGCGTACATGGTTAATTTTTTTAAAGATTTTATTTTTAAGTCCTCTCAACACCCAACATGGGGCTCGAACTCGCAACCCTGAGACCAAGAGTCGCACGCTCCACTGACTGAGCTGGCCAGGCACCCTGACACGTACATACTTTAAAGGGCTGGGAGGAAACACACCAATTTATAAGAACAGCTACGTTAGTATGCATTTCTGCATACCATGTTTCTACTGAATTTGACAAAACTAGTTGGCCTCTTGCTCTGATTTTTTACTTCATTATATGGCACCATACTGCACGTAAGTTGGTAAGCACCCTCAAATCCTTTGCGAATTAAGACGGAATATAGTTGAGAATCGACAGAATCGTTATGTTTAGGTACGATGTTAGGGTTACGATGATATACACTGTACATTGTCTTCGTGTCCAAAACGTTTATAATATGGTTAGTTTGTTTTATACAATTTACAAAATGTACAGATCACCAAAAACAAAACAAAACAAAACAAACCCAGGTAACGTGAATTAGTTGCGCCCCCTCCAAAATGTCCCTCCGTCTGAGGGAGAAGCAGGGCTCTCTTCTTCTTTGTGTGGGTTCCATGAGATCAGGACTGGACAGTCTGCCTAGAATGGAACCCCGCAGAATTCTAGGAGCCTGGGCACCTCAGCGGAGGGCCACTGGATAACAAACAGCTAGAATCTTCCAGTGACAGCCCACCAGCCATTCAGATAGCACCTGCAGGATCCGGGCGGGGGGGTGGTGGTGAACAGAACGTACAGAACCCTCCCACTGAGAAGACAAAACTGTGAGCTTCTCCAGGGCAGTGCCGGCGGGGCGGGGGCGGGGGGCTCATTCTTGTGCTCTCACTGCAAACCCGGGGCCCAGAAAGAGCTCAGTAAATGCCTCCGCTAAGGGATCGCTGGCCTCCCTCACTGCTGGACCGACATACAGTGGACCCAGCGAAGTCCCTGATGGTCCTCTGTGGAAGGAGGCAGACGACAGACAGACAGACATATGGGCCATCTGGGGGCAGCAAGCGTTTCAAAGAGCCTCAGCTCTTCCCGATCAAGGGATTTTCCCGAATCCTCTGCACAGGGGCGAGTCTCTGCGAGGCCTTCCGGAGCCGCCAGACACAGACACAGGGCGACACGTAAGGCCCTTCGTGTACGTGAGACGTGGCATATATTTCGAGTCTCTTGTCCTTTCAGCTCCATTATCTGTACCTGCACAAAGTAGGAAGCACGACAAGCCTGTGTGCGAGTTCGATTTCTGACTCGGCCAGAGTTGCAGGGAGCTCTGGCTCCGTCTGCCCACAGAGCTCTGCCAGGTGGGCTCAGAGACCTGCTCTTCTATTGTTCTGTTTAATGATGCGTACAGGTGAGGCACAGACACAAAGAGGGGCTTTACTTCCCCTTCTGGCTCAGTCACGGCGGCAGGTGGAGAACAGAACGTGAGAGGCTTCAGGAAAGGAAAACCCAGCCAACCTCCCTGGCTGAATGCCGGGCTAATGTCCTGGGGCCACAGTCTCTAGGTAAATGGGCAGAAACGAGGGAGCACAGAGTGGGAGGTGGGATCCCCACGTATGCCTCAAGCTCCACTGCCCCCCCCCCAGCTCAGCAGCCACCCCCCAAAGCCAGGGGCCGTCAGTTCCAGGCCACAGGAAGTTTTCCATGCTTTCGAAGACTCTAAGCAACAAGGGCGGGGGGGGGGGGGGCGCGGATTCAGAAGTTCCTGTCACCCAAACCAGCCCTTACAAATAGGTTTTTATATTTTTAAAAATAACCAAAATTAACAGTCTCTCTTTCAACTTTTTTACTGCCCTCCCCCTTGCTTTCAGTTTCTTTAGAATCCCTGTTTGCTTCCTTCTCCTCATTACCTGACCACCAAGTCCCGCTCTGCTCCCCTTGCCACTTCCAGAAAATCCGCCGCGGTCACTCCTGGGGGCCGACCGCGTCGGCAACTCAGCTGTTCATCCACTTGCCTCTGGCCCAGCCCGTGGTCCCCCTACCCTGAACAACTCGGTAGTCCGACTCAATTGAGCCCAACCCAGTTCCCCCCAAAATGAAGCAGGACGACAAAGCACCTCGGTGAAAAGTGCAAAACAGGGCACCGCGGGGTACCCTGAACACTCTACACCGAAGGGAAAGGAGCCGGGTCCTTCAGAACCCCGTGTGTGTGTGTGTGTGTGTGTGTGCACGCTTAAAGACAAGAGAAAAAAAAAGGAACCCAGTGAGGTGCTCAGAAGGGAATACTCTGTTGTAAGTGGTGTTTACCACGTTCCACTGGGTGCTGAGGAGGAAGTGGTTATTCTAACCCCGGGGGGGAAATGCTCGCTTGAAACAGGAAAATGGAACTCTGACAATTTTCCACTAGCAGCGTGCAAGCAGCCGCCACACTTGGAAACGCTTGCACAAACGCTCCCAGAGCCGCGTGCCTAAGACTAGTGCTATTACCCCAAAACCCTTAAGCACAGAGCAGGACCGAGACACAGCTCCACTTCTTTCCAGAGACATCTCGGCCCTTGGAAAAATGCTCAGTGCTGCTTCCCTTACCCTGAGCCAACGGAGAGGCTGGGAGCCCCTGGGAGCTCAGGGGAGGAGGAAGGAAGGGTCAGAAGACCCAGGCTGTAGTCCCAGCCCAGCCATTTACTAGCTGTGGAAATTACTCAACCTTCCTGCTTCTGGGTTTCCACTTCCTCTCTATGAGCCGCTGATATTGTTAACCGATCTGCTCACATCCTCAGTTGTTGTGAGACTCGTACGGAGGAATAAGGCCTAAAGTCGGGGCTTTGCTGGAAACCCGAACGCGCGTGCAAATGCAGGTTGCTGCTACCCAACGTCCAAGCCTTCGGAAAGCTTTCTGGAGGGCTGACCTCCGGCTCTCGGCTCATCCCTCCGGTACATCTCCGCCGGACTACTTCCCCAACTCAGCCTGCAGAGACTTCTTTATAATTCTGCCCACAGTTTTGCAGAATGGCAAATACGCTATAGAGTGTGCTCAGTGGAGTGTAAGCACGACCAGCTAGCAGCGGGGAGCGACCAGTGACACGGGCCCCCCGCTCCCACATGCGCTCCAATCCAAAGACCAAGCCTTCCCCCTCAATGACTAATTTGCCTGCTCGGAGGGTCAGGCTGGCTCTAGTTTTGAGTCATAGTTTCCATTTATTAAAATGAACATCTGCCTGCCGCCCTGATGCCTTGTGTACACAGGCCTCTCGTTCACGCTCACCTGCGACGCAACCTGATGTCTAAGGCGCCGGGGACAGCAGAATCACAGCCACCCCGTGCTCTGGCCCCGGCCCCTGGCCCCGCGTGACCTTGAGCAGGCCGCTCACCCTTCCCAGACCTTGGCTTCCTCATCTGTAGAATGGGGATGGCGACAAGACGGGCCCTGCCCAGCTCCCAAGGTTATTATCACCACCACGTGAGGAAGGCCCGGCTGTGAAAATGCTTTGTAAGCCACAGACGAGGTCCGAGTGCCAGGTATATGTCGGGGTATATGTCGAGAAAGTGCCTTGAGAATCACCCCGGAACCTGGTTTTATTTTAATCCATTCACGGATGGAGGACCGACCTTGATTTAAAAAGACTTTAAGCGAGCTGCCCAGAGGCATTCTTAAACGATTTCTAAATAAGTTTATCCAAGCAAGTCACAAAAACAACCTTGAAGTGCTAAACAGGCTTTTAGAACTTTTTAAAGAGGGAAACTGTAATTCTTCCACTTTTCTTCTTTCACTCATTTCTGCTTTAGAGCCTCGAAAAGGACGGACCTGAGCATACTGTGTTGCCTTTTAGGCAGATCTCTCAAGTCCTCTCTGTTCCCACTTCTTTGCCCGGAGCACCTCGGCAGCTCCTTGGCCAAACCGGCAAACCCTCCCTCCCCGGCTCCCCGGGGCTAGTTTGGAAGCCCAGAGCTCTGTTTTCCTAAGGTCTCTAGGCCAAGGCATCCCCATCATCCTTCCAGGAGGGTGTTACCCTCAGGGAGGGAGAGCAGGAGTTTCCAGGACACACAAAGTCTTATTCTGCTCACAAAGGATATTTACCAAGTCAGTCCCACAAGCATTTGCCAGGATCCCGGCACAAGGGCAGAACTGGGACGGCCTTCTGATTCATGGGCTGGCAGATCAACCCTTGTCTATTCTTAGCACCCCAGGCAAGATGCCACCCGGCTGGGGAGAGACCTTTGTATCAAGGTAGAGAAGGCAGGAAGAAGTATGTGTGCAGGAGAGAAGCAGGAGGAGCTGTTTGAGGTTTCCTCCAGAGAGGGAGGAAGGGGGAGAGAAAGAGAGAGAGAGAGAGAGAGAGACAGGTGGGGCTTCAAGGAGTCGCTCCTTCCTTCTCTAACCTCATTTGAACCTCAGACAAGCCCTGCCCCAGAATCAGAAGCCCTGGAACTCAGCCCCACACTAGCCGAGGCTCGAGGAGGCCGAGGTGTGCACCCACTGTGCCTTTGGGCCTGGCTCATCACGCAGTCTCACCCCTGCCCACCCGGCTGGGCTCTGGGCTGTGCCCAAGTCTGCAGGATGGAGGAGCCCAGAGAAACAGAGTGGGAACGCTGAAGAACCCCTCCATCCATGGCAAAATCCAACCTACCGCAGTCCTAACGCATACGTTGCCCCCACATTCCTACCACTGTTTACAGAGCACCTGCTACTTACGCTGCCCTCTCTCCTTCATAAAAGGGGGGTATGGTCCTTGAGTTACAGACGCGAAAACAATCCTGGGCAGCTCAGCTGCCCAGGAGAAGAACACAGCTGACGGTGATTAAGGAGGACGGGCTTGAGGAGAGGATGATCAGCGTCACCTGTGTACATCTCACGCATTATCCCACGTGTGCACCTGCTAGGCCAGGTGTGTACAGGCATTACTTAAATACTTTCACAAACATCAAATGAAGGAATTAAAAAAAAAAGAAAAAAGCCATGCTGCCAGTCAGGTGGCAGGAGTGTCTGTTTTTAAACAGATTGGTCCACCTCTACGCCTGTCCAAACCCAGCACGGGGCATGGAAGCTGACAAAGATTATTTAGCTGACATTCTTCATACGAAAAATCTTGCAGAAGAACCAATACCCAATGACAGCTATTAAGCATGACAAAAACGGCTGCTGGAAAACAAAACTGAACAACATAAAATGAAAACTTGCTGCCGCAGACTTAGGACGGTGCACAGACACCAACCCAGTGTTGCAAGACCTCAGACACCCACCCGAGAAGGAGGAAAGTACAAGCTGTGGGCGGACGCCTGTGGAGAGTGCCCTGCCACAGGGAAGGGGCCAAGCCCTCGTGGGAAACCAGCTAGCCTGGTCTCCTGGTTAGAAGCAGGGCGAACTCAGGTGGGCTTGTCGGTGTCCCATCTGTTGCCCCATCTGTAAAATGAGCTTGGGACACTGTGAGATCGCATTAGATGCTCTCTAGGTATTCCTTTTGTTCAAATCAGTATCTGTCCCAGTCAGAGAGAAAAAGGATGAATTGCCTATTCCAAAAAGAGCCAGGCTGGGCTGAGGTTTTGGTCAGGTTTTCACGTCGTCTCGACCACCACGCTCACAGTAGACTTAGTCCAAGCTGCTCTCTGGAAGGAGGTTTCCCATGTGACCAGTGAGGTCTCCCAGGAAGTGACAACAGAGGAGTCAATCCTCCCAGGAAGAGACGTTTGGCAGGCTTAGAATGGATGCCAGAGAGAGGGGCATCCCAGGGGACAGATCCCTGGCGAGGTGCTATTGACAGACCAACAGGGAGAGGTGGCTGCCCAGAGGACAGGCCAGCAGGAGAAGGCCCATGGGCTAGCTGAGGCTCTGGGCCAACTTCTTCAGGGATCCCTCCATGTGTCCCAAAGAGCTGGGTGCCTCTCCAGAACAGAGCTTTCTACTTCTCCATGCATTGACTTGCTGGTGTTTCCTTCCAACGGGGCGGTCGGGGGCAGGGGGCAGCATCTATTTAGAATTTTACAAGGTGTCGTTTTGTTTCCGTTTGTAAAAAGACATTAGAATGTACCAAAATTCCAAACAAAACTGTCCCTTTGTAATGTAACCTCTCCTCTTCTCTGCCTGGCTTATTATAAAATCTGTAACCCTAAAGGGCCGTCCTATTCTGTGCTCCTGGAGTTTGGGGAAGAGCCTGGCTTTGGGGAAGAGCCTGAGTTCTTCTGGGTCCCAGGTCTGCAGCTAATTCCACATCCCCTAGAGCAAGTCATGCCACTTCTGAGCGACAGTCCACAAAACGGAACGATTAACCACATAAGCTCACAAATAATGGCTGGCCCTGAAATTCCGTGGTTTGGGATAGTCTCAAAAAAAGCTGAACTGTGGGGACTGACCTGCGTTCAGATTCTGCTTCCCTTTTGAAGTGGTTTTTAGGGAGAAAGTGGATCGGAGAATGAAGATTTTCTTCCTTATCAGAATGCCACAAAAGAGTATACTTAAAATTGCATTTTGGGAACATGAAAACCATTTTTTCCCAATAATTAGGAAAATTGCCTAACAGGGTGAGTATAGGTGATTTTCAGTTCTTTACGGTTTTCTGGATTTATCCAATTATCTGTAGTGGACCTACAACGTGTGTTGAACAAACTTACGAGTTATTGTGTTAAACTGTATTTTGCTGGGCAGAGGTTGAAGAAGAGAGGCTGACTTCTGAAATCCCTGTCTTCGCCAGTGTCAAGGTGTCCACGCTCCAACCAGAGGAGGGTTCATCCAAGCGATGCTGCAGCGGAGCGGGAGAAGGGGACATGCTGGAAGCTCCCAGACCCTGGTGCTTCCCACTGAGCTAGACACCTGGGCTCCGCGTCTGCTCCTGGGACCTCCTGACGGGCACCAACCACCTCCTGGCCTACGCAGGTAGGTGACTGGAGGCGCCGACCCTCCCCAGGGGCCGCATTCCCAACAGAAAGGTTGGAGAGCTCGGCGCCCTGCCTTTGTCCGGGGCGGGGCGGGGCGGGGCGAAGCTCGAGGGGCGTGGCAGAGCGCAGGGAGGAGGGACGAAGCGGAGTAGGGGGCGTGGCAATCTCGGGGAGGCGTGGCGAAGGCCGGGGCGGAGCGTGGAGGGCGGGGCCACATCAGCGCCAGACCCGAGGGAGCGCTCTGCTTCTTGAAATCTAAGTGGCATTTCTTGAGATTTGAGAGGCAGCATCGACGTTCTAAATCCTTTTTGGCAGAGGTGAAAGGTAGGAACGCCTGAGGGCAGCCGAGTCCCAGCAGGAGAAACAGAAACTCTCCCCCCCGAAGAGACAGATGCTGGTTTTAGGGTCCTTGTCCAGGAACAGCAGGTGAACGCGTTACTGCAGACTGGACTTTACCACTGTGCTAAGTTACCCACGGTTCTTTGGCGTTAAAAAGGAAGCAAAATCTTACACTTTGGGGCAGGAGGAAAAACAGGGCCCGGGCCCTTGAGCAGGGACGTTGGCAAAGAGGCCGGCACCGTGCTAGGAACTTCTCCCGGAACAGGCTCAGCTTGGATGAGATGCAGTCAAGCCCAAGAAAAGGCAGATAGAGGGAACTACCGTCCAAGGGGCATTTTTAATGCCTTCTCTCACCTGAGGATTCACGCTGTCCTCTTATCTTGAAACCCACCGGGCACCAGAGCTAGCCTGTCCGTGGGAGAAGCAGAGAGGGAAAACTTTGTACCTCATGCTGGGTGAACACAAGACCTCACCCCACCCGCAACACACACACACAAGCACACACACCCCTTGCGTGTAGGCTAAATGGGCGTGTTCCTCCATAGCTCCAGGAAAAAGTCCCCAAATAGAAAGTGGTCAGCCTAGGTCTGAAGTTCTTGTACTGGCCACCAGAATTCACCCAGGATGGCAGGATGATTCATGCCCTGGCGGCCTTTCAGCTGAACACCTTGGTCAGAAAACTGACTACCTGCCTCCTCTCGTGTCAGACCCAGGGGTCTAGTGAGAAGGTCTCAGCCCCATGGGCTGTTGCTGGTTCCCCGGGAGAAGCCAGATGGCTTTCTTCCCAGCCTGAGCTCGAAGCCTAGACAGGTGCTTCTGCTGTTCGGGGGCGTTCCTTCATTCACCGTGGGGTTGGCTTGCAAGTTTACTACTGCAGAGCACCTTGGGAATGGGGCAGGGAAGGAAGGGGAAAGAATTCACAGTGTGTCGGGCGCACACGGTGTGCCTGGCATCGTGCCAGCGTTTGTGTCCGTGCTGAGTCTTCACAGCCACGCTGGCAAGAGCGCGGAGTTCAAGTGTAGAAATTGATAAATCTATCGCACAGATCCAACCAAGGCCTCTGCCAGATGTCAGGCAGCCCTCCCCCAGCTGCCTGCGCCACACGGAGGAACGCCTCCATCAAGGTGGAAGAGTTGATTTTAAAATTATGCAGTCTCTTATTTTAAAAATCAATTTGCATATCTTTGCATAGTACACATGTGGATCCGTGCTTTGTCCTTTCCCACCTGCAACATTTAAATGCCGTAACCCAGGCATTGAAAAAGGGAGTGAGTGCAGGGCTTGTTAGCGGACCATCTTTTGGCAAGCCTGCAGAACACAGCTCTCCTGACCATACCTCACTTCCCCCTTCAAAACAACTGTCTGGTCTGGATTCTTGCCTGTCTCCCAGGCCCAGGCTGGGAGTTCGGATGCCGCTTGGAAGCTCACAGGAAGAAAGACACCCATTAAATAAGAAGTCATTGCAGAGCTATCTGGAAACAGTTTGTAGCCGAGATAGGTGGGCCACCCAGAAGGCTGGCTGAGGGCTCCCAGGCAGGTGCCATCATCTCGACTTTCATTATTCAAAGAAGCACCAGGAGCACCACCAGGTAGAGGCTGGCAGGTGCACGCAGCGGTCCGTAAGCGTGGCTACACACAAGCTTCACCTGTGGGCTCTATGACCACTGTTCCCTGGCTCCTGTTCTCAGAGATTCTAACTTAACTGGTGTGGACGGCAGTCTGGCATAGGATTGGTGAAGGCCCCCACATTTCCAACCTTCCCAAGTTCCCACATGTTTCCTAGGGGAGAACCACTGGGCTGGTGTTTGGTCACAGCGGCCCAAAAGAACTAGGAAAAAGTGAGTAACATTCAGCAAGTCAAGCGGGGTTCTTGAGAACAGAGAAAGCCCAGAGGGACTTCTGTTGATCGGCAGTGACAGGCAAGGTGGCAAAGGTTTGGGAGCCAAGGAAGCAGAAGTTTGAACCCCGGCTCCAGCACTTTGCCCAGTGTGTGACCGAGGCCAAGCCGCTGAAAGGTTCTGAGGCTTACTTTCCTCATCTGTAAAATGGGGGTAATAAGACATGCCTCACACGACTGCTTTAAGAACTAGCCGTCCCAGGACACTGCCTGGCATAGACTAGGTCCTTGGTGGATGATGCCAAGGGAGCCGTGGGCTGACCTTGCCCTTCGGAGGGGACACTGGGAGGGAGTGAGAGTCACACTTCCTTGGGGAGGAGCTGTGCAAACAACACGAAGCCAAACGTGGTGTGGGAGACGGGCAGGGCCTCAGCCTGCACAGCGCTCCAGACGTCATTCCCCACCCCCAGACCCCGCTCCCCGTCCCAAGTTCAGCCTCAGGAGGAGGTGCAGATTTAGAGGGAGAGTCTAAGTGCATTTGGCCACAGCCCTACCTCCCAAGGTGGGTGGCAATTAGACAGGATTGTGTCACTCCAAGCAGCTCCGCCCAAGACAGGTCTGTCCACCCGGTACCGACACCCACTCTCTCCCTCCCGCTTGGCCCTGAGATGCTCTGCGGGCAGCCAGGCCCCCGAGGGGCAGCCCCCGCACGGCAGCGTGTCGCCTGTTCCCTACGAACACGGACAAACCTGGTGGCAGAGCTAGAGCTCGGGAATCTGTGACAGGTGTCCCAAGGCAGAGAGGTTGGGAGAATCCCAACTCTGGAACAATAGCTCCCCGTTTGCGCTCCGAGCAGCCCAGCACTAAAGACCCTGCTGCCAATGTGACTATTTCTCCTTTTCCTTGCTCTCTGTCCTCCTTTCACAGCGGCACGCTTGGTGCAGCTCTTTTACACACATTGTTCTCATGATGCTCAGAACAGCCCAGGGAGGCCGGTGACGGCAGGCGCTGAGATGCCCCAACTCACCAGTGAGAACACAAAGGCTAAGCAGGTCTCCTGACTTGCTCGGCATCACAGAAATCCTCAGAAGCAAAACCGGGACTTGAATCTGTGTCTGCATGCCAAGAACCTGTTGCTCTCCACCATGCTATGGCCCCTTGCCTTCTGTCCATGTCCCCCCTGCTCGCTGTGGGGTCTCCATACTGGGAAATGGGGGGATGGAAAGAGAGGTGGCTGGCTGGATTCGCAGTTCTTTTTTTTTTTTTTTGTAAAGATTTTTTATTTATTTGACAGAGATAGAGGCAGCCAGTGAGAGAGGGAACACAAGCAGGGGGAGTGGGAGAGGAAGAAGCAGGCTCATAGCGGAGGAGCCTGATGTGGGGCTCGATCCCATAATGCCGGGATCACGCCCTGAGCCGAAGGCAGACGCTTAACTGCTGTGCCACCCAGGCGCCCCTGGATTCGCAGTTCTAAGACTGTCCACTCAGGTCACACATCATTCCCTCTTTTCCATGCTCTCGCTTATCCTCATCGGAGAAATGGCAGAGCCGCCCGCCCAAGGCCAGCGTGAAGGAGGACTAAAACCCAACCGCCAAGCACCTTACAGAGTCTATGCCCCAGACGGCAGCTTTCATCCTAGCCAAGTTCACGCTGGAGGGTTCCTACGTCGCTGGTCCAAAGTGGAAAATGTTCGATTCCAGCCAAAGAAGGCGCGGGTATCCTGCGAATACCCTGGGGCATGCCCCATACCAACAAACCATCTGGCTTTCTGGGTCTCCGGGAAACTTCCAACACAAAGAAGAAATGAACCAGGAGAAAGGTAGCCAGCCAGCCCTCACCCTTAGCACAAAGTACTGACGTCGGGGCTCTTAGGAACAGAACCAAGGAGAATGAAGTAGAACCAGCATTCGGTGTTTCCCAGGAAGGGAACGTGGAAGAAGGACAACATCCCCTCCCCCCAAAAAAGAATTCATGGCGAGAGAAAGTCCTGCTCGTCTGCTGCTAGGCGCTCTGCAGCTGGCCTGCCTGGCACGGGGCTCCCGGGAGGGGGTGAGCCCCAGCCAGGGGCAAGAGCAGCCTGGCGATCCTCTGTCCTCTCTCCAAAGTCTGCATGCACTGCCTGCCTTTGGAGTCACGAAGCAGCCCACCAGCTGGCGAGCAGGGAGGGGATGACAAAAGGGAGCTGGTTTGGTGTTTTGGGGTTTTTTTTGGTTTTGTTTTGTCTTGTTTTCTTTTCACCTGAGAGGAGTGCCCGCTGATTCAATCCATACAAACCCGAAATCATTCCTGTCCCAGAACGGGGATCTCTACGAGCCACTTTGGACAGAAAGTCCTTTCCACCACAGAGGAAGCTGGAAGCTCTCCTCCCCAGGGAGACAAGTGAATGCGTGAGGGTGTTTTAAGAGCCTCATGCTCTTAAAAGGACATCGTCAGAGGGCATTTCTTATGCTCTTCGTGGAGCACAGACCCAGAGATAAGAAGACCCAGGCAGAGAGGGTCTAAAGGCTTGCGTGGAGGCACAGCTGTGGGATCAGAGTCCAGAGGCATCGGGGCCACTGTGCTGCCCGTCAGGGGACCCCGCCTCTGGCCCTCCACCCCCCACATGCAGAGGTGGGTGCTGATTTGTGCTGAAAGACGGGACTCAGCCTCAGTCCTTCAACGGGAACAGCATCGTGAGAGAGGCACCCCCAAGTCCCCATCCTCAGGGATTACCTCTCCATGCCTAGATTTGTTGATGCCACTTTCAAAACTTGACGTGTCCCCTTGTCGCCCACAGGGTGTTTTTGTTTCCCAAGAGTTCAGCCTTCCAAAATCCAGCTCATGCTGTGCTCCACATTCAGGATGCTCGATGGGTCCACAGGCCCCAGCTCCTCACCCCCTCCCCGCCACTCCCCTACGTCCCACTCACCATTTCCCGGTCCCACCACATCGTCTTGGCCTTGGGCTGTGGGGTCTTTCCAATTGGAACCTTGTTTCCCTCCCTGTCCAGCCACAGGAGTCCAATGCGACACCGAACACCTGGCTGGACTGTCCCAGCTCCTGGGACACGTTCTGGGATAGCTGCTGGGGAGACTCCCAGCTCGCCTGGGGCTGAAGTCACCCCTCCCTGGCTGAGCCACACCGCCCTGCCCCTGCCCCTCCCGGGCCCCACAATCTGATTGCACAGCTCCCTGACCAGCGACACCTTCAGCTCCGCCACACACGGCAGGTCCTGGGGCTCGCCCGGCTGGAATGTTTAGCATGTACGAAGTATTCAGCTCAGTGTCTGTACAATGAACCAATGAGAAGTCCAAACACACTGTAGAAGCAAACAAACAAAAAATCCCCTTCTGGTTCTGAGGCTCTAGATCTGGGGGAGTGAGGGGCTGGCTTCGGAGCGCGAGGAGCATGGGGGGCAGCACGGGGGACGAGGTTCTCCCCGGGGGCAGAGGCACATGGGGTGATGGGGGGGCTGAGGACGGCGTGGGCAGCCGGTGAAGAGTGGAAAGCATGAGGACGCCAGCCCCAGAGGAGCAAGCTGCTGCTACGGAGTGAGGAACAGCCCGGCTGGCGAGCTCCGGGAGGCCCACGCGCACCATACAGCAGAGAACTTCCGGAGAACCCGAGGGAAAGCCAGCCCAGCAGGCGTCCCGACCGGTTTGTCTGCTGGGTCAGGGAGGCAGCGGAGGTGGGCGGCCAGGGGCCAGCTCTCAGAAGCATCTGCCCTGGGAGCAACAGCAGGGCTCTGCCGGCTGAAGGAGGTCTCCAAGTCTCCAGCCGCCTACTGGGCCTAATCTCATCTCTGGGCACCTCTGGTATTGACTGGAAAGGGGGTCACGGTTAGTTATCAACAGAAGGGGAAAATCCCTTCAGGTTCACAGAGATACAGTTACTGGACTCGGACCCCCTTAGAGCATCTCCTAGGCCAGAGCTGGGGAGCCACTCTGGATTCCGGGCGGAACTGGGGACAGATGCTAAAGGCTCAGCCCATCCAAGCTTCCTTCAGCTTGATGGGGAAACACAAAGCTCCCGCACTGCCCCTCCTTGCCCTCTGAGGGGCCAGACCTCCTCCAGCCTGCAGTGTGACGTGCCCTCTGCCCCAGCACAGACCTATACCAACATTAAAGCTCATTAAACCTATGGGCCGGGGAACTCTCCAAACCTCCCCAGCACTAAAAGGCTATCTCCAGGGCGTGCACCTCCTCTCTAACTAGCATTCCTTTTTGAAACGTAATAGGTAGCTATGCACAGTGTTGGAGGAGGCCATCCCAAAGGGCCTGGGTGTGTGTCCAGCCCTCCCGAGGCTTGTCCTGGGGTGCATGGTGACACCTGTCTGCTGTGACTCGATGAAGGCCCCCTGGAGCAGCCAGCCTCGGGCTGGGGTGCTGGAGTCCGAACCCGCGGGGAGCAGGAGGGCTTGGATGCAAAAAGGAATGACCTAAAAAAGGACTCTCTCCATAGCGTCATTTACACTTGGGCTGAAGCAAGCTCAGCGCGGAGCAAGGGGACCACCCTGGTCAAGAAGAGAAGGCAGAAACGAGGGCAGAATGCTGCCACATATTTCGGCCACGGGCCACAGAACCATGAGCTATCTGCAAAGAGAGCTCGTTCGGAGCCACAAGCGTACGGCTCCATCCTTGGATGAAAACAGACATCTCACTCCCTGCCCAAAGTGGGCTGAAAAGAGGGGCCAGGAGGGCCTGGGTCTCCTCCACCGCCAGCCCGTCACTCCCAGCTGCCCGGTTTCTGTTCTCCAGCTCGGGCACCAGCCTGGGGAGCAAACTGCCTGGTGTGCCCGGAACAGCTTTGTGCATGGAACCCACTGGCACACGAGCGAGCTCAGCGTTCCCTGAAGCTGCGGCCCCAGCAGATCCATGCACCCAGGGGCCTGGCCTGGTGCAGAGACGCTGGTGGGGCCTGGATGGCACGACAATCGCTCCTCAGCTTCAAGGCCCCTCGTGTGTGGCCCTCTGCTCAAGGCAATGCAGACTGAGGTCAAAAGACACGGTCCTGGCACTAACTTGGGGCACTCACCAACTCCCACAGGCATCTGGGGAGAGGGGAGAGCTGGTCCCACGAACCAGGCATCTGCCAGGACCAGCAGGTGAGTTTCTGCAACAACCTTTACCCCCTCGTAGCAAGAAACAGCAGAAAGCCTGCAACAAGCTTTCCTTAGGATAAACAGACCTAAAGTGGAAACCAAGTCTGGCCCAAGTCCAAGGCCAGGAAGGAAAAACATGGGCTCAGTGCTTCTGAGAGTTTTAACCCTTCTGACAGTGCTAAGCAGTGAACTGGAGTCCCTCTGCAATGGCAGGCCGGGCCAGTGACGTCACTATAACAGATCCCTGCAGCCCTTGGCGGGGGGGGGGGGGCAGGCAAGAACAGCCCCCTATCTGTGAGAGATGCAGTGCTGTACAGAGCTACTCCCGGAGACCCCAGCATCCGCCAGCCCAGTCCCATCTGTTCAGGGTCCCCTGTGAGACAAAGAGAAGTGTCCCCCCCCTCATTTTGCTATATTTGACATTAGATGGTAATAAGCCACGAGGGGAAGAGAGGAAAGGGACTCCACCCTGAGCTTTTATGCCAGAACGTCTCCTGTGCCTTTCCACCTGACATTCAGAAACCCAACCCACCCACAAGCCTCATCCCTGTCCTCCTCTCTGCCTGAGCCACAGACCACCCATGGAGTAGGTCCAACCACAGACACATGCTCTTGGGTGGGCTTGGGGATGGGGTCCAGAGGGAATGGTTTGAATGCGCTTTGCTCCCGCATGCCATCATCCAATCCCCCCCACACCCAAGTCCCCCCGACTTCACGGACATGCTCTCGACCCCCCGAGTTTGCGATCCGACCTCCTCGGGAAATGGTTCTGCGACTCGGTCAAAAACAGCCCTCTCCGAGCAGAGAGGTTTAGCTCTATGAAGATTCCTAAAGCCATCGGGATAGGTTTTCTTGCCAAGACATCTGACAACTGGCCTATTTTTAAAGTTCCAACCAATAATCTTTTAAAAGACACAGCCAAAGAGACAATGACCAAAAAAGTAATGGGGCCAATATGAGGTTTCTGTTTTCCAAACAAGCCAGAGTCTACCCATCCGGATAAATAATTTCCTCAGAGTGGTCCCCTTCGGAGGGTCCCAGTCCACGGAGCTGTGCTTACTCAAAACAGTTTAGCAAAGTCCTGTAGAAATAGCCTTTGGTTGACACAGAGTGTTGAGCATAATGTTTCTAAGCGTTTAACTGGCAGCCCTACTGTGTGCCTGGTTCCATTTAGGCCCCGGGGGGCATGGAGGTCAACCAAACACGGTCTTTCCCGGCAACATGCTCGGGGTAAAGAAGGGAGGAGGAAGGAAACACCAGATTTTTTGAACACGTACCAACCGGGCCGACAGCTTTCGATGTGTTGCCTTTAACTTGCACGCACGAAACTCCTCTTCAACGCAAAGGCTGAGATGGAGAGGGGCTAAGTACTTAGCCAGAGTCGCCCAACCTGGAAATGCCAGAGGAGGAGCTGGCCCGGGCTGCCACCCCTGGGGCTGCCCTCCCGCTACCGATGCCCTGCAGTGAGCAGGTCCCCTCCTGGGTGTGGGAAGGGCTGTCCTTCGGCTCAGGGCCACCCGTTGGCTCAGGGAAGCTCCATCCGCGTTGGGACCCAGGGCAGGGGATCGCCATGTGTCTGTCCGGCTCGGGGTCTGGCCTCCAAGCGCCTCCTGTTTATCCTTTCGTCAAGAGCATTTCGCAAGCCAGGTGGCAGGGAGAGCTTCTCCAGATAGGAAATAGGCCTCTTCTGCCCTATTTACGTAAACTTTGACCGATAGGCACTCCAACATATCCGCACATCCCTCACTTAGTCACACAGGGGACCAGCCGCCAAGACTGGCTTCTTACAGGTGCTGAAAGGCAGGAACAGCCCGAGTGTCTGTGGAGGGAGGGATGGGTGAACCACCCCACGGAATATTACTCAGCCTTGCCGAGGAAGGAGGCGCGACACCTGCTGTAACACGGAGGAACCTTGAGGACTTTGCGCTCAAAGGAGTATAACCCATCGTAAAAATAGATACCGTACGATCCCCCCGTAGGAGGCATGTCAAGTCAGTCACAGAGACAGGAAGGAATGGTGGTTCTCGGCGGGGGAGGGGCAGGGGAGCAGCTTCACGGGGACAGGGTTTCGGGGGGAAGACGACCAAGTCCTAGAGGTGGATGGTGGCCAGGGTTACACAACGATGTGAACGTACTCAGCACCACGGAAATGTGGTTTAAAATAGTAAATTTTAGCTTACGCATATTTTACAATTTTTAAAAAACTAGCATTCTCTTTGGGGTTAAGGATGCACTTTTTTCCCCCCAAAGTAACCGTAGACACTTTTGTAAGGTCGATTTCTTCTACTCTCTTCCCAGCCTCAGGCCATAAAGCCTCTGATGACAGTGGCCAGGCCGGGCTGTGGCTGAGCAGGTCCGGGGAGGGCTCGGCGTGTGCGGCATTCTAAAAGCAGCCCCAGGAAACCCCCCGAATGTTCACGAACGCCTCAGCCTGGGCCTTGAAACGAAGGCAGGAAGGGGAGGACTTAGAATAGCAGACCCCCCTCCACCACCTGCAAAGCAGCTTCTTGCCTAGTGCCTTTGGCCCGATTCAGAGCAGAGCCAATAATTTTAATGGAGGAACATGAGCAGACACCTGCTTGGCCGAAGACCAGTGTCTTCCAGAAAACTCTGTTCTCGAGAATGACCCAACACATCATAACGCCGTCATGCCAAGCACCCGGTATACGCTGCCGCCCTCTCTCCCCATTGTACTGGATGAGTTCAAGTTTCAAGAACCCCAAAAACCAAGCATGGAAGAGCAGGGGAAGCTGCACTAGCTTTCCGGGGCCCTCACCCTGAAGGCCGGAGTCGGCGGAAGCACTCCCAGGGCCCACCCGGCATCCCGTGCGCTGTGTTCTGGGCTCCAGGTACCTGTCGAAGCCCAAACGGGTGACTAACCGAGGGCCAGTGATGAACAATACCAGTCCTGGGGACACAGGGATAAAAGGCCTGCGAGGGGATTAGCATTTATCCAGGGCCTACTGTGTGCAAGGTGCTCTATCTTTATTTCTCACTGAGCCTTCACAACCCTGTGATCATCAGGTTTTTAAGAAGAAATCCAGGGGTGCCTGGGTGGCTCAGTCGTTAAGCGTCTGCCTTCAGCTCAGGGCGTGATCCCAGAGTGCTGGGATCGAGCCCCACATCGGGATCCTCCGCTGGGAGCTGGCTTCTTCCTCTCCCACTCCCCCTGCCTGTGTTCCCTCTCTCGCTGGCTGTCTCTCTCTCTCTCTCTGTCAAATAAATAAATGAAATCTTAAAAAAAAAAGAAAAGAAATTCAGCAACACGTCGCCGAGCAGTGGAGCTAGAATCTCCCCATGAATCACCTGACCCCAAAGTTTACACACTTTCTATGACACTGGGCTGCCCCTCAGAATGAGCTCTTTTGGGGTTTTTCTGTTTGCTTTGTTGTTTTATTTTGTTGGTTTTGGGGTTTTTTTTGGGGGGGGGTGGAATCCTGCTTGCCAGGCTTCCAAAGTTCTCCAAGTTTTCCGTAGGCCCTGGCCCAGACCAATTTTCCATCTGGGTAAAAAGAACATCATCCCAGGGCTATGTCCCAAGTCACATGAAATGGCGGGAAGAGATCTCATAAACACAAGTCCCAAAACCTCTTTAAATAAATAAGAAAGTGGAAATCACTTTTAAAGGGGTAAGCCACGACAGAAAGCATTCCGGCTCCCCAGCCTGGAATCCTTAACATAAACCAGTGGCGAGCCTCCCCAACCCTGTGCGGAGCAGCTGAGGCTGAGCTCGGCCTCCAAAGCCTACGTCCTCCTCCAGAGAGCCCGGCGCTCCGGGCAAAGCCTCATCGGACTGCCACCTGGCTTACTGTCAGGAGAGGGAGCCGGAGACGCCTGTCCTTCCAGAGACTTATCCTTGGGAGTAGAGTTATCAATGCCCAGAGTATACACGTAAATCTTCAGGTCTGTGGAATATGCTAACTTCTTTAACAGGAAGGAGGGAGGAGGGAGGGAGGGAGGGAGGGAGGGAGGGAGGGAGGAAGGAAGGAGAGAGAAAGGAAGGACGGAGGGGGGGATGGAGGGAGGGAGAGAGGGGAGGAAAGAAGGAGAGAGGGAGGAAGAGAGGAAGGAAGGAAGGAGGGAAGGAAGGAGGGAGGGAGGAGGGAGGGAGGAAGGAGGGAAGGAAGGAGGGAGGGAGGAGGGAGGGAAGGAAGGAGGGAGGGAGGAAGGAGGGAGGGAGGAAGGAGGGAAGGAATGAGGGAGGGAGGAGGGAAGGGAGGAGGGAGGGAGGGAGGAGGGAAGGAAGGAGGGAGGGAAACAGTCTCCACGAACCAACCCTGCTTTGTGTATTCTTACCAACATGAACACTGTCTTTCATTTCTCCTTTCCCTGTTTTCCCAACGAGCACCAACAACCAGCAGACAAAATCCCAAAAGCTGACTCTTGAGTCTGGGGCTATGGCCTTGTCCTCGGCTGGGGGAGGGGAGGGTCGGGGTGGGGGCGTGGGGGGGGGGGCGAGATCCCAGGCGAGCTGCTCGGGGGCCCAACTGTCACAGCGCCTGGCTGCTAAGGGAGCAAAGCAGCGTGCAGCATCTGGTCCTGGCTTGGGTGCTGCTTCTGTGTGGGGACCTTGGAGCCTGTCACAGCAGCACCCCATATCAGACGCTTCTGGGGACCTCCTGGGGGCAGACAGCAGGGAGTCCTGCTTGCTCAGAAGGGGACTGATGGGTGCTGGGCGGTGGTGGGACCCACTGAGCTAGCGCTCGGGCCCTGGGGCCCGTCCACCAAACTTCCCCCTGCCCCACCCCTCCCTGGCTGGCCTCACCTGAGCAGCTGCCCAGCGATGCTGAGCACACCAGGGGCGCAGAGATGACACACGCCGAGAGGCACGGGGCAGAATTCAATTTCTAGACTTGAGCACCACTTCCTATGTGGGTCTAGAGACCACTGCCTGCTCTCACCCAGCCTTTAACCGGGAGCCACTGTACGCAATCATACTGACAACATGCCCGTTACGCACCCCCCAACACACACGGGCACACGCGGGCACACACGCACGCACACGCACGCACGCACACACGCACACACACAACTGGTAACGGAAGTCTCAAAAACCAGGACTTAGCACCGTTTTGTGCTATTTTGTGCTAGAGGTCTAGTCTACTCACGGCATTAAAACTCACTGGCTGTGACCACGAATCCCGACCCCCTTTGGGGGGTCACGATCTATGGTTTTAACACTGCTGTGAAGGTTCCTGCAGCCGGTCCTACCTTTCTGAGCTAACCTCGTGGGCCGACATCACAGGTCAGACCAAACTTACACATCAGGGCGTTGGTTTCTAGCTCATTCCCCTGTTCTGGATAACACATTTCCCCGGGGAGCCCCACACTGGTGCTTCAAAGAGAATTCACAGGATCCAGTGGGCCTTGCCCCAGTGGGTTCCCACGGCACACATGGCTTGCTTTGTCTTTGAGGGCGGCCCTGGAAGACCACAACTGTGTGTTCACAGCACCACTGCTAGCAGCCTTTAAGGCAGCACGGAGGACGGGAGAAGAAGGATCAGAAGACTGAAGACGGGTAAATACTTGTCTCCCGTTTTTGCCAAATTGGACTCTGGAAGCTTCTGCCTGGCTGGATTACAGAACAAGTGATTTGTGAACATTTACAGACAGAGCAGAAATCACTAACAGTCTAAATGGGTTCAGTAAGGAAAAGTCTCAACAAACCAACCTCATTTCTTCTCCTGGGGCAAGCTATAAAACCAGAAAGAATGCCACAGAGAATGTGTTTAAATCTCCTTGAGTTGCATGAAAAAACAGACATAAATCTGCATCAGAGTGGGGCTGAACAACTTCTAAGGCATCTGAGCTATACTCTGGAGGCTGCTGATCATGGACCTTTCGTTAGGAACCTTGTGGAATGCTTCTCTGAAGACCCTAGAAGGTTCCTTCCTGAGTCTAATCCTGGTCAACCTCTCTATCGATGACTTCTCTGATGTATGAATGAGCAGCCACAGTCCTGCTTGGGGCCGAGTGCCTTTACTCATAACTGATAAGGGCACCAGCTGGACACACACACAGCCCTTCACAGTGCTACCAAGGATGTGCACACACCTCACCTCGTTCAAGCCTCCAAGGCACGTCTCATTACGTCTCATTATGTTCACTTTGCAGTCGAAGAAACTCAGGATTTCTCGGCCTCTGCCAGGCTGACATTTTGCGATGGAGGAATTCTTTGCTCCTCTGCACACTGGAAAAGGTTAGCATAGCCGCATCCCTCACCTCGCCTGACAAAATGCCAGCAGCACTCCCCTTACAGCTGTGATGGAAAAAAAGGTCTCCAGATATGGTCGAATATCCTGGGGGAGGGGAGCAAAATCGCCCCAGCTGAAACCCACTGGCTTGGTCAAGGTCCAGAGTTAAAAAGGTGCTGGACCAGTTTCTGAATTCAAGTCTCAATTCTTCCTACGCTCTCAAAAAAGCCAGGAGGGATAGTAAATGTTATGAATAGTAGGAACCAAGAATCAAAACTATCTTGATTGAAGTGCTAGGCCAACATCAATAACAAAAGAGGCCAGAGGTCCATAATTTGATTTTAAAAATCTCCTATCAGGCAAAGTCAGGCTGATGCCGGTGTGGCAGTATTTAGGGACGAAAGACTGCAGGGGAAGGGAGGGTCAGCCTCGAGCTCATGGGCAGCAGTCCTGGCATCTCCCCCCCTCCCCCCAGCCCCTCCTCACCTGCAGCAGTCGACCCCCAGACAGCTGCAGACCCCTCACTTCCCTTGGAGAACCTGCCTCTGCCCCAGCCTCGCCCTGCCCTTCCGAGGAGCCCGCTGTGCAGTAAACTGGCAGACAGATGGCAGGAAGGAAGACAGGGGACAGGGGGGGAGGGGCCTGGGGAGAAGCATGGGAGGGGAGTGGAGAAGCCTGGGCAGGGCCCACAACACGGGGTGAGACCCACAGGCACCTCGGGGAGGATAAGGACAAAGCAAGGAAGAGGGGAGGGGGGAGGAAATGCAAGGGGGCCCAGACCAGGAAGAGGAGGACAGAAGGAGGCAGACCAGGGGGAGGCTGGCCTCTCCCTGGCCTCCTTCCCAGCCCCTGATACTCATTCCCACCCGTACTGTTGCCCTTCCCCCACTCGTTCCGCTCCTCACCCAGAGCATGTGCTGAGCCCAATACCCGCCCACGAACGTCCCCATCTGGGAGTGTCTGGAATCCGATACACTTGGTTAAAATCCTGGCTCGACCCGTTAGTGTGATTTGGGGCCAATTATTTAATCTCTCAGAGCCCCAGTTTCCGTATCTAGGAAAGGAGTATAATAATATCACCCTCCTAGTTCTGCTCAGGGGATTAAACGCGAACTAGATCTGCTCGGGGCAAGTGCGCGCTGGTAGCTAGAATCAGTTATGATGGGAGACCCTGGGCCACCCGGGACCGTGTGTCACTACCCCAAACGCCAGCCCCCACCTGGGACAAGGTGAAGGCTCAGAGAAGGCAGGCCTGGGCCCAGACTGTCTCTTCTCTTGCCTGAGCACACCATTTTCTCGTTGGGAGCGTGCGCTGCTACCGTTTCTCAGAGTCTCTTCGGTGACAAAGTGACCATTAAAGATGATGGACTCCCTCCAGAGAATTCAGTGCCGGCAACAGCAATGAGAAAAATCAACAACACGAAAGGTTAACATCCGGTGAGGGCTCTGAGGAGTTTCTAAGTATTTGTTAACTGACTAAGGTCACAGAATCTCAGAGCTGAGACACCGCGGAGGCAATGTGGTCTGGGCCTCCCGGGGAGGCCTGAGTACTGCAGGCAGCCCCCCACCGGCTTCAGGGGGGCTGGACGCCACCTGTGCCCACTCCCAGGAAAATATCCCAGCCATGGGTCACACTCGGTGGTGCCAGTGTCCTACAGGAAGGACGGGGACAATGTCCCTAATTAAAGAGAGGACATATCCCGATGTTCATTCACCCAGGCCTTCTGGGAAAAAACCATACACTAAACAAAGTGGCTCGCTCGCATTCAGAGGTGTTATTGTCGGAGAGCAACAAAATATGGCTCATCGAACCAGAAAACACGGGCAAACGCAACTGAAAGCTGGTAGGTCCAGGAACAAATCCACTGAATTCAGGCTGTGTGTCTGTCACAACTTGCTTAACCTTTTGGGATCTGTTTCCTGGTCTGACAGATGACGGAGATCGACGCAAGGCGTGATGCATTTAGTCTTTGGCGAACAGTCAACAAATGTGAAGTGTCTCCCCCCCCCCCCCCGCCCCAAGCAAGCAAATCTGAAACTATCCCAAGTACACAGTGCAGAAAACGTGAGAAAGAGAATGTCCCCCTTTCGGGCAAGCGAGCGCTGCAAAGGAGAGCTGGTCAGTGAGGGGAACGGTTTCCTCCTCTTGCCACCCCCCTGCCTAAAGTCAGGCAGGGGGGTCCCTCTGCACCTGAGTCCCCAACTCAGCAAACCAAGGCTGCCATGAACATGCCCAGGACCAGCCATGCCCCATGCCAGGGCACTGGTGACCTCACACAGCTCTGAGGGGCTAGGACAGAGGGGTGACGGGCTCTCCAGCCTTCCCTCCCCACACTGAGTGATCAAGGGGGACAGTAACCACCAAAACCAAGTTCCAAAGGAAAGGTAGAATTTGCTGATGTGGCCAGCCCCTGCTATGCATTACCCCCCAAAAGTGCCTTCCCCACGCCCACGAAAGCTGAGCATCTCTCCAGAGATCACACCAGGGGAGGGTTCTCGGACTCTCTGTCAGAGCGAGCAAGAACCACCAGCAGAACAGATATGCCTCCACCCCTGGCTGGTAAGGGGTCTCAGAGAGGCACGAACACCCCCTCGGGACAGCTGGGGCACAGCCAGCAGACCCGGAGGCAGGGGCTTCATATACGACGCTCTCTAGACAGCGTGTGTGTGTGTGACGCTCCCCGGGGCAGGCCAGCTCTGTGGGCTAAAAGCGACTTCAGGTTTGTCTGCCTGACCGGTTGAAATCATGTTTTCTGTCCCCTAAATGTCACGGGTGTCACTGTCAAGGAGCCAGAGGGATCACCTTGGTGGAAGCTCTTTTTGCACAGCACCCAGCACGGTGCCTGGCATGCGGCAGATGTCTGGGAAATCTCTGTTGGTGCAAAAGCCGAGAAAGGTCACGGGCTCCTTAAGGCCCCTAAAGCAGTTCCAGCTCCTTTCTGGAGTGAACACAGCTGACCTGAGGGCACAGGGCACAGGGGATGAAAGCCTCTCCTAAATGCACTTGGATGCCCCTGAGAGGAGGCTCGCCCTGGCAGGACCACCGGCCAGGAAGGTGCGGACCTTTTCATTTCCTTCCGCCTCTCCTAGACTCAGAGTAGGGCCCAGCTAAACCTCACCTGGAAAAGACAGAGGCCCAGGGGACAGGCATTGCTCACTCATGGGTGAATGGGTCATTACCAGTTCATCAGCAGCTGGAGAACGGAAAAGCAGGACTCTTCCTCTGGGAGGCCCAGCCCCACGCGAAGGAGCTGCTGACTGAGGTCAGAGCAGGAAGAGGAAAAGCAGTTTGTAGGAGGTTCTGGAAAGCAGCATCCCCGATGAGGCAAGCTCCCACCGCTCGGCTCTGGACCTGGCTTCTGCTCCATCCTGCTGACTCAGTTCTCACTCATCTGCTGATGGCCCGCGGCGGGAGCCCTGGGCGGTGCCAGCTCTGCTCCCCGGCTCGAGGCTCAGGCCGCTGCCCTGTCCAACTTGTGGCCCTCACTTGCTTCAAATGAAGAAGTCTGCGTTTGGCAGCTCAGGGAAGACCTGGGAAGCCAGCATCAATCTGGAGTCATCTGGAAGCTGCAGCAGCTGCTGGGGAGGGCCCAGGGAAGAGCGGAAGGGCAAGGAGCACTGCCTCACTGTCTCCTCGGGCTCTGGGACCCCTGCACAGCCCTCCGGCCTCCTCTGCCTCCCACCATCTCTCATAAGGAACAGCCTTGGCTTTCTTTAAAAAAAAAAAAAAAGATTTTATTTGAGATTGAGATTGAGAGCGAGAGCAAGCGAGAGAGAGAGAATGAGCAGGGGGGAGGAGCAGAGGGAGAAGCAGACTCTCCGCTGAGCAGGGAGCCCAATGCGGGACTCAGTCCCAGGACCCCGGGATCATGACCTGAGCCGAAGACAGATGCATCACCGACTGAGCCACCCAGGCGCCCCCAGCCCTGGCTTTCTAACACGTTAATAGTAAAGACCCATCAGACCAGGAGGGCGGGAAGGTGTCGGCCAAAAGGCAGGTCCTCAGGCAGTGGGCCACTGTCGGGCAGCGTCCTGGTCAGAGCTGCACTGTGACAGAGTGAGGAGGAGGCCGAGGCAGGACCTGAGGGTCTCGGCACTGCCAGGCCCCCCGCAGGCTGCAGACGACGCCCATTCCCGAATCTAACAGCCTGCCCTGGGAGGCAGGGTAGGGCACAGCACTTCAGGGCCCAGACTCTGGCACCAGCTGGCCTGTGTTCACATTCTAGAATTTTCTCTCACACTTGAGAAGCTACTCAACTGCTATGTATGTGCCTCTGTCTCCTCACCGGCAGAAGAGCTACATGAACAAGGCTTCCCTCACTGGGACATTGTGAGACTGAAGAAGCCAGAATGTTGAAAGCACTTAACATGATGCCTGGCATGTATCGAACAGTCGACAGCCTTTCCTTTTTTTTTTTTTTAAGATTTTATTTATTTATTTGACAGAGACAGAGACAGCCAGCGAGAGAGGGAACGCAAGCAGGGGGAGTGGGAGAGGAAGAAGCAGGCTCATAGCAGAGGAGCCTGATGTGGGGCTCGATTCCAGAATGCCGGGATCACGCCCTGAGCCGAAGGCAGATGCTTAACTGCTGTGCCACCCAGGCGCCCCTACCGTTTGCCTTTCTTATCTGTCGGCTCTCTGAGAGAAGCCCTCACCGGGAAACTCCCCACAGCACCCAGGACAGCACAGCCTCGTTAATTTAAAAACAAAACGATCAGTACTACTCACCACTCACTGCCCACATAAACCCACGGCAGGAAGGATTTTCACAGAAGACGAGTATCCTGCCCAAAATGGTATTAGTAATTGTCCAGGCCAAGACTGAAACAGCCTCAGACTACAGAGCCTGCCTCTCCTTCCATAGGCTACCCTGCCTGACTCTGAACACGACCTCCTCCGCACAGGGCGAGAGGGAGCCCAGACAGAAGTCAAGCTAGACAGGAACAGAATACAAAAGGAGAAGCTGAGGGGCGTCCGAAGAAATTCACTATCTCGTACAGGCCTGTGTCTTTCTCTGGATCCAGGTGTACCCACACTTGCAACTTTCCCATTGGCTCTGGGTTTTTCAGATTACACAGGGCATGACACGGTTGCACACAGCCCCTTCGAGAACACACAGCGACAGGCAGTCGGAAAGCAGGTCTGTGGACGTAGATGGGGACAAGACTTCTCGAGAAGCCCCAGCGGATTCTTCACGTGAACACACCTCCCAGAACCTCACATGCTCTTGGCACTCGGAGCCGAAGCCAGCCACGCAGGGTCTGTGAGCCGCAGGCGAGGCTCCCTGCGAGATCAGCCCCAACTCCTGCTTCTGGAAGAAGTACCACTTCTGTAGAACAGAAAGGACCAACCCAACAGGAGGATTCCTACAAGGCTCTACAGGCTCTTCCACCTTGCTAACAGCTCTGCTTCAAAAAGCTGACGTTCCCCATTTTCTCCAAGGACCTCAGGTCTTAAGCTCCAGAGATGTGGGGAGACTTGTTCAGTATACTGTCCACGTGGCAAGGATTAGGAGGGATAGGGAGCCTTGCCAAAGCCCACTGCTGGCTTGGCCTGAAATAAGCACCCCATAGGGGCCCTCACTCACTCACCTGGTTGGGATGACAAGTTCAATGTCACGACCCACTCAACCCTGCTACCTGACCTCACAGCACCAGCACCGAAACACTCCCTAATTCTGCTCAACAGTCAGTGCCCAATAGCCATTTCCGCTCACCAGCTGCTCCTTCATCAGAGATCTTCCTGCCCACTCCTCCTCTAACACTCCCCGCACACACAGTGAGGATCAGAAAAGGCTGGAAATGCTTCCCTAAGACCAGAGAAAATACCTGGGAGCAGAAAGAGACAAGAACAGGGCATCAGGTATTTGTTAAGCCCGGAAACTACTTCTGGACAGAAAGTTCCAGGTGATGGCCCCCCAACTTCACCATGGTGAGGCACCCCCAGGACCACCTTCTGCTGGCTGCCCTTGCTCTTCTCAGGGCCTCACTGGATCCGTCTGTCAAACAAGCGGGAGAGCTGGCGCAGTGCCTACAGGTGAGCGGTGTGGGCTACACTCACTCTGAGGACACACTGAGGTCCATCGGCTGGCTCCGAGAAACCCAGGCGCGGCACTGGGCACTGGACAGGCGGCGGTGAAGACCCCTGAGTCGGACCCTGCCCCCGGAGAGACTGGACGAGGGGGTCTCAGGGAGGCTGGGTCACAGCAGCCAACCGGGAGCGCATTTCAGGGGGCGGCATTTTTCTGTGACTGTCCCTTACCCCCCCCCCCCCCCCCGCGTCTCAAGGAGTGGAATGAACTTCCTCCTTTCTAATCACACACTTTCCCCTCCGGTGGATCATGTCCGCGGACCCCGTGGAAGAAAAACCTGAGCTGATGTGTCCCTGCGGGAGGTGGTTTATTTCCACGACAGTAAAATATCACGGCCAAACATACCCTGTGTTTCAGCAGCTTCAACACTGAGGTGTGACAACGGGCCGAGGGCTGAGCGTGCACGTCTGAGCGACAGAGAGTGGCCACGGGGACGAGGGGGGGACGTTCTGGCAGGGCGGCGGGGGGCAGGTGCACGCAGCGCTCGAGGACAGGCTGCGAGCGCAGAGCTCCCGGCCCGGCCTGCGCCGCGCACCGGTGCCCCCGCCCCAGAGCGACAGACCTCCCGCCCTCCAAGGGGCCGTGGGTCAGGGGACCCGGAGTCGGGGGATCTGGGGCCAGCCAGCGCTCCCAGGGCCTTTCTCCCCGGCGCGGCCGCCGCCCCGCTCCCGGCCCCGCCGCCCACGCGCGGAAGCCCGGCCCGCGCGGCGCCACCTCCCGGCATGCTCGGCGGCGGGGGCGCGCGCCCGCGCGGTCACGTGACAGACTGTGGGGCGGGCGCGCAGTCACGTGACGGGCCCGGCCACCGCCCCCTCCGGGGTCCGGGAGGCCGTGGCGCCGCCTTGGTTCGCGCGCTGGTGAAATGGGCCGAATAGCTTCGCGCTCGTTTGTGGAGGGCGCACGACATTTGTAGTTGCCGGCGGGTGGCCTGGCACACGGATTTCTGCCCGCGTTCCACCGCCCGGTGGTCTAGCAGCCCCCGTATTTCAAGCCACGTGGGCCGAGTTCAGCCTGAGGCCGAATTCCCAAACGGTCCCCTCCGTGCCTCTGAGCCCAGGAGCAACAAGTGCGGGTCCCCCTGCGAGCCCCTTGAGGCCCAAGACGCACACGCACAACCCCGATCCCTGTCTTTTGGGATCATGCTGCCCTGCAAAGGCGTCGGGCTGTAGACCTGGTGGTGGGGGGGTAAGGCTCACTCACTGCCTGTCCTGAACCTCCCCCCACCCCCATCTTCGGAGAACCCAAGCTTACGCTGAAGTCAACATTCTTTCCCGAGTAAATAAAAGGAGCCGCGAAATGAATGAGTAGAATAAACATTAACAGCACAAGCACCTCAGAAAAATCTGCTCAGCGAGCCTGAAGATACGACAAATTATTAACTCCGCATACGTTAACTCTCTGAAAGATTATTGTATCATCTAGGGTAGCCACACCCCAACAGCCAGCAGAACTGGTCCAAGTGGTGCGCATTTCCTTAGATGTGTGAAGCTGGAAGAAAAAAAATCCAGCTAGTTTTTTTTCCCCTCGGTCGTTATGAAATTTGAATGAAATTAGTCTTCCTGGTTGGTTTTCTGGGGAATGCAACATTGTGTCACTCTGGAGAAACAAACAGAAAGACTGTGACAAATGTCCTGGAGTTGAACAGGACCCGGGAAGAGCTTACACTGGCTTGAAACAAAGCAGTGCAACCTTCTGGCAACATTACCGCCAGCCTTTTTTGTCAGCGACCGTGCGCTACTTAAACATTCGGGATGGACGGTCAGTAGCGCAGTGCCCAGGCCGGAGTGAGGGCCTTGGCCTCCGCAGGCCACAGGGGACAGACTGTGACTTCCATGCACAGTTTCAACTTCATTTGAAACCTGGAGCTGGAATACACTTTCTGAAAGTGGTAGGCTCCTTCTGCGCTGTGAAACAAAGGCCTCGTAAAACTTAGAATTGGAAAGGACAGCTACTAGCAAGATTGTTTGCAGTGCCTTTAAAAAGAATCACAGCATGGCTCCTGCTTGGTCCAAGGTGTTGCATGTTCAGAGAAACAGAACAGCGCCAGTCACTACAGTAAAGGCAGATCATAGATTTCCTGCACGCAGGGTCACTCTCCACACAGCAGAACCATCCCAAAATGCCTTAGATTTAGGAGCTAATTCCTTGATCTCTCGCCTCACGTTTTACAAAAACATCCTGGCAGTGAGAGGGAGGGTAGAGATTTCAGAAAGGTAAAATTGGGGTTCACGACTCTGATTCTCTCCCTCCTGCCTCCCCTGTCCTCAACGTCCTGAGTGAAATCCAAATATCAGAAGTGCCTCCGCGCCTATGTGCACACTCCCTTCCAGCCTCCGACCAGACAGACCTGTCTCTGTGACTGCCTCCACCCCATTCCAGGAGGCTGCTGGCCTCAACGCTGGAGGCTGCGGGCATCTCCCCTCCAGCTACCGTGAAACTATGGTTTCACGGTATGACCCTGAGAACAGATCTTGGAGCCGCTCCTTGCAGCTCCCTCTCAAACAGGTCATTTCAGGAATTTGAAAAGTCCCTGGAATTGAAGCAAAGCCTCTTAACCAAGCCCAGAGGTGCTGGGAAAGCACTCTGTTCAACCAGAAGAGATTTCCCGCCCTCTCTCCCAACTCCCAAGCACCCATTTACTCACAAAACGTCACCCTACCGGCCTGTTCTCTCTTGTTCCAAGTGGTTGAGGGCTAAGGCTGATAGTGGCTGGGAGTTGCTAGGGGCATTTGGGTAGATGTTCCCTTTCCCCGTTCCTGTGCTTCGAAGGTCAGAAAGCATTCACAAGCCACCCCCTGCCCCACAAACCTGAAAGATTTCAATAGTTTCAGTCAGAGGTGGTACAAAATTTTTGAAGAGTCAGTGAAGAGATAGAACGCGGCTATCACAAAGTTGAACTCAAACCCTGAAAAATAATAAAGAGCAAACAAGTAAGAAATACCTGATAGAGAAACCCTTTGAAGGCTGGACAGGTGTTTCCTCCAAGAAAATACCAGTAGCTCCCTTTCCCGGACTTCCGTCCCTAGGTTCCTTGCCTGGAAACTTTCTAGAACTTGCTGAAAGGGAGCTCAGAGATCAACAAGTCTTTGGGTTCTAAGCCTACAGACTGTAGCTGGAGTTGAGATGAGCTTTCAGCCACGGATGTCCTCCAGAAGCCCGCAGAATGGTTTGTGAAGTATGCATTTCTCTAGTGGGGAGGGTACACCACTCTCAACCACCTTCCAAAATGACACAAGACCCGAAGGGGGTTAAAAACCACTGATCTGGTCTAGCTCTTGGGTTTCACAGAGGAGACCCAGAAAGCTCAGATGAGGCTCCAGGTGACCCAGCAAATTATATGTCATCTTCTAAAGCTGGTTGGGGCCTGTGGGAGGAGGAGGACACCACATGAGCTAACAGGCCTTTTCCCTTACTAATTACAAGGATTCCAAGAAGTTTCCAGCCGCCACTCTGTCTGGCTTTCTGGGCCTGGGTGTGTCGCTCGCTACTCCGCTGCCAGGGTGTACAGATGGCCAGGAGACGGGGGTGGCGGGATATGGCCGGCAGCCAGCTAGTTAACAGCCAGGCACCTGCTCTGAGCCCAGTGCTTCCTGGGAATTCAAAAAGGGGTTTTTCAGAAAACCCCTTCTGAGGGCGAGGCCCAGTCCAGTCCTCTAAGAACCCATCCCAAAGGGTGGCTGCCTAAGAACCATTAGTCAAAACCATCTCCCTCAAACACCAGCTTGTCCCTACTTTCAGGCCAGCATCGTTAAGACCCAATTTCACAAGGGGCAACAAAAATCTATTAGACTAAGTCAGAATGAAACACTGCCACCAATCAAGTAGGATTTTAAGAGCAAACCACAGAACAGAAAAATATTTGTAAACAGCAACTGAGAGCTTGCTATATAAAAATGCAAGCAACTCACGCCATCACTACCGTGGGCAGACAGGCCCTTGACGGGGAGCGCAGGAGTTTACACAGGAGTAATCAGAGGCCATCCTCACAAGGAAGCATGGAGAGTCCCACTTGAAAACTGAAGAATTACACATTCAAACTGGAAGGGACAATCAGACAGCAGCGGATACAAAGAAAAGCCAGTGGTGATAGAGGAAACGGAGACTTTGCGGACGGCCCCGTCATTGGTCCAGTCTTTCCAGAGAGGACGGGGACGTGATGAGGCGGCTGCTCCTTCTTCCTGGGCGCTGAGGACAATATCACCGAGGGGAACACTTCCCAAGGAAGTAACCACAGGGAGAAGAGAAAGGTAGCCTTTGTGGCAATGCTCACGGCTGCAGACAGCAACAGCTAGGCCTGAGCAGGAGGCCGAGGGCGTGACTACTGCAGAGGTTCAAACCCCGGCTCGGGAATCAGACGGCATCACGTTTCTGGATACTCGTTGGCCTCCTCTGAAAATGGGTGGCTATGAGATTTAGGAAAAGTAATCCGTATACAACACTCAGAACTGTGCCTGGCACATAAATACTTGGTAAAAGTTTGATGCTGGGGCGCCTGGGTGGCTCAGTCGGTTAAGCGTCTGACTCTTGACTTTGGCTCAGGTCATGATCTCAGGGTCATGGGATCGAGCCCTACGTTGGGCTCCACGTTGAACGTGGAGCCTGCTTAAGATCCTCTCTGTCTCTCCGTGTCCCTCTGGCACCCCACACACACTCGCTCTCTCTCTCAAAAAAATAAGTAAATAAAATATTCAAAAATAAATAAAAGTTCAGTGCTATTATTGTTATATAATATTATACTCAACCGAAAATCACAAGCAGATAACCTATGTCAACTCACGAAGAAGACAATGTAAGTGGGCATTAAAATGATAAAATCAAAAAGAAAAAGCGAGTACAATCGGATTACAATCACGTACAACAAAGTCAGGCAGCTGATCAAAGACCCAAGTACACGTGGAAGGAGTTAAATCGTTCCCCTGGTCACGGTTATCATTAACTTCTCTCTCAGTCACATCTGAGTTTATGTTAAAAAATCAAAAAGAATGGAGGAAAAAAAGAATCAATGCGGCCTCAAACCCCTTCTAGGATGAGGAGGGGGACGGAGGGACGGATCTGATACTGTTTGCGCACCTCTATCTTCCCCGAGGGAACTCAGCAAAATGTGTGTGCCCAGCTACTGTTCAGGGCTAACGGTCTTGAGGCTGACTTGGGCACAAGCATGTGACACATTCTGGTTGGCGAGACACAGGGATGTCTGCTGGGGGGGGGCGGGGGGGGGTCTTCGGAGAAAGACGGTGAGACATGAGGAAGGGCTGTCCCCTCCACTTGCTCCACGGGACAGACACCTGGACCCGCAGCGGCCATCTTGCGACCCCAAGAGGAGCTGACACAAAGGACATGGGCCCCTGAGTGACTCCGAGCACCACTGAGTTACCTGGTGCTGGAGTAAATCTGCTGGGACTGACTCACGAAGATGGAATAACATGTTTTCTTTGTTCAAGACGGCAGAGCTGCGGTTTTCTGTTCTGTGCAGCTGAGCGCATCTGCACGAACGGGGCAGGGATCCTAAGTGGGCCCCTCAAGTCGCTGGGCCTTATGGGTTCTGCCAGGACCCGTTGTCTGGTCCCATCCTGGGGGAGAGCCAAGGGGAGGTGGAAGACGAGAAGGCACCGTATGTCCCCGCTGTATTGACCTAAGGACGTCCCCACATGGTGCAGCAAGTTGGTGACAGCACTGGGCAGCAGGGCCCCGGAAGGCTGGCCCCTTCATCGGGCACCTCTCGGCCCCCAGCGCTCCCAGACCTAGGGCCACACCTTTCACAAAGGCTGTGACAGCCGCCCTCCAGAGCAGGGCTGCTGGAGAGAGCACAGGACCCGGGTGAGTCTGAATTGCACATGAACGAAGAGGCACTTCTTGGTACAAATGTGTCCCGTACGGGATGCTTCTGTGCCGCTGCTCCAGCCATCACTCCTCTCTTCCGGGTATCCTCCTAGGGACAAAGGCCTCTCTGCCCCCTCAGCTTCCGGGCTGTCCTGGACGTGTGTGTGACCTCACGGGGTCTCCAATGTGTCGGAAGGGCTGGGATGCATTTTACAGCAATAAACAGGAAGTGATCGATGACGCTGGAAATGTGAAAGGAGATGGGCATCCCTGGGGCCCTGGGAGGTTTGGAAATGGTGCACCTGACATCCAGTGGCCCCCCAAGAATGTCTTACACGAAGCAGAAGACGTGATGTTTCCCTGACCCTACCCTGTCTAAATACGAAGCCCCAGAGACTATGCACGAGCCACAGGATGCAGCAGTGGGGGGGGGGGGGGGCTCGCCTGTCCCCCGACTATAGATGCACCTTACCTGAGGTCACCCTGGGCTCAGCCTTTCTCCATGGTCCCCCAGGCCAAGGACAAAGTCCGTGTCATCTTGATGTGGCACTAGCCACCTGCTCACGAACAATCCCTTAATGGAGCCTGCCCGCGAGCCGGGCCTCATTCCCGAGAACCTTGCTTTCTGGTCCAGTCTGGGCTCCCTGCGGCGTCCTGCCCAGCGCCCGCCACAGCCCAGAGCGGGTCCATAGCAAGTACTTGCGAAGAAGCAGCTCACGGACTATGGAAGAGTCAGGACTGCCTGGCCCCAAAATGCAGCTAAGCCCCGTCCCTGCCCCTCTCTGGCCGCTGGCTCGCGGGCCTCTGGAGAAAGTGCCGGGCCCACAGGTGTGGCCAGGTAGGCAGCTTGGGCTGGGGCGCTGGCCACCCGGCCTTCAGAAGGATAGGAGGGACTCTCCTAGGGTGGCCGTGATCCCCTGTGGTCGCTTGCCTTTGTTCAGCCCAGAGACGCAGGGGAAACTAACCAGACACCAGGGGTGAGAACGAGTTCTGGGCGACGAGAAAATGCGTCACTTCTGGTTCAAAAAAGTAGGAAACCAGGAGGAGAAAGGTCCACGAGGGGCAATCAAACAGAAATCTTTCTCCTGCAGTCTCTCGCTCGCCCTGATAGCGTTGCTTCTTTGCCATTTGGTGTCTTCTGGCAAATGCAGACCCTCAGGGGATCCAGGGGCCTCACCCCGTGACCCTGGCCCGAGGCAGGGCTTTCCCCTGCTGGCAACCTGGATTGGGAGTGACGTGACCGGGAGGGGGTGGGGGCTTATTCTGTGGCTCCACCAGCCGGGGGTGGGGCAGACCGGTGCACCCCACCTGGGACACCAACAGCAGGGCCTCCCGGAGCCCTCAGCCAGGCCCCTAGTGAGGCGTCAGCAGCTGCTTGGGGGTGGGGAGAGGGGGGCCAGGTGGGGCCCGAGCCCAGGGCCCTCTTGCTCCATTGTGCCGCTGGACTTGATTTACAAAACACACACTCAAAGACAGAATTATTACGAATTTCAAGGGGCCCCTGGGTGGCTCAGTGGGTTAAACATCTGCCTTCAGCTCAGGTCATGATCTCAGGTCCTGGGATTGAGTCCCACGTCAGGCTCCCTGCTCAGCGGGGAGTCTGCTTCTCCCTCTCCCTCTGCCCCCCCACCCTGCTTGTGCTCTCTCTCTATCAAATAAATAAATCTTAGAAAAAAAATTTTTAAGACGGTGACCGCACAGCATTAAACTCCAAAGGTTTGGCCCTGGACTCGAGGGGCCTGCCCTGCGTGGGTCACACACCCGGGAAGCAGCCCGGACATGACCGTGCTCGTGAAGACAGAAGAAGGAAAGAAAAGTAAACCCGTACAAAACATTCTCCAGTGAACTTGTGGTGCCCAGTGCTCATAACAGAACGAAAAATGTAACTTCATCGTTTAAAAAAATCAGGCCAACACCTTGTCCAAGGTGACAAGACGTTTTTCAGTCTGACATCACCCCCTCAAGTCCCTTAACTCTGCCTGAAATCCTCTCGAGATTCTGCCGAAGTAAAGAATTCCTTGCAGGGGCTGCTAACCAGAAACCCCCTGTCCGGGCCCGAGAGGGTGTCTGGAAGTGCGGGGAGGGGGGCATGCTGGCCGAGGGGTTATGACCTGCAGGTGCTGGGGAGTCCCAAATAAAGAGCTCTCCCGCCCAAAAGGCCAATAATGGCCCCACTTGGAAGAACTGCACAGGGAAGTTCCAAGTCACTGGAGCTTACGGAGACCTACCCATCGGGACCTCCTCTTGCTTGTCAGGAAGGTGACAGGTGCCAACAGAAATCCCTCAGGCCTACTGTCCATCATCTCTTTGAGGGCTGAGCTGAACCTACCAGGGCATCTGCCACATCCCCCTTTCTACCCTTAACCCAGAGATAAGAAGGGGAAGGATGGGGTTTCACTGCAGTCTGGGGCCACGCTGTTCCCCCAAATCAGTTACCAGGAGTTTCCTCGTGTGAGGGTGGTGTTTTTCTAGAAACCCTTAGTTCCCCTCCCTCTTCCCAAGCAAGCTCTGAGACAGGCCTTCCTGGGGGCGGTGGGGGGGATGTTCAGTCTCTCACAGCAAGTGTCCCTGGCCTGGCTCCAGGGGCCTGGGAGAAGGGCTTCAGGAAATTTCTGCGGTGATGTACAGTAAGCCGTCAGGGTGGAAACGTAGCAAGAGTGAGACAGTCGTCGTGGTTTTATATTTAGTACCTGTGTCTTCCGGAGACCTCGAAGCCCGGGGTAAGAGCGGGGTGAACCACCTTCCTGCCACCCCTTCTCAGAGCCTGAGTCTCTTGCTGGGAACTGGGGGGCCCTGGTGAGGTCCACAGCAGTCCGGATCCCCACCCTCCCGGCCACCACGGGCACAGTCCCAGCCCCGGGGCAAGCAGGCAGGTGCTCGAGGCGGCCCCAAGGTAAGTGGGCAGTGGGGAAAGAAGGCGAAGAAAGCCGAGCCACAGTGCCACCGCTGGGGCCTCCTTTACGGAAACAAATTCCCAGGGCGGGCACATTTGCAAGCACTTCCTGCTCAGCTGAAAGTAGCATGCCCATTTTGCAGCTGAGAAAGCAAAGGTGTGGAAGGGACAGTGTGGGGAGCACTGCCCTGGGAGGAGGGGCGGCTGGCCTCAGTCTGGCTGCCCTGGCCCTGAGTTCAGCCACCGCCTGTGCCCTTCAGGCCCACCTGTGGGTTCAGGCTCCTTCCAGTCTTCCATTACCTGGTCCTGTTCAGCCTGTGGAAGCTTCTAGAAGGGCAAGATCACTTTGCTGCCTTCGGAGTGAGAGAAGAACAGTACAGACTGGGGGTGTGGAAAGTGCTAGGGAGCCAATGCCTCCTGGGTGCCCTGGGGACCCTGATGGAGGAGGGAGGAACACACACGAACCGCTTCAGGCAGCAATCAGAAAACCACAGCCAGGTCCTCTGCACAACCTTCCATGGCAGCCCTCCCCTGGGGGGCACATGCGTGCACACCTACGCCCACCCCATACACACATGTGCATACACACACACACCCCCATACGCACACATGTGCACGCTCCAGCAAGCCCCCGCTGGGGAGAAGACTCTGGACCAAGCTGGCGGCTCAGGGCTCTTCCCATCTCTGGAATGCCCCTAACCTCCCAGTTCCCAGACGGTGGCTTACTAATTCTGCATCCCTTTGAATCAAGGCCTGTGGCCCCCACCCCCACCTCTGTCCACCTCACTTGCCCTGGCTCCCTACACACCGTGGTGATAACCGGTTCAGAAATAGAGTGGAAACCAGGTTTGGAGAGAGCGCGTCACTGGGGAGGGCCGTGGCCAGCAGCCCTATTTTTAGTTCTATTTTTCTAAGACCTCTGTGCCCCCTGTCGAGGGGTGACAAGGCCTGTGTCCTTCCCACAGGTTTCCGGTTTTATCCCATTTTAGATCCACCACAGCCAGGCTCTGTCTCTATCTCCCCACTCCAGGGCCTGGGACCGAGTTGCAGGCTGAATGAGTCTCCAACGAGGAACACGCTTCCTGGTTTTATAAGGAATTTGTTCAGGCCTTCTAAGAGCATCCCAAAGGGCCTGGGTCACATCTGCTCACACCCAGTGCATTCTATCTCAAAACAGCGCCGTAAGTCTATGGTTCACGAAGGACGCCATCTTGTTTGACATGTGGCTTGGGCTGAAAGCCCTTCTGTTTCCTACAGGAACAGCCAGGGAAAGGGTCCTGGGGCCCAGATAACCACCAGTGTCCTGATCCACTACTTCCACCTTATGGGCACGGCCCACTACATCCAGGCCCTATTTACTTGAACACTTCCTCCCGCCTTCACCATCCTAACTCTAAACATAAGGGCTTGTGACCTGGTCCTAACCCACGAGGACCTTTTTGACTTATTCAGAGAATTAAACTTTTTCGGAATCCTACTTTCCTCTTTTCGCTCAGCAGTTTCTCACTGAGCTTGGCAACAGGCCATTCTTTGAAACCAAGTTAGGAGGCCCTCAAAGCCAGGGCAAGTGGTCCACGCTCGCACGGCTCAGGCACGGGAATTGGACTTCAGTGCTGCCCCCCAGATAATTCCAGTTCTTCTCTTGGTCACATGGTAGGACTCGATGGTCCCCGATCCCTTTAAGTTAGGTGAGCATACAACACCTGCTTGACCAATGAAATATGAGCAGAAGAGGGGCATCTGGGGGGCTCAGTGGGTTAAGCGTCTGCCTTCAGCTCAGGTCATGATCTCAGGGTCCTGGGATCGAGCTCCTTGTCAGGCTCCCTGCTCAGTGAGGAGTCTGCTTCTCCCTCTGCCCTCTCCCGCCCCAGCTTGTGCTTTCTCTTCCTGTTTCTCAAATAGATGAATAAAATCTTAATAAATAAATAAATAAATAAATAAATAAATAACTGTGAGAAGAAGAGAAATGTGCTACCTCTTTGAGCTGAAGCTGTCTGAGCCAGTACGTGAATCCCTATCTTCTCGTTCTCTCTGCCGTAGTGGCCAGCAACGCTCCAGAGAGTGGCTGAACTGTGGGTCTGGGTCGCAGAGTGAGGACCCAGCTGACCCAGACCAGGTGGGCAATATGAGCAAGAAATAAACCTTTGGTGTTCGAAACCACTGACTGTGGGCCTGTTTGTTACTGCAACAGAACCTCACCCATCTTGACCAAAGCAAACCTGTGACTGAAAAAATTCTCTAGCTGCTGGGAACCGGCTTGCTGCTTGAACGGAGGGAACGAGAAAACAGCAAGAGGGAGGGAAGTGGAGGGTCCACAGCAAACTATCTGCCATTCCGTAAAACTGCCTTGTCTCTCACACTTTCGTGCCTGTGTGGGGGTCCTTCCGCTCCAGAGATTCCCCTTTCTCTGCCTAGGTGAACTCCATCAAAATTCCATGCAAATAGTACCATCTCTGCAATTTCTCTTCCCGACAGCCCTGGATAGCATGGCAGCTGTCCCATTTCCAGCAGGACCCTGGAGGGGGACCCTGGATGGACTTACCCTCCGCACGCACGGACACGGTACTTCGGCACCTGACCCCGGGAAGGCAGTGTACCATGCGGGTTACTGGGACAAGCTCGAGAAGCCCAGCCTTTGACCAGGGGCGATTTGCCTCTTGGGGCATGTCTGTCAACGCATGGAGACACTTCTGGTTGCCACAACCAGGGAGAGATACTGTTAAACATCCCACAGGGCACAGAACAGTTCCCCCAAACCAAAAACTATCTGGCCCCAAATGTCAACAGTGCCAAATTTGAGAAACCCTGTGCTATAGTTAGAAGGCCTGGGTTCATGTCCTGAGTCTCCTATTGCTGTGATTTTAGGCATGACGCTTAACCCCTCATCCAATGCCTACCCGTGATAAATGCGTAAGAGACGTGAGCTGTTGCAATCTGCCTCCTCCTGAGCTAAGATTCCTGGAAGGCAGGAACCACGCTTCCCTCACACACAGATCCCTACCTGTCAGCGTAACCTGGATACAGCCAGCACCCAATGCCTGTCCAGGGACTGTTCAAGTCAAGAGCTGACCCTTTCCTGAAAGCTACCCAGTTGCAAGTAGTGGATACAACTTTCCTCCCAGTCCCCAAAAGACGACGTCTGTGCCTTTAGCGAAACCTCTGCTGGCTTTAGCGACAAATATTTCATTACTTCTAGTTCACTGCAAAGGATGAAGGCCATTAACGGTAACTCTCAATTAACCAGAATATTTAAGAAACGAGACCGACACACACCATCCTGGAAAAATGCAGGTTCACGGGAAATAAATTTCATAACTGTGATGGTATCTGGAGAAGTGACTTGAAGCAAAACGAACGACCCCCGAGAGCCATACCACATTTTATTTATTCAACCTCAAACCAAGCACGAATGTCAAATTGTAATTCAAACCAGGAATGTAAAAGGGTTTTTCTTCCCTTCTTCTTCTTCCTTTAAGATTATCGAACAAGTTCAAACCAGAATGAAACCTAGCCTTTCAGAAAGTACCAAACCAGAAAAAGATTCTGAACCAAACCATCACGTGACTCAGCTACCTCTTTGATCTTGGGCCCCATCAAATGACTGCTATAATGTGCTGGAATGTTCTAGCAGGCCACAGAGACTGGGTGGAAAGCCTGTGATCCTCTACCTACATGAGACCATCTCCACCCCCCCCACCCCCCCCCCCCCCCCCCCGTGCTCAGGGCCTCCTGTAAAAATCCTCTGCTCGCTTGTTCCCCCAAAATCCTCTAAGCCCACATAGAAAACAATTCCTTCTTTGTGACAGATTGTTTATACCAATTCACCGAAGGAGAGTTTGCAAATACCCTACTTCATTAGACCGTGAGTCACCCCAGCGAAGATGAAGGATGTGCATTTCACACACTGTGAAGCCCCAGGTCCTTCACGAGGCAGAAAAGTAAAGGTAAATTCATCCTTAAGCCGATGGCATCCCCCGCCCCTGCTCCCCCGTGGAGATGGAACCCTCTCGCAGGCCCTCAAACTGGCAGCCACCCCGTTGACACTCAAGGCCACTTCCTGTGGCCCCTCCCAAGACGGGAGGCAAAAGGCAGAAAATCAGCAGCACCGCCCATCAGCCCACGATGAAGGGGTGCCAGTCCGTGCTTCCAAGGAGCAAAAAGTACTTCGGTCACCACGGTTTGGAGCGATTTTAAAGGATACGTACACGTTTTCTTTTCTGTTTCATGAGCACAAAAAGGGAAGCATTTCTGGGACCTTCAGCATGACCATGTTGCAAAACTAAACCCCAAGCGCAAGCCAAGCTGAAGAGACCCAAGGGGAAGCTCGGAGGGGAGGCTGTGCCTTAGCTGCAGGCCTCAGGGAGGCCGGGGAGGGAGGCCCAGCAGGTGCCAAGGAGACAGGCCCAAGGAGCAACAGACAACACAGCCCCAGTGAGTCGCCTGGGGAGGGGGGATCCTGCAGCCACAGGGGCGGGGAGGTGATGGTGTGGGTGGGGGCCCCTCAGAGGGGAGGCTGCTGTGGGTCACCACGCTATTCTGGAGTCAGAGAAAGTGGGGGCAGGACAGGCCCCCAGAGGGCGACCATGCACCCTCCCTGGGGTGCAGAGAGGCGCAGCTCCCTCGACAGGGCGGGCGGGCGGGGGTGGTGACGAAGGCACCAGGCTTTTGACACCCTGCCTGTGTTTTGCAGCACCTCTGGGGAATCTTTCTTAAAGCCAGATCATCTCACCGAAGAGGATGCACCGATGGCAGATACACACGCGAGAAGACGTTCAACGCCATCAGCCATTGGGGAGAAACACATTAAAACCACAAGGAGATAGCCCCGCGCAACTTCAGAGCGGCTAAAATACAAAAGCATGGCCACCCCGCATGCTGGCAAGGATGTGGGGAACCTGGATCGCTCGCACACTGCCACTGGGAACGCACAGCAGCGCGGTCACTCTGGGAAACAGTCTGGCAGATTCTTAAAAAACTTAAGTATGTGAGTACCATCTGGCCTAGCAAGTGCACTTCTGGGCATGTATCCCAGAGAATGAATGCTTATGGTGGCACAAAACCCTGGACGCGCGTGTTCGTGGCAGCTTTGTTCTTAATGGCCAAGCGGTGCACGCAGCACAGATGTCCCTTCCTAAAAGGGACAGCTTCATGAGAGTCTCAGATGAGTGTGGAGCAAGGCTGAGCAATCCCGCTTCCAACCAAGGGCTCCTGGAGGGCACGGTGCTCACCCCGCTGGGAACGGACTCGTCCGCTCGCCACCCCTTGGGCACTGCCTCTGTGCTCACAGAGGCCACCTTCCTGTGGTGACACTGCGGTGCCCTGTGTAAGGTGGAACCAGATATCTCGAAGTTCACAACCCCAGACTCAGCTCTGCCCACCAGAGCCACGCAAAGCAGGTCTCTTCTCGCAGGTGAGAACCCAGGGACGGCTGTTCCCTTTCTGCTGCAAGGCTGGGCCTCCTGTCCTGTTCACCGGCCTCGTTGGAATAAACCTTCTCCCCTTGATCATTCCGTGTGTCCTGTTGAACTGAAGTCCGCAGGCAGGTAGCACCGCGTGATGCCTTCAATTCCAGCTTCGGTGCCACTGGTATGTCCGAAACACACTCACGACAGGTGTTTACCTGTGTCACTTAGAAGGATCTGGAATGCCTGGGTGCCATCCTCTGCTCCTGCGTCAGGGGCTCACGGCCCAGCTCCGCGGGCAGCAGCAAGGAGCTGTAACTCCTCTGCTTCCCTCCCCACCGGGCCTGGGACCTTCCAGGCAGCTCCAGAAACTCCCTTTTGCAGCCGTTCCATCAACTGAGTCTGTGTTTTTGTACAAAGGCCCATTCATTGAAAAGGAAAAGAATCCTCTCTTAGTTTCACCTCTGAGAATAGAAAAGTGATCTTGAACCAGACCGAAGCATGACTCCAGGGCAACGATGAGAAGCCAACCCTTTCGCCGCCCCCCCCCCCCCCGATGAAAGATGTCCAGGGCACAAGCCTCCGAACGCCCTCAACCGTCCATCTCTAAGGCTTCTGCCCAGACCCCCTCTGTCTCCCTCTGTACTCAATGCAGCCAGTCCCCGATCCCCCTCCAGCCTGGGGCCCAGAACGGAACCGAGCCCTCCCTGTGCACAGAGCACCACCCTTCTCTGACCTCCCGGTGACAGACCACAGGTGGCAGGGAGGAAGGGCTGGGGACCCAGCTCTGCCATTTACTGGCTGTGCTGAGGACGGCAACCTTGTGCATCTGATATCCCCGCAGCCTGCTCGCCGTGGGAGAAGGAAAATACAGACCTTGCAGAAGTTCAGTGAAGTCATTTATAGACACATAACAGCTACACCAGGAATCGCAGCTGCCCTTACTTTATTATTATATACTTTACTATTATAATAGTAAAGACCGCTCCTCACTTTTAACCACGTGGTTAATTGATATTCAATTTTTAATAATGTCATAACTCCCGGTAAGTTTCACAAGAAGTACTGATGGGCCAGGTCCCCGCCATCCTGTCCTTCCTGTAGTTGATTTTTTTTTTTAAGTAGTCTCCACACCCAGCAAGGAGCCTGACTCCTGACCCTGAGATCAAGGTCTGAACCGAGATCGCGTCGGACGCTCTGCAGACGGAGCCACTGAGGTGCCCCCATGTAGCTGACTTTTTGAAACCTCCATTCAGGACTCACATTCTCTTCTAGGACACCTGGTCATGGGGTCACAGTGAACTGTTTCCTGACCTTCTTGAAATCCTCTTCCCCAAGTCAGTTCTGTGACCCCAAAGGCCAGGCAGGGACACTCAGGGCACTTTCCTCTGGGCTAACCCGCATAGACCCCAGGGCTCCCTGCTGGTGCAGCTCCTGCGTGAACCTCTCCTGCCTCCCCGCCCATCCCAGACCCAGGCCAGCAGCAGCAGAGGGGAAATCGAGGCCTGCAGGGGGCAGGAGGCGGCTCTCCCGAGGGACCAGCGTCGTTTTTAATGTACAGTGTGACACTGCCAGGCAAACAGGGTCCCAGACGCGCTCCATATGGTTTCGGTCTGCAATGGAAATTAATTAGGGTGCTGTGTACATGTCCAGATCCGGGCGGTAAGGGAGCTACCGTCCAGCGCACTGCCACTCACACGGCCCCTGAGGTCAAGGCTGCTGCAGACTAACAAGCTCTTCTAGCAGTTTCATTCCTCCCAGACGCCAGGCTCTGGATCCCTGAAAAGGGCAGGAGTCTGGGGCTCGGGGAAGATGTAAGCAGAGGACGGGCCAGAGACACACCCGGAAGGGGGCACGGCCCCCAAATGCCGCATAAAGGAGCTGACCTTTCAGTGCCCGGACACTCTGCCCAGAGGCCTCACGGCCATCTCGGCACACGTGGAGGCTCATGGGACCAGCGGCAGGCAGGAAAGACAGGGACCCCAAGGGTCACCACAGCAGGCGGCCCGCCCACACTACAGCTGTGGTGGAAAGAAGGATCTCCATACCCTGTACTCAGTGTGCCTTGAAGCAGAAGCCCGTGCTTGGCAGATGGGGTGCCCGAGACTGTGCCCACACCTGGCCGAGGAACGGCCCGTGCTCCTCTGGCGGGACCTGTCACACAGCCCTAGCTTCCCCCTCCCCCCAGAGCCTGCACAGGATCCCCCGGGCCTTGCCGGGGCTCCGACGTGAGCTGGTACGCTCGGGGTCCATCCACCAACCCGGCCCCGAGGAACAGTCTAGTAGGCTCCACACAGCTCCGTTGGGACAATGGCCAAGAGCAGCCATGTGACTGGGGAGGTGCTGGGCAGGCTCGCCTCTGCTCCCAGTTGGAGGAGGTGGGGGTGGCGCAGTGCGGCCTGCCGAGACCCGCCAGCCTGGTCCTCAAGGCCTGAGTGGGGTCTGCAGAGAAAGAAAGAGCCCGCCGTAGTGAGTGTGTGCCCACCCTACCAGCAGAGAGGGCCCAGGAAGGCCAATGAAATCACTCTTGTTCAGAGCCCTCCCAGGCCCCAAGAGAGACCCCTATACAAAGCAGTGGTGTTCCTTATATACGCATAAGTATACTCCCTTCTCTGACTTGGGAGCTGCAGAGCGAAGCAGAGCAGCGAGGGGAGGGGAGAGAAGAGAAGGGATGGAGCCTTCCACACTCCCCAACACTGGGCCCTCTCCGCCTGGGTGACCCCCGGCCAGTTCCCACCTCCAAAACAGAATAAGAAGAGACTGGTCCCTGGGGAGTAACCTGACACCCCAGGAGCAGCTGAATACACTGGGTTGTTCTGAGCCCCTGGTAACAAAGCCAGGCCTCTCCTGCAATGGAGAAACCTCTCTGGGGAAGCAAATCCTGATGTCGGCTTTGTCATCCTGCATGAGCTGTACTTGGGATGGGGACGCCCCCCCCCCCAGCGAAGGCGACCCTTACCCACGCCTGCCCTATGCCAGGTCTCACTTCATCTTCTCAACAAGCCAAGAGGGACAGCAGAGAAGGGAAGGGCCCCCAAGGACAGACTCTGGGACAGAAGGAGCATGTGAATTCGGGTCTGCAGGCTCTCCTGCACCCTGCTTCTGGGCTCACCAGAGCAGCCCTCCCCACAACCTGAAGGGGGCACTGTCAGTCCCATCTTACAGATGGGCAGAACGAGTCACACAGCTCACACTCAAACCCAGGACTGTGCACGGAAGCCACACCACGGCTCTCCGTGCTCCAGGCTGCCCCAGGGCCCTTGCTTAGGCTCAGGCTCAGGCAACGCTTACTGAACACACATCCGTCCCAAGCTTTCCTGACCACATTCCTCTGGTCAGTTGGGGTGGGGGTGGGCGGTCTCCCGAGGGCCCATTTTAGCCTTTGAGAGCACATTTCCACACACTGTCCACGCACTGCACCGATGTGAGTGGAGTTCAGTGCAGGGCGTTAAGGCTTGGGGAGGGGCGCAGAGGGTGAGTTCCCTCTTCCTTTCCAACCTCCTAGAGCCTTTGGATCCAGAACCGTCCCTTTGCTTGGCTGCTTCTAACCGAGGTAGCAGCCTCTTCAGGGTGTCACCCAGACTCCCTTCCAGGGGCCAGTGCCCAAATTCAGTCCCCCTTCACACGGCTGCACAACACGCATGGGAGCCCCCCACGTGTGTCACATGCCAACACCAACTCGATTTATTAGCTCCTCTTTAATGAACGTGCTCGTCTTCATGGCCCTATAACTCGTTCTTGAGTTTCGCAACTCTCAGGTATATCCATTGGCGTCAGCTTTGCCTCCAAGGGCAGGTCCCCAGCGATGGGGAGAGCATCGATGGGGCCATTCTCTTCAGCACAGGCGTCTGGGGACAGAGCAGGGACGTGGCTGCCCGATGTCTGGGCAGCCGCTGCAACAAACGTCCACTTGTCAGTGTGGGCGGCTGGCTGCGTGTGGAGGTTTCCAGATCTAGCCCAGGGCCCAGCCATACTCAGGAAATGCCCATTTTCCATCTGCTGAATGTCACGTCTGCTCGAGAAATTCAAGACTCTGCTGGATTCCTCCCTTTTGCTTTCCAGGACATGGAAGAGAAAACCACCGCGTGGTACTGGGAAACTTAATGCTCCCGTTCAGTATCCTCAAACTCTAGATGGAATAGGGTCGCCTCGCAGTTATGCAGGAGCTCACGGCCCTGTGCCGGGAACACTGACCCCTGCCTCGCGGCCCCCTCCGCGCCCACTCTGGCTTCTTGAACTTACATCACGTTTCCATCCCCACCTGCGCACGAGACAGCAAAGGCCAGGGCAGGAAGCTTCGTCCGCAGTCCACTCTGGTCGAGATGCTGGCACGGGCAATTTCTGGGTCGGCGACACCGACGTGGGACAATCTTGCACGCATGCAGTGCCTGCCCTTGGCCGTCCTCCTTTGCGAAAACTTTCAAAGCAGTGTCCTGGCGCTCATAACTAAAACTAGTTTAGGCAGGAAAGAATCACAGTCTCTCAAAATGATCTCACTTGAGACTTGCAACGACTACGTGAAGTAGGAACGCTCTATAATATACCCATTTGACAGACGCAGATCCCACAGCCCGAAGAGGGCAGGTGTGGATCTGAGAGGCACTGGTCCTTCTAGCACCCTGCACCCCGGGAGTGCGCCCAGCAGTTTCCAGAGGAGGCCCCGCACCGGCCACCTGCCGAATGACTTGGAATGAGCGAGATGCTCGATGCTAATGAGCGCTTAATGCCGTGGCCACGGTGATGGTGGTCAGGAAGGTGGAAGAGGCTAAAATACCAACTGTAAGGCATTCAAGACGTCTTAGACGACAGTACAACTACAGGGGCGCCTGGGGGGCTCAGTCGGTGAAGCGTCTGCCTTGGACTCAGGGCGTGATCCCGGGGTCCTGGGATCGAGTCCTGCATCGGGCTCCCTGTTCAGCAGGGAGTCTGCTTCTCCCTCTGCCCCCCACCCCGCTAGTGCGTGCTCTCTCCTCTCAAATAAATAAATAAAAATCTTAAAGTAAAATGCCAACTCTAAGGCATTCAAAATGCCCCCGCATCAGCCATTTCTGCATCCATGAGGATTTTCCAATAGTTTCTCAAACCCCAACGGCGTCTTCTCAACCCCCCCAGCTCCGCCATGCAGCACGCACATGTCCCACCCTGGGCTAAGCATAAGCAACCTGGGTGTGAGGATCGGCCGTCCCAACAAAACGTCCTAGCCATTTCTTAAGCTACCAGCTGCGGTTGGATTTTCCACTTGACATTGTTAAGAGATCAAACTGTCTATGTCATTGTCATACACGGGCCTTTTCAGTTTCCTGCTGGCAGATTCAGGTTAGATAAGCATTACAGAAGTGAGACTCCCGAGTTCCTCTCCCTACCCCAACCGGGCCGTCTCCCCATGGTGAAGAAGTACACTTAATTCGATCTGCTCTTCGGGGAGCTCATTTGTGAAAACACAACACAACAGCACACACCCATGCATAGCAGAGGATTAGACAAAGGCCAGCTCCCATGGAACTATGGAGAAAGCCCTTCACCAGAGATCCTGCAGACTCACACTTGACCACTCAGTCATCAACTGCCATAGAGAAGAAGAAAACAAATTGAGCTGAGCCTGGAAAGAATGTCAGTGAACTTGGAAAACCACTTGCTGGAAACTGCCTGGGGGGTGCAGTGACCTCCCCCTGGAACCGCCCAGGCCCCACCAGCTGGCGGCCTACCCAGAGAGACTGCAGATGGAGCTGGGGGATGGCCGGTCCCCAAGCCCCTCCGTCCCCTCCCTGCAGAGTAGGAAAGTGGGAAGCACCGAATAGAAGGTATTACGGCTTCTTCTTGAAAAACAGGACCATTGGTTTATTCGTTCTGATGAAAGTGGTGGTGTGGGGGGGGGGGCGGTACAGCAGGCAGAGGACCCTTTAAAAGGGGTGAAGAAAGCAAACTGCTCTTGGAGCCCCCAAAGCCAAGGGCACAAGTCCCCCGTCCCTGCTCTCGGATGCACTGAGACCAACTTTGCAAAGGGAGAGCCCGTGGGAGGAGCTCCGCGGGCCGCGGGTGGGGCCTTGCCCCAAGCCAGTGATACACCTTATCACCTCTAAATTGGGCCACCCTAATCTTAGTCACCAGGTCAACGGAAAGAATCTCCAGGCCTCTGTTCGAGACGCTGTATCATTTCATCTTCCCTTTCCACCCGAACCTTACCACAAAAGTAAAATGCAACACGAGCAGGATAACAGCGAACTTCACCAGGGAGGCTCTTGAGTCGAAAATTCACCACCAGCCCAGGCAGGGTGAGAAGTTTTCCAACTGATTCCGAGGCGGGGAGTCACAGTGTCCCCCCCCCCCCCCCCGCGTTGAATTATACATAAAGATGAGTTGCAGAAGCCCTTTGTGCCTGCTTTCTGTCTGTAGCTGCTCCTTTCTGGTTCCTTGTAAAACTTAGCTGGTTTGGTGTAAAAGAGAAGTAAACATTTCAGGAAATAAAAAATGTGTAGTATTGATAAAGGCCTGGCGGAGGAGCCTTCTCCTGAATGGCCTTCCCCGAAGTGATACCAAGTCAATGAAATGCCCAAGTAAAGCTCAACAGAGGGGAAAGATCCGATTTCTAACAGCTAATTCTTAATGGAATTGTCGAGAAACACGCCTGACCAGTTCGTCAAAAGCCTGAGTGGTGACTTATCACGAGTCACTCCTCATCAGAGAAGGCCTGCCTTCGCGTGAGAGCACCAGCGGGGTCTCCCCGGTAAACACACTGCGCAGCAAGTGCCCCCCGGGACCTCGCTCCTCACGGCCTGCGGTGCGCATGTCTGCAGCCGAGCTATTCCAGGTCTCCCCGGATCCGCAGCCCTAACGGACTCCCATCCCTGAGACTGAACGAAGGGAAGCCACTCTAGGGACCAGACACAGAAGGGGCGGCCAGCCTTGTTCCCGATGTCCCACCATGCCCACTGCTGGTGATGGATTCTCAGCTGGCCTGGGAATCCGGGTCTTTAAGAAATTCACTGCACTCCAGCCTCTTCGGCTGGGGGAGCATCGTTTCCCAGGATTGTACTGGGATGCAAGTGGAAACTAAACCAAACCCGAGGACTGCTACAGAGCATTTCTTGCAAGGGCCCAGCAGGTTTTCCAGGCAGACATGGCCTTGCCAGTGCTCAGAATGTCTCCCAAGCCCACCTTGACTAACACCTGCTGAGCCTCTCCCGCGCGCCAGGTATGGTGCTGGGCACTTGGCCTCGATGCTCAGCGGTCCGTGAGGGCACGCCTGCTTTCTCCACCTTCCGCGGGGCCTGCAGGCCGGGCACAGACTGGGACGGTCGGGCACCCTCACCCCCGCGCCAGCGAGGTCACAGGAGGAAGCAGTGAGCTCGCCTTCATCATTCTTTTTCCCCTTTCTTTGTTCTCCACCTTCTAGATGGTTCGACATTTCCTTCATGGGCAGATAATGCAGCGGAGATACGGTCGCTCCTCCATTCATCCATCCCTCCCTCCCCTTAACAAACCTTTTGAAAGCATTCGCTGTGTGTAAAGCCAAGGAGGCTCTCCCAGGGGGAGTAAGGAGCTTATCCACTAATCAAGTTTTTTAAGTGAAGAGAAGAATTGTAAACGTGGGTCTTGTCACTGTACTGAACTTTCTCTGGCTTTGCCTTCCTCGTCTGTAAAATGTGGGGATCGGAGGAAATGAACGTTAGAGTCTGTCCCAGACCCAGCTTTGTATTATGCTAACGACACACACTATAGAAAAGTTCTTGTTATTTTTTAACACCAAGAACAGACGCTCAACTTCCGAATGCGATCATAGACATGGCATGGCGTCTTTCAGCCAAGGAGACCTGAATTGTCTTTATTTTTTTTTAAAGATTTTATTTATTTATTTATTTATTTGAGAGAGAGAGAAAGAGAGCACAAGCAGGGAGGAGGAGCAGAGGGAGAGGGAGAAGCAGGCTCCCCGCTGAGCTGGGAGCCCGATGCGGGGCTCAATCCCAGGACCCTGGGATCATGACCTGAGCCGAAGGCAGACGCTTCACGGAGGGAGCCACCCAGGAGCCCCTACCTGAATTGTCTTTAAAAAAATAGTTCACTCCTGGAAAAGTGCATGACCGGAGTCTGGGAGGACCGCAGTGAGACTCAAGGTTGGTGTCAGAACTATAGCAAGTCCTGTGTGTCTGGAGGGTCCTGGGACTGGGATGGCGAGTTCTTCCAGACGTCCGCAGGGACAGCTACGACGGCGGGTGCTCCCGCTCCGTGTGCCGAGACCCCGGATCACACCCATGACTTTGACTCACAAGTCAATAGTACCCTGTCCTAGGAGCGGCGCGTGTGGCCCGAGGGGAGAACTGGACATAAAAAAATCCCAAACATCTAGATGTTCACGTGGCAGTCGGCACTCTACACGGCTTTCACTGTATGAAAGAATTCACATTGGGTTGGGTTTGATTTCCTAAACAGTATGCTCTCCGGTTCGTGAAAAATACATCTTTCCCCAGGCCCATTTCTACCTGGTCAGGAAAAAAAAAAATCCCTGCAAGGCACACTCTGTCTCAGGTGCACAACCCGCAGTGTCCAGGCAAAACCAGAGACCCTTCCACCCCGAAGGTGTGACCACAGCACGGACTAGGAGTTCCTGAGTTAGTTCTGAAGCAATCTCCCGCGGATGACCGGAAGTCTACGCAGTTTCTTTTCTACCAAGATATAAAACTCTTTCCATTAAATACTTGACGATTCTGCCTTTAGCTAACCACGTTGACACCTGCCAAAATAAAATAAGCCTCAGCAATCTTATCGATACCCCCAGGAGTATAAATAAACCACACAGAACTAATCTAATCTGTGACTACAGTCGATGGGTACTTGCCAACAAATCACGAGAGGCGACTTCAACGCTTAAAAACAAAAGTCCTAAAAGCGATTGATGAAATACCTGAAATGCATCTCTCTAAAAGCAGTGCCCGGTTCGTTTAATACATTTTTCTTGTAAAACATGAAGGCCAGTTAAACCCTGAGCTGCGTTTCTGCAATGCCTCTGCGTTGATCTCTCCTTTTCTTTATACCGCCCCCCGCTTTGGCAAAACAGTCCGCGCAGGAGAGTTTGCAAACTGAAATACAACAGCGAGCAGAGGCATCTTTCACTGCGCAGGTTCATGGCTGGCATCCGAGCACAGCTGCCTCTAATAATCTAATTATTAATGAGAATCTCGGCCGTGGCAGCGAGGATTTAGGCCGCTTTTGCCATGTGATAGGACAAAGAACCAGTCTTCCAAAAAAGCGAGGCAGATCGAAGAATGGGTTGTAAGTGAAAGCACAAAATGAAATGTGCCCAGTTGGGGCCTCAGTGTCCGGGGGCCACACGTTCAGACACCCTGACGCGGACTTCACAGACGCCGGGGTTTACTTCCAAAGTCTAGAATTATACAGCCACAGAGCCAGAACTAGACAGACCTCCAGGAGATCACCTTCACGCAATATGCACATTTTAAAAGGAGAAAACTGAGCCACAGAGGTCGTCCTTGGGTCTCTTTGCCTCCCGAGCCTTCGATAGTCTCATCCAGAAAAGAATTTTCTATGTAAAGGTTCTCACCATTACGTTCATTTTTTGGTAAGTACCCCTCTAAGGCTTTTACATTTTAATTTGGTTTACCCAAAATAAAAGTGTTACATTTTTCAAAACCACATAAAACCATTTTAACTTTTTTTTTTAATTCTTTTTAAGTAGGCTGCACACTCAACATCGGGCTCGAATTCATGACCCTGAGGTCAGGAGTCACATGCTCGACCGACTGAGCCAGCCAGGCACCCCCACATAAAACCATTTCAAACCATTTGAATTTTGTTCTGCATGTATGAGTTAGTTTTTCACACACACACACCAAAACAAAGGAAGACAGAACTAGTCAATATTTTTTCAAAAGCAAAGGGAACAGGGGCGCCTGGGTGGCACAGTGGTTAAGCGTCTGCCTTCGGCTCAGGGCGTGATCCCGGCGTTATGGGATTGAGCCCCATATCAGGCTCCTCCGCTATGAGCCTGCTTCTTCCTCTCCCACTCCCCCTGCTTGTGTTCCCTCTCTCGCTGGCTGTCTCTATCTCTGTCAAATAAATAAATAAAATCTTTAAAAAAAAAAAGCAAAGGGAACAAAATTCCAAGGGCCCCTAAAAAACAGTAAGCACCAAGAAGGCAAGAATTTTGTATGATATTTCTTTACGGCTCCCCCGGGGAACTAGGCCAGCGCTTTGTTTTATTGTCTGTACACATAATTGATAATACAATTTTGGAATAAATCAATAAGATCTACTTTTTAAAGTAAGATGCACGCATAGTTTAACATACCCTTTATGCCTCCTGTTTCCATGGCCCACATACTTCTAATGGAACAATAGAGGGAAGGGAAAAGTGCTGCTGGGATTTTTAGTTATCTTAAAGAATGACCAGCAAGAACACCATCTTGCTCCAGGGCAATTCGCTTCTGTTTAGACCACAGACAACAGTCAGTGTGAATGTGCCTGAGTTTAAGCCCTGCACACATGGCATGCAACACAATGGCGGGGTCTGGGCCTTTATAAACAGACAGGTGCAAAGCCTTGGGGCACTCTAGTTCAGAGCTAGGCCTCTGAAGGCTCACCTGGAGCAGAAAGCCGGGGGCAGGGTGCACCGTCTGAGGCTATCTGCACAGCTCCTGCCCATGGACGCAAAGGAGGAGACCAGCCTTCCGACCACATTCCCTTCCAGCAAAAAGGCCACGGCTAATTTGCATCATCTAAACGGCAAAGTGATTTTCAGAGTGCGCTCCCGAGCAACTTGCTTTTCACTGTTTTTAACCACAGGGAGGGCTTCTGGATTCCGGTACACGGGCCGCGGGGCTTCCGCCAGCGATGAGCAGCAGGGGGACCCGACACTGGAGAGCGAGCAACGCAGCCAGCTTCAGGCTTCCCTGGGCTGTCGCCTCTGCCCGCACAGCATCACCCACCGCCACTCCTCCGCAGGAGGAAAGAACGAGCTGCGCAAGGCATGGAAGGCTTAACTCCGGGGAAGGCAGGACAGCGAAAAAATTCTCAGTGTGGGGCTGAGGGCCAGGGGTTGGCTGAGTGGAAGGCTGAACGTGCAATTGCAGACCTGTGGGCGTGAGTGGGTGTGCGAGCACGTGTGAGGGTGAGTGTGTGTGAGGGTATCTGTGAGCATTGTGAGGGTGAATATATGTGTGTGAGGTGAGTGTGTATGAATGTGAGCCCTTGAGTGCACTGTGAGTGCAAACACAGAAGGGTGAACAAATGTGAGTGTGATCATGTGTGAGCATAAACGCTCAAGGGTGTTTGAGTGCATGAGCATGTGTGTGCATAAGGACGTGAGGCTTGTGAGCACATATGCGTGAGCATGAACATGTGAAGGCAAGGGTGAACGTGAGTATGAGTGTGAGCATGTGTGAGCGTGAACAGGTGAGTGTGAACGTGTGTGAGCACGAGCACGTGTGAGCGTGAACGCGTGAGTGAGTGTGAGCACGCGTGAGCGTGAACGCATGAGTGTGTGTGAGCGTGAACGAGTGAGTGGGTGTGAGCGTGAGAGTGCACGTGTGAGCGTGAACGCATGAGCGTGTGTGAGTGTGAGCACGTGTGAGCGTGTGTACACGCGCAGCACAGCCCCCGCACACGGAAGCCACAGGGTCCGGGAAGAGCAGGGCGCCCCCCCCCCCTCCATCCGACGCCCCGCGGGTTTAGTCCACAGAGCGCTGAAGAGCGCAGCCGCCCGCCGGTCAATCAAGACGTCTGGCCGTCTGTAGACAATATCACTATCAGGTAATCAAGGGATTTTTGACCCAATGAGCAGATGTTTTGGTGTCACAGATAAGGCTCCACCATAACATTCTGTACAAGAAACAGAAAGCTTAGCTTATCATGCAAGCGCTCAACCAACAGCTGAAAAGTCCCTAGGATCCCATAATTTCCAGTTGGTTACCCACCCTTCCCCCCCACGCGCTCCCCCCTCGGCCTCACGTGACTCAGAGTGAAGCTGGCAGGGGATTTTTCCCTGGCTCTACTCTGCGGGTGTCTGAAAACCTGTGTAAAGGTGGGAGGGAGGCTGGACAACAGGAAGGCCTCATTTCTTTTTTTATTTTTATTTATTTTTAAACGTGGGGCTTGAACTCAAGACCCTGAGATCAAGACCTGAGCTGAGATCCAGAGCCGCAGGCTTCAGGGGCTTAGCCCCCCAGGCGCCCTGCAGGCCTCATTTCTACCTGCGGACCTGTTAGCTCACAGAACAGTACTCAACCATCTGGCCTCTAAGTTGGCATCCCTCTGGCAAATGGAAAAAAAAAAATTAGCACCTGTCATTATTGATCTCCCCTCTAACTGACTTCCAGACAACAGCCCTTTTCAAAGGTTGGGACACAGAAGCGGTTTTGAGAGACAGCCAACAGGAGCTGCTAATCCGCCACTAGAAAGGCCGAATGGAAAGCTGGAGAGCAAGTCAAAGCGACTTGGGCTGTGCCAACGACGCGTCAGGGTTTTAAAAGCAAACGGGGAGAGTGGAACCGAGGACCATCCTCTCCACTAGGCCTGTAATTGTGGGCATGACGGCAGAGAAATATGAGCCATGCCTGCATCGAGAAGTCTGTCCGTCCCTTCCCAGGTGCACCGTTCCTCCTCCCCAAGCTGGTTTGCCTTTGCCCCCAGCCCGGTCCTGCCACAAAACGCCAGGGTGATCAGGGCGAAATTTTGCATACACATTTGCCTCCCCATCATCGGCCGAAAGCAGAGGTTCGTAAAAAGGAATGCCTGGTCTTCAGAAATTCAGACTGTGATTACTTAAGTGGGAGTCCGAGAGGGATGTGCTTTGAGGTGCAAAGTACCTTCGAGAAGGATACAAAGTAGAAATATGAAGTTCTGAGCGGCTTTGGTTGGAGTTGCTGCGGTTCTATGAATGATATTTGATACTCAAGAAGTCGAAAGGCTCCCTGCTACAATAAAATGCAGACTTTCCCCCAGCGTAGCACCAGAACGCCTCCCCTTGCACGCTGAACTAGGAAATTCCCCATACTCTGGAAAAGTAAGAGAAAGTCCAGACCTTTTCAGAAGTGCTAGCTTCAACTCTCAACATCTTCCGTAAGACACTGACCCTCCTAAGAGTGAAAACAACCTGGGACTGAGATTAACTGTGTAACAGAAATAAACTCCTGTCTACTGCCATGGGCAGAACCAGATGTCAGTATGATGAATCAAAACAAACACACTTGAGGGGCGCCTGGGTGGCTCAGGTGGTTAAGCGTCTGCCTTTGGCTCAGGTCATGATCTCGGGTCCTGGGATCGAGTCCGTTTCGGGCTCCCTGCTCGGGGGGGGGGGGTCTGCTTCTCCTTTTCCCTCTGCTCCTCCCCCCTTCTCGTGCTCTCTCTCTCTCTCAAATAAATAAATAAATAAATAAATCTTAAAACAAAGCAAATGCACTTGGAAATATACCTGAAATGTACCTACAGCAGCCAACAAGCATATGCATTAGGAGCTCTCTACCCTAGAGGTATCACCCAGTGCCTAGCTCAGCCAATATAACCGAATAGAACATTCTGCTATCTTTAAAAATCGTCTGCGTAGCTCAAAGCATGGTTTTTGTTTAAATTCACACATCAAACTGTATCTAAGTTACACGGATCCCACCAATATTGTGCTGTCCTGACTTGACCACCTGGGCAAGGTGGCTCTTTACCCAGGACCCGGCCCAAGCACAGCCCCGGGGGGTTTTGGGGCCCAGTCATAGAATCACAAGGCTCATTCTCCTGGCCTATGAGTAAAGTCGAGGTAATTCCACAACCTTGTCAGTCTTCCTCCGCCCAAAGGTATCACAGCATTAAGTGTTTCTCCTGATCAGACAAAAGTTACACTCAGCAGCTCTGTTCATTATCTTCAGGGATTCATCAGGGAGTTTCTGGTAACACTCCTGAATACTGTCTCCCTGAGAAGCGAGTGGTGACCTGCCAGCAAGGTACCTTAAGTACCGTTTGTTAAGATGTGCATGGAAGTAGCAAGCGAAGTGACTGGATTCACTGTCCGAGCTACGGAGTGCACGGCCAGTGCCCAGCCACCTCCCCAGCAAACACCTGGAGAGGATCTTAAGCTGTGACTGCGCCAGGGCCCTGATCGGAGTCCTCGTGACTCAGTAGAAAGTAAGAACAGGGGTGTGCAAACGAGTCGAAGGAAAATCTCAGAATGAGACTTACCACTCTGGGCTTCTGCTGGTCCAGGGTGTGCAGGAAGGCAGAGTTGGGGTCCAAGCAGCGCTCAGGGTCACTGGAGATGTCCTCCTCTGAGTCTTCATAGGAAGAGGAGAAGCCCGTGGAGGAGGCAGATGAAGAAGACAGTTTCCTCAGGGGCAGGCTACCCCGAGGGCTTCCCTGTGCCTCCTCCAAGGTCCCGTCTTCCTGGGCACCCATGTCTGTGATGATGACCGCTGGTATACTGCTGGGGCTGCAGGCCTCTCTTGGGGAAGGCTTGTCCTTCTGATCTGGGGAGAGCAGCTCCAGGCTGGGGTGGGAGGCTCTGTCCTGCCGGGGGCTTCCCAAAGTGCCTTCCGACTGTACCCCTGTGCCACACGTCCAGGCCAGTTGGGCTGCCTCCATGGGGCCCAGCCAAGCCCTGGAGCTCTCAGGCCGCACCTCCAGCCTGTCCCCAGGGAGGCAAGGAGGTTCTTTCAGATCTTTCGAGGCTTCCCAGGAGGGCAAAATCTCCAGCATTCCTCCAGAGGGAATTCCTGCTTCCACCTCCCGGCTCCCTGGCTGTGCAGAGCAGCTGCCCCCAAGCAAGCCCCGCGTCGACTTGGGAGACCCTTCGTCCACTCCCCTGGAGCGCTGCAGAAGCTCCCCGACCACTGGGACCCCACACTGGGTCACCTCGGGGCCTACTGAGCCCAGGTCTGGGGGTGGCTTGACCCTGCTCAGAGCCTCAGAACATTCCGAGCTTTGCACATTCACAGTCTTGTCTTCTGGCCTTCTGGCTCCAGGTGCCCAGGGGCCCCGCTTGCCATCCAGCAGATCTCCTTTCCCCACCTTCCCTGGGGGCTCTCCGCTGCCGGGCCTGCCCCTCTCTGGGGCTGGGCTTGTCTCAATGCCCAGAGGCTGCCCCTGGCTCTGCACCAGGGACTCCTGGGGGTGCACACCCCCTAGCTCTCGGGCCTGCTCGGGCCGCTCAATGAGGCCAGTGTCGTGTGGATGGTGTGGCCCACTGGATGTGGCTCTCGTTGTCCCCTCTGCGGCCATCCCAGGGACCAGCCCCAATGGGGGAGCTTGGCAGCTGCGTGTTCCCAAAGGCGGAGAGACCCTCTTGTCAATTTCCAAAGTTCTGGGTGAGCCACAGTGGGGTCTGGCCGGGGTCCCCTTCTCCATTCTTGCAGAAGCTACTGCGCCCTGAGCCCCTGGTCCTGAAGGGGCGGCCGGGCTGGGGAAAGGTGCCACCTCCTCGTCGCCCTCTGAGAGGCACAGGCCCGGCGCCCTTCCTCTCCAGCCGTTGGAGCCGGTCTCTGCAGTCTCTGGACATTGCTCCCCCCACGACTTTGTCCTCCGTTCCTCGCTCTGAGCCAGGGCCCTCCCTGGGGGCTGACTGCTGCTGCGGAGGGGGCAGGGAGAGGGCGAGCGAGCCCTGCCCAGACGCGGGCTGCGGGGCGCTTGGACGGCGGAGCTCTGCGCCTGGATGTGCGCCTCGAACATGCCCACTTTCTGGTTCACCTGCACATTCTGCAACTCGCGCTGCAGGATTCGCAGCTTCCTCTGGGCCTCCTCCGGCCCGGGAGGGGAGAGGCAACCGGCGGTCACCACCTGCTGCCCGTCCCCTCGCGGGCGGCCCGCCCAACTCGGGCTGCCCACGCTGCTGCCGCTGCCGCTGCTCAGCCTGCGCCGGCCGCTCCGCCAGCCCCCGGGGCTCCCGGGCTCCTCGGGCGACAACGACTCGGCGGGGGGGAAGAGGAAAGAGGCGCCTCTCCCAGGGCTGAAAACGCTGCCGGGGCTCAGCACGGCCCTCCCCGGCGGCGGGGGCGTCTCGCTGCTGCTGGGCCGGGGGCCGCCGCTCTTCACCTGCTCGGCGCTATTCATGATCACCAGGCTGTTGAGTGCATAGCAGTACACAGCCATAGTACTGGGTCCGCCGCGCTGCCCGCCGCCGCGGCTCCCGAGCGGGCTCCACCGCCGGCGCCTCCTCCTCGCTCGGCTCCCGGCTCAGCCCCGGAGGCCCGGCGGCCGCGGCTGGGCGCGCCGAGGAGGTGGCATGGCCTGGGCTGCGGGCGGGGGGGCAACACCGAGGGCTCAGCCCCCGCCCAAAACTCCATAAACGACTGCGCCTCTGTGGAGACACAAGAAGGAGAGTCAGGACCCCGGAGGGCGGGGGCGGGGGGCAATGGGGGGTGGGGGTGGGGGCGGCCGGCCCCCGGAAGCCCGGTCTGTTGGGGGTCCGGTGCCATTGGACGTCTCAGCCACCGGGAGTGCGCGGCTCGGCGCGGACACGAGCCCGGCTGTGGGTGTGCGTTTCCCGAGTGCTCTCCCACCCCACACCCCAGGGTGTGATGCGCTTGGAGGTCCCTGCAAAGTCCACATTCTAAGATTCCTCCCCAGGCCACGCGGACGGGAGGGGGCCCACGTACGGCCACTTGGTTCCTAAGTGTGCTGTGTGCGGGCGCAGCTGACTCGGATCTCTCCGAGGGTGCGGACACCCCATCCACCGTCTGCGGGTCTCCTCGGGCCGGGCAAACCCTGCTCTAAGCCGGAGGAAGGGAAGCCCGCCCCTGGGCCGCAGCATCTGCCGCTCCACCCTCTCTGGCCTCAGGGACCCACTCGGCGGGAACACGAGCGGGACCTGCCTCCCCAGCCGCTACCTGCGCCGGGACGCCTGCGCGGTGGCCGTTTACCTCCCCGACCCCAGCTCGGGGCTGGGTCCCTCGGCCTACGAAAAAGGCCTGGGCGCGCGGCGGGGCCGCAGCCGAGGCATTTTTCAGCACTGGTCTTGTCGCCTGTCCCCAAACAAGTATGTTTTGTGAGTGTGGGCGCGCCTGCGCGCGCCCGGGGCCGAGGCGCAGCACGTCCCCTGTACCGGAACCAATACTCGCCGCCCCCTGTCGTCGCCCCCCGCGGAGGCGTGTGTGTGTGTGTGTGTGTGTGTGTGTGTGTGTGTACGCGCGCGCACAGGGAGTCAGCCCTCTGCACGCCCTGTGCCCGAGGACGCGGCTGCCCCTGCGTCTCCGGGACCCGCGCCCACTCGGAGGCACCCGGGGGCCCGCGCGGCTGCAGCCGGGTTCCGCGCTCTGAACGCCGGGCGGCGCGGCCGAGGGCCGGGCTTGTCCGCATCCTGGGCAGCCTCTCCCGGCGCCACCCCAGCGGCCCGGCCGCCCGAGCCGGGGACGCCCGAAGCGCGCGGGGAAGGCGGCGGGGGCCGGCGGCCCGGAAGGCGAGCCGGAGGGAAGCCCCGAACCCGTCCCTCCTTCCCTCCCCGCGCCCCGGCTCCCGCCACCCTCCCGGCTCACACCCCGTCCGCGTCCCCGCCGCCCACCTCTGAGCCTTTCCAGAACCCGGAACGCCCAGGTTGGCTCCGGCGCAGGGGAGGGGAGGGAGGGCTCGGAGGCGAGAGCCGTGAAAAAGCCGCCAAACTTACCTGCAATTTCCCAGCTGCCCGGGCCCGTGCAGACTATATGGCCCAGGGACGCAGACCCCGTAGGAACAAGATGGCTTGAAAAGTGAAAAAGCTCAGGGTCGACCTCCCCAGCGAGCTATGGAAGACAAAAAGGGGAGCGCGCAAGCTTGGGGAGAGCTCCCGGGCTGGGGCCGGCGATCGCGCCGAGGCTCCGCCGGGCCGGCCCCGCACGCCCTTCTGGGCTGTGCAGACACTACCCCTGTCAGTGTCTGCTCCGGCTACTTCAGTGTTTGTTCAATGTGCGATTTAAAAAAAATGTTGGGGGGGGTGGGAGGAGGGAGGCGGGAGGAGGGAGAAAGGCGGGGGCTTGGGGGAGGAAAGCAGGAAGGAAGTTGTGAGCCCGTCTGGGGTTGAACTCAGCGGAACAAGTTTTTCTTTTCTTCTTCTTCTTTTTTTTTTTTTTTCTATTGCTTGGCAAGACCGAGGGAGGGAAACACTTAAAAAAAAAAAAGTTTCCATTGTTAGCTAACAACAAAAAAAAGCCTTTTAACTTCTGCGGGTTAAAGATATACGATCCATTTTCCACCCCTCCGCTGAGCCTTGCTGATGTCTTGCTTATTTTTGAAAAATGTTTTTAATAAAGTTTTGAGTGTGCATTTAAGCAAAGCAAATCGTGGGGACCTTTTTAGCATTTAAGCCTAGCTCAAATCCTATATCAACGGTGTGGTGTGTGTTGTAGTACCCAAATATGCAAATTAGAAGAAGGGAGTTTGTGGGCTCCTCCTTGCAAAGCTGCAGATCTTCAATGCATCGCATAGTATTTTGGAAGATTGTTGGGCTGTGAGCTGTTGATGGTTTTGCAGGGCAATTCCTAGTTGTGTAAACATGCCTGGACCTTGCACGCTTATCTGTTACTAAACGGGCACAGCAAACGTGACATTGGCATAGTTTGCACTTCATGCTCAGTTATTTTAAGAAAAAGGATTGTCCTGAGGCTAAGAAAGCCTGAGACCCTTTGCTCAGTCTCTTGTAGCTGGATCATTTTCAAGAGCCTTTTCCCCCCACCATCAACAACAAAAAGGGGGGGGGGCAGGTACGTCAGTCAATAGTCTGGGGCAGCATAGCCTACCCCATGTGAGCTGTGGGGTCACCAGGATGTTTTTCGTAATTCCCTAAATCCTAAACTGCAGCGTTTAGTAGAAAGAGTGAAAACACAGCTGCCAGGCTCAGGAGATTTAGAAACCTAAAGCCTGAATCGGGCCTTATATTTCTATTAGCTAAAATTTAGATGGAAATTTTGACTTTGTTTTTAGCAAATGCATCTCTTGCTTGTTTATGGAACAATACTGTTCCAGTGAGCAAAACAGCCTGCTACTCAATCAGGGAAGACTCATGTCCAATCTGAAACCAAGAAATTTTTTAGCTAAGAATTTCTGGGAATCAGACACTTTGAGTCCTTTCTACTTTTTTTCCAAATATGCCATGAAAGGATTGAGTCTAGTTACTCTCCCACCCACCGTGAGGCTGAATAAAAGGAGCCTAGGCTTTATTCAGGTGTTGACTTGGGATCTGGGCAGTTGCTAAGGCAGAGATGCCAGGCCTGTCCTTGACCCGAATTTGGTTCCCTAGTGGCAAGAAAGAGGAGTTGCCAGTTCCCAGGAGACCCATTCTATGGACTCCGTTTCTGACTGTTCTAGAAGCAAACACCCATGTCAGATGTCATGGTGGAAGCGACTAGAGGACCTAGCAATGCATACGGTGAACATGGAAATTTAGCTTCCCAATCCCTGGAAAATCTCACTGTCACCTCACAGCTAGACTTTCCCAGAACTGAGCAATTTGGGCTTCTGGGACTTCCAATTAGCCTGCAGAATTTTTGCTCAGAAGGGAGCCAGCAGCTGGTCAGGGGTGGCATGCCGAAGGAATTCCTGCTTCGGACCGGAGGTAGAGCCAGATGACAATTCTTCCAGTCTCACATTCTAAGTGCACTACCAAGAGATGATGGATTGGGGAAAAGAGGGAGCCAAACCCATATCTGGAAGTCGACATAGTTGGCTAGCCTCCTAAAGCAGAATCTAGTTGTCTTCCGTGATTTGAAATGAACATAGGGGAGAAAAAATTACATCGCACTTCTTAGTAGTCGAGTACTGTTTACATTTGAATCTTCAGAACAACCCTATAAGGAGATACTACAATTATCCCCATTTTACAGATGAAGAAAGTAAGGCACAGTAATCTACCCCCCAAATCCCATAGCTGGCAAGTTGCAAAGGCTTGGATTCAAAGCCATGCAGTCTGGATCTAGCATCCGTGCTTGTGACAATTTCTCCATATTCTACGCTGGATGGCTACAACTGTAGGAAATGGCAAGGAAAGTTGGCTAGCTAGTTGGGGTTTCCATTGTCCCACTTTTGAAATGGAATTTTAAAAATCATAGCTATGAAACTAAGAACAGAAAGGGAATTTCCTCCATTCGACAAAGGGCATCTACGAAAAAAACCTACGCTAACATCATAATTAGTGGTGAAGGGCTGAACACCAGCCCTGTAGGATGAGGAGCAGGTAAGCATGTCTGCCCCTTGCCACTCCTATTTAATATGATACTGGGAATCCTCGTCGGAGCAGTTAGATGAGAAACAGAAATAAAAGGCATCCAGATTGGAAAGAAAGAAGCAAGAATTTATTTACAGTTGATATGATTGTCTATGCAGAAAATCCTACAGCATCCATATCAAAGCTCTAAGTCAGGTTAGCAAGTGTATGAATTTGCGAGGGCTGTGATAACAAAGCACCAGGGCCCGAGCAGCATAAACAGAGAAATCTATTTGCTCACAATTCTGGAGGCAAGAAGTCTGAGATCAGGGTGGGGACAGGCCTGGCTTCTTCTGAGGCCTCCCTCCTTGGCCATCTTCTCCATGTGTCCCCACACGGTCTTCTCTGTGTGTGTCCATGTCCCACTCTCCCCTTCTGATGAGGACACCAGTCATATTGGATTAGGGCCCCCCCAATTTTAACTAAATTACCTCTTTAAAGACCCTATCTCCAAATACCGTGACAATCTGAGGTACCAGGAATTAGAAGGTCAACACATAAATTCTGAGGGCACGTAATTTAGCCCATCACAGCCAGGTTGCGGGATACAAGATGAATACATCAAAATCAATTGTGTGTCTATACATCAGCTGTGAACCATCAGAAATCAAAATTTAAAAGGAACTGTGAAATACTCACCATGACAGAAGGGGTATAAGACAGTAGAAGGAAACCTACAGAACACCATTGATTGGAAAGATACCCCACGTGCATGAACCGGAAGACTTGGGATTGTTACTATGACAGTTCTCCCCAAATTAATCCACAGATTCAGCACAATCCTGATCGATATCGTCCCAGAGGGTTTTTTTGTTTTTAGTTGTTGTTGTTGTTGTTGTTGTTTTTAGAAACTGACAAGCTGATTTTAAGTTTCAGAGGGAAATACAAAGGATCCAGCTTCACCAAAACAGCTTTGAAAAAGATCCAAGCGGCAGGACTCTCTGATTTCGGGACTGATTATAAAGCTGTAATTACCTAAACAGCACACAGTATTGGCATTAAGTTAGAAAAATAGATAAATGTGACAGAATACTCATTCCAGAAATAGACGGGTATGTATAGAGAAGATTGATTTTTGATACAGGTGCACTAAAGCGGAGAAAGGAATCTTTTGTCAAATAACGATGTAACAACTGGATGTCCGTAGGAAATTCAATCCGTATCTGGTACCATGTACAAAAACCAGCTCAAAATGACTCAGAGGTCTAAGTGTAAAACCAAAAACCATTAAACTTTTATAAGGAAACATAAGAGGAAAGCTTTGGGACTTTCTGTTGAGCAAATATTTCTTAGATACAACACCAAAGCATGATCCTCAAAAAAAAAAAAAAAAAAGTTGACAGATTGGAATATATTAAAATTAGATGCTCTTCTGACACAAATGAAAAGATAAGCTACAGACTGAGAGACAATATATGCAAAGTGTATATTTGAAGATTTATTTATTTATTTATTTGAGAGAGAGAGAGAATAAGCAGGGAAAGGGGCAGAGGGAGAAAGAATCCCCAAGCAGGCTCCCTGCTGAGAGCAGAAACCCACCGGGGGCTCCATCCCAGGATCTTGAGATCATGACCTGAGCTGAAATCAAGAGTTGGCTGCTCAGCTGACTGAGCCACCCAGAGGCCCTGCAAAGTGTATATTTGATTAAAGGCGTAGTATCTAGAATATATAAAGAACCCTTAAAGTTCAATAATCAGAGAATGTAGAAAATAGGCAGAAATTTGGGCGGACACATCATCCAAGGATGTATGGAAGTGGCAAATATGCAAAGATACTCAGCATCAGTAGTCAGCAGGGAAATGTGATTTAAACCAAAATTAAACACTCTGACGCGCCTATTTTAAAAACGTACCTCGTGATGAATGTCAATGACATCGCCGCTTTGGAAAACAGTTGGGCAGCTTCTTAAAAACTAAATATACAGGGGCCCCTGCGTGGGTCATTCAGTTGGGCATCCGACTCTTGATTTCAGCTCAGTTCATGATGTCGGGGTGGTAAGATCGGGTCCTGCACTGGGCTCCGTGCTCATCAAGGTGTCGCCTTGAGATTCTCTCTCTCTCCCTCTGCCTCTGCCCCTCCCCCCACTTGCATGTGTGCGCACTATCTTTCTCTCTCAAAATAAATAAAATCTTTAAAAAAAAAAAGCGCTAAACATACACCATTCCACTCCTATTTACTCTAGAGAAATGAAACCGTATGTCTAGGGGCGCCTGGCTGGCACAGTCAGTAGAGTGTGCCAGTCTCCATCTTGGGGTTGTAAGTTTGAGTCCCACACTGGGTGTAGAAATTACCTAAAAATAAAATTAAAAAAAAAAAAAGAAAGAAAGAAAGCATATGCCCATATAAAGGTTTGTACACAAGCAGCTTTACTTGGATTGCCCCAAAAATGAGAAACAGCCCAAATGTCCACCAACATGTGAACGGTGAACAGATTGTGGTACCTCTATGCGGGGAACCCTACTCGCCGGCAAAAAGAAATAAACCACTGACAGACACACAGCATGGATGAGTCGCAACATGATCATGTGAGTGAAAGAAGCTAGACAAAACAGAGCACCCACTGTATAATTCCATCTGTAGAACATTCTAGAAAACACTGACAAATCTATAGTAACAGAAAGCAGATTGTTGGCTGCCCGAAAATGGAGGGCTGTGCTTCCTCTTCAAGGAAAGGGCCCCAATCTATATATCTCTCCAGCCTTAGGTTTTAGCCCCACACAGAGCCAAGCTATACATGTTTATTAAATCAAAACAATAGATGAATCAAGCAGTCAAATCACTGCAAAAAAAAAAAAAACCAAAAAACAGCAAAACAAACAAAACCGAGGAATTAGTACCACCAGGAAAGTGGTCCCCTCCCATCTCCCAGACAGTCCCACTGTGAAGCTTGGCTGGTGGGAACAGGCAGGGAAGGAGTCTTCCCTCTACTTGTACTCTTTGCTTGAACTCTTAGTTCCAAAGTTCCCAAAAGGCAATAAACCCAAGGCACGGCTGAGGCCGAGTTGTGTCCCTAAGAGAGGTTACCGCACCTTCTCCCATCCAGCACAGGCTGAATGGGGCCAAGGCCACACACAAGGAAGGGTCTTCATACTGCCTTTCGCCTCTGCCCTGGCCCTCTGGAAACTTCTTCACTTTTCCCTCACCTTCCCCTTGATCTGGGTAACGCAGCCGATGATTCATCCATTCCTTCATGTATTGGCCTGTTGAGCGTGAACTACGCATCAGTCCTGTGGGCTCCGAGGGATGGGGTGGTGAAGCCCCTCCCTGCCCCCAGTCCAGGGGGAGACCCATGAGCCCATCAAGAACAGGCTGTGCCCTCCTGGGGGTTGCTGCCAAGGAGCGGTGGAGAAGGCAGCTGGTTAGATCTGAGGTTCTTACAGTCTCCTCCATATACCACAGCTGTGTGTCCTGAGGCAAGTAGCCAAAACTCTCTGAGCCCCAGTTCGCAGCTCTGTAAAATGGCAAGGATTGTAACACCCAATCCACAGTGTTCCTATGAAGATCTATTAGCAATGCACGGGTAAGCACTCCAAAAGATACGCTGTCTTAAAAAGGAGCTCTCCACCCCCTAGCATCTCGTACCAAAAAAAGATCCAAGATTTAGTATATCTAAGAATTCACGCATGCAGGGACCCAATAAAGCGTTGCTTTTACAGTGAGCTGCTTCTGCACCCAGAGACCCTCCTTCCTGTGCCGACGCCGCTCTGATCCCCTGGTGACGGCACCAGCTGTGATGGGGGGGGCTCTGGGATCTGGGGGCCCTCTGAGCATTTTCTCTCTGCTCTATCTTCAGAAACTCTGAAGTCTGAGGACATCCAGATGGCTATGCCCACACTCAGGTACATAAAACAACACAAGAGATACCCGTTCGTGGCCCCTTCCAAGTGAGTCCGCCTGCCCCGCTCCCTAGTTAGAAACGCCGGTATCAAATGGCCACTCTGGGCTCCTCGCTAATTAGACTCAGGTGCACAAGGGTCCCCCGACAGCTAGCCCCGACCGGCTGATGGCCAGGCGTGAAAACAGGGGGCCTCTCGTGGGACTTTGGAGTCCTTACTCCAAGAGCCCAGCAGAAAGGTTAAGAGGTTGACCTCATAAAACAGGAGCTGAGTGGGAAGGACCAGGAAGGAGCAAAGGGTGTCTGGGTGAGCACATGACTGCGGAACAGTCATGGCCCCACGAGGGAACCCGCGGCGCCTGGAGCAGCCGTGGGCAGAGAGAGGCAGAGTGTCACCTGGCTTGCAGGGGGGCCTCCCAGACCCCATTCCCGGGAAGCTGGGAGGCTCTGTGTCTGCCCCAGATTATGTGAGCAGACGCGATGTTTCCGTGAACAGCCCCACCTTCCCTCAGCCACTTAGTACCTTGCCTTACACATCAGTATTTATTCACGAGTAATTCCTTAGTCTTACAAAAAAATACTATGTTTAAAAAGACAACCTTATTTTTTTTTAGATTTTATTTATGTATTTGACAGAGAGAGACAGCGTGCACAAGCAGGGGGGCGGCGGCCAGAGAGAGAGGGAGAAGCAGGCTCCCTGCCCAGCAGAGATCCCGATGTGGGGCTCGATCCCAGGACCCTGGGATCATGACCTGAGCTGAAGGCAGATGCCTAACCAACTGGGCCATCCAGGTGCCCCCCAGCTTTATTTCTTTTAAACGCATACACAGTCTTGCTGCCCTCTGCGGCTACCAATCCGTGACTGAATCTGGAAGGCCAAAAGGCAAATGGCAAATGTCATGATTCTACGTTGATAGGAAGAAGAAAGATTTTGTTTTATTTTAATTATGTTTCTTTTTTTTTTTTTTTTGAGACAGCACTCGAGTGAGTGGGGTGGGGGGAGGGGCAGAGGAAGAGAGAGAATCTCAAGCAGACTCCCCACTGAGTGCAGAGCCCAACATGGGGCTCGATCTCATGACCCTGAGATCACGACATGATACCAAGAGTCGACACTTAACTGACTGAGCCAACCAGGCGCCAGGAAGAAAGATTTTATTGTAATACCCGCAGTCCTAGCTAATGTCTTCCTGAGCACATGCCATGGGATTGGGGCTTCCCCTATTATAATAGCATGCTCTTCGTTCATTCCTTCTTGACACGTCCACTGAACACCCCCTCCTCGCTACACACTCTGTTGGAATCTGCTACCTTTGTCTCCTTCCCTTTGAGGCAAGAATAACAAAGCCTTATTCCAGTTTGCATCTGCAGTGCCCGATGTAAAGAAGGCTGATCTATATATCTTTTTTCTTTTTTTAAGATTTTATTTACTTATCTGTCAGAGACAGAGAGCGGACAAGCAGGGGGAGCAGCAGGCAGAGGGAGAGGGAGAAGCAGGCTCCCCGCTGAGCAGGGAGCCCGATGCGGGATCGATTCCAGGACCCTGAGATCATGACCTGAACCGAAGGCAGATGCTTCACCGACCGAGCCACCCAGGCGGCCCTGATAAGTATTTCTTGAATGATCGTTGTCTGCAGCTCAGGCAAGGGGAACGAACAAGGATTTTTTAAGACTCCTAAATGCGGGTGCTCGGAGTGGGCTGGGAAGGGGAAACCACGCTGATCGGAAACTGTCCTGCGGCAAAGCACAAGCTAAAGTACGGGTGTCCTCCACCCCGAGTGGACACTGAGACAGTGCTCTCCTATCAAACTGACTTCTCAACCACTCGAATAACAGATTTCTGTGCAGTTGGACTGGCTCTGACCCAAGCCCGGAGACCCCAAAAGCCATGGATCAGCTCTTATCTGCGCCGGTGGTTTTCATATACGTATATTTTTTTCACTGTCTGGAATCAACCATGAACTGATAAGAGATAGATTGAAAAGATGTGCTCCTGCTTTTCATATCTAAACGTGAACTCGGCCAACTCCAGCCCTCATGCTGAAATGTGGTGTCAACAGTTCATTTCAGTTGAAACCGAGTCATTTGCTGTTGGTTTCAGATATTGGCTGCATGGTTTTCGCTGCATACGCCCCTTCTCCCGGATCCACTCCCACATGCCGGGCCTGTCTGCGACTTAAGGCTACTCTTATTGTAAGCTTAAACGGGGAAGGGGTCAGGAACAATATCGACACCCTTCTCCTGCCTCCTTCTCTGGATAACTGGGTTTGTGTGACATCTGTGGACAAAAATAAGTGGTAAGGAAAAAAAAAATTTTTTTTTAGATTTTCTTTTTAAGTCATCTCTAAACCCACCGTGGGGCTCGAACTCACGACCCCGACATCAGGAGTCACACGCTCCACTGACTGAGCCCACCAGGAGGCCCCGTCCATGAAATTGAGAAGCTGTTTTCTCTGTGGGTTGGATCCCCAGGCTTGTGTCCGAGTGGTCACAACCGGCAAGCCCAGGAGAGCCGGAGAGGGCCTTTGAGTCAAGTCTGTCCCATCGTTTAATATTTTAGGGACAGGAAGGAAGCGCAGTTTACACGCTGGGCCTTTAAGAACAAAGTCTCGGGAGAGGTCACTTTGTGATGTTCTAACAGAGTAGGTGGCTCTCTCGAGCAGAAAGAGGAAGTCTCTTGGGTCCCCGGCCCGTCCCTCACAGTGAAGGGACAGTATCAGCAACGCGAGATTCTATCTCCGGCGATTGCAGACCTCCCTGCACTCACGCTTCTCGCATCTACGGAGCTTGTCCTGTGCACCCACTACCACAGTCGGCCTCGCTGCCCTCCGACCCGCGAGAGCCTCATTTCAGCCGTGGGTATTGTTAGTAACGCTCTGCCTTTACTCACCAAGCCATGTTTTCCAGGCAGAAGGAGGGGGAAGAAAAGGACATGAAGAAGGAGACAAGTGTGTCAAGTTCCACAGAGAGAACTCAGACCAGAAAGAGGGCCGAGCTTCAACGTGATTAGAATTCAGTGTGATGCGCGGCGTAACGGCGTTCAAGGCGCCAGGAGAGCAAAGTGGTGGGCTGACCTCGGGCTCGGGGAGGAGGTGGAAGGGCTTCAGGAGAGGGGCCTGTAAGGGATGAGTAGGAACTCACCGGGCAAAGAACAGAGACTGTCTTTGGGGCAGGGGCACCGCAGGTGCAAGGGCTCTGATCCAGGGAGGAGCAGCTGGAGCCCAGGGTGGGAGGGGGTCGGCAGCAGTGTCCAGAAGAGCTTGGAAGAGCAGTTTGGCTGACCTTGGCAGGGGTTCCTGGATTGCTAGGCTAAATAGTTTGGGTCTTTATTTAAAATGACAAAGGGAGCCACCAGCAAGTCTAAAAAGGAGAGTAACACAAATAAATGAGCATTTCAGAGGGATCTCTCAGAGGCAACGTGGGGGGCGTACTGGAGGAGGAGAGTCAGAGACCTGCTCCTCGGGGCGTCCGTGTTCCGGGAGCTGCTGTGCTGGGCAGGCACCTCGAAGGCCCCAGCGACACCACACCTGGTGGCTGAGTTAGTCCCCGTAACAAGCCACCAGAAACTCAGGGGCTTAAAACAACACAGATTGGGCGATTTGTCCTCAGCCCAGCTGCTGGCTTCATCAAAGCGTAGAAGCTGAGAAGGCCCTGCAGACCGTCTGCTGGCACAGTCCCAGGAGTGACGGCCGCCCACCTGCTCTGCCCCGTTCTGGCTGAGAAGCACGTCCCAGGTCCCACCCACATTCGAGGGGAGGGGATCACACAGGGGCCTGAGCACCTGCAGGCTCAGCAGGGTCTGTCTCTACGCAAGGAGAGGTGATTCCATCTTGGAATCACCCAGGGACAATCAGATAGGGGTCTTCCTGGGGGGCTGTGAGATCAGCGTTTATCTGGATCAATCCAGCGGTTAAGGGGGTGCTCCCCCGAGGCGGGGGTCACATGGGAGGTTATCGCTGTGCTCCTAGAAGAGGCTGAATAGCTGAACTTTGCCTGGTCATCATTTTATTCCTCTTATCTCTAGGGCGCCTTAGTTTCCAAGTCTGTGGCAGACACAGGCTCGAACCCCCGCTCTGCCATTTACAGCCGGGTGAAACTGAGTTTTGCTTCCATAAGCAGAAGATCAGGATAAAACAATACAGGATCTTGGCGATCTCATAGAATCATGAAGAACGCCAGGACATCAGGTTTGGGCGGTGGGGCAGGAAAGAGGGAGGCTCCCGGGCCCAAATTGTGCTGAATAGTGTGACTAGTCCAGCATCATACAAGACACTGTTGATAAGGCTCGTCCTGTGGCACCCCTGGAGCTGGACGCAGCCACCAAGGCCACCTGTCCCTGTCACCACCGAGGTTCTTAGTGGCCCTGCCTCTGTGTCTGAGTCCTGTGCATGTGCCTGATAGCCTTCTTGTGTGCCCATGATACTTCGATAAAGCGGTTTTTTTTAAGTGCTTCAGAGAGCAATTTTACCACCAGCACCCAAAGTTTACCAATTCGTTATCCCGCTTTGAGGGAAAAGTGTTCTCAAGTACCTCCAAGGACAACAACTTCTTTTTTAGTATAAAGTTACTTAAACGTGTGCAAACATAAAATTGCATATAAACTGCACCATTAAAGTCTGACGTGACTATAACACCAAACAAATTTTGAAATAAAATACCCCCTCTACTACTGATTCCTGCTCCCATAGACAAACGGCTTTCTCCCTATTAAAAAAAATTTTTTAAGATTTTATTTATTTATTTGTCATAGCGAGCGAGAGAGAGAGAGAGAGAGCACAAGCAGGGGAGCAGCAGGCAGAGGGAGACGCAGGCCCCCCGCTGAGCAGGGAGCCCCAGGCGGGGCTTGAACCCAGGACCCTGGGATAATGACCTGAGCCGAAGGCAGATGCTGAACCGACTGAGCCACCCAAGCGCCCCTGTTTTATGAATTCTTATCCTTCTTCAATCAGCTAGCTGAGGCTTCAGAGTCAGGATCCCGACTCTGATTCAGATCTGCTCGGCACAGTTCAGTAACAAAAGCCCCTCCGAGTCCAAGGCAGCTCGGCTGGGCCCCAAGTCCCCAGTGTCCTGCTCCTGGGACGATGCCCTGTCCGGGAGGCACAGGTCCTGTGGCCCCTGGCGTCGCCCGCAGAGATGGAACTTGGACTCAGGTGAAGTCATCAACCCAACCCTGAAATAAGTCCCAGGCTGTAGGACCGAGGGGGTGGGGCAGGGCTGGGGGTGGGGGTAGGCTGGGAGATCCTGGAACACGTCCCCAGCCCTGGGTCTGGGTCCCAAGCAAGTAGAGAGCTGACTCGACTGAGGTCACCACGTGGGCTGGTGTCACTGTTTCCAGAGCCGGAGGTGTAAGCTTTCCCGGGATCTTCCTCGTCCCACACTCAGCATTTCCTGCCTGGTTTTCAGAACCTCAGATGATTCATACCGTGCCCTTGAGGGAGTGTGCGAAGAACCGAACTGTTCCCGCTGCTAAAGACGGCGGTGGCACATGTTTGAGATGATCTAAGTCTGCGTTTTCTCTCTGTGCTTTGCAAACACTTGGGTGAAGGGTGAAGGGTGGCAGAATAGGGAAGAGGTGGGCCTGGAGGAAGTCAAACGGGGCGAGAATGGGACACACATCTGCACAGTCATTTTTTCTATTTCTGGAGACATTTTCTGGGAGCCTCATGGAATCTGATTTCTTTGCCTCTGGCCCCACCCTCACTTTAATGCAGGTACGTGGTTCATTCCTCTGCCCCACTCTCTTGTCTAACCCCGGTACCTCCACCTTCACCCTAGCTGATGACATCCCAGGTTCTGTCCAGCCCTGTTCTTTCCTGAACGTCAGCCCCGCGGCCAAGGCAGTCCAGTGATAGCAGACCCAGCAAGTTCAAGGGTCCCCCGACCCCCACAATGACACAGAGAGAGAAAAACAAACCGATCTCAGCTGCAAAAGGGAAGGGTCAAGAAGTCACCTGCTCTCCATCAGAACAAATTGAACCAGAGCAGGCCCCTCCCCGAATGGGAGCAGATGGGAAGGAGAAGCATCACAGGCATGAAAGCAGGCCATGGAGGGAAAGGGGGGGTGCAGCAGGCAAAGGCCAGGCCCCGCATGAGAAGACATCATAACTCAAGCATCAGAAGAAAATTCTAGGGGCACCTGGGTGGCTCAGTCAGTGAAGCGTCTGCCTTCAGCTCCAGTCGTGATCCTGGGGTCCTGGGATCGAGTCCTGCATTGGGCTCCCTGCTCTGCGGGGAGCCTGCTTCTCCTTCTCCCTCTGCCCCCGCTTGTGTTCCCTCTCTCACTGTCTCTCTCTCTGTCAAATAAATAAATAAAATCTTAAAAAAAGAAGAAGAAGAAAATTCCAGAAGACAGGAGTTTCTTTCTGTTCTACAGCTTGATAAGCATACAAATCCTCACAGACAAGGACTCAAAGATGAGACAGTGAACTAACAGGAACGAGAGGAGAATGGAGATTTCAGATTTAAGGGAACAAAGAAAGGACAAGGTCATTCTAGAATTAAAGTCTCAACTGGAAATAAGAACAGAGTAGATACTGTTGACATTTGAATTATGATGTCCAGGAAAAGCTTGCCATCCTCACAGTGAATGTAAATGAGAACAAGAAAGAAATCGATGTTGGAGAGAGAAAAACGGGATTGAATAGAAGGATAATTGATGGGCCTGAGTGGAAAGCCCAACACGCAGGACAAAGGTGTGTCCAAATGACAATCAGGTGAATTTCCTTAAAAGGAAGGGCTGTGTATACAAATGAGTGGAATAAACCACGTTCCAAGAAAATGCGAGGCAGAAAATAGTGGACTTTGGTGATAAAGGAAAAATTCTTCGGGATGCCTGGGAGGCTCAGTCGGTGAAGCGTCTGCCTTCGGCTCAGGTCATGATCTCTCGGTCCTGGGATCGAGCCCGGATTGGGCTCCCAGCTCAGCAGGGAGTCTGCTTCTCCCTCTGCCTCTCCCCCAGCTTGTGCGCGCTCTCTCTGTGTCAAATAAATAAATAAATAAATAAATAAATAAATAAATAAATAAAATCTTAAAAACAAATTCTTCAAGCATCTTCACAGAAAAACCAAACCACCCCAAGGGAGCAACAACCGAGGGGACCCCGTCTCCTGCGCGCAGCAATGTTCCAGGCTGGGAGCCGGGGAGCCAGGTCGGAGCCGGAAGAAGGCCATCCACAGTCACTGTCTTGTTTACCTCTAACCATCTGGCATTAGCTTGCAAACCCGAATGTGGACCTCGGCTACAATTCTACTGATTGCACGCTTGGATATATTATATATCCTACAAAAAGGATCGCAGTTATGCTGGAAGTTAGGCACGAGAATGTTCATAACAGCACCGCTTGTGATAGGAAAAAACCAGAAACAACCTGATTATCAGCTGAACAGATAAGAGTTTCTTCCTAAATTCGTACACTGAACACCCCCTCTACCGCAGTGAGAACAAATGAACCACAGCCACACGCATCAGTGTCGCCAAATCTCAGAAACTTGCTGCATTTAGCGTGTTAAAAAGCAAACAAAATTAGGTGGTATAGAGCATTTTAAAAAGACTTGGAGAGATTATCAAATCCATTTAAATGTAGAATTGTTGCTAAAAGGAAAAGAAAGGGATGAGATTATGGCTGTCCAACAAAACATCCGTATTATAAACCTGGACAGTGGGTAAAAACAATAATAGCAATTTTCGGCTGGAAACCAGGGATGGGCTTTCCTATCTGGCCAAGTCAGAGGGACAGGTCCTAGAAATAGTGGCTAGTTTAAACAACTATAAAAGTGGGCAAGCAGAGGAGATCCCTGTTTCCAGGAATTGGACCACCAGCAACAAGGGGCTGAGGTCCTGGAGAGCAGGGACACACACAGGTGACCCCACATCCCCTTCTGGGGACACACTCTGAGCCCCAGCAAGGATGCACAGAGATAGGTGGTCTCGCTGAGCTGGGGGTGCGGTGGGAAGCTCAGAGGTCAGAGCTGCTGAGGGTCTTGGAACTCGTGGGGCAGGGATGAGGAGAGGCAGGGCACTGAGCTGTCCAGGAGCTCGTGGTCTTGGACAGAGAGTGGACTTTCGGAGGAAGGGCTGGCAGGGAGCGGCTGCCATGGGCTGAAAGCTGCCTGGAGACCCCTGAGGGGGAGCAGGGCTGCGAGCAGCTGGCCCTCGGCCAGCCAGAGTGGACCAGCCCTGCCGAGCACCTGCCCGCCCAACTGGACCCTGGAAAGAAAGCGAGTGGAAACGAAGGTGACGTGGCTATGGAAAACTGCTGACGGTCTAACGCCTGAGCGAGCCAAAGCAATATTGATTCCAAAGGCAAAGCCTGCATCGGGGCGAGGAGACACAATGCTTTCATCATCAAATAGGACAAGAGCAGTGTGGTTGGATCCTAAGACCAGGGGTTCACCCGGCGTCAACACAAAGCGAAGTCTTTTTCTGCCTTGGGAATGTGTGTCATGAAACAGAGATGGAGCCTATTCTTTAAGGCAATGAATGTGTTTTCTGTTTAAATATCTTGTATTTGGTATTTTTTTTCTATGCATCTTCCCTCCTTCCAGTGTTTTCTATTACAAATGTCTACATCGGGTGGAGAATTTTTTTGCCACTGAAACTTGTAGTTACAAGCACTGTGTGTTTCTTCTTAACAACAATAAATTGTACATTTATTATTATGTCTTTTTAAAAACAGGCAGCCTGTGAAACATGGATTATAATCTTACCACAGAACCACAACTCGTTTGTGATCATGTCACTTGGTAACATTTAAGAAACGAGTAAATAAAGTATTGTAAAAATGCAGGCTATGATCCTGGGGAACTCCCAAGAATTCCTGAGAATGATGATTTGTGCCCAAGATCCCAAGGATTAAGGTTACTTCTTTATCTGATGAAATCCTGCTTGTTCTTCAAGTTTCAGGTCATGCATTCCCTCTTCCTTAAAGTTTTCTGTGTTTAAAATAAGCCAAAAATGTTCTCTATTAGCCAAAGCTGATTATTATGAATGTCTGAAGTCCAATATAATCTAGTCCAGGCAAAGGAGCGCTTTACTGGCTGGTGTAACCGGGGGTGGGTGTGGCTTCAGGTCTGGCTGGATCCAGGGGTTTAGAAGGCCATGCCTCCTCTCTCTGTCTCTGTGTTTCCTTTGTTTTTCTGTCTCTCTCCCTCCCTCCCAGCTTTTCCTCTTCCATTAGCTTCAGTTTCTCTCCACATACAGTTCATGGTCGTCACTGGGAGCTCCAGGCATTCACTTTCCTTAAAACCCATGATCCTACACCAAGAGAGAATGAATGCTTTTCTGGGATGTTTGAGGAAAGTCCTCAGTAACGTTCTGATTGTCCCCATGTATGCCACCTGCTCACCCCTGACCCAGTGATTACCACCGGGGATGTGGATATTCTGATTGGCCATGCGTGGGTCACCTGCTGTCATCTGGGATCAGCCCCACCTGCCTAATGGAAGGGATGTGATGCTGGGTGTAGGGGAGCCACAGAGGTCCACCAGACCTTCTATCCTTCTCTCCTGCCCAGAAGGAATCAGCACCCCTCTGTCTACACCCCCATAACTACTGTTTATTCCTGTATTACGTAGTGTGCTCTGGAGCGCATGTCCGTCTCCCCTCCGTCCGCTCCCCAAGCGTCTGGCTTTCCTCCTTTTGGCATTCTAGCATCTGACGCATGCCTGGTATGCAGTAGGTGCTCAACAGCTAAAGCTCATTGGCATTTTTTTGTTAGGCACTGTCCACTCTTGCCAGCCATACTATGAGGTAGGAATTATTAACCCCCATGTAGATATTTACTGAATAAGTGAATAAAGATAAGTCATGGTTTAAAAAAGTTACAAACCGAACCCCATTAGAGAACCCAAGGGCTGCCCATCGCCGTCCAACAGACTCGGTGCTGTCAAAGGGAGCTATTGTCTTGTGGGCACTTCCCAGAAGGTAGCGAGTCTAACCACAGAACAAGGTTTCGGGATGACCTCCCCCAGAGAGGCGGGCCGGGGCCAGTGACGCGAGCCCCGAGGCAGAGGGTACTGGCTGCCAGTCACCTCTGTCCCCCATAACATCATAAACTCTCTGGGCTCCCCCCGAGGCCAACAAACACAAGAACAACTGCCTTTTGGAATCAGTAACCCTGAGTCTGGACGCGGTCCCAGGCACACAGAAGGAATCCCTCTGGCAGATCCGTGGTGGTGTTACAGAGCCAGGGGGACGTGAATGATCACCCAAGACTGTGCTTTTGTTTTCGAGATGAGGAAGCAGAGGCCCGTAGAGGTTAAAGCAATCGTCCAAGGTCGCACAGCTAGTTAGCATGGAACCTAGAAGCTGGAAGCGGAGCCCAGGTCACTTTCCGTGCTCCCCAAGGTTCCGCACACCCTGAAGCTTTCCTCGGAGGCTCCACGGCCCCGGCTCTGAGCCTGCATCCCTGGGCAGGTAGGCTTCGTGCATGGTGCCTGGTTCCTTGTGGACACACTCTGGAGGGGCCTTGGCTTGGGGACAGTCAGAGGTGGGACCCTCAGGCCACAGCTCCATAGCCTAGAACCTTCTGTGCTCAGAGTGGTGGAGCAGTGCGCCCTGGACACAGTCCCACTGGAGGGAGGTCGGCGGCATTTCCTCCAGAGCCGGACGGCGGAGGGCATTCAGCTAATGTTCCAGTCAGCAGACCAGCCTCCCCGGGCTTCCTCCCCCGCCATGGCCATCACATCAGGGCCACCCTGCATATTCTGAACGCCTCCACCGCCTCTCCCAGGCCGCTGGGGTGGCTTTTCCCAGCGCTGGGATGACATTTGGCAGGTTGTTGGGGGTTTCCAGCTCGATTCCATGCGGTGCTCCGCCTTGTTCTGCGGCTGGACCAGAATATCAGCCCGTCCGCTGGGCTGGCTGCCACTCTTCTTGGAAGCAGATACCCAAACACCCCAAAACCCTCAGTCTCCATAGTAACATGTGGGCCCCGGGGCGAGAGTGCAAATGGAGCCCCATACGCTACGCGTCTAAATAGTGAGAGGCGATAAATCACACCAGTAAACCCCTAAATAAGACGTGTTCCACCCTCTTAGCCTGATACATTCATTTTTATAGCAACAACATTTTGAAATATGTGTAAAGCTATTATTTTTATGTGACCACAAGTCAACAAGATCTCAAAGACATCTAAACTTTATTATTGTAGGACACACCTGGTGTTTGGTGACGGGCTGGCAGTTTCTAGATGAATAACAAAGACACACATAAATCGCATATTATCATAGTATTTATTCCATATAAATTGGGTTTTTTTAATATTTTATTTATTTATTTTAGAGAGAGAGAGGGTGGGGCATGGCCGAGGGAGAGGGAGAGAGAGAATCTCAAGCAGACTCCCTGCTGAGCTCGGAGCCCAACGTGGGGCTTGGTCTCACAACCCTGAGATCGTGACCTGAGCCAAAACCAGGAGTCAGACCCTTAACCAACAAAGCCACCCAGGTGCCCCCCATATAAATTGTTTTTATGGACTTCATTTTAGCGACATTATTCATTATAATTGTAATTAGATGTTCACATAATTTGTTTTCCAAACAGTAATGATCTAAAGAGTAAATAATAAAAGCAATTACATTCAGAATACACAAAATTTTAATATATTTTCACAGAAGCATAAAGAAAACAAAATTAAAATGACATGTTTTTTTTTAAATTATTTTTCTTTTAAAATATTTAAACTTAGGGGCGCCTGGCTGCCTTGGTCAGTAGAGTGTGCGACTCTTAATCTCAGGGCTGTGAGTTGAAGCCCCACATTGGGCATGAAGCCTACTTAAAAAGTTAAATAAAATAAAAAAGAAATCTCAAAAATTTTTAAAAATGAAATAATAAAACATTGAACCTTGCCTATTAAAAGTAAACGCCAAACTGTAAATTACAATTCACGAATATAAACGTTTTGATCAAAATCATTGAAATAAAAATAAAATTTTTATCAACTCTTGAAAATGTAATTACATCTTATTACATCTTTTTATAAAAATAAAACTATTTGCATCTCAGCCTTCCGCGCTCAGCGAATTCATACACTATGAAAAGTCAGCGTCTCACTTCACACCAGTGACATGGGGATCCCACCCATTCGATCCTCCTCATTCGCGATTCTGTGTTTAGGGATTCGCCCACCCGCTAACACTTCCGCAAGCCCCGATCCGTACTTGCAGCGCTTCCCGGGACGTTCGCGGACACACCCGTGGTGAATACTTCGATCGCCTGAGGCACGTGTTCCAAGCTGAGGTTGACCAAGACGGCGCCCTGCCTCCCTGCTCCACCTCTCACCCCTCTGGGAAAACAAGGGTCCTCCTGCGGTCTATTTAGTACCACGTTTCTCAAATTTCCGTGCTTTTCTGGGGTGGCTTTGCTGTCGGAAGTGGCGCCCAAGCGCAGAGCAGCGTGCGCGGTCCGGCGATCCTGAGCCCAGAAGGGACAGGGGTGCCCCAGGAGGTACCTGCAGAGGAAAGGGGTGTGTTAGATACGCTTCGTTCAGGCACGAGTTCAGTGTCAGCGTGAGTCAGGTGCCTGTATACAGAGACACACATAAAACAAGGTTATGTATTCATCGGTTGACAAGATACTGTGAGCAGAGGCACGCAGGAGTCCCACCTGTCCTTCCCGTAGGACGACGTGCGGTGTTGCTCACTCAGTGTCTGTGGGATTTTGCGGACGGTGATCACTGCAAGTCACGAGGACTGACTGTGTTTACAGATTCAAGGATTGTTTAATGCCGCAGAATGTTCCATGGCCGGCTGGCGCAGCCATGCCCAACACTGCCTCCGGAGCCACACCGGGGAGTGCACGGTGCCTGGCGGCCCTACGGCCAAATGCTGCTCTGTGGCCGGAGAGCTCGTCCCACCTGCCCCGGGAAGAGCGCTGAGCCGCTTCACTCATTTGTCTCTAACCCCCATTCTTCCGCTGCTCAGAGCCGTCCCGACCCAGAAACCGTGTCCGTCCCCAGTGTCGGCCGTGACACAGCCACAAGCTGGCGACATTCAGAGGCAGTCACTTTGTGTTTTGAAAACACAGGCGCGGAGAGGCCTTTCTCTGGGGCCTGACCGTTGTCAGTCAACACGAGGGATGTTCAGGGTTCCAGGCTCCCCCCCCCCCCCCCCCCCCGCGCCAGCCCCGAGCCCCAGAGGCCGGTGACAAAGCTTCCGTGTGTGGTTGGACACACCGCACTGTGTGTGCACGCGTGTGCGGGGCACAGCGGAGCGCGGGCTGAGGACCGTCCTAACGGCAGCCTGCGGCTCAGCGACCCAGGCGCATCCAGACCAGAAACTGCAGGGCCGTGGGCCTCCATCTGTCACCACTGCCCAGGGCCGGCAGCTCCGAGCCTCCGGCGGGATGGTGAGACGTTCGCGTTTCCCCAGAAGAGCGTGTTTGTGTTAAATCGTCACTGCGGTCCCCGTTCTGTAAGAGGAAGTTTGTTCATTGTTTTAGAGCAGGGAAGGCACGTGGTTCTCTCTGGTCACCCAGCCAATGGATTTTAAAACCTAGACTGTTTCTTTTTCTTTATCTCTCCTCCTCCTCCTCCTCCTCCTCCTCCTCCTCCTTCTTCTTCAGACCGAATGTGCCTTGCTTGGCCCACAGTCTCTTGCCCTAGCTCTTGGCCCCAGATTCTAGAAGATGAGGATTGTGAGGGAATCCTAACATTCTTCCAAGAGGCGTTACTCCGCTGCTCTCTTTCTCCTCACTCTTCCCTCATCTGCCTTTTTGCTTTTCGTTTCCCTCTTCCGGGGCTCGGCATCCGAGACGGCCGGCCGCCAGCTGTGTGACCTCTGGAAAGTCCCAGCACACCTCCGTTCTGCATTTACACAGTGGGGATGCTTGTGCCTGGCACGTGGCTTGTGTGACAGCAAAGTGACACCCTCTCTGTCCCGAGCTGGTGCGGGCGGAGCGTGGAGTCCTACTTGCTCAGCACACATTCCTGGCCGCGTGGCAGGAGGATTGAACTAATCTCTCTGTTCCCCTCCATCAAAAGAATGTCATGGAACCCGGAGCCGTTCTCAGGGTAACAAAGCAAGGAGTCACTAGAGATTAGTGTTGTTTTCGTAAGATCCTGGCAGGCCCCTGGGCAGAGCGGGGAGAAACCAAAGCCGACAGCGAGGGCTGCTGGCCCTCCTTCTGAATTAAGAACATCATTCCTCATTACATGTCGTGCGGGGCGGTGGAAATGAAATGGAAGAGCTTATGAACAGAGGAACATGGGTCTTGATCTAATAGCTTCTCCAGGTTTGGGGTCTGCCTCACTCTGCCTGGGGCACCCCTGCCCTTTCGTACCCTGCAGACCTAGACAGCAAGGGCAGCGTCCTGGGGCAGCCAGAGCTTGGGGGGGGGGAGGGGACAGGGGACTGAGACCTGATGTGTGCGGGGCAGGGGAAGCACCTGGGGAGCCAGGCGGATCCCAGCAGGGGTGGCAGGGGTGAGGTTGAGATTTGGTGGGAGAAACGGGAAGAAGGAAGCTGGGGTGGCTGGGTGAGATTCGGAGACAGGCTGGGGATAGGGATTTACTGGAAGGGTAGGTGGGAGCCGGAGAACCAGGCTTGGACCACCCAGGTAGGGCACCCACCCCACCCAGGAGGCATCCACTTCGGTCACCGGCCGTTATCACCAGGCACGGTGGTTATCGCTTCCCAGATCCCTGACACCCATCCATGTCCCCCAGGACACTTGCAGCCCACCTCTGACTGACCCTGTGACTTTGCGTCCCTCCCCCACAACGCTAAATTCTGAGTAAGACACCGCTGATTCCAAGTAGGTCCTGGCCCACCCTGTCCCCTGACCTGTGCCGGGACTCCCCCAACCAAGGGGTGCTCAGCAGCCGGTGATCCTTGGGTCCCTTTGCACACCTGGTTTTAGCAAAGATTCATTGAGCTCCCCCACCTGACCAAGGGCCAGGTCACAGCTCCTGTTCTCAAGAAGCTCACATTTAGAGGGGGAGAGAGAAACTGTCAGTCACGTTGCAAACCGGGAGACAGATGTGATGAGTACGGAAGTGAAAGCTGACAAGAGGCTCAGGTCACCGCCTTGAGGGTGGGGGCCTCCCAGGAAGGGTCTGAGCCAAGCCTCCAAAGCAGGGAGAACAGTGTGGCGAAGGCATCCGCTCCTTCTGCATGGGAAGGATACGGTCTCAGGTACTGACTCCAGCAAACTGGCTGCTTAGAGAGAAATTTCTAGACTGAATCACAGCTTGTTGGAAGAGTGTGGGTCGGAAGGAATGAGTGGGGGGCAGAGGGGAAGGACGCCATGTGTGAAATGTCAGGCCTGTCTTGGGGGGGTGGGGGGGTTACCAGGGAAGACGTACGTCTGACAAAGCAGACGCTCGTAACGGTGGCCGAGCTTGAGACCTGTCATTATCAGCCCCATCGGACCCACACACAGCTTATATCTCCTGGAACGGAATGAATGCATAATACAACTTCTAGCACACATATAGAAAAAAAGAGGGAAAAAAAAGCAATGTGACACCCTAACTAGGTCACAGAGGTCACACAGAGGAAGAAGAAAGGAACGTATTTATAACCAAATGGTACATATTTCCACGCGTGAACGTCTGGGCACGCCTCCTCCGGAACACGTGATGGGAGGTAAGATATTGGCCCGGTGTGGGTCTCTCCGTAAACGTGACGGTGACAAGTGCAGGCTGGCGGGAGGGGGCTGGTTTGTGAGTCAAGTCGCACAAGAAGCTGGGCCTTAGCTGATGGGGTTTCCTGACTCGGTGAAGCTCCGGATAAAGCCAGGGCCAGTGTTCCCTGGAAAACCTTGTCTACTGAACACTATGGAAAAGGCACTCTTGGGGCGCCTGGTGGCTCAGTCGGTTAATTGTTTGACTCTTGGTTTCGGCTCGGGTCATAGTCTCAGGGTCATGAGATCAAGCCCCACATCGGGCTCCATGCTCAGCACAGAATCTGCTCTAGAATCTCTCTCTCCCTCCGCCCCTCCCCCCGCTCATGCGCACACCTGCTCTCTCTCTTTCTCAAATAAATAAATAAAATCTTAAAGAAAAGAAAAGAAAAAAGAGAAGAAAAGAAAGGGCGCTCTGGGTTGACACATACGTGAGCTAGCTTCTGGGCTCCACAGGCTACAGTCCCGTGTGTCCGCACAGACACTCCTCATGCGCATTTCCCACGGCTGCGGGAACGAACTTCCACCAACGCACTGACTCCTAACAACACTCGTTTATTCTTACGGTTCTAGAAGTCAGTTTCTGTGTGGAAGTCAAGGTGCTCCTGAGGCTGGTGTCCTCCGGAGGTGGGGGGAGGAGAATCCAATCCTGTCCTTGCCCCGTGTCCCCGGCCACCTGCTTCGGCCCCTGGCTCCATCCCCAGAGTTCGCAGCTCCCGCCTCTGCTTCCCCATCCCCTGGTCCTCTCTGACGGCCCGGGGCCCCTCTCATTGGGGGTGTGACGATGCTGTCGGGGCCCAGAGATGGCCCAGGGCAAGCTGCCCACCTTGAGGTCCTGGACTCCAGCTAACCCGCCAAGTCCTGCAGCAAAAGGGACTTTTGGGTTCCAGAGATGGGGACGTGCGGTTCCAGGGATCGGATCGTGCCCGTCGATGGGGCGGGTGCTCTGCCTGCCGGACATCGCTGCACCGCGCACTTCCGGGCAGACTTCAGCCTTCAGCAAAGGGGGGCTTGCCTGGGGGAGGGGAGTCCCGGGACTCCGGCTTTCTGTTCTGCTTCTCCCCACCGTGGCTACAGGGGGGCTCACAGCACACACACAGAGAGGAGGTAGCAGGGAGCGCAGCCCGTGGGATCTTCTCCACCAACAAGGAACCGTGAGCGGTTGCTCCATCCTCTCCTTCTTCAGGCGGGATTGGGCCCTAGTTACCACTGGTCTTTCTCCTTCTTTGTGTTACCCTCTGTATTCGTCCATGTTCTTCAGAGAAACAGAACGATGGGAGACCTACATATACAGGCTTCTCTTGCTATGGAACCTTTCAGGAGCCAAAACGGTGGACAGTGAAGAAGCAGGTGCCTTTCATTTCTATGGAAAATTGTTGGCGCACTCCCGGAAGCCCGAAACAACCTCCGTGGGCTTTTCTGAGACCGTAGGACACACCTTGCTAATGGGTACACAAGCTAAGTCAAGAAAGAGCACAGATGCTCACAGACACAGTTCAAGGCTCCGGCAGCCTGATGCTGACTGAGGTGCTGAGCGTGGGTCTCGGGGAAGGAGCTGGGGGGGCCCCCTCACTGCTCCGGGCGCTGCCCCATAGCGAAAATCGTCTTTGGATATCTTTCAGTTAGCAAGAACAGGTCTTTCATAAAAAAGTGGAGAATACCTTTGTGTATATATCCCTTTATATAGCTGTATATGCCTGTGTGTGTGTGTGTGTGTGTGTGTGTATCTCACAAGTGCATTATTTATTTATTATTTATTATAAGGAACTGGAACTGGCTCACATGAGGATGGAGGCTGGGCAATTCCAAGATCTGCAGTCTGCAAGCTGAAGATCCCAGAGGGCTGATGGTGTAGTCCATCCAAGTCTGAAGGCCTGAGAAGCAGGAAAGCCTATGGTATATGTTTCAGTTAGAATCCAAGTTCAGGGCAGCAGAAGACCCATGTCTCAGCTCGAAGACACAGAGAAAGTTGGACACAACCCACTCAGCCTTTTAGTCTATTTAGGGCTTCACTGATTAGATGAGGCCCACCCACCCTGGGGAGAGCCATCTGCTTTATTCAGTCTACCAATTCAAATGTCAACCTCATCTGGAAGCACCTTCACAGACGCACCTAGAACAATGTTTAGCTAAATGTCTGGGCACTCCGTGGCCCAGCCGACTTGACATACAAAGTTTACCATTGAATTCTCTCAGCTTCCTAAATTTACCTGCTAAATAAGCCACAGATAAGCCTGTGTTTGAGCTCTGCTTTTTGGGGCAAGCCAAACTAAAACGACAGGGTTTTCACCAGCATTGATGTCAAATGAGACCTACATAAGTCTTGCAGGACTACAGAGGGTCCTCTGCTGGGTAGAAAAGTCCACACATTACAGAATGTCTAACATTCCTAGTACCTGCGAACGAAGGGCCTGGAACGTGCACCATCCCCAATCACTGTGTCAACCAAAAGAGCCCTACACATTTCCGAAATGCCCCAAGGGGCAGTACCACCCAAGCTGTCCCCCAGATTGAAAACCGTGTGTCTGGAGGAAGTGGGCTTCAGGCAAGGCTTAATCAGGGTTCCCGATGTGCTTTCCACTATCCTCTCAGCTCCTCGCTCCCCTGTCAGCCTAACCCTCAGCCTGCCCTTCTTCTCAGAGACAAGTCGGCTGCAGCTGTTTTAGGAGCGTATCCACATCCTACAGAGGCCAGAAGGAGTGAGAGCCGTCTGCCCCCACATTTCCAGCAAGACTCCAGAGACCCACCCTGGCTGGGTCAAAGTCACATATCTGGCTCTCCTGATGGCTTAGTGAGAGTATGGAATTTTTGATGGGTTTTGGGGGCCCAGTCACGGTCCAGTCTGGAGTGGGAGCTGGGGGTGGCATCCGTCACTCTGAAGCCCATAGGGTGTGGCGGGTGATGTCTGGATAAAAATTTGAGCATTGTCAGGAGGGGGAAGGACATGGCCAGGGAGCCAATAAATGTGCACGACCAAGACCAGCAGTGAGGGCTGTTCCTGTGACCGCGGGGTGGGGATACGCGTGTGCGGATACGAGCCCCCTTCATTTAGCAGATTTCACCGGCTCCCCCTCAGCCATGTCGACCAGGCATCGTCCCAGTGACACTTTCACTTCTGTCGTCGCTCACCGTCAACTGGGAATGTCAGTCCTCCTGGTGACTGTATTCCTCACCCCGAGTCAGCAACAGGACACTCTGGTCTATACATCAGTCTCCGTGGGGCAGGGTACTGTGAATTGGCCCCTGGAGGAACGGGCACCCTCGTGGGGAGCGACAGTAGATTCCAGAGAGAATGACCTGAGGCAAATCTTAGTCTGAGTTTGCAAATGAAGAAACTGAGTCTCAGAGAGGCTCCATGGCTCTCCTGGGGCACACGGCCAATAGGCGAGCCGCCAAGACTTGGACGCGAGTGTGTCTGACCACACGTCTCCCGTTACGAGCACCCGGCCCCTCCTTCCAGGAGCAACAGCAAACGGCTGAACTCTGAGGCTGCAAAGGTCCCTTCTCAGCAAAGGAACAGTCCGCTATGTTCACGTAAGCGACCACGTAATAATACCAGGGCAGAGGTCAACAACGTGTGTACTCCCCCGTGTCTTGGCCTTATCGTCCGAGTCTTTTGTCCTTCCTTCAAGGCCCCTTCTCAAGCCCCTGGGTGGCTCTGTCAGTTAAGTGTCCCACTCTTGATTTCGGCTCAGGTCGTAATCTCAGGGTCATGAGATCCAGCCCCTTGTCGGGCTCTGCGCTTACCGGGGAATCTGCTTGAGATGCTCTCTCTCCCTCTCCCTCTGTCCCTTCCCCGCCCCCTCAAATAAATAAATCTTTTTAAAAATGTTTTTTAAAGCCCCTCTGTCCTTCTCTCCTCCATGTGCCAGCTCGGGGCAAGGGCTATGACTCAGCAGGGACATGTGTTCTCCTCCAAAGACCAAATAAGGGGCGGACCCTAAGAACGTCCATAAACCCCACAAGGTGTTGTCAAGTTAAACAAAGTGAAAGCCGTGGTAGGGAGGCTTTCTCGGCCACCCGCGGAGCCTGTATGACTCCCACAGGAAAAGACAGGGCACGCGCGCTGCCCACCTCTGTTTATCGGGCACCCTGCTCCTGGGCCCCGCAGCATCTCCATAATAGGGAAGAACCGTGCAGCCCTCCAGGGGAGTTTTGATTCCTGGGGCCGGAAAAGAGCAAACGGTGTTTCTTCGGTCTGCAATGTGTCAGCCTGAGGCTTTTCATTCCCCTGTCCTGTCCCTCCGCCCCACCTCCAGCCCCGGGGTTTTTGGCCCTCTGCTTGCCTGAAAATTGATCTCGAGTCTTGACGCGGCTGAGACGATCCCCAGCACCTTCTTACGGATGAGATGAGCAGGAAGCCGCAGGAAATGGTATCAAAATTTCCACTGGATGGGCAGCTGAGCTTCTGGAGAATAAAATGGAGAAATCCGAACCCTGCCTTGGGGGGAACCTGAGGGCTGGGGGGGCGCTCTGGTGTTGGGGTCAGTGCGTGGGCTCCTGGAGCCCCCGTGGTCACCGCTGGCCGCTGCGCTGGGGAAGGAGCAGGAAGCAGGGAGGCCAGTCGGAGGGGCTCGGAGTCCTGTCGGCCTCTAAATCATGAAGAGGGCAGGCCATGGGTTTCATTCCTCACTTGGCAGTTTTTAATTCCCTAACAGTTTCCCAGTGTTGTTATAAGTACGTAGGAGACAGCTCTTGGTTTTGAGAGGCTCAGAGGTCCAGAGCACTGGTTTTGGCTTAGGTCAAGCCCAGAGGGACAGGTCACGGCAGGTGGCTGCCATGGGCGTGGGTCCTATTGGATGAAGACCAGGTCATCTCGGGCCAGCTTCCCTGGGAGGTCAGGGCGCGCTTCCAAGCCCTCGATGGGCATGACACATGGCCTGGGTCAGCTTCCCCCTCCTCTCCTATTTACCAGAGCCCTCCCCCCAACAGGAATGTGCTGGTGGCATTGGTATCCTCCCTGAAGTTGAGTTGAAAGTTTATATAAATCCCTGTACTGTCGGAAACTTCTCTGAAAACTCCACGCATTCGTTGCCCACTGTGGGAAGCTGAACATCTTGGCTGAAATTTGCTTTTTCCAAGGGTCAGAGGAGACCACCCGGTGTGGATTAATGAGTGACTCTCATACCCAGGCCACGCTTGCTACAGCCCTCTCAATGGAAACCATTGGCTTCCCTCTCCTCCTCCATGTCTCCAGACCCAGGGTCCTTCACATGGGCAAGCCTGGGCTCCTCTGTATCCTTCAAAGTTGATTCCTTCCATGTGAAAGTGGAAAGTCCAGGAAAAAGACTCCAGTCAAGGAGAGAGACTTTCTGCCTGGGAATGGAGGTGAGCCTTCTATGGTACCTTCTAGAAGCAAGCTACAAGCATATGGTGGGGGGGGGGGCAAAGATGCAAACTTATTCTCTCTTTTTTCCAGGGCACGCAGGTGAACTACACGTCTCTGCCCCCCTTGCAGCCAGCAATGCTGGGTTGATGAAGATTTTGAGCAGAAGCGCTATGGGCAGCTCCTGCAAGACATCGAGAGAAAAGGCTTTCCTCCCCAGGGCTTTTCTCTCTTTCTACCAGCTGGGCAGTTGGAACTTGCCGCCACCAAGCTTTGGCGTGCAGATGACAACAGTGTCTCGGAAGGAACCTGGGTCTCTGAATGACCAGGCAGAGCAAAGCTGCCCACCCACCTGCCTGGAACTGCGCAGGAGAGGGGTTTAAACATGTGTGTTCTTAAAGCCACTGACATTGGGGTCTCTTGACTACAGTCGTCCAGCCACAGCCCCACTAAAGCACAGACAAAACTCTGCCCCCCTTCCTGTCCTAGAGGACAGTGTGAGGCACAGGCTCGGACATGGAGGCAGCCGCTGTTTGGTAGAGATTTTTGCTTTTGTTTTCAGTGCAAAAAGAATGAGCCGCCTAGCAGAAAAGGTTGCAAGGGATTCAAAAGTGCTTGCATCATATTCAATTCATTCCTTCGTTCTGCTAACAGTGCCTAAACACCTCTCTGATCGGCAATGTGCTGCTGGACTCACATTCCAAACATTCTCTGCCCTCCCTACGCCCACCACATCCAGGAAAGCTCCTTCCCAAGTCTTCAGGAAAGGGACCCCCAGAGATGAAATGTGAATTCCTGGTCAGATGCTTTGATGTGTAAGCAGAAGATGCAGAAAGAGGGTGGCGTGTTTGGGTCAAAGAAAACATTCTCTGTCCTTGGGGACCAGGCTCATTCCGGCTTTTACAGACTTGCAATTGTTTGCTTCCATTTATTCCCCACCAGATTTATTCCTGACACACAAATCTCCCTCCTACCCGGTCTCCGTCTTTCACTGGGGCTGTTGTCAGTGGTCAGTGTTTAGCAGGGACTAGATCGGGTCAGAAGGCCTGGCTTGTACTGTGACTGTAAACGTTTCCCAGCCAGACCATGTGACTTTCCGTCTTCGGCATTCAGATTCCTCATCTATAACGTGGGGTTAAGCTTTTCTGTCCTGATTGTCTCACAAAGTTGTTGTAAAGTTGAGAAGCAAACGTGGAGTATAGTCACGAGGTTTTCCGAATCCTCCCAGGGGGACCGAGGACCCTCTCCAGCTGAGGGTGACGGTGGCTGACATGGGGGCCCCAGGTGACCCTCTGCTCCTGTCTATGAGACCTTGTCTGTAAATTCCAGATTTGCAAATATTTCCTTTTATAGGACCTCGCTGAAAGCAACGGGACTGGCCCAGAGGTCCATCAACAGATAAACAAATAGCATCACACGCTCAGGATAGAGTATTTTTCAGCCATAAGAAGGAGGTACGAATGTGGGTGAACCTCGGAAACATTACGGTAAGTGAAAGAAGCTGAACACAAACGATCACATGACCCCATTTACATGAAATATTCAGAAGAGGTAAATCCATATGGACTTAACACAGATCGGTGGTTGCCAGGGGCTGCAGCGGGAGGGGAAATAGGGAAACACTGCTTAATGGGTTTGGAGTTCCACTTCGGAGTGATGGAAATATTCTGGAGCCAGAGAGGTAGTGGTGGTCCCACATTGTGAACGTACCAAATGCTACTGAATCCATCGCTTTATTTATTTATTTATTTATTTATTTATTTATTTATTTCAGGAGAGAAAAAATGTGAGCAAGAGGAGGGGCAGAAGGAGAGAGAGAGAGAATCCCAAGTAGACCCCAGCTGAGCACTGAGCCAGATGTGGGGCTTGATCCCAAGACCCTGAAATCATGACCTGAGCCAAAATCAAGAGTCAGGTGCTTAACCGACTGAGACACCCAGGAGCCCCATTTGTTTATGTAATTTCAAAGAAAACATAAGGTGGGATGGCTCCTTTAGAGATTAGTACATACACTGGTAAGAAATTATATTTATTCATGAGAACTTTAGAAATCCACGTAGGTGTGGGGCTTATAAAAATGAGGCTTCCCCTTCCCAGAGAGAGTTCATGGGGACAATCACCCTCCTGCGATATTAGAAGCCTTCACAGGTGCCTGGGAGGCTCAGTCAGTTAAGCGTCTGCCTTCAGCTCAGGTCATGATCCTGGGGTCCTGGGATTGAGCCCCACGTCGGGCTCCCAACTCGGCGGGGAGCCTGCTTCTTTCTCTCCTTCTACTGTTTCCCCTTCTTGTGCTCTCTCCCCCTCTCTCTCTCAAGTAAAATCTTTTTTTTTTTTTTTTTTTTTAAGAAGCCTTCACAAAGCTATATGGAGACAACAGCTCTATGAAAAGGTGGGTGGATTCTACCTGGAGGATGAAAAAATTTCATAGAGATGTCAGTGGAGCCAGACTTCATTCCAGCCAACTGGTCTACCCATTTCCTTCATTTCTCTGGTCCTTGTGGTCATTCCTTTCCCTTTCATCTTAACCCTTAACCGTCCCCTTCTTCCAAGGACTGTAGTTTCTCCCTCTTCCAAGTCACCTTATCACTTGCTGATGGCGCCATTCTTGTGGCACTTGTCGTAGGCAGCTTACGTGTTCTCGCATATCATCCCAATGACATCATCATCTTTCCTGAGGACAGGCTCTGCTATTCCATGGCTTTCAGTAGCTACAGCAACCTAAAAAGGTGTGTTGTTGAGAATTAGGATATTGTACACATATCCCGACTTCGTCAATAATGCAATGGACACGCCAGAAGAAATCTTCACTGTTTGGTTTTAAAAATTCTGAAGATGTCAGTAAGAGTCACTCTCATAAATGAGGAGTCGGTGGAGACAAAGCCAGGCTACTCATAAATGCCCTTTGAAGGGACCAAAGTAGGCGAAACAAGGGACTGAAAAATTAGTTTCAAAGGTCACCAATTTCATTGGCTGTGTCAAAACTGGAATCTCCGAATAAAATGTGTTTCCACCCATTCAGCCTTGTTTAAATCCACGAGGTAAGATCAGGCGCTAAAGGAGTCATCATCTAGGTTTGAAATGATTCTTTCTCTGGAATGAGAGTGATTTCTGAAAACTCTTCAGATAAACAACACCATTTTCAACTTATCAGAGAGTCTTGCTTCATTAGTTTGGTTTAGGCCTGGCGGCAAGTCCCAGAAGCCCAGAATAACAGCAGCCTCAGTAAAGTCGAAGCTGACTTCCTTCTCCTAGGACACAGTCTGGAGGTAGTGGGTCTGGGGCTGTTGCAGCGCTCCACGCTGTCTTCTATCCTGCTGTGCTGCCATCTTGGCTGCTGTCCCCAAGGCCCAACATGGCTACTGGAGCTCCAGACATTATGTCTGCAATCCCGGAAGAAGGAAGAAGGAAGACAGAAAGAAAGATCCCCTCTTTTCAAGGGCTCCTTGAAGAAATTGCAAATACCATGTCTACTACACGACGTTTGTCAGAATGAGCTGGGAAGTGTCATGTCCATTTTAGGCAGCAACATGTCCAGCTAAATAGTGATTTTTAGCCCCTTTTTTTGGTGCCATGGACCCCTTTGGCAGGCTAATGAAGCCTGTGGACCCCTTCTCAGAATAGTGTTTTTAAAGGAATAAAATAAAACATGCAAGGTTACAAAATAATCCAATTATTGAAATATGGTCCTAGAGACAATTTCTCTGAGGTCTGTAGACCCCAAGTCAAGAAGGCCTTCTCCAACATAGAAAAAGGGAGCCGGTTATCAGCGTCTGACACCTGGCCTAGAAGACCCTATGGAATGGTTCCCTGTGCTCCGTCAGCGACCCCTGAGCCCCCCACCCCCACCCCCAGGTTAAGCCTAGCTGTGTGTTGTACGGTGTGATGGACACAGAGAAGGTCTGGCTCCTGCTCTCGGTCTTTCCCTGACTTACACCAAGACCTGACAGACGGAAGTGTTCAACCTACAAGAATGGGTATTTGCCCAGGAAGCGGCAGGCTTCGAGGGGGTCGATGAGAGCAGCAGGAGGGCCCCAAGGCTCAGGGGAAGTGCTTGGCCAGGAGAGGCTCGGGTCTGAGCTGATTGTACGCGGAGAATTACTATTAGTTCTGGAAACTAAACGCATGAAAAGCAATGTCTCTGTGTGCATAGGTTGGTATGCAAAAATTGTTAGCATGGTCTAGAAATGGTCTTCGAATTTCTGATAGCGGTGGTTCTTGCTTCTGGGGAATTGGATGGGGCGATAGTTTGAGGGACTGAGTTTTATGTGTCGTGTTTGATGTCCTTAAAAATAAAACGAGGCTGGAGACAAATATGACAACATGTAAACAATTAAGAGTAACTTTTCCTTATATCATTCTTTGGGTGTTTTCTTCCCCTCTGTGTTTTTAAACATTTCACTAGTTTAAAAATAGTAGTCACGGCTTTAAAAAGCTTCAATGTATTTTTACTCTGATCTAGATACGATTGAACTTACCCGTTACATTCTGGCTGCGCGTTCTCTGAAGTTCTATAATTACCTCGGAGAGGCGGGTCTGTCCACATTCCCCTGAGGCATGCCACGATGCTGCTTTCCTCAAATTCTTTCCTTCGTCTGGAGCCTGCTCTCGTCCCCTCCCTGCCGGGCCATTGTCAAGCTTCCTCTCCGGACCTTCCAGCCCCTTTTGATTCCTCCCGCACAGGAATTCCAGCAATCCCACTCACTTTAGCAGGTACCACCGGACTCTGAATTTAACTCGCCTTTCCCATCGCGGTCCGTGAAGGCCTAGACCCTCGTACCTTTGGGATGGCAGTAAGGGTCACCATCCCCCATTCCATGCCTTGCCCAGGACAGACATAACCAATCAACCACATCACTTTTTCCCACTGAATTTGTATGTGGCCTGAGACGCCCCCTCAGAAGTCCAGTTGTGAACCTTGGGCCTGCGGACCAAACCCCTTTCCACTCCTGCCCACGTGTCTTTTGCAGCTTCCCAAGTATCAGAGCCATTCCCAGAGTAGACTCAGAGGGAACCCGAAAACCCAGAAATCGTAGAAACTTCAGGCAAGTAGTTTTGAAGAAACCTCTTTCCTCGCTTTAGACATATGCCGGTGGCTGATTTGGGGGTTTGAAAGTTGTCAAGGCCTGGCCCACATGGGGCCTCAGCAAAGTCGAGAAAGGATAATAGGGCGAGAGACGAACAGGGCCCCAGACACCTGTGTGCCGGCTAGGGCTGCTTGGCTGCCAGGCTCAGGGGGAAGCTCAAGCGCAGAGGCCTGCTGTCACCGCCACTGGGAAGCGGAATGACAAACCTACCCAGAGCTCTCCATGGCCTCGGGAGAACTCTCAGACCAGGCGGGAGGATAGGATGAGGGAATGGCTCCTCCGGGAGTCTGAGACCTTGCTGCAAGGGACAGTAGGGGACGCAGGCCTGGGAAGGCATCCTGGGGCTGAGGCCCTTGAAAATCTCCTTTTGGGGGGGCGCCTGGGTGGCTCAGTCCGTTAAGCGTCTGCCTTCTGCCTGGTCATGATCTCAGGGTCCTGGGATCGAGCCCCATGTTGGGCTCTGTGCTCAGCGTGGCGTCTGCTTCTCCCTCTGCCCCTCACCCTGCTCATGCTCTCAAATAAATTTTTAAAATCTTAAAAAAAATAAAATCTCTTTCTGCCCCTAAGATACACCAGAGTCCTGAAGAAAATATGCCAACATGCTGTGTGGAACCCTTTTCATGATGAGGTCATGAGTGGGTTTTTTCCCAGGCTCTTAAGGCTTTTTTTCCTTTTTCTTTTTTTTTTGGGGGGGGGCAGAGGGAGAGAGAGAATCTCAAGCAGGATCCACACCTGGCGCAGAGCCCAAGAGTCCTACGTTTAACCAATTGAGCCATCTGGGCACCCTGTTTTATCCTACCTTTAAAAATTCCTGTAATAATCATGTTTTATTTCCAGGGTCAAAAACTGAAAGAGAAAAAAAAAAAAAAGAAGAAGAAGAAAGCAAAGAGACCCCAGAGGACCATCGATCTTTTTTAAAATCACTTCTAGCTCGACCTTTAGAGTCAGAGAATAGGAAAGCATGTCATTTCACCCACCAGAAGAGTGGGAATTTGGAAAACTGGAAGCAAATGAAACATTCCTTTATCAAAGCGCCTGGCGTGGTGACTGGTCACTCACTCATCGAGTCATCCACTCATTCACTCATTCATTCATTCATTCATTCATTCATTCATTCATTCATTCAATAATCTGGGGAGAGGCTACCAGTGCTGGGGCTATAGGAGAGAGGCACACTCTTGCTCTTGGGAGGGGTTGGGGACAGGGGTCCACAGACCTTAGTCAAATGCCCACACACGGACACTGAATTACCCCAGGGGCTACCTGCTGTGGAGGAGAGGCTGTGAGTGGCCCCGGGAAGGTGCATGACAGCCTGGGTGGAGGTGAGGTCACCTCTTCATCAGCTGGCTCCTGTGTTGGCTGTGGGCGGTGGCAGGGCCTCCTCCCAGCCCCTCCCTGCCCAGGCGGAGCTGCAGCACCTCCCACTGCCACGCCTCCCCACCTGCCTTCCGTGCCCTGGGGCTCTCTAACCCATCATGGCTCCCTATTGCCTGCTATCTCAACGTTATAGCACTCTGTCCGGCCTGCCTGGTCCTGGCACTGCTCACCTCCCGGGGCACCTGGGGGGCAAATTCTTCAGAGGTGGCTCTTCTGACTTCTCCCAGGGCACTCTTGGAGAGCAGAGCTCAGGTGAAATTTCAGTCCCCATTCTGCTTTCCTGTTATATCACCACAACGAGACCACATACCTCTTGAGCGGGAGGCTTAAGCGGTTCGTTTGCTAATCGCGCCTTGCTGGGGATAGATAGGAAGGATGGATTGAGTCTTAAATGACAGGAACGTGCGGGCTCCCCATGTTTAGCCTCCTCGCTTACTTTATGATCTTGGAAACTGCCCTTACTTTCCAAAGACCTCCATTTTTTTTCATCTGCAAAATTGAAGGAACAGCCAGGCACTTCATGCACTGATGAGACCTTCCTCCCTTGATCTTCAGGACCCTGCGAGCTCCCCGAGTTCACCGCAGGAACTGAGAAGCAGTTGGGGCCGGCTGCTCAGAGGAGGGTGCCTCTCACAAGGGCGGCCCCCAGTTTTTTGCAAGAGCCGCCTCCTTCCTGAGCCCCAGCCACCTGTGGTTAACTGAAGCTCGCAGAAGAAGTTTGACCCAACCGCACACCCCCACCTGAACACCACAATACATACTGGATTTTCCAGGGCAGCCCTGATTTTGAATCGTTGGTCTCACTGTCTGAATATGATACATTGGACCACATGTGCAGTTCGGGGCTCCAAGCCTCCGCAGCTGCGGATGGGGGTCCCAAGGTGAAAGGTTAAAGTGAAGGCCTGCACGTCCCCATGTTGCCCTTTGTGACCTGCAGCCACACGGGGCCACCGCTTCTGCAGACTTGCCATTCCCTCAGCTCAGCCATGACACAGTCAGCCTGCGCTTTGCCTCATGCCGTCCCTACACTCATCTGGCCATCGTGCCAACGGCAGGATCACTGGGGTCTCTGGACACCAGGACCCTCACCGTCTAATTCCTTAGGGACACTGGCAAGGGGATCTTTAGGTCTTGGTCACCTGCTGGAAAGCAGAGTTGGGGGAGGGGCTGTTTTGGGGTTGATGGGTCTTGGCGGGGTACACTCAGGCCATCAGGACAGGGGCTGGCATCAGCCAGAGTCAGGAGGAGCCCCTCTCCCTCCGATCGTGTGTGGGCGAGTAGAAACAGGAAGCGGAGACGAGCCGGGGTTTTGGAGACACCGGAGCTGCGTGTGACTCGAGCTCTGCCTGCTCGGCTACGGACTCTTCCCAGAGGCCCATTTTCTCATCTCTGAGTAAAGCCCACACCTGCACGGTGCCAGTGCAGAGCAGAAGCCCCTAGCCCTTCCTGAGTTTGGGGGGGGCCCGGTTCCCCGCGCGACACGCCACCCCCTGCTGACTGGGCCTGGGAGCCTTGTCCGACCAAGGCAGCCCTGTGGGCACCAGCAGAAGCCCTTGCTGGGGCCCCGAAGAAGGGCCACAGCCGCTGCGCCGGAGATGGCGGAGGAGACACGCAGAGGGGACTCCGGGGCTGAGTAGTGCCTGGCGCTTAGCAGGGAGGGCGCCTGTGGGGCGGCAGAAGCGGGGGCAGGGAGAGGTATGCGGAGGGCACGGGTGGGGGGGTAGGAGACGCACCTGCCAGCAGGCAGAGTCACTCGGGCGGGACCCTGCAGGTGCACACCTGCTACTGCCGAGCCGAGCAACATCCCGATTCTCCCTGAGACCGCGATGACCAGACACCACAGACCCTGTGCCTCTTTATCTCGGGTATGTCCTTACGGTCACCCTCTCTGGCCCGGGGCAAACAGCATTTGTCTCTACCCCGTGCAACCTGGAAAAGTCGAGGCAAGGGCCTGCTTTAAGGATAATTATGAAAATCAGTCAAAATGGTACACAGAAAACGACCCGTGCGTGGCTGTGCTTGGGGCGGGTGGTCAGTGAAGGGCGGCCGCTCTTGCCGGGGCGCGGAGCCCAGTGCCCGCTGCAGACCCCAGACGCCCCCGCAGCCCTGAGCCCGGAGCGGCTTCCCACCGGCCATATGGACCTGACCTCCCTCTCCCTGCTCTGTCCCCCCAGAGACCTCACAGCTTTATCAACAGTACTTTAGAAATGAAATGTGGTTGGGACGCCTGGGTGGCTCAGTCGTTGAGCGTCTGCCTTCGGCTCAGGGTGTGATCCTGGAGTCCTGAGATCGAGCCCCACATCAGGCTCCTCTGCTGGAAGCCTGCTTCTTCCTCTCCCACTCCCCCTGCCTGTTTTCCCTCTCTCTCTGGCTGTCTCTCTCTGTCAAATAAATAAATAAAATCTTAAAAAAAAAAAAAAGAAATGAAATGAAATGTGGTCACACTGTGCCAGTCCCAGTATGTGGGGCAGTCTCGGGCACTGGACAGGTGCCCACAGGTTGGGTTTCTGGGCCATTTTGATGAGAACGTCTGCAGAGAATATTTGACAAGAAATGAGGGCAGTCCTGAATTTCCCAGAACATATGAGCTAAAGTCCTCTGGGTCATCCCTGACCTCGGCCTCCCGGGGAGGGTGGACAAGGTGGGAAGAAGGGACGGCCCCGCTCCAGGGTCCCAGGTCTACACAGCTTGCTGAGGGAGTGTGTTGGAGGCCGATCGTCTAGATCCCGTGTTCCTTTACGTCCAGTAGATTTTCGCGGCAGCCCCCAGTCCTGCATCCGCCAGAATCTCTCCCACCCTGAGAAGGTCAGCATTGGGCTTGGTGGTTCGGCTCAACTGTAGGGAGGAAGAAACAGGGTCAGAGGGAGCCGTAGGTGCTGGAGGCAGGATTTGGACTCAGATCTGCTTGCTTCCCCCTCAGTGTGCCTGGAAGAAGCAAAGCCTAGGACGTTAGCGCACCCAGAGTAGGGGTGAGTCCCAGGCACGACCCCGTCGTCACGTCACGGTCATGCAGACTCACTGTGAACCCCACGGTGGAAAGTGGAAAAATGCCAAATTGCTCTGGGAAGACGTGAGGAGAGGAAGCAGGGGGGAGGGGGCGTCAGGTTGAAAACGCTCTGTGCTGCGTCATTAGGAGAAAGGAAAGGGGTGCTCCGCTCATTTTTCTTAACAAAAGCAACACAGGAAGAAAACAGTTCATTGTCACACTGCACACTTGAGCGAGCGAGCAGAAACACAGCAGTTCCTGAGAAGAAATCTTTGCAAAAGAAGAAAAAAGGGTAGTCAATAGCTATTTTTTTTTCTTTTTTAAGAAACCCTAAATGGGCTCTAGTGAGCGAAAGCATGTGTGAGGGACTTTGTTTTACTTGAGAGCCTCCAAAGCGCGTGAGCTGTCAGCTTCTCAGGGCTGTTGGCTCATTTGCGGATCCCACTGCCTCGGGGAGGGCTTGGCCTACAGTGGGTATGCCAACAGCTTGGAGGGGCCTGCGGTCCCGAAGACAAACCCAGTGTCTACTGGCCCAAAAGCCCCTCTCAAAGGTTACCAGCCCTGGAAAGGACTCGGGCTCAGAATGATCTTAAAAATAGGCCTAAGAGGTGGCTTCTTCTTATACGGGTCGTCAGGACAGGAGGTGAGCCTTCTTTAACTTCATATCCCTCAAGCTTAGCCACGGGCCTGGCATACAGTAGGTGCTCAGTAAACGTTGCTAAGTGAATAAAAGCACGGGAGGGAGGAAGAGAGAACACTCTGGGAAACAGGAAAGTTCCTTTTTGAATTTTGTCTCATTATCTGCCTGATACGTGTGCAAGGGGGCATTGAAAGTCCGGGTCCTATTTTCCATAAACGGCTGAGCGCCTCCACTCTCCGCCATGTCCTTGGGCACTTGGGGCGGCCTCAGAGGTATCTGGGAGCACGGATGTCTGGGCACCATGAGTGTCCTGACCCAGTTGTGAGCTAAGCGCATGGCTCTGAGCACGTGCTGAAGACACACGGGCCACATTCTGTGTACCTAGAACTTAGTTACTCAGCGACTTCACGTTTCAGACCACAGCTAGTAAGCCAGCTCGGCTAGGCAGGTGGGGAGCGCGCACTCCCGTTCCCAGCTGAAGCCGAGGGCCTGCAATCTTATCCCCTCTTCGGGAAGCCCAGGGAGTTCAGGTGACAAGCTGGGGGTCACAAAGCAGTGAGGGCAGCATTGTCAACTGTGGTTTGTGGGAGGAACCAGCCCATAGGGTAATTTCAAAATAAGACATTTTACATTAAAACCTGGAGCTCTGGTTGCTTTTCAAAATCAGAAGGTGCTGGGATCAGGCGCTGGAGGGAGGGAGGGCGGCTTTGGGCAGGGCGTACACTCGCCAGGCTCCCCTGTTGCTGCCCCTTCACCAGCACCCAGCACCAGTACCCAGCACAGCACCCAGCACCAGTACCCAGCACAGCACCCAGCACCAGCACCCAGCACAGTACCCAGCACAGTACCCAGCACAGCACCCAGCACCAGTACCCAGCACAGCACCCAGCACCAGTACCCAGCACTCGGACTGTCACTGGACCCCTCTGGCCCACGCCTTGTGAATGCTTTGCTGCCATTGTCTTGAAATTCCTAATACATTTTGAAGAAGAGGCCTCACGTGTTCACTTGGCCACAGGCCCTGAGAACTCCACAGCCCTAATCCGGGGCATGGACAGGTCTCCTCAGAGCCTGCTGGGGGGCCAGAGGAGGGAGTGGCCAGGGCAACAGCTGGGGCCCCAGCAGAGGGCACGCCAGTGCTGTCAGGGTGCGGGAGGCTGTTCCCGGGGCTGGATGTGGGTTTGACGGGCAAGTCCTCTGTAAACCGTAAAGTACCTAAGAGCCAGGTATCATATTTATTACTGGTTACTGAGCCACGTGTTGGTCAATTCCTTCAAATATTTATTGAACATCTAAGGGTGCCAGGCATGGTTTTCGGCGTGGAAGATGCAGCAGAGGGGCTCCTGGGTGGCTCAGTCGTTAAGCGTCTGCCTTCAGCCCAGGGCATGATCCCAGCATTCTGGGATCGAGACCCGCATCAGGCTCCTCCGCTGGGAGCCCGCTTCTTCCTCTCCCACTCCCCCTGCCTGTGTTCCCTCTCTCGCCGGCTATGTCTCTCAAATAAATAAATAAAATCTTTTAACAAAATTAAAAAAAGACACAGCAGAGGGCAAAGTCCCTGCCCAGAGGCAGCTCCCGTTCTAGGAAGGAGGCAGAAAGCCCGTGAGAACGTGAGCATGTAATTCCTAAGAACGCTCGTGCTCTGTAGTAAACGGAAGCAAGCTGAGCACAGGGGCGTGCTCTGGAGGGGAGACCACGAAGGGCCTCTCTGCAGAGACAAGTCTAGGAGTCTGTTATTTCATTATCAGTGAAGCACCTCCTACTACGTGTCTCCCACCTTCCAGGCACTGTGCTGGCCACCGTCGGTACCTTGTCCGGCTCCTCCTGACGGTCACTTACCCGGGTAGGTGCCGGTTTCTCTCACCCAGAGAGGACGGCTCAAGCTGGCGTGGGCTTGGAACTTGGTCAGTCCCCCGCTGATACCCGTGGAGCCATCTGGCCACCCTCCCTCCTCACCCGTGTCAGGGCTCACCTGGGACCTTGAGAAGGAACCTGGCTGCTCATGTCCTCACCCAAAGACAGGCCCTTGGCCCTGGGAGCCGTAGGGAGGGGTGCCGGGGTGAGCACGGGCTGACCACCCCACGGCCATCAGTTGGCTCTTCCTGCTTCTAGAAGCTTCTGTTGGCTACCTGCTCCATCTGCAGCAGCCGGGTCCCACCGAGACATGCCTGCAGAAGTTGTAAGGGCCTCCGGGCACCTGGGCTGGGCCCTCTTTCTCCTCCTTGACTGTGTGTACACTAGCTCAGCCAGATCAGGCCTTGGCCACTCAACAGAGCCACTGTTGGAGTATTCTGGGAAGATATATTTATGGCAAACTCTTGCTTCCTTCTGTTTTATGTATGACATTTCCCCAAAAGGAAAAAAAAAGTTGGAATGACTACTATCATTATTCTTTCCTTGCTCCTTGCTTTTATTTTCTACCCCAGAACCATCTGTCATCAGAAAACAGTTTACTTTACACCTCGCGGGCTGATCTCCACATCCAGAGGATACTGGACAGGGGACGGCAGTGACCCCTGGATGCCCCACCGCAAGGGGCCGGGAGGGGCGGGAGGGCAGTGAATCATCGGCCCCGAGGTCCCTCGGGAGAGAGCTGAGCTGAGCGCTCACAGAGGCAGACTGGGGAGTGTGGAGACCACAGTGGACGGCTCTCCGGGATGGTGAGACATTATGTGAGGGGCGTCCCCTCCTGCGTCCCGGCCCCCCCATCCCACTCCTTGATCCACTCAACTGGGTGGAAACGCAGTGAGTTCTATCATGGCGGACGCATCATCTGTGCCATGGGGCGGGGGCAGTGTCTGTGGTGTAAGCTGGCACGACCTTGGGGCTCTTCATCCTAAAGTCTATGGGGTCCTTAGTGGACCAAAAGGCAAGAGGGTCTGAGCTGATGGTGACCTGTTAGCAAATTTCCCGTGAGGGCCAGGGGGGACCCCCCACGGAGGCTACCGAGGGAGGCCTGAAGCGTGGGTGGGGCTGGGGAAATGTACCCACGTCCTAATGCGCTGACGTCCAGCCATTGGAGGGCGCGTGTCGCACCCCTGGGTTTCCGGGTTGTTGCTGAGCTAAGGAACCTGACCTTGGTTCTTCGCTTAAACTTGGATGAACGTGAACACAATTCGTGGAGCTACATTTTCAGGAGCCCGGATTGAGGACCTTTCAGTCCTGCCAACCGGAACCCACGCTGTCCTCGCCCTGTCCCCCTGATTGGAAGGCCCGGGCTCTTCCCTGGGAGGGGAGGGGGCACTGGCAGTTTTGTCACTGACGAGGAGCCCCCTGGGGGCATCAGAGTCACACAGCCAGATCTGCGCTTCTTGAAGGATCATTCTGGGTGTGTGTGGGAGGTGGGCTCCAATGGGGATCTGGATCAGGGACATTGGTGGGGAGCTGCCGTGTCCCCCTAAAATTCAGATGCTGCAAACCTAGCCCACAACGGTGTTCGGAGGTGGGGCGTTTGGGAGGTGAGTAGTCTTGAGAGGGGGGCCCTCATGGTGGGATTAGTGCCCGTGTGAAAGAGACCACAGAGAGCTCCCTCGCCCCTGTTGCCATGGGAGGCCACAGCAGGAAGAGCCATCTGTGAACCACGAAATAGCTCCCACCAGACCCCAGATCTGCCAACACCTTCATCACGGACTTCCAGCCTTCAGAGCTGTGAGAAGCAAATTTCTCCTGTTTATATCGTAAGCCACTCTGTCTATGCTATTGTCATAGCAGCCCAAATGCACCGCGGCAGGGGCCTGCCGGAGTAACCCGGATGGGAGGCGATGACATTTGGCAGCAGGAGAGGGATGAAGGGCGTGGGCACGATGAGCTCCTAGGGAAACACGCGGGAACAGAAGCCGAGCAAGGAAGCGAAAACACCATTCAGGTGAAGTTGCTGTGTTAATTGCCCTTTCTTCATGTTTCCTTCCAAGCGTGGGAAGGACCAGCCCTCCAAGTACCATTAGCACAAACCCCTGGTCTCTCTCCGCCCTTCCCTGACTCTGCCCCGGGAAACAGCACCCACTATGGTGTGCTGGTCCACGTTTCAAGGTGTAGGGGACCTGGCATCGTCCAGTCTCCCCGTCAGAGGCCGCCCTGCTCCAGAGCTAACTGGAGTGGGGAACTCCTCGCTTCCAGGATAAGCCACATTCCAATATCAGCTTTATCTGTAACAGAGATGGCAATTTGACATCTGTATGTCTCATGCCTCCTTTTTAACCTCTTAACTTGTTCAGAAGTTGGATGAGGAAGACAAACTTATAATTTATGGCCTCCCTCAGACCCCAAATTTAATCTAAGCTGGTGCTTTGGCCCTAAATCCCAACCTCTGTTAAACTGGGTTGAACCATGTACGGTATTTCTTCGGGCGAGGCCAGCGATCGATGCACCATATTTCCCCTAGATCCCAATTCCCAATTAAAGGGGAAAACTAACTTGAGGGAAACCCTCAAGGCAGAGTCAGGAGGCAAAGAGAGGTAGAACATGTTTGCCCCATTAAGGGTCAGGGACATTCTCAAGATGGCGCCCACAAGGAATCATGGCCCAGTCAGTGTCTGGGAAACCAACGCATTAGATCAACACGCTTTCTCCTTGGGAAGAAGTGAGCAGAGGGACAATGGCTTGGAGGAGGAACAAGGAGGGACTTGACTCCCCCCCCCCCCCGGGGAACGGGAAAATGAGGGAGACCAGCTGGGGGCAGGGGATGAGATAGGCATCTGGGAGGAAACTCGAGCCTCCCTGGTTCGGGAGACTGAGTGGGTGGACATGCCATTCGTGAGGGGAAACAGTCGCTGAAGAGATGCCATGACTAGGCCAAGAGGGGTGCTCCCTTGCACATTCTAGAAGTGGGTATGGCGCGTGCCTGATAGAACGCCCCTTGTTCCAGAGGCCAGAGAGTGGCTGGAGCTAACCAGAGAAGAGAGATCAATGAAGCTGAGTCAACGGAAGCAGTGAGAAGCTGGACATCTGATTGATTTAATAGCTATTCAGGGAACACTGCTGTGTCAGATGCGGTGCTGGGGCCTAAAGGACACCGAGCCATTAACGAAGCAGATCTGGGTCTGCCCTTGGGAGCTGACCGGCGTTTCCCCGGCTCTGTCCCACGGGCTGGCTCCTCTGAGGCTCGAGAGTAGAAGAAACTAATTCTCCTTTTCAGGGGACGCTTGTCAGTGCCAGCTTGCTATTGGTACGAGCCTTAGGGAGGTGAGCGGGGAGCCACTTCCAGCAACAAGAAATTGCTCAATCAGAGGGAAATGGAAAGTCTAAGTGGGGTCCTTCCTGTTCTCCTTTTGCATGATTTAAAATCTTTAGAATATATCTATATATATTTGTATATCTCCACTGGGGTGTGGATAAAAGGGCTATGTCCAGGGCCTCACTCCCGAATGCTACGTAAAGTCGACTTACCCATGTCCTTCCCCCACCTGTGTCCCCATGACCCCCAGGAGGGCTCAGCGCCCTTATGTCCGGCACGATGGCATGGAAGGGTCTTACCTGGGGACTCGGCTCATTTGGGGAAGAAAGCACCCAGTCACTACTGCCACTACAAGCCACGTGGCTTGCAAGACACCTCGCCTTGCACGGGCCTGTTTCCACATCTGGACTCAATGGGCCAGCCGGGCTCAGGGGTCCCCGCCCCAGGCCGCACATCAGAACCCCTGAGGAGCTTTAACAACACAGCGTTGGGGCTCCAGGTCCGGAGACTGATTCACTGAGTCTGGGGTGAGACCCAGGGGTTCTCCTCGGGCGGTTCTGGGGCAGCAAGGAGCCCGGACCGTCCGAGCCGTAAGGAGCAGGTGGGCCCCGGCGAGGGTGAGGTTGAGGACACAGCTGTGACTTGCAGCAGGGCCATCAGGATGACCGTGGGCTTTGGCCTTGGAGAAGGCCCAGGGGGCCCTCAAGCGCCTGAGAGAGAACAAGAGTGAGACAACAGGAAGCACCGGCTTCCTCCTTCTGGTGTCTGAGGAAATAAGTCAGGCCCGCCCCCCGGGGATGCTGTGCCCCCGGGAGCCCCGCCAAGGGTCAGATGCGCCTGTCTGGGTGACAGGGTCTCTAGTTGGGGGTTTCCCTTGTCGGGAGCCTTGGAATAAAGGTCGTCGTAAAGACTCAGGACAGTAGTCGCTCCAGAGGGCTCCTAAGTAAGGTTTCCCTTCCCCGCGCTCTAGTGGGGAAGCAGGCGCTTCCTGCTGCTTCCTACGGAGGCTCGTTGGCTCCTTGCCTTTTCTGCGGCCTTCCTTCCACCAGCTCCCGTCTTCCCGGCCCTCTGCACACGCTGCCAGGGCGCATTCCCGGATTCGGGCTCCGTCGAGAGAAATCTGATCGGCCCTCTGTGGCTGAAGCTCCAGCTGTGGCTCACTGGTCAGGTGGCCACACTTGGCCCAACGTGCGCGTCTCCAGCGGCAGGGCCGCAGGTCCGCCTCAGGAGCACAGCCACAGAGCCGGATGGGGCGCGGGGTGACAAGCAGCGACGGGAGCTTTAAAGAGGTGTCCGCAGCCTGCCCCGGGCTGCGTGCTGGAGCCAGGTGCGGCCCAAGACGCACAGCACACGACGCGTTCTAAATGCACTCCAGGAACTTCCTCCACAGCGAGCCAAGGCTTGCCGGCTCGCGGAGGCACGATCCCGGGTGTCTGCGTCACGCCGGGCGTAAGGGTGCAACGGTGTGGACCCCGGGAGGTGCACCTCACTATCGTGTTCCTGGGAGACCAAACCTGGACACGGGTGAACACAGCCTGTTCCAGAAAACCTTGGGTGCCCAGTGGGTTAGCAGCGGCTGACAGCCAGTGTTTTGGGGTGCTCCGTCACCCTGGAACTTCTCCAAAGAGCTGCCTGCCATCGTCTCCTGTGGCAGCTCCATTCCCAGCCTGCTGGCTTGGAGGGGGTGTTGCCGCCCCTGAAACGCAACCCAGGTCTGGCTTGGGGTCCAGGGGGGCTCCCAAGTGCTCTCAACCTGGACACAGGAGTCTCTCCAAGGGGGGGGTCATGGGAAGGAGCATGAAGTGATTCCACAGTCCCTGGGCAGTGACTCGCTGGGGCCATTTTTCAAGTGTCCTTGGCTGGAACTGCTCCGAAGGGTCATGAGGCCGGGCTAACCGAGGCTCCCCGGGAGGCCGGCGCGGAGCTGCCTCCTCCTCCCACAAATGGAAACACTGGGAGGTCATTTGACTCCTGCAGAATCGCCGCCCCCCCCCCCAGACTGCTGATTGCCAGCTAAGCACTGAAGACCGAGGCGGCATTCCAGGTCAGCTTTAGCCGTCACCAGGGAAACTGCCCAGTGACTGTGTCAGCAGCGACCCCACACATCTGAACGGCTTGCTGAGCGGCGGAACGGGGGTGACCTTGAGCCACTTCGCCGCTTCGACTTCCAGTGTCCCAAAGATGAAGGCCGTGCAGAGTGGGGGCAGAGAGGGACCTGGAGTGGCCGGATGGGTGCCCTGCGGGCGCCCGGGCTCTAGAGACCAGGCCGGCAGCCCACGAGAGGCCTGGCCGCCTCCTCTGCTTCTGTGGGGGATCAACTTAGCGGCCGTGGGGAGGGATTTGCCCCAGCCCCACGAACCCACCGCCGATGAAGGCCGCACCGCCCGGGGACGGAGCAGACTGACCACCGTGACCATGACCATCTCCCTACCGCGTTGTTTTCGTGTTCAAGTTTTCACCCGTGGTCGATACCAGGGGCTCACAGTCTTTTTCTCGGACGATAGAATTCCCAAAGTGACAAAAGGGGGTCAACGGATATAGGAATTTTTCTGACACGTGGCAAATACGTTCCAAAATGCGTGTACCATTTTACGACGTCACCAACGAGTACGAGGAACGCCCGTGTGGCCCTGGCTCGGCTGGGTATTCTAATTTTGAAAGTAGTTTTTCTGGGGCGCCTGGGTGGCTCAGTCGGTTAAGCGTCCGACTTGATTTCGGTTCAGGTCGTGATCTCAGGGTTGTGAGATCGAGCACAGAGTCGGGCTCCACACTGAGCGAGGAGCCTGCTTGGGATTCTCTCTCTCCCTCTGCCCCTCCCCTCCCTGGGCCCTCTCTCGCTCTCTTGCTCTCTCTCTCTCTCTCAAAAAAAAAAAAAAAATTCAACATATCAGGAGGGGACCCTGGATTTTCTTCCTGCACCTGCTGCACTTTCTCTAGTTTTCCCACCATATTAAGTGGTACCACAATCCACGCTGGCCCAGAACCTGAGTCCTTCTGGATTCCTCTTGTTCCCTGACCCCACAAAGCCCACCCACCAGCTAGGCTCCCTCCCCTGGCCCTTCTCAACCACCCAATCTGGGCCAGGCCCCCGACCCCAGTCGCTCTTCATCACGTAGCCCCATATTTTCTTCCTCAGAGCACCTGCTGCCATCGGAAATGCTCTCGTTTCTAAATTTGCTTTTTATGGTCTGTCCCTTCTCTGGATTCTGGAGTCTAGAGCATAAGAAGCTCCACAAGGTCAGAGGCCGTGTCCGCTGATCCATCACCGTACGCCCAGCGCCTGGAGCAGCGTCTGTCCTTAAGTGTGAGTTCAGCGAATGAGTGAACAAACTTGGCCCCTGTAAGTCTTTTTTTTTTACTTTTTTAAGACTTTATTTATTTATTTATTTATTTATTTATTTATTTATTTTAGAGAGCGAGTGGGAGAGGGGCAGAGGGAGAAGGGGAGAGAGAATCCCAAGCGGACTCCATGCTGAGCACATACTCAACTCGGGGCTCAATCTCATTACACTGAGCTCATGACATGAGCCAAAATCAAGAGTTGGACACTCAACTGAGGTGAGCCACCCAGGTGCCCCATGTAAGCCCCATGTATTTAAATTCATGTGGAGGAGGCCTTAGACAGAAGATTCTAGCGTTGGCTTTGGGGGCACATGTCCCCCCTTTGTGTATGATCTTGAACAAGTTACTGAACATCTCTCTGCCTCAGTTTACTCACCTTTAAAAACGAGAACAATGGGACCATTTTCATAAGATTGGAAGACACATGAGATCATGTGGACAAAGTGCTTAAAAATAGAGACTTAGATAATAAACTCTCAGCAAATGTCAGCCCTGGCCAACGTTTCTTTGTGATGTTCCCTTGTGGTTTCTGGGCTTAGTAGTTATTACCTTCTTTTCATTAAAGCCTTAATTAATATTCACTTATATTTTATTTTCGTTTCTTGATACACTTTAAAAAATTACTTTAAAAAATATTTCCTCTGGGGCGCCGGGGTGGCTCAGTCGGTTGGGCATCAGCCTTCGGCTCAGGTCATGATCCCAGGGTCCTGGGATCAAGTTCTGTGTCGGGTTTCCTACTCAGCAGGGCGTCTGCTTCTCCCTCTCTTTGCCCCTCCACCCCTTCCCCTTGCTGGTACTCTCTCTCTCTCTCTAATAAATAAATAAAATCTTTAAAAAATAAAAAATAAAAAATGTTTACTCTTTATTTTTTTTTTTAAGATTTTTATTTATTTATGTGACAGAGACAGCCAGCGAGAGAAGGAACACAGCAGGGGGAGTGGGAGAGGAAGAAGCAGGCTCCCAGCGGAGGAGCCTGATGTGGGACTCGATTCCGGAACGCCGGGATCACGCCCTGAGCCGAAGGCAGACGCTTTAACGACTGCGCTACCCAGGCACCCCAGAAATGTTTACTCTTTAATTCATATGGCCCTTACTTTGGCGTATTAAATAAAGTGAACTTCCAAACGCTATCAGTAACATTTATTAACTTATCTGTCTCGTTTGGTACGCTTTCTTTAGCACTCATTCGATTTGCACATATACTAGGGCATTTTTCCTGGCTGTCAGGTCTGTTCCCCGGCCCCTCGTGGGGTCGCACTGTTGCACTGAGGACATCAGACCTCCAAACCTTGCTCACATCGTGCAAGACAGGCAGGCATCCTCTGTGGATTTCAGGAATGTTTCGTGTGTTTGGGATGTGTGTTTGCTCTGGTCCCAGTCCCTCCCAAGACTACTTGTCCATCTTGCCCTTGGCCTCCCCGAGACACCTGTTTATCCCGATCTGTCTCCTTTTCACTTTCGCCAGTTCAAACAGGTTTCTGTAACTTGTGACCAAAAGAGTCCAAAAGTAAACTTCACCCTAATAATGGCCCAAGGAACATCTCCAGCCAATGAGGCTGCATTCCTACACGACGTGGAGATTAAAACGCTGTCTCTAACATGTCATCAGAAAATTATCCGCCACTGGGGTCAGCAAAGGACAGGAAAGCCTTCAGGGCGTGCACACGTCAAGCCACACACACCCCCACCCCCACCCCCCACCGGCACCTTGAAGGCGGTGGGCACCCCAACCCTGTGCTACGTATCAGATGAATCCAGAAAGGCAGCCGACTGTCTCTGACCTGCTCAGGAGCTCAACAGACTGTTGTCGAGACCCCAGAAATAACGTGTGTGGAAGTTCTTGCAAAAACCGTATTCGACATGTTTGAATGTGTTTCAGGATCCATGTTTGACAATATCAATATGGTTTCTGAGCCTATAAAGGTAATGAGTGTAGAGATTGCCCTATGCTGGCCCTTGAGCCTAGCTGGTCCTCTACCTCTTGTTTTGTTTTAGAAATTCTTGATGATAGCTTGGTTTTGCTGAGTAGTTTGTTCTTGGTTGGGGGGCGGGTAGGGTGTTTGTTTATCATTTGACCACGTTTCTTAGCCACTAAGTATGGGAAGGAAAGTCTATCACAGGAAGCGTGTTCTGGCTTCTAGTTGTGATTGGTTTGCTGTCCTAGAGAAGGCAAGAGAAGCAGGGAAAGGGAAAAGATGGGCTGGCACGACGGAGCAGAAAACGTGTGGCGGGACTCCCCAGGCAGAGGGAGGGAAGAGTGACTCAGCCTGACGCTCCTTCTAGGCAGGAAAACCGTCTGAGTTTGCGCACTTCCCATCAGCCCTGCACCTGCTGGGATCTCCTGGCTGGCTCGGACTCTGTACGGTCACCTGGTGTCCCCGGCACAGGACACCCTGGGGCCTTTTTCCTACTCAGTCGGATGCCAGAGGGTGTGGCCGCCTTCCAGTTACAGACAGAGCTCACAGCAGCCACCCCGCCCTCACCTGTGCCGCGCTTCAAGCACGTCAAAAAGGCTTGCACTCAACAAAGGGATCCAGCCTAAGCAGCGGGTCAAGTCCTTTTGATTTATCCAAAACGACGCAAACCAATTTAGAAAAGGAAAACTCTGACCTCCTGACCCCCCCCCCCCCCCCCCCGCCGCTTTGTGCTGCTCCCACATTTACTGCTGGCTGTGCCTTCCCCTTCCTTGTCTATGCCACTCATCCACGATCCTTCTTACAGGAAGACTCCTGGGGTTGCCACAGGTCCTGTCTTTTCCCTTCCTCTGCTTCCTGGGAGGTGATACCACGACACCCACCTCCGTGCATGCAGAGGGAACCTGACGGCCCAGAAGATAGGCTCAGACCAGTGTAAACACTGTAACACTGAGCTAGAAGCGGAGAAGTAGCCTTCTGGCTCCTCCTCCTCTGGGGCTCCCCACTAGTGGACAGGTCAGGTGAAACAGGGGCGGCCTCCTTTGGCTCTCCTTGCTCTCCGTACCCAATTCAAGATACCCTCCACTAGCGGCTGACGCCTGTATCTTTCAGAAAGCGCTGGGCCCCAGGTTTTTACCACGTGGTTATTCAAACACGCGGAGCAACAATTTACATACATCCTAGTAGGAGTCCTCCCCAATTCAAATGAGTTGCTACTAGAGGACATCTTTTTTCCATTACCTGGAGATTTGGTTGAAGATGATCGGGTCTTCCAGGAAAGAAAGGGTAAGTGATCTGCTTCTGTTGGCGTCTGAAGCCCGCCCCACCCCTAATGGTCAGTGAAGGCCAAGTCCTAAACAGGCCAGATCGTTCATCTCCAGAGTAAATTTCCCATGGTTCTCTCTGATCCGGGGAGCGTGCCTGATGGGCCAGGAATTATCTGAGTGGATTGTCCACAGCTGATAGGTAACTGAGCACCAGCCTTGGGTTACCTGACGCTCATGGGCCTGTGGAAGTCCAGATGGGTCTGGAGAAATGGCTTGATTGTCACAAACACTTTGGTGAGTAAGTACGGTATGCCATGCACCCTGCCAGGCCTTGACCATGCTTTCATGAGGGCATGACTTTCCAACAGCAGTCCTGATTGCATTAGCCATGTTCTGCTCTGTGTCACAAACCATGCCAACAACTTCGCGGCTTCAGACAATAAAGATTTCTTTTTGTTCATGGTTCTGTGGGTTGGCTCGGCTCAGCTGGACAGTTCTTCTGCTCTGGGTTGGGTTGGCGGAGGTCACACGAGGCAGTTGGCTGGTAACTTGGCTGGGGCTGGACCATCCAAGATGGCTTCACTCACACGTCTGGCACCTCAGCTGGGGTGCCTGGAACGGCAGCGAGCTGGCTGGGCCTCCCCCTCTCCCTCTCTCCAGAGTTAGGTGTACGGCTTTCCTTAGGCTAACCCGCATGCATTCGAAAGCCCTTCTATCGTCATGACACATGACAATAGTCGAGAGCAGCCTTCCCCACGGAGCTGTCCCCCGGAGTCACGTGTACTGCGCTTTCCCTCTGCTTTCTTTCACACTTGGTTTTAAAGCTGCGTCAATCTTCAGGAAAAGAAATGTCACGTTAGTCGAAAGACGGCGTCTCTCGGTTTGCTCGCAGGGAGGGGAGACAGGCTCCCCCTCTGAATGGGAGGAGCGGCGTGTGGTCTGGGGCTGGGAGGAATTGTTGGCACCTTCTTTGAAAACAATTTACAACACTGGTGAAGAAAAGAAGTTAACAAAGGGGCAGATTGTATGTGGTAACATACAAATTGCAAATTTTTCCGTGGTTGAAGTGTCTCCTGGGGTCCGCTTACAGGGAGGGTGTCAAGCAGATATGCAGAGCTCCGCTTTTTTGACTATAGTAGATTCTCACTAAAATCAGAGCCCTTCCAAGTGAGTCTGTGGCGACAGAAAGCACATTAGTGGTTGCCTGGAGCTGGGGGTGGGGAGGGAAGTTGACGGCAAAAGGGAGCGAGGAGTCTTTTTGGGGAGATGGAAAATATTGTACATTTTTAAAAAAGATTTTATTTATTTATTTGACAGAGAGAGAGAGACAGCCAGTGAGAGAAGGAATACAAGCAGGGGGAGTGGGAGAAGAAGAAGCAGGCTTCCCAGTGGAGCAGGGAGCCCGATACGGGGCTCGATCCCAGGACCCTGGGATCAGGCCTTGAGCCGAAGGCAGACGCCTAACGACTGAGCCACCCAGGTGCCCCCAAAATATTGTACATCTTGAGTGTGGTGATGGTTGCACAGGTGTATACATTTGCCAAAACTCTTTGAACTGAATACTTCAAGCAGGTGCATCTTATTGTACGTAAACCATAAAGCAATAGAACTGGTAAAAAAAAAAAAAAATCAAAGCTGACCTACTAAGACGAGTCAGCACATCAGAACAGCTACGGCTGAGGTTGAAATATGGTTAAATGAAGCTGGTGCTAGGAGTATACTCTATTTACAAACAATAGCAAATTCCTTCGGGGAGGGAAAGGAAGCCTGGGGCTAAAGGGGATGTTTTGTTGTTCCAAAGCAGGATACAGTTAACATTACCATGTCCTCCTGCTGCGATTGTTACTTAAAAACATTCGCTATCATTTGCAGAATGTTGAGTAGGTGATTCTTGGTATTTCATAGATTATTGAAGAGTGACTACATCCTGCTTCCTGGGGTGCAGGAAGAGCTGGGGTCACCTCGAAGCAGAAACAAACAACAAAATGTGTGGGTCACTCCATGTAAGAGCGTCTTGGAATCAAACGGGTGCCAGCATTGGGGAAATACAAATTGGTGACCTTTGCCAATCGCTCCAGGAACTTCCTAAGAACTTCAAGAGCCAGGATCCTGCAGAGCCGGGGTTCCAAGTAAAGTTTGTACATTGTTTGGGTTCTGAGTGTCCAGAAGGGTTGTCTTCGAGGACCTGGGGGTGAGCTGGGAGGATGGGTGCATTCAGTTCCAACTGCCAAATGCATCTCAGCTGGGCACGTGGAGACAGGGCCAAGGACAGCTAGGCTCTGAGACCCAGCTTCGAGGAAAGAGAGTGCCTGGGGTGAGCAGGAGAGGGAAGAGTGTTTAGCTTTTCTTGAGGGGTCCAGAGGCTGGCTGAGAATACGCATCAGAAATGTAATGCAGTGCTTCAGGATTGGGAAGGACCGGGATCCTCGCCCCTGAGTGAGTTGGATGGCCGTGGGAACCGGGGAGGCATCACCCACCCTCGGTTGGGAAGGGTGGCCCTGGGTCTCCTGCGTTTACTGCATATACCAAGTGGTGGGTTGGGCCCAGAGCTGGAGACTGTCTTTCAGGACGCTTCTGTAAATGAACACGCACTTGGGAAAACAAGTGTTAAGTAGAAGTCATTGCTCACGCAAAACTCGCTGTATCCGCATCTACAATGGTTGCAATTTGTTACAAGCATGTCAGCAAAGCACAGTTTTCCATGGACCACTGATCTCTGTATTGCGATGGGTGCTAATCTGAGTTACTATCAGAATTCTACTTGAACTTCTAACTTGGAGGGTCAGGCCCGAGCCAAACCCTCTCTGGGGCTAAACGTCTTAGTATAATGAATCAAGCACACAGGCCGTTAAGGAAGAGAGGGTGTGCCCAAGACATCAGTCTAGCTTTGCCCTAGAAAGGGCTCCCTGTGACGGACCGGATTTTCCCTAAGCGTAATTGGCTTATCAGTTAATGTCCTCATGTACCCCCACCCCCACCCCATTAAAACCCAACTGTTAGATTATTTATTTATTTATTTGAGAGAGAGCATGAGAGAGACAGATCACAAGCAGCAGGGAGGGGAGGAGGGAGAAGCAGACTCCCCACTACAGGGAGCCCGATGCGGAACTCGATCCCAGGACCCTGAGATCATGACCTGAGCCGAAGGCAGACGCTTCACCGACTGAGCCGCCCAGGTGCCCCTAAAGCACGACTGTTAAGATTCGTTTCTTGGGAAATTATTTTGCGAAAGCAATGTTGGAAAAATTCTGATCACATATTAATTATTATTAAATTATTGATTAAATATTAATTATTAATTATTGGCAAGGTGTTCATGCTTAGCCTTCTAAAGACACTGGATTAGGCCAAAGGAATAAAAATACTGAAGGGTGGAGCTAGGCAATCATAGCGAAAAACCTCTCCTCGACAGTATTTTGTAAGGGAAAAAAATCTTCCTGGGATTAGCATCCTTTCAGTGAGGCCATATATAAAACCACTACCGTGCTCGCCCCTTGGAAGGTCCAAGAAAACAAAGAGCATTCCCTGGAGGCTGTGGGATCATTTCAAGATGAGGGTTTGATTTCATGGTAGCTAAAATTCCTAGGCCTTCCTGCGTGTCCATTAACTATTTGTTACTCCCTCTTTAAATGCTTTTTAACTCTCAAAAGCCTCTGTGTAACATTTATTTTTCTGGTCAACGCTCTCTGTTCAGGGCTTCCAGAGCATTCTTGGGAGTGAAGGCACAGTGTGAAGTCTCATTCGCAGAGACACTCACACGATTCCTCAGGTTTCCAAAGTGCTGGTAAATTGTCAGTGGCCTGAAACACCCAGGACTGATCCTGACAGAGTCCAGAGGGGGAGGATGACTTCATGGGAAGCCAACCCAAAGGGGAAGGCACATCGGTCATACCCCTGACAGTGTCCCCCTGCATGTGCTCCTGGAAGTGGCGGCATCTGGCTGCCTCAACCCTGATGCCCCCCCCCCAACCCAGCAAAGTTAGGAACACCTCAGGCTCTGCTCCCCACACCAGACAGGGGGACTCGCTACCCCCAGAGCAAGTGGCTCTGAGAGATGTTTCCAGCAGCTCCCCTGCGGTGTCAGAAGAAAGCACGCCAGGGAACCGCCCTGCCCAGAGGGGCGCACTTGGAGTGTTCCTCTCTCTCGTGACCCGGCCTGGGGTCTCTCTCGAAGGCCGCTTCAGGCATAAAGAGGACCAGCTGCTCCGGGCCTGCCCTGATGTTCTGCAGCTGGAATTAGGATGAGCTCCCTCACCTAGACCTCGGAGCAGTGCCGTCCGGCTGGAAAGGCAGAACGCTTCACCTGCCAGCTGCGGAAACCGACAGCTCCTTACCATCCTGTGCCATGAGGCGAGGCGCCAGCCCGAGTCCTTAATTGCAAAGAAAAGCTCCACACCGTAAGGGTAAGTAGCCAACCAATTTACTGAAAGAGACTGCCAGGCTTCCAGAATCTCCAGGAAGGCCAGAAAATCAGGCCTGGAGCCCCTACAGCCTGGAACATCACCCAGATCATCTTCCCGCCACGGGTGAGTACAGGTGCTGTGACCCGGGGGGGCGGGGGCCCCCCCACCCTATGACCTGCCCCCCCCAATTCCTCCGGGAGCTTTCTCACCAAGGTGTGTCTGATTGGTGGGGCCCAGGTCACATGCCTGTGCCCCAGCTGCAAGGGATCCTGGGAAATGTAGTTCTGGCCTGAAGGTCTCTAAAACTAGGAAAGGTATTTCTAGAAAAGTTGCTAGCATTCTACACGGTCCCTCATTTTAGTCACTGTGGCCTGGAAATAGGCATTGTATGTATCATTCATTTATTATGTATTTATTATTATAACATAGTATTATAACGTATCCATATGTTATTAGATACAACTCATTCCTCCATTCATTTGAAATCTGTTCTTTGTTGTCTCTTGAAGAGACAGCTGGTGTGGGTCTTAGTTTCTCGTGACCGCTGTAGCAATTTACCACACACTTAGCGGCTTAAAACAACACACGTGTATTATCTGATATTTCTGGCAATCAGAGTTTTGAAATCAGTGTCATGGGGATAAAACCAAGGGTCTGCAGGCTGGTGTTTCTTCCAGAGGCTCTGGTGGAAACTCTGTCTCCCCATCTTTGCTGGCTTCCAGAGACCGACTGCCCTCCTTGGTGCATGGCACCTTTCTCACCTCCCTCCATCCTCTGGCTGCGTGGTACATCTCCCACTCTCCTGGTCCTCCTTGTCTCTCCTTCAGTGACCCTTGTGATCACATGGGCCCCACCAAGATAATTGCCCCACCCCAAGTTCCTTAATGTAATCACATCTGCAAAGTCCTTTTTACCAGGTCAGGTAAGGAGTCACAGGTTTGGGTGATTACGATATGGACCTCTTTGGGGGCCATTCATCACCCTACAAATCCTACCAGGCCAGCAGGCTGTTTCCAGAAAGACCTTTGGGAGCAGGGCGAAGTTCCTCTGGCTGAGGGTCCAGCCTCCATCCATGCCAGTGTTGCAGAACTGATCAGATTGGGAGAGAGTGGCTCAGGATCGTCAGACACCCAGGACACTGTTGAATAACCTAGAATGTCAGTGAATTCATTTATTCATTCTTAATTGGCCCTATTCCTTTCCAGGGAGTGTGGGGGGTTCTGCCTGGTCTCTGGACATCTGGGTGGTCAAACAGAAGGCTGTTTCGTGAGCATGAACTCAAGCCAACGGTGGTGGATGTTCCCGAGGGCTGTTTCACCCAGGTAGTGGGGGGGATGGCAGAGCTCATCTTTCTATTGGCCAGATGCCATATCCCTCCCCTCCCCGAAGCAGAGCTGGACACAACAGCCAATCACCAGCTTGCTCCCCCTTGAGACTCACCCTCTTATCTCTCCCTCCCTCATGGTGCACCTTCAAGTCACTGTCAAGCACCATGTCTTCTTCCTAAACATCCCTATAGCCAATGAGAGTTAGAATCCCCACTGCTACCCCACAGCCAAGCCATCTCACCTGGACCACCGTGACAGCCTCCTAATGGCCCTTCCTGTCCCTGGTCCTGGTCCCGTCCTACCGAATACACCACCCTGCAGCCAGACTGTTCTTTTCCAGATAAAATCTCCCTTATGGAAAGCACCTGAGGTACCATTTGTGTTAGGATAGAGCCCGTGTTAGTCCAGATCCTCCCAGAAGCAGACAGCAGGTTAGGATTAAACATGCAAGGCTTTTCTTGGGGGAAGCATCTGTGAGAGAAATGGGAGAGGGAGCTGGGGGAGGCTGGAGAGTTGTCAGGGCAGGGGAGGGGGGAGAAAGGAGGGGGCGGTGTCTTGCACTGCTGTGCGGTCCCAGGAAGGCTCAGCAAAGCCACTTCATGGTCCTTGAGCCAAGCAGGGGCCTGACCAGCCCAGCCCCTGGGACTGCGCCCGCCCTGCCCCACAATCTCCCCCCCCCCAAGCATTCAGTCACTGCCTGGGGGCACTCTCGTGTTTAATACCTGACCGGTTCTTCACACTTGACCCCAGCAGGGCCAGAACCATGACTGTTCTATTCACTGTGGTATCCCCCAAACCTGGCATATAGTAGGGAGGGCTTTGTAAAATATTAGTTGTTGAGTTACCAAGGTCACTGGAAAGACAGTGTGCCTCCCGGAAGGACCTGCTGTATGCAAAGACTGTCCCATTTGGGAGAGTAGTTAGCCACAGAGGCCCAGAAAAGGGAAACACAGCAGCAAATGTGGCAGAGCCCACCCAGGCATGGTTGCTCCACTGAGCTTAACATCACGAGCACCTACTATGTGCCATTGAGCACCTACTATGTGCTAGATGCTGGTAATCAACCAGAGTGTGGAGCCTCCTGAAGCCCAATGACTGGATGATCATCAGTCCAGCTGCTAGTAATTTGGACTCTTCTAGAAGCTGTATGCGTACTTATGGTTAAAGGTGATGTTTGGAATATTTAACTGAAATGGCAGAGGCACCAATCAAAACAGACTGCAACCATTAAGAACCGACATCATCACGAAGGGCATTTCGGCTGAATATCCGCTCTGACTGAACGCAAGCGGAGACCCCTGCTAGGTACACCGGAATCCCACTTCCCACCGTACTTGTTAGGAGCCGTGGCTATGCAGGAAGGGCCCCGCCCCCGCGCCTGCCTGGTGAGTTGATTGGAGGGATGGAAGCATCCGATCTCATTTCTCACTGTAAGTGATGGCTTTGTGCATGGCTTTCTTGTGAGCCTCGGTGACTCCCAGCACCACGGAGCCGTGGGCAAGTTAGTTTCCCAGCACGCAAGGCCAACGTCTGAATCCTGAGCCCCTGTGGTCTGCCTGATTTAGGGCCAGGCCACCCCGGGAGCCCCCTTCCCTGCGACCCCAGACCTGTCCGTGCTGCGTGGTCACTGTCGTGGATGGCTGCCGTTGGTGCTCCTGAGCTGATGCTCCCGAGCTGGTGCTCCCCTGGGGGCCGCTGGCAGGGGGATGCGCGTGTGCACACGAGCTCGTGTGCGCATGCGTGTGGAGTTGAGCGAAGCCCTGATATTCAGGAGGGAGAGGCGCAGCCAGACACTCATCGGGGGGTTTCTGTCCCAGGAGCGCAGGTTTCCTCCAAGAGCTCCGTGAAATAAAGGATAGCGATTTAGAAGGCTGCTAGGCCCCCGGGGCAGTCACGAAGCATCAGCCGCAGGAGGCGGAGCAGGGCACCTAACTCTTGGTTTCGGCTCTTGGTTTCGGCTCAGGGTCCTCAGATCCAGCCCCACATCCGGTTCAATGATCGGTCAGGAGGCTGCTGGAGATTCTCTCTACCTCTGCCCCTCCCACTCATTCTCCCTCTCCCAAATAAACCAATAAATCTTAAAAAAAAAAAGAAAGAAAGAAAGAAAAGAAAAAGTAGGGCCCTGAGTGGAAAGCAGGGAGTCAGAATTGAGGTGGGAGCTTCTGGGGGACCCCACATCCCAGATCTGAGATGGGGCTGCTGGAGCCAACGATTACACCAGAGACTCTGTCTCTCACTGAAATACTAAAGATTTGAGCCACTTGGGTCTGAGACTTTCCCTCTTGGAACACAGAATTTACATATGAACCCTTCAGATTAAGCAAATGACATGCAGGACAGGGGTCCAGTGGAAAGTTTCTCAAAGAATTATCTGCCTGAGAATCAAACGAGGTGTTTGCCAAAAAGACGGATTCTTGGGGCCACACCCTGAGCCTCCTGAGCTGGAACCTCCGAGGGGGGGCCTGGGCGTCTGCTCTTTTCACCGGTGGTTCTGAAAGCGTGCGTGGTCCCAGTGCCACCAGGAGGCCACGCTATCCTCGAGTGAGGGAACAGAGCAGGCGGGGGGGGGGTTCCTGTGCCTCGCACACCTCCTTCAACTTTTAGGAAGTAACACAGAGGAAGGCAGAGCCCGTGGAAACCCTTTCCTTGGGATCTTGCCGTTTTTCTTTTATTTCAAAACTGCACTTTAGTTTTGGGAACTCGCAATTCAAGGAGGTTAAAGGCGCACCTCTTTTCAGCCACGGGCCTTGCGTGGGCTGGGGAGGGTGGTCTGTTTACTCACCCTGGCGGCCTGCTTCCCCTGAGAGGGTCAGGGCCAAGGTCCCCGCGAGGGGATGTGTATTCCCTGACTCAGTGGGGTCTCCAGGCCTGACCACCCAAGGCCGATAGAAAGGGTCTAAATATAGACCCCAGAGGCCTGGCTCCACCTGCAGGAGCAAGAGGCCTCCCTGGGTTGCCAAGCAGGGATCTGGACAAAGGAGCCGGCCGCCCTCTAGTGGGAGAGAAGCTGCTTCCCAAGAGAGGCTCAGGGGCTGAGGACTGGGGGCCCTGAGCCCGTGGGCCAGGCAGGAACCCAGGCGGCGGGTGTAAACAGTAGACATCACAGCAACGCATTCTAAAATCACGTGGCAGTTAGTAAACCAAGGAGCACAGTTTAAGGTGGCTTCTCGTTGTTTCTCAGCGAGATGAAGGCTACCACTAGATTCTCACGGGTGACATTCTCACACGTAAATCCATCCACGTGCCGTCTGTCTGCAAAGGCCCTCCTCTCGGGGGGAGCGCAGAGCTTCGGCGCAGACACTCAGGAATGGGCGCAAGAAGAGGGGACCTGCCAAACTGGGAAGTTTGGCTCCGTCAGTCCAGGCACTGTCCCTGCGGGCAGATGTCTCTGCCGGCGAAATCATCCGCCCGTCTGAAGATACCAACTCAGTTACTCTGAAATCGGAGAGGGAAGCACATTTTGAGAAAGAAAATACACAGATGAATAGTGAGATGCTGACTTAGGATTCGAGAGAAAACAGATATTGTGACGGAAAGACACCGGGCTTTTCATAAAAGCTTGCAAAGTAAAAATGCACCCTGCCTCACACGCGTGACAAAGGCTACTATGAAAGTCAGCATGGAAGGAGAGAGAGAGAGAGAGAAGTTGCCGTGTGTGTGTGTGTGTGTGTGTGTGTGTGTGTGTACACCCCACTGGTGTATATACGTTGGATACACCACATCTTTATCTTTTCGTATGTTGATGGACACTCAGGATGTTGCCGTGACTAGATAAATAATACTGCCATGACGTGGAGGTGCACACAGCTCTTCGAGACAGTGACTCCAGCACCTTCTTTTCATATCTTCCCTGGCGGCAGATCTTTGTTCTTTCGGGGGTGGATGGAATTTTTGGAAACAGCCAAAAGTCATTCACAGCCAACGACCGCGCATGAAGAAAACCTAGCTGACGTCCCCCTCGTGGACCATACGCCGATTCTGTTAACACCTTCAATGGAAGAAATCCAGAAAATACTCTAATCCGGGCATCCATGCAACGCCCTTCCGAGCGACTGAATAAAGGGGATAACAGCCATTTGGTGATGACTTGTAGGCGATGTTTCAAACATTCCCCAAGCCCAAATAATCCCGGCTCACAGCCTGAAACCCTGCCTCGGAGAGCCACGAAGATCTATGGAAGATCGGGGTGCCTGGGGGGCTCAGTCCGTTAAGCGTCTGCCTTCTGCTCAGGTCATGATCCTGGGGTCCTGGGATCGAGTCCCGCTTTGGGCTCTCTGCTCAGTGGGGGGTCTGCTTCTCCCTCCGCCTCTCCCTGTCACTCCCCCTGCTTGTGCTCTCTCTCTCTCTGTCAGATAAATAGTCTTTAAAAAAAAAAAAGATCTATGGAAGATCAGCAGTAACTTCCTGGCTGCTGGCCGTGGTGACCACGCAGACTGGGCTCGGAAAAGGCTCTGAGACACAAGTGTTCTTTTCAACTAACGCCAGGACCAGCTGCTCTGTAGCTGGAGGATAAAGTGTGGGTGCCCCCAAGCCCGGCACTTAAGTCAGACCAGGGCACCTCTCCCTGCATCCGCTTGCACGCACCCCAGCTCCCTGTGTCTGCTGGCACAGCCCAGAGCCAATTGCCCAACGGTCACTGCCCCTGTGGCTCGTAGAACACGGGTAACACTGCGTGCGCATTACCAGATGCTTCTATTCCGTTTAGAGGATTTTCCTGTTTTGTTTTGTTTTTTTTCAGGCGATGATTTCTGTTTTGTCTTTTTTTGAGTATTTTCAGGACTGTACCTTTGTTTTCATTTCAAGGAACCAGGCTAATTTCAAGCTGTATTAATCAGAAAATGAGGCCATTTAGAGAAAGATGGTCACATGCAGGAAAGGGACAAGCGCCCCTTTGTGGAGAGGCTGACGCTCTCAAGGGCTCTGCCAACAGCTGCCACCTCTTCTCTTTGGTGGGAAGAAGCAGACACCTAGAAGCAAGGGGCCCGGGGGAGGGAGCGTCACTGTGAAAAGAAAGCCCTTTTCTCTCTCCTGTTGCAGTCAGCCATTCGCCCCTCCACATGGGTTTGGACAGATTAAGGAGAAATAGGAAGGGAAAACATTAAAGATTTTTTTTCAAATTTATGTCTGGGCAAAGACTCTTTAAGCTTAGATGGCAGAGAAGAAAAGGCCAAAGGAAAGGCAACATAAACCATTCAAAAATCCTCATTATGTATTTTCATTTAAGGTATGATATGTTTACAATGGTCAAGAAAAGAGGGAAAAAATTGCAGGGAGACGTATTTTATTTTGCTTTTGATCTGTACCTTAAACTAGCACTTCCTCAGATGTTGGAGGGCCCGTAACAACTATAAATATATAGTATATATATTTTTATATGTTGCATATATTTATAATTCATACATTAAGTTTTATATACAGTGAAACACAGGTATTAAATATATGGTTCAGGGGATGTGGGTAAGTGGATACAGCCATACAACCACGACGTTGACAGAATGTACAGCTCTAATGCCCCGAAAGTTCCCGAATGCCCCTTTCGGTTCTGCTCCACCCCCACAGGAAATCACTGCTCTGTTTCTAGTCCGTAGACTGTCCTCACCCATTCCTTCACTTTACGTACATGGAATTGTACAGTACGTACTGTTTTGGGTCCGGCTCCTTCCACTCTGACATCTGAGATTTACTCGTGTTGTTGCACAGGTATTATTACATTATTGTTTTTTAAGGTTTTATTTTTTTTAAGGTCATCTCTACACCCAGTGCGGATCTCGAACTCATGACCCCGAGATCAAGAGTCGCATGCTCCACTGACTGAGCCAGCCAGGCACCTCTCACTACATTATTTTTATTGCTAAGTATTCCACAACAATTTATTCATCCATTCTGATGATAGATTTTGGAGCTGTTTTCGGTTTTTGGCAATTATGAATAAAGCTGCTACAAATATTCTTGTTCAAGAGTTGTTCTGAACAGTGTGGTTTTTTTCTCTCGGATAAATATTTAGGAACGGAAGGACTGGGTCACAGGACAGATGGGTGGGTACGTTTTCCAGGTTTTCGTTTTACCCTCCTCCCAGTATGAGAGTTCCAGTCGTTTGGCACCTCATCACAGCTGCTGTTGTTACTCTCTGAATTTTAGTCATTCTCGAGGGTGGCAAATGGTCTCTCCTTGTGGTTTTAACCTGCATTTCCCTGGCGATGTTGAACATCTTTTCATGCCCTTTTAGCCAATTATATATCTTCTTTTGTTAGGTATCTGGTCAAATCTCTTGCCCATTTTTAACTGGGTGGTTTGTGTTCTTGTTATTTGCTTGTAGGAGTCCTTTGTATATTCGGGATATAGGTCTTTTGTCAAACGTATGTATTGCAAATATTTTCCAACAATCTGACTTGTCTTTTTATTTTATTAATAGCATCTTTCAATAAGCAGAAAATTTTCATTTCAAAAATGTCCAATTTAATCCATTTTTAATTTTATGTTTAATGGTTTTGTGTATGTGTCTGCTTGAGAAAAATTTCCTTTTCCAAGGTCATGAAAATAATCATTTAACTTTCTTCTAGAAGCTCTCTAGTGTTAGCATTTACATATAAGTCTATGAGAGAGAGGACCAGGTTCATTTTTTCCTGTACATTTATCCAATGGTTCTAGCACCGTTTGTTGAAAAGACTTTCCTTCCCTTATTGAATTGCCTTGGCATCAATCGATTACCTATTGGACTCTATTGTGTTCCATTGATCCATTTGCCTATATGCCAATACCATCCTGTCTTGGTTCCTATAGCTTTATAGGAGTCTTGAAATCAGTGGTTCTATTTCAAGATTGTTGTGGCTATTCTAAGTTCTTTACATTTCCATTCTAATTTTTTTTTTTTTTGAGGGAGAGAGAGAGAGTACGCGTGTGTATGCACGCCAGCTGGTGGAAGGGCGGAGAAAGAAGGAGAAAGAGAATCCCAAGTGGGCTCCACACCCAGGCCGGGCTGGATCTCACCACCCTGGGATCGTGACCTGAGCTGAAATACAAGAGTTGGATACTCGACTGACTAAGCCACCCAGGTGCCTCTCCATTAGGATTTTTTTAACCAACCTGCCAGTTTCTACCAAAAAAGATTTTTATTTAATCGAGACTGTAATTGGTACGACATTGAGCTTATAGGTAATTTTGAAGAGAACCAACATCTTCTTTTTTTTTTAAAGATTTTATTTATTTATGTGACAGAGAGACAGCCAGCAAGAGAGGGAACACAGCAGGGGAGTGGGAGAGGAAGAAGCAGGCTCCCAGCGGAGGAGCCCGATGTGGGACTCGATCCCGGAACGCCAGGATCACGCCCTGAGCCGAAGGCAGATGCTTCACGACTGCCCTACCCAGGCGCCCCGAGAACCAACATCTTCTAATCCGTAAATATGATACATTTCTCCATTTATGTGGGTTTTCTTGAATTTTCTCATGATGGTCATGTGGTTCTCATCATGGAGTTCTTACATGTATTTTGATAAATTTTTTCTGAAGTATTTTTTTCTTGTTCTGGATGTTATTAAAAAGGGATTTAAAATTTTTCTTTTTAAATTGCTTGCTGTAAGTATATAGAAATACACTTCATTTTTGTATGTTGACTTTTATTATGTGATTTTACTAAAGTCACTGGTGAGTCCTACCGGTTATTTTGTAGACGCCTATGGATGGTTATGTCAGATGCAGACATGTTTTTTCTCTTTCCTTTCTAATCGTTATGCCTTGTATTTATTGTTCTTTGCCTGACTGCAGTCATCAGGAGCTCCAGCACAAGGCTGAATAGAATTAAGAACAGACACTCTTGCCTTCTTCCCAGTCTGAAGGGAAAACATTCAATATGTTACCTTTATTAGCTATAGGTTTTTCATAGATAGTGTTTATCAGAATGAGGAAATTGTCTCATATTCCTAGTTTTCTGAGATTTTTATTATGAACGAGTATTGAATTTTTCAAATTCTTTTTCTACATCTACTGAGATGGTCACGTGGTTTTCCTTTATTCTGTTCACACAATGAATGACAATTGATTTCCCATAAGATACCAACTTTGGACCCATTGGATAAATCCCGTTCAGAATGGTATGTTGCTTTTTCATATATTGCTAGGTTCCATTTGTTAATATTTTGTTAAAGATGTATGTATCTGGGACGCCTGGGTGGCTCAGTTGGTTACACGTCTGCCTTGGGCTCAGGTCATGATCTCAGGGTCCTGGGATCAAGCCCCACATTGGGCTCCTTGCTCAGTGGGGAGCTTGCTTCTCTGTCTCCCTCTGGCCCTGCCCCTGTTTGTGCTCTCTCTCTCTTTCTGGCAAATAAATAAATAAAAATCTTCAAAAAAGAAGACGTCTGTACCCACATTCACGAGGGGTGTTGGTCTGTGATTTTCTTTTTTTGTAGCGTCTCTGCCATATTTTGGTTTCAAGATTGTCGCTGGCACCATCAAACCGATTAGAAGCCACTCCTTCCTCCTTTGTGTTCTGAAAGGGTTTGCGTGAGATTGGCATTATTTTTTCCTTAAATGCTGGATGGAATTTACCAAGGAAACCCTTTGGCCCTGGAGTTGTGTTCGTGAGAAGATTTTTAAATTGGGAATTCAATATCTGTAATAAACAATATTTGTTTTATTTAATTTATTTATTTATTTAAAATTTTATTTATTTATTTGACAGAGAGAGAGACAGCCAGCGAGAGAGGGAACACAGGCAGGGGGAGTGGGAGAGGAAGAAGCAGGCTCCCAGAGGAGGAGCCCGATGCGGGGCTCGATCCCAGGACCCTGGGATCACGCCCTGAGCCGAAGGCAGACGCTTCACGACTGAGCCACCCAGGTGCCCCTTGACAATATTTGTTTTAAACAAAAGTTCTGTTTACAGTGAAATATGAGAGGTAAGAGATACACTGAGGGGGAGAACTGTTAAGATAAAAAGAGCAAACACTTGGAGCGTCTGGCTGGCTCAGTTGGTAGAACATGTGGCTCTTGATCTCGGGGTCAGGAGTTCAAGCCTTGTGCTGGGCGCAGAGATCTGCTTACCTAACTAAACTCAAAAAAAAAAAAAAAAAAAAAAAAAAAAAAAAAGCCAAGACCTGATGACTTGGGAAACTCTCAGGCTTTCCAGATTGCAAAAGATGCTAAAATCAGGAGATTCTCTTGCTGCCCAGAAAGCAGAGTCTGGACGAGTTGTGGCTGGAAATCCACTTGCTCGTGTTGGAGAGACCAGACGTGTGATGCCTGCGTCCCCTCAGCCACTGAAAGGGACAGAGGATTCCATGAGAGAAGGCTATCAGACTCCCTGCATTCTACGGGCAGGAAGAAGCTGGGAATCCGCTCAGCTGCCAGCACGTGCTACCCTTCAAGAAAAAGGAACAGGAAGGCTGCCTGGGTGGCTCAGTCTCAGTCTCCCTGCTCAGCAGGGAGCCTGCTTCTCCCTCTGCCCCTCCCCCCTGCTCATACTCTCTCTCTCTCTCAAATAAATAAATAAAATCTTAAAAAAAAAGAAAGAAACATGATTCCGAGGGGGGGGCCTTGAGTCACAAAGGATCCCTCCTGGGTCTTAAAATCCAACACAGTTTGCCCAGTCGGATTTGCCCCCGATTGCCTGGAGCCGGCGACTCCTTTCTTCCTTCCGTTTTTTTCCCCGTTTAGAATGGGAATGTCTACACCTGTACCCTGTGTCTGTCCCATGATTGTATTTTGGGAACAGGTAACTCATTTTCTAGTTTTTCTGGTCCACAGATGGAGAGGAACTTTGTTCCAGGACGGACCGTGCCCAGAGTCTCACCCTTACCTGATTAAGATGCTACACGTGGTAACATTTGGAACTCTTGGACTGAAGGCATTTAGACAGGACGTGGGCTTGAGTTGTTGCTGTCACGGGTTGAGACTTGGGGGCTGTCACAACGGGGTGAGTGTGTTGCACGTGGGGTGGAATTGAATCTTTGAGTGCTGAGGGTTGGTCTGTGGCAGGCTGAATAATGCCCCCCGCTATGCCAGGTCCTAATCCCTGCAACCTGAGTACTACCTTTCATGGCTAAAGAAGAGCTCAGTCCTCCTCCTTTCCTCCCCGGCTACCACACCCTCAGAGCTTCTGACAGCAGACTCCCTTCTTTGGAGCATGTGGAGAAGGGCTGAAAATGGAGTTCATGATCAATCAGGCCTCCATGGTGAAGCCTCCGTAAGAGTCCCAATAGTTTGGGGTTCAGAGAGTTTCTGGGTTGGCAAGCACATCCACGTGGAGGTCGAACCACCCCAACTTCCCAAGGACAGAAGCTCCGATGTTTGGGACCCCCCCTCCCCAGACCTCGCCCTGTGTATCTCTTCACCTGTTTGGTCACCTATACCCGTTATCAGGTCCTGTCATAAGCTGCTAAATGTAAGTGAGTATTTCCCTGAGCTGTGAGCTCTTCTGGGAAATAACCACATCCAAGGGGAAGGAGAACACGGGAACCTTCTATTTATAGCCAAGGTGGGCAGAAGCTGTGGGTCACCTGGAGACCTACTACTTGTGATTGGCATCTGACATGGGGGGCGGTCTCATGGGCCCGAGCCCTTCACCTGTGGGGTCTGACGTGATCTCTGGGTCTGACGGCATCAGAACCGAGTTACAACGTAGGGCATGCAGCTGGTGTTGTACAGAACTTCTGGGCGTCAGAAGTGTGCTGAGTGTGCTGTGAGAGAAGAGGGCACACGCAGGAGTAGTGTACGTTGTCAAAGGGGGCACTGCGTGCGAGAGGAAGGGAAGGGTCTCGAGATGAGGAGATTATCGTGGCTTATCCAGGTGGGCCCTAACCGTGATCACACGTGTCCTGTGAGAGGGAGGTGGAGGCACGTGGGACTACAGAGAAGAAGGAAGGAATAGGAAGGATATACTGCTGGCTCTGAAGGTGGGGGGAGGGGTTGCAGGCCAAGGAGGCAGCTCTGGAGAAGACCAGGGAACAGACCCAGTGACACCAATTCTGGATTTCTGGCCTCTGAACTGTAAGCCATTGTGTGTGTGGTGATTTGTTATAGTGGCTGTGGGAAATCAATGCAGGGCTGTTCCAATCTTTATCCTTATTGCTGTGTGTGTGTGTGTGTGTGTGTGTGATTCTGTCAATTCCTGAGAGAGGTCTTTTAAGCTCTTGAACCATTGCTGGGTTTTTTTCTATTTCTCACTTCCCTTCTCGGTGTTTCTTTCAAGAGCTTGGAAGCTCTATGGCCAGGAACATACAGAGGATGGTGATGTCTTCCTGATGAACAGTCTCTTTCATCATGATCAAATGTCCTTCAGTTCTCGTGATGTAGTAATACAGCTTGCGGGGGCAGCCATGGATTCGAGGGGAATTTATATGCAGATTTGGGGGGCTCACCCCTTGTGGCTCCTCCCTTGGGTTTCGGGTACCTCTCCTGAGGTCCACAAGCCTTTCTGCTTGACTTTTAGTCACCCCATGCTGTCACAGACTAGTCATGCCTCCCGGGGAAAACCACAGAAAACAGGATCTCATAGCGCAGCTCCCTTCCTCGAGAGTCAAATACCCTCCAAGCTTCTGCTTGCTTCTAGCTGCTCTTCAGGACCTGAAAATGATACATTTCTAAAATATCTTGTCTAGAGTTACCATTGTTGTCTATTAGAAGATTAGACTAGTATAGGCTACTCTGTCATTATCATAACCAGAAATCCCCTGAATCACAATAAACGTTTTTTAAACGTTGCATTCAACGAACCTTCCAGAAAAGCTTACAAAGAAAAATATTGCGTGGAACTGTGGGCTGCTAAATGTCAAAGGTCTAGATCAGATCAGCCTAGGCTACTCTGTAGCGACAAATGGCTCCGGTCTCAGTGGCTTTACAAGAATGCAGGTGTGTTTACTGCTGGAAGGACGTGGCTTTGTACGCTCGCTGTGGCTCGAGCCCTTGGAGCTGCTTCTATCTGGAACACAGCTGATCTCCTTATAGAAGGATGAGAGTGTGGGGGGGGGGGAACATGCCCAGGATGTCAGAGCTTCTGTCCAGAGCTGTCACGCAGCCCTTCTGTAGACACTGGTCAAAGTCACATGGCCAGTCCTGCCCAACAGGAGAGAAAAATATGGCGCCCCGGAAGTGAGTGGTGCAGAATATTTTTGAACAGTAACACAGTCTGTTCAGTCCCCACCTCAAAGAGAGGAAGGAGGTAGAGGCAGGAGGATGGCTTGCATTTGCTGGAGGCCACTGTTACCCTATTTCCTTTTTAATCCTCCCCACCGTCTTCTGCAGATATCATGATCCCCTTCCCAAATGGGGAATGGAGGCCCAGCAAGGCTAAGATCTGTCCTCATGCAGTAATAAGTGGAAGAAATGGATTTCAAACCCAGGTGCACCCAGTTCTCAAGTTCACTGTCTCTCAGTGTTAAAAGAAAACACCCTCCCCTCAACACCAAAACCGGAGGCGAGGCCATCCCATCCCAAACTGAGGGCAGGCTCGGGAAGGCGCTTCCCCAGGGCGCCTGGGTGGCTCAGTCGTTGGGCGTCTGCCTTCGGCTCAGGGCGTGGTCCTGGAGTCCTGGGATCGAGCCCCACATCAGGCTCCTCCGCTGGGAGCCTGCTTCTTCCTCTCCCACTCCCCCTGCTTGTGTTCCCTCTCTCGCTGGCTGTCTCTCTCTCTGTCAAATAAATAAATAAAATATTTTAAAAAAAAAAAAAAAAGGAAGGCGCTTCCCTATCCCTCACGCACCAGCATGTGAAAAGCAGCTGACGCTGATGACCTCAAAGGAGAACCACGAAGGGAATTAGTTCATCAAGGATCACTCGACCGGGCACGGCCACTGCACTGATATGGAAATTTCTAGCTGGGGAGAGAGGGCTGCTGTGTCAGGCCAGGCAGACCTGAGCTCCACACTTAGTGCTGCCGCTCATTACCCACACACATTTGAGAAGCAACTTTGTCTCTGCGAACCTCCGTTTCCCCATACGTAAAAGAATAAGAACCATGCACGGCCCCTCACAGAGTGGCTCCAACAATTAAGACAAAGAAAACGTAAAACACATATAATTAGGACCCAGCCAATGTCCATTCTCGATCCCCTCCTTTCTTGCCTTAAAGAAGCTGATCACATGGCAAGAATCTGAGAAAGGGACAATTCCTGCTCCGGAGATGTTCTCAGGTAGTGAGGGAGGCAAGTGAGTGGGCCCTTGGGTAGCCGGTGGAGCCAATGGCATAAGAGGAAGGGGACTGGAAAGGCCTGGTGTATTAAGTAAGCTTTGTTTAGCTGCATGTGAAGGAATCACAAAATAACAACTACCTAAACAGGACAAAGGTTATTTTTCCGTCCCTGAGACAAAGGAGGTAAGCAATTCTGAGCTAGTGTCTCCACCATCATCAGAACCCCTTCCGTTCTGTGTTTCACCATCCACATGGTCATTGCACTCCAAGATGGCAGCTTGAGCTCTGGCTACCACCTCTGTACTCTAGACGGCAAGAAGAATGAGAGGAAGGGCATGCGCCTTCTCGTTCCAGCCTATTAGACAGAACTTACTTACATGGCTTTACTGGAGTGGTCTGTGGGATTTCTTTTTTCTTTCTTTTTTAAAAAGATTTTATTCATTTACTTGACAGAGAGAGAGACAGCCAGCGAGAGGGGGAACACAAGCAGGGGGAGTGGGAGAGGAAGAAGCAGGCTCCCAGCAGAGAAGCCCGATGTGGGGCTCGATCCCAGGACTCTGGGATCACGCCCAGAGCCGAAGGCAGACGCTTAAGGACTGAGCCACCCAGGCACCCCGGCCTGTAGGATTTCTGTAGGAGCAGTTGTCCACATGTCTGGGGCTCTAAGGACTAGATGGGAGACTCAGTGCTGGGCTTCATCAACACAGAGGTGGCAGGTCTGGGAGTGGCTGGATTTCCCAAGAAAAGTGTATACAGTGAGGACAGGACCCCTGCCCCCACAACCCCCAAGGATTCTCTCTCTCGTCTCCCTCTGCCCCCCCCTCCACTTGCTTGCACGCTCTCTCTCTCTCAAATAAATAAATCTTAAAAAAGAAGAATTAACACCAATCCTTTTCAAACTCTACCAAAAAATAGAAAAAAAAAATATTCCTAACACATTTCATGAGTCTTTATGTTCCATGTTAGGAGCTGAAATTCAGCCTCTCACTGATGCACAGCACTGAAAGCTCCCAAAATAATAAACCTGGCTGGGCAGTCCTTCCTTAGGGATTCTGCAGAGGGTGTTCACCTGTTAGTTTGAATTAGAGTTTGTGACCCTCAAGTGTCCTTCCCCTTTTAAGAACTTATTATTTTAGGGGCACTTGGGTGGCTCAGTTGGTTAAGCATCAGACTCAGGTCATGATCTCAGGGTGGTGAGATTGAGCCCCGAGTCAGGCTCTGTGTTTTGTGGGGAGTTTGCTTGAGATTCTCTCTCTCTGCCCCTTCCCCAAGGGGCATGCGTGCAAGTTCTCTCTCTCTCTCAAATAAATAAACCTTAAAAAAAGAACTTATTTTATAATTCTGTTAATTGTAATTCATTTCTCTAATTTAGCAAAGATCATTATTTGTATATTATTTTGTCTGTCAAAATGCTGGCCTGCCCCATTTCCATCTTGGGTTAATTTGCATTTAAGAAGCTTTTGTTCTTTTTATTTCTTATTTTATTTTATTATTCTTTAAAGATTTATTTATTTATTTTAGAGAGAGAGAGACCACAGAGGGGAGGGGCAGAAGGAGAGGGAGAGAATCGAGCAGACTCTCTGCTGAGCAAGGAGCCCGATGCCAGGCTCAATCTCAACCCTGAGATCATGACCTGAGCCAAAATCAAGAGTCGGACCAACTGAGCCACCCAGGCACCCCGCATTTAAGCAGCTTTTAAAAAATATTTGTTTTTTTTCCTATTTGTCTATGACTGATTGATTTCTGACAAGGGGGCCAAAGCCATTCATTGGGGAAAGAACAGTCTCTTTAACAAATGGTACTGGATATCCACATGCAAAAGAATGAAGCTGGAGCCAGACCTCACACCATAGACAAGAATTAACTCAAAATGGATCAACCACCTAAATATAAGTGTTCTTATAAAACTCTTAGAAGAAAACATGGAAGTAAATGTTCATGATTTTGGATTTGACAATAGATTCTTAGATATGAATGCGCAAGGAATGAAAGAAAAAATATCAAGTGGAATTAATAAAAACTAAAGGCACGTAACATTAAAGGATACTATCAGAAAGTGAAAAGATAACCCATAGTGTGGGAAAAAAATATTTGTAAACTGTGTACTGATAGGGGTCTGATACCCAGATAGGTAAAGAGCTCTTACCACTCAGCAACAAAAAGATAACCAAATTTAAAAATGGGCAAAGGAAAAAAAACTAGGCAAAGGACTTGAATAAATGTCTCTCCAGAGAACATACTCGAATGGCCAATGAGCACATGAAAGATGCTCCACACCACTAACTAATAGGGAGAGGAAAACCAAAACCAGAATGAGGTACCCTTTCATACCCACTGGGAAGGCAATAATAATAACAATAATTTTTAAATGGAAAATAACAGGTGTTGGACAGTGTGGAGAAATTGGAACTCTCTACTAATGGCTAGTGGGAATGTAAAAGGGTTCATCCTCTGTGGAAAACAGAAAGTCAACTCCTAGATATGTACCCCAAATAATTGAAAAAGGTGCTCATACAAATACATATACACCCATGGTTACAGCAGCAGGACTGACAATAACCAAAGCGTGGGAACAGCCCAGATGCTGATCAGTGAGTGACTGGATCAACAAAGAGTGGGAAGTACATACAACGAAATATTATTTTGCCATGAAAAGGAATGAAGGCTAATACACACCACTTGTATTAGGGTGACCCTCGAAGACATTATACTAATCAAAGAAGCCAGACCCAAAAAGTCACATATTGTATGATTCCATCTATACGGAATGTCAGAATAGGTAAATCCATGGAGATAGAAGTTGATTGGGGATTGCCAGGGGCTGGGGGGGAAGGGGATGAAAAAAACTGTATAACGGGTAGGAGATTTTTCAGTGATGGGAAGGTTCTGGAACGAGGGACAGGTGGCTGGGATTGCACAATACTATGAATGTACTGAATGCCACTGTACACTTTAAAAAGGTTAATTTTTGGGGCGCCTGGGTGGCTCAGTCTTAAGCATCTACTTTCGCTCAGGGCGTGGTCCCAGGGTTCTGGGATCCAGCCAGGCATCGGGCTCCCTGCTCCGCTGGGAGCCTGCTTCTTCCTCTCCTACTCCCCCTGCTTGTGTTCCCTTTCTCGCTGGCTGTCTCTCTCTCTCTCTGTCAAATAAATAAATAAAATCTAAAATAATAATAATAATAAATAAAAAAGTTAATTTTATGTTGTGAATTTTACTTTACTTTAAAAAAAAAGTGAAGCCACTCAGAAATGTCAAATTACTGACAATCTCAGCTCGCCCCGTGGACCCCCAAATTCAGGAGTCACAACTCCTTCGGCCAATTCACAGGTCATGGGTAGCAATTTCATCCCTGTACAATTTTATCTAGAGCTCCTGGTGGCTCTGAGGTTCTAGAAAATACAGCAGGAACATTCTCGTGGTGTTAGCTCACAGCAGGCCACTAGTGCTCCCTTAATGTGAGCAAAGTCTTGGGAGGTTGGGAGGGCGGAAGGGGGAGACCGGGGACCGAACACTCCAAGGAAAGAGATGTCCTCCAAGCAAATGCGCTACGGCTCCACGGAGCTGCCAGGCCCCTGTGCGATCACAGGCCCGGCCTCCGCTCCTTCTACGGTCAGTGCCCAGACGGATGTCAGGTGTACCCCAGTGTCCCCGCGGCGCTACACGGGCAGGTCAAGTCCCGACGCTCGCCTCGAACCAGCCCCCAGGGCCAGGCTCCAGGTGGGGAGAAGCCAGGGCGGAGCCGGGGCCGGGGGCGGGACCTGGGCGGAGCCGGGGCGGGGTCGGCGCTGGCGCCGGCGCCGGGGCCCGGGCCGGATGGGCGCTCTGCCAGCAGCGTAAACACCGCCGGAGCGCCGCGGCCGAGCAGGTGAGCAGGCGGGGCTGGGGCGCGCGGGCCGGGCCGGGTCCCCCTCGGCGCGGACACCGCGGGGTAGAGCCGCGACCCGCGGGCCGCGCGCTGGCCCCCGCACGCCCCTTACCGCTTCGGGTCGCGGCCCCTTCCCCGGCGCGGGGCTGCGGTCCCTGCGCGCGCCTGGCCGGCCCTGCGGCCGGCGCAGGGGCGGAGAGGAGAGCGCGCGGGGCAGCGGCGGCGGCGGGGGCCGACCGGGATCTCGGGGGTGGGAGGAGCGTGGGAAGCAGCCCCCAGGCCTGGGCCTGCGCCGGGCTGTGTCCGCCTCCCCGCGGCCCGAGCCCGCTGGTGGTGGGCGCGGCGCGGCGCGGCCCGCAGGAGGGCCGGACATTTAAAGGAGCAGCGCACGTGGGTCTGCGAGGCGCGGGCACGCCGTCCTCCCCGCGCTGGGGCCGCCTTGGCTCCCGGGCCGGTGGGCCTGCGACGCAGGCGGTAGGCGAGGGTCTGACCGCCCGGGTGGGGAACCGACCGCAGGTCGGGCCTGGAGCCCGCGATTTCGCTATCAGCCGTGCTTGGCCGTGTTACAGCTGTGGAGAGACTCCCAGAATCCAGCTTTTGAAGTTGAAGGAACCTGAAACAGAGGCCAGTCCCCACCCCACATTTTATCGACGAAGCAGCTCAGCCCACAGAGCTAACGTGGCTGTCCAAGGCCACCCAGGTAGGAGAGAGCAGAGCCAGGCTCCGAACCCGCTAAGGGTTCACCGTCTGGCTGGGGGTCTGCTGTCCAGCCCAGGCACCAGACCGCAGCCCTTTGGCAGTTGAGTGAAATGCTCCTGTCCGCTGAATTAATGAGTATTTCCTTTTTAAGGGATGAACTGTGGGTTCGTGGACTAACTGGGTCCCCATTTACAGATGGAGAACCTGAGAGGCATGCCCGCCATCGCAGTTGCAGAGCCCGCTAAACTCACAATCGTCAACCAGGGCTTTGCAGCCCGTCCTGACAGTAGTAACTTGATCAGGACCTACCCTGGCTTCTGGTATGGACGCCCTTGATGTCCATTCTGTAGACACCTGAGCCAGCAGTGCTTTCAGCAGTAATTAAAGGCTCTGGATAAGCTGTTTCAGGTGTGGGAACCTCAGGTGCCCCTCTGCGCGGAGGTGACTGTGTGGGAACGGGGAGGTGTGTCAGCAGCTGTGTTTTCTGGGCCCAGCTGGTGAAGGGGCAGGGGTCCTGGCACCAGCCCAGAGCTGCAGCCTCAGCCACCCATCGGGCAGACAGGCAGGCTGGCGGTCCAGATTCATTCCTGGGGTGTGTGAAGGGGCCTTTAAGTTTGGGGCTGTTCCTCTAAGAGGGGGGCTTGGAGGAACATTTGCTGCAGAGTGGGATAGATGTCCTTTCGGGGTTTCAGGGGAAATTCTGCATGGTTTGGTGTTCAAGTGGCAGCACCAAGTCTAGAGTCCTACTTGGTGCACGCATGGGGCTCGGAGGAAATGAATTCCTGTTCCTATCTGTTGGAGAAAGAGCAGTGTAAGAAAGAGTGTGGCTGGAGGCTGCCACTCATGTGCCTGGAGGCCTGGTGTGTGTTGCCATGCCTGTCACCTGTCCCCTCGGCACCTTGATGGCTGCTCCCAGTCCCACTGCACACACGGGGTTTGCCAAATGACAGGCTTCCCCTGCCTTGGCCTCTGAGTTATTTTTAATTTTTACTTTTGAAGGTTTTATTTATTTGAGTAATCTCTACACCCAGCATGGGGCTTGAACTCACGACCCCGAGATCAAGAGTCACACGCGCGTCCGCCCGAGCCAGCCAGGCGCTGCAAGCCTCTGAGTTATTGATGACCAACACGGAGTGCATCATATACAATGTCTCTTTACAGCTGGAGCCCCACGAAAGTAGCCGTTATTTTTACTCGCCACAGTAATGGGAAGCTGAGGTTCAGGGAGTTAAGCCACTTGTCCTGTTAGGTGCCCTCGGTGACTAGAGCCCCAGGATTTGAACCCAGCTGGCTGGGTCTTAATCTTCTGAGTTTTTGCATAGGGAGGCTTCCCACATTCACTCCCTACCTGTGTCCCTGCCCTGCTGCCCTGGGCGTTTCTATGTGCTCTCCATTAGTATCTACCTGACAAAGCAATACAAATAAAAATAGTTTTTAAAAGATTTTATTTACTAGCATGAGACCATGAGTAGTGGGAGGGGCAGAGGGAGAGGGAGAAGCAGACTCCCCGCTGAGTGGGAAGCCTGACCCGGGCCTCAAAGATCCCAGGACCCTGAGATCATGACCTGAGCTGAAGTCGGACTCTCAACCCACTAGGCCACCCAGGTGCCCCCCAAATAATTTTTTTTAAAGAGACCAAAGCAGTGTGTGTGTAGGTCACATGCGTGTTTCTACCGAAGATATCTCTGGCTGGTTTCAGCTGTTGCTTTGAGTTTTGGACTCTGTTTAGTTGGGGACTGGCAAGACAGCCAGTGTTTCTGCAAGCATTCCCACCTGTTCCCCGACTCCAGTGGCTGGGGGAGGGCTGGCGGAGGGAATGTCAGGGCTCTGAGGCTGGCGCTGGCTGCCCCTGGCCAGGGCCTGGGAGGGGAGCTTGGTCAGGCCTGGGCCTCAAGCCTTGTGTAACCGGTGTTGGCCTCCAGGCCTGGAGGTGGTGGGGCTGCTGTGGTAAAGTCTGGGGAAAGACCTGATGGCAGGGAGGAGATCAGCGTTGTCCAGCTTCTTCATTGCCTGGGAGAATGGGTTGCTTGTTCGTCTCTGCCACAATATGGTCTTCTGGAGCACGGGAAGAAAAATGGAAAGGCAGCTCACTTTCTGCTGTACCTTAACCAGAAAATCCTTGGCTTTGTCAAGATAAAGATAATGCATGTTTGTTCTAGAAAATTCAGGAACTGTTTCTTAAAAGGTCCTCCATTGGCCCTCAGCCCAGAGATAACCCCTGTCAGTATGTGCTTCCTCCCAGCCCTTCATGCACGTACGTATAATCCTTTATGAAAGTATTGGAGACAGGAAGCTGGGCATGAAGTTTTGTATCCTATTGTTTCTGTGTATTCTTGTGTATAGAGCACGTGAGTGTGTCAATATCTGACTAATGCGTAGCAGGACACTTTCCTTGAATTGACCTGGAGAAGCAGCGTGCTGACTCCGGCCCCCTCCCCGCCATATGGTGCCCTAGTAGCAGACGGATGGATGGATGGATGGACGGACGGACAGACGGAGGCAGGGGCAACTCCCCAGGCTGGAGCTGAGGGGTCGAGGGCAGGAGAGAGACTGAGTGAAGCCATGATCAGGAGGCGTTTGTCATTCGGCGACCTCGTGTCTGTGGTCTGGAGAAGCTGTATATTAGAGACACGCACCTGCCCGTGGCAGAGCCACATGCCTTGTAAGGACCGGTGTGCCCCAGAGAGGCCCCCGGGGTGCTGTGCAGGCGCCCGTGTGACCGTGGCCCTGGGCCACTCCCCGAGTGTGCGAGCCTCACACGTACTCTGGGCGGACAGGGAAGCTCTCCTCCACGGGCAGTTCGCCGACCTGAATCGCAGCCGAGGTTTTGGCCCCTCTGGGCTCCAGTTTCCCTAACGACAAAGTAGGGCACTGACCAGATGGCCTTTACGGTCCGTGCCAGCTCTGGCGTCTGTCCCATGGACGTGCCCTTGCCTTTGACAAAGTGTTCATGTTGCCAGAGGGTTGGGGCTAGGTGGAAGCCGTGTCTCCCCCGGGGCCTTAGCCGCTGAACTCTTGCGTCTAGTGGTTTAGCACACGTGTCACTTTCCAAGGGGGTGTCAACAGCGTCCCTCCCTGTCCCGCTGTATTGCTGCCTCTGTTCTGTCTTCATGGTGACTGCCGTTTCCCGAACACCTGCTCTGTGCCGGACACTTTACACGTTGTCCCTCGTTTCCACAGGACTCTTGCAAGGTGTGTCCATTCTGCTTTTTTCCAGATTGGGAGATGGCCACATGAGGTTAAATGAATTGTCTCAGGCTGTGCAGCCAGGGAGTGTGTTCAGATTCCACAGCTAGGTGATTGGATCACCGCTTCTCGCTTAAAAAGAATCCTTTTTTCCTGGGGCCTAGTTGAAGGTGGCATGTTAGGGCCCTGGCCTCTGCCACCTTCCCCAGACTGCCGCCTTTCCAGGCGACTTCAGGACACCAGGGAGGTCTGCCTGGGGCCTGGACACTCTGAGTAGAAGACAGCAGACAGAGGTAGATTGAGAGCCTGGGTCGAGGTTCAGGAGGCCCCATCAGGGTCCCCTGGGGCCTCTGATCTGGGAGCGTGGAACTGCCCTCCAGAGGGAGGCACTCTGGCCAAGGCTGCCTCCCAGGGTTGGGGAGAATCGTCTGGTGAGTGATGGTGCATCCCGGTTTGGGCTGAGGTGGACAGACAGAGGGATGAAGGCCACCCAGGGCCAAATACATGGTCAGCTGCCCTGGGCCAGGGGGAACACGGAGGCAGGGAGGCTGTGGGAGTTCCTAAGGGAATTTCGTCCCTTGCAAGCCCCTCCCAGGTATGAGGGAGGCTGTGAGGACTTCCTGGGAGTCGTGGGGAGTGCTGCGGGGTCCGGGTGACCCTAGAGAGAGGTCTGTGCAAACCCGAGCCACCCCCTTTGAAAGGGGGGCTCCCCGTTCAGTTCGGCGTGCTGCAAACAAGAAGCAGGGTGCGGGGACCCTGACCTTCCTCTCAGGTGAATGCGGTAACTCCCACCGGCTTCTGCAGCGACATAGTCTTACCCAGTGAGGCGCTCTTGGTTACTATGGCGTCTCACAGTCTCACCGTCTGTCTCTGAAATGAGGAGAAGGTCAAGGAAACTGGGTCACAGGGTTTCCTTAATAATCGCGGGAGCTGCTGACGCAGGCACGCCGGGGGGAATTCTCTGGGTCACACTCGCCCGGTTTGGCGAATTCAGCTTTTCGATCCCATTCAGCTGATTAATGGGAGGAAGTGGTGGCCTCTCTGGCCCTGTGGGTTTTGCACCCTAACGCCAGCCAGGCTGCCTGCAGGCCCTGGGAAGGGCTGCCCCTCCTCCCGTCAGCCCTCTGCGTCTCCCTGGGTCCCCTTGAGCCGGCGCGGGGCTGGTTGCTATGTGGTTGGTAGGACCTGCCATCGGAGGCGGCAGGAGCCACCGCGCCCCGCCCCCACCCACCCCCGGCTGCCTCCCGCGGGCGTTCCTGACGTCACTGGCGCCCTGATGTGGACAAATATCGAGTCAGACTGTTGATCCGCATCCATTTGGGGGGTGATTATCCCCTCCAGAGATTTCAGAGTGCCGTCAGGCTTCAGTTCCGACTGGGAAGCAAGAGGCGTGCCTCCCAGCTGCTCTGTTCTCCAGGAACCAGGTAAAAAGAGGGGCTGCATGTCCACCTGCCCCCCCCCCCAATCCCACGAGGGCACGCAGGAGCGGCAGGATGGGAAGGAAGTCTGTCTCGATGTTGATATTCCATCTTTCCCTTTAAAAAATTAATGGCTTGGGGCGCCTGGGTGGCTCAGTCCATCAAGCGTCCAACTCTTGATCTCGGCGCAGGTCTTGATCTCAGGGTTGGGAGTTCAAACCTGGCATGGAAAAAAAAAACAAACGAGTGGCTTAAAAAATAAAACTACAGGCACAATCCATGTGTATAATAGAAGGTTTGAGCAATGCAGAAAAATGTGAAAAATGACTCACAGTCTCAGCATCCAGGGGTTAGCTGCATTTGGTGTTTTGTGATCTATCTTGCCGGCCCTTCCTATACGAACGTTTTCTAAGAACGTTCAAATGGTCATGAGTGTGAAGGTTTAGATCCGTGACATTTCACATGGGTCGTGTCCTAGGCCAGAGTCGTACATTTCAGTAATTTTACTTTCTAGACCGTTGTGAACAACCGCAGCAAACATGTTTTTTATGAAAGTCTTTTATTATTTTCTTAGGGCAAATTCCGAGAAGTAGCATTTCAGGATCAAAAGGTATGAATGTTTTTAAAGCTTTCCCTGTTTCGTGCCTTCAGAAAGGCCGGTCCCGTTGGCGGCCCCAGAGGCGTGTGAGACCTAGTTTTTCCACATTCTCGGCCGTGGTGGGCATTACTTGGGGACTCTTGGGGCCTGGGAACCACCTTCTCCCCCTGCAGCTTTCCTGGTGGGAAGAGCTGCTCCTCCTCTCCTGCCTCAGTGGCTCTCTGACTGGACGGGGCTTCAGGAGAAGGATTGCTCCTTCTTTCACTCCCAGACCCAGTGAGCAAGTAGTGCTGAGCTGCGGTGGGGACGGGGAGGCGATGGATTGTAACAGGACTCCCGCAGTCCTGAGCTGGGGGCCTGGGGGCTGGCTGGGCTGGGGTTCCAGAGCCGGCAGCCCCAGGAGAGACTCTCAGCCAGGGGCCCTCTCCAGATGCAGAGCCCTGGCCTTTGGTCAGGATGGAGCTGGGGATGCGCACTCACTAAGTGGTCTAGCGTAGCGTTCAGACTGCAGACCCTGGCTACCTGGGTTCAGGGGTGACTTGGAACCCATCATGCTTCAGACCTGTCTCCTCATCTGTAAAATGGGCAGGAACAGCAGTGCCCAACTCCCACGTCACTGAGTGCAGTGTGTCCTCGGGGCTCAGCAGGTGGTATCTCCCCAGGTGGCCTGGACCCCTGTGAGAACCAGCGTGATAAGGGACCCAGCCTTTTCTGAGTGCTCAGTCCCCTGTCAGGTGTTCAGGGGTCTGAAGGCTCCTTACCTGTCCGCGCCCAGCCAGCAGGCCCAGAGGGTTGGGATTGGGTAAGGGCCCTTGTTCTGACAGCCATGGTGACTGGCAGCCTCAGCCCCCTCAGGGCCTGCCCTCCTGGGTCCTGGGAGTCTTGGGCCCCGGCGGCATCAGAGCAGGCTTGGGAGGAATCTGTCCAGGGAACCTTTGTTTTCTAGCGAGGAGGCCATGCCAGAATTAGCTCTGACAGTCCTTCTTCAAGCTCACCCTGCTGGTGTCCTTTGGGGACACCAGGGAAACTCTGGGAGGCAGGAGTGGCCTCTGGGGACTGTCTTGTTAGCTGCTGGCAACTGGCTGAAGAAATGGAAATTGGAAGGACTGGTCCCTTCCTCTGTGTCCCCACTCTCCCCCGTGGCCCCCCTTCTCCTTTCGAGAAGCATCTGTGCTCCCTGCTTGTCGTTGGGAGCCCAGGGGACGAGGCAGGCCCCGAGGCTGCAGGTGGCATGTGTGCTTCTGAAGGCTGAGGCTGTCCCCTGCCTTTGGGGGCTGCAGTGGGTGCAGCCGTGAGGCTTTCTGTCCCCGGACCTGGAGCTGTTCCTCCAGTCACTGTGGAGATCAATTGTAGGCACCCCAAGGGGCCTGAGAGAGAGAGAAGAGGGGTCGTAACTACACTATTAATCCCTACCCCAAAACAAACTGACGTGCTAGAAAACAAGGTACTGAGAGAGCAGCCCCCCCATAGTTTCAGGTCCCCTCAGACTGGGCTCCGCCGGGTCCACTGTGCTGGGTCCCAGGTCCGGCCGCCCTCCCGTGGCCCTGAGCTGAGGCTGGTGTTGGGGGGCTTGCAGTGAAGAGGGAGGAGACCCCTCCCCTCATTCTGTTCACACCCCTCTTCTGTCTGGAAGCCTTGGCTGGCCCCTCCCTGCGGGACTCAGCCCTTGCTCCTCCCTGGCGGGGCTGGGGCGGGGTCCGTCCTTCTCCGCCTCCAGCCTTCCCGCTTCCCGCTGGGTCCCCACGCTTCTGCTGCATCACGTAGTTGTCGGAACAGGCCCTGCGAGGTCCCCCAGCCTGCAGGTCTGTCTGCCAGGATGCCCTGCCTCCTCCCGTCTCTGCCTGGGAAGCTGTTCCTGCCCTTCTTCCCTCTGAATCCTTGAGACCAGAGGACCCCCCCCCCCCCCCCCCCGTTCTGGCACTTGTCTTCTGTCCTCCTCCGCTGGGCCTCCTGCTCTTGTCTTTCTGCTTTATTATCGGAGTGTAATTAACGTACTCGTAGCATTAGTCTCGGAGGTGCAGTCTAGCCATCCGGCCGCTCCATACGCTTCTCGCGTGCATCACGGGGAGTGTCTCTTCTTCCCCTCCCCCTGTGGGCCCCTCTCCCCGCTCTGGAAACCACGCCACGGCTCTATTTAGGGGCCTGTGTCTTGGTACGTTCGATTGTTTTGTTTCTTGAATTCTGCCTGTTAGTGACGTCGCCTGGTATTTCTCTTTCAACTCCTGCTCTGGTCTGCCTGCCCTGTATCAGGGGAACTAGTTCTTTTTTTTTTTAATAAAGATTTTATTTATTTGAGAGCGAGGGAGAGAAAACATGAGCAGGGGGAGGGGCAGAAGGAGAGGGAACAGCAGACTCTGTGCCAAGCAAGGAGTGTGATGCGGGGCTCAACCCCAGGGCCCGGGATCATGACCTGAGCCGAAGGCAGACGCTTAACCAACTGAGGCCCCCAGGCGCCCTGGAGCTGTTTCATTTTGAGTCCCCTGTGAGACTGACCGGAAGCCTTTTGTCACAGGTCCTAGTCCATGACGTAAGCAGATGCGGGCTCTGCCTTTGGCCTGCCACTGGGGGATGGAGGTGAGGTCCGCTCGGGAACAATCCTGGCCACAGCCCCGGTCGCAGGCCCTGCCGGGGTGAGCAGAGCTGGCCGATGGTAGAAGGAACCTGCCCGCTCCGTTCGGAAGTTGCACGTTCCTGGGAGGAGCTGCCGTGGAGGCACACGTTCAACAGAGGCCAGGCCTGGCCCTCTATCCCCAGTGCCCGTAGCTCAGCCCCGAGGGCCTCTGGCAGGTGGTGGTGGGAGGGCAGGCCTGCCCAGGAAGCCGGCAGGGACAGCCAGGTGCGCCAGGCGCTTCCACCGCCCTAGCTTCCTTGTGCTGCTGCTGTAAGGACACTCCGCTCGGGTCAGCACAGTGGAGCTGGGGGCAGGCCTCCCTGCGGTGTAACCCTCCAGCCTGGCCTTCCCAGTGGGTCCTGCCCTCAGCAGGACTTTCCCACCAGACACACACATACCTCACCTCTCATGGTCTCGCTGCTCCCCTGTACCCCAGATTCCTTGACCCTTTTTAACTCATCTAACCCCTTCCCACTCGACAGATTCCTGGACCAGACTCCATCTTTCCCCTGAGATGCTTGTCCCCTGCCCATGGCTCCGTGCCTGGCTGTCAGTCTGGATTCTGTCCTGTTTCACCCCCACACCCAGCACCCTGCTGCCCCTGAGTCAGAGCCTGTCCCCCTCCCACCGTTGTCTTCAGGGAGGTCTCCTTCCCTTCTGTCTCCAGGGATGCCGAACGTCCTGCCACGCTCTGGAGACCCTCACACCCCCATGGCCCCGCCTCGGCAGCGCCAGGCCCCGCCTAGAGTGTCTGTTCTGCACACCCTCCGCCCTTTCCTCCCACCTGGAAAATTCCGTCTCCGTCAGGGTGGTATCTTCTCTGGAAAACATTCTTGATCTCTGAGAGTGACCCTTCTTCCTGCTTCTGTATCTCTCGGTGAACGCTTACATCATATAATTGGTCACGTGGGATGGTTGTTGGTCTTTTTTTTTTTTTTTTCTAAGATTTTATTTATTTGTGAGAGAGAACAAGCAAGCATGATTGGGGGGGGAGAGGAAGAAACAGACTCCCTGCTGAGCAGGGAGCCCAACACAGGACTCGATCCCCGGACCCCGGGATCATGACCTGAGCCGAAGGCAGATGCTTAACCGACTGAGCCACCCAGGCGCCCCTCTTTCTCTCTCTCTCTCTCTCTCTTTCTCTTTTTTTTTTTTTAAGGACAAACGTACTTCTTGCTCGTCCTCCTGTCCCCAGAGCCCAGTGTGGTTGTTGCCCCACCACAGGTGCCCAGCAGATGTTTGTTGATTGAATGAATGAGTGTGCTGACAGTTTGGAGTGGCCATGACTTTTCTGGTTGGGCCTTTCGCCGGTGGCCCGGATCTCCTTGGCCGTTCCATCCAGAGACTGCCGCAGCCGTAGGAGCGACTCCTGGGAAGTCTCCCTTTCCGGAAGCCGCTCGACCCAAGCGTCCTGGGTGGCTGTCTGGCAGGACCTATGTCCAGGACTTCAGGCCACCTCTGGCCACCGCTGCAGTCCTCTGCTGCCTTTGCCTGCAGGAAGACGCACCGAGGTCCCCTCTGCTCCTTTTTCCAGGCGCTTCCCAAGGCAGGGCCATGCTCACATTCATGGCCTCTGACAGTGAGGAAGAAGTGTGTGACGAGAGGACGTCCCTGATGTCAGCCGAGAGCCCCCCGCCGCGCTGCTGCCAGGAGGCCCGGCAGGGCCTGGAGGACGGAGACAATGCTTCCCAGTGGGTAGGTTCCCGCCAGCACCCAGAGGCCCCGGGCTCCTGGCCCTCATGGAGGGAACCCAGGCGTGCCCTGGTGCAGGAGGGAGGGGAAAGTAAAGGTGAGAATCAGTCGCCAGGGTGGGTCCCCCAGGGTGGGTGGTGGGTCCCGGTCAGTGAGGGCTCTGGAGTAGACGGCACGTCCGCAGTCTGCCGCGGACCGGATGGTTCTGTCCCCAGCCGCCGCCTGCGTAGACTCGCCTTCCTGGCACAGGTGCCGCACCCCGGGAGCATGGGAGCGAGTTTGGATGCTGGGAGGGTCGCACAGCCCCGGGGTGGCGGGGGGAGCACTGCAGAGGGTCAGTGGCCAGACCCGGGATCCATGGGACATCTCCCTCAGTCGTGGGGACTGTTGAGCTGCCTGCCACTTAGAAACAACGGAAACGTTATTTCTCACTGTTCTGGAGGCTGGGAGGTGCGAGCGCAAGGTGCCGACAAATCCGGCGTCTGGTTCTTCTGGGTCTTCTCCCTGGGTCTTCCTGTGGCGGGAGGGCCAGGGAGCTCTCTGGGGCCCATTTATTTTTTTTATTTAATTTATTTTTTTTAGTTTCAGAGGTAGAGGTCAGTGATTCATCAGTCGTGTGTAACACCCAGTACTCGTTCCATCACGTGCCCTCCTTAATGCCCGTCCCCCAGTTACCCCATCCCCCTACCTCCTCCCCTCCAGCAACCCTCAGTCTGCTCCCTAGAGTTAAGAGTCTCTTACGGTTTGTCTCCGTCTCTGATTTCATCTTGTTTTATTTTTCCCTTTCTTCCTCTATGATCCTCTGTTTTGCTTCTTAAATTCCACGTGTCAGTGAGATCATATGATAGTTGTCTTTCTCTGATTGATGTATGTAGCTTAGTATAATACTCTCTAGTTCCATCTGTATCGTTGCAAAGGACAAGATTTCATTTTTTGATGGCTGAGTAGTATTCCATTGTATATCTACACCACCTCTTCTTTATCCACCGTCGGTGGACATCTGGGCTCTGTCTGTAGTGTGCCTATTGTGGACATTGCTGCTGTAAACATCGGGTGCAGGTGTCTGGGGCCCTTTTGTAAGGGCACTCATCGCATCAGGAGGGCTCCACCCTCACGACCTGGTCTCTCTCAAAGGCCCCAAAATTCCGTCACATTGGGGTTAAGGTCCAACGTGTGAATTTTGGGGGGACACAGACATTCCGATCTTATCTCTGCAGGGCAGGAGGTTATCACATCATGAAGTTGGGGTGCCCTGGGGGAGAGTCACCTAGCCTTACCACCTCCCTCCCCGTCAGGGCAAAATAGCATCTGGATTTGCCTGAAACCCCAGCTCCGTTTTGCCTGTTACAGTATTTAAAACCTTTCGTGTGGAATTTTTCCTGCCAGCCAGCCTTAGTCCCCATTGCTGAAATCAGAGCTCGTTTCTTCCATCCTCTGAGCTCCCAGCGAGCTGGTCTCCAGTCTTTCCGGCTCAAGGCAACCGCGAGCCACTCCTAAGCCCTCCTTTTGCACTTGCCTTTTCTCAGCTGAGTGTCTACCTTGAAATCCTCTCTGCAAAGAACCGATACTGAAGAAACGGTCCTTTTGAATTTGTGTGTCGCTTAGCTTTGTCTTTGGTAGTTAATATAAGGAACAGGGCAGCGAGTGACCCTGAATTGGCACAATTCCCAAACGGAAATTCTTGCGGATGGGTTTGGGGCAGCGTGTGCCGGTGTCCTGCCCTCTCACCTTCCTGGAGCACACCCCGCCCCCCCAGGGGTTTGGTGCCAGTTAGCCCATCGGAGCCTGGTTCACGGCTCCCAGTTCTGCATGCCCGATTTTGCGCGTGTTGGGGGAGTTCCAAGCAGTTTCTTCCTCTGCCAGTTCCCAGTGTCTTACAGTCAGAGTCCTCATGGGCGCTAACTCTTCTAGTGTGTGTGTAATCTGTCTTCCTCCTCTCTCACCTGGCCGGTCTCCTCCCGAATCCGTGTGGCTCCTTGGACAGAACTGAGTGGCATCTCAGTCCCCGAACGGAGGGAGGGGGGAGATCCCTAGACGCACCACACATTCATGAGCCACATGTCCCGGGCCTGCAGGCTGCCCTCTCCTGTGGCTGCTGGGGCCCGTCCTGCATTTGCGGTGGTGAGTGCCCCCTCTGTATCTTCCCCGGTTGTCCTCGTAGACGTTTCCAGTGCCCTGCCGTCCCAGCGCTCCTGCGTCTAGACCGCAGCCCCCTAGGCTGGTTCTTGCATCTGGAGCGCAACACTGGCTCATTTCCAGTTCCAGAACACCCGTGCACTGCACCGCAGGGCCCAGCCTGGGGCGTGCTGTGCCCCTCACCGAGCCGTTTTCCACAGAGAAGCCAGGATAGCGAGGATGACCTTGACGAGGACGCGGACCGCTACATGTGCAGTGGGGTCCCCGGGCAGCCGTCGGGCCTGGAAGAGGAGCTGACCCTCAAATACGGGGCGAAGCACGTGATCATGCTGTTTGTACCCGTCACCCTGTGCATGATCGTGGTGGTGGCCACCATCAAGTCCGTGCGCTTCTACACGGAGAAGAACGGCCAGCTGTAAGTTGGGGAGCAGGGTGGGGTCGGGGGGCCTCTGCACCTGCAGCTCCACGCTGGGGGCCTGTGTGGAGCGGGGCCAAGAGCTGCCTGACTCCACGCTCTGCTCTGCCCACCGCCTCCCGGCTGCGTGACCTGCGCGGGCCCTTTCCTAACTGCTCCCTGCCTCAGTTTCCTTCTTCATATAATGGCTCCCACACCAGAACGAGGCACGTTAGAACAGCGCCTGCCGCCGTGCGGCGCTCAGACACGTGGGTTTCATGCTGGAGGGCAGGCTCTGGCTTCGTGGCCCAGGCGGGGTGTTTCCGGTGTGAGGGCTCTGGGCGCAGGTGTGCCACACCGTGTGACTGAACACCTCCCTGGGCCTCGGCTCCTATGGACAGAAACCCGCATGGGGCCAGGAGACTTCCCAGTTGGCTTCCAGCCCCGCGAGGGAGGTTTCGATCACGGGAGTGGAGGGCAGCAGCGCAGACAGGTGGGGAGCTGCCTCTGCTCCCCCCCTCCGCTCTGGGGCACTCGCCTGCCTCTGACCACCTTCTCTGAACTTTGTTTTTAGTGTTTTAGTTACAGAGCTTTCCTTTCATTTTGGTTTGGTTTTTTCAAAGAAAGGGGCAGGGGAGAAGCCGTGCTGCCCGCAGGCATGTGGTGGGCTGGGATCGCAGAGCAGGTGGGAGGGGGCCCGGTGTGCAGTGTTCAGGGAAGGGCAGCGCTCGGCGGGCAGCAGGCTTCCGCAGTCCCGGACACACAGGGTGGACAGGCCAGGGGGCCAGGGGACGGCTTCTCTTGTGTATTGGCCGCGGGCGCCGCTGCTGCCGGGCTGCGCGGGGTGGGGTAGGGGAAGCGGTGGGCAAGTCCTGGGCGGGTGTGGGGGTTTGCTGGGTGCCCTGGCCTGGAGAAGTGGGGGGGGGGCAGGAGAGCACCTCGGGGAGGGGGAGGCCTGGTGGGAGTGGGGGGAGAGCACCTCGGGGCGGGGAGGGCTTGGGGGACCTGGGGGGAGGAGGAGGTGTGGTGTGGGGGGAGGCCTCAGGGAGGGCGGGTGAGCATGTCAGGGAGGGGGAGGCCTGGGGGGGCCCCTTCCTTTTCCGCTCGGGGCTCAGGCATCAGGCTGAGGCTGGGTGGCTCACGGGCAGGCCCTATGGAGGAGGCAGGGAGCAGAGTCTGCAGCCCGCCATCTCCCTCAGCATCTACACACCATTCACCGAGGACACGCCCTCCGTGGGCCAGCGCCTGCTCAACTCCGTGCTCAACACGCTCATCATGATCAGCGTCATCGTGGCCATGACCATCTTCCTGGTCGTGCTCTACAAGCACCGCTGCTACAAGGTGAGGGCCCGCCCTGCCCGCTGCCCGTCCTGCCCACCGCTGCCCCGCTGCCCCGTCCTGCCCGCCCTGCCCGCTGCCCCGTCCTGCCCACTGCCCGCCCTGCCCGCTGCCCCGTCCTGTCCGCCCGGCCTGCTGCTGCCGCGTGCCTGCCAGGGCTCTTGCCCATGGCAGAGCAGACGCTGCTGTTAGACACTGTCCCCGCCCCCTGCCCCCGTGGGGGTTGCCCGCTGCCACCATCCTTGGAGCTCACAGAGAATCCCATCTGCCCCAGTTCCTCACTGCAGCGTTCTCTGCGCCCCTTCTCATGTTCAGGAGTTAATTTTATTTCGCTGCTTTTTCTGAAGAAGCAAGATGTTCTATTTTAGGGTCCCTTCACCCCACACTTCCACTGAGGGTTTACTTGACCTTCCTATTTCCCTCTCGGCTGGCTGTGCAGGTGCCATGCTGAGGTCTCTGAGGCCCGGGGGCCTGGTGGGCCCTGTAGCTGCGGCGAGGCCTCTGGGAGCCGCAGGGCAGCAGCGGCCCGGGGCGAGGGGAGGCCCACCTGGCCGGAGCGGGGGGCTGCTGTCTCTGCCCGGGCGGGCCGTGAGCTTTCGGACATGGGTTTCGGAGTGTGAACCCGTGAGGCCTGAAAGAAAGACACACTGGGGGTGGCTGGTTTGAAGCCGTCCTCACGCCGGCTGCCACTGTCCGTAGTGCAGGTGGAGAGCAAAGGGGAGACTCAGCCCAGGGACAGGAGCCCGTCCTAGCTGGGGCGATGCAGGGGTGGACGACAGGAGGGCTGTGGCAAGTGCCGGGACGCCGAGGCTGGTCGCTGAATGATGACTCGTTGGAAATAAGGCAGTTTTAAGTGGGGCTGGGAAGCAGCGTAGGGGCTGTGTGTTTGGAGCAGAGGCCACGGGGCCTGTGAAAACAAGCTGGTGAGGGGACTGGGGGCGGGGGGTGCGGACAGCCGGCACTGCCGTGGTCAGTGGCTGTCAGGCGACCCGTCCCGGGACTGGCAGGAGGCACATCGGTGAGGTGTCCTTGCAGGTCTGTGACATTCAGGAGGAGGTGGTGGTGGTCCTGGGGGTGGAGGGGGCAGGGGCGAGGAGGGTCAGCACGTCCCAGAGGCACATGTGGTCCCTGGCCACTGCCTTCATTCCAGGTAGACCCGGTTCCCACTGAGGTCCCCGGTGGCCCGAGCAGGTGACTGAGGGGGGGAGGCTCGTGGCCGTGACCGCACTGTGCCACTGACGGCTGGCTAAGGGACTGGGTTAGGACCAGCCCACCGTCGTCCTTGACCTCCCTCATTGGCCAGGACAGGAGGCGCGTGTCTCTCTGAGGACCTGGTGTAGACCCATAGGTGGGAGGGTTGTTCCTGGGGTGACCAGAGAAAGCTCCCTCAAAGGCGGCCCTGACCACTCTAAGATAGCACCCCAGCGAGGCTCCTGTTGCTTTGTCCTGATGTGGCCCCTGTGACCACCTGTCAGTGTGCGTGTACGTTGATTAGCTGTGGCCGTCACACTGGCACGCAGTGTGTGCGCAGGGCCCCCGTGGCTTCCTCCCCAGAGCCCAGGGCTGTGTCCGGCAGCTGAGGTCTCCACATCCTCCCTCAGGGCGGGAGCGGGGCTCTGGCTGCTTGGACCTGAAGACTTCCCGCTCTGTGCGCTTGCCGGCTGACCTTGAGAGAACTCTGATTAGCCCTCTTTATCGGTTGCACGGCCACTCAGTACCTTCCAGCATAGCCATGGAGGAGCCCAACGAAGGCTCTTGCGGCTTGGGTGTCAGTCCCGAGAAGCTGGGGGCCTGTGTTCATTCTGCCCGTTTCTGTTGTCTAGTTCATCCATGGCTGGTTGATCATGTCCTCCCTGATGCTGCTGTTCCTCTTTACCTATATCTACCTCGGGTAAGTGCCCCCGTGGGGGGCCGGCTCCTCGGGGCCCTCCCACCCCCCACTCCCCCCAACCCCCACGAGGCTCCAGTCCTGGGTGGGGAGGGCACCCGCCCATTGGGCTCCAGACGTTCCCCAGTGTCGCTGCTCCAAGAGCCCGGCCTCCGATCCCTCCTCCCACGGGCCTTGACCTAGGGCAGGGCGCTCTGTGGCGGGCCACGCGTCCCTCTCTGCTTCCTGATTTAAATGAGCACAGTCAACACGGAGGACGATCTCTGTGAACCCGACTTAAAATTCACGTTCTCGTCTTCGGGCCGGACCTGGGTACTTGCTCTTTATGGGGAAAGTGGTCTGCTCTATTGCTTCGATTTGGAATATCAGCCTGACCCAGGGGCCCGGAGAGACTGAAGAGACAGGAGGACCTTTTTCTTGGGCAAAGGGTCTTCCAAGGTTGCGCCAGCCCACGTTTATGTGAACCAACCCGAGGATGAGACATTGGCACGCTCACCACCTTGTTCTAGAAAACTCTTGAAGTGGGAAGGCGGTATTAGTAATGAAGCCAGAGGTCGGAAAAACCCAGCTCGGGGCTTAGCGGCTGGGGAGCAGGGGGCGTTGAACTGTGTCTAGTTGGGGTCGAACCTCTCCGCTGAATTTTGCACCCCGTGGCTTGACTCTGGTCATGCAGGGAAGTGCTCAAGACCTACAACGTGGCCATGGACTACCCCACCCTGTTCCTGACCGTCTGGAACTTTGGCGCTGTGGGGATGGTGTGCATCCACTGGAAAGGCCCCCTGGTGCTGCAGCAGGCCTACCTCATCATGATCAGCGCGCTCATGGCCTTGGTCTTCATCAAGTACCTCCCGGAGTGGTCTGCCTGGGTCATTCTGGGCGCCATCTCTGTGTATGGTAGGTGGGCCCGGCTGGACCTCGAGCCTGCTGGGGGGCGGCGGGGGCAGTGTCCACGGGCCAGTCCTGCGAATAACGAGCACCCAGAACGTTAGCTGCCCGTTAGCGGGCGTTAGCGTGACTCTCCCTGCCACTTCCGTTTTAAGGGCAAGGAATGGGAGGCTGAGGACAGCAAGCCCACCATCAGGGTCCCTGAGCCACATGGCAAGTCCTTGTTTGCTGTCTGCCCGTTTAGACCCCATTCTGGGCTTCAGCCAATGTGGATTCTCAAGGTCAGGGCTGGAAACCGGTGGGTCGGGACCTGGCATGCAGGACACACTCTGAGCCTCGCTCTGGGGCTCTGGGCTGCATTCGCCCCGGTGCATGCGGGCTGGCTCCCCTCTCTGGGGGCTGCTTGGGAATAAATGTCGCTTGCAACATGTCCCAGATGTGTTTGCTCTCCCAGATCTCGTGGCTGTGCTGTGCCCCAAAGGGCCGCTGAGGATGCTGGTGGAGACTGCCCAGGAGAGAAACGAGCCCATATTTCCCGCCCTGATCTACTCCTGTGAGTGACCCCTGTGTCTCCTCCCGAGGTGGGAACCAGGGGCTGCTTCCTGGCCATGACTTTCAGAGTTCACTGATCCAAGGGGAAGGGGGTGGCCTTGGTGATCCCAGGGTGGCCCATCTGCCAGGGACCAAGACAGGCTGGATTTTGGTTTCACACAGAAGGTGCTTAGAGAGTTAGGGGCAGCCGGGGCTGCAGGGGACATGGTCTGCCCCCCAGCTGCGTCCCATCCAGCGGCCAGTGGCATGTGGTGGGTACCGCCCGCAGCCACCTGCTCGGCCCTCCATACTCCTGAGAGGGTGCTTTGGAGAGGGGCTCTCGAGGACAGGGTTCTGGGGGGCAGGTGCACCAGCTTTACGCTGGGCTGTCTCGACGGCTCCGTGGCTGGTTGAAGTTAGGTCTCTGAAGGGAAGGCACACGGGATTACTGCCGGCTGCAGGGCTGATGTGTAGGGATTTGGATTTAAACATGCGTTCGACAGCCGAGCGTCAGGTCCGCACTTTGCCACAAGCATAGTGCTGGGCTTCGGCGGTGCCGAAGGGAGCAAGACCCATGTGGCCCCTGGCCTCACGGGGCTCACAGCCCCGTGGTCCTGATGCCCTCCCATCTGTCAATGGGCATATTTGAGGAGTGAGCCTGACTGCCTGGGGCTCACTGTCCACAGGGTGCAGACCCGCTGCCGAGTCCTGGATAACGTCTACAAAGGCAACATGGAACTTGCAGTGGGAGCTGTTGGCAGGGGGCCCACAGCGTGGGCCACACGTTCGAGGCCACTCTGAGGAGGAGTGGGGTGGGGGGCAGAAGGGAGAAGAGAGCAGGTCCAAGGGTGCAGGTCTGGGGGCGCTGGGGAGCTGAACCGTGGGGGGGGGGGGCGCAGAAGGGAGGAGGGGGCAGATCCGGGGGCGCTGGGCCCTGCAGGCCATGGCGAGGACTCGGCTCTCACTCCTGAGTGAGCTTCGTGCCCTGGAAGGCTTTGGACCGAGCTGACCTGAACGTTTTAACAGGATCATTCAAGTTGCTGAGGGGAGAGCAGAAGTCATGGTGACAAGAGTGGAAGAGAAGCCGGGTGTGGGGGTGACTAGCAACCCAGGAGCGGGCTGGGGGCGGCTCTGGCCCCAGGGCAGCAGTAGAGGCTGTGAGACGCGGATGGGTTCTGGAGATATTTTGGAGGCAGAATTGGCAGGATTTGCGATGCTTGGGGTGTGGACTAGGAGTCAAGACGTCCGTGCGTCGTGGGGTCTGAGCCACAGCAGGGATGGAGGTGCCACTTAGCGAGAGGGACAGGGTGGGGGCCGGCGGGGCCGCCGTGGCTGCCGTGGGGAATGTTCCAGGCGAGGCATGCTCACAGGGCGGACAGGGAGACTTGGAGAGTCGTGTGGGATGGGAGTTGAGGCGAGAGTTTCCAGGCCAGAGAGAGCGCAGTCAGTGCCCCCGACCCAGCTATCACATCCTGGACGGACACCCAGGGGAACCGGACGCAGGGCCTTGAGCAGATGTCCGCACACCCACGTTCGCTGCAGCGTCGTGCACTGTAGCCGAGGGGCGCGGTCACGCCACTGTCCGTCGATGCGGGTGGGTGGACGGATGGAACGTGGTGAACACGCACAGCCCTGGAAAGGGAGGCTTTCGGACGCGCGCCACGGGGCTGAGCCTGGAGGCTGCCACGCCGAGTGAATGAAGCCAGTCCTGAAGCGGAGACGCTGTGGGATCCACCTTTGTGGGGCACCTAGAGGGGTCAGGAGCTAGAATGGGGGGATCGCGGTGGAGAGAAGGGATGTTCAGGAGCTAGAATGGGGGGGGGATCATGGTGGGGGGAAGGGGGCGTTCAGAGGGTAGTTTCAGGGCCAGAACGCGAGCAGCTCTGGGGTCTGTCTCACAACAACGTGGACATAAAAAAAGCGCAGGAAAGGCATGGTCTGCCCACACGTGGTGAGTCTGGACCCCTCCCCCGGGGCTCCCGGACAAGGGGCGTAGGCACGTCCCCGCTGAAGGTGACGGTCCCGCGAAGGCTTCCTGGGGACGCGGCCTCACTCAGCAGCGCCTGACGCATGAGCTTTTCTCTTTCCGCAGCTGCCATGGTGTGGACGGTGGGCATGGCCAAGCTGGACCCCTCTTCCCAGGGAGCCCTTCAGCTGCCCTACGACCCCGAGATGGGTGAGTGTCACAGGGCTGCCTCTCTGGGGGGCGCAGGGCCGGGAGGGGCAGAAGGGAAAGCGACCCTCCTGGACAGACGCGTGCTGGGGACCGAGAGAGGGGGGCACGTCCAGCTCTCCTTCCCTTTCCTCGTGAGGCGTAGCGGAGAGCCTTTCTGTCTGCGGTAGGGCGGGGCTGGCCGGTGGGTGAGGGCCGGGGAGCCCTGAGCTCAGAGATCCCTCTGACCGGACTTTTGTCTCTCTCCCTTGTCCCCGCCTCACACCGTGATGGTCGCGTTCTCTTCGCGGACACCTAGAAGAAGACTCCTATGACAGTTTTGGGGAGCCCTCGTACCCGGAAGTCTTTGAGCCCCCCCTGCCTGGTTACCCAGGGGAGGAGCTGGAGGAAGAGGAAGAAAGTAAGGCGCCTAGGCCCAGAGAGTCTGCGTGGGCCCAGGGGTGGGGGCGAGGGTGGAGCTGAGGCTCCCTAAGGTCAGAGATGGGCACAGAAGTGAGTCTTCTTGGGCACGTCGGGCACTCTTCCCGTGAAGTCGTGTGTTTACCAGATGTGAGCGAGTGTGGATGGTGTGTCTGTACTGTGCTGGGTGCGAGCAGTAATCCAGGCCTGGCTCGGGGTACCGGGCGTGGGCCCTGAACACCCACACTGGGCCCGGGAGGACTGTGCCGGAGAACACGGAGGCCGGAGCTCAGTGACCCAGCTCCTTGACCTGGTCTCGGGGGCCCTGGGGAAGTTACCTGAGGTGGGGACTTCTGAGCTGAGCTCCAGGGGTTGAGCTCTGGGAGCAGGGTGTGCAGGGGTGGGGGTGGGGGTGCAGGGGCCGAGGGTGTTAGAGGAAGCCCAGGCAGGACACCCAGACCAGAGGTGCAGACACGGGACTGGCAGGCTTGTGGGGGCTCAGAAGGCCTCCCAGATCGAAGTGGGGTTCTGGCCTCTGCATCGTGCACAGCGGGGGCCACCAGAGGGTTTGGAGTTTTGTGGGAGGAGGGACGTGACCTGGAGGGGGCGGGGTTGCAGTCGGTGGAGAATTCCATCCTAGCGTGCACTTGCACGGCCTGTGGGAGGTCCCTGTGTAGCCGTGGGGGCACGAGGTGTGGGTTCGGGCTCAGGGGCAGGCTGGGCTGGGCAGCCACTGACAGCACTGCCCCATGCTCGGGCCGCCGTGGGCTGTGGAGCGCAGGGTCCCACATGCCACCCGGCACGCAGCAGGTGGGCCATACCTGTGTCCTGGTGGAAGGACTATTTTCATGCCCTTGGGAATGTGCCCTTGGGCCTGTCTTCAAGACCGTCTTCCACACAGGCCCTTCCTTGTCTCTCTCTGGGGGTCACTACCCAGTTCTGCCCCATTACCCCTCCAGTTTCAGTAATTTGCCAGAACGACTCACGGGGCTCAGGGAAGCGCTGTGCTTACAATTACAGTTTTATTATAAAGGAGACAACTAAGGACCAGCGTGTGAAGAGATGCAGAGGGCAGGTGTGGGAGGGTCCTGGGCTCTCTCTGTGGAGATCTGTCTCCAGGAGGCATCAGGGTGGGTTACGCACACCCACACGCACACACGCACACACACCTGGCATGTGGATATGTTCGTCCGGCTTCAGGGGCCAGAGTCTTACGGGGGTTGCGTTATGTAGATGTGACTGAACCCTCGCTCGGGGCCTGGCCTGGCCCCCCAGAGGCCGGCTGGTCCCAGTCCCAGCCCCCTTCTCACAAGGTCGGTCTTTCTGGTGGACCAGCCCCTCCTGATTCTCTCACCTGCACGAACTCCAGGGTTTAGGATCCTGGGTTTCCTGTTACTCGGGCAGTTCCAGGGATGTGGCCTCCCTCCCCGGAACCAGGGACAAAGGCCAGAAAAATTCCTCATGACGCAGCAGCACTGGCACAGGCTTGAGGAGAGAGGACAGAGCCTCGGGGATCTCGGGGAGCAGCTGAGGAAGGCCAGCCCCTGGGGGGTGGTGTGCACGCAGGGGAGGCGGCGGGGAGCCCTCCGTGGTTTGTCAGCTAGCGCTCCAGGTGGACCGTGGCTGCAGGAGGAGCTGAGCCTTCTGGGAGACCAGTCTCCTGGCGCCAGCGAGGGAAGAGCCATGCAGGCTCGGGCTGGGAGGAAATGCTGCGGGAGGGGCTGGCGGGAGTTGGGGGGTGACCCAGGGCACATGGGGCCTGCGCCATGGGCAGCTGGAAGCATCTCGGGACCTGCAGGGGGACACTCGGCAGCCACATGGAAGGGAAGCGTGTTCTGTTTGAGGCCAAGGTTTGAGTCAGCATCACGTGCACGTCAAAACCTGGGCCTGAACGGGGGGGAGGGGGCCTGGGGAGGGTTTGGGTCGGAATAGAGACAGAGGGTCCAAACCTGGGTCTGCACAGTGAGGAGGAAGGGAGGGTGCCAGAGGACAACCTGAGGAGAACAGGAACTGAGTAGGGAGCAGTGGAGGCCGCGGGCATCCATGGGCCGGGTGCTGGCCTCCCCCCTGCACACTGGCTGGTGGGGGACCTGGGGCTTCCGGGCCTCGCAAGTGCACAGGACGCGAGCGCAGAGCTCTTCTGAGAAAGGAGTGATTGAGAAAGAAGAGATGAGGGAAGAGCAGGAAAGCAGGGGGTGGGTGTGAGCGAGAGGGAGACTGACAGACCACAGTGAGGAGCCTGGTGGAGAGAGACAGATAGCTGAGGAAGGAAAGCAGACTGCGTGAGATGCTGGACTGGAGGCCTGTTTCCTGTCTGGGGGCAGGAGCCAGCCTGCGGAGGTGTGCTGGAGGGCGGCACGGGGTCCAGCCCCAGCCAGGGAGCCCCCGTGAGCAGGACGAGGCCGCGGAGGGGCAGACAGGCAGCAGGCCTGCACGCGCGACTTTGTTCGATGAACATTTGTGCTGTCTGCCGGGAGCAGTTACCTGTGAACAAGGAATCTGTCCGGGCAACCCTGTCGAGAGGAAACAAGAGCATCCTGCAAGTTTTTGAGTTCTCATTCACGGTGGGCAAGAGATAAGCTAACTACCAATTACGCTTCCCTCTAAGGGGGAGGGTTGCCAGAGGAGCTCGAGGCATTGTATGTGCTCTTGAAAGTAGTGACATTAAGTTTTCTAAAAAATACTTCTGACTTAAACTTAGCGCTAAATTGTACAGCCTTCCACCGACCCCTGAAAGTACATTTTATTTGCTCTTTTCTTACGCAACTAAGTATCAAGCACCAGTTTTACCCGAATTGTCAGAAATGCCAGGTTTTCACAGCCCAGATGGCGGCTGGCCCAGTCCAGTGGCCCCCTTTTTCCACTGGCTGCTGGTTTTCCGAGGCAGCTGGTCCTTGCCCAAGGCCAGGTGAGGTGGGCTGGTGGCGACCTTGCCCGATCTGGGCCCCCACAGACCCCAGGACTCTGGCCCCGGGTCCCTGGGATCCCTTTGGGCAGGCAGAGAGGCTGGGCTGGCCTCCGCCTTCTCCGCCACTTCCTTTTGGGGCTCCCGACACCGACGGGCTCGCTCTGTCTTCCCCGCACAGGGGGCGTGAAGCTCGGCCTGGGGGACTTCATCTTCTACAGTGTGCTGGTGGGCAAGGCGGCGGCCACGGGCAGCGGGGACTGGAACACCACGCTGGCATGCTTCGTGGCCATCCTCATTGTGAGTGGGCCGTGGGTACACCTGCCCCGTCTCCCAGGTTGGGGGGAACTGGAGCGGAGGGGAATTTCAGATGCTGCTGTCCCGTGGAGGGGGCTGGGCAGGGCTGCCAGGAAGCCCCTCGAGAAGAGACCAGGCTTACAGGAGGGGCCGGGCCGGGCAGGTGTGGCTGAGGGGTTCTGGCGTTACGGACCATGCACGTGGCTGTGTAGAGGCTTGGCCGACCTTGTGTGTGGTCTCGTGACATCTGTGAGGCAGGGAGGGGGCCCCGTCACTTTGAACCCCAGCAGTGACTCAGTGTGGCCAGATACCTGTGATGGGGGAAGTGTCCTAGGAGGATTGCATCTGAGAGGGGGAGGCTCTGAGCGGCACGTGCTCTGCCCCCGTCCCAGTGAAGCTGGGTGTCACAGGGCACCGGAAGCCTGAAGCTTGTGTCCCTGGGAGATGTCCTACCTGCCCACAGCATGTGTCAGGGATGGGGTCGCGGACCCGCAGCCTCCTCCACCTCCGGACTGTCTGACCTGAAGCCCTGCCCCACCCAAGGGCTGGGCAGCCGCTCTAGTCCCCTGTCCCCTCCCTGGACCACTGCCCCCATCGGCCAGGGCAGGACAGGATGGGCAGCCACTTCCAAGGGGACAAGGGGATGGGTCACACAGCGTCTTCGGTTCTCTAGAGGTGCCAGCTGCGGAGACCCTCGCCGGCCTTTCCGTGGAGCTTGTCCAGCTTTTTATAAATACACGTCCCTGGAGGGGAGGCCGCCTGCCACTGGTCACGCGCGTCGCTGCTGTTGCCAGATGGGGGCGGTGGGAGTCAGGAGGCTCCCACGTGAGCGTGCGGGGTGTTAAATGGGGTGAGCGCTCCCCCTCGGGCACAGCACAGAGCTTCGAGAGGACCCAGGAAGATGGGGTGTCCAGGGCTGCTGTCCGACCTGCCCCACGCAGGCGCCTGAGCCCGAGGGGCAGACCTCCCCAGCTCCCCCACCCACACTGGTGGTCACCACCCCCCTTCCGTGTCCTGCAGGGTTTGTGTCTGACCCTCCTGCTGCTGGCTGTGTTCAGGAAGGCACTGCCCGCCCTCCCCATCTCCATCACGTTCGGGCTCATCTTCTACTTCTCCACGGACAACCTGGTGCGTCCGTTCATGGACACCTTGGCTTCTCATCAGCTCTACATCTGACGGGGGCTGGGCACGGGGCTGGCAGCCAGGGAAGTTGTCACAGGTGCCCTTGTATCGTTCTACACTCTAGTGCCATATATTTTTAAGACTTTTCTTTCCTTAAAAAAAAGTGTCGTGTTTACTTGGCGAAGAGGAAGAATCAGCTTTTTGGTGCTGGTGGTTTGTCACTTGACCACGGCTCACCGGCCGGAAGCGCTGGCGGTCGGGCTGGAGGAGCCCGGGACGGCTGTGCCACTTTGGGGGGGGGGGGGATGTGGAGAAGCCGCCCGGCCCTGCGCCGCAGCCCGGGATGCTCCGGGGGCCAAGGTGAAGGAAGGGACCAGGAGTCCATGCTCGGGATGGCACCTAGCACCTGCCCACTCCGGCGGGAGAAGAAAGCCAGTTTGCCGTGTGTGGAGTGTCCCCAGCGCTTTGTCTCTGACGTCATCGTTATTTTATTACCTTTAGAACCCGAGTCCTATTCTTGTTACAGCAGTTACTGCTGGGAAGTGGCTTAATGTCAATAAATAGATGAATCCTCTTGGAATGCTGGAGTTGGGCGTGTTTGTAAGTGTGGACCCCGCTCCCTGCGTCTCTTGGCCTCTTCTGGGAGGATGTGTGCTCCGAGGACAGGAGGGAGATTCGCCCCGTTCACTGCTCACATCCATCTGCAGTCATTTCTCCAAGTCGAAGGCTTCCTGAGCCGGGCTGTGCAGGGCCAACGCAAGCAGTGTCACTGCTCGACAAACCAGCGTGCTGGGGGAGGTTGGGGGGGGGGGCCCACGTTTGGAACCCACTGTTGTCCCTCCTGTGTCCATCTCTGGGCACTGTGACCGGGGCGTGGACTGGTGGGCTTCTCCCTTTCCTGTCCACATCGTCCCAGGCCATGGAGAGAATCTCAGCTATGCTTCTGGCCGGCGCTTGGGCGCTCGAGGCAGCACTGGTGGCTGCTGGTGGCATGGGGCAGCATGGCTGGCTGGCCGCTGAGCCAACGCAGAGACTGTGTTTGCAGTCCTGACTAGTAGCCCTGCGTCCCCGTTCCTGAAATAACGTGAGTGCCAAACAGTTGGCAGTTAATCACGAGAGAAGTAAAAGGATTCCGATGTTTGATGTAGCTTTGCCATTCCCTGGATTGTTTGTAGAACTGCAGAGGGGATGCGGGAGCCTGGAGGCCAGATGCAGACTGGTGGGGGTGGTGTTTTCTGCGCTGGAGGTTGGAATCCGGACACCAGCCACTGCTGACTGACTCACAGTCACAGTCAGAGCCCAGGGTGATGGCATCACAGCCTGGAAAGCCGACAGCAGGTTGGAGTCTCAGAAGATGAGGGCTGGTCCCTGGTGGTAAAGGGGAGGAAGACCTGGGATTGGCTTGTTCAATTTGGCAATTGAAACAGTAGTTGGGGGGGGGGGGGGTGGGTCCCAAAGATGAGCTTTGATAGGTTCTGATTTGTTAGGTATGGAGAGGTTTTTGTCAAAGGGCTGGCCAAGGTGCTGGGGGTGCAAGCCACATTTAGGGGTACAAGCAGAGGGGGGAGGGCCCTGCATCCAAGCCACCTACAGGGAAGGAGAGAGGAACAGTGCCCACGAGGAAGGGCTAAGATAGGAAAACAGGTGAATATGAGCAGGCCCCAGGGTGTGAGCTCTTGCAGGGGAAACAGCTACCGGAGGAGACCCAGCCTGGGAAAGCCATCCCGGAGCTGGGAGCCTCGGACCCTGACACAGAGTGTGGGGCAGGGGGAGGACAGAAAGGCGATTTAGATATGCTGGAAGGAACAGAGAACAGGCTGTGTGTGCTAAGCCCCCCCCCCACATGTCACCAACCAACTAGTTCTATTTTTTTCCATATTTGTTCCAGATTTGTTTTTAGAAATAAAACCTTATAATCCTGAAGGCCCGTTTGCGGCCCCAAGGCCATCTACGCCCCTTCTGCTGTCCCAAAAGCAACTCGTACCCATCCCTCCACGTTCAGCTTAGCTCTGCGTGCCAGCACGTTCTTTACACTCTATAGAAATTATACCATCCTGTACTCACTTGACGACTTCTGAAATTGTCGTATTTGGTTCTTAAGATGTTCATGGACGTAAATGAAGCTCTGGTTCGGTTATTTGAACTGTTTACTATTCTGTTGTGTGACAGTCTGCTGTGCACCTGTTACACTGTGAACGGACATCGTGGGCTTGGCGGGGTTTCTGTGTTAGAACCAGACCACAGGGAGAGCTGTTCCGGGCATCCGGGTGAGTGCACGTGGTCCCCCCCCCCGCCCCCCGGTGGCATGTTCCCGCTTGCTCCCCAGCTCGTGGGGCCCTTTGTCCTCCGACAGCTCCCGCTGCTCCCCAGCTCGACCTGCACTTGGCATCTTCGGATTTTTTTGTGTTTGCTGATGGGGTGGGTGTTCTGTCCGTAAGGTTAGAGTCCGCTTTGAGCTTGAGCATGTCTGGTCTCCTATGTTCCGGCCGTGCGGATTTCCTCATCTGTTACGTGTCTGTTCTCATCCTTCACCCACTTTCCATTGGGAAGACTTGCCTTTTACTTACGGGTATTTACGTCTGTTAAAATACATGTTCTGGAGAGATGCTAGTGTCTGGTCAGTGACACGCATTTCAAATGTGCTCCCCAGGCGGGGGCTTGTCTCACTAGCGTCTTCCTCTGCGCCAAAGTCATGCTGAGATGTTACTATTGTTGTGTGTCCATCTTTTACCTTTGGTGGCTTATGCCTTTGAGGCTTCTTTAAGAAATCCTTCCCTACACTTGAGGCTTTCTAAAAACCTAAATTTTAATTTTCGAGGCGCCTGGGTGGCTCAGTTAGTTAAGCATCTGACGCTCGATTTTGGTTCAGGTCATGATCTCAGGGTTGTGAGCTCTAGCCCCCCCTGTGCTCAGCGGGCAGTCTGCTTGAGATTCTCTCTCTCCCTCTGCCCCTCCCTTCTCTCTAAAAATGAATAAATAAATCCTTGAAAAATGTTTAATTTTCCTATAAGGATTTTTTATACATCTGAAACTCATTTTTATGTATTTGGTGGGGGACCCGGTTTTGTCTGTCTGTATCTGTAGCCGTCTTTATTGAATCGTCTCTCCTTTCTGTGCTGTCTTGTAGAGCTGTCCAGACCTCCGCCAGGTTTCCCTGGGCGGGCGGAGCGGCTCGTGGGCTCGCGTTCTGTCCCACAGGTACGTACGTTCTGTCCCACGGCTCTGTGCGCTCTCCCAGGCTGACACCTCGCCAAGGGGGTAAAGCAGAGAAATTCACTGGGGAAAAGAGAAGACGCACTCCTCCAGAGCGGGTCCGTTCCCGGGATCCTGGAGGCAGGGGGTGCGTCAGTCGGCTTACGCGGCTCTCCCGACACCGTTTACAGCTAGAAAACTGCACTGGTGTGGAATTGCTGTAGGAATCCTCATGTCCGCTGCATGCAAGGCTAGCCCTGGGGTTCGACCTGGGGACCGGCTTCCCCTTCCTCCTCCACATCCCTCCTGTGTGCATTCGTCCCACTCCCTTCACTTCCTTTCTCTGTCACCTGCTCTTCGGCTCCTTCACGCCGCCTAGAGCTCATGACTGCAGTCCCCGTGCTGCATCCCCTCTGTGAGGACCTCGAGATGCTCAAACCCCACCGCCCTGGGTGTCCCGCGGGCTCCCGACTAAGGCTGGCAGCAAGCAGATCCTGACTCTGCCAGTGACGGACCTGAGCACAGGGCCGGGTTCAGCCAAATGTAACAGTGGCGATTTAAACAAGACTGGTGACTGGTCTCCCACAGACGGCAGCTCGGGGAGCGCACAGGAACGCATGGTTACCGGTGGCGGGGGGAGGTTACTCTCTCCTTGTTTCAGGATCCACAGTCTGCGGCCCACATTCGGCTGCCCGGCTCTCAGTGTCCATCAGGTTCACTCCCTCCGGCGTGAAAGCAGGATGACGCGTGCACCTCCTCTTTGGGCACGTCCCAAATTTGCTCCCAGCGCTCCTGCTTATATCCTGCAGGCCCTTGGTCACGTGCCCACGCCTTGCTCCAAGGGAGATGGGGAAACAGCTTTATTTCACGCAGCCCCATGTCCACTGAAAGAGGACAAGGGAGTACACGGTTGGGGTGTGTCTCCTGGTTCACCAGCGTAATGTCCAAGTTACCGGAGCCATCAGAAGACGGGGTCATGAGCAATGGTGTGAAGCACAGTCTGACGTCTTCAAGGGAGGTGGGAATGGGCGCTGGGGGGTGACCAGGGACAGCCACGGGGACCGAGATGGACGGTCAGCCTGGAGGTAAAACGAGGTAGGAGTGAGAGAGATGGGGGTGAGCCAGGAGTTGGCTCATCCCTCCTGCCATCCCGGCGGGGCGGAGTGCCCACGGGGTCTTGAAGCTATGCAGGATGGGGTCCAAACCTGAGGCCCCTGCTTTTCCTGCTTTAGACAGCACAGCCCCCCAGGAGGGCAAGCTGACCCACCACCCAGTGTAGAAATGCGCCTGGGACCTGTGATCCGGAAATGGGGGTTTCGCTGGAGTTGAGGAGGGAGGGTCCTGGGTCAACTGCTGGGAAGGAAAGGCCCTATAAATCCCCACCTTCCCCTTGGCTGCTCAGGGAAGGTCACGTGTAGGACATAGACCTCTGGACAGCTCTGCATAGCGGCAGGGAGGGATGATCAGGTCTAGCAAATGGCTTGGCGGTGGTTTGCGAGGAGGTCCAGGGGGACGGGGGGACGTGGGGCACCTCTGGGAGGACCCCGAGGCAGCAGCCATGGACTTCCTGGAGAGTGGCGATGCCAGCAGCAGACTGTCACCCAGGCACATGCTAAGTGAGTTCTTGTGGTTCATACCTTTCGTCCTCGTGCCCGGGAGGCGGGCTCACGGCCTGGGGAGGAAGTATGGCAATGACGTGGTGAGGGAGGGCAAGGAGCCGCACGCCGCGGTGTGACCCCACCTGACCCCAGACTTGGTGCCGTGGACGCACCCTGGTGGTGTGTGCTGGGCACTCCAGAAGCCGGGGACCCGCGTTCCCTCGCCCCCACAGTCCACAGCCCCGTGGTCCTCCCGAGGGAGCACTGCTTACAGCTTGGAAACGTTCTCCTTGGATTTCCTCCACACTTACTTTGAGTTTTATTTTTGAGACTGCGGTCAGATGGCTCAGGTTGTTCCTTGTTCTTTCTGAATGGTTCTCTGCTGCTCTCCGTCCCTTTGTGTCCACCCCCCGCCCGCACTCTAGAATCTAGCTTTCAGCCTTTCAGCATTTTATTTTGGGGCAATTATATATTTTTACTTTTATTTTAAAAGTAGTCTCCTCATCCAACATGGGCTTGAATTCACGACCCTGACATCAAGAGTTGCACGCTCCACCGACGGAGCCGGCCAGGAGCCCCGGCAGTCCCGTCCTTCCAACCGGGGTGTCGTTGCTGTGACGTAGACGGCTGCCGCGGGGAGGCTCGGTGTCCCCTGTGCTGTGTGGAGACCGCCACCCCGCGTCCAGCTGGCCTCGTCGCTGTGACACACAGCATTCTGTGTGCGAGGAAAGGCCCTCGGTTTTAAAACTTCCCAAACCGTTCATCTCCACCTGCTCCTCCCCCGCGGCTCACCTGTCACTTTTTATGTAGGCAATGTCTTCTCCGATCTCCCTGGAAAAACGAAGTCGCTTTAATTCCCCCAATCCCGTCCGCTTTCTGCACGGTCATCGCATCGGTCCGCCCCGTCCTTTCCTCTCTTACCTCTTCTCAAATGGCCGAGGTTGAAATCTGTGGGTGAAGAACGAGTGCAGGTGCTGAGCATGCCTCCCCCATGTGCCCTGGGGGCTGGAGGATGGTGCTGCCGAGGTGTCCCCCCCCCCCCCCACATGGCTTCCCCTCCCAACCCTGCTCCAGGTGAGCTGGGCTGGGGGGAGGGTGTTGGGGGGGAACAGGTGGAGACAAGCCCCCATCCCCTGCGTATCGTGCAGCCCCCTCTCCTCTCATCAGGGACAAAGCCATTCCTCGAGTGGGATTCCCCACAGTCACTGTCCCTAACAAAAGAAGAGGGAACGCCATCAAACACGTGGGAGCTGATTCCTCTCCTGCCAGTAGCCGCCACCTGCCAGCCAGCTCAGCTCTCTGGGCCTCAGTTTCCCTCATTCATAAAACGAAAGACAAAAAACACGGTAGTGACGGGGCTCCTGGGTGCAGTTGGTTCAGCGTCTGACTCTTGGTTTCTGCTCAGGTCATGATCTCAGGGTCCTGGGATCGAGTCCCACGTCAGGCTCTGCACTCAGCAGGGAGTCTGCTTGCGACTCTCTCCCTCTCCCCCTCCCCCTGCTCATGCTCTCTCTCTAAAATAAATAAATACAATCTTAAACACTCAGACATTAGTGATTCGCAGGTTAGTGATTTGAAGTGTTGTGAAGGTGATCCTGGCGGCATTTTAACGATCTTTGGAAAGCTCTGGCAAGGCTGCCCAAGCTGTCGGTTAAGTGCAGTGAGTGCCGGAGACCAGAATGAAACACGAGGTGGGTGGAGGACACGGAACTCTGGGAGGGGGGAAGGCAGGACCCTCTGCCCGGGTGGAGCTCTGCCCACCCCAGCCCCTTGCCCAGGATTTCCTCTTGCTGCCCCTGGCTCAGCCCTGTGGGGGGCCCTGTGTGTCGAGGGGAGTTCGGAGGGGCTGGTACAGGCAGAGGGGGACAGAGACTTCTCTGGGCACAGTCTGCACTGAGTTCAGAAGGGGATTCACTGATTCATCCCAGAGCACTTACCTGTACTTGGCATATTCCAGGCACTGTGGAGATACAGAAATGAGAAGTCTCTGGTCGCAAGGGGCTTGGAGTCTGGTTCACTGAAAGAGTTTTTAGTGTCCAGAAGCTCAGGCCAGACACGAGAGGGCTGTGTGGCAAAACCAGTGGCAAAGTGGAGCTAGTTAGAGGCATCTGCGTGTGGGCAGAGGCCAACCTCCCTGACTCCAGAGGCCAGGCTGCAGGACACAGGGGGACTCAGCTAGTGCCGTGTATGCAGGTGTGAGGAAGTATGTAAACGGTCAGGACACTTTGGCTGCGGGCACCTTCGGGCCCTAGTGGAGGGTAATGAATTGGTTAAACTGGTTAAGTCTGGGCTTAATTTGGGCTCCAGGGGTCTCATGCAGTCGGGAGTTTCTCTCCCACGACAAGAGCGGAGTGCGCTTTTCTGTTTTGGTTTAGTTAGCAGTTCTGTGACATCATCATCAATAATCCCCTCATTCTTCCCATTTCCCACTCCGGCGTTCCCACTGCCCAGAGCCAGGTGCGGGGAGACGAGGGGAGGGAGAGGGACAGAACGAATCTTCCCGTGTCATTTTTTGAGGTCGGTGAAAATCACTCTTAGCACCCCCCCCCCCCCAAGGCGGATTTCCCCTTGACTCCCATTGGTGGTATTTGTGTCACTTCCCTAGGCGACGAGTGTGGGGTTGTCACAGCCAGCGTGACCCTGAGTCTCTTGGGGGCGGGATGAGCACCTGAATGAAATCAGAGTTGCGTTGGTGAGGAAGGAGTGAGAGAGGAGCGGGGAAGGCTCTACTCAGACAACCACCGGCGTCTGCTACGGTAACTTTCTTACTTTTCTGCCCCATTTTGCTTAGTGTTAGAAAATAAACTGGCCCGCTCAGCTTTGTGGGTTGTGCCTGCTCCCTTCTCCTGGGGTAGCCCCTGCGTGGGGGGTGGGGCAGCCCTGGGTCTGGGACACACCTGTCATGTACCGTGTATCGTCTCACTCCTGCCCTAGGCTTCACCTGGCTGCAGAGGAGCTCTCCGGAACTTTCTAATCTTGCAACACTGAAACTCCTGTACCCGGTGAGCAGCTCCCCGTTTCCCTCCCCCAGCCCCTGGCAGCCACCATTCCTCCCTCTGTCTCTATGATTTGGGCTCCTCTAGATACTTCCTGTAAGTGGAATCGTACAGGATTTGGTTTTTGGTGCCTGACCCACTTCACTCAGCATAATGTCCTCCCCATTCATCTGTCTTGTAGCCTGTGACACTATTTCCTTCCTCTTTAAGGCTGATTAATAGTCCGTTGTGTATACAGACCACGTTTCCTTTACCCGTTCATTCGTCTGTGGACATTTCGGCTGTGCCACCTCTTTGCTACTGTGACTGCCGCTGCAGTGAACGTGGGTGTGCAAATACCCCTTTGAGATCTTGCTTTCAGTCCTTTTGGGTATAGACCCAGAGATGGGGTGGCTGGAAGCTGGGGTAGTTTTATCTAACTTTCTGAGGACCCTCCGTACTGTTTTCCCCAGCGGCTGCACCAGTTTGCATTACCACCAAGCGCACACGAGGGTTCCCCTTTTTCCACGTCCTCGCCAGCACTTGTGATTGTCTTTTCAATCGTGTCTGTCCTGACAGCGATGAGGTGGTAGCTCTTTGGGCTTTGGGTTTGCATTTCCCTGATAATGAGCGATGTTGAGCATCTTCTCCTGTGCCTGTGTGCCGTTGGTAAATCTCCTTTGGAGAAACGTCTTATTCAAGCCCTTGGCCCATTTGAAATCGGCTTGTTTTGTTGTTGAGTTGTAGGAGCTCTTTACATATTCTGGGTATTAACTTTCTTTCTTTTTTTTTAAGTAGGCTCCATGCCCAGCGTGGAGCCCGACATGGGGCTCAATATCACAACCCTGAGATCTTGACCTGAGCCGAAATCAAAGGTTGGATGCTTACCCGACTGAGCCATCCAGGAACCCTGGGTATTAACTTCTTGTCAAATGATGTATTTTCCCCCATTCTGTGGGTTGCCTTTGCACTCATAATAGTTTCCTTTGATGCACAGAAGTTTTTCAGAATGATGAAGTCCCATTTGTCTATGTTTATGTTTGCTTCTGTCGCCTGTGTGTTTGGGGTCATGGCCAAGAAACCATTGCCAAGTCCAATGCCATGAAGCTTTTTCCCTAGGAGTTTTATTATATTTTGGGGTCTTACGTAATCCATTTTAAGTTATTTTTTGCATATGGTGTAAGGTTAGGGTCCAGCTTTATTCTTTTGCATGTGGGTATCTGTTTTTCCCAGCACCATCGGCCAAAGAGACTGTCCTTTCCCCATTCAGGGGCCCTGACACGCCTTACTGTTTGACCCTCCACACTCGAGTTCATCTCTGGGGTCCCTGTTCTGTTCCATTCGTCTGTCCACCCTGTTGATTCCATTGCTTTATAGAAAGTCTAAAATCAGGAAGTGGGGGGGCCTCTCTGTTCTTCTTTCTCAAGATTGTTTTATTTTGGCTATTTGGGATCTCTTGAGATACTGAATTTTAGGATGTTTTTTCTATTTCTGCAAAAACAAGTCATTGAGATTTTGATGGCATTGCATTGGATCTGCACTTCGCTTTAGGTAATATCGACATCTTAACATTATTAAGTCTTTAATCCACGCGTGTGGGATGTCTTTCCGTTTATTTGTGTCTTCTTTAATTTCTTTCAGCGGTTTCCAGCGTACAAGTCTTTCGCCTCCGTGGTTAAGTTTCTTCCTAAGCATTTCTTTCTTTTCGATGCTATTGTGAATGGCATTATTTCCTTGATTTTCTTTTTGGATTGTTCGTTGTTGGTCAGCTTTGTTTTGACTGAGGTCACCTCTGACCATAGGAGCCATATCACGTCCACTGTCCCAACTGTGGGACCTCGTCTGCCTCTCCGTCCCTGCCCGTCTGTGGGCTTCTGCGCCCATCGTGGGGGCGCAGGAAGGACGCTGCTCTCTGGGGCCACAGGAAACCTAGACTAGTCTTGGATTCTGCCTGTACCTCTGCTCTTGAGTATCCACGTCTTGGTAGGACAAGGACCTCCGAGAGCGTGGGGTCTCCAGCAGGGCGGGGGGGCAGGTCCCCTGTGTGGTCTGGGCTCTACCACCTCCCTGGAAGATCAGGGTGCCATGGGTCTGGGCTCTTCACAGACACCCACTCCAGAAACATTGAAGCCCCACTGTCTGTTCCTGCAGATGTTTGCTCCTGGAGCAGAGGCCTGGGCCGTCACTCAGCCTGGAAGCCGGTGAGTTGGGGCAAAAGGAAGGGGGAGCAGGGGGCTGTCCCCTCACCAGGCTGCCTCCCTTCCAGAGGCCCCAGGCTGGAGGAAGACCCAGATTCGGGGCTGGATCCCAGTGTGGTCCCAGGGCCCACGAAGTTAAAAGTGTGTGATGATAATGCTAAGATACTCTTGTCCTGTGTGTTTCCCTCACAGGAGTGTGCGCTGGAGTTTTCCAGACTCTGCCTGATGCAGTACAGAAGGGACTGAATGTGAAAGGGAGGAGAACCCAGCTGTCTTCTGCTAGACTCTTGTGTTCTGTTATAGCAAACACGTAACTAAGTGCCACTCTTTTCATCAAAATAGAGCTGTTTTTCATAACCATGCTATTTATGCTAACAGAAAACGTGATTGTTATTTTTAAAAGGAATTGATAGATCCCTTCTTTTAAAAAATTCTCGGCTGTGATTTCTAAATAGGGTAGAATTATTCCACATAACAGAAGGCCTTTGGAGTCCTCAGGAATGTTCCTGAGTGTACAGGGGTCCTGCACCGAAATGTTAGGGGGACCGTTGCCTGCATCTGGGGGCTTTTGGCTCAACTGTCCTTTGTTTTTTTGTTTGTTTTTGTTTTTTGCTTTCATGTTAATTGTCATCAAACAGAATGGAAATAATTTCAAAGTGGTTGCTATTAACATTAAATATAGTGAGTACCCCAATTTACTCAACTGTCCAGCGACCACTTTCCCTTGGGCCTCTGCAGCGCCTCCGTGCGCCCGGCCCGGCTCTGTCCTTTAGTGCCCGGGCGGGATGGCCACACGGGGGCAGCAGAGTCTTCCCGGAGTCAGGTCGCGAGGTTCCACCCACAGCTCTGGGTTTCTGTCCAGTCTCTGGCTGGCAGTGCTCCCTGCCCCGAGCTGGGGAGCCGGGAGACGCCTGAAACAATCACAGGCTCAGGCGAGAGCCTGATCCCAGGGCAGGGGCTGACGTGGTCAATGTATGAGCCTCGCTCACCGTCATGCGTAGCTGCGCCCAGAAGCCCCAGAAGTTTTCCAGATTCTCAGCCTTACCCTGTAAGGGTTAGTTGTCCTTGCCTTGCCTGGGAGGGAAGGGCACCCTGCACTCCTTACTGGAAAGTGGCTCCTCGTTACCATGCAGGGAAGGGGGGAGGCGAGACACAGAGCAGAGGAACTCCACCACCTCCCCTTTATCTTGTCGTGCACGAAGCTGGTGGTAAAGGGGCGTGTATGGATTTCACACAAACCTGGAGTCTCCTTTCTCATCGCCTCCAGCGATGAGAAAGGAAGCTTGTGGCCATTAACCCAGATAATCCCCTCTCCTCCTGTCAGCCTCTCCTCTCCTAACGAACTGACAGCTGCTTGGCCCGGAGACCCGGCTGCCGTGTTGGTCAGGACACAGATCGCGCCATCGAAAGTTGCAAGACAAGTCTTCCAGGCCCAAGACTCCTCACGGCTGTACCACGTTCCTTCCCTCTTACCTGTGACGCCGTCTCCACGTTGGTTTTTGTCCTAAGTATTCATCGTTATATACAGTCAGCCCAATGATACGCAAAAAATTAGCAGTTTTTGCTCACGTACGTATGGCCTAGCTGCTCAGGTAAGGCTTTGAAGGACCAGGCCGGTAATGTTCCTGGTTCATCTGGTGTTAGCTCTGCGACCTCGGGCAAACTGGCCTCACCCTCGTCTCAGTATCTCCCCCGCAAAGGGGATGAGGGAGAATGTCGGGAGTTTGCTGTGAGGACCGTATGGCTTTTCGTATCTAAAGGGCTTAAATCAGTGCCTGGCTCCTGGTACGTGCTCAGTAAACAGTGACTGGGAAACATTCAAATGTAAACTGCATTTGAAATTCATAACTTTTTCAGGTGCCAGAGTCCGAAAGGACCTCAAAAGTCATCAAATTCAGTGTCATCTGAAATGTGTTCGAAACGCTCTCTTCCTTCAAGATGACCCGTGAGAAAGGGCTCTGTGGCCAAGCATGACGGGGCTCTTAAAGCTCAAGGTCGTGTATTTAAGACTCAGAGAAGGCACAGGGTCAAGAAACTGTTCAACTTTGATTGTTCCAGCATTGATCAGACTGATCAACCACAGGACCTTTTCACACGATTCCTTTAAACTTCCGGGTTGCTAGTATCGGCACAACACCTCCTAACCATGCAGCGCTCCGTCCTATGACTCTTCCCGTGAGTGATCATACAGATTCTGTGGGGACCTCCAGCAACGCGGGGCTCTGTCCCCACCACAGGTAGCAGGTAACAGCGGGGAAGGGTTTGCTGCACGCGGCGTCATAAGCACTAAGCGCGCATTATCTTATTTAATTCTTACAGTAACACTACGCCAGCGTCCTTATCTCCTTCTGCATTTGACGAAACTGAGGTTTAGAAGAGCTAAGTAATCTGCCCGAGGTCGCGTGGTAGGAAGCACCAGGATGCAGACTCAGGTCAGCCGGGCTCTGGAATCCCCACCCCCCTGTGCTGCGTCCTGTGGCCCGTGTCACCTCGATCTGTTGGAAAGTCCTTCCCTGTCTCGAGCTGCCGCCCAGTTCCCGTCCCTCCCCTTCCTCCCCGCTGCACAGTTTCACTTCTAATATCCCCCGGTTGCCATTCTTTTGGCAGCTTTATCCATTCTGCTCCTTTTTCTCTTGACTTAGATACTTTGGCAGCCTTTTTGCACCAAGGTGCTCAAAACCGAACACAATTCTGTCCACTCCACTAAATATGATCGTTGCAACTACAGGAAATCACACATTATCAAAAAACAGAAGACTTTTCCTTTTCTTACAAGGTTATGGGATAGAAAGTTTTCGATGCACAAAAACAAAGTTTTCCCACCAAGACTTTTGATGACAGTTGTTTTTCAAGCTCCAGTGACATTGCTCTAGAACCTTCAGCCTCACTTGATCACCAGGCTGCTGCTCGGCCCTGGCTCCCCCCCCCCCCCCCCCCCCCCCGCCCCAGGCACTGGTTTGCAGTTTCTCACCAGGCTCACCCTTTCTTTTACCCCTGTGACTCATCGTTTGGTAAACAAGGGACAAAGCCGCTAAAACCTAGCAGCTGGGCTCTTAGCAGGCTTTCCTCTCCTGGGCAGCTGGGATCTGCTTATAACGAACAGCAGTGCCTAGTGACGCAAACTGCTTTTTTCTCTTTAATCATTGGAGCCAACGCGAGTTCTGAAAACACCACTGAAGGAAGAACACTGGCACTCGCAGCGTGATTTGATCCTTGTTCCGAGCCTTCTACTTTATTAGTGCACCTCAAGAGCTCATTGGGGGAGCTCCGTTACCCCGTAGATCCATATGGAGCGAGTCTTCACCCAAAATTAATTCCCCCACAATTCTGCCATACACCTGCAGGTGTGTTTCGGAGCCCCCACTGAGGTGATCATATGTTTACATCTGTTCAAATTCATCTGACATACCTGTGCCCTTGCACCAGCCCACGGTGATTGGGGGGCTTGCAGTGAAGGAGAAGGCGGGTGTCCTCTGTGAAACTGACGAGCATTGGCCCTAGGCCAGCGCTTTCTGGTGGAGTGTTCTATGGTGATGGAAATGCTGTACAGCTAAGCTGCACAGTATGGTACCCACCTAGGTGGCCAGTGAACCCCTGAAATAAGGCTAGTGCACCCCTGAAATAAGGCTAGTGCAACTGAGCAACGGGATTGTAAATTGTATTTAACTCTGATTAAATGTCAGTAGTCACATACGGCTCGCGGATACCACATGGGACAGCGCACATCTAGAGGTCTTCCTGACACAGCGGCAAAGGTTCTGAGCAGATCGGGGGCTGCTCCTGCCACTGGAGACCCAGCTCTAGGTTGGGGAATGCTCGTTCGGTGCTTATCAACCACTTGCACATATGGAGATCGAGTTGCGCTGTCATAGTGTTGGGCTTTGCCAGATGCCTTGTGAAATCCACACGTCCCATGCACGTAAGGTTGCCCTGTTCTACCAGCCTGGTGGTTCTTTTTTAAAGAAAATAGTTGTTGTTTTTTTCTCTTTGTAGAAGTCTTTCATGGCCGCCGTGGCAAAATGCAGGAAAGCGCGTCGAGGAAATTAGCAACGTCAATAGTCCTGCCTTTGGAGACAGTCACCATGCACGGCTCAGCACACTGCCATCTCCCTTTTGCAGTGATATCTTTCACATCACTGAGTGTATACGTTCTCTGATATTTGCATCCCGATTTTTTTCGTTAGCAGTATTTCATAAGTATTCTCTTGTCTTTGAACATTCTTCCAAAACAGTCTTAAAGGCTGTATAATAGTTCATTATAGTAATGACTAATAATTTGCACAACCATTCTCCTACTGCTGTACTTTTGGGTAGTATCTCACTTTTTTTGCTGTTGTAAGTAAAGCAATGGTAACATGTGTTGGTCCGAAATAGCCTTGTTTATAATTTGCATTGATTCCTGAAGGAGTATTAGTAAGTCTAAGGATATGAACATCGTTAAAGAGAATTCTTTCAGGAGAGGACAGGAAGTTAGTCTGGACCACATGCTGGCTCTTCGTGGCCAATGCTTTCCTTCCGAATGTTCGAGACGGATGCTTCTTCGATTCCAGTTTCCTCGTCTTTATGAAAATCTGGGTGACTCTCTGTCTCTTCGGTCCTCCAAGAGCACTTCTGTGCTTTCCAGTTCGTCCATGAGGAGGTCAGCTTGTCGCGAGTCCCCTCGGTACACTCATCCCATGCTGTCCTGCTGCTTCCTTCTGTCCTCGGAGCTTCAGTTCTTCCATTTTCCACGCTGGTTTCCCTTTCTCCCTGGTAAGAAAAAGTGGGAGGAGCATGCGGCAGAGACTGCCAACCGCTGGACAAAATCCGCGGTCTTCTCCAGCTTCTGAGCACACACCTGGACTGCATCTCCCAGATCCCCGAGGTTGGGTGGTCGTGTGATTGAGTTCCAGCCAGTGGCACATGAGGGGAGGACCCCGTTCCTACGGCCAGGCCTGGCCCAGGAACACCTGCCCTGTGGAATGGCCACGACTTTCAGGGCAACCCCAGAAGTCCCATGATGAAGATGCCAGCACTTTTGTCAACGGGTGTGCAGAGGAGCACCCCACTGACCCCCTCACCTACCTACCATCGTGTTCGATGCTGAACGTGCTTTCCTCTTGTCCCTCGTTGGGACCACCTGCAACTTGCAACTTCATTTAGTCCTGCTTGAGCTGTCTCTCCTTTCTTCTTGGATCAGGAGCTCAGTCACATCTATCTTTTCTCCAAATACCGCGGGATTCTCCGTCCTAAGTCTCGGCACACACGTGACCGTGCAGTAGGCCCCCCAGCTGTCGCAGACTCCTGGATGACGGTGAACGTTCTCTCACTTCACCTCACGGACGGACACCCCCGGTTGTGCGGAATTGATCCAAAACGGCCCTCCTCTTCATTTTCTCTGCTTGCTAAGAAACGACATCGTCACTGTGGCGAGAATTTAGCAGAAATTGGCTTGCCGTTCCGATCAAGTGAGAAAAAAATATCGACAGCCGTGACGGCCGGCTGCCTAAGGAAGGCAGATCTTGCTGAGTGGGGGGGCCATGCTCTGATGAGGCCAACGGCGGGGTGTGGCAGGGGCGGTAGAAGAACACAGGACTCCACAGAAGACAGGATTCGGCATTCCAGAAGCCATCTGAAAAGGAGAGTTAAGGAAGAGAGGTGGGCAGGGGATGACAGGGAAAAACTGGACCACCCCGTGAGGGGAGTCAGCTGGTAGAAGTCCTCAGAGGATGGGATGGCCAAAGAACCCTGGGGAACAGAGGTGTCTAATGGTGACCACGCAGCTGTTGGATCGATCCCTCATTTCCCTAAAGGGCTTGGCCGGGCTCTGGACAGGGACAGCACGCACATGGCAGGACGGCCCACAGACTGACGGGACTCGGCCGCTGCCGGAGCTCGGGGCCGGAGGTGACCGTGAAGATGGGAGCCCCCTCTGCCTTCTGCCCTGGCCAAACTTTTGGGGAGGATTTAGAGTCGCACAGGATGTGGAGGGGACGTGTGAACCCATTTTATTTAGGGAGACTTCAGCTGACATCTGAGTTACGAAATAAACCTAGCCATCGGTAAAAAAAAATCGTAGTATCATAAAGCAAAATTAAGGCTTAAGTAGGTAGTCCGGTATCTGGCAGCTCAGAACACTGAGGCCGAGAGAGTCCATAATGTAGCTAAGGGACCTGGTGTCATGGCAGAGCTCTGCTCTGATCTCTGGTTCTCTGGCCCCCAGCCCCCTGTTCTCACTCCGCGCCCGGGAGGAGAGAGCGCTGCTGCTGGGGTGGAAACGGGCCAGCTCCTCAGGCCCTGGTTCTCCTGGGCCCTCACGGACTCAGCTCTTCCCTGAGCGGCTCCCACAGGTGCTTGGGGGGTCGATGCGTGGAGCTCAGGGGTATAGATGGTGCGAGTGAGCAAGAGGTTTCTTCCCGGGGAGATAAATGTTCCCCAGCGAGGAGAAGCCCGTAAGAAACAGATCCAGGAGGAAGCTCATCAGGGTCCTAGAGCTATCTCGTCTGAATGTCGGAAATGTCCTTCAGCTCAATCAAAGGATTTAGGCCCCAAACCGAAAGCCTGGAAACGTTGGCGCCAAATAGGCAGCCGTAGAGAAAGAGAGTTTATTGAACCCACTGTTCTCCTCCGTTCCAGATAAGCGCGCATGTTGACTGGTGTGGAGAGAGGGAGGTTTTCCGAGTGCAAAGTGCTGAGGCGCAAACCCTGAGATAAAAAGTCATAAATAGACCGAGGGCCTGACCGGTGCCAGGCTCAGTGTCCTTGGGCTGATAGGACTCTCGGGCCAGGTCCCAGGTGGGGGGGCCGGGGCCGAGCAACTGCTGTGGAAATTTCCACAGGCTGTCCACCAGCGCCTGGGAAGCTCTGGGGCTCCTGACAGCAAGGGGTTACAAAAGAGACATAAGCCATGGTCCCAGCTCACAAGGAGCTGGGTCCCTAGAGAAGACACTCAGGGACGCTCGCCAAGCAGGCAAGTGAACAAGCAGGTTGGAAAATCTTGAAGTTGTAAATAGTGTCAAGGCATGGGATTTGTCAAGAAAATGTCAGTATCTCCTCCCATTTCATCTTTTAAGGAAAATGTTGAAAATACAAACTTCACATGAAGGTAAAAGTTGACTTCGGGGTGCCTGGCTGGCTCAGTAGGAAATGCATATGACTCTTGATCTCAGGGTCATGGTTTCAAACCCCACATTGGGTGTAGACATTACTAAAGAAAAATTAAAACCGAGGCTGGTTTTATTGCTTTAAGTACTAAAAAGGGTCACAATTTATTCATTTTTTTAAAGGAAAAATATTTTACAATTTGTTACCAGTTGCTAGAGTCTGGGATATTCTTGACAATTTGGGTTAAAATTGCATAATCATTTTAAAAAAGATGTTATTTCTTTATTTGAGAGAGCGCGCGTGCGCAAGTGCGGAGAGGGGCAGAGGGAGAGAGAGAATCTCAAGGAGACTCCTCGCTGAGCAGGGAGCCCGAGGTAGGGCTTGATCTCATGACCCTGAGATCATGACCCAAGCAGAAACCAAGAGTCGGACCTCCGCCCTACTGACCGCGCCACCCAGGTGCTCCAAAATAATTTTCAATGCGGAAAATTATTAAAAGACATCAGTTCCATGTCTTAGTAATTGTTACCAATGGAGGTGTGTGGGGTTTTCCCCTCCGTAGGAAGGTAGCATGTGCGTGTGCACGTGTGCGAACCCACAACTCACCATGGTGCTGCGTTCCCCGGACGCCGGTTAGGATGGTGCTTTGGGTGGCAAGTGGGAGAAACCGTGAAGAAAGTATTGGTTACGGCAAGCTTCCAATATGGTTTACCCAGGGCTCAACCCTGTCTTTCTGATTCTCTGCCCCGTCCTCCTTTGCGGGCCAGATTCCCCTTAGGCCGGCTTTCTTCCTGGTGCCAGATGCTTGTAAACAGCAGCTCCGTTGGAACTGAACAACGTAGTTGGAATTTCTCAACGAGTGGGGAGCGTGGGGCTCTTGCTTCCCGTAGCCGCTGAGCATAAGTCGTGCACTTCATTCGGGTCGGGCCACCCAGGGCCAACCGCTATGGCCATGCCGTCCCTGTGCTGATCGGTGCAGCCTCAAAACCTATCACCGTGGCCAGTGGGTTGAAATTGGCTTAGACCCCAGGGGACCGCGCCTGGAATTGGGCGAGGCTGAGGCCTCTGGCTCTGGTGGTGAGTACGCAGTGAGCAGCAGGACAAGAGGTGTTGGAAAGACATTCCCAACGGCTAAGACACCTTGGTAGCCATTTTTGTAGGATTTTATTTATTTATTAGAGAGAGAGCACGTGCGTGCACCACTAGCAAGAGGAGGGGCAGAAGGAGAGAAGCAGACTCCGTGCTGAGCATGGAGCCCAATGCAGGGCTCGATCTCCCAACCCTGAGATCATGATCTGAGCCAAAATTGAGTTAGACGCTCAACCGACTGAGCCACCCAGGTGCCCCACAATTTTTTTTTTAATATAAGGGGTACTTTCAAGGTACAAGGCACTGTGGGAAATATCAAGATATGCAGTTTACAATGTCCTAGATATAAGAAGACGAGTTGGCCCCTAACTACGATGCACTGTTAGATGTAATGTGCACGCACGTGCTAAAACCAAGGCCTAGAAAAGTTAGAGGAGATGGATTGCACCTGGCTGAGGGGCCCAGAGAAGCATCACATAGCCAGTAGCAGCGGAAGTAGGTCTTAGAGAGTGAGTGTAAGGCTTACAGTCGGGAAGGGAGGGCATGGGAGGCCGGTGAGCAGTAAGAGCAGAGCCCCAGAAGCTGAAGGCCGAGGGGTGTGGCAGCCCAGGTTGGTTGGAGTGCAAATTCTAGAAGTTGCTGCTATCTTGGGGTCAGGTGAGACCTGAATTGCCCCCACAAAGTCAGGGTGCGGGGTGATCCTGCCTTGTATTTTCCCCCCACGAAAAACTGGCTTAGGGGCACCTGGGTGGCTCAGTTGGGTGAGCGTCTGCCTTCGGCTCAGGTTATGATCTCAGGGTCCTGGGATCGAGCCCCGCATTGGGCTCCCCGCTCTGTGGGGAGCCTACTTCTTCCTCTTCACTGACCTCCTGCTCTTTCTCTCTCTCTCTCAAATAAATAAATTCTTTTAAAAAAAAAAAACCTGGCTTAATTCCCCACTTGCCTAATTAACAACAAGTGTAGTCCCTCTTTTAAACCCCAAGGCTTATGCAGCCCATAGTAGGGGCTGCAGTCCGACCTTCAGATGACAGCCGGGACCACTGATCTCTAGTCTGGGAGTCAGACGAGTCCCCAGGTCCCTGTGACTCCTCAGGAAGGACAGTTGCCCTGCTGTCACTCTGAGCTTGGGTAAGAGGTACCTCGGGGTATCCCTGTGGATGCAGAACTCCTGACCTTTACCCTTCCCTGGGGTCCACGGCACCGGGAGGCAGGGAGCTTTTCTGTGTCAACTGAAACACCCAGCATTATCTGGCCTCGCTCCTACCACGGCCTCCCTGTACACCCCTTCCCCACCACACCCACTATACACCTGGGGTTCTTGGTGTGGGAGTGGCTGTGTGAAATGCTTTACCGTGACTGAGGTGACTGTCTCACACCATCTCTTGCACTGGCATGGAAAAAGAAAATAAAACCCCAAGTTCAATCACCAGTGGGACATTCTTCCCTCCCCAGACTAGAAGGTTCCCGCCTCTCCATCAGGGATTGCTTGTTTCTCCCGAGGGAGCCAGGCTTTCTCTGCTCTTTATTGAAAGTTCACATTGACCTTCAACCTCCTTGGTCGTGGGCAAAGTGGAGTCTTGTGCGTGCCCTTGGACTGTCCTCACCTCCAGGCTGGAATTCTTTTCCTTGTAGGCCTCCTCCCTACCTTGGGCACGTGGCCCAAAGCTAGAAACTACTCTAAATACAGGTGAATCAAAAAAATTTTTTTAAGTGTTTAATTAATTTATTTATTTGAGAGAGAGAGAGAGAGAGAGAAAGCACGAGCAGGGGGAAGGGACAGAGGGAGAAGCGGACTCCGCGCTGAGCAGGGAGCCTGACGACAACCCAGGGCTCGATCCCAGGACCCTGAGATCATGACCCGAGCCGAAGGCAGACACTTAACTGAGCCACCCAGGACCCCCAAAAAGTTTTAAGAAAGTGTCCAGTGGCTAAAGGAGAACAAAGTCAAATAAATACTCAGAGGCCAGGATGGCTTCCCACACAAACCTGAGAGTTTAAGGACAGGAGAATAAATTACATGCCCTTTTCTGATTCAGAGGATGCTGCTTCCCGATTCCTGTTGTGTAATTAGCTATTTCTCCTTAACACAATCAGCTTAGAACAGTTACCTGGGGCGAGGTGGAGGGTGATTGGGAAGGCGGCATCGAGGAACATTCTGGATGGAAAGAAATTGTTCTGCATGTTAATCAGGACGTTAATTACATGATAGATTCATTTGTACACACTGGTGACCTACAGGCTTAAGATCTGTGCGTTTTACTGCATATCAGTTATATCTCCGTTGAAAAATAGAAAAAAAAGTCAAACCAACAATGAGGCTTACTTGGCTCGTGTCCATATGCGACGGCGCGTTGACAAGAAATTAATGTGAAAAAGAGAACTGACAGCCCATTGAGAAGCAGGCATCGCCACCTGGATTCATGGGCTGGGCTGGGCTGTCTCCTTTCGGGGGAGCTGAGCTGCTTCTGTAACGTGCTTAATTACTTCCATTGTGCAGGCGGCTAATTACAGTCATTACTCTTCTTCGTTGAACAGGGCCGGGATCCCTTGGAGTCATTCTCTAGCAGGACTGGGTTGGGTTTTCCCAAGTCTGGTGACCTCCCCGGACGGTGGCGTGGGAGGGCGCATCTCTTGCGCTCAGGAAATGATCCGTGTTCACCACTGCGTGTTTGGGGGGTTGTGTGATGAATCTTGGCGTCAGCCAGTCACGCGTGTCAGGCTTCTGAGCGCAGCGAGGGCACCGCCAATCCAGCCTCACCGAGGCCCAGGCTTCTCACGTGTCAAACGCAGGCTTGTTCACTGCAACGCTGTTTGAAATAGCGGGAGTAGGGACCTTCTGGACATCCATCAGTGGGAGACGAGTGAAAGAAATTATGGCTCGTCCACGTAACGTAATACTGAAAAAAGAGTGAGGATGCTTCTCTGTATAAATTTGGAAAGTTTCAGGCTATATCGTGCAATGAAAAAACAACAGTGTGTAATATGACCGTATAAACTATGAGTGTGTGTGTGTCTTTGCTCATGTATATAAAGAAACATTGAGGGCGTCTGGGTGGCTCAGTTGGTTCAGCGTCCCGACTCTTGCTTTTGGCCCAGATCATGATCTCAGGGTGGTGAGATCGAGCCCCGCATCAGGCTCTGTCCTCAGTGGGGAGTCTGCTTCTCTCTCCCTCTCCCTCTGCCCCTTTCCGTCCCCATGTGCTGCTCTTTCTCTCTCAAATAAATCTTAAAAAAAAAAACGCAAACATTGAAAAGAGACAAGAGCTATAATTGCAGTAGTCACATTTGTGTGGGATATGTGTGGGGGCATTGGGAATGGGAATTGGGGAGTAGAGAGAGGGAGCAGTCAAACTTCACTGAACATCTTTTAAAAATTATTTTTAAAAAGTCATGTGAAGGGGGCGCCTGGGTGGCTCAGTTGTTAAGCGTCTGCCTTCAGCTCAGGTCATGATCCCAGGGACCTGGGATCGAGCCCCGCATTGGGCTCCTTGCTCAGGGGGGAGTCTGGTTCTTCCTTTCCCTCTGCCCCGCCAGCCCCCCGCTCATGCTCTCTTTCAAATAAATAAATAAAATCTTGAAAAACAAAAAGTCAGGTGAAGATATTACCTAATGGAACACTGGAATACATTAAATAAAATATTCACAAGGTTTTAAAAATAGGGAAAAGTTTCAGGGGGAGGAGGACCCTTGCGGTCACCTAAACCAGTATGTCCCACACTGGTTTGTGAAGATGTCATGGGAAATACACGGACTTAGAACAGTAATGGGATTTGTTCTAATTCCTACTTTCTTCTATTCCGTGAATGAAATGCTTCTTTTTTTTTTTTTTAAAGATTTTTTATTTATTTATTCGACAGAGATAGAGACAGCCAGCGAGAGAGGGAACACAAGCAGGGGGAGTGGGAGAGGAAGAAGCAGGCTCATAGCAGAGGAGCCTGATGCGGGGCTCAATCCCATAACGCCGGGATCGATCCCATAACGCCGGGATCGATCCCATAACGCCGGGATCACGCCCTGAGCCTAACCGCTGTGCCACCCAGGCGCCCCTGAATGAAATGCTTCTTAAACACGTGTGTTCACGGAGTGCCACACTCTCTGAGAGCCCTGGGCATGGGGGTGAGCACACAGGAAAGCCTGTGGAGAGCAGGTATGCAGGCCAGACACCATTGTTCATGCCTATTCCTGCTGTGAAACACTGTTTTCTGCCCTGGTGGTTTTGACCATCCACAGTTTTAAGTTGTTTTTCTTCTTAGCCACGTGTGGTTTAACTGATGCCCCAAACGTCCCAGGGATTGGCAAAGATTCTTTGCTTGACCAAACTTTAGTCAGTCTCCTGAACCTGCTCCTAGGTCCCTCCGTGCACTTCTGTGTAAAATCCAGTTTTAGCAAGGACCCCGTTAAGTCAGGGCTGTGCGTGCACTCAGGAAAGGGCTGAGAAGGCCCAAAGACATCACTTCTGACTAACCTCAAGGCTCCGAGCGAGCAGGGAGTTAGGGACGGGCAGCGTGGCAGTGTCAGCGGCATGCCCCGTCACACACAGCCTGGGGGATTTGCTGCTTCCAGGCATTCAAGGAAATCTCTGTCTTATCATTAGCTGGCCACTGAGGTGACTGAAGAGAGACCTTAGTGGCCACGCACAACAAAATCAGACTTCACGGAATTAGTTTCCAAAAGTCACTACACAACAACAGCTACAAGAAGCCGCAGCAAGAAGCAAATCCTGGGGAGTGGAGGAGAATCTGGTTTCTCGAGATGCTGCATTATATTATTTAAAATGTTTAGTGTTTAATAAAAAATTATAAGACAGGCAAAGAAACAAAGTCTGGTCCATAGAAAAAAAATGTCTGGCCTATACATATATAAAAAAAGCAACCAATAGAAGCATAGAAAATGGGGGCACCTGGGTGGCTCAGTCGTTAAGTGTCTGCCTTCAGCTCAGGGTGTGATCCCGGAGTCCTGGGATCGAGCCCCACATCGGGCTCCTCCACTGGGAGTCTGCTTCTTCCTCTCCCACTCCCCCTGCTTGTGTTCCCTCTCTGGCTGGCTGTCTCTCTCTGTCAAATAAATAAATAAAATCTTAAAAAAAAAAAGCATAGAAAATGTCTCTGACATTGTGCTTACTAGCTAGACTTCATTTTTTAAATTTTTTATTATTTATTTCTTTATTTTAAGACAATTTTATTTGAGAGAGAGAGAGAGTGAGAGAGAGAATTCAAACGAGTTGGGGGGAGGAGCAGAGGGAGAGGGAGAAGCAGGCTCCCTGCTGAGCAGGGAGCCCGATGTGGGACTCGATCCCAGGACGCTGGGATCATGACTGAGCCAAAGGCAGACACTTAACCAACTGAGCCACCCAGGTGCCTACATACTTTATTTTTTTTAAAAGATGTATTTATTTATTTGAGAAAGAGAGAGAGTGGGGGGGGGAGGGGCAGAGGGAGAGATTCTTTAAGCAGACTCCCTTGCTGAACATGGAGCCTGATATGGAGCTCGATCCCAGGACCCTGCGATCATGACCCGAACTGAAACCAAGAGTTGGACACTCAACTGACAGAGCTACCCAGGCATCCCTCCTAGCTAGACTTTGAATCAGCTATTTTGAGTATATTTAAAGAGCTAAATGAAACCACGTCTAAATAATGGAATAAAATTTTCAACATACATGTAACACGAGTCCCACAAGGAGAAGAGAGGGAGGAAAGAAGGATCTAAAGAATATTTGAGGGGTTAAGCGTCTGACTCTTGATTACGGCTGTGAACACGATCTCAGGGTCGTAAGATCAAGCCTCATGTCGGCTCAGTGGGGAGTCTACTTCTCTCCCTTCCCTCTGTTCCCCTCCTTCTCTCTCTCTTTCTCGATCATAAATAAGTCCTTTAAAAAAAAGAATATTTGAAAAAATAACAGTAGAAAGCTTCCCAATTGTAATGAAAAACATTATATGTCCAAGAAGTACGTCAAACTCCAAATAGAATAAACTCAGAGAGAAGATAAACACTGAGACACATGGTAATTAAACTGTCAAAAGACAAAGACAAAACCTTGAAAACAGCAAGAAAGAAGCCACTCATCCTGTGCAAAGATCATCAATAAGATTAACATCTGATTTCTCATCCTAAACCATAGAGGCCAGAAGGCTGTGGCATGACCCTAAGCACTGAAGGAAAGAAACCCGGTCAACTAAACATTTTATATCCAGCAAAACTGTCTTTCAAAAATAAAGGACAAATTACGACCTTGCCAGATGAACAAGTGTGGAGGGCATTCATCCCTAGGTCACATCTGCCCCGTAAAAAAATAAATGGTGTCCTTCAGGCTGAAGTGAAGGGACAGTAACTCAAATCCACATGAAGAAATAAGGAACCCGTTAAAGGAAACTATATAGGTAAATATAATAGGCAGCATAAGTATATTTTTTGTTCGTAACTCCTATTTCTTCACCTGATTTATTTATTTATTTATTTAAAGATTGTATTTATTTATTTAACAGAGATAGAGACAGCCAGCGAGAGAGGGAACACAAGCAGGGGGAGTAGGAGAGGAAGAAGCAGGCTCATAGCGGAGGAGCCCGATGTGGGGGCTCGATCCCAGAACGCCAAGATCACGCCCTGAGCCAAAGGCAGAAGCTGAATGACTGAGCCACCCAGGCGCCCATCTTCACCTGATTTGAAAACAACCACAGTAATGATAAATCTGTGGGGGTGGGCAGACAATGTATAAAAATGCAATTGTATGACAATACTAAGATGGGGCGGGCGGGGGGGGGGGAGCGGGAGAATGGAGCTATATAGGAGTAAAGTTACTGTGTATTACTGAAATTAAGCTCGTATTAACTTGGACCAGGATGTTAATTACACCCTGGGGCAACCACCAAGAAGACAGAAGGGCGTGGCCAACCGTGTCACCTGCCACATACCGTTTAAATGAGCCCTGAGAACTGACTGCTTGTTCTGGCAGCATGGGGGTCCCAGGTGCGCAGTCCTGGGGGACGGCGGGGGGGGGCTGATTAGATGGGTTCGGGCAGAATGGGAGAGAAGGAAGTAGAGAAAATGAATACAGGTAATGCGTCCACGAACTTTGCTGAAAATGGAAGGAGAGAGGTGGGGTTGAGGCAAAGGGGGAGAGGTAGCTCATTGGATTTGCATGCTGGTGGAAAAACTAGTAAGTGCCGTCTGTGTCATGAGGAGGAATTTTGGAGATCGCAGGGGGATTATTGGGGCATCACGCTTCTCAGCCGAACGTCTCAGGCACTTGAGTCTTGGGTTATTGGGGGGGGTATGCATACACATACGCATGTATGCACACACACATTGCACGATACTGTACTAATAGCCAGCGGGCAGGGCGTGAGACGGAGGAGGCCCTGCGAGCCCCAGCCAGAGCGGAGAGCCGGCGGAGGTCGGTCCCCAGTGCACACGCCCCCGGACCCCGTCCCAGGGACTTTCCCTCCGCGAGGCCAGCAGCCGCGGTTTCCCAACTAGGGCAAAGGGCAGCGCGGAGGGAAGAGCAGGAAGGGCTCCCCCCGCCCCGCAAGCGCGGGGCGGCCTCCCATTGGCTCCCCTCGCTCCGCCCTCGGTCCCCATTGGCCGCGGCCCTAGCGCACGGGCCGAGCACGCCGCTCCGCGCCGCCGGGTGTGTGGCCGGCCACGGCGATGCGGCCAATGGGAGCGCCCTCGGGGCGGGGCCGCGGACGACGAGAGCCTGGGCGCGGGCGAGTCGGTAAACAGATCCGGGGCGCGTGCGGCGCCGGCGCTGCGGCTGGCGAGGGCGCGCAGGCGGCGCGAAGGTGACCGCGGAGCTCCGCTTCCTGCCGCCGGGTAAGGCTGCGGCGCGCTCCTGGGGCACAGCCGGGCTGGCCTTCCCCTGCGCGCGCCTCTCCCGCGTCCAGCTCCAGGGCGGCGGCTTCCCCTCAGCAGTGCAGCCCGGCCCCGCTGCGCCCTCCGCGCCTGCTTCCCTGGGGCGTCCGCCCGGCCGCCTCCCCCGCCGGGTTGTCTCAGGGTCTTCGCTCCCAGACGCTCCACAATATGTGCAGGGGCTCTGCGCGCCGCCGGCCGCAGGCTCGGGTCCCAACTCGGACTCCCGTGGCCTGGTCCCGCTGTTGGGTTTCACAGGTGGGGGTTCGGGGTGTACTTGGGAGAGGAGGCCCTGCTTGCTCCTTTTGTTCCCTTTTCTTGAGCCCTTTCTCCTGCTTCTCCAAGCACTGGGGGTCCCGGGATGGGTTTGGGCTAAATTGCCTGAGCTGCTGCCTGTGCCTAGTCCCAGCCCCCTGCCACACGCTGTGTGCGCGTGGGCCTCGGGGACGGGGAATGCCAGGGCAGGTGTGGGTGCTGGGCCTCTCCACGTGGCTGAGAGGTGCCAGCCTCCTGAAGGGCGAGAGGCTCTCAACTGGCCAGGCACAGGCCGCTGGAACACTTGTGCTCACTGGGGCCTTGGGTGTGCGTGACAGAAGACCAAAGAGCCAGGCTGGCCAAGCCTAGGTGGTTGCCAGAGGAGCCGAGCCTGCATGATACCAGCCTGCCAGTTGTCTTCTTGTGGGAGGACAGGTCATCCTGGCAGGGGGGCCGTTCTCCTGAGAAGAGACAAGAGGGTGCTCTCCTTTCCCAGGAGCAGCATCTTCAAGACTCTGGCCATGGCTCTGGATATTTTGTTCTGCCTTGTGAATAATGCAGGCAATGCAGGGTTATTACAGTTTGGGGCCTGACCTTGGGCACCTTGAAGGAAAAGTGACCCAGGTGGTCTGAGCATTTCCCTGTGTGTTGCCCAAGACAGGGTTTTCCGGTCTTTGGACTTGACGTTTGGGCTAGACAGTTCGTTGTTGTGGGAGGGTGACCCGTGAGTTGTAGGAGGTAGAGCAGGATTCATGGCCTCTGTCCACTAGATGCTGGTGGCAGCCCCCCACCACAACACACACACTAGTGTGACAACCAGAAATTTCTCCAGATGTTGCCAAATGTCTCTCCTAAGTGGCAAAATCGCCCTTGGATGAGAACCATTGAGCTAAGGAGAAGAGTCTTCCTGAGGCTGGAGACGTGTGCTGGCACCTGCCCGTGAGTAGTTGAGAGGCTTAGGCAAAGGGTAGTGCTCTGCCCCTGGCCCTAAACCAGGGACAGAAGCTGCGTAGATGGGCTTCCAAAGGGACCCCACCTCCACACCTAGAGGGGCAGGAGAGGGATAGGAGTTCATGGGCATTTACGGTGCCTGCTGGATGCAGGGCAGTGATTGGCTGGGTCCACAATACAAAAGAAGGAGAAGGCTGGTGGTTTCTATCTTTGGAGACTTTGCAAGAGGGTGGGGGATATGCATGTGAAATAACCGTGGGACAGTTTTCAAATGGTGACCAAACAAGTTCAAACTTCCAAACCCTGGCAGAAAAGCCAACTCCATTATCCACAAGGGGCTTTTCCAAGGTGATTCTTCAGTCGTCTTCTTATGTCTTGTGATGTGGGAGAGGGCTGGCCCTGTGTGTGCAGAGTAAGTGGCTGCATTTCATGCCTACGTGTGGGGATGTTTACACGTGCTGTGTGCCCCTCCACGAGAGTGAGCGTGCAACATGGGCACATGTATCATTTGTAAAGTGCCTCTGTGGTTGATGGAAGCATCAGTGTCCAAGATGCAGAGAAAGATGCTTTACTTCTGAGTCTAGATTTTGTTTTCAGTATAACCTGGAATTTATATACCAGAGTTCTAAGTACCGTATCGATGGGGATGCAGAAAAGCCGAAAAACAGTGATCATTGCATAGGGCAGGGAAAAATATCCCAAGTCTCTAGCTCCCACGGGTTTCCCTGTCTTGTTCATTGATCCTGTAGGTATGTATCCGGATTTTCCTGCAGCAGTCCTTGGTTAGTTAGGCGGTCTTTTGGGTGCCCTTCGTTGCCAGTAGAAAAGGATCCAGACAGAGAGGTCACTTCTCCTTTCTCAAAAAGAAGTTGAGAGAAGTCCAAACTCGGCAGGATAATTTTCCGCCAAGAGCCACGGACACTGAGTCATTATCTTTGTCGGTTGAAACAAGAGCTGTGTGCAAAATTAGACAGGAATATTTAGATAGAGCGTTGTCTTGATCTGACAGTGGCATCTGGAAATAGTTCGTGCATTCCTGCCGAGTAACGGCCAGGAACTTGGAGCCCGTGGAAGGGAGAGAGTGGCGTGGGGAGCTCAAGGGCCGGCGTCTTCAAGAGTGGTGCCTCTGGGACGGGTGAAGTCCACGGACCCCGAGGCAGGGCCAGGACCCTGGGTGCAGGACGTGAGAGGGGTTTCTGCCTGCACTTTGCAAAGCCGAGTAGGTACCCACTGGTCTGTCCACAAGCATGTTGTTCCTTGTGGGGTTCCAGGCTCCTGAGCCCTTGACCCCTTGCTTTGAGGTCAGGGGCCCACAGAGTATTTAAAGTCGGAAATGACCCTGAAAATGTCTTTTTATTCTTCATACTTGGGAGTGATTTATTTTCAGGGTGTGCATGTAGAAAAGATTCATGAGAGAGCCGAGTGTTTTTTGCTCAGATTGACATTTCAGGAGGGTATTGTAGGATAGTGACTGTGCTCTTGTCCCCAGAGCCCTAGACTTGTGGTGTTTTGTTTTGTTTTGTTTTTAATGTCCTCCTAGCCCATCTGGCCAGGGGCAGAGGGGCTACATTTGGTCCAAACCTGGAAAATCCCTATGTGTCCTGAGGGTCAGTGCCCTTCCACATCCTGCCCCTGAGGAAAAGCCCACTCTGGAATCATAGGCGAATCTGGTTTTTTACTCCTCATTGGACGACCACTGGGGGCTTGACTGTGTCAGGCATGGCATTGGGAAATCGAAGTGAACAGCACTTGGGTCCCTGAACTTGGGAAACTTGTGATAAGGGGGGGGGGTGCAGATCCCACCTCAGGGCCATGGATGTGGTTTGGACTAGGGGCTCTGGGTGGAAACTGTGAAGGCTTCTTGGAGGAGGAGTGTGGGGGCGGGGGCGCTGAGGATGAGCAAGAATTCAGCAGGAAGAGGCAGGAGTCAGTGCTTCCCAGAATCCTTGTGGCAAAGGATCGGCTTTTATTTTGTCCCAGTTTGTCTCAGAGCAGTGTGCTCGCAAAGCACAGTAAACATGGCACAGCGATGCTAGATTGCTGTGGAAGTTTCTAGGCGCTCACTCCTGGGGGATGTCAGCAGTCCAGGGACCACTGTGTGTTCTGCCCTTATGGTTTGGGTGAGTTTGGGTGAGGCAGAGCAGTGCTTCCACACATTTCCTCTTGGCAGTGGGGTCGGGGGCCAGGAGGGCTTGGCTCTGTATTCCTGGCAATTTTCAGCTGAATTCTGTTCAAGCCAGAAGGGGTTGCTGAGCACTCACAACTCATGAGTCCAGCTGCAGCCCAGAGCGCCCCCAGAGAGAGACAGAGCGAGCGTGAGCTCCCTGCCTTGATATGTGCACAGTCACCCACAGGGGGTACCCCCCCGCCCACCGCCGCTGTGGGGACCCAGGGTGGAGCACAAGCTGGTTCTCCTGGAGAAAGCCTGGGACAGTGTTTGCTGTGCCCGCAGGCTTCCTGGAGCCTGAAAGATTGGTGCTCCACCCCCCCACGCCGAGGGAAGGGCTGGGAGGCTGAGGCTCAGCGGGGGCAAAGGTCTGGCAGCCAGTGGGCGTTGCCATGGGGAGGGTGCCAAGGTGGGCTGGTGTGTGCAGGGCAGGCAGAAGGCGGGTCAGGGTCGCCAGGCAGGGAGCCCAGCCAGGTGGTTTGTGAGAAGTGAGGGCGGCCTGCGTCCCAGGTGGTGGATGGCGGGGTGGGGAAGTGGAATGTGAGACATAGATTCAGAAGAATAGAAACCTGTGCAGGTAGAAGGTCTAGAGGAAGTGGCTGGTTGGACTCCGGGGGCTGAGGTTTCCCGTTGTGGGGAGGAGCTGTTTGGGGGAAGACGGTGATGTTTTAGACATGAAGGGGTTAAGGTACCTCTGGGACTCATCTCCTCTTTTTATTAAGATACAGTTCGTATGCAGTAGATTCAGCCTTTCTAGTAGGTAGTTGTGCAGTTTGAGAAATGCATGGTCTGGGGGCGCCTGGGTGGCTCAGTCGGTTGGGTAGCTGGCTCTGGATTTCGGCTCAGGTCATGATCTCAGGGTCCTGGGATTGAGCCCCGCATCAGGCCCTGTGCTCAGCATGGATTCTGTGTGAGGAGTCTCTCTCCCCCTCTGCTCCCCGACCCCTGTTTGTGTGTTCTCGCTCTAATAAATAAGTAAATTAAAAAAAAAACAACAACAAAAAACCCCAAACCAAATGCATATGGTCACATACCCGTTACTGCGTCAAGGTGTAGAACAGCCCTGTTACGGACACGTTCCCCGTGCCTGTGGGACTTCAAGGGGTGCTGTGGTGTGTGTGTGTGTAACTGGGTTGGTTCTCGAACTGCTTCAGTGGTTGAGACGGGCTGCCTGGGCTGAGAGCAGGGATGCACGGACCTGGGACAGCCCAGGGAACAGGAAGGAGCAGTCAGCGGGGGGATTTTCATATTTGGCACAGGAAGGCTAAGAGAGATGGTTTGTGGACGTGAGAGGGAACGTTTTCCTGGAAGGAGAGAGGGAAGGCAAAGCACAGCTGGGTGGGAGAGTCATGGTGGTGGAGGGGGGAGCGGTTGGGCCAGGAGGGGCCGGCCCGGTGGGGTCTGAGGGCTCTGCGATGTGGGCTGCAGGGGGCATGCACAGCTCTTCACCTCTGGAGGACCAGGAGGCAGCTGCAGAGTGAGTGAGCCCCCCCGTGCTGGATGGGAGGGGCCGGGCGGGCTGGGGTGCTTGGGGAGAAAGCCTGGCGGGTGTCCTGTTGTGTCCCCTGCCTGCCAGGCCCTGCTCCTGCCCGCCACTGAGGAGCTGGCTGTTCCAGTGGGTGAGTGAGTGTGTGAGTGTGTGTGTATTGCATGTGAGTGCAGGTGCTTGTTGTGAGGCTGTATGAGTGTGCCACTTGGTGTGCGAGTGCACAAGTGTGTGTGTTTGCATAGGTGAATGCGAGTACATGAGTTGTGTGTGAGTGCGAGTACACAAGAGTGCATCGGTATGTGAGTGCAAGAGCAGGTGACTACGCAAGTGTGAGTGTGAGTGCCTAAGCATGCGCTGGCGGGTGTCCGTGTGTGTGAGTGCAAGTGCATGAATGTGGGCATGAATATGTGAGTGTGGTGTGAGTGTGCGTGCACGAGTGTGTGCACATGAGGATGTGTGTGTGAATACTGAGTGTATGGGGGTGTGAGTGTGGGTGTGAGTACGTGAGTGTGGTGAGTGGTGTGAGTGCAAACGCAGGTGGTGTGTGTGCATGAACGTGTGTGTGAGTGTAGCAGAGGGGCAGGGAGGTGGGTTTTCCGGAGGTGTGTGTCCTGAGACCCAGGCCAGACCCCCCCCCCCCCCCCCCGCCCCCAGATGGCCTGTGTGACTGGAGAGAAGCAGGGTCTGTCTGTCCGCACTTGGTCTCCTCCAGCGCCTGGAAGGGGCAGCGCTCAGTTCCTTAGAGCATCGTTCTTCCCAGACCCTGTGAACTCTGCGTGTTCAGAACAGCCTTGGCCGTGCTCCCGGGTCGGCCTCCTGTGCTCCAGGGGTGAATGCTTCCAGTCTCTGGGGGCTGGAGACCATCGCGGGAGGTCACCTCATTCTGTACAGGAGGAGATGAGGAAGCGGAGGCCTGAAGAGGAGAACAGGTGTGCCCGAGGTCACATGTGGCGGGTGTCCCGGGGGGGCCTCACTGTCTGTCCTCCCCCATCCCGCATCCCCACACTGCTCACGTCCGGGGACTAGAGGCCTTGTGGTGATGTCCGTCCTGCCATCGGCGGGGCTGGATGCGAGGTCGTGGGACTGTTCACACACACACACACACACACACACACACAGCTCTTCGGGTGAGGTCCAGGGGCTGTTAGCACAGGGGATGCCGCTGTGCTGTGGTGGTAACTGTGCGTGTGGGGGGGTCTCAGGGTGGTCGTGGACAGGACTCCTGGTTCTGGGTTCTAGATGTCAGGGCTTCATCAGTTCTTGAGTACCCTGGGTGCAGACTGGTGTTCAGCTCCGGGGGCGGCCCCCGTGGAGAATGGAGAACTGGCTATGAGAGGTCCTCTCTGGGAGCTCACCATGCAGTGAGGGCGATGGGACAGGTACACAGAGTCACACAGGCCATCTGGGGGCGACCTTAGGCCATCAAGGGATGCGGGAGTTTAGAGGAAGAGGAGGGTGGGGGCCGGTCACTCTGCAGGGTGTACCATTCCGTCAGGGTGGGTAGGATTTGGGCACAGGAAGTGGTATTCCAAGGGGGAGGAGGCACATGGAAGTAGGAAAACCTGCGTGTGTGTGTGTGTGTGTGTGTGTGTGTGTGTGTGCACGCGCGTACGCGCACGCGCATGGGGGAGGTATTCTGGCAGAAGCACTGGGGCATGGGGGGTGACAGTGTCCCTGGCGATCCTCTTCCCATTTCTGTCCCTGAGTACAGTTGTCTGTCGAGGGTTGTCCCTGTCTGGGCGAAGTCTCTAGTTTTGAAAAGTACCGGGGTTTGCATGCACGTGCCGTCCCAGAGTGCCTGTCGGGCTGCATGTGGTGTTCAGAGGGGCAGCTAGTAAAGTCCGGTTCTGGGTGTTTGCATGGCGATCTGAGGACCATGTACCTGGCATCTCCTTCTGGCTTGTGCACACCCCGAGGTGGCCTGCAGGGTGGGGCTCCTGCTTCTTTCTCCCCCATGTGTCTGAGACAAGAACCAATCCCGGCCCCAAGGGGCTGGGCTCGCTGGTGCTGGGAAGCTGACGCTCTTAGTGCAGGTAACCCGGGAGCTTTCCAGAAGGGGAGGTCTGGCCAGACGGCCTTTGAGAGCCCCACCAGCTCCAGAATTTCTGTGACTCATGATTTCGGCAACCAGGTGGACACACTTCTCAGGGCATGAACCTTGCTGTGTCTCCGGGAGACTGTTGACTTAAAGTGTTGGTTTACTGATGTGGGGGCAGGTTTCTTAGTTGCTTTTCTCTCAGCCTCCTGGGCAGTGAGGAAAGGACTGGAGCCTGCGGTCAGGCCGGGGTGGAAGGGCCAGCACCTGACGTCTTTGGAACTTGGGGAGATTCCTCCTTGCTGAGCTCTCTCTCCCTGGCTCCTGCTGTGGGAGGGCAGGGATCGTGTAAAGGGATGGGCACACAGAGGGGACTGTGAATGGTCACCGCTCGTGACTGATAGGACTTTGCGGGAGTAGTAAAGGTGAAGTGGGAGTGTTGTGAAAGATGAAGGGGGTAAAAGCTGATGAAAATCATTTTGAGCGTGGGGGCTCTTCCGTGCTCTCAGTGGCACCCCCAGGTGGTGCATGGTGCCTGGCGTAGCGGACCCTCAGGAGTGGTTTGGATGTTGAACCAAGCCTCGGGAGGCACGGGGCGCGTTGACCCTGAAAGCCGGCAGCACCTGTCGTCGGGGACAGGAGTGTGTTTTGGGCTGGCTCTGGGGTAGTCCAGCCCCAGGCACAGCACCTGGCTCGTGATTGGCACTCAGGGCTGTTTGTGGGGTGACTAACGAATTGTGTTCGAAAAATGATCTGGAAATTATTCTAGAATACAGCCCACCCCTCTTCCCAACCCAGCGATTTTCCTTTTTAAAAATAGCCCCCGTATTCGTTTCCTATGGCTGTTCTGACAAATTATACAAACCCAGTGGCTTGAAACGCTGCAGATGTGTTATTCGACGGTCCTGGAGGTCAGGATGGGACATCAGCAGGGCCTGTCCTTTCTGGAGGCTCCAGGGCAGAAGTGACCCCGGCTTTCCTGGCCTCCAGGGGGCAGCCGGCCTCCCAGGGCTGTGGCTCCTGCCTCCCACCTGCCTGACACCTACACCCCAGCCTCTGCTTCCGTCACACCTCCTGCCCAGGCAGACCCGCCTGCCTCCCCCCATAAGGATCCCGTGATGAATTGGGCCCATCTTGACAGTCCCCCCCATCTTAAGGATCTTTGCCTGAATCCCACATGCAAAGCCCCCTCTGCCACGGAAGCTGACATCGTCCCTCGCTGCAGGGCTCAGAGCTTGGACAAGTCTGTGAGGTCATGACCCCGCCTGCTACATTTAAGCACAACCCTTTAAAGACCTGATTTCACTTTGGAGGAAACTCCTTGACCACAGCTCCAGGGTCCCCACCCAGGGTCCTGTCCACCTTCCTGGGTGACAGTGCAGTGACACTGGTCATTCGTGTGGTCACGATCAGTCTGGGTGTTGGGGTGGGTGCGGAAGGAGTCAGGGGGTCGGAGACGGGAGCCTCCCACCAGGGGCTTGGAGTCGGGCTGGAGAGAAGAGGCGTGTGTGTGCCGGGGACGTGAGGCACAGAGCAGAGCAGGGTCTGGCCGGCCTGGAAGATGAGGGCAGTGAGGGGACGACTCCTCGAGAGCTAAGCGTCAGCTCGAGTCCTCGAGAAAATGTGCGTCCGTACATTTCAGGGTACTTTGTCTCTCCTGCTTAGATTGGATGTTGCTGTGATTTCCAGGTTTTGGGGTGGCTCAGGAGCAGGCCTGCAGTGGCCGGCTGGTCAGCAGAGCCAATGCCCAGGCCCCGAGGCTGGCCTCGCGCACACAGGGCTCCCCCGTCCACGAGGCTGGTGGGGTGTGGTTGAGATGTGCAGTAGCCCGGGGGCGGGCTTGCTTGCGGGTGGCTTGGAGCGGTGCTCACTCAGCACCCGTGGGAGTGGAGGCTGGACGGGAGGCCCGGGTCCTCCAACCTCAGGCCCAGCAGCTTGGGCGTCTCCTGTTGCCCCGTTAGACAGCTGGGAGCCATTGAGCAGGGGGTTAGCTTGATGAAGTGGATTTGGGGAGGATTATTCTGGTGGTAGGGTATGCCGTGGTGTGCAGAGAGGTCATGGGGTTCGGAGGCCCCCCCCATACCGTCCCTCCCACGAAGTACCAGCGAAAGCTTCCTGTTTTCTCCTCTGGGAGTGGCGTTGGCCGTGGTAAGGTCACCAGCGGGTGTTTATTTCTGGCCTCCAAGTGGCTGCCCGCTCCACAGCATCAACAAACCACCCCGGCCCCGCGAGAGGGCGAGACTGCCCTCCCGGAGTCCGACGGGACACTGTACGGCCCGAGCGCTGCGGTATAAGTAAGTGGGGTTGTCGCGCTGCTGTCATTCACACACCCTCGGGTCTCCCCGGGGCTGAACCTCCTTCCAGAGCGTCTCTGCTCACAGTGATGAACGCCTACTGTGTGCCAGTCCCTCGGGGCCCTAAGTGCTGCCGAATGGGTTACCTAACCCACTCCTGTGGGGAAACTGAGGCACAGAGACACTTCGGCGACTTCAGTTCAGCAGCAGAGTCGGGATTGGAGCCGGGGGTGCCCGGCTCCGGAACATCTGGATGAGACAAGCACTGTTTTCAGGTTTAAGCAGAAAACTTCGGGGAGTTTTTAGTCAGAAAATAAAATTGCTGTCAGGACCCAAGCTTGGCAGGTTTGCATTCAGTCCTGTTTGCTCACCAGGAGGAGGAGGGGCCGCTCAGGACCCCCCCGTGCTCCCCCCCCCCCCGCCCCATGCTCCAGAGCCCTGGGCGCCCTTAGAGGGGGTTGCTTCTCCTGCTTCTATGAGCCGCCCGATGCCCACCTGGAGGCAGCGCTCTGGGAAGCCGAAGAACGTCTGAATCTCCCAGCGGGCGGGGGGTGGAGGTTTACCGTCTAAGGTCCCCCAACACTCTTCAGCTTGTTTCCTCCTCTTCCCTGTTAAATGACTCCTGAGGCGATAGACTCAAGTCCTTCCTGGTTCCAGTTCTCACAGGCTGTGTGACTTTGGCCAAGTTACGGACCCTCTCTGTGCCTTAGGGCCTTCATCTCAAACATGAACATGGTAGTGGCACCTAGCTTGTAAGAATGATGGAGGGAACGCTCAGCTCACAGCCTGGCGGGTCTCAGGAAGTAACAGCGGCTGTGGTTAGCGCCCTGCAGCACGGAGACGTTTGGGGACCTGGTGAGACTCACCGGAGGAGAGTGTTAGAGAGCCTGCTGCCCAGTGAGCTCTCTCGTGTGCTAGCACGCTTGAGTGTGCGCCTCTCACCCGCGCCGAGGACAGCCCTCCTCCGGTCCGGAAGCAGCTTCCGAGGGAACAGGACATCCTCAGCCTGGAAGATGGCCTGAGCCTGGCTCCTTCCCTCGCCGCGCACGACTCTGCTGGGAAGGGGACTTCCTGGTCCACGTGCAGGTGTGGGGGCTTCCAGGGGTGACTGGCAGCTGTGGGGATTGCAGGGCCCTGATGGCCTGCCCCCCATCCCCAGCGGGAAGGCGATTCTCCAGGCCCGGCTGCCGGTGACGGACGACAGGGCTGTGTGTCTCGGTCTCTTCCTGGGCCTTCCTCGTGATTCCTTGCCAGCACATGAGACTGAAGCTGCTGAAGCCGCTGGAGAGACCGGGCGGCCCCTCACCGGCCTGAGGCCTGGAGCCCCTGCGAGGGTCCAGTGCTGGCCTCGGGGCGTGATTTTGAAGGCCGAGGCGAAGGGCACGGCCGCAGAAGTCATGGATTTGGGTCCCGAGGTTTGCGTCTCTCGTCCTTCCGAGTGCCTTCGGGAAACAGTCACCTGGTGTGTCCTTTTACTTAGGGTAGAAGAACAGAAGAACAATTTTAAGCACGTGAAGTAACTTTTCAGGGCCCATGCAGGCTGGAGATTGAGAATGTTCCAGTCCAAAGTAAAGCTTGTTCTTGGCTGGGAGGGGGCAGACGGTCCCGGTGCCCCCGCCCTGGGGCCTCTGGAAAAGGACATTCAGCAGCCCTGCTGTGGGGGGTGACAGTCCTGAGTGCCTGTGGGGGCCCTGAGGCTTCCTGTCTTTAAGCTCATCCATTTCTTTTCCAGCTTCTTGAGGCAAGAACAGGAAAAGAAAGGGCAGGTAGAGGGTTTCCACTGACTGGCAGAGCCAGGCTTTGGGGGAAGGGCAGCGCTCTGAACAGGGCGTCTCAGGTAGGTTTCCAGGCCCACCACAGACCTACAAACCCGGAGGCCGGGGGCCGGCCCAGCAGTCGGGGCTTTCACAAGCCCCCCGGGGGTCTCTGCTGCCCCAAAGTGTGGGCACCCTGCCTCCGACCAGGCCCCCAGGGGCCTCTGATTCCGAATCTAGATTAAAGCTGCAAGCAGGTGTGAGCCTGTCCCACAAATGGCAGCTTTCTCGGGCGTTCGAGGCACCAGCTGAGTTCGTTGTTTCCCAGTATTGATGACTGGGTTGAGCAGGGAGCAGGGAGCTGGGCGTTGGAGACTCGGAGAGGGGAGACAGGTGTGGTCCTTGCCCCTTGGGGGAGGAGACAGTGACTCAGGCAGATTAGCGCTGCTATGTGGGGGTGGGGGAAGGACAGCCTGGGGGGGTGCAGGCGTGGGTTTTTGGGGTGGGACATGCTGGGGGAAGGCATCCCAGAAGAGGTGATGTTTGGGTCGGGAGTTGGGAGGGGGAGGAAAGGATATGACCCTGCGCTGAGGCCGGCTGGAGAGCTGTGCTGGTCTGACTGGGACACAGTGAGTAGAGGGAACAAGGGGAGGAACTGGGGCGCGGGGTGGCCAGGTCACGAGAGTCCTTTCAGCCCCTGAGGAACCTCGGAGAGGTTGGGAAGCTTGGGAGTGGGGGCCGGGGACTAGGGGCAGGCGTGCCAGCTAGGGGCTGGGGCAGTCGTCCTGCTGGAGTGGCCAGGGAGTCAGCCGGGGTGAGGATTGTTCGAGAGAAGTGGGTGGTGGTCGCATTCCTCAGGATGGGGAGCCTGGGAGGGACTAGTGGTGTTGGTGAGGGCACTGGGTGCTGGTGGGACACAGGGGTGACGTGTGTGGGGCAGATGGCTGGATGAAGCTTCACACGCTCCCCAAGACGAAGAGCTTTCTGTTCAGCTTCTTTTGGGGTCCTCCCAGCCACCCCGAGGCTTCGGGGCTGCTCAGGGTGTGCACCCGTGACGTAAAGCTACCCTGGCTTTGGTCGGATGGGGCTGTTTGGTCAGGCCACGCTTTAGAGCCACAAAGGGGATCCAACCCCCAGCTTGGTAAATCCCCACCCAGTCTCCAGCTCGCTCTCCCCTCGAGAGGGGAGATGAGTGACACATGGGGAGTCTGTCCTCCACCACGAGTGAGCTCGTGTCCTGAAAGCTCCGGGAAGGTCGAGGGGTCAGTGGGAGCATTCTAGGAGCTTGGGGACTGTTTTCCAGCCTCTGTCCCTGGGGGGGGGGGGGTGCTGAGTGCGTCAATTCCCGTTCTTTCTCTCTTTCTAGATAAGCTCTTTATTTACGTCCCTTATCCGCAGTTTAGCATGTTAGGACCAGGAAAGAGGAGCCACCCAAAACTCTCTCCTACTGGGGAGGGACGAATTGGCGAGTGACCCACTTAGTGACCATAGCCCTGGCAGAGCTACGACCCCACGTCCTGCTCCTAGGACTCTTTTCTGGGGGTCCACAGCCCCCTCTGCACCTGACCTTCGTGTGTCAGCCTCTGTTGGCCTCTGGCCCTCTCCCTGGTGTCTGTCTCGCTGTAGAAATGTCTGTTTGGCAGCACAGCTGTGGGCGCCCCGGGGCCAAGGGCAGGTTCACCGGGGCCTGCAGGGACTAGCCCAGAGCACCGGGAGGAGCTTTCTGGAATGTGTGGTGGATCACTGAATGCCTTTTTGTTTTGGTGCTAGTCCCTAGTAGGCACCCCCAAACAGGAGTGCTGCCCCCCCATCTGTTTGCTCAGATGTCTGTCCCCTCCTCGGGGAGTGGGGCCTTCTGGGGCCCACCTACCAAGTAGGAAGAGAGCTTGGCGCTCTGTTACTTCTGGGCGAGGTCTGAAAACTGCTCAGCGGCCAGCGGGATGGAGTGCGGTGGGCGGAGGGCTCCAGTACTTGTCGATGAATCCTGGTACAGATAATCCTGGTACGGATAAGGTTTTGTTTTTTTAAACAGTTTGTTTATTTTAGAGAGCGAGCGAGCGACCCAGTGCGCACACCAGCAGACGTGTGGGGTGGGGGCGGGAGGGGCAGAGGGAGAGGGAATCCCAAGCAGGCTCCATGCCCAGCGTGGAGCTCAATGTGGGGCTCTATCCCAGGACCCTGGGATCATAACCTGAGCCGAAGGTAGATGCTTCACTCACTGGGTCACCCAGGCGGCTTTTGCTTTTATTAAGATCATGATGAAAACACCTCCTGGGGTAGCTGAGTGCCTGGTTCTTGTGCATTCCTGCAGGGGCTTTGCAGCAAATTTCAGGGTAGCAGAATTCTGAGTCCCATTGGGACTCTGGTGCCGCAGATCTGTGAGACCCACTTTTTGAGAACCAGAAGGCGAGAAAAGTTCTGGAAAGGTAGTGCCTTCTGGCAGTCTCTCCTCTTCCTGCTGCCGCTCGTTAAAAAAAAAAAAAGTACCTGGTGTTGATTAGGGTGTGAAGGGCTGACTTTGTACCGAGCGAGCAGAGCAGCCGGTGGGAGATAAATAGTATTTTGTCAAAGCAGGGGTGGGCCTGGGTGTCCCGTGTGCTCCGCTCACAGACGACTGAGTGTTGATGAGTGGCATCTGTTGATTTGAGGCACAGCGTGCAGGCAGGTGGGGTCTCTGTGATGTTGTTCCCACCTGGATGGTGCCTGCCTGGCAGAGCGCTGGCCTGAGTCCCCCTCCTCCCCACCCCGGTGCCCGCCGGCTGGGGTCAGATGTGTGCCCATCACGACTTCGCTGGGGACGAGGACACAACCGTAAGCACAGAAGAAAGGCATAATTAATTAGTTGTTTTCTTTTTTTTTTAAGATTTACTTCTTAAGGGGGCGGCGAAGGTCAGGGTGGGGGAGAGAGAGAATCCCAAGCTGATTCCCCGCTGAGCGTGCTCGATCCCACAATCCTGAGATCATGACCTGAGCCGAAACCAAGAGTTGGACGCATAACTGAGCCATCCAGGCGCCCCATAGCTAGTTAGTTTTCAGTGTGTACTGTTTTTAGATGACTTACCCATTTGCCACTTTGAAAGTAGTATATGTGAACTAAAAAAGTCAGGAAAATACTGGAAGAGACCATAGGTACTCTTAACTCCCAAATGCAGGAATTAAAAAAAACTTGTGTCAATTTCTTTAGCATTTTTTTCCTCAGGAAATTTTCTAAATTGTCCTTGTGAAGTGGGTGTAATCCACTGTGGGGCTCACCCTTGTTTATTGCCATAAAGTGCAGGATCCCAGATCAGAGCCTAGGCTGTGAAATGGTAGCAGGTGATGGGCCCGGCTAGTCCCTCCCCTTCGTCTCTTTCAAGGGCACAGTGATCTTCCAGAAATGACCTTGGCTTTGATGAGGGTGTGGGCAGCCCATCTATGCCTGAGCAGGGCCCTGGTCCTGCGGGGGGGGGGGTGTTGGAGCCAGTGGGCCGCGGGTTTGGGGAGGCAGTGTGGTGGGCACAGAGCAGAGGAGGGCCGGGGTCGGACCCCAGGGCCACCATTCAGGACACTGTTCAGGATCGTTAACCGCTCTGGCTTTGATTTTCTCCTTTGTGAAGTAGGAGCAATGATACCCATGTCACCAAGTTGTTCATAAGGGGTCAAAAGATGGAGAGTGGAGAGCGCCCGGGGCCTGGTGGCTGCTGTCTGTGACAGTGGCGGTGAGGGCAGGTGACCGCGGGTCATCTCCATTCTCCAGGCTCCTGTGCCTTTGTTCTCCATGTAAATACAAGTGGCTGCATGCTTCCCAAACTCAGGGTCCCTGCAGGACTCCCGGGTGACCCGGGCTGCTCCCCTGTGCCGGGTGGGGGGGGGCAGCCAGCCATCTTCAGAAGCCCCTGGAGCTGTGGTCAAAGTCCTCAGAGTCAGTGCTTCCCTTCCCTCGTGTGAGGAGAATTCAGAGTCTGCAGGCATCTGTGTGCCCTCAGCCTCCCTCCTGCTGGCCCAGGCCCTGTGTCCAGGGTGTACCTGGCCCTTCCTGGGCCCCCCCCACGGCCTCGCCCCTCCTCGTAGCGGGTCCCAGCTCCTCCCTGTCCCGGCCAGAGTGCTCCCGGGCTGCTTCTCGGGGGGGGGGGGGGGGTTCCCTCCTGCTCCTTTCCTTTCTGTGGGTTTTCTTCAGCCCCAGCATGTCACCGGGACCCTGTCTTGCCCCTCCCAGCATGCAGCTCCGTGTAGGCTGCAAGAAATACTCGCGGGACTGACCGCACACGCTCCCCTGGGAGGCAGCGCTGGGTACGGTGGCGTTCTGCCTCTTTGGCCCTGACCGACATAAGAAACATGTTTTATGCACTGGGACGGGGTAGAGGGAAGAGTAGGGGTGCACATGGAAAACCAGCGGCAGGAGAGAGTCCCACCCACAGGGCGCGCCAGTGCTTCCCTGGCTGTCCCCCGTCCTGTGGCTCTTGGTTTTCATGCCCTTTGGATTTCCCAGATGGATGGCGCTGGACCGCATTTGCAAACCACACAGCCTGGCCACCCGTGGAGCCTGAGGGTGGGGAGGGGACTCCACACGTCCCTGGGCCTGTGGGTATCTATCACAGGCCAGGGGCAGGCCCTGAGGGGTTGGGGTCAGGGCGCCCTGGGCCCCAGAAGGAGGTGCTTCCGGGGCGGACGCTCCCTCCCCAACCTAGTTTGGGTTCAGGGGAAAGAGCACTGAACTGAATCAGGGTGCCTGGCTTCACGTCCTGCTTCTGCCACTTGGTGGCTGGGAGACGGCGGCGGGCAAATCACTTCCCTCCCACCCCCCCAACGGGGCGGCTGCAGGGCCCCCCATCCCCGGCTCCACGGAGCCTTTGGTTCTGCTCCGTGCCTGGGCAGGGCAGGGTGGGGGGTCACCCAGGGCCGACCTCGAGCGCTGGCCCTCCCTCGCTGTCCTCTGTCCGTCAGCCTGGATTGGAGGGGGTCCGGTGGAAGCAGCAGACCTCCTGACGCCTCTGCCCAGACCTCGGGGCGGAGCTGCTCCGTGTGCGCATGGCGCGCCCCCCAACCGGCCCACTCTCTTCCAGCGCTCCAGGATGGCTGCCATGCTGGGGGACGCCATCATGCTGGTCAAAGGCCTTGCCAAGCTGACCCAGGCGGCCCTGGAGACCCATCTGCAACACCTGGGCCTTGGCGGGGAGCTCCTCGTGGTGGCCAGGACCCTGCAGTCCACAGCTGCGGAGCAGATCGACTTGGTCTTGGGGAGGGTGCAGGTGAGGAGGCTGGCGGGAGGGGGCGGCAGGCGAGGCCGGAGGGGCTGGCTCAGAGACCCGCTGGCCTTCCAGGTGTGGTGGGGTCGCGGCATGGGGCTGTAGCCCTGGGACTCAGGTTGTCGCTCAGGAAGCCTCACGGAGCTGGGACAGCTCCCAGGAACCGGTGGCCCAGACCCCAGTTCCCTGGCCCCGGGGCACAGGCTGCACCCCTGCCGGCCCGGTCCCATCCTGCTCACCCTCCACCTGCCCCGAGCTCCATTCCTGGGCCTCTCCTGAACGTGCTCAACAGAGTCCTTTTTAGTTTTGGAAATGAAAACAGTCACAGAGCAACACCCACGTTTGTTCGGAGGGAGGCTGCTGCAGGGAGCCTGTGTTTGCCTCACTGAAACGGTGTCTGCAGGCGACCAGCGCCTTCTCCCCGTTTATCTGATTTATCTTAGCGGTTTTGTCGGGTCGATTTGGTGCAAAAGTGGCGGAAGCTGCCTGGTGTGTAGGCTGATCGTGTGCGTGGCTCTGGGCGTCCCGCGGCAGTGTGGAGCTGTCCCTGGCCCTGTGTGCCCGTCCTGTACCAGCAGAGCCAGGGCCGCGCTTCCTGGCTTCGTTTCTGCGGGGACTCAGGAGCACCGCCTGCCTCCCTCGCCCTCCTGCCCTGCACCCCCCCCTGCCCCCCCCCCCCCCCCCCCCCCCCCGCCACAGAGCCACTGCTTTCCTCCTCAAGTCAAGCGGGAGGGTCTGAAGTGAGTGCAGAGAGGCGCTGTCAGTAGGGTTTGCCACTGCGGTCCGCCTGGGTGTCCCCGTGCGAGCCACCTGCCCGGTTTCTGGGAGCCCGAGGGTGTTGGGAAGGGGGCACCGGCACAAGCTGCAGGTGCCCTGCTGCCTCCTGCCTTCTGTCCTGGGCTCGGCTGACCTTCTGGACAAGGACGCTCCCACTCCTCCAAGCTAGGAGGCCATCACCGCCTCCAGGCCTCTGGTCAGGGTTTTAGGGTTCCTAGCCCCTCCCCTTCTGCTCCCTAAGGGTTTGGTGGCAACACCATGTCTCTGTCACCCTACACAAATGCCTTGACAACTTGTAGAAGTCTCAACCCCATGAATCCACCCTCCCCCCCAGCCTGGCTGCTGTCCTGGGCGTCACCCCTCCTCAGGTGGGGAAACTGGTCTGTGACTTCTGAGTGACAGGACCCAAGTCTGGGCGGTCCTCCCACTTGGGGTCTCGCAGCCCAAGCTGTCCCAGGCGGTGCCTCCCCTGACACGGAACCATCCCCTTCCTGGTGGGTGTCTGCCTGTGAAACACCGGGAAGTGAGAGTGTGCTAGGCCTGGGGGGCCTTCTGAGAGGCGAGCGGGGAGACAGGCCCGGCATCTCCTGCAGGGTCCTTGGAGGGAGGCGGGAGTGCGGGTCCCACCTCGAAGGAGGCACTGAGTGGGGTGAGGGGCCTCCGTGTGCTCCTGTTCTTTCCCTGAAATTTAGAACGTTGGGGCCGCCTCCTATCCGAGGGGACGGAGACCACGTAAGCCAGAAATGCCTCTTCCTCCAGACCTTCAAGGGCTTCATTCACTTTCTCATTGAGCAGACGCTGAGTTTGAGGCCCCTGAGGTCACGCAGGGCCAGGAGGCCATGGCTGGAGTTCCTCCCCTGGCCTCCTTGGCTCCGGGTCCCCAGCACCTGAAACGTACCCACCGAGTCCAAGTGCAGGTCACTTGTGCGCGGAGCCAAGTGTCGGCAGGGCCAGTGGTCCCTGCTCTGTGACTGGCAGCCTGCCAGGCCTTTATCAGTTCTCCCAGCCTCAGTGTCTCTTTGATGAAATGACACTGATGGCCAGTCTCTTTCCTTCCCCTGGAGGACAAGTCCTTCCTCGGACCCCAAGCTGCGGTGGGGAGGCTGTGGGGCTGCCGCTGGTTTGCAGCGTCCCAGGCGCCCCGTGTGTGCCCCCGGGCGCCCCCAGCCCATCCCTGCGGCCTTGGGAGCGGTGCCGTTCCCCTGGCCCATCTGGGCCCACATAGCTCTATCTACAGATGTGGTGGCAGAGAGGGGGCAGGAACTGGCTCAAGGTCACTCAGGGTTCAAACACAGCAGAGACCTGGGCCTGCACTTTGAGTCTGTGACCATTACAGAGAAAGCGCAGCGCCTCCCTCCGGGCCTGTCCCCCTACCCCCGACTGCCAGAGCCAGCGGGCCAGCCCCTGTGAGAGCCTCTTAGAGGAGCGGCCGGGGCCGAGGTGCTGGCCTGGTGTGGCAGGTGGACCCCGTTGCCCTTTTACTTCTCCGAGCCGTCTGCTGGCCCGCTTCCCTCCCAGAAGCCCTGATTTACAGCCGAGCAACTTGCTGGAGTGTGGCGGTCACTCCCCTGGGCCTGGCCGGGCGCCCAGCAGGTGCTCGGCGACAGTCCGGCCTCCCCGGCACCACAGAGTGGGGCGTGTGAAGAGGAGGGCCAAGCCTGGGTCTCCTGGCTTGGGGCCGGGAAGGTGCTCCCCTGCGGATCGGGCGGAGGGCCGCTCTCCTGGTGGAGCGTGTGCGTCCCGGGCAGGGGGTGGGGGGGGACACAGGGAGGGGCTCCAGGTGGGCCGCTTGCTCCTCTCATGCTGGCTTCTCCCCGCAGGGTCAGGAGCAGCGCCGGGAGCCTTACGCTGAGAGCTTCAATGACCCGGACACAGAGTCGGGGGCCCCCACGGATTTCTCTGCGGCCTCCTCCCCTGACCGGTCAGCGCCTCCATCCTGGGATCACCCTGGCAGCGAGGGCCCGGCTCCTGCCTACGTGGCCAGCGGACCCTTTAGGGAAGCCGGGCTCTCGGGCCAGGCCGCTGCCCCTCTGGGCGTGGTCACCAGGAGGCTCTTTGGAGACCCCAGACACCCGCTCGCTGCCACGGGCCTTCCGCAAAGGTTCTTCCACCAGGACCAGCCCCCGGTGGGGGGCCTCACCACGGAGGACATTGAGAAGGCCCGGCAGGCCAAGGCTCGCCCCGAGAGCAAGCCCCACAAGCAGATGGTGCGTCCTGGAGGGCCAGGTGCCGTGGGGCTGGGGTGGCCGCCGCTCCCGGTGGCGCTGGTGTGAGGCCCTCCTCTGGGGCCGTTCTCTGGATCCCATGGTCTGGAGTTTTTGGGGACACGGTGGCTTCCTCTTGGTGCAGTAGGCTGCCAGGCGGAGTGGCCACCTTTGGGGGTGGAGTGGGGCTGTGGGGGGCTGCATGAACCCCTGCAGGCTGGTCCCGTCCCCGTTCGCCGATTCCGTGAGGTCTCTTTCCTTGCTCCCTCTAGCTCAGCGAGCACGCTCGGGAGCGGAAGGTGCCAGTTACACGGATTGGGCGGCTAGCCAACTTCGGAGGTAAGGTGGCTGTGTGTCCCCGTGCCGCCTCACCTGCCCTGGCCCGCCAGCCCCGGCCGAGCGGAGCTGGGCCACCACAGGGCCACCGCAGGGCCTGCATGGAGGTGGGAGATGGTGGGGACCAGAGGGGCCCCGTGGAGACTGTCGGCGCCTGCCTGAGCCGCTCCTGACCCTTCTCCCCGGGGATGACCCGGTGACTGGGTGCCAGTCTGCCTCCGCTCACCCACAGGGTGAGAGCGGCCACACTCGGGACCGTGTCTGCAGCAGCGGCCGTCCCTTCCTGCTGCCACTCCTGCGGCTGAGCCCCGCTGCCGGGACGGGCCAGTGAGTCGACGTTCCTTGCAGGGCTGCTGAGCTCCCAGAATGATCTTTGCCCCTGACTGGCCTTGCAGGGACTCGGGCTGGACCCCCACAGGCCGGCGGGGTGTCAGTGGGGGCTGTGGCCTTGAGTTGTTGTTGGAAAGTCTGTGCAGTTGGGAGCTCTGTCTGTCCTTTTCTTTGGAGATTTGAGTAATACCGTGTCCAGCGCACCTGTGCTGAGCAGAAAGCTAATTTTGGTACCTGCTTCTGTGACCTAAGTGTCCCTCCCGTATCCCGGCCGTCATGCACGCCATGCTCTGCAGCCACTTCTCCCCGAGACCCCATCCTGCTCCTCGTTCGGGATCGGCTCTGTGCCCCCTGTAGCCTGGACCCACGTGTGGGCTCTGACACTGAGTGACAGCTGCCTGTCTTCCTGACGTGCAGAGCCTGCTACGTTCATTGGATGGAACTTTCTCGAAGCTTTTGTTCCCTCATTGCTGTTTTCAGATTTGGCATCTGCTGCTACTTAGCTGCTCCAGAGTCCGGCCTAAAGTACCATCTGTGTTTTAGGACAGAGTTACGGCTTTATTTCCTTTCATGGGCTTGTATTCTACCAGTTCCTCCGGGAACATCGAAACTGCCTGGGGCGCCACTCCCGGGACGAGTTTGAGAATTGGAGCTCCGGCGGCCTCCGGGGGTCCTTACTCAGGAGCCTGGGCATGTTCCCTGCCTCCCACAGAGGCTGCTGGCTGGGTGGCGTTGATTACCGAAGTGGTGCGTGGAGGCCCGCTTCTCTCCCCGACGAGTTTGAGGCCGGAACCGTCCCTTCGCGCTCTGTGGGCTTTCTCCCCAGCCTTCTTCCCGCTGCTGTGGAGGGGGCTTGGCACAGAGGCTTGGCTTGACTGATGGGTTTGGAGTAATCCTCTCGTGGGGGGTCCTTGCAGGCGAGGCTAGTAGACGGTCTGTTTGGGAAAAGTGGTCAGAAAGAAGGTTGTGATGGTAAATGGAATTTAATGGGATGCCATGAATTCCTGGTGAGAGGGGCAGGGGCCAGGCCCCCGGGGTCGAGGCAGACGAGCGGAGTGGGAAGAGGTTACAGGGGGAGGTGTGGGGGGCAGACAGGCAGCCGCAGTAAGTCCCGGTGCAGGGCTCCCCGCGGGCCAGGCGCCGCCCGGTTGGGGTCGGGGGAGCAGGTGCTCTGGGCCTGGAGCCGTCCGCCCAGCACTTGGCAGCTCCAGTAGGGCTTCCAGGGGGAGGGTGACGGCAGGGAGCAGCCAGGTCTGGGAAGAATGGGCTGTTCTGGCTCCGTGTTGCCTTTGCCTCAGACATCCATCCCTGGGCAGCGCAAGGTGGGTCCAGAGGTATTGTTCTGAAACCTGTCCTTAGCCCTGCGTTTTTAAACGCACGCTCACCCCCCCTTGTGCATGGTGGGTCCAGCCCAATCCCGTGCCGGATGGATGTGGTAGGAGAAAGGGAGTCCCGGGCACTGTGATCAGAAGTCTGGAATGTGAATCCTCCATTACACATAGAGACGACCCTCAGCCCGTCCTGGCTTCCCCTCTGCCCTCTTCCCCAAGGCAGCCTCCCCTCTCCTCGCCTTCCTGCAACAACTCTTCTGTTCAGACCAGTCTCCTGTCTTCCAGCAGTTCGCACCTCTGTCCCCCGCGGAACACGGCGGCTGGTGGGCTTTCAAGAGCCGGCTTTGCAGCCCTAGTGTCTTCTTTTGGGGAAAAATGAGGTGTTGCATAGGCTCTGCTCTCCGAAGGGTTGTCCACCCGGTGATAAAGCAAGTAGCTGCCCACGGAGCTTGCCGAGCCTCTGAGAACCCCGTGTGGGAAGGAGAGCCTTAGGTTTAAAGTACACAAAACCACAAAACCACAATATATCACGGAAGAGTTGAGATGCACGAGGTCTGTCACTCGCACATAGTGCCCTTGGCCTCCTGGGGGGAGTGGGGCCCAGGGTGCGGTTATCCAAGGGAGCAAATAAAATTCCGTGGGCCCAGAATGGGGGGGGTCTGCTGCCCTGTGGCTCGGGACAGTTCTCAGTGGGTTAGGAGACGAGGAAAAACCCTGCGTCACCCCTGGGAGCCTCCCTCCCACATGATGTCGTGGCGCGTTGGGCCCATCCGTCTGTCTCGTGCTGAGCCCTGTGTGCACGTTGAGTCACTTACAAGGTTCCCCCGGCGCCCTGGGACCACCACCTGCTTTAAACGGCTGGGTCGACAAAGAGTCCAGGGTCATTGGCTGAGCCCGTGGCCCCGGGCCCCTGGTCGGGTGGCCCTGGACCATAGGGGTCTTGTGTTGGCTTCGATGAGGGTATTTTGACCTGTGGCTTGATGTCTTTCATCAGCGTTGGGAAGTTCTCATTTTTTCCAGTGCTGCTTCTACCCTGTTCTCGCTTGCCCTTGACACGTGTCCCATGTGTCACGTGTCCACAGTCCTCTGCGTGTCTCCCGTGCTCTTGTCTGTATCTTCCGTCCCTTTTCCACTTCGTGCTTCGGGGACTCGTCTTCCCATCTCCTGTATGTCTGGGACGCGAGGGAGGACTGGAGGGTGACAGAGAGGAGACCTTAGTGGATGAGGCCGGCGGCAGAGGCGGCTGATTGCTGAAGGAGCCGAGTGCCGCTCCTTCACGGTTGTGGAGCCCAGGCCTCTGCCAGGAGCCTGCAGCCCCCCCCAGGGAGGCAGGAGCGAGGGGGTGTGGAGGGCGCCAGGCCGGGGAGGAGAGGACGTGCAGAAGCAGGGAGGAGGAGGGCGATGTAGGGAACGGCTTGCGAAACCTGATCTAGGGAACAGATGTGACAGGACTGGGCCAGGAGTGACGAGTAGAGCGAAGGGACCCTTGGGAACCCTCGTATTTTTAGAAGGTGAAAAGTTAAGGGACCCTTATTTCCAGAAAAATGCTTTGCTTGAAAAAAACAGTTCACGAGGGGCGCCCGGCCGGCTCAGTTGGAGGAGTGTGGACTCGATCTTGGGGCTGTGGGTTCGAGCCCCGTGTTGGGTGTGGAGCCTGTTTAAAAAAAAGGCTTGACTTGAGGTAGGGGGAGGGGCACTGTGGGACTTGCGTGTCACCCTCTCCGTCTGCTTCAGTTACAATGTGATGCCACTCGTCCACGCCGGTTTCTGCTGCTCATTGCGGGACTCCGGACGTGAAAACACTGAGTGAAAAAGAAATGTATCGAGAAAGAGAGGAGGCCCCTGAAGGGCATCTTCTCTGTTGGGAAATAGGGTTGCGAGGGTGGAGGTGTTGGCGGTGGCAGTCGGGATACTGACCCGCGCGGGGACATGGAGTCTCAGCAGCGGCGTGGACTGTGGGGTCATCATGCCCTCACTCCGCACGCTCGTGTCTACCCCGTCCCCGTGGTACACAAGCAGACGTTGGCTGCCTGGGCATGTTTGGTTATTTTTTAATTTTGTCAAGAACATTTGAAACAGAAAGAAGTCCCATCCCCTATTCTGACCTTTTAATAACGCAGAAGTGCCCAGCACGTGGGATCAAGGACCGGAGGTTGAGTAGCGAGTTTGGTGACCGACGCGCCATGGGTGCAGATGGAGGCCCAGGAGCCAAGCAGAGCCGTCCGCAGGGGAGAAGCCACAGACCTGCGGCGGGGGCAGGGGTCCTGCTGGGGGGTGGGAGCCTTTGGGCCTCGTGTGGCAGCCCCGTGTGCCGGGCCCCTGGCTCCATGCGCCTGGGTCACTCGTCTGAAGTCAGGCTCCCCGTCCCCCCCCCCCCCGAGATTTATTCATTGGGCACGTGATCGTCATTGAGGCTGCAGAGATCGGGGGTCCCGGGGCCGGCGGGCCGCATGCAGCGCTGACACCCGCATTCCCGGGGGTGCACTCTTGCTTTCCTCTCGCAGTTGGTGCCCGCCGCATGCCCACGCAGGGGGGTGACGGGGGCTGTGGGCGCGTGGTTTCTGCTCCGGGAGGCGCTCTGCGAGGGCACGCGAGTCTGCTTTGCCCCCCGAGGAGCTCTGGGAGGGAGGCGAGGGCAGCCGCGGGGATGTCGGGTTCAGGGGACAAGCAGGGCCTCTGTGGCCAGTTGTCCACGGCCCTGTGCTTGTTTGTGACTGTGCAGGGACCTGAGCCGAGTCCGAGCCTGCAGCGGGGTCCCCTGATGGGCAAGGGGGGGCTGGCTTCTGACAGCCCCGGGGACACGCTGTCCAGGGCACTCCATACCCCTCCTTCCTGCTGCCCCTGCTCCTAGGCCATGCTGTCCCTGCTGGGGCCGGGACTCAGGAACACCTCGCCCCAAAGGCATTGTCCTTGCCCCCTGCCCCATCCGTGTGTCCTCTGGCTTAGAAAGTGTGTTACGACAGCATGGGCCCAGAACGGTGCCTGGCACACGGTCTGTTGTCCGTAGAAATTTCCTGGCCTGCGGCTGTTGCACAGAAACCCCCGCGAGCCTTGCTCCGTAAACAGACCCGAGGTTTCTGGTGGGTACAGCTTCTTCCCAGTCGGGGCACCTTTCGCCAAGCGTCTTTCCCAACGGTGCCATTTGCTGGCAGGTGTTTTGTTTTTCCTTTTCTCAGCCTCTGTGGCCCGTGTGGGCTGAAGTCCAGGGGCTGCTCCAGGGCGGCCTTGTTTGGCTCCAATGACCTCCAGGGGCACCACAGGGAGGAGGGGCCGGGGCTGGGGGCCTGGGAAGCTGGCCCAGGGCGCTGCGGTCTCTGGGGAGAACGCTGCTGCTTCCCCTGCATTTCTGTCTCTGAGAGAAAGGCCGGCAGCCTCCTGGCAGGGGCCGGCACCTCCTCGCAGGCCAGGACGGAGGCCAGGACGGAGGCCAGGCCGCCCCAGGGCTGCAGAGCCGGCTCCGTGGCTGGTTGTCTGGCAGGCCTTGCTGGCAGGCTGGGCCCATGGTGGATCCCGGCATGGAGGGGGGGCGCCATCCTGAGCGCTGGGGGGACTGAGGTGGGGCCGAAGGGCACGGGTTGCACGCGAAGTGAGCAAGCCGGGCTCCGGACGTCCCCACCAGGCCTCCGGGAGTCTGAGCGGAGGCCTTTGGGTACCACCTGGTTCTGGGAGAAGGAAGAGCCTGGCCGGGCCTGGTGCCTCCCTCTCAACAAGGCTCTGAGAAGGGCTGGAAGCTCGCTCACTGGGGAGGGCCGGTTTATTCCTGGTTCACTAGCGCAGGAGCTCCTGGGGCCAAGGTCAGGGCGGTGGAGCTGGCCGCAGTGGGGAGCCCCCCAGCTGGCAGCACCTCCGGCTCCCCGGGGAGCTCGCAGGCCACGGAAGGAGACTAATAAGACTGTCTTTGTGGAATGTTCGTTTGGTGATCTAATGGCAGGTCCTTGCCGTTGGAGAGCTTCAGCCCTGCCTGGTGGCCTAGAAATGGCCAGGGAAGGGTGCGACAGAGCTTCTGAGGGGGATGGTGGGCAGGGGAGCTGCGGGCCGCCTCTGCTAGCGGTGGCCAGGCTTGTCTTTGGACTTGATGCAGGCAGAGAAGAGTCCGGCTGCAGGGAGAGCTTGGTGAAGGTCACTGTGGTTTGCAGGTCAACCTTGTTATGGTTTCCTTCGCCAAGGCAGGCACCGTGCTGGGCGGGCAGCGGGAGTTAATGTTTAAGCGGCGTGGCTGCTCTCAGCTCCGCGCCCGGTGCCCTCCGGAGCTGGTCCACGCGGAAACAGGCCCGGCACCCAGGTGGCCTGGGTGCGCCCCGAGGGCCCTTCCCGGCGTCTGGCGTCTCTGGGGCGCCCCGAGCTCGGCCTTTCCTGCCTGTGCCGCGCCGTGTGCTGAGCGCTTGGGGCGTTGCGGGGCCAAACCGGGCCACGCTCAGGGATTTCGGAGACTCAGTACAAAACCGAACCAAAACCGTGAAATACCTCTGATAAGTTTTACACACAGGGCGCGTTGGCAGTATTTTGGATGTATCACGTTAAATAAAACACAAAATGCACATTCACTTAGCATGCTGCTTTTTGCTTTTTTCTTTTTTTTTTTTACTGTGGCTACTGGAAAATTTACCCTCCTGCACGCGGCTGGCCTTGTACTTTCTCTGGGCAGCACTGTTGTCCCCCTGTTGAGTGAGAGTAGTGACGATCTGTAGCGAGTGCCGGGGCGCTGCCTGGCCCCCCTGTGAGCCGTCACTCTCGGTGGGCTGCGGAGTCCTCCCCACTACCTCTGGGGCCGGAGCCCCTCCCGGCTGGGGACTCGCACGCTGCCCCCTCGCCTGATGGCAAAGGTGTGTTGGAAAAACACGTTGTCAGGTTGGGTTACCTTCTTTGGGTTTTAAAAATTATTGTTCTGTTTGTTGGCTATTATTTTTTGTTTATAAAATTTTCAATAAATTCAAGAATATTTTTCATAACAGTAACATGTAATCATTGTGCAAAATGGGTACAATACAGAAGCACACGCCGGTTTCCTTGCCCGTTAAACAGCTCGTCTGGGGGGAGCTCACGCCTCTGGGAGTGAGGGCTGCTGTGCCACCCGCCTTCTGGCCCCGTGGGCCTCGGCGTCTTCCATGGGTCCCTGCTGTCCCTTCTGTGGCTGGTGCGTTCACGCACTCGTCCCCCACTCTCTCTGCTAACGGTGCCCCCAGGCCAGCGAGAACCGTGCCTGAAGTAGAGGCAGTAGGTCCTGACTGGGCCCCTGGGCTTTCTGTGTAGCCTTAGTGGCACCTGCTGGGCTCCGTGGCTCTCCCGACAGCTGGGATCGGGCACTTTCGGCCTCTGGACAAAAGAGGTTTTGATGAACTTTGATTTTGAAGTTTTTCGATGAGAAATTGTCTGCCGCCCCCGTTGTCCTCAGACCCCTGTCCGTACCTGCCGGGCCCTGGTGGTGGTGAGTCTCCATGGCTTGGACCCGGGACACGGACCTTTGTCTTCGCAGAGCGTTCTGCCTCCCACCAGCGCCTGCTTTGTGTCACAGCGCTGACGCCTTTCCTTCTGGCGGCAGCGGCGTCCGAGAATTCTAGAGTTGGAGCTCTTCGCGCTGGAGCGGGTGGCTGAGTTCCAGGGGGTGCCCCATGTGGTCAGGATGTCCTCGGCCCACGACCACGGCTGGTCCGTGTTCTGTTCCTGCTGGGAAACCGCGTCCCACTCGTGCGCCTTCTTAGGGCCTTCGCGCCCTGCGAGCAAGGGGGCTGGGGGCCGGGGTTGGGGGTTGGGAGGGCTTTTCCACGGGCGGCGCCAAGTCTCTGAAAGCAGCACGTGTCTACCTCCTCCCCCCCTTCGCAGAACATCTGGACTGTCAGCGAGGGTCCCTGGGGAGCGGCGGCGGGTGACCCGCTCTGCACCTCCCGTATGGAGGGGTGGTGGGCAGGCCCCGCACCAGCGCCCCTTCTCCTCTTCTGTGCAGGTCTGGCCGTGGGTCTAGGCTTTGGGGCGCTGGCCGAGGTAGCCAAGAAGAGCCTCCGCCCAGAGGACCCTTCAGGTGAGCTGCGCCCTGGGAGGGGGGGCCCCTCGGCCCCAGCCCCCGTGTTCCTGGAGTGCGGGCCTCCAGGGGCGCCTCCTGCCCTGCGTTCCACGTAAACAAATGTACCCCGAGTCGTCTCCGGCCCGAAGGCTGCTCTCCCCTGGCCCGCCCAGCCCCTCCTGGCTGCTCGGTGGCCGGCACGCCGCCTGCTTCTGATTGGAACCTCGCTTTTGGACCTGTGTCTGCCTTGCTATGCGGGGCTGTGGGGGCGCAGGGCTCCCCACAGAGCGGTGGGCGAGGGGTGTCCTTGCTGCTGGACCAGACCCCTCAGGGCCCTTGGTGCCCCCTTCTCTCGCCCCAGGCCCTCCGTCTCCGAGGTGAGCACCACAACTCCTCTGTCCCCTGCCTCCCAGGGTCCGTGAGGTCAGGTCACAACCGTCAGCCCCCCCCCCCCCCCCAGTCTGGGTGGCCAGGTCAGGGCGGGACTCCATGGAGAAGGTTCGGCAGACTGGCTGCTCTGAATTCTGTGGTGCTCACGGTGCTGGGACGCGGGGTCGGGGCAGCTGGAGGTGCCCGGGCGTGGCAGCCTGGGGGACGTAGGGGGCTTTTCCTTCCCTGGGTCCTGGGGGCTGCTGAGAACAGTGCCAGGGGGGCCTTCTGCTCGGTGGGTTTCTCCAAAGGCATATGAAGATCTGGGCTGGGTGCCGCTTGGCCCATTGAGGGAGCATCAGGGGCCCCCTCCTTCTCTCTGGGGGGATCCCCAGGGACATCCCACTGTGCTGTTGCGCTGTGACCCCCAAAGCCCCAGCTGGGGGCTCCGAGGGGGGCCTGCCTCACCTGGACCGCCCCTCTTCACGTGCAAGACCCTCCTGTGGGGACGAGGGGCCTTGTGGAGAGAGGGCAGTGGCCCGTGCCCACAGGCCCTGAGAACGGGGCGCCCTGGGCACATCGAGTAGTCTTGCAAGGGGCCAGAAAACAGGGTTTCGCGAGGGTGTTTTTAGTGTAGGTGGTGAGACACTTTGGGAAATGAAGCCTGGCTTTTTCTGGACCGAGAAGCCTGTGATCTCCGGGTACCCCACCCTCCCACCCCCCAGAAACTGACTGCTCTCTGGCCGCCTTGGCCAAGCAGAGAAGAGGCAGGACTGGTTCCAAGGTTATGGCTAGTGACCTTCGTCAGGGAAGTGGTGACCCTGGCTGGGGGTCAAGGGGCCTAGGGACCACGGCCTGAGAGCCAGGGTTGGGGTGGCCTGGGCAGCCCCGAGGCTGCGTTCCAGCTCTGAGTGGGCTCTGGAACCCACGGCCTGGTCCGATTGGCCCTAGCAGAGCCTCTCCTGCGTGAGGGGCCCGCCCACCATGGCCCAGCGCCCCCAGGCCGCTCTCAGAACCCGCCATGAACACGGCCCTCTGCCTGGAATGCCTGAGAGGCCCGGGACCCCAAATCTTGGGAGCACTGCGGCAGCCCAGGGCAATGTGCGTGCAGGGAGCACAGGTCTGCCTCCTCCCCAGCCTCCCTCCGCCTCCCCGCCTTGCCACTGGGACCCAGGGGCTGGGGGGGGGCGGAGTGCTCATAGAGGGGCCCCCCCTTCCCTCAGCTCTGGCTCAGGGCCAGGGGCTGATGAAGGGGCCCAGCTCCCGGGGTGGGTCCAGCCGTGTGCAGCTGCCCTGGGGGGAGGGGGCAGCAGGTCCGTGAGTGCTCTTTGGGGGCTTCTCATCTACAAACCGAATGGCCCCGGGGCTTAGTCCCTATGTCCCCCCTCCCCCAATCTGTCAGAGGCCAGGCTGGACTCAGCCCCTGGGGCAGAGTGCAGCGGCCTGCTAGCTGCCTGGCCTGTTCCTTCTTGGAGGACGTGGCTCCCCCATTCTGAGTGCTGGGCCAGGCCCATGGTGATGTGGGCTAAGGACAGGGCCAGGCACTGTGGGGACAGCCAGGGGGACAGATCTAACCAGGCTTGCAGGGAAAGCCAGTGTCCCAGGGCTGGAGGAGCTGGGGGCGGGGCGGTAGGCAGTGGCAGTAGGCGAGGAGCCAGAGCGGGGCGGTAGGCAGTGGCAGTAGGCGAGGAGCCAGAGCTGGGCTCTGACCCGTCCCCACCTCCTGACCAGGGCGGGTTCAGGACTGGGGCCGGGCTGTGCTGGGGTTGGTGCGAGGGGACAGTTGCCAGAGCGGGACCTGACATCCTGTGGCCATGTAGTAGCAGGCCCCCCGCGTTCTCACCCTGCAGCCTACCACCCCTGGTCATATTGGACAAAGGTCATCTGCGGTTACTGCACCTTGGGAGGCCCTCCGTGGGCAGAGGGGAGAGGCAGGCAGAAGCCCGCTGAGTGCTGTCCTTGACCCTGTGCCCCCCTCCCTAGAGGGTGGCCCCCTCCTGCAGCCAGCTTGCCTTGTAGTGACCTCAGGAGGTACAGGGGATCTTTGTCCCATACATGATGGGAGGGACAGTGATGGAGTCCACACATGGGTCCCTCCCTCCTGGTGCCTGCCCCCTATGTGCGGCTGACCGTGGCCTTCCGTGGTGCACCCATCAGGCCCCAGGGACAGATGCAAGGGCGGGGGGCTCCACGTGTGTCCATGTGTGCGTGGGGCGTGTGCCGGAGTCAGTCCTGGGAGATCTGGGTGGCCCTGCAGGGCCTTCCACAGTGTCGGTGGTGGGTGTGTGGCGTGGAGTTCAAGCTGCGTGGCTGGTTTAGGGGCACTCAGGGGGCTGGAGCTCTGTGCTGCATTTCTTCACGTTGCACTTGAAAATGCCCCGCACCCCGAACTTCTGTATTGTCCCTGTTTTTATGAGGCGTGGAACTCGGGGGGCGGTGGGCTGGGGTGCACTCAGGCTCCCTGGCCTCATCGTCCTCCCGCCGTGGGGCTGGGGCGGGGGCAGGGGGCCCGGTGGGCACGTGCTGACCTGGCTCCTGCCCGCAGGGAAGAAGGCCGTGCTGGATTCCAGCCCGTTCCTGTCAGAGGCGAACGCGGAGCGCATCGTACGCACGCTGTGCAAGGTGCGCGGGGCGGCGCTCAAGCTGGGCCAGATGCTCAGCATCCAGGGTGAGTGGGAGCGGGGGTCGCGGGGGTTCCGTGCTCTGGCCCCACTCGGGAGGGGACCTGGGGGATGTCCGGCTCCTCTTGCTTGACCAGCCAAGAGGTTTAAAACCAGCATAGGTAGGAGCCTGATGTCATTTCTCTTGCTTCCTTGTGGGTGTTTTGGCCTCTCTAGTGGCCCTGACTCCTCCCAAGTTGGGGAGAGGCCCCCTGCTGCCATGTGAGGGGGGTTGGAGGGTGCTGGTGGGGCAGGTCGCAGGCCTGCTGCGGCAGGACGCTGGGGACACGGGGCGCACAGGCCCAGCAGGGAAGGCCGGGACGCGCGGCGGCCCAGCAACAGGCCGGCCCTTGTGGCCCAGGAGCGGGGCTGCGGTGGGGGTGCCCAGGAGGCCTAGTTCCTGCAGGGAGGGGGGTTCGAAGATGAGTCCACTCCTGGCCACGCAGCTGGGCTCACGGAGGGCCTGGGATGGAGTTAATCCCCGGGGCAGGCGGGGTGCGTCTGCAGCCCTGCAGCCCTTGCGCCAACCCCGCGCCCAGGACCCCCGTGTGTGGGGACTTGTCACCAGGACAGTGTCAGACATGCACGCCAGCCTCTGCACGGGAGGCGTGTCCTTGAAGCGTCCCCTGTGGCCTGGACACACAGACCCAGCCCGGAGCAAATAGCAGGGGCCAAAGACGTGGCATGCCGGGCTTGTGTGCGGGATGTCACGGTGCTGCCCACGGCGCGTGGCAGAGCAGTTCCCAGCGCTGACGGCGCGGGAAGCCTCGTGCGGTGCGACCATGGCTCCGAGACGCAATAGGAAGGGGGGCAGAAGGGAGAAAAGGGAGGTTCCCTGTAGGTGGTCAGATTCCAGGTGTTCTTGAGATCTTACTCCATTTTATTTCTGAAATTTCTTTTATAATCTTAAAAAGCTTTGCCTGTGTTTTCTCAGAAATGCACCTTCTCGGGTCACTGGGTGAGTTTGCAAGCCACACACCTGCCGCCCCACGCCAGGGCCCGTGGGCTGCACGGACGCCCCCTGCGCCCCTGGACAGGCTGTCTCCGGCCTTGCCTGTTGGCCGTGGTGCCCCGGGAGTGTACACAGCCCGGCCCATGGCCCTGGGTCCTCCCTGGAGCTTCGTCCATGGCCCCGGGGGCTGCTCTGCTCCTGACCCGTGCACCCGCCCTCTGAGGGCTTAGCCTCTGCTCTCTGATTTCTGGTACCTTCCAGATGATGCTTTCATCAACCCCCACCTGGCCAAGATCTTCGAGCGGGTGAGGCAGAGCGCGGACTTCATGCCGCTGAAGCAGATGACGGTGAGCAGGCGGGGCCTGGGGGGGCGGGGGGTGTCTGGGTCCTCTGGGCCCCCCTGCTTTGAGGGACAGCAGCTGCAGTCCATGGGACGGGGCAGCCTGGGGGTGCTTCTCAGGGTGTCCCGGGCTCAGGCTGTGCTCATGGCCCCTGCTTGGCCTCTGCCGCCAGAAAACGCTCAACAATGACCTGGGCCCCGGCTGGCGGGACAAGCTGGAGTACTTCGAGGAGCGGCCCTTTGCGGCTGCCTCCATCGGGCAGGTGCATCTGGCTCGCATGAAGGGCGGCCGCGAGGTGGCCATGAAGATCCAGGTAGGCACCCGGTGTGTGCGTCCGCCCCCCGCCCCCGTGCACCCCCTCCACCCCCCGCGCCCCCTCTCCAGGGCTCAGCATGGGTGCTGGCAAGTACCTGCTGAGTGAGTGCAGGTAGAACAGCGTCCCTGCGAGCTTGGTCTGGGCAGGGCTGGGCCAGGGTGTCTGCTGGGGGAGGGGCTGACTGCCGCGGACGGGGTGGGGGGCAGGTGGTGGAGAACAAAGTTGGGAGGGGACCTGGGGGGTCCTGGCAGCGTCATAGGGTCACGTCTGTCCCTGGCCTGAGGTATGGGGTCTGGGCGGTACTGGGCTGGGCGAGCGGGGCTCCCTCGCAGGGCCCGGCCCTGCCTGCCCGCGCCCCTTCTGCTCCCCCCGCAGTACCCCGGCGTGGCTCAGAGCATCAACAGTGACGTCAACAACCTCATGGCCGTGCTGAACATGAGCAACATGCTTCCCGAAGGTCTGACACCGGCCGCGGGGCAGGGGCAGGCGTGCGGGACGGGCTCCGGGGACCGGCAGCTCCCGCTGACGCCCTCCTCCCTGGCGCAGGCCTGTTCCCTGAGCACCTGATCGATGTGTTGAGGCGGGAGCTGGCCCTGGAGTGTGACTACCAGCGGGAGGCCGCCTGCGCCCGGAAGTTCAGGTGCGGCTCCCCCCGGGGAGACCAGGGCCGCTCGAGGCAGCCCCCGGCGGGGGGTGAAGGCCCCCGCGGCTCTGAGGGCGGCGGCGGTGGCCGAGTCTTGTCCCTGGGGTGAGGGTGGGAGGCTCTGGGGCCAGGGTGTGTGACCCCCCCAACCTCCCGCCAGGGAGCTGCTGAAGGACCACCCCTTCTTCTATGTGCCCGAGATCGTGGACGAGCTGTGCAGCCCCCACGTGCTGACCACAGAGCTGGTGTCCGGCTTCCCCCTGGACCAGGCTGAGGGGCTGAGCCAGGAGATCCGGAACGAGGTGTGTCTGACCGTGGCCTTGGGCCCTGGGGTGCCGCTTGTGGGGACGAAGGGGACAGAGAGGGCTGTTGTGCTTCCCCTGCCAGGGACACCTGGAGTCGAGAGTCCTTGTGCGGGCTGTGGGGAGGGCGGGAGGGGGTTCCCCAGGCCCCAGACTTGGCCTGGCGCCATCATGACCGGGACTGCACCCCCCCGCCCCCCAGATCTGCTACAACATCCTGGTCCTGTGCCTGAGGGAGCTGTTCGAGTTCCACTTCATGCAGACGGACCCCAACTGGTCCAACTTCTTCTATGACCCTCAGCTGCACAAGGTGAGCCCCTGGGAACGTCACTGGAGAGGGGTCTCTGCGTTCGGGGGTCTTGGCCCCCTGCTTTTCCAGGGTGAACCTCTCCAGTATTGCTCCTTCCCAGGTGGCTCTTCTGGATTTTGGTGCAACTCGGGAATATGACCGATCCTTCACGGACCTCTACATTCAGGTCAGCTGGGGGCCGGGGGCCGGGGGTGACTGGGAGCGGGAAGGATGATGGGGCTGCTGGCCTTCCGCCCCCAGTGAGCAGCGTGAGGACGAGGCCCGTTGGGCTCACAGGCCAGGGTGTGGAAGGAATGAAGGGGACGGGGGGCAGGCTGTTGGGGGCTCCCCGGGCCCCAGGAGCGCCTCCTCCCCTGCTGCTCACGGCCCTCCTGGGTGTCCGCCCAGATCATCAGGGCCGCTGCCGACAGGGACAGGGAGGCGGTGCTGAAGAAGTCCATAGAAATGAAGTTCCTCACCGGCTACGAGGTCAAGGTCAGCTCCCCAGGGCCTCTGGGGCTCCACAAGCCCCGCGTGGGGAGGGTGGGCAGTGGGCTGTTTTTCCCCAAACCTCGAGTTAATAAACAGTTGAAGTGAGAGGCGTTAGTGCCCTCTGGCCTGCTCCATCCCTGCTTCACCCCTGCTCCATCACAGCCCCGGGTGTGGCGGGATGAGGGTGTGATTGGAGCCTCGGGACCGGCAGGGGCCCAGAGCCGTCTCTGCAGCCCTTTAAGTGTGGGGCGCCGGTCTGTGTTCCTGTCCCCTGCACTGTCACCAGAAGCCCCCTAGAAAGCAGCCCTTTCCCGGGGCGGGGGGGAGGTCAGGGGTCCAGGCCACACCCCAGGAGGGGTGCACAGGCCGTAAGGCTTCGGCCGCGGTGCTGTGCCTGGGCCCCAGCGACCCTTAATCCCGTTCGGCAGCAGACGCGCCCCCGAGCCTCTCCTCCCCTTCAACACCGCCTGGTGGGCGCACTCCGGGCCAGGCCGCGGCCCCACTCACCCTCCACTCCCCTCCAGGCCATGGAGGATGCCCACCTGGACGCCATCCTCATCCTGGGGGAGGCGTTCGCCTCGGAGGAGCCCTTCGACTTCGGCACGCAGAGCACCACCGAGAAGATCCACAACCTGATTCCCGTCATGCTGAAGCACCGGCTCGTCCCGCCCCCCGAGGAGACCTACTCCCTGCACAGAAAGATGGGGGGCTCCTTCCTCATCTGCTCCAAGCTGAAGGCCCGCTTCCCCTGCAAGGCCATGTTTGAGGAGGCCTACAGCAACTACCGCAAGCAGCAGGAGGCACGGCCCTCCGCGTGAGCCCCCCGGCCCGGGACGTGGCAGCCGGGCCGGCTCTCCGTGCGCTCAGCGTGCGCTTATGCTCTGCGAGAAGTGAGAGGACACGGCCGTCCCCCCCTGTGAACGCCAGCCCGAGGGGGAGAGGACTGCCGTGGGGTCCCTGCCGCCAGAAATACGGAGCCTTTTTGGATTTTACTGAACGTACGTATAGGATGAGGCTTGTGTGTTTCTAGAATGAGATTTGTTTTCTGCCCTTTGCTCCAGCCTGTGTCCCGAGCGGTGCCGGCAAACGTGATTTTACCAGGGAGGCGCCGTCTGCTCTTGGGCTGGGCTGTGCACTCTGGACCCGTGCGTGGAGGGGGCGGGAGCAGTCCGTGCTAGAAGTCGGTGTGGGGGCCCCCCTTCCCCCCTCCAGGCCCAGGGGCTTTTGTGGAAGGAGATGAATGTGCCGATGTCACCGGTTAGAACTAAGGGGTCACCACAGGCTAATTTTTGTACAATTCTTGTAATGGTCTGATTTGTTTCAATATTAAAAAAGACAAAAACCCACCCTCTTAGCATCGTGGTGTGAATTCTTCTACTCGTAATGGGCGCCAAGCTGATGGGGACCAGCCCAAGGTCCGTGTCCTACCGCAGGCTGCCTCCAGCTGCACCCGAATGCTCAGCTCGAATTCACCGGGCGGGGGTGGTGGCGTGCCCCCTGCACCCCACATATGGAAGAGCCCCCTGCCAGCAGGGTCTGCTGGCCTGCATCTTGGGGGGACAGACTGCGGCTGAGAGACACCTTCTGCCGTGGCTTTTCCCATGGCAACCTGAATTCCTAGGTGTGGGCACCTGTGAGCACTGCTGTGGGGCCCCCTGACAGGTGCAGCAGGGGGTGCAGGATGAGACCGCTCCAGGACAGGATGGGGGGGTTCTGGCGCCCGGCACCGCCTGCTACAAACCCGTCAGAGCTGTCGCCCTCTTGAAGGCTGTTTTTGTGCATGTTTTACGTACGTTCTGCGTTTATGCACCACCTTTTGGGCCATTCAGGGCGGGCAGGCTCAGAGCCCATGTGGCCACGAGGGTCAGGATCATCGGGAACGAGGGCAGCCACGTGACCCGCGCTCCCTCTCCGCTCCCCAAGGGCCACACCGGGCCACCTGAGTGCATGTGGGAGTCATCATCCGGGGACACAGCCACGCTCATTCGTACCCGAGCTAGGGCCATTTGGGGCAACGACAGTGGCCGCAGGGCGCACAAAGCGGAAGCTTTCACTGGCCTTTTACGGAAAGCCGGCCGAGCCCCACTCTCACCCGCCAACTGGGAAGGTCAACTGCGCGTGAAACGGACCAGGGAGGGGGCGGGTAACTAGGCGCAGCCGGCTTCAGATTTCCTCTGTACGAGCCCGCGGGCTGGCTGCGCGTCCCCGGATGGGCCGTTCTAACCAAGTCAGGGACAGGAGCAGAGGCACGGATGTGCCTGAAGCGTCTGCCGCTGCCCCACAAACGGCAGACAGAAAACCAGCCGGCCACCTGGTCTGTGCAGATGTGACAGGTGGGGTCTGGCCACGCAAAGGGTCCCCTGTGGGACAGGTGCACACAGAGGGGGCCACAGAAGCCTCGGGCAGGGCCTGGCCTCGCTCACAGCCTGACGTGCGTTCTGGAAGTGCGAGCCGGAAGAGAACGAATGCCACCCTTACCTGAGCTACGGGCGGAACTAGGAAAAGTCCCTGGTTAAACTAATCCCGCGTCCTTCTGCAGACTAAGGCGGGTGCCCGGACGAGGAGGGGGACCGGCAGGAAGCAGGATCTAGGAAGATGAGAAGAGTCAGTCACCTTTCCTCCACTGCTCAGACCTTTCAATCAGGGAAAGAAAGACAAGACCGTCAGGTCTAACAGCTCCCTGTTTTATTGCAATACATCAAATTCTGGTTAATATTAAGTGATACCAACATAAAATATTGGTGAGGAGTCTTGTTACATTTTGACTATCCCACCTTAAATATTTCTGTGCAAAAGAATCCACACCGTTGGAGAATCGCTTAGAAACCTCCCTAAGACATCGAGGGCATAAAACCAAACAAAAGGAAATAGGCCAAAGCAGTATCTTTTTCCCTTCCGTACACACATTTGTCAGCATATTCTAAACAAAAAAATGATTACACCTAGGCCATGCAAAACTGTACAATATTACAATGAGAAAAAACCCTAAAAAATTTATAAAATAAATGATATTCCACTATCAAACAAAAAGGCAGGTCATTTTGTTTTCATAAAGTTTCCAGGTTTGTTCTCGTCAGTCGCCCCCGTAAGTGACATGGCTCCTCGTGTGTAGCACTCCCTGGGAAGGGGGCAGGGCCGGCCTAGTGGCCAGCGCTGGGTGGCCGAAGGCTCCAGAGGAAGCCCAGCCCTCTTACCCAGCCGGACTCTGCAGAGAATCTGGACTTGAGTGATAATTAGAACAAGGAAAGAGGGCTAACGAGCGCAACGAACGGTCATGCAGCTTACCTACTAACTCAGGGGCCGGGCCAGAGAGCCGGGGGAGCGGCGGGCCCCACTACTTCCCTGTCTGACCGCTGCGGGCTGCGCCCCTCCGTCCAGACACCGGGAGGAGGGCTTGCACGGCCCGCTTGGCTGGGAGGCCGCAGCCTCTCTGGTTCTTCTGGAGGAGACCCGAGAGTCCACAGAAACGCAAGCAGGCCTTCACAGAAGTCGATGTGGCCACTAGGTAACGGAATGACAGGACTCTAACCATACGGAAGGCAGAGAGAGGCTGGGAGCCAGCCAGGAATGACAGACTGTTGCTGCAAACATAACAGCAACTTCAGATTCTTCCCAGAAGCCTGGGTGTGAGAACCGCATGGGAAACTGAACAGATGGGCCCTTCCAGCTCCAGCCCCGAACCTTCCAACCGTGCTCCTGGGGACGAGCGTGCGTCGCTGACGTAAGGGTGCGTGCGTGTGCCCAAAACTACAAAAGTGAAATCTGCTTTAGTGAGCATTTGACGAGGAGGAAGGCTTTGTTTTTGGCAAAAAGAATATATATATATATATATATATATATATATATATATATATATGCATATAATTTTTATATACCCAGAGCACACAAGATTAAATTAGTTAGAATTCAAGGGTAGACGACAAATTGGCTGGACATAGATAGCACCAAAATACCAATACATACAGACTATTCCAGAAATGCCTCACTGAGCTGTCCCTCCTACTGTGAAATGTGTGCCTGCTGCCAGACGTGATTTTAAAAGGTCCTGCAAGAGAAGAGAGCAAGACTTCGGGCAGCATTCCCTCCTCCCTGACCTTTGCTCCTGATCCCTCTGAACCATCAGTAGGTTTTCTGTTTCCCTAGAACCCATTCCCTGCCTTTTCAGATCATTCTTCTCAGGAACTTCTGTAGGTAACGGCTTCGCATCTGAGGGGGGTAAGCCCAGGAGAAGGATCGTTATCTTAGGAAGAGCTGCTCCCCCCAACTGTTCCCCGTGGCAGCGTTTCTCCCCAACACTCCTGCCGTCAGGGTCGGTCCTGTCTGGGTGTGCTCTACGCGACTCCAGACTGCTGGGCACCGAGCACAAAGTGCTGGGGGGCGGGCAGGGACCACATCATTCCCACCTTCGGGGGCTCTCTTGCTGCCGTGACTCCCTGCAGTGCTGCTGGACCTCAGGTAGGGTGACACTTGGATCCTAAAGCATCCTTTAAAAGAGAAGCACCTACAGGCAACACAAATTCACACGCAGTTGTCGAAGCTGCAATGAATGGCTTAGTGCGGAGTCCCGTGACTCACGGCCGGGGAGCCAGGGAGGGGAGAGGCGAGGGGCCAGGGAGGTCAGGAGGACAGGCAGCGGCCACTGGCGGGTGGCTTCCGTCCCCTCGGGGGGAAGTGCCGAACTTGCGGACGGGGCTGCCGGGTCACAGGGCAGGGACCAAACTCAAGGTCTGATCCCGGGCATCCGGACGTTCAAGAGCATCTCACACGGCACCTCTTCCCCGAAGCAGAAAGATGGAGAGAGGACGAGCAGGCGGCCCCCGTGGGTCACCTCTCCCCTCACAGAGCCTCGGGCGCCTTCTCAGAGCAGCAGCAACCGGACACGGTCCCAGCTCTGCTGAGAAGCAGGCGCCCCGGGGGACACGGCGCTCGGACACTGCGACTAAGGCTCCACGCTCACCGAAGCTGAGAGAAAGGAGGAACTCTCGTTGCTAGGGCTCAGGGAAATTTAGATAGAAAGGAAGAGAGCCAGATTATCTTGACTTCCATGAGATATTTTTATTTCTCTTTCTCTGCTCATGTGCTTAACTGGGGAACTAACTGTGAAGGACTCCAGCCCTCCGGGTTGTGCACACGCTTCCCGGCAGCGGCGGGAACAGCAGGAGCGCCGCCAGGCCCCCTGCCTGGCGGGTCCCACACTTGTTTCCACCAGGGGCGGGAAAGAGTATTTGGTTAAGGCTGTTCAAGTCCTTGCATTTGAGGTTTTCTATTATTTGGTAATTAAACTCTCGGGCTTCTCTGAGGGGGCCCAGCCAAGGACGCGTCCTGGCAACGCAGGAAGGAACGGGGTTAGCCCAGGAGGAACGCACGTCTAGGAACCTTTTTAGGGACCTTCAGAAGCCATGACATCCCTTGCGTGCTTTCAGTGGAAGGGCTCAGGAGGTGACGAGACCGCATTTCTACATTCATCTGCAGAAAATACCAAAATACAATAAAAGCTGCAGAGTGTGGTTTGAATCCTACCACTAGCGAAAGACCTGGAAGTAAATCTGCCTGTTGACGCTGTCACTGAAGAGGCGTCCAGGGTTTGGTCAGGCGCTCGGGCCGCAGCCCAGAGCGGCCGGACCGGGTTTCGGAATGTTTTCCTGCAGCTCTTCCGGGGACGGCGGCCGTGACCAGAGAGGGAACTCTGACCCTTCTCGCTCTGCTTCTACTAAGGTCTAGAATGTCAGCTTGAGGCCTTCCTACCTTTTAAATTATTTAGCTGGAAAACAGACGAGAAACAACACATTTCTTTAAATTAAATGATCTCTCTCTTATATAGGAATCCATCTTTTGCTGAATACAAGATGCTTTTTACTATATACATTCAGTATTTAACCTCTACATTGTGTACTTATTTAAACTCTGTATTGTAGTAAAATATGCACTGTTTTAGTGAATAAGGATTTACTGGCAACGATCAGGTCGACATTGGCTGTGGGCGCAGGAGGAGGGCGGGGGCCGGCTGGGGGACCCGGCGCTGCCCGCGCCGCGGAGGCTCTGCCGTGCAAACCAGTCCGCCTGCCGTTCTTTCCACGCACGTCTGCGAGGTCTACTCGAGCTACCTTCGGGGAGGGGGACACGATGGTGGGAAGCAACTCTAAGTGTGTGAAATGGAATCGATATTCAGTGAAGCTGCTCATGGAAGTCTGCCTTGATGGCTGCTGCTGTTAAGTCGAGGGGGCGCGGGGGGCGGGGGGCTGCAAGTGCGATCGTCCGAGTCCCCGAGCCCCCACCCTGCTCCTGCCGTGGGCCCTGGGCCTTCCCGGCAGGGGCGGGGGATGGACGCGGAGACGGCAGTGGAGGGGCCGAGAGGGAGAAGCTGCTCTGGCGTCCGCTGCGAGCGCCGGAGCCGCTCACGGGTCCCAGCTCCCGCGGTCCGTGCTCTCCAAGGAGAGGCTCTTGGTCTTCCGGGGGGACACCGGGCTGGGCGGGCTGCTCAGGTTGGAGCTGTTGGAAGCTGTGGAGTGCCTCGGGGAATCCGAGTCCTGCGGGGCCCCGAAAGGACGTTAGTGAGAGGCAGAGGCGCAGGAGGGGCGCGGCCCCCCACAGGTGACCGCGGCCACCCCGAGCAAGTAAGCGGGGGGGGGGGGGGTGACTGGTCTACTGTCAGTAATGAAACCCCTTTTCTGAGGCCAATAAAGGGCGCAGAATAGGGCAAAAGTTCAAATCCTTTCTGCAGGCCTTTAGAAGTGTGGGTCCGTGTCACACAAAGGCTGTTACAACATCTGTGCAAAACTGCAGTGTGCAGCGCAGGCAACCCGCCGAGCCGGCCCCCCAACCCCGCCCCCCGCTGAGCGTGCCCCTGAGTCCCGCCACCCCCCCCCCCCCCCCGATTGCTGCGGAGGCCACTCTCGAGGTGGGGGCATCACTTCGCTAAGTGCACAAGCCTTTTTAATCCAGACCGAACGTCGCTGCTGCCCACGCCCCACTCACCTCACCCTCGAAGTCCCTGGCCGGGGCGTCACTTCCCTGGTCCATGCCTCCGGAGGACAAGGAGCCCTCCGACGGGGAGGGCATGGGCTGCCACTTTGCGTTGTAGCTTCCTCCGGAGAATTCTCTCTTTAATGCACTGCCGTTCTGTGCAGACGACCCTGCAGGACAGCATTCAGGTAAGGCTTGGCTGAGAACCGCACGCGGACGGCCGAGGGGATGGCCCCACAGAAAGCATGCAGACGGGGGAGACCCCAGGGCCAGCGGCCGAGGGGCAGCATTCTCCAGGCCACCGGCCTTTGCACCCATCACGTCACTGCTGGAGAATTTGCATGAAAAGCAAAGGGACAGATAGAAGCATCTTCGTCCCACAGGGCAAGAAGCCTGAGATGCGAAAGTGAGGGGAGTTTCTGTAAAATCCCCCTCTAGTTTGGTCTCAGAGCCGAGGCGCCTCGAGGAGGGACCAGCGCCACGCAGAGGAGGGAGAAGGATGGCGGAAAACCCTTGAAATACTGGGGAATTGTTCGGACCTATTTAAAGCTCTCAGCATTCCTTCTTGTTCTTCAGTTTTTGCTTAAAAAACATCTTTATCTTGCTGAGCTTCCATATTAAGACCACGGGTCTAAAGAGACTGCCGAGGTTTTCACGTAAGATACAGACCGTGACCGTTTCCACTTGTTGCTGGTTGAACAAATCCCGATTTAGTGTTTTTACACTAAGAATTCAGTAAGTAATAGCATCAAAAGAGCCCGTGTCCAGCACCTCAAGTATCTCACGGCCACGAGAGTATGGAAGTCCCCATCCACGCCAGGGCAGGAACCTGCCCGGAGTGGCCCCGCGCTTGGTGACTCGGGCCGGCTTCCGTCCGGGGCCGCTGGGCTGCAGAAGCCCGAGCATCACCGTAACGACCCTGCACTGGCTCCCGACGCTGCGTGCACACCGCGCATCGTGTCGCCATGAAGGCGTGCCTGACTTTTCTGAGGGGCTCTCCTGGGTCCTTGGGTCACGGCCTCACTGAAGGCCAAGCTCATCCCAATTCCACGCCTGCCTCAGTGCCACGGAAGCTGTATTTTATTTTGTGCCAATGCTGTTATTCCGAAAGAACATCCACACTGCCAGCAGCTTCCGCTGCTCTGCTTGTCAACTGTGCGAGTGCGAGCATGTTCTCCTACCTTCCCGAGCCTCGGTTTCCATCCGTAGATACGAGAATGACTTCTACGTTACGGGGATTTTGTGGGAACAGCAGCCCTGGGTAGGCGGAGAACACAGTGGGAAGCGTAGGCGCACGGGGCCTGCTCAGGGCTCACCCGCTGCTCACCCGTCTCCTTGCCTCCATTCTAGGGCCCTTCGTAGAACAGAAGGCATTAATGCCACCTCAGTGACTTACACTTTAAGAACGAACTTGGGGAATGTTCCTTTCAAAGAAAAGTTACACTAGACCATTCCAATCTTCACACATGAAAGCAGGTCTATTTTGATTGACCAGCCAAAGGGGCCTGGGGACCGTCTGAGGACTGTGGTCCCGCTGACTGAGGCCACACAATTGGGCATGACCTCTTCTAAAGAGCGCTGGCTGATGGCTCTGGGGCTTGGGCGGCGAGGTGTCTGACTCTGCGTGACCTCAGGAGACGCGAGGCTCCCCAGTGAGCCAGCTGCCAGAAGTGGGTCTGCCTCCTTGGGGGGACCAGGATGGAGTCACAGTGGGAATCTCTGTGGAATCTCTTCATGTCCTGAAGCCATCCTGAGTCTGGCTCTGGAAGATCTGTGCTTCTGGTTGTGGAGACGGACAACAGGGTCCCCTATTCCTTCTTGTGCCTCTCTCGGCTGGCTGTCCTTCTGGAACCTTCTCATATGAGCTGGACTCTTCTGAAAGCCAGGAGGCACTGGACACAGAAGTTGCCCCTTGGGATTCCTGGGAGGGCCTTCCTCTTACCAAGGACCTCAAGGAGGCCACGCCTGCCGCGTTCCTGCAGACCTGGTGGGCACAGTCAGCAGGGACAGAGGCCCCTCACTGCGGCCCTCTCGGGGAGCTGGCCGCCTCAGCCCTGCACATGCCTGCATTACAGGTCCCATCTTTACCTGCCGTTCCATAAAACCGAAGTCCTGAAAACTGAAAGTGTTTTCATAAGCTTGATGTAAACCACGCAGCGGCAAACCTAATCTGAGCTAATTGGAGGCTGACTACAGAGCTTATTGGAAGACCACATTTATTTATATATTTATAGTGTGACCAGTCATGGATTTGGCTGCATAAATATCAATCTGTTTGTGGGTGCTGGCTGGATCTTACTGGAATGTAACACATTAAATGGTAGATTCCTAACATATATATATATTTAAAATCTGAATCCTGAAAACAAACAAAAACAACATCTGGCCCCAAGGGTTTTGGAGAAGAGATTGTAGACTTAGCTGTTAATGCTGTAATACTCTCTTTGCATCTCAAGTCTTGAGAACGTGCAGCAAGTTATAACGCAAATCCATTATCTCATGTAGCCGTCATCCATAAGAAGAAAATAAAATGGTTATCGCTTTCCCAACTGGCCAGATTTTTCACTGTGGTCAGGGCCACACCTGGGGCAGCAATGCTCTCAAGAGGCAGTGACACAGGGGTCATCAGGCCCACAACTGCCCTGGTACTCCCACCCCAGCCATGGGTCTGCGTGCTCCATAGTGTCCCGCACAAGGGGCGGGGAGTCCCCAGGAGAGGAGATTGTAAAATATCTGCCGTTTCCGTCTGGCTGCCTCCCTGGCCACCTGCTCGGGGGAAGCAGCCACAGCCGCGTGAGAGGCTGGCCGCTCACGCTCCAGCCACAGCTACAGGGACTCTGAGATGAGCGGGCCAACTCAGCTGCTCCCAGATCCCGCACCCTCAGAAACAGACATAATCAATGATCATTTTTTCTTTTTTTTTTTTTTTTTTTTAAAGATTTTATTTATTTATTTAACAGAGAGACAGCCAGCGAGAGAGGGAACACAGCAGGGGGAGTGGGAGAGGAAGAAGCAGGCTCATAGCGGAGGAGCCCAATGTGGGACTCGATCCCGGTACGCCGGGATCACGCCCTGAGCCGAAGGCAGACGCTTTAACGACTGCGCTACCCAGGCGCCCCTATTTTTTCTTTTTTTTTAAGAGAGGGAGAGAGAGAATGCCAAACAGGCTCCACGCCCAGTGTGGGGCCCGATGCAGGGCTCGACACCACGACCCTGAGATCGTGACCTGAGCCAAAGGCAGACACTTCACTGACTGAGTCCCCCAGGCACCCCCGGATCATTGTTTCGATCGGAGTTTTGGGGTACCGTGCTCTGCACGAGAGGTACCTACCAGAGCATCGCCCATCTCTGTAGTGCCAGGGTGGGGACAACAAGCCCCGTTGGCAGCAGGGACGTCCCCTCCGACAGCCAGCGCTCAAGGACCAGAGGCCACAGATACGATTTCTCACTAAGTGACTTCATGGGAAACCGAAGCTCGATCGTGTCCCCTGGGGGCCAGCTGTGGGTGTCAAGAGAGGCACCTGCACCCTGGGGGGCACCCCGCACTCACAGCGTCCGACCTCTCGGCCGATGCCACGCTGCCTCTGAGAAAGTGGCGGAAGAACAGCCCGAGGCTACGAACGATCTCCCCCCAAATCAGAAGCCACGCTGACCGTCCGACGAAGCTCAAGGCTTGGGATCCACGAACTACCCGAGCTCTCTGAATTCAACAAGACTGACTTCTACTTGCTGCCGTCAGATGCCGCCTCTGTCCAGCCCTCACTCTGGGGCAGGCGGCCACTGGCGTCCCTGCGCTTTTCCTCAAACGGAGCCTTTTCACGTGCCCCCCCCCACCCCCGAAGTCGCTCCCGGTCCTAGTGGCGCAGACGCCTGCCCAGCACGGAGCAGAGTTTTCTCTCCAAGGCCCCTGAGCGCAGGGTTCTGGGTGGAGTATAAGACAAGAGACGCTGAGGTTCAGGGTGAAAGGAGAGAGGCCGACAATAAAGACGGCGAGCCGCGAGGAAGCAGGTGCTCGGTCACATGCGACTGTACCCCCTGCGCCCCAGCAGAAGACCTGCCGTCTCCTGGATGTTCACCGGATCAATGGCGAACTCCATCCCAAAACTACGATCTTGAACCTTCCTCGTGTTCTGCCGGTCCTTCCAGAACCCTGCCCCCCCCCCCCCCCATTCCAGCAGGAAACCGAGGGTCACCTGGAACTCTTCGCTCTCCCTCGCCTCCCACAACTAACTCCCCGCCAGGCCTTACTGATTTCACCCTGACACGGCTCCCCTCTCCCCTCCTCTGCAGCCATCCCCCGGGGCCGTCCCTCGCCGGCCGCTCTGACGCCCCAGCAGGATGGACGGAGCTTGCCCTGTGTCCAGTCTCCACCTGGCAGACACAGGGTGTTTTTAAAAAATGTAAATTGGAGAAAAGTCCTTCCCTTTGGACTCCCTCTAAATTCTTTAGAGGCGTCCTGTTGCGTTTCTAATAAAACAGTCTCAGCTTGCTCGGCACGGTCCTGCTTGATCTGACCCTTGCCTCCCTCTTGTGCTTTATTTCGTGGGTCACTCCCTGACTACCAGGTGGCCACACTTGCCTTCGTGCAATTCATCAAACATGACTCAGACACGGCTTCGCCCGTCGGGAGGGCACGTGACCTTCCTAATTCCTCTCAGTGTGGCTTCGTCCCCAACGGCCACCCCTTGTTACTCTCTGACGGTGCCCTATTTCTTTCCTTCGCAGCGTCGATCATCACAACTTGTGGTATAAAGTGTCTGTCTCCCAGGTGCACCGTGAGCTCGAAAGGCACCCCACGATCATTTCCCCCACAAGCGCACATGTGCTTCCTCGGCACAGCCCGGGAGCGTGCATGCGTGGGACAGGTGAGAGCAGGGGGCCCTGGGCTCCCGGGGGCAGCACTTACTCGCTGACAGGCCGCTGCTAGCGCTCATGGAGCGGCCGGGCTCAGGGCGGGATTTGGTGATGGATGGAATACTGACTGAGCCGCTGAACACCGTCCGACTTTCCTGAGGCCGAGGGTTCTGAAAGCAAAACACAGAGAGAAACTCTTCAGCCAGAGAGAAAGTGATTTTTTTTTAAAGATTTTATTTATTTATTTGACAGAGAGAGAGAGAGAGAGACAGCCAGCGAGAGAGGGAACACAAGCAGGGGGAGTGGGAGAGGAAGAAGCAGGCTCCCAGTGGAGAAGCCTGATGTGGGGCTCGATCCCAGAACGCCGGGATCACGCCCTAAGCTGAAGGCAGACACTTAATGACTGAGCCACCCAGGCGCCCCAGAAAGTGATTTTCTGCAGAGATGTCTACTTCTCACTTTAATTTCAACAAATGATCTTGACCAGAGTGAACAGACTGCATAATCCCCCCTGCCCCCAAAAGTATGAAACCCTAACAGAAGTCACCTGGCCCCAGTCAAGGGAAGTGCTCATCCTTGTACTTAGTGAGATGGTTATCAGTAAACAGGAGCTCTCTTTGTTGTGACAAAGTTAAGTAAAAGTTATATGGTTAGAAGGGACAGCAAAGTGCAGAATTACATGGACATTTGCAGATAATGGACACAAAGTTTCTGCTACTTCTGAGATTTCTACTAGGATGACTCCACTAGCTGAACAGAATAAGCCGGCTTGGAGGCACGGCAATGAGGAGTGTATTTTTCTCCAGTAAATGTACTGGGCGACACGGTCGCACCCCCACTCCCCAGGCTGGCGGAGCGGCACTGTGGGCCCCAGACAGCACGTCCCCATAGCCAGGGGGAAGTGACCTCACTTGGCAACACTGGTTGGAGAAGTTTTCCATCACATTATGGAATGGCTTTGGGGTTCCGGGTAGAAAAATGGGCCAGTGAGTACTTTGAAAGTCCTACACGGCTTGAAAGGAGGCGTGGAGAATGAGCTGTCTGAACTTGGCTGAGAACAGAAAGCACTTGGCCGCCTCGACGGACCGAAACGCTGGAGACCAGGAGGAGGGGTGGCTGACGCCTGAGAGAAGATTGTGTCAAAACAACTAACATCGGGCCAAGGTCGGCAGTCCGGAAAACACGCGTTAATATCGTGTGAAGAACTCGGGAGCCACGGCGGCGGAGAGCCAGCGGGCCGCAGAGCCAACCGCTGCCATACTGGGTCACAGACCAAATCTGCAAAGTCCATTTAATTCTTACTGTGTTACTTATTCAAAGCAAATGCTTTCCCTTTTTCCAAGAAAATAAAACAACTGACACTGAAAGAGCGCCAGCATTTTAACATCCACGCGTAGAGCAGCAGCCCCCGAGACAGCAGTGACAGGCACGGCCGAGGAGAGAGCAGGGGATGGGAAGGTCAGTTTCAACCCCTGCATCCTGACTGTTTCCGCTGCAAGGCTTCTGACACCTTGGTGGTGCCCTTCCCCCCAGAACAAACCCAGCCTCGAATAAATGGCATAAATTAAGCCTGTAAAAATATACCAGTGGTTTAGTAACACCGATGCTGAAGTAATGGAAGACTCACAGGAGGCATGCTTTGTGAGGAAAAACTCCACAAAAGACGGTTTACCATTCATTCAGCTGGAGTTCGACTTCTGTCTAAAGTGCCAGGAAACCAGCTTTGCTGGTCTTTTCTGTGCGCAAATATGCTTTGGATTAGGAGGAAACTTCCACTGACGACGGTGTTCCTAACTAGCAAAGGACTGACTTACAGAACGTCTCTGTCATCTTTCATGGAAAAAATTCTGACCAATTAAGTTCCACAACACTCCTCTGGAATCCACCCCTTGCAATCTGTTACCAAGCAAACTAAGTCTTATTTTTATCATCGTTGATCTCATTTTGTCAAGTAAGATATTGAAATGACATTATATAGTTTCGTGTCAATGCCATTTCAAACATTACAATTTAGGCTACTTTTCTAATACAAACAAAAACACAAAAATAAACTTACCCTATAGTTTTCTATGCAAATAAAAAATTGGTGCTACTATTTTGCTAAGTCAGGGGGTGCTGCGGGACACAGGTGTGCAGGACAGAATCCAAGCATCTTATCTGCAAAATGAACTTGAGAAAACGTTCCTGAGGAGTTAGCTAAGCCTGTGGTTTTGGTGGAAGTACAGATAATCTGCCTTGACGGCCACCGGCTCTCCGGACACTGCAAGGTCCCCGGTTACAAAGCTATCAGGCTGAACCGAAGGGGCCGCCAGCACGGGCCACAGTCCTTCTGAATGCAGCCCCTTGTGTCAGTTCTCCCTCTGATTTAGTTGTTAGATCTTGGATCCTGGCTGGAATGAAAGGCCTATCAGTACCTGGAAGACTAGTGAGATTATCTTCTTTTTCTCATTTTTCCTGTGACTCGTTAATACTATTGTAATTTTTACCTGGGAGATTTTTAAACTTTTCAAAAAGGGGTTTACTGTAAAAGAAGGCCTGTGGCTAGGCCCTGCCACAGACTTGAATGTCACTAACTGAAAAAATTGTCTCTGAATCAAACTGGTTCTAGGCTGAATGAGCTATAAAAAAATGGAGAAATTCTGGGATTCCCTTTTTGTTTGTTTAAACAGAATAAAGACCCACACAGGGGCTATTTTTAATGATGGTATCTGGAAAGGGAAAAATCACGATGGGAAAATCCTCTATGAAACATAAAAAAACCCTCCACCACTGTTTAAAAACTAAAAGTGAAATCCTCCCCTGTCTTCATGTGTTTCCTCAAAAAAAGAAACAAACTCGAAGAGGAGGAGGAGGAAGAACAGAGGTTTGGCAGAAGAGAAGCAGGCCGAAGGCACACATTCACAAAGTGCCCCCCCACCCCCCCCAGCAGAGTTACTTGTCAAGCAAGCTACAGGATGTCCGCACACGGTTAGTGGAAGTTAACCCCTGGCTCAGCTGTTCATACCCTCAGAGTCATAAAGCTTGGTGTACCGGGGACAGAGCGCAGAGACGGGGAATACTCGGGGTTTATGGAATCAGGAGAGAGAAATTTTTCAGCAGAATTAACAGTCATGTGATAGATGTGCTCAAAGTTGATCGGAGAGGAGATCAGGCCGGAGTGATGATGAGGGGATGGATGAGGGAAGCCTGGCTAACGAAATGACAGGAAGAAGAACAGAAGTCGTAAGGTCATGAGAACGGATTCAATGGTCATACGTGACATTTCACAGCATGCACGGAGCAGGAATGACAGATCTCACATCAGAACCGAGTCCTTCATGAAATACTTTCAGGCCTTGGAGAGGTAAATTTTGTAATCGCCCTGCGGTAAACAAAACTGCTGATGTGCAAAAGATCATTCGCTTTATAAAATTATTTTTTTTATTACTATCATCAAGTGAGCAAAAACTGGACTTGTGGAGACACAAGGAGACTTTCAGAGTTTAGTTGAGGATTTTCTTACGCGATAGAATCAAAATATGGCAAAAACACACCAACAACAAGGACAGAAAAAGCAAGAAAGCGAAAGAGCAGCGAACCCACAGCCAGAAGCACTATGAAACTGTTTCTGTAGAAACCGGAAACCATTTCCTGGGATCTACAGACTCTTGACGTGTGTTTGTTTTTACTGATCTTATTTTCCTCTGACAAGAGCAGTGAGGGACTGAGGAAGAACTAATCACTGGCGTGACTCTCAGCAGCCCACACCTGTCCACTCAGACACCCAAAAGGACAGGTCTGTTTTTAACAAGGGGAAAAAATCTTCCCTTCCACGTCTGGGTGTATTAAAACATCAAATAACATAATACTAAAGATACAGAAAAAGCTTTTCAAATGGAGGACTCCAGTTTTTCAGGTACAATGACTTCTGAGTAATCTGGGAGCCGTCACTCAGCACCCAGCCACCGTCTCTGAGCGGCACTTTCAAGGTTCAGGCCTGGAGTGGCCAAGGAGTTCAGGGGCGGGAGGGAAGGACTTGCGGGGAGAAAGCTGGTGGAACACGCCCTCCCGAGCTGCAATGAGCCGGCTTTGCTTAACACAACCTGGCAACTTACGCAGACTTAAACAAAAGCTCTTCTATGAGATACTGTTTGAAGTTTAGAGATGGGCGTGAATCAGTGCCTTCCAAGGTTATTTCCAAAAAGAAAAAAAACTACTGATGTCAATGTCACTTTGACTTGAAGAAGCAATATTACTTCGCGGAGCTGTAAGGGGTCACCGAGCTAGAGACGCGGTCTTCATGAACAACTCCAGGGATGGGTAAAAGGCCAGGAGAAATGTCATGGGCCAAAAATAAATCTTCTGGAGATAAACTATTATTCTTGTATTCAACTGCAGAAAAATCTGCCCTCTGTTGCCAGTGCCCACTATGAACAAAAGCAAAGGACAACCAGGATTCGAGGAGCTACTGCAGTAGGGACTTCTCAGTCCCACGCGCCGCTTCCCACTGACAGCTGATACCCTCCGGCCACACTGACGCACGCGTGAAGGGCTCCCATCGGACCCAGGACTCCCTCATCCTGATGATCTCTTGCACATTTGTGAGGCAAACAATCCTCTATCAGTGTCATTTTGGTACACAGAAGAGCTTCTAAAAATATCCAGTAAACTCTCTAAGCTCATAAGTATTTCCCAGGAAAACAGTACTGATATGAGTAAGTTAAAACATAAAACTGTCTGGGGTACATGCCGCTCTTTGCACGGATGATAACATGGAGCTCTGGGGTTTGAAAGCTCTTCTGACACATATTAACGGTAGGTGAATTTAATTCATCTTAATTTTTGGAAAATTTTCATTAAACACAGATAATTCCATTGCAGCAGAAAGGACATATTAAAACCTGGGAACCTATTAAAATATCATAAGCTTTTCAAAAAACATATATACACACAGATACACACACGCATATTACTAATTTTTTTCAGACGTGCATACTAACGTGCTGTTTACCAGTGTCTCCCCCTAGACCAGCACGGGTCTGGGCGGACAGTTTACCAAAAATACGGGCTAGGTGGTGAAGTGGGTGCCTATAAACACCCCCGGCTTGTACGTCCCTTGCTAGTAAAGGGAAGAAGGCCAGGTGAAAATGAAACTAAGGCGAAGAAACAGGTTTCAAAAATGTACACCAACTTCTTGTCCTGGAAATACAAAAGTGCTTACAAGGTAAGAAAGGACTGGAAGAAACATTAAAAATTGGACTGCATTCTAGGGCTGAGGGGTACATGTGTTAATGACGGAAAGAGCCAACGAGGCAGTCATGGGGACAAGAAATGCTAAAACTCAAGAGGTCTATTGGGGACAAGCGGCGAGCATAGAAGGCCACGTGTCGCGCAGCCAGGTGGGGGAAACATCCTCAGGACATACTCTCTGAGCTTGTTCAGCTCAGTAATCAAGACCAGACCTTATTCTGAACAACAACAATAATAAAAGAGATTTCTTTTACTTAAGTGGTGGGAGAGAAAAGGGAGAAAAAGTGGAGTAAGGAGGGATGCTTTGATATAAAAGTTCTCACGATGTCTGAAATCTGACATTTCTTTTCACTGTGCTCACTCAGTGTGTGTGATGACCAGGTCTCACTGTGTATGAAGGTCAGAAAACAATTCTGGAACATTAGTAAATTGGTTTTTCACCTGATGGCAGAAGACCACCAAGGAGAGGGATATTTTATGAAACCCTGAAACTATTTCACCTTAAGGAAAATAACTGTAATTTCTGGGAGATAACAGAATATATAAAAAATTTTCCATAACTCTTATGTTGTGGGAATATGTAAGATAAAAACTATGTATATTCTTTTTTTGTGCACCAAAATGAAGCACAAGTGAGAGAAATTTTAATTTAAAAAGTATAATACCTATTAAAACCTTGTCAGCTACTGAAATAATTTTGTATTTGTTGATGTATCGCTTTGCAACATAAGCATGTTTGAAATTTGCATCCCTCTCTCTCCGAAACCTTAAAAACTTTCACTAAAATGGTACAGTAACACTTGAGCTATCAAGTATAAGCTATAACATATACTCACATTTCCAGCGTTCATCAAAATGTAAAAATCCTCTCTAAAAAGACAGAGGCTTTGGACCGTATGGTTGTGTCCTGTTTACTTGAGAATAAAGGAAAACCAGCCTGAGAACTTTAAACACATGTTCAGAATGGGTAAACGGAGAGAAATCTGAAATCTCATTCCCAGGCAAAAGGTGAAAAGCCAGTGAAGTCTTAAATACGATAGGTAAGTGTAACAGTTTAACATTTCACGTGCTTAGTCTTAGATTTTTTACTTAGTTTTAATTACTACGTGTAATCTTTTTGAACACTTTATTCATAATTTATCCAGCACAGGTAATAAAAATCCCCGCTCCAAGGGGATAAATGGCTACTGTTCATGATTTGAACTCCCTAAAGAAGGGGACGCAGCACAATAACCAGGTCATCATAATACCTTGGTGGTAACAGTAAGAGCATTGTGTCGGTTCAAAAACAGGGTCAACTGGTTAATCGGGATATTTCCAAAGAGGAACTCAGACTCCATGACTGATTTTTTTGTTCCTCCCATGAAACAAATGCAGAATACCTTCAAAAGCTTAACTTTCTTATTTAAAAAAACCTGACTGCACATAAAAACTCTATTACCTAGGTTTTTTTTGTTTTTTTTTTTTTCCTGTCAACGACAGATCCTTGTACCTCCTATCACAGCAGAGTTGGTAATGAGGGTAACAGGACAGACTCCCATAGAAAGAGCTCTGGGTCCAGATTCACAAATCTAACACTACACCCCGTGATCAAAAGGGTTCCATTAGAGTTTCAATAATTTGCTGAGTACTATGATACCGAAATGTGAAGTGTAAACAGAGCCTGGAAAATTAGCTAATGCCATGGATATTCCTTATCTCAGCATACTGGGTCCAAGAATCTAATCTTCATGTGAAAAACAAGTTTTTCTGTGTTGTACTTTTGTGTGCAAGACAGACCAGGCAACATATTTATAACTGGGGAGAGGAAGATGATTTGCTTGTCCAACGAGCTAAGAGGTGTGGCCATTAATGACCAACCTAACATGGTTCTCTGGGCAGGCGGGGGGCAAAGGTCTGAATTGCTAAAACGTAGTGAAATGTTAGCAATTTCATGAGCAAGTTCTGGGTCTCGGTAGAGACTGTCTCCAACGTATTCCACCACGAACAGTAAGTCTGGATACGGGACAAGTTTATGGGGTCTGCAACTAAGTAAGAACTCGATCTGTCTGGTTTCTCACGATGCCCAGATGTTGTGTTTTTCTCATCAGGTGTATCTCATCACGCATCTTACACATATTTTGATGCATGGACACAAATGTTTCATCATCACACTAACGTTTCCTCTTAAGTCTACATATGGATCTAGGCACGCATGTTTGCTTTTCCCCCCTCTGCCCCACTCGTAACCCCGTTCCCGCTCCCCCTTCATTTCTCTTACCATGGGCAGGTCTTTTAGGATCTGTATTCCATCTCCTGGGCCCATGTGTGCTATGTGGTTAAAATTAGTTGGGTTAGAAATTAATTTATTTCTCATTTCTGGATCTCGCAGCATCTCTCTGGAAGATAAAACACCTGTTTAGACACTGTTTTTGTGCTCGATCTAGATAACTTCAGAAAAAAATTAAGCATCCTTTATTCACAAAAATAAAACTGAAATGTTTAATAAGGATAGAATTAACAGTAAAATATACTCCATTAAAACTTTACTTAGAAACTTTTGTTTTAAATAAAAGATCTTGAGTGTTTTGGTGGGAAAATAGGCTTCTCTTAGCACTCACATATCAGAGCTCTCTTTTATAGACAGTTTTGACCATTTTATGTATGTCTTTTAAAATAACTGATAACACTTCAGGGATGTTTTTATATGGGCCTGGAAATACCTCAAGCCTTTCGGCTGTCTGCTCACGAAGAGAGTTAACCCGAAGTTCTAAAGCCAGTGCAGACGTACCACACGCAGACGTGTGCTGTTTATAATACTATACAAAGGCCCATGGTCCAAAAATTGTCAGTACTTCATATACACAGAGCAATGAATTACACTATGGTACTTTCATCCGGGGCGCACTCACACTGGGAGAGAATTAATTACAAATACACTGAGAAGTTCGTTCACGACTGCGGTTTTGACACCACAGATGGGTGAGCGATTTTCAGAGCTCACATCTGCCCTCCGAGTCCAATGCCAGCATCAGGACCACGGAGCCCAGGCAGACGGGACCCCAGCTGCACACCCACCTCCTCTGCTGAGCCCTCTCCTCCTCCGGGACCCTGAAGGAGAAGCGCCGCTTGTTGTTGATGTTTCTAACCATCTGCTTCCGACTGTTGTCTGACGTTTCAGGAACCACCAGCTCATCCCCTTCTGTTAGAAAAAATACGAAGCACGGCGATGTTCTGTAAAGCGCTACAATGCTCTTTATCCGTCAATCTCTAGGATGGTACCAACATCTGCCAGTTGTACAACATACGTGATTCTCATTTTTAAACGTTGTCTGTTGACGCTCACAACAAATAATAATTTAAACCAGGACATATGTAAACAGGTGTACGCGAAAGTTAAACACAGCTTACAAAGTACAGTTTCACTTCCATTTGATTATAAACATAAAGTGGCACAATTTTAGGGGAAGACAAGAAAAATGCAGCTGCCTAGGGTCCTGTCCCTTTGCTCCCTGCCCCTGCGATCTCTCTGCACTGTCTCCTCTCACCTCCCGGGCACTGGTTCCAATGCTCCTCCCGAGAAGCTGTGCGGCAGTCAGGCGTAAGAGTAAATTATTCGTGTAAATGATAACTAAAAGTATTTTGACAATAATAAAACATTTCCTTTGCAAGATCCAGGCTGCCAGACATGGACCAAGCACAAAACCTCGCTCTCCCACTAGCTTCCTTTGCTAAAGGTAAGACTGTCGCTATTTCTACTCTTCCGATCTTGGGGAGGAGATGACACTTGATCGGATGCACCTGGTTTCAATTTAATACCTAGAAGTAAACAAAACCGTCCGCCAAGGGCTCCCCGGACAGGCTGAAATCTGTGAACACACTCAAGGAATAAAATAGACAGCTCTATTCACACAACATGATGGATGCCATTCTCTAAATAAGGAAGAGGAGAAAAGCCAAGCTTCAGAATTTTTAACAGCCACGAAGTGCAAGTGAGAAAAGAGCCACGCAGGAGCGTGCAAGGCGAGCAGGGCAGATGACGAGCGGAAAAGCAGCACCCTTCTTGGGTCGGAATAATGCAGCTTCATCAGTTGCTTTCTTAACTCCACGGGAAACACGGTTTTGGAATTTGGGAATCATGAGGGCAGGGCATGTCTGGGTGAGTTATGGTGGCAGCGGGAGAGGCGGGACGGCCAGAGGCCACAGCAACACTTTGAGCCCCTGAGAGATGAAGGACAGAGCAAGACAGAGAAACAGAAAGGGCCTCTGGGGAACAGGGCCCCTTGCCTTTCCTGGGGACACCTACTCTGAGATTCTGAGGGGTCTTCCCTGGCTAAGCTCCTGCTCAGAGCAGAAAGATGACAGCTGGGGGGACACAAGCGGGAAGAGGCTTCATCCTACAGACACGACCTGGGACATGGACATATTCTGTGATCATCACGGCCACACACAGTGAGAACAGGGTGGAGCCAGTCTTATACCAGTGTCTGGACTTCCTCTAAGAGACAGACACAAAATTAAGTACAGGCCCTTAGAGGTGAGAGGCGTAAAGCTCTGTGTCATTAGCTTCATGGTGGATCCATCACTGAATGGGAATCATTTCTAAATTCTGACTCTCCGTTCAGAAGTCCTCTCCTACAACCACCAGGCCGGCAACCCAGAAACCCCCAGGGCGCCAAGAGCACGTGCGGGACAGCCGGTGTGAAGGCACACAGGGACTGTGGACACTGCCCTTGTCCTCTCTGGAACTCCCATCTGGGGCTCCCACTCCCTGCTCCCGATTCTGGCGCTCCTGGGACCCTCCTCCCTGCCCTCCCTGCCCAGGCTGACACGAGCACTTCCGGAGTTCAGAGCCCTGTGCGTTGGCAGAAGGTGTATACCCGAAGTCCCCAGTCAGAACTCTGGATGAGTTTTCACCATTTCAGTGCCACAAACCTGGGTTGGGCTTGGCGGTATCAGCAGTACAGAAGACACGGAAGACACCTACAGCTATACTGTGGCCACTTAACTCAGTACTCCACAGAAAAACAACAAGGTAGGTCAAAAACAAATACTTTGTGTATACAGCTATGCGAGATTAAGCAGAATGGCTTTTTATGCAGACATTTATCTTAATAGATTGAGGAGAAGATGACAGTAGCCAAGATCACAGACTCTGGAGTAAGATAAACCCGAGTTTAAATCTGGTCTCTGCCACTTTTTTATTATCTCTAGGCAGTCAGCTTAGAGAGAACATTTCCACTGAAGCCATCCCATTAATGTGTATTTTCTTACCTGCCATCTTATTTTTGAAATATATTAATCTAATTGTCTCCAACCCCAAAAGGTTTAATGATCCTTCACTGTTTAAGGGTCGAACCTAAAATAAAAAAAAAGGAAATTACTATTCCAATAAAACCTTCAAATGAAATCATAAAACATCTGGCCTATTTAGAAAGCACACACTATTGAGACCTTCCATTTATCCATCTTCTTCAAAATATGCTCCCTCAAAAAATCAACAAAAAATTAACATTAATTCTGATGGGAAATGAGTAAAAAACTATCTAATTTGAACAAGAAAGTTACAATGACAACATTTTGAAGGAAGAATATTCTGGGGGGGTGAGAACAGAAATATATTTAAATCTTAAATTTGACTTTTTAAAGCCATTAGTGACGAAATCATTATACTAAGAAGATATCAATGCAGCTACTTTATGAATGTGATTAGAACCGTATGTTCACAAATGACAGGGATGAAACTCTGTACCACTGGGGAGAGGGGGGCTGTCAGTTAATGGTGACAAAGCAATTGCTCACGTACATGGAACAGATGAACAGAGTCCCCACCGCACACTACACATCAAACACCAACTCCACAGGCATTAAGGGCATACATGCAACATGCACAACTTTCAAACGTTTGGAATAAAGGTCCTATCTTTATGACCTTGAGTTAGGAAAGTTTCCAAACAGAAAAAACGTAAGATGAAAGGATAAGAATGATTTGTAACAATAACCCCTGAACCTAGTAATACACTATATGTTAACTAACTTAGATTTATATAAAATCTAAAAAAAAAAAATTTATAACAAGTTTACAACAAAATAATATAATTTATTGTTACTAAAATAAACGCTTAGCAAAATACACAATCAAAATGGATAGGTCACAAATGGAGAAGATTTATCCCACCCCTTACTAACTCCGTATTTACAATATATAAAGAATTTCAATAAATTAATAAAAAAGAAGACAAACAGAAAAGTGAGCAAAAAGCATGACTAGGTTTTCAAGAAGAAGAAATAAGAATGAATAAACATAAATGAAAGATGAATAAACATACAAAGATTAGGGACATGCAAATCAATGCTTTGATGAGACAGCATTTTACAACCGTTGATAATGGTTATAAAACTATGAATTCTGAGAATGGCAAGGTCAGAGAAGATATGGGTCTGTAGGAACTCCTCTGTACTGCTGGCGGGGGGGCAGTGGGGGGAGTAGGAACCGGTACAATGACTCTGGAAAATAATGACACTATCTTGTAAGGTTGAACCCCTGAATTCTCTGTGCCCCATCAATTCCACTCCTAGATGTGAGATATAAAGAAACTCCTGCACATGTGTTCAAAGACACAGCCATCAGTGTTCACAGCAGCAAAACCTGGAAAATAATTCCAAGTTCACCAATGAGAGAATGGAGAAAGGAACTGTGATTTACTCACTCGACAGAGTATGTTATAGCAGTGAAAAGCAATGAGCTACACACAGCATGCAGAACAAGGGTGAATCTCGGAATAAGCAGGAAGAGAGCACGGCAGATGACACACATGTCACATTTTCATCAAGCTCAAAAGCAAGCAAAACTCGACAGTACACAATGAAACAACTGTCTGGGAATATTTAAATATGCACCCCCCCAAATCTGTATTTTAAGAAAAGCAAAAGCAATGATACCTACAACATTCAGGATAGTGGACTTCTCTGGGGAGGGGCAGGGGTTTGGGTTAAGGGAAAAGGACACAGGTAGAGGCAGTGATATTGGTCATGTCCTGGCCCCAAAGTTAGGAGGTGAGTTCATGAGTCGGTAGTTAATTATTGTGCTTCATAAAGGTCACATTCTTTCATATACATTATAAAATTCACATGATAAAAATAAAACAGAAAACTAAATGTCATCAGCCCAAATCTACAAACCAGAGGGCCATATTTGAGGTGCTGGACATCAAGTGGGAGTATTTACAAGAGTTTTCATTGCCGATGTGCTCTGAGATTGGGGCAGACTTTGAAATAGGACGTTGGCTACTTCCTGGTACCGATTCCACTACACCTGCCGCCTAACCGATGACACAAGCTACAGGTACCTGTATGACGCTATTAGTCTTCACTTATGCAAAACAGTCGTGGTATGCCTATAAATTTTCCTTCTGTTACCACAGGGAGATAGTAAAGGGAAAATCACGTTTTATTAGGAACATATAAAGCCTTTATGTTCTAATCATGAGATGCTTAAACAGTTTTGGTTCTAAGTTTAACCAGCTTTCTAGCGTGTGAGAGCTGTCTCAGGATTAGAGCCTGTTTCCCATTATGTAAAAAGCAGTTACAAGAAAGAATGACAGCATTCTCCTCCCTCAGAGCTACTGAAGTAGAAGACAACACTGGCATTTTAGGGGTTGGGGAGACTCTAGTCGCTTGTTATGGCAATACACCTATCGATCCAGTGAAACGAAATGTGATAAAAAGAACATGGTTTTGAACTACCTACAAAATTAACCAGCTTGACTTTTGTTTCTAGCGTTTCTCCTCTTAGCTAAATCGCGAATTACTGACTGCCAGAAAATGCCCGAATAGTGAAAAATAGCTATTAGTGTTTCACCACACTCGTGTTTCACCACATTCGTTAGTGCACTTAGCCCATGTTTTCACGTGAAATTACCTTTTTGAGTGGGAGAGTCTGAATCCATTCCATGGAGTTCACATCGAAGATATCAACCGCGTTTTCACTATACACCGAGAGATACGGTGCGTTGTAACCTGCGAGAAGGGAAGGAGGCAACAGTGGCTAATTACTTCTAACTTGTAAACCCCAAACACTTTGAAAGATCTACACTAAATAACTGTAGAGCAGAACCCCACTCAAATCCTACTGCGTTCATGCAGTAGCCACATCAAAACATTTTCGAGGCAGACGGGCATGCCGTGGGGCAGACGGCCGCTTTAATACATAAGGATTTTGCTAACGCAGATGGTGGAATATTCCCTTCTCCAACCCAAGTTCTATAGAGGGCGGTCAAAATGCTTTTTTAAAACTATTTGATTTCTAAACCAGTTAAGCTACTGTTACAAAGCAATCTTTAGGTGAGACCTGCAGTCGCATCTATGAACATAGGATCACGCACCTGACATGGGTACGTAGTGGCCCGAATGCTCAAAACCGCTTACTGGAAGAATGGACAGCGACAGATGGTGACAGGAGCAAGGAGAGATGGGACGATTGACCTAAGCTGACGTCACATATTACATCCCTGGCCGAGCTATTCCTAAGAGCCAGAAATTCTGATTCTGACAGCACATCAGAAGAAATACTTTGAATTATTACCTGACCAGGTTGCCAAACAGCCTTTACTCCATATACAACACCACAGATAGGAGTATGTATTTTAGAAGAAACAAAACTTTAAAAACTGTAGGTGGGTAGGATTACATGTGTTTTTCTTTCTTCTTTTTTTTGATCTAGATTTTCTAACTTTTCTGTAATAAGCATGTACGGCCTTAATTTTTCTTCCACTGAACGTTTACACTCAGACTGTATCCTGCTCATCACTCCTCCTACCTGGTTCCAGCAGAAGAGATTTCACACTTCCGGCCCCAAATCCTTCCCCGTGTTCTGAATTCCATTCTCTCTGGCCTCCATGGGCATCTTACTCTATTTTCCTGTATTTACCGCAAAGTCGACCTTTCCCTAGCTCTCCAGTTCAGCATTCAAGCATGTTCTAGTATCTTCCACTAAAAACGAAGCATGTGGGGTCAGACGCTCCTCCCACGGGCCTGTCCAGAGCTCTGTACTTGTGCTACAGAGCACTCAGAACCCACGGCAACTTCTCGCTTGTCGTGAGTCCTTCCTACCTCACTCTGTGCCAGGGGGAGACTGCCTCCTATGCTGGGTGCCCTCTCTTGCCTGGTGAGGTGGCACGTAATGAGACCCAATAACTTATTAATGTCTTAGTACTTCTCGAAAGAGTGTAATGAGACCCAATAACTTATTAATGTCTTAGTATTTCTCGAAAGAGTGCAACAGGCAATCTTAAATATCTATCTATAAAAATATAAAACAGAGAAACGCTTCTTACAGATGCTGCGTTATACCTTGACGTGACCAATTAAACAACTCAGTAACTACCTCACACGAGCTGTTAATGCTCACACGCACTGATATTTTGGGGGACCATGAAGATAACAGTTTAGAGTTACTTCGAAATACAACATGGGTTAAAAATCCACTTAGGTAAAATATTCTATACAAAGATTAACTTCAACTAGGTACAAGGTAATGTCAAACCTGCTGGCCGAGGTCTAGCTCTGGATAGTTACTTGACATAATTAAACAACATAACTGACACTTAGGCAAAACCTTAAGCATGACTTTTAAAAACCACCTGTTATTAATAGTGACTATTTTCAGGAGATGAGGTGGAGGAAAAGAAAAGAGACAAAAAGGTCAAAGAGCCAAAATAAGAGACTCTTACAACAAGAGGAAGGATTCGCCGGCCACATCAGTTCCTGCTGTCTCGACCTCCGGCCCTGGCAGTCGGTGTATACCCCGATGCTGTTAAAACACAGCAGATACTCTTTACTGGAGATCTCAACTGCGCACATGGCATCCATCGGCTGGTGTGCAATAAAGGACAGCGTGTGGTCGTTTGAGTGGAGCATACTGTACGGACTTCCCTCCCCGCTCAAGGGGTATCTGAGGAATCCCGACTGGAATCCCACGCAGAGCTGCTCGCTGAAGATTGCCATCCATTGCACATTATATGGGACTTGGATTTCCTTAAATTTTCTGTGACGGGTCTTGCTCTGAAATAGTTCGTAACAGAGGACCTGCCTTTTCATAGCCACACACAGGCATGTGAGAGATCCATGGCACACTTTGCCAGAAGTTATGGACTGACACCCTTTAGTTTCTGCCAGCTTATAAAAATCAGTCTCTCGTCCGTCCAAAGCCGACATGGGAAAAAGTCGCACGTGGCGATTTCGTCCTGAGATCACGGCAACAAGCTGGTCATTTGGAATGAGTTCAATCTGATGTATCTTCTTATTGTCACCAACTCTAATAATTTCTATGCAAAGAAATAATAAATGCAGAATCATGTTTTATTTACTAATCATATCCCAATTATACTCAAAATCATATGTCAATTTATAATAAAGATGCAGATACACACAGAAGAATAAGAGAACCGAATCATGTGGAGAAAGAGGAAGATAATTATACCCATTATAAGGTAACTGCACACAGCTACAGTGAGGTGTTAAATTCAGCACCATGATTTTCTGGCAACCAAGGCAAAGGGCCCCTTCTGATAAAGCATGCCACATCTGTAGGAAAAACCTTTTTCCTGGCACTAAGTTCTCAGGAACCTCACCGTGGTGTTCCTATTTTAAAAATTGTGTAAGGCGTATTTCACTGAGGGTATTTCTTTCTTTTTTCCCCCAGGGAGAGAGAGTGCATGCACGTGTGCATGTGCAAGCAGGGGGAGGGGCAGAGGGAGAGAGAATCTCAGGCAGGCTCCACGTTCAGGGGCTTGATCCCAGGACCCTGAGATCATGACCTGAGCTGAAACCAAGAGTCAGATGCTTAACCAACTGAGACCCCCCAGGCCCCCTGAAGTTATCTATACGGGTAACAAACAGATGCAGTTTAAATGCAGTTTTCCCATGATCTCACTTGATCTGAAGACAGGACACTAGCAAATTGGTTCCTTTTTATTTCATTCAGTATTTAATTTCTCCCTGGAAAAAATCCGTGTAATAAGTATAGGGAAAAACACTCCCAACATGAACACATTTTAATGACGGCTACCTCTTCAGGCACTAACAGAGCAATGAACGAGTCAGGCTGTACCCTTTCACACCCACCTTTAGGCATGCGACCCGAGTTTGTGCCGCAGAGCTGATAAATAAATGATAAAAGAAACACAACACATACTTGCAAGTTTAAGAACTCAGCAGGACTAAAGAATTATAAAAGGTATCTTTTGATTCATAAACACATCGAATTAGGTGTGGAAAATTTCGATTATAGACTACGTAAGAGCAAACTGTGCTCTTCTTAGAACTTAGAACCTAGAGTTCAGAGCTGTCTGACAATATCTGCTTCGAAGTTACTCCATAATAATTAACTTTTCTCTTACCATCTTTGGTGACATGAACAACAAACAAGCCCTCTTCGTTGCCCAGTGCTATCCTTTCATGATCTACGGAAGACATGAATACGAAACACTGTTAATAGGTAAAACTATGTAAAACTAATAGAACAAAACAAATAATGAAGACATGTAGTGCAAAAAACTGAAATAAGTGACTTAAAATAGCAACCACAATTGGTACTATGAAATCTTTCAGATCACAGTGGTAAATGTTACCACATGCCTTTTTTAATGGAACAATCACCAGAAAGTATACCCATACTTACAAAAAGAAGTGTTTAGTCAAGAAGGGTGAAAAAATTTAAAAACCTAGTTTGTTTACACTTAGTCTGGTTCTATTTCTTGCTTTAGGAGGGAAAAATTGTGGAAGGCATTTGAACCCTACTCATTAGCTTTTCATTATTTACTAGAAAGTAACAAAAGAGTTGGACGTGTACATAATAGGACAAAAATTTAAACCTCCAGACACGGAAGCTGCCATTTTTTGAGGGCATTTGATATGCAGGGCGTCCTGTGTCATGTGTCCCACCTCCTGAAACCTCCCCATCACTTCTTCGAGGTAATCGGAACCTGCCTCTTACCTAAGAAGTTAACTTGTTCTAAGTCACACAGCAGAAAATAGATTGTTAATAGGTTAACCCTCAGGACTGTTGCTTTTTCAGAAGAAAACGCACTTGGAAAGCTTATTTATTGTCGTTTACTGGAAAACACAGCTCACAGTGGCCCGCGCACTCAGTAGACACTTCCTGCGCATCCGGACAGAACGCACGCCACGCTGGACACTGGGGATCCCCAGCTGCAAGCCAGCACTGCTCACACGGTAGGTCAGTCAACAACTACGGTAACACCGTCAACGGGGCAAGTCCGTACCTATGATAGCAGCTGCCTGCGTTGTTTTAATGAGGGGCAGAGTGCTGTCATACGCCTCCTTGGGAACATAGACTGAGCGGTCTCTGAATTTGCTTTTCTTCAAAATCTTGTGCAGCTCGCTGAGCACGCCCACCCACTTGTTCCTCTCGCTCTCGCTCTCCGCGAGCATCAGGACCGAACACCTGCTGTCAGACGCCGAGAGCTGGGAAGCCGTGACCTAGGACAGTGTAATCAGCCTGTGTTAGAAAACAGACACCCTGCCCGCAGGTTTCATGCTGATGCTAGCTGACCAGGCTCTGGCCAACAAAATGAGCACTCATCAGATGACACGTTTACCAGAGGTCAGCTCTCCTAGTTAGGAGAATAACTAGTCTTTGCATTAGAATTCATGACAAAGCAAAGGTAGCAAAACCTCTATCTATCTATCTATCTATCTAGATACCATTTTAAATGTTAGTAACATTGTTTCTTTGCTTTACTATAAAGGGCCAGGACGCCATCACTGAGAAATGCACTAACCCTGCTCATCCATCAACAGCAGCTGACATTTACCGAGCAGTCTCTGAGCAGGGATCAGAGCATGTTACGAGTATGAGATGGGTATTGCTATTATATCCTGATTTTACATATGAAAATACTCTGGTGCAGAGACTCATGGTCTCCAAGGATGTCCCACCAGACTGGGATCCTGCGTCCATGCTCAGAAACACTACACCAAACCAATTTTCAATTTGTTTTAAAAAGTCAGAAATAACATTGTTACTTCATAACATAACTTGCATTATCTTAGAGAAGATCAGATCACTTGAGTTGGTATTTCCGTGAAGATTTATCACTATACAAATAGCACTTCCAATCAGACTTAAGCTTTATATATACAGATCCCTTCTTAAAAGTGCGTTAAGCAGCAGTGACCATAAAATCCCACAATGGGAATCAGCTCTAGATAAGAGGGCCTCTTTAGGCTCCGTTGGTGACTTTTCTTAGATACAAGATTCATGGACAAACACTCAGCATTCGGGCATAACATCAGGGCAGTGTTTGCTTGTTTGTTTTTAAACCTCTACTGTCTTAATTCACCAATTCAACATCGCCCTGTGGCAGGGCAGACAGCCTCTGAAGACGGCTACCAACAATTATTCCTACGGAATTCTACTCTTCTCTTCAAGCTCTGGGCTCTATTTCCCCTCCCCTTCAATCCAGGCTGGCTCCGTGACATGCTCCGACCAACAGAATGCACAGGAGCTACGCCTGTTTTGGCCTGGTCCTTAAAAGAAACGCCTGGTAGCTTCTTTTAGTTCTCTTGGAGGCCAGCCCTGTAGAGCTCAGCCGGATGACCGAATGAGAGACCACATGGAGAAAGGTCACAGAGAGCGTGGAGATCGCCCATCTAACAGCCAGCAGCAGGGCCGCAGATATGGGAGCAAGGTCATTTTGGACATTCCAGCCCCAAATGAGCCGGACGTAGCCACAGGAGTGACCCTAGTCGACGCCACTCAAACTGGATAGCTGACCCAGAGAATGATAAAAAAATAAGTCATTACTGGTTTAAGCCACTAAGTTTTGGAGTAGTTATTACAAAGCAGCAGAAATAAAACATTGATTTTTTTAAATAAGATTTTAAAAAGAAACCTCTGTTTTTAAAAAACTTGAGAAACCTCACACTTATTCAATTTTCCATGTGGTGCATTTATTTGGAAAGTGAACTGTGGCTCAAAAGTATCACCCAAGATGAAACTATTTTAGAAGCCAAATATTCCTGCTTTCTACAGGTCTTTTACTAATGAAATGTTTACTTAGCACGAATTATATATTCAAGTACTGGATGATACAAAACACATTAAGGAATAGAGGATTTAGTATTTCCTAGTAAGTTTATGATCTATATGAAGAGATAAAATATATATTCACTAAAAACACATAATTCAGTCATCAAACTACAGCACACATACTCACTCTGAATATACAGGGTATGTCTTTTCGACTTGCATGAATCACATCAGAAGCCAAGACTGAACTCACAGAGAATTCTTCATCCCTGAAGGAACAACGAAACACTAAAGTCAGCGAATGTGGGCGTGTGTGCTGTGTTTACGGTGCGCATCCAAATCACACACAGGGCAATCCTCAAACTTAACTGCACAAAACATCCAAGCCGGATTTAAAAAAGTCGATTTTTCCACCATTGTAATTGATGGTGCCCAAAGTAACTTATCAGGAGTAACCCAGGAGCGGCAATGACACAAGGGCTGGCAATCACTGCTAGCTCCAGTTGCAAGGCCAGTACCCGTACATGCAGACGAGGGATCTGAACCCTCCTGAACACACCCTCTAGCATCCCGCAACACAGCTCATGAGCCCACAACAGCGCGTATCTGACATTTCACTGTTCCATCAACACCTGAAGCAGAATTCCTCCACCATAATTTACTCCTTGTGACTTGCTAATTCTTAGTGCCATCATTCTGTTGGTCTTGAAGACTTGAGGCCATAGTCTTGTCTCTGCTTCTTCTCCCTATCTTTCTTTCTTTTCTTTTTTTTTTTTTTAAAGATTTTATTTATTTATCCGACAGAGACAGAGACAGCCAGCGAGAGAGGGAACACAAGCAGGGGGAGTGGGAGAGGAAGAAGCAGGCTCGTAGCGGAGGAGCCTGATGTGGGGCTCGATCCCATAACGCCGGGATCACGCCCTGAGCCGAAGGCAGACGCTTAACCGCTGTGCCACCCAGGCGCCCCTTCTCCCTATCTTTCTATAGTGAGTCCCTGCGCAGGCTCTGTCGGACTTTCCTTGCTAATGTTTCCTGCATTTATCTCCTCGTATTCCGTATCTGCGGAGAAGACGACGTGTCTGAGGTGCTGGTGTGAAATGCCAGGTGCGCCATGGCTGGAAACTCCTGCTCTGAGTGCCGGAGGAAGAGCTGGAGGGAGGCCTGTGTGGGAGTCATCAGCACAGAGGCGACAGCTGAAGGTCTGGGGGCTTATAAGTCACCCCAGGGGAATGCTGGAGTTGCAAGAAGAGGTAAAGGAGAGCACTCCACAGGGCAGGGGAAGAGCCTGGAGAGTGAGACCAGAAACACTGAAGAGGTGTACTCATTCAAGTGTTTCCCGACTCCTTACATGCTCCAAGAGCCTATCTGATTTTGGGATGTGTACTCTCTTTCCTCGCATTGGAATTATGCCCCACGCCTTCAGACAATGAGACCACGTACTAGGCCTCCGTTACCCCAGCCATCTTTATGTTGGTCTTTTGGATTCAAATATTAGCTTTTTTTCCCTGACCCTGAGCCCCAACTCACTCACTCAACACACATCAACCCGTCTATAACAACGCCTTGTTTCCTGGTTTTAATTACATTACTCTGGCAATATTAGTAAATTAGATTAATAGGAGATTAGATTTAAATAAAAATATGGCAATGTAATTAGATGAAAAGCCAGACACTGTTTTATTCCTATGTCACAGACACAAATATTTTCACTTTCGAAAGCTCACCTCATGTCAATCACCTGACTGACCACAACACTGGGCTGAGATGCTTTTCCTTCAGCAACATCGTACAGGAAGAGTTTAAAGTCACAAACCACAGCCAATGCTCTCTGCCATCCCTTCTTCACTCCTGCTGGCTTCGGGATCTTTGGCAAACAGACAGAAACAACTCAAACTAAAATGTCAATCACAGCCTCTTAGTTACCTACGTAATTGAACGTTGGAAAACAAAAGATAACGTACACGTGTCCTAAGTCTGCCGGTCTGGGGGGTCAAGTGCAGATGGAACACACAGACCACTGATAACATGAGAAACTGTAAGAATACATTCTCCAAATATTGTATGACTTTTTCTGAAAAATTTTTAAATGGAACCATTTTAACTTTTGCTAGTAATTCATTAAAATAACATTCATGGATTTCTTTTTCAGCAGTGTAAAAGTCAAGTTTGGGAGTACGATGAAATGCAGCTTACACTTTTAATGCTATTCGGGATGACAAGTAAGAATACCCCCTGATAATATCTCACACCTCATAAGCACACGCTACGTCTCCAGGAAGACCAGGCGCCAAAGACTCCTTCACGGAGATTTCGACGTCTGTTCGTTACAGGAACAGAACTGTAAGACATTTTGGACTTTATTTCCAAGCAAAGGCCAGGTTTTTTGTTTTCAAATCACTCTGGATGAAGTAAAATTATTAGATGAATTTTATTTGCCTAATTTTCTGGCAAGGAGTATGTTTATAAAGTGACTGGACTTTATTTTCTGTCATTAATCAACCTCAAAAGATTAATCTAAACCTGACCTAATCATACTTACCCTCACATGACCTTCATAGGCTGTTCCTATTCCCTTCTGTGGGTCTATCCCCAGAGGACCTTTCGTCTGCTCAGGCGGGACTGGACACGCAGTTGGAGCTTTGTTTACACAAGTTATATGACATGAAAATCCACACACTTTTGAAGGGGGGGGGAAAAACACAATGTTCAATAAAAATCTACTTCTACAAAAAGACAATTCACTGACTGCTCAGTACATACAAGGGGCTATGTTAGCTGAATGCTTATTTGTGGTTGTGTTTTAAGAAGTTTTGTTATTCGCGGAGCTGACTCATTTGCTTATTATAAGAATTTCAATGAGAAATTACAAAGGTTTTTATTATTGTAATATTATTATCCTGTGTTAACATTCGTAATCAAGAGCAGCAAATACACAGGAAAAAAACCATCTAATCTTGTGAATACAACAGCTGACTTAAAGTTGGAATTCCAAAAAGTAGTTTTTGCAGTTCTAATTCTTCATCTCGCTGCAACTTGGTATCTGCCCTGTAAGTTTCTCTTGCCAGGGTCACTAATGGACATGAAATTACCTGATATCTTTGCAATATCTGGCAAACCTCACCAATCCCTCTTTTTGAAAATGAAATGGTTTAATGATTAAAAAGGTACAAATTAAGGGTAAAGTTTTAAGAGTTAATATCATTATAGATACTTCAGCTATGACTAAGATCATAATAATGGTTAACCTCATTGAGTGCACTTAATTTTTCTGTAACAATCTAAGAGAGGTACAGTTACTCCTACTTATGATGGACTCGTCTTAGGTCACAGGACTCAGAAGTGGCGTTGCTGGAATTCAAACCCAGGCAGGCGGGCTCAGAGCCCACCCTACCTAACCACCCATGATACCTCTACCTGATACACACATGATGAACTTGAGACACTAAGAAACAGGATAAACAAAAATAAATGTGTAAGTTTCACCGAGACTTGCTTGGGTGACAATCAAAATATTTAGGGGCACCTGGGTGGCTCAGTCGCTTAAGCCTCTGACTCGATTTCAGCTCGGGTCATGATCTCATCAGGATCGTGGGATCGGGCCCCATACCGGGCTCCACGCTCAGTAAGGAGTCTGCTTGAGATTCTCTCTCGCCCTCTGTCCCTACCCTCACTCACTCTCTCTCTAAAATAAATAAAATCTTAAAATAAAGTTAAAATACTGAAAACAAACGAGCTTGTTGGAAGGGGCTTCAGACTGATAATATCAATTTAGACAATCCCTACTCGAAGGGTCGGTCCTGGAGAATATCTGGGAAAGATTAAGAGAGGAACTGAAGGGATACCCTCATGGGAATGCACGCACATGGAAACAAGTACCATACACCCCTGATGGGCATTATGAAACCACCAGAGGGGCAAGATGAACTAGTACTGACTGTCAAAACTGCCAAACTTCTGTAAGACAGCTCGTTCACTTTAAAGTAGAGTGTCTAACAAGTTATCATTTGTTTTACTAATAGGCAAAAATCTCACCTCCGAACAACAGTGGAAGCGACAAAATAATTGTTCTGTACAGGCTCTAACTTCAATCAACCAGGAGGAAATTAAAATGATAGGACTCTTTGGAGGCTGTAACCATGTTACCACACCATTTATGAAAGCCTGGGCAGAGTCTAGCGTGTCCCCACAATGTACAGGGCAGGGTTCTAAGGGTCTGCAGGAAAGACAGGCACAATTTCATGACAAGAGACTCCAGAAGGGGGCTTGGGGAGATCTCAAAAACCCCTGACATGTAATTGCAAATGATTCTGATGCATAAGAAATGATAAGGGACCTAAAACTAAGTGCTATCGAGGATTCTTTCTGATAAAGATTTTAAAATGACATTTATTTTTATTTATATTTTATTTTTTTAAAGACTTATTTATTTTAGAGACAGAGCTGGGGGAGAGGCAGGAGAGGGAGAGAGAGAGAATCTTGAAGCAGACTCCCCATTGAGTGTGGAGCCCGATACAGGGCTTGATCACAGGACCCTGAGATCATGACCTGAGCCCAAAATCAAGAGTTGGACACTCAACCAACTGAGCCATCCAGACACCCCTAAAAATGACATTTATAAGAACTGGTTAAATCCAAGATGGGACAAGGCTGAAAAATTGTACAAATTCTCTCCTTTGGCTTCCATCACACCTTCCTGGTCAATGACATAGGCTGTTTGTTTTTCCGATTACTTTGCTGCCTTTACCTTCCACCTCCCCTGAGTTGTTTCCTAAGGCTCTGTCCCCATACTTGCTCTCTTTTCACTCTGTGTTTCCTGGAAAACGCCGTTCCTGTTCATACTTTGTATGCTCATAACTCTCAAATCTACTTTTCAAGCCAAGACCATTTGCTTTGGCTCTAAACCAATGCATCTCCAAGACCAGTTGAGATGATGCAATCTGGATCTTCCGCTCTGACTGCGAGAGCTCATCGGACATAGAATGCATTGCCTTAAGATGCCATTAGCACCCCCTTAATTCAAAGTGATCAGATACAGACTAACTACAAGCACATTCTACAAGGCAAACACCTGCTTCCGATGTGGACTGATGACCTTGCCTTCAAAGTCCCTTCCAACCCTAAGGGCTAAGAAATGGAAACTAAGATTAGAATTTGAATTAGCAACTATTTTATCTTTCTCATAAGATATATCAGTAAATGATACACAAGGCATTGTTACAGTGATAAATTTCATTTGATTAAAGAAAGTATATTCCTGAACTATTCCCAGTCTATCCCATTATAATTATTTAAGTCATTTTCATTTCAGAAATCTTAGGAAGAATAAAGTGGTGCCCAGACAAATATACTTTGTTTTCTGTTCAAATGATCCCTGATCGCTCATCTCTCAATGTGAGCTCCCCGAGGGCAGGCTCCCAGTCTTCTACCCTGTCCAGGACTACATCTCAGTGTCTAGAAGTATGGGGCAGGCATTCCACGAACACGCGATTGATACATCCATGAGTCAACGAGTGGTAGAGAAAATCCACTGATACGAATACTGGGAATAAAATATCTTTCTGAGGCCAAGTGGCAGACACTTAATATTTCTGAAAAGATACTGAACTGCCTACTTATTAATTCAGCAAGGTGAAAGTTAAATGAACAGATTCAAGGATAACTTTTATGTCTTCTGTCACTCAGCTTAATGCTTTCCCAGAACCACAAATTCGCCTGAATAACAAAACCAAGATGAATGAGCACACTGACAGAGATCTTCCCTAGACAATGTTTCTAGGGGCTGTCTAGTTTCTCCCAACATGCAGGAAGGTGCTCGCTTTATTTACTTCTCTTACCAGAAAAAAGCAGAAAAAGCAGAGTTATATACTGTTTAAGGGAAAACAGTTACGTGATTACAGTTTAGGGAGCCAATGCTAGGACTCTAAGGTCATGCTCTCCTGCCATTTTGTTCTTACCTTCACAGGAACAGCCTTGTCTTATCAAACCCACCATCAGAGAGGTGCACTGGTGACATCTGGTAGGGGTAGTGAAAGATTTGACAAAAAACTGATGGGTCTTGCGCTGCAAAACCAAGGGATGAAAAACATACACCAATTATTAAAAACATCAATCATTTAAAGGATTTCTGCACTGTGAATCCCTGGACCCCACACGAGCTACTAGGATGTTTTCTAAAGAGAAGTGCAATGAATTATTTTCATTTCTCACATCTTTCTGTAATTTATTCTGTAATTTATAAAATTATGTATTTTATATTAGCAAATTTGGCTAATTATTTATTTTATATGTGTGACTGATTTATGCTCTTTGCATATTTTTATGAGGCAATATAGAGCTAGGTAATGCTAAAAATAATATAAGAAGTTACACGGTAATTAATTGCTCTCAAATGCCAAAGTTATAAACTCTAGCTTTTATTTTTGCTCATAGATTTTGATTCAGGATTTTTACAAATCCTTCAAATTATTCTTCAGCAAAGAGTTAAGTGAAATGTTACATATTTATACCTTTATAAATACAGAAATTTAATATGCTTTTACACCTTCTTAGGAAGAACAAACAGTAACTGAAAATTCCTGTCCCCACTATAAAGCAAGTATTTCATTCTCTGGGACCAAGAACAAAGAATATGCTTAATGAATCTCTTTTCTCCTATGGAAGCAGGTGGTATTACCCCTCAGTAGACAAACATACACACGTATTATTCTAGCGACAGACAGCAGCCTGAAACTTCTTGTAGCAAACCCGGTGAAGCTAAGTCTGGTCTGCCCTATCTGGTGGTAAGTCCATACAGACCGCAGTTCTCCAGAACATCCTCTCCTCTCCAGATTAACTCTTAGAATGTTTTAGTAATAAATGACTTGTAATAACCGTTCTTCCACTCTACTGTGTGAGCCTAGGAACGAATTACTTAACGTTTCTGTGTCTTACTTCCCTCATTCTATAAAATCAGCTCAATAACAATATCTATTTCATGGGGAGATTAAATGAACATGTGAACATAAACAAAGCCTTTCGAACCGTGCTGGTGTAGAGTAAGCGTTCAGAATGTAGTTACTGACTTTTGAAAGCAAATTTGGCTAATTATTTATTTTATATGTGTGACTGATTTAAACTAGTAAGAACTCTATTCTATTCCAATCATGTGTGAACTCCGATGACATGCTGTTTTATGAAGTAGTATTTATTTTAGTTGAGACCAACTTATATTAAAAAACTAAAAGAACTACTCACGGGCACCTGGGGGGCTCAGTCAGTTAAGCATCTGACTCTTGATTTTGGCTCAGCTCGTGATCTCAGGGTTGTGAGACTGAGCCCCACGTCAGGCTCTGCACTCAGCGTGGAGTCTGCTTGAGAGTATCTCCCTTTGCCCCTCCCCCCACAAACTCGCTCTCTAAAATAAATAAATAATATCTTGAAAAAAAACAAACAAAAACAAAAACCCTAAAGGGTCAGGGCACCTGGGTGGCTCAGTCTATTAAGTGTCTGCCTTTTGTTCTGGTCATGATCCCAGGGTCCTGGGATCAAGCCCCATGCCAGGCTCTCTGCTCAGCGGGGAGCCTGCTTCTCCCTCTGCCCTTCCCCCTGCTTGTGCTTGCTCTTTCTCTTCTCAACTAAATAAATAAAATCTTAAAACAACAACAACAAACTAAAAGGACTATTCAAAGCTTTAAAATTTAAGTTAAAAATAAATTCTATTCTTCTCAATTGGGACATGTGATTTACACACCACAAAAGCTTCGAAGCACCACTAGGGTCTAACTCTACTGCGTCTAGCACACAGACCACCCTCAGGCTAACTGTAAAACTGCTCCCGTGTGGCCTGAGCCCCGACCAACGAGCGGACACTGTAGCAGTGGTCCACATGAATCATCTCAGTTAACGGAGACAACACCCCTGCAAAGACAGGCACTATTTCCTCAGGCAGACCAAGGAGATGAGACTCAGTTACTCATGGATACACAGTTCATGGTAGAATTAAAATTCAACCCCACATCTGTCTAATTTTCCCATCTCTCAAAGTCTGATCACTTAAAAACACGTAGAATATGTAGAAAAACGACACAAGACATGGTTAAGACTAGGCACCTCCTAGTGATAAAAATACAAGTCCCTAATTTGTTCTTAGCCTATAAAATCCTGCTCAGTAGGTCTCTTGTAAGCCAAGTTTTATTCTTATTTTTTTTTTGCTCTTTGAGGAACTCTCCAGAGTAAATTTTTTAGTGTTTTTTTTTTTTCAATTGTTCAAAATTATGGGAAAAGATGCAAAGTTTGTTTACTGATTCGCTCTGGACGCTTTTATCACAACAAGCGAACTGATCGATTGCTTAAGAGAGGTGACTTCCTTCTTTCTTCTAAAAGTTAACAGACAGGTCTGGAATATCGGTAATAATAACCGTGGCCACAACAAATGTTAACAGTAATTCTTGACGCTACCCAATGAATTGCTGACAAAACATTAAATACCACCCCCCTCCCGCCCGAGATCTACTCAGAGTGTCATAATTTTAACTGAGTATGCTGGGAACGAAAAATGCTTTTGCAGAGCATTAGTTAACTGACCAGCCATCCAACTGGTAGGTGCTGATTAAACTGTGGGAGGGAGTGGGAGGTACCACTAAACAGTAAGGGGTGCACATTTCACTGATCTCAACGAAGGACAAGGTAAAATAGAACATAATTAAAGGTCATGATTCTGAGGACACTGACCTCTAGGCAATACACCGTAGGATTCTGGATTTCTTTCTTTGGTGAAGGAGAGAGGAACAGTAACAGAAAGATAAACGAATCCACTCCTAGGGTCCAGATAACTTGGCTTCTGACCTTTCTAAGATCCCCTCTCTGCCTCCTGGTCAGTATTTGATTTCTAATACTTCCCCTCATAGGGTGGTTTGAAGAGGAGAAAAAGGAGGAGGAAAAAAGTCTAGGAAAAGGGGCATTAAACTTAAAGCATGGACCCAAATTAGAGTGTTACATTATGTGACAATTTGGAGTAAACTGAGAATTAACTATAAACTCGACATTTAAAGAGGTGGACAGAAGGAAGGGCTCCTCTCTATTCTAATTTTGTCTGTGTTGTGGACTTCAAGCTATCACTGGAGAAGGTAAAAGGTCTTTAACAGAAGCTGTGAGAACACAGTAGAACCAATTACGACCCCTGGCAAAAGCTTAAAACCTCACTGCGGATAATGAGAATTTTACCACTGATAAAGAACAAGACGACTTTACCTCACACAAACCCCATTAAGGAGGACACCCGATGTGATGAGCAACTGAGGAATTACTGAACTCTACATTTGAAGCTAATGATGTACTTTATGTTCGCTAATTGAATTTAAATTAAAAAAGGAAAAGAATTTTTTAAAAGTTTTCTTTCCTTTTATTTTTTTTGTCAGTCTTTTTATTTTTTAATTTTTTTATTATAATAATATTTTTTATTATGTTAGTCACCATACAGTAACTCCCTGGTTTTTGATGTAAAGTTTGATGATTCATTAGTTGCGTATAACACCCAGTGCACCATGCAATACATGCCCTCCTTACTACCCATCACCAGCCTATCCCATTCCCCCACGCCCTCCCCTCTGAAGCCCTCAGTTTGTTTCTCAGAGTCCATAGTCTCTCATGCTTCATTCCCCGTTCTGATTACCCCCCTTTCTTTATCCCTTTCTTCTCCTACCGATCTTCCTAGTTCTTGTGTTCCATAGATGAGAGAAAGCATATGATAATTGTCTTTCTCTGCTTGACTTATTTCACTTAGCATTATCTCCTCCAGTGCCGTCCATGTTGCAGCAAATGTTGAGAAATCGTTCTTTTTGATGGCTGAGTAATATTCCATTGTATATATGGACCACATCTGCTTAATCCAGTCATCTGTTGGAAGGGCATCTCGGCTCCTTCCACGATTTAGCTATTGTGGACAATGCTGCTATGAACATTGGGGTGCATATGGCCCTTCTCTTCACTACGTCTGTATCTTTGGGGTAAATACCCAGTAGTGCAATGGCTGGGTCATAGGGTAGCTCAATTTTTAACTTTTTAAGGGACTTCCACACTGTTTTCCAGAGTGGTTGTACCAACTTGCATTCCCACCAACAATGTAGGAGGAATCCCCTTTCTCCACATCCTCTCCAACAATTGTTGTTTCTTGCCTTGTCAATTTTTGCCATTCTAACTGGTGTAAGGTGGTATCTCAGTGTGGTTTTGATTTGAATTTCCCTGATGGCTAATGATTTTGAACATTTTTTCATGTGTCTGCTAGCCATTTGTATGTCTTCATTGGAAAAGTGTCTATTCATATCTTCTACCCATTATATGATTTATTTGTTTTTTGTGTATTGAGTTTGAGTAGTTCTTTGTAGATCTTGGATACCAGTCTTTTATCTGTAGTGTCACTTGCAAATATATTCTCCCATTCCATTTTCCTCATTTTTAAGTGAAATGACTTGTCCTGTACTTCTATGAGGGAGTAATTTTTCCAGCTCCATGCCTTTACATAAAGTGATTTTTAAAAATGACCTCTGCTTTCTGAGCTCTTTCTCCCCTGTTCCTAATCATCTGGACTTCCTCTTTCCTTTCCTGCCTCACTCAATTCTTTTCCCCCCTATCAGTTTGCATTTTGGAGTTTGTGGGAAAATCTTCTCATTTATTGTTCAGGTCTCATCTGTAGGATCTTGTGTGTGTGTGTGTGTGTGTGTGTATGTTTTAAGTTTTGAGACCTATCCAGTTGGTCTGTTTTTATGGAGAGATTCAGTGAGGTTCAAAAACCATGCTGCCACCAAGACCAAGTTCCCAGAATCCTCTACCCTCTACTCACTGGATTCTAGAGACTCACCAACATACATTTTTCATTAAAGTGTTTTTAGATTGTATTTAAAAAGGTGGTACTGATTCACATTTCCACCTCTAATGCGTCACAGTACCCTACTGATAACAAGGATATGTACACCACAAATGTAAAGAGGTAGCTCATTATTACTTTAATCTGCTTTTCTCCAACTTCTCGTAAGGCTGACCATCTTTTCACTCTCAGTCATTTTAAGTTTTCATCGGTCTATTCCTGGCTTTTGGCCAGTTAACTATAGCATGTTCATTCCCCTGTTTATAAAAGCTCTCGATGCATGCAGATATTAACCCTCTGTCCTCTGCCCTGCATTTTCTCTACTATATTGTTTGTCTGAGGGTGTGAATTAAAGTCTCCAACGTGTCTCTAACCTGAGCCTCCCAAGTTCTTAGTCCTTGCTTTATACAAGTTAGGGCTTCCTTGTGAGGCCCATCCACATTCATGACCATTCTCTTCTTTATTATTTCCTTTGTTAGCATACAATGTCCTCTTCTGTGCCATTGGTGTTTTACACCTTGAACTCCATATTACAGTACATATCTGTGACCTTTGCTTTCCTTTATTTTCTTCCCTTCCATCCACCTTTGCTTTCAGCCATGTGGCTTCTCACTGGCTCTCGGGGTAGGCTCACTCTGGGGAGGCAGCCGCCATGTAGGAAGAGTGAGGCTGCCGTCTGGACAGACCCTGAGCATCAGCTGCCTGTCACGGGAGCGAGTCATCCTGGACATGCAGCACAGCTGAACCCCCACACATCTGCAGCCTCAGCTCACGGCTGACCACACCCGCATGGCAGACTCTCCTTGAGAACTTCCCACTGGAGCCCTTCTCAAATTCATATCCACAAAATTGTGAGCATAGTAAAAATGTTTTCTAAGATTTGAGACAATCTACTGCAGTTAAGAGCACCAGGTCACCATGTTTCCCCTTTTTCCTTTTCTTTTCCCTGCCTCCATTCAATGAATAGCATTTCCTTCTGCAGGTATGAAGATTACACACTTTATATGCTAGTATTCTATTGATTGCTTTCAACTTAAGATTCATATTTGTGTTTACTTTCCTTATCAAGTTATCAGTATTTATTTAAACATTTATATGCTACTACTACGTCAGGTACCATGCTAAGGTGTTCACAAATACAAGGCTTCTTTAAAACTCCGAAGAATCCAGCAAAATGGATACTCTGATTGCACTCCTTTCTGATGAGGAAACGGAAGCAGGGAAAGGTCACTTGCTCAAGTTCGCACAGCTAATTTGTGATGGAGCTGTGACTGCAAGTTAGGAGGCCCTGCTAGGAACCCACCACGATAACTAGCATGCCATGCTGTCTCTGCAGCTTCTCCCCAGAAGAGACAAATGCCTGAGCACGCTCACCTCACCCGATCCTTACACTTACCTCCACTGTGTTTGCATTTGGATTCATTCTGGACCTGCTTTGAATATATTTCCTTTCTCTTTGATTTTTATAGAGTGAGGGTGCTTGCTTTTACAGACCACAGTAAAGTCCTCTGAGATACCTAGTCACCCTATTTCCCAAACCTCTCACAGTGGCCTCATGGCTTTATATCTCTTTTCGATGGAGAATTTCCTCCAAGAATATTTACTTTTTTTTCTTCCAGTTTTATTGAGATATAACTGACATAAAATGTATTAGTTTAAGGTATACACCATCATACGGGGTTTGATACCTGTATATAATGCAAAATGATTACCAAAGTTAATATCCATCACCTCATATAGTTGCAATTTTTTTTTCTTGCGAGGAGAATGTTTAAGATCTACTCTCTTAACAAGTTTCAAATATACAACAGAGTGTTGTTAACTATAGTCACCATAATGTATTCCATTCGTCCACGGAACTTATTATCTTGTAACTGGAAGTCTGTACCTTTTCCCTCATCTCCCAACCCCACCTCTGGCAACCAATTTGGTCTCCAATTCTGTGAGTTCGAATTTTTGAGATTCTACATATAGGTGAGATCATACACTATTTATCTTTCTCTGAATTATTTCACTTAACATAATGCCCTCAAAGTCCATCCCTGTTATCACAAATTGCAAGATTTTCCCCTTTCTTGTGGCTGTGTAATACTCCAGTGTGTGTGTGTGTGCGTGTGCACGCATGCATTTTCTTTATCCATTCATCTGTCAGTGGACACTTAGCCTACGTCTTCACTATTGTAATTGTAAATAATGCTGCAATGAACATGGGGGTACATATATCTCTTTGAGAGAGTGATTTTCTTTCCTTCAAGTATATACCTAGAAGTGGAGTTGTTGGACCATATGGTGGTTCTATATTTAATTGTAGGAGGAACCTCCATATGTTTTCCACAGTGGCTGCACCAATTTACACGCCCACCCACAGTGCAGGAGGGTCCTCTTCTCTCCACACTCTTGCCAACACTTGGTATCTCTTGGTCTTTTGGATGGCAGCCATTCTAACTGGTATGAGGTGGTATCTCACTGTGGTTTTGATTTGCATTTCCCTGATGATCAGTGAGGTTGAGCACCATTTTATGTACCTTTGGCCATTTTTTTGTATGTCTTCTTTGGAAAAATGTCTATTCTGGTCCTCTGCCCATCTTTTGATTGATTATGGGTTGTTTTTTTTTGGGGGGGCTATTGAGTTATATGAGTTCTTTTATATTTTGGATATTAACCCCTCATGAGAAATATGACTTACAGATATTTTCTCTCATTCCATAGGTTGCCTTTTCATTTTGCTAATGGTTTCTTTGCTGTGCAGACATTTTTTACTTTGATGTAATTCCACGTATTCATTTTTGCTTTTCTTTCATTGTCTTTGTTTTAGATATCAAATCCAAAAAATCATTCCTAAGACCAATGTCAAGGAGATTACCCACTGTTTTCTTCTAGGAGTTTTATGGTTTCAGGTGTTATGTTCAAGTCTTCAATCTGTTTTGAGTTGATTTTTGTTATGGTGTGAGATAGTAGTCCAGTTTCATTCTTTTGCATGTGGATATCCAGTTTTCCCAGCACCATTTATTGAAAAGACTGCCCTTTCCCCATTGTATATTTTTGATGCCTTTGTCATAAATTAATTGATCATGTATGTGTTCAATAAACAGATAGATGCATATTTATTTCTGGGTTCTCTGTTCTGTTCCATTGATCTATGCGTCTGTTTTTATGCCAGTACCATACTGCTTTGGTTACCATGGCTTTGCAATACAGTTTGAAATTAGGAAGTGTGATGCCTCCAGCTTTTTCTTTCTCAAGATTGCTTTGGCTATTTGAGGGGATTTTTGTGGTTTCATACAAATTTTAGCATTGTTTTTTCTATTTCTGTGAAAAATGCAGTTGGAATTTTGATAGGGACTGCACTGAATCTATAGATTGCTTCATGTAGTATAGACATTTTAACAATATTAATTCTTCCAATCCATGAACACATAATATATTTCCATTTATTTGTGTCTTCTTTAATTTCTTTCATCAATGTCTTATAGCTTTCAGTGAACAGCTCTTCCATTTCCTTGATCAAATTTATTCCTAGGTATTTTATTCTTTTCGATGCAACTGTAAATGGGATTGCTATCTTTTTTTTTTTTTTTTTAAAGATTTTATTTATTTATTCGACAGAGATAGAGACAGCCAGCGAGAGAGGGAACACAAGCAGGGGGAGTGGGAGAGGAAGAAGCAGGCTCATAGCGGAAGAGCCTGATATGGGGCTCGATCCCATAACGCCGGGATCACGCCCTGAGCCGAAGGCAGGCGCTTAACCGCTGTGCCACCCAGGCGCCCCGGGATTGCTATCTTAATTTCCCTTTCCGATAGTATATTCTTAGCGTATAAAAGTATTTTCAGAGAAGGTTTTTTTAAAAATAATAAACTTACTATGTTCTTGTGAAAATATTTTTAACTTACTGTCATAATTAAGTGGTACTACAGCTGGGTTAAAATTTTAGGGTTCAAAGTTCTTTTCCTTCAACATTTTGAAAATTTACCTTAATTGTTTTCTTGGATTTAGTGTTGCTGTTGAGAAGTCTGATATCAATTTAATTTTCCTTTACAGATGATTTACGCTTTGTCTTTGAAAGTTTTTAGGATTTTCTCTTGATCTATGATATCCTTAAATTTTACTATAATGTGTCTAAGTGTGAGTTTTTAAAAATTATTCTCTTTAGCACATAATGATGTATTTCAATATGAGGTTTTTGATCTTTAATTACTGGGAATGTGAAGTGATTATTTCTTTAAGTGCTTCTATTTTTTGCATTCCCCTTCCAAGTCCCACTACAGAGATACTGAAACTATTTGTCGTATGTCTTACATCATCCAAGCCATCTTCCACCCCACGAATGTGTTCTTCTACACCTAGTCTGCTCATTCCGCTAAAGCTATCTGCTGAGTTCTTTATTCCAGCAGTTATCTTTTTACATGAAGCACTTGCAAATAATTCTTCTTCCTAGATGCCTCATCCCGCTCCATGTTACCAATATATTTCCTTTTTTAAAAAATCTCTTTCAGATACTTATTGTGTCTATTTTAAATTCATATTCTGGCCTCAGAATTTTGCTGTATCTAGCACAGGCTATTCAGCTTGTTTTTCTTCTATACCAGTTACACTTCTGTATATTTTATCAGTTTTTCAGATCCATCAAGTTGTCTCTCACTCTGTGGTTTATCCAAGGTCTCTATTCTGGGGAGGGAGATCATTTGTTTTCCAATTTCTAGAATTTCTTTGTAGGAGCTTGAGATAAGCAACTAAATCTTCATGTTCTACCATAATCAATATGTCAGTGATAGTTATGTCGAATACAATGAAAAAATAGTAATTCACCTGAATTTTTCACTAAATGTTTCTCTTTCTCAGTGGTTTATCAACTTAAATCTTAGATTCTTCTGAGTGGCCTCAACTTAATGTCTTCTTTACAATGCATCCCCTAAGCGCTACTCCTTACAATAGCAGACTTCAAAACACTGAATTTAGGAAGATGGAAAAAAGGAGACCATAAAAAAGAGAGCAAGCATAGAAGCAATAATTTCTATTCATTGGAAATCTCCAATTAATTGTACTACCCACACGAACTAACTATACCGGATAAGTAATGCCAATCTGTGTTTTCTAGAGCCCCAAACCGTCTCAAATTATGGTGCAATTATGTGTGTTTGTTAAATGCATATCTAATATTAATAGTAGATATTGTTTAAAAGAAAATACTTAGAAATGTACAGATCTACATGCAAATATTGGCTCTGTAGCTTACTATTTGTGTGACATTTGGAAAGTCAATTTCTCTAAGCCTTACTTTTCTGCTCTATGGAGACATATTAGATACCTTCAAATACTGCAGTAAGAATTGAATCAGAAACTCTTAGACATATGATAGAAATAATAGTGATAGAAATAATGATACAGATAATGTCTGGGGCATAGTCCTATTCAGTAAATTGTAGATACAATTACGAAGCTGCTCTTTATATTATTTTTTGATTGATAATTTAGAGGTCTTCTAAAATGTTTAATCCCATAAATATTTATGTAAATACTTCTAGAATAATGTTAAGGCTATCTTCCTGTATATATAAAAATAAAAGTATAACCCCACAGAACTAGCAAAACACAAACTCAGCATTCTTCTGAACTTTGCAGGTCTGTGGTCTTTCTCCTGAATCAAACATGCATTTGTGTGCACACTAACACTGTGCTTACGGTACATTCAAGTTGCAAGTTCCTCCACCACTATGTATTCCATGTTTTATTTTTTAAAATGGGAACAATGAAAAATTATTTGGAATTCTGAAAAAATTGGTTTATCATTGATTTTATTTCTCCTTCAATTTGTTAGTGCCCAAAACTGATTTGAAAAAAACCTTAAGAGCATAAAGCAAAAGGAGAATATACTCTAAATATAGTGATCTTTCAAAAGCTCAGAAATTATAAAAGAGGCAGAAAACTTCCAACTTGTCAGGTTTTCCCGCTAACCAACCAAACCAAACCATGTACTTCAATATAGCCGTTCCCTCTTCAATTTTTATAATTTTTTAGATTAAAATTATTAAAAAATAGAAAAAAGATGGAAGAAAAAACAAACTTTATGACACTCTTCCTACCTTTCTTAGTGGTGGTTATTTCCAGTCATATAAAATTTATTTTCTTTCCAAGCTTTTGTGTTTGCAATTTTGAGGAAATCAATAGCAAAAAACACAGCAAATACAAAAAGGAGAAGAAATCCATTATTTGCATTTTTTTTCAGAACACATCATGCTTATATCTAGATTGAGTACCTTAGCTGGAAAGCCAGTTGAACCAGGACATCCCTTTTTCCTTAAGGTTGGTGTGTGAACTGGAAGAGGAGTACTGTCTACAATCTGAATCCAGGAGCAAAAAGGAAATAAATGTCATGAAACACTCCATCTATTTCAAACATCACTAAAAATCAATCAAAGTAAATAAAGCCAAGCAAGACATCAATAAGGCAAAAAATATCTCAATGAAGCTAAAATTCTCCTAGTGTTGATAATTTAAATTTCAGCCTGCAATGTCTACAAATGAAATAGTTGTTCAATCAGCAAAAAACATTTGTCTGGAAATTTAAAAAGGAATGATTCAGAAAAGAGAATCCACAGAAGAAAACAAAAACATCACAGCATATAGCCTCCATAAAAACGAGGATATTAATTTTCAAGTTCATCTGAAAATGCCACATTAATTCTTAAAAGTATCTGATTTTTTAAGAGTAGGATTTATAATCAAAATATTTAGAAGATTCTTTTAACTCCTAACTTCTATATACAGAATGTATGTTACATATATGGAACACAATTCAGTGGATATTTGTGTGTTTGTGTGTGTATGTAGAAAGAGAGAGAGAGATTGATTGATCAGTGGGATTCTGTGCAGAAATCAATTTCCAAAGAAGGGAGTTAGACTATTTAGTATTATTGGAATTCAGAACTTAACATAAAATTTAAAAGTTAAAAGCCATATCTTTATATGATACTAATGTAAGATATTTCTTTCAATGAAAGGAACCAGTGATTTTATTGGAAAAGAGACATGACTTAATTAGCAAAGTATTTTAAAAAAGGCACAAAGAATTATTTCATTTTAGGATGCTAAGCAAGCAAACAAGAGGAAAAAGCTACCTTTGAATAAAGTTATAGAATAGTCTAAAATATTAAGAGAAAAATAGATGATCTCTCTTTGCCTTTGTTACTACATAAACAGAATATTTTCTATGCCCTACAACCTTAAAATGGAATTGAACTGAGCTTCTCAGAGTTTTCTGATTGTGAATTTAGTTCTAATTTAAACATACCTTTAAATAGCTTGAAAAAGTTTTGAACCCAGTGTATAAATTACTGTTTAAAAAGGTAAACATGAGGGATAAAAGAGAGGAACACTGAAAACCTATGTAAAAGTTAACAAAAAACAATCAATAGGAAACAAAATTGGTGTTATAATTTACACAGTAAGCCCAAGAGAAGTTTAGAAAAAAAGGAGTGAAATAAGGGTGTTGGATACAAGATCAACAGAGTTCATGAAGACCATAAGAATATCATTTGGAAAAGATTCCATTCACTGTAGCAACAAAAACTTTCAGTTACCTAGGAACAAATGTAACAAGCAATATGAAGTAAATTCATAAAGAAATTAACAAAACTTTATTGAAAGATATAAAAGAATATCTAAATGATATGTATACCATAGATGGAAAGACCCAATCACAAAGATGTCAGTTCTCCTCAGATGAATCTATAAATTCAATGCAATTTCAATCAAAGGCTCCACGTGGAACCTGACAAACTGATTCTAAAAGTCATATGTAAAGCTAAAGGGTCAAAAAGAAAAGGAAAAAGAATAAGGTGGGTGGGAGTGGCTGATTATACCAGGTGAATTATTTTAGGGTTATAGTAATTAAGACAATGGGATATTGATGCAGGAATAGACAAAAAGAACAACAGAAGAGAATAAAGAACTCCCAAACAGACTCATACATATAAAGCAGACAGTGTTTTACAAATCAATGGGGGAAATATAGTAGAGTTGGTTGTTCATATAAGAAAAATAGATTTAGAACCTCATTTCACATAATATGTAACAATAAATTTCAGTTTAATGTCTTAAACACATAAAATAAAAATTATTTAAATTTTAGAAAAACGTATGGAAGAACATTTTTAAATGCTGCATAGGGAAGAACTGCTTTAGGAAGACATAAAAAACAGAAGTCATAAAGGAAATGATTGATATATATATGCCTACTTTAAAATAAACACTGTTGCAAGACAAAAAGACACCAAATAAAATTTTAAAATAAGCCACAGACTGGAAGAAAATATTTGCAGTGCATATAGCCAGCTAAGGATTAGTATCCAGATTACATAAAGAACACTTACAAAAAACAGGAAAAGTAATTCAACAGAACAACAGACAAAAGACATAAACAGGCAAACCACCAGTGGTCAACAAACATAAAAAGATGCTGAATTAACAGGAGATCAGAGAGATGCAAATTAAAAACAAAAATGCCACTTCATACCCATCGAATTGGCAAAAGTTAATGTCTGACAGTACCAAGGGTTGGTAAGGATGTGGGAAAATGGGGAACTCTCACATATTGCTGGTGGGAGAGAAAATTGGCCCAACCACTGTAGAAAATAATCTGGCAAAATCTAGTTAAAGTTGAAAATGCATATACCACACAACCCAATAACTCAGCTTCCAGGTATATATGCTAAACAAACTGCACATTTGCAAAAGCAGACAGCTACCAGGATGTTCACTTCAGCATTGTTTGTAATAACAAAAATTGGAAACAACCTAAATATCTAACAATAGGAGAATGCATAAATGGTTGCGGTGTATTCATACAATGAAATCTTATGTAACAGTTATAATGAATCAACTAAATGGACATGTATCTGCATGAGTAAAGTTCAAAAGCATAACGCTGAATGAAAGAAGTTACAGAAAGATAAAGATTTATGTTTGTATAAAACATAAATATAAAACAAACGTTCTCATATATTGTTTATGGATACAAATGAAGTGCAATGTAAAACCAAGGAAGAGGATGCCCATCAATTTCAGGGTCTTTAGATATGTCTGAGAAAGGAGAGAGGGGAATGGTATAGGGAAGGGTGTTTCAACTCTCTGGAATATTTTTTCTTTGAAAACAAATTTGAAAAGGAAAGGACAAAAATGTTAAATCTGTGGATGGTGGTTACATGTGTGTTTATTATCCTCTGTGTGCTTGAGATAGTTCAGCATTAAAAATGTATAAACTCGAAATATTAAAACAATGATTAAAAAAAAAAAAAGCAGAGACTCATCAACGTAACCAGTCGGAGGTAGTCTGTCACGGAGTTGTAAAAAAATCAAGTCAGAATCTAACTACAAATCACACTTCACTTCAGACGGCTTTCCAGAGTGGACTATCTGCTTCTCTTGGAACACTAGACACAGCTCTAGAGATAATATGGGAAACAAAGGGGCTCTGTCAGAATTGCAAAGCTGTGTGAAGAATCCAAATTGCATCTCGAGGCAGGAGGGCATTCACTGAGGCATGCCACGTCCTTCTGACTCGTTGAGGAAATGACCTCTGTTGAGAAAACTGGCCGACTGGCTGTTTGAAACCACTGACTAACATGAGGGACAAAACAACACCGTTTTTGTACTATTAAAAGGCATGACGCAGTTGAATGCCTCTTGCTGATTGAGCAGTTAGAATAAACTATTCAGTGGCCAGCAGCGGCAATTTTAATTCTCAGTTGTACTTATGAAGTAACAGTTGTGTAGGTCTTATCGGGTTTACTGGACGAATTACAATACAAGAATGGGTCCTGACTGCCATGTGCCTACCAAGTCTGTATCTGACAATTTCAAAATTGAGATAACCCTGCCCTCTGTTCCATGCAGTCCTCTACTTAAAATAAAAACTACATTTATAAGTAAATAAGTATTTGTCTATTTTAGGTTGGATCTGGGTGGGGGCAACTTTTGACTTTCGTTTTAGAATCCTATTTACATTATCGGTCAAATGCAATGATCTCCAATATACTGTGATTTATTACATAATATATTTGATTAAAAGAAGAGTCAGATTTCACTTGTTTTTACGATTCCCTGTTTCCTGACACAAGTGAAAAGTTGGGGAGCAAGACTGCTCCAATGAGGCACCTTAACTGGCTCAGCTTCACTAGATGTGGAAGGAGATGTGGACCTTGACTGGATGTTAACCTTGACGTTCGGATTCCGTACATATGTGTTCTCAACGGGATCGGTCTAGGAAGATAAGTTGGGAAAAACAAAAACCCAAGAAATCACTTTCAAACAATGTGCAGCTCTTAGCAAATTTCTGTAAGGCATGATCACGATAACATTTCTTGAGAAGAGGAAAACAAACTGCAGTTTGAATATTCACCTTCAGCATGTGTCATTACACAAAAGCATAACCACGAGCTTTAATGTAAACAAAGATAAAGACAACAACAGTTAACAAAATCTTCACTGCGGTGTCCAACTTCGAGCACTGGTCTCTACTACATGTTCTTGACTTGTATGCCACAAACAAAATCATACGTGTGAATTAAGTGCCGAGTACTTAACAGAGTATGTGCTGCAGATTAGAGATAATTTTGTCCTTCATAAGAAGGAAATTTGGTCATCTACCAGGCATTACTTGAAAGTAAAAGAAGCTAATTTATCAGCTTTGTGTTGGTTGCTGGGGCCAACACCGCCTATTTATTCTGCCGCAGTAGAAATACCAGCATTTATATTCAGTTGCACCCTTTTAACCAAGTATTTTTAGAAACTCAAAATGCTTGGGGTTAAAATTTAGCATTAAAGATCTTAGGGAGCATATGGATCGATGATATATTCAGTTTGGCAATTTTCAAAACTACCAGAGTTGAATTTTTGAAATGAAAGGCGATGAAAGCAATTTCGACAAGAGGTTGGGGAATTTGTTTCCACTGTGTTGTACGGCAAGAACAGTGCTAAGATCAGAACTTAAACTCAATAAAGAGAATAATCAGTTTAAGGATTTTAAGTAGGTACTTAAAATATTTTTCCTTTTCCTTTACTATTATTATGGTTACTCTTTTAGGGATTGGTTAGTGGGCTGGCTAACCCTGTAGGAGTCCTCTGCTGGGCACAGGCAGGTTTTCTGGCAAACCACAAAGGAAGACTTTGGTGGGGATGACTGACATGGTTCCCAACCAGGCCTTAAACCATTAGTTACTGTGCTTGGGAGAAGTGGCGAGAAGAAGGGGCTCCAGGAGGGCATCTAAGAACTTGGAGCAGCAGCTGTGAACCATCAGCTAGGAAGGTACTTCAATATTTTAAAAACTGGAACACATGAACTGAAGCACAGCCACTGTACGTCAGCTCTGAAGTGTGCAATGCGGCTGATTTCATAAAACTAATACAGCTTAAACAAGTGAGAGAGCCAGGCCCAAATCCCACTCCTTGACTTCACACCCAGCTTTCTTTTTGTGGTCCCAGAAGCATCTCCATAGTAAAGGTATTCAAAGCAATTTAATGGACATGGAGAATGAGTACATGATCTTTTTTCCTGACAGTGAACTCTGATCAGGAATAAAAGAGTAAAAGAAAGAAAATGAAACTCTAAGACAAGTTTTGCCCAGTTCACAATTTTACGCAGAGATGGTCATGGAGAAAGTACACTCCTTTTAAATTATTAATCTGGACTAGAAATCTGGGCTGGAGATAGGGCAGAAAGATCCTACTTTCTAGAAATCTCCTCCCTCTAGTTTCCATTGGATTACATAAATTGCAAGCTGAATAGGAATCCACAGAGGAGAGGGTTCAGTTAAAATGGAATTGATGAGCAAAGCAGTCCTGATGCATTTTACACTAATAAGAGCCTAAAATGACCTCAAATAATCAAGTTAAGTAGCTCATAAAGTTTTAAAGAAGTGTCCAGGTAAGGGATTTGCTAAGTGCGAAAAATGGGGTCATTTAAATAAAATTTAAGTTTCTGACCTGTCACGCAAAAGCCTTTAGCCCGTAGCTGGAGTGAAAGAGATAAAAGCAGAAGTTTCTGTGTGAAGGATAATGCTGTGAACGGGACTGGACAGCTAGCTAATAGAGTGGCTTTCTACCTCTGAGTCCAATTACTTTAAAAACGCTTCAAAAATGAGAAAGGCAGGAGCTTGCCGTGTTCAGGAGTCCCGGCCGACAACTGGAAGCAGGTCTGCTCTTGGAGCCCCGTGAACACGCGCTGGCCCAAGGTGAGCATGCGGTGTGATTACCTCTACTTCCTTGCGCTGATGTTAGAACACACCGCTTAAGATATTTTGTCAGCACGTGCCCTGCTGGGAGGTGTACATCACAGAAATCATCACCCCTAAAAATCAACCCTACCCCCACCCTCGTCCCACAGTTGGTCCTTCAAACATTCACCATCATGTTTCACGACCCTATGAAAATTGTGACATGATGACAGTGTGCTACTGAACAAAGGGAAAAACACACCATCAAAGTTGAATCCCTGGTTACAGAAATTAGTGACTCTTAAAGAACTCTCGAGGCTTTAAATACATACCTCTTGGCCCTTCTTTATAATTATTGTCATTTATAAAAAGTCTGTTTCTCCTAACAAGTTTTTAACTCAAAAAAGAAAATAACAGGAATGAGAATAGATTTTAAAATGATTTTCTTAGCTGCATGAGGTAAAACTGGTTATTCAAAAGAGGAAACATTTAGATTTAAAAACTAACCCAATACCAATTCTAATAAAAGAGTATAATGAAAATTAGCATACCAGCTTTTTGGAACTGTACGCTCTTAAAATAAAGTCCAGAGATTAAACAAAATCAGGTAGTTTTTGTTAAAACAAATTAAAAATAAGTAAAAATATTTGAGTAGTATTTTGAGATGGTGTTGAGTATATTTGAAAAGTTGAACTATGCCATTTACGATAATACTCTGATTTTTTAAAAAACCATGAATGTTTAAGCGAAGCTTAAAAATTACCACTTTATTTTTCAAAAGTATGTTTCTTAGAATGACAAGGAACAAAGTTTGGTAAAGATGAATAAAACTTCATGGCAATGATGTTTTGAATATTAAACTAAAAAAATTTTTTCCCACGTCTTCTAAAAGCTATTAGAAGCTAATACCTGTTAGATTAATAGATTTACGTATTTCATTTCCTTTCTGGATTACTGCCAGTGTAAACAATATCTCAAAAGAGGTTTAACAGGAAGAAAAATATAATACCACTTACATATTTTCTATATCAAAGTTTTAATTATCATCAGCAGGACTGGTTTTTCAAGATGTTATTAATTTTATTTATAATTACATGCTTACTGATACATTTATAATTAAGGACTTATTCTATCCACTAAAAAGCAATTAATTTTACTGAACTTTCAGAATACTCAATAACTATAAGCCAGACTTTGCAGGCAGCCTAAAATTAATTTAATAATTTATTGGCAATGATTCGGATATAACATGGCAGCAAAGCATCTGATTAATAGCACATCAATTATGTTTACTTCCAAACTTTATCGTGGTTATAATACAATCATTAATAGTATACTTAAGCCGTGGAAGTTAAATTCTTTGTGTTCTGAAAAACGGTATAGCATTAAATGTAAGCGATGACTTGAATTAATAATGCGGGAAAAGCTGATGAACACGACATACATCAACAGCAGAGACACACAATTCAATAATTACGCTTACGGTCGTAGAAAGAATAAAAAAGGAGAAAATAGTGAAAAGTAATATATAGCTAATATTAATTGGACAGTACCTCCTGATAGTATCTGTAGGAAGATCTTGGAAACAAATCTTAACTGAACAGTGTAAGCAATTCGCTCAATATTTCTAAGCTGCAATCTACTGAGAAAGATGAGGAATATCTTTATGTAAATGTGATTTTTTTCTACTTTTTGGTTAACTAATTCTTTTTTCTTTTTAAACCTACTTCAAAGGAGTTATTCTGATGAAAGGCATTAGAAACATGTACTACACTCCAATGTCATTTTTACCTACTGCTCTACTCTGTGGGGAAAAAAAAGAAAAACTGAATGAGTATCAGCAGTATCATCCACAATGCGCAGCACTGTCATGTAGAAAGTCCATAATGTTTCCCGACTCTATTAGGATTTCCCTACTGAGTGAGCCACAAAATTTATTTTTAGAGTAGTGCAGTAAAATAGAAAAGTTTTCTTTCCCCCTAGGATCAGATCTGATTTTTAGGTGAACTCCTCAAATTACACAGTATAGTTTTCTGATAAATAATAAAAACAACTAAAACAACTCATCTTGACTGTGTATCAATGGACCTTTTCTACTCCAAAAATAATTACAGATTTGAACAAATACAAGAAGCAAAACATTCTCATAAGAAACCTAGTTTTAAAGTAAAAGATACCAAGATTTGATACAGATTATAGATTTTTTTAAAAAGCTTACATCTAACATGTTGCTTTGTATTTGTAAATATAAAACTCCAAGTTAACCAAAAAAATACAACTATCATCAATTACCTTTATCCTTTAGCTAGAAGTATTTTGGAAACAAAGTGGCAAATAAACCAATTTTTTATATTCAGAAACACTCAAAGTTCCACTGACAGAATTTTTTCTGTTCATTGATCTTATGATAAAAAACAGTATTATGGAAATACTGTATTATTTGGAAAACAGCAAAACTATAATATTTTATTGTCCTAAAACAAATAATAAATAAATCACTGAAAGTTACGACTAGTAAGTGCAATCTTACCAATTATGAATAATATAACTTGTTATTCTTTCTGAAAATTTCTCATTTTCAATATATCGACTTGAAAATCTACTATGGAGAATTTTCAAATGTTCTCAGAAAACATAAAAGAAACTTAAGTTACATGTTAGCTGTTTATAATCTCTCTTCCAAACTCTAAAGGAATAATCTAAAATGAGACATTCAATGTTTCTCACAATTAATGAAAACACTTTGGACCTTTCCATAACCACGTATATTCAGGCATTAATAATAATGTTAATATCAAATCTTTCGTGTGCTATGCCTAACTGAATAACACCACTTAAAAAGAATTTAAGTATTCAAATTGTAAATGGAAACTTAGAGGGGACCGGAAATAAAAATGCAGCAAACCTTGAACAGTGATACCTCACTTATATGACATATAAGAATCAGAAGAATTTTAAGTTTATGAAAGTATTACCTACTGCTCATCTGAAAACACGGTAGGTAACACAACTGCAGGTCACTGCTGGATTCAAGGCCACCGTTAGGAGTGGTAAGCGTGTGTGTCCTACTGTAACACACCGCCGTCTCCCAGGACCATCGAGGCACCTCCCTATCGCCAGTGAGACGCTCTCTGTACCTGCTGAATCACTGGTGATTCTTCACTCAGCTCCCTCATGGACATCACCACTTTTTAGAGGCGGTTTTTTAATTTGTCAGATACATAACCAAGGAAAAAGGGAAGCAAGCCTGGAAAGCAGATTATCAAGCCTACCACATCTGCATTTAAAAAAACCATATATACATCAATAGGCTTTGGTTAAGTGCGGCTTATTCATATCTTATAGAATGAAGATATAGACTGAACAGTATTTCCCTCAAAAATTTTTCCTCATATCAAGAGTTGCAGAAGTGCTCTGAGAGGCCAAGACCCCTAGAAGTCTGCAAGGCAGGTGAGATAAAACTAATCTCTACTTAACCAGAAAAATAAAATCTCTCTGAATTACAACTATATGAAACAAAACTCATTAAAAATTCACTCAATTCACAGGCTGACGATTTGAACCCTAATATAACTAGGCACACAACATTTTGGTCTTCCTTTCTGGAGGTTATAGGGTGTACTTAACACATACTCAGATTAATCTAATAAATCCAAGCGCCCGGCAGTTTTAACTCTCTAAATGTCAAAATAATAAAAAAATCTATTGAACCAGTAATCTTTTCAAAAATGTCATTAATCAATGAGATATTAAAGTCATAGTTCTACTGGCCGTACCACTGGTATTTGACCCGCTTACTCATTATTAAACAGTGGTTTGGAAATACGTGCTATGTAAGGGCTCGTCATGTTTATTTTGCCATCAGTGCACCACGACATCCGAAAGAGAAGAGCACAGGAAGCAGTGAGCCACCCTACTGCTCCCCATGCTCTCTATAAACCAGAGAATTCCATGATCTAGCCCTTCCCAAGTCCCAGAGTTCTCAAGAATTCTGGATTTAAGGTGTTGATCAATACCAGTGATTATGAAGCTGACAGATGAAAGTTTAAAAGCTTGTATCTACCACAGACATTCCTTTTTAATGCTACTATTTTACGTCACACGTGAAAACCAGAGCAGACAACGTCAGCCAGCCCACTGCTTCTCAACTAGGGGGTGTGTATGTTGTGTATATTGATGTTGGGGTGGACGCTGGTTTAGGAAAATTTGAGATCTTTCTACAAATACATGCCCCATTCTGGGCATATAAGAATCTTGCGGGACAGAGAGAGCGGCCGGCCCATTTAGTTCTGAGAAACGCTGAGCTCGCTTCAGCACAGGAAGTTGCTTATAGTTTGTTATCATACATACATGAAGTGTCAAGATATTTTTAAATCTTAGAAATACCTTAGAATATGAACAATTTATTATTAATACTATTGCCTCAAATCTATAAATATATTTAGGGATAGTCCTCTGAACTACATTAAATAATCTATCAAAGATTTCTGCAGAACTGATTTATATAAAATTATAGTCAGTAAGATCTAGAAGTTGTCCCAAATTCTTTTGAATTCTGCATAATATGAATCATCAAGGTTTTTTTCCCACATAATTAAAATCTCTAGGAAATCTCTACATATTTGCTTATATCAGATCTTGTTTAGAAGCTCATTTACTTTGTAGGCGATCAATTTGGAAAGCATACGTTAGGATCACTTTTTCCCCTAGTAAAAATGAGAAAGATACCTTATAATTCTAGTAGTTTGGTTACTGAAATTTATACGAACATTCCTAAAGCTTTACGGCCAAAGCCAAAAAAAGAAAAGAAAAAGAAAAAAGGAAATGCAGAAAGGCAAAGTAGCGCTAGCGGGAGCAGCAGCACACAGCATGCAGGAGAGGGGGGAGTACACCACGGAGACGTGAGCGTGTTCCGCAACCACAGGCAAGAAGGGTAGGAGACAGGGCGGAGGGCACGGGGTGGGGACACACAGGGCAGTAGTTTCTTACACGTCTGCCTTTGCTAGCTGGAGTACAGGACGGAGAGCGCTTCAACAAAGAAAGGAGAATACTACACGTTACAAATACTCACACACGACTCTCCATGGCTACCGCTGTATTAACAGACAAAGTATATCAACATACACATAAAGACACATTTTTTGATAGGTTGAAAGTATGTGTAGTTTCAGGAAAAACTGGAGGATAGGACAGTAAAGAAATTGCTGCTCAGACTCGGTCGACGATGACAATCAAGCTTTCACGGGACCCCGCACAAGCGGTGACCCACAAAATAACGCTCCATCGAGTGATGGACAGTTTCTTTTCTGCAAAGGTTGGTAGGAACAACTGGAAACGTGAGAACAAAAAGGATCCAAATAATTCTGGTGTAGTGCTGGGCAGCATTTAATAAAATACTTAGTCTTTTACCTACCGAATTCTTACTGTTTTCAAAGATGATGCTTTTAAATGATAAAAGCTACATCAGAATTACTGATAATGAATTAAAACAAAAAGTTACTTCCACAATACCGTCCATCCTGACGAGACATTAGGCTTAAGTCAAGAAGGACCTTCACCTTTCGGACATTAAAGATTAAGTAACTAGGGAAAAGCAGCAATAAGAGTAAGTAGGTAATAACTGTACTGAAATATCTCGCAAGTCTCTGGAACTTGGTGATGCGTGAAGAGCAGAATTTTATAAATATAAACAGTATCTGCTTCCGGCAATTCCCTGTACTCAACAGAACCTACCATCTACTGACGGTTTGCAATATGTCAGGTTTTTAAAAGACAGAAGATGTGCTGTTCACAGGCTGGTGGGGAAGGCACCGTGCCACCCACAGTGTGACAAACGCTGTAACAGAGGTTAGCCGCAGAGTTCTCCGGGTAGCTGGGGGGCCGGGGGGAACATACAAGATTTGTAGGGGGACCTAGAGGAGGGAATTTATAAACTGACCTACAGCAGCTACAGAGTTCAGAGAAAACTGGAAGGATGAGAAACCTCCTTCCAGGTGATCGGTGTTATTCGTACAACTCTGGCAGACTGGTAAACAGGAACTTGTATTTCTTTCTAGGAGACTGGAAGGGGGATGACCTGAACACGGTGTCCCAGAGTTAATAGGCAGAACTCCCCTCCCTATTCATGCTCTGCCCACCTAGCACACGCCCGTCTTCCTCAGTTTCTTACTCTTCTCACTCTGTGGACCACACCCGTCCCTCCGTGAGGTGAGGACCTGCTCAGCCATCGCTTCTTTCAGAAAGCCTTTCTGCAGCCGCCTAGTTCAGTCAGGTAGTTCTCCATATACTCCCATGATATATAGTCCATACCTTTTATTATCGTGCTTCTCCCAAATGTGTAGAATTATTTATTTACATGTGTGGTTTTTCCATCAGACTCAGATCCTTAAGAATCTGGAATACGCTTATCATAAAGCCCGTAAATTTAAAAATCCTTAAAAACACTGAACGAATCCTTCTGACATTCTGCCATACTTAATATATATCTAATTATTTCTTATGGCATTTACACTTTCTACAGCACAGTATGTAACTATGGATTTGTTTTCTCTAACAGTAAGATAAGTGTTTTGAGGCCTACTTCTACGTCTGATTTATCTCAGCAGCTACCATTGTGCAAAGCGTGGTACTACATGTGTAGAAAGTGCTGAGATGTCTAACACAAAGAGACCTTTACTTTTTGACTACCCCTACACTTTTAGACCAGAGTTGGGAGCTGCTGAAACCATGAAAAAAGCGTGACTAGCTCAAAGTTTTAAGCTAAAAACAAGTCAACGTGTCTCTCAAAACCATCCCTGCACAGTGTCCAAGTTGGCACTGTATAAAGCTAATCATGGTCTTAAATTACCAGAGTAATAATGTTCTTCGTAAAGCGTCTACCTCGAAGTCAGACACTTCTATAGTCAGACAGCTATATTTATATATTTTCAATAGAGAAGGGGAAATTAGACTATTTCCTGATAATACAATTAGAGGAACATACACAGCACACACTTTCTCTTATACACACTCTCACAACCATAGTTTCCTGCTAACAGTGAAACTGGTCTCACAGCACACACTGGGAAGCAGTACGTGGTCTTTGTGTACCATTTAAAACTGTGCATTTTAGGGGCGCCTTGGTGGCTCAGTTGGTTAAGCCTCTGCCTTTGGCTCAGGTCATAACCCCAGGGTCCTGGGATCAAGTCCCGCATTGGGCTTCTTACTCAGTGGGAAGTCTGCTTCTCCCTCTCCTGCTCCCCCTGCTTATGCTTGTGCTCTCTCACTCTCTCTAATAAATTTTTTTAAAATCTAAAAAAATTAAAAAAATAAAACTGTGCATTTTAGATCTGGTGTATAAACTGCCACCATAAACTTCAGGCTGATTATGGAAGTAAGCACACAGGCAGAAACCAAAAGAAGTAATTTCTCTTACAGACACATAATTTGGGAAATAGATTTTAAGATTCAGTCAATGAATTCCAAAGGTCTTTTATTTTTATTTTTTTAATAATATTTACTTTGTTTTATTAGTGCCAAAGGTCTTTTAAAGTAACATACTGAAGAGTAAAAGACTAGGTAATCATGGTTCTTTCTCCAGATTGTCTAAATATATTCGGATTATGATATACAATAAAAAACATAAATATAAAGTAATATATAATGCTGCCTAAATTAGTGAAGGATTGCATATGCAATCTTCTGAAACAGGAGAGTTTCAAGCTGGGTTGTATTTAATATGTGGATGGAAGATTTTTTAAAAAAGAGTTGAAAGGAAATATCAGGAATTTCTCAGAAGGATCTAGGCCTGGTCTGGGTCTCAGGATTAAAAGATCTTTATAATGTAGGTTTTAAAAATTCTGTCTTCCATTGATTCTCCCATATGATCAACCTTTCTCAGATACAGCTACACAATGCTGTCAAACCTCAGGTTTCTGTGATGGGTTATGAGAGATTATGAAAGCAGCCGGGAGAGAGACCATGCTAAAAGCAAGAGATGAGAGAAGGAAGCTAGGAGCTAGGACTGAAATGAGATATTTTAAGACATCTTAGCAAGATTTTATTATGAAGCCAAACAAGGAGTAGAACTCGGCGGGCCGATACTTTCAGACTACTTGCTTCTTGTCATATGCCAGGATGCAAGAAAACAGTGTTAGGAGGACCAGCCAGCTGGACTCCTTGGACTAACTCTATTCCTTGATGTCTGACCTTTTCATTCCACACCTATAATTCCTTGGTTTACCCTTTCCTCAGAACACTAGAGTAAGACAGCCTCCAGAAAGCAAGGTGGCATACTGCCATTTGCCAGGTGAGAGGGCAATTCCCATTTTTTGTGAATTTGGCCCAAATGAACAGAATGTAGAATTATGATTTAAATAAAACTCAAAACTTACCTGGCATAGACTTAATAAGTGACAATATATTTATCAAATATAAAGAACAAGTAGTTCATTTATATGACTATAATTAGTATGACTTTTAATAAGAGTCAAGCCAAGCATTTTGGGCACTCAACTGAAAAGAAGAAAATGAACGGAACAGAATGGGAAGTTTGCAAGCTGGTCTGATCATCCCTGGACCTCTGGCCTCTGGGATGCAGGGAACAGATGGGGGAGAGCCCGAGCTGCTGAGCTCTGCTTGCCCCTCACCCTGTTTGGTGCTGGGCCTAACACAGAGCCACCCCAGGCAGTCTAGGACTGGGTGTGTGGGCCTGCGAGAAAAGACAAGATCAAGAGGGAATGATTTCCAGAGCACAAGGACCCTGGCATCTGTTTCACTGCTGTCACTGGTGTCTCACTGCATGTGGGGGACGCCTGACCCAAGAGACAAAGTGGTCAGAGTGACGTCAGTTTGCCATGAACTAAAACCCCCTCTTATCTGCCCTAAACAATGTCATCCATAACCCTGTTGCCACCCCTTCCCTATTCCTCCAAAGACTGAGAATCCTAAAACTTTACTAATGGGGGAGCAAATGGTCCAGTCTACTAACGGGAGAATGCTGTGATCAACAACGGTTACGACCCCTGGACGGAGTATTTTCCAAGGTTCTTTCCTCTGTCAGAAGCCTACGATTCTACATGAAGAAAAGCCCAACTACCTGAGCTGTCCTGAATTACAGAAGCAGGGGCTGAGACTGTCTTCTGTTCGGCCTGAGTCGGCGGGAGAAGGAAGGGACCTGGGCCACCATACACTGCTCTCCTGTCAAGGCTGCTCTTGCTGGAAACTCGACTCACACAGAAAGAGTTGTCTAAACTGTGCAACTTAAAAGGAAAGCCTATGGCTCTGAATGTGTTCCTGTATTGACAGACATTCTGGCATTCACTTGAATTTTGAACTAACAGGCAAAACACACTGAGGAAAAACTAGAGGTGGGAGAGGGATTTTGGGTACTATTTTATGTAAAAAGAATCATCGTGTTAATAGGCCTACATGGGAGGGTTAAGGAAAAAAGTAAAGGGTCATTTTGGAGGAGGGGAGGGGCTGGTGGTATGGTTCTAGAGAATCAGAGGGCAGTCTGAGGTCACTAGGCCATGGGGAGCAGATGGGGAAGATCAATGGTGTATGGACACCAAAGAAGGCTTCATTTCTGCAATCTGGCCGAGTACTGGCTTTATCCCTTACTAAACCTATAAGTTCCTGTCGCAATTCAAATTCTAGGTCTTCAATGTCATCTATTTCTCTATTTCTATGAGAAAGAAATCAGAAAAGAGTGACCAAAGGATGTGCTGTATGCATTAGTTAAGGGTTACACTCTACTTATTATGGGGGCAGTCACGTACAACATTCTTAACTAGTTTTGGCACAAAGAACAATCAAGATTGATTCTATTCTTTAAGCTTCCAAATGCCTAAGAGAAAGGAAGCAACAGAAGTTTCGTTTCATACTAAGTATCCCAGATGCCCAACGTGAGCATGCCAAGGATTGAATACCATTTTTCAAAACATCACTCTACTCTGGCTTTGAGGATGAAATGAATGAGAACTCTGGGAAGAGGAGTCATAGTTAACCAACTACAGACAGAGGTTTATGCCATAAAATATGAAATAAGAATACAAACTTTTTTTTTTTTTTTAAAGGGAGCTTACTGCTGGCCTTCTCCCTGACATGCAAGCCTCACTGTGCAGCAATCTCGTGGCTGGACAATTTGGGGGTGGGGTGGGGAGTACAGTCACTTGGATTGGTGGGCGGAAGGCGAGCAGAAGGCCATGGAAACATTTGAGCCACAATGGATTCCCGGACAAGAAAGGAAGCTAACGGGAACGCAGGAAGGGAGGTGAACGGCCTATTACAAGTAAGGAAATGGTAACCAGTGTTACTGAGGGCTCCACACACCCTGTTTCTTTAAATTCTCAAACAACCTCTGAGTCAGGACCACTATTATTATCCTTGTTCTTCTGATGAGCACACTGGGGCTTACCTAACGGGAAGGTTAGGGAACTTGCTCCCAATCATGAGAAAGTGGTAGAGGCGGCATCTGAGCCCCCTTATGCACTTTACCAATAAACTGGAAGAAGAGAACTCAGGAAGCAAATGAGGGAAAAAACTAGGCTTTTTAAGAGCTGGAGCCCGATTCATAAAGATTCAGCCTGTGCGAACTCAACCCCTTTTCCCTTTATGATACGAGTTCCTTCGTGCTGGTGTGAAATTCAGCGTTATGTCTGAACTGCGCTTAGGCTGAGTGCTAATGGGTGAAGGACAAGGAAGGGTTCTCCCAGAGGAAAGTGAGAGAGGGAGGCTTCTTCACTTAGCTGACCGGTGGCAGAGAGAGCAGAGACAAGATGGGCACCGGACAGTGCGTGTTCCTGCAGCCCTTGGGTTGAGCAGAACGAACCTGTCAAAATACACACGACCTCTAGTTTACATTGAGAGATTTTTGTGGGAGGAAACGGAATGTAGAGAAAAGTTAGAAAAAAAATGGAAATGGTTTCTAGTGGAAGGAACAGTTAAAATAATTTATTCGAACTTCCTTCTCATTCCCTCTCAAGTGAATGATGTTTCTATGGACATACTATATTGAACATTTTAGTACAGTGAAACATACTGTAGAGTATAATGTGAAATACTACTGTACCTCAAAAGAGGTCTCTTTTTATTGCACTGTAGAATTAACTAGAACAACTGTCTCAAGAATAATGAAACAGTGTCCATTCAGAATGGAAAGTAGTACACTTGGGTATAATATTTCAAAGACAGAAAAAAAATCACTTAAAAAATTTTTAAAAATCTAGATCAAGAGTTTTCTTTAGTGGAAAATTATGTGAAATACTTTTCTGAATATAAGAATTATGTTTAACAAAACACAAAAAGTAAGACCTATAAAAATTTCCCTGGTTGAAAAACTGGTGCTATGTAGACCATTTGCATTTGAACCCATTTTATTTTCCAGTTTCTAGAAAGGTTAAATGTTCGACATGACAAGGCTTTATGTGCCATTTAATGTGGAATACAGAGAATGCGTACATCTGGTATTTCAGTAAAGAGAATGAACGATATACATTAGGGACTTCTAAATTATCAAATGGATAGAATTAATTTAGGAGAGAAAATGGTAGTGCAGTCAATTTATAGTGCATGTAGCACATATGTTAATGAAAATCAGTTTCTACATTAGAAGTGAAAATCTGTCAGCATTAAAAACTGATTTGTATGTACTGTTATTACATCACAATAAAATCTAGTGAAAGATTTAATAAAACATGTCACTTTTTTTCTGAATTTACCACCAGAAGTTTACTTCTGAGAAATTAAATGGCAAAGTGCCAAAAAGGGGAATGTGAAATAGAAATCACCATGAAAAATAAAAATGAGCATTTTTATATACATATCTACATAGTGACAATAATCAAATAAACATTCCAGTCTTCCGAATTGTTGCAAAGAAAGGAAATACAGATTCTCTGATAGTCAAAGCATTTTTCAAAGTACATTTTCACTTTCTGATGTTTAATAAAGATGAACTCTTTATTATATTTCAGATAAGAAGCAAATTTTGTCTCACAAATAATTACCATGTGTGATATTTCTAAAACTGACTGCATTACTAGGCAAAATTCTTCAATTCAATTCACTGATGTCTTTTACTGAAGGATGCATTGGTTTGAAAATCAAAGACTTACGTCATCCAAAAAATCAATCAGTGAAGATGAGGAAGAAGAAAAGGAATCCTATTTAACGAATACAGCAATAAAAAATAGAAAATATGGATGAAGCAATTTAATAAGAACAAATAATAAATCAAAAATTTTGTAAAACAATTGAAAGGCAAATGACATTAATTCAAATAAATAAATGAGAAGAGCAGTCATTGGCATCGTTTCTCAAGAAACTCAGAAATCCATTAATTACTTTTTAAAGCGTGGTTCTTTTTCCCTTTCCCAAAGGAATGAAATACAATGCATACATTGTGCCCAAAATGTAATAAAATGAAGCGCATGGCAAATCATTAATAATCAAATTAAATGAAGCACTTAGGAAGGGTAACGATTAAAAGTGAGCAGCAGAATCTCTCAGCCTCTAGCTGTTCCCACTGGAATGTAACCTCTCTGAGAACAGGACTTGGTGATTTGGTCACTACTGTATCTCCGGCACCTAGAACAGTGCTCTGCACAGAGACGTATGATTATTTAATAAAGATATAATCACTAACTTAAATTTTCTGAGACCAAAATATAACTTATATCATAAAATTGGTTCCCCCCCCCCCCCAGCAATGAATTTAAGCACCAAAAAAGGACAGTCATAGAGTCACTGTTTCATTATTATGGAATACACTGCCTAATACACTCTATGTAATACTTTTCACAAGAAGTATTCCTATCGTAAACTTCCAAAATAATCGAACTGATTGGAGCTAGACCCAGCATTGCCCTATTATGAGCTCTGACCTTTTTCACTTGTTTTTTTTTTTTAATTGTGGTTCTATGCTTGGGAGAAAAAAGAAAAGTGTCCAAATTATTTCAAAAGTTCGGATTTGTTCTGCATTTACTGTTTCTCAGGGGAAGAGATGAAATTTCTTTTAAATCTTACGACTCTCATATTTCGATCTTTCTTAGATTTTTCTTAAATACGAATGTGATTAGAGTTTCCATAAGAATGCAGAACATACTCCTCTCCTGACGTGTTTTTGTTGATATAAGATTCTAGGTCCTTTTATGTGAGAGGCAATAAAACAGTTTCATTGCAAATGAATTTTAAATCACAAAGGGACTTTTAAATGGACCGCAGGGAATACTTGAAAAGTTTAATACTTACTTCAAATTGATCCAGAGCATCGGTAGGCGTATTCAAAAATGCCAAGAAAGAATGCTGTGAGTCTTGGTGCTCTATACCTAGAAGACAGCAGCAACTTTTTTTAAAACTAGAACAATTTAAACTAATTTTCATGGATAACCATTCCTGTCTGAATCTATTAAGAGTTGTTCACAAGCTACCACATTTTAAAGCTGATCGATACTATTAGCTCTACATATTTAAAAAAAAAACTATATTAATGTTTCTTGGGATATCACTTAAGAGTTATATCAGTCTCCATGACATACTTGTTTCCTGCCCTGAGGTCTTGAATTTCTTTCTTTTCCCACAGAGCACATCATAAGAAACACATTAAATCTTGGTAGACTTGGGAGAATTTTAAAAACATGGTTATATCTGACTTTTCTAAGCTAATTTATCACCAAAAAAGGTTTCTGTTTTGAAAACCTCTTAGCAAACATACAGTACGCACTAATATAAATAACCTCGTATAATAATGTAGAAATACAGTGAATGTATTTAGTTATGAGAAAACTTTGGTCAAGGCCTCCATCTGATTTCAGGCATTGTTTTACTGACAGAATAAATCACTCATACCCTAGTTTTTCTCAGATGAAGTTTCGGAAGTTGATGTATATTTGTTGGCTATGGTATTAACTTCAAATGCATAACTTCCAAAATAATTCTTAAAATATATATGCAATGATAGGAAGTGACATCAATTGTGTGCCTTTCATACTACTCTCTAATAACACACCATGGATGCCAGATAAGGCACTATGTTCAGAAATGCATCCAGTCAATAAATATTTACTGAGAGCCTGTTATGTGCCAAACCTTGTCTAGATACTGGGATGTATAAGTAAACACAGCAGTAAAAAAATCCTTGCCCTCATTATATTACATAAACATTACATTATATTTAAGTAGTATAGTACATTATCTTACAACATAAGGTGAAATTTTATTATTCTACAATGTTCTAAATCCACATAAAAGCTATAGCTTAACATGCTGTCATAAAGCAATGTGATAAACTCGAGCATCTATTCTAAAAATGATGCAGTCAGTGGCACGTGGCGTGTTATAGTCAGTCACACTCTGCACTGGTCTCTCTTCTATAAAAACTGCCTTACAGGTCCTCCAGGTCTTATATATTCTTTTCCCTCTACTCACTAATAATGCAGACCAATTCCACTCTTCATCTTTGAAAACTCTGCTTGATTCTCAATTTAGTGTGAAGCCTTGTGCTCAGTGTGAGTTCCTAATTCACTTTTGCTGCTGGGTTCCTTCTTTTCCTGTTCACTAGGAAATTCAACTGACAAAAACTTTTTTTGAACATCCACTACTTTTAATGATTTTTTCATGTCAACTCCTTTATGTGATACCCTCTCTTTCTTCCACAGTTCTATTTTATTTTTTCTCCACAATTTTAAAAGCAGATACAGAGACCCAACCAGTTTGACATGACTGTGTGTCACAGGACTGAGAAATTACAGGGAAGCCTCACATAATGTATGCATAACATTAAGCCATTAATTAGTTCACTATTCAGTCAGGAATACAGACTTCGTCAGGACAATGAATTTCTTTCTCTCTTTCTTTCTTTCTTTTTTTAAGTAGGTTCCACGTCCAGTGTGGAGCCCATCTCAGGGCTTGAACTCATGACCCTGAGATCAACAGTCAGATGCTCAACTGACTGAGCCACCCAGGGACCTCAGGACAATGAATTTCTACTAACAGCATATAAGAGATCCCTTCATTGAGAAAATAACATTCTGAATTTCTTTTTATTAAATCTTCACATTCTTAATGCCCACATTATGAAAAAAAAGTTTAAGAAGTTCCTGTAATAGCTGCCATGCACCCTGAGTTACTTTTCACGTTAACGGAAACATGCTCAGGTAATTTCAAGGACATGGGAATAAACCCGGAGAGATCCTGCAGGACACGCAGTGTAAGAATCAAACGTGGAAGAAAACAATGACGTGCAAAAACAGTTGACCACGGAATTGCCTTTTAATATGGGATTAGATTAATCTTAAATTACTTCATACATTGTTTCCTCAACTACCCTGGAAGTGAATCCTACAACATCTGAAAAGAGTATAAAATATATTATAAAAATAAGAGGTTTTTTCCCCAATCACAAAAATCTTATTTGTGAAATCGTCCATGGCATTGAAAAAACAGTCCAATTCATGTCAAAGTGAGTTTTCTGTTAGTGTGAAATCTTTAAACCACGTACATTAAGCACAACAAAAGGACTCTGAGACCAGTGTAGCGAGTGTGTGTGTCACATATCTGCACATATATCCATCAGTGAGCGCCCGCATGCTTAATTAGTGTGAACGATTCTCCGACCTGCGCGTACGCGGATTCTTGGGTAATAAAATACATTCACAACAGAATAAGCCCTGATTGATGCAAAACACATTCTCATACCCTTTTCAGATCTAAGCTCTTCAGTGTCCTTTATCAGTTGCTCGATTTCTGAGAGTAGCTCCAAGTTCTTCTTCTCTGAATCTTTTAGTTTACTTCAATAAGGGAAAAAAAGGAAAAATGTCATTATTTTTACTGCTGTTTAGTGAGCCATCCTACTGTACGCAGTCGGAGCTTCCTGGTTTAAATGTCAGTCACGTCAAGTCAGGGAAGTGCAAGCCACTGCAGGAAAGACAATCCGGCCGGTCATCTACTGCTGTAGAAATAGACTTTTACTGCGCCGCAGCCAGACTCACTCACTCACGGGCTGTCTCTGGCTGGTTCCGCACAATAGTGCAGTTGAGTAGGCAGAGGCAATGTGGCCTGCGAAGCTGAAAATACTGAGTAGTATCTGGCCTTTTATCGAAAAAGATGCTGACCCGGAGCTCAATGATTCCATTTTAAAATGTCATAAAATCAAAGGTTAAATTTAGGGTTTTGTTAGACTCTTCCACAGAGAACCATGAAAGTGGAGCATTTTTATGAGGACATCTGTAGTCTCCAGTTTCATTCACAGTCTGGTTTATGAGCAAATGTGCAAACGCCTGTGTCCCAGGCACTGGAAGGCTGATCGTGCTCGTTCCAATTACAACACAGAGAATGACATCAGTAGCTCTTTGTGCTAGGATTGACTCACATTCTCCAGAAAATGTTCTCTCACATTTTCAATGTCATGCTAGCACATTTAAGCAAAGCATACTTAATTTATGTCTAGATTATTTATAACAAGAGTTTATAGTTCAGTGGGGTGCCAGGCAGCTGACCTTTAATTGGATTCAAAACATTAATGATTACAGTTTAAGGACTAAGGCTTCACACATTACAAACTGAATTTACGGGACTGTATTTCTTTTCATGATTGAATGCCTTTGGAACGCTACTATTCCAGCACCAAATGGATTTTTCTACTAATATGTTGATTTGTAACATGAACTTTCTATTGTTCCTCTATATCACCAATACTGACTTACTCTTGAACCATGTTTATATCCAATCCAATTAAGATTTTCATTTTATCATTTATTTATTCAGAGTATAATTTGCTCTACTATTGCAAAGAGCATTGAAAGAATGTCATTATCCAGGATTGTCTCAGACTGTGGAGGATATACTTTTTTTAAAACATAAAAGAACATGAAAAAACAATTATAATTAACATTTGTTATACCACTACGAAATTTATCATTAAGAGAATCTCCATTTGTAAAAGATCTATGGTAGAGGCCAGAACTCCCGGATGACTGTGTTTTGTTCGGAATATATGTTGCATTTTTATATTAATATGACACTCTAGAACAGGAGAGAATTTGGGATTTAATGGAACAGAATTTGAGAGTCAACTAAATTTTACAAATAAGGGGAAAATAAATATTAAAATATTAATTAGCACTGTTATTTCTACTTTATGGACAAGTCAGAGAAAGCAAGGTTGTATTAAAATCCCATCACTGCATACAAGGCTTGAAAGCTTTTATTCATTTTCAAGTATTCATAAATTTTTCTGGTCATTACTCAAAAGAAAAAAGAGATAGGTATCAATTAAACAAGTAACTTCTCCCCCAAATACTTTTGGACCAATGTAGAAATTATTCTAGCAGACTCTCTCATTCAATCTTACCATTCTGTGATGATGTTAGCTGCTTTCACTTTATTGAGCTCTTCTTGGATGGCCTGTTTAGCTCTTATTTCTGCATCCAGAGCTGACTGCAACTCCAGTCTAGCTGACATATCCAGTTTTGCAAAACGACGCATTTTCCAGGGCATATCCTACCAAATAATATGACTGTTGTTAGCCCCATCCGACTTTTTCTTTACCATTTAAATTCAGTAATGCAAGGATAGTTAGAAACTACTTAAAAGCACTATCTTTCTCTAATAACAGAATAGAATTGAAACACTATGTGTGAAAATATATTATTTTTCATTAATTTCAGAAATCATTGTAGACCTCCATACAAAGGAGTGTATTTTTCGTAATTATTACCAATAGTGGCTCCTATGCAAATTACAGTTGAGCAGCGATGTGCTATGACTTCCTAAACTGGCAGAGACTTGGACAAAGTGAATGCTCATGAAAAACTTGACAATGAGCTAAGGCCTAGACAAACTAGCAGAAGTGCTCAGGTTTATTACAATGTGTGCGAGCCTCCCCGCCCACCCTTACAATAACTCTCCACGCAAAACGGCAGGACTTACTGTTGCTCGTGCACCCAGGCTGGAATTTCTCAAAGCTTCCAACTCTTCAGTCATTTTAGAAGCTAAGGCCTGGAGATACCCTCGTGCATCCTTTTCATCACTGACCCTGGAAATACAAATGCATACAGACAAAGGACAAAAAAAAAAAAGTAATACAAACAGAAAAACTTCAGTGAGATATACATATATATATATATTTTTAAATTTTTATTTATTTATTTTTAAAGAGTTTATTTATTTATTCATGAGAGACAGACAGAGAGGCAGAGCCAGAGGGAGAAGGAGGCTCTCTGCAAAGCAGGGAGCTGGATGTGGGACTCAGTCCCAGGACCCTGAGATCACAACCTGAGCCAAAAGCAGACGCTTAACCAACTGAGCCACCCAGGCGCACCGCCACTGTTTTTAAAAGCATCATACAAGAAATAAGTGAAATAAATGTCTTCTTTGACAAGGCCTACCGCAGCACTACTGCCTGACAACACATGGGAAGAGGGTTACTGAACTGTTGCAGTTCTCGACGAATTAAAGCCGGTCACGTGTAGGAAAGTTCAAATTACTTGTATATGATAAATTAGTAAAATTTCACCCTTGAACCACAGAATATTCTTTTAATCTAACATTAAAAACACACATATTTACATGATTTCTAAAGAATATTAGGATTTCTCACTAATTGGGTTCTGCCATTTTATCTTGTGAAAACAAAACGCATCATTTTTAAAACTGAAGTACCCTATATTTAGAAGGTTTAAAGTAAAATATTCTGCAAAAATTAGGGTTGTACTGCAATAAAGCTCCTCTGTTTTCTAAAATGGTCAATAAAATGCCAACCAAAAGGAAAAGGTTAACATCGAATGAAACTCATAACTGTCTTAAGACTTTCTTGCTGATGCAACTATCGTGATTCTAGATAGAAATGTTTTCTAATTATATTCAATGACACACATTCTACATTTCAGAATTTATCAGGAGAAAGTTTGTGTTTTGTTACATCTTCAAAACAAGGGCAAGACTAGGATAAGGACTGCCAGCATATGAAAATCTACAAAAGAAGGTCCTAGCCGCAAGAAGAATGAAAACAATCAGTATACAGAAAGATATAAAAGGCACAAGGAAAAAAAAGGAGTTGAAATTCGCAGTGCTTAGATTAGAAGTGTATTCTAATACACTCAGGGGAACACTATTTGCCTTTGGGAAGTCTGGCTGTGTTCATAAATACAATTTGGGCCACTGAACAGTAATGAGGAAAGTATATTTCAGGTAAATCGGTAAGTATCTGATGCTCACAGCAGACGAACTGAAACCCTGAACCTGGCTTTAGCATCTCTCAGAATTTAAACTCCTGAGGAGCCAAGTTCATATATCTCTATCTATCTCAAAGAGGCCCTTTAAAAGGGATTTGGTTCTCTTTTCTCTCATATGGGAAGGTGTACCGGAGGACAAGCAAAAGAATCTAACAACAAAAGCGATACAATCGTCGTTAAAAAGTTGCCCAGCCTAGTTAGTTACATATTTTTAGGCTCTATAGACATGCATATATTTTTATTGCCTTTTAAAGGAAAATGGCTTTAGAAGATACTGTTTGTGAAGTAGGAGGCAGTTTCCTTTAAAATTTTTAACTTGGGCACCACACATGACCACAACCTTTTGATTTAATCATCTGATCTACAGTATAAAGAATAAGAGAAGATGAAGGAAGATTACCTTTTCTTAGAATACCGAGAAAGATCCTGAAGAGAACTATTACCATGTACAGGGCCAGGCTAGTCGGCCTCAACCAGCAGTGCCTCAGTGCCTACCTACCACAGCGATCTCAGCTCCTTCACTCTGGAAAGCAGTAACTTCCTGTGCATGCCTTTCATGCTGTTTAACGTTTCAAATAAAAACCAATCTCTTAAAATTTTGTTTTTATTTGCATGTTGAATATGTTCACATTCCCTGACTCATGTGGTCTTCCGCTAAGTCTCAATTTTTTATTAAAGCTATGTCTATTTTCTTGGCTACAAAGAATTAATGAAGGGAAGGGTTAAAAAAAAAAAAAAAAAAGACCGGGTCAGTTACAAACTCCTGCCATTTTAAGTTCCACTGGGCCCTGGTCTCCTACAATAATTCCTTTTCAGAATCATTGCTATGTGTCTGTTTCCAACTTTGATCCTTAAAGTCCCACTTCCCCCAGCCCAACACTGTCTTGCCCTTTCTTCTAGGCCATCTGGATAAACTGACTCATGCCCATTTTAACTTTTTTTTTTTTTTTTTTTTAAGTTTTAGAGGCAGGTTAAGTCCCTCACCTTTTCTCTGGCCAACTCATTTAAATGTATTCGTCATCCCACATATATACAAATAAATACCTTCTCTGAAAACAGCTTATGTTTTCAATTTCATCATTTCCACTGGCTGCTGTAAACAGACAGACGTTTTCTAATCCAGAAAGGTTCCTGTTCCAATCCCGCTCCCTGTCATTGTGATACAACCTGTATCTAATTACTCTAGTATTTAACCCCTCACTAACTCGTACATACTTTCTGAGGTCTGATTTCTACCCCAACTATTTTGCTAAAACTACAGCTTATTCAAGTAACTACTCAACTATAAAAGGCCAATTTCAATCTATTTTGTTCTTCTGCCATAGCTAATCCTCTCCTCCCAAGCTCTTTCAAGTAATTAATGCATAAATACTTACTAATACTATTATGTGGGGCATACTTGGGAGACAGAGGAGATCTATAAGATATGGTCCTTAAAACGTCGGGGAGGTAGGACATACACAGTGGAGTGACTAAGAACTTGACTCTTGAGTCAAACACACCTTGGTTCAAATCCTAGCTCGCTGTTCACCAGCTCTGGGACTTGGGCTAACTCATTTATCCCCCTCTAGCTCTCTGCTATCTCACCTGCAAAGTGGGGATAACGATCCACCTCATTAGACTGTTATAATAACTAAATGAGAATCCTGTACAAGTGAATTTTCAGCCCAATGCCTGCAACATACTATGTTGTGATCAGTATAAGCTATGACTATCCACAAATGAAGATTAATGAATGAAGAATAGCTCAAACAATGTGGGGGAATTTAAATAAAGGGAAATAAAAGTGTTATCATGGAAACCCTTTGCTGATTAGGAATACTCTTTCCTGGCCGCCCTCTACCTTCTATATGCTGCCCTCACCATATTATCCTTCTGTCTTTTCTCCTTAAAAAGACCTCAACAACTTCAATGGCTTTATTGACTAGGAATTAAATCCCCAAATTTATATGCTTTACCCTAACCTTTCTGTAATCTTTTCAAAAGCGTATTGGAACTCTGTACCCAGACGTCTCAAGAGGAGCCCAGACTCACCAACAAGCAAGATAACACAAACAAAATTGATTCTATCTTCCCCAAAGTTGGTTCCTTCTCTGACTTTCCTACTTCAGTGTTATCATTTTCTTAATCTAACTCAGAATTTCAGAACAAATTCTTCCTTGTCTCCTGCCCTTCCTTCATAATGAAGTCCTATAGATTCTTCTCCCACGTCTTCTCTATTTGTTCAGTTTTCCCCAAACTTCCCTCCATCTCACCCTGAACACCACTATAGAGATTGGTCTACCTAATGCATCATCTGATCAATGCCATTATCATTTGCAAAAACCCTTTCTTTCTTATAAAGTTTATATTCTTACCCAATATTCACGGTAACTAACCCTAGTTAGTAACTTTACTAGTCTTATTTCCTACTGTTTTATATGAAATCTCTAATTCAGCCAACCTATGTAAAGGACCCTTTATTAACCTCAGGGTTTTCAGAAAATGTGTTATAGGTTCAAATGAATACTCCCAACTTTCTCAAGCACCCAGTCTGAGATAACTCTCCTCTCTGCTCCAACAGGAAAATGAGTATTGTGTAATACACAGGGCAACTTACATTTAAGTCTTATAACTAATCTCCAGATCTGGTCACATTAGTTTTTACACTTTTCAGTGGGTATGTAATAAGCTGCTTGAAGGCAAAGTACTGTATTTTATAGGCTATCATACCTTCTACTATATCAGATGTGAGGAGATACATTTTAAAAATAACTCCTGGGGACTAGCTTATGACTCCGACCTTCCTTTGTTGCATGATTTCAAAGAAAAAGTGAAGTATTTTGATGAGCCAATGGTGAGAAGAAAGGCCCCTGCTCTAACACAGTGAGGAGCAACGAAGTTTCCCTTCCCTAAATGTATTCTTTCATATGAAAGGGATATTTCATAGGAGGGGGCCAAGCAAGACGGCCATTAGAAATGCATCCAAATAAGGTCTTATACACAATAGTGCTGGTTCTGTTTTAAAACTGTTATTTTGTCCAACGGAAACATTTAAAATACTATATATCACAAGTTCCTAAAACCTTGTCTTGGCATCATTTTTTTATAGTTTTAACTTAAATTCTAGTTCGTAAACATACAGTGTAATACTACTTTTGGGTGTACAAGATCATGATTCAACGATTCCACATGACACCTGGTGCTCATCCAGGTAAGGGCACTCCATAATCCCCATCACCTATTTCACCCAGCCCCCCGCCACCTCCCCTCTGGTAATCGTCATTGGTTTCACTATAGGTAAGAGTCTGTTTCTTGGTTGTCTCCCTCCCTTTTTTCCCTTTGCTTGTTTTGTTTCTTAAATTCCACATAGGAGTGAAATCATACGGTATTGGTCTTTCCCTTACTGACTTATTTCACTTAGCGTAGTATACTCTAGCTCCATCCATATTGTTGCAAATGGCAAGATTTCATTCTATTTTATGGCTGTGGAATATTCCACTGTGTATGTATACACACACACACACACGCACACACATTTTCTTAACCCATTCATCAATCAACAGACACTTAGGCTGTTTCCAAAATTTGGCTATTGTGGGTAATGCTGCTATAAACATAGGGGTGCATAATCCCTTTGAATTAGTATTTTTATACTCTTTGGGTAAATACCCAGTAGCATGATTGCTGTATCACAGGGTGGTTTTACTTATAACTTTCTGAAGAACCACAGTACTGTTTTCCACAGTCGCCGCACCAGTTTGCATTCCCACCAACAGAGAATGAGGGTTCCTTTTGCTCCACATCCTTGCCAGTGCTGGTTGTTTACTGTGTTGTTGATTTTAGCCATTCTGACAGATGTGAGGTGATAGCTCATTATAGTTTTGGTTTGTATTTCCTTGATGATCAGTGATGTTGAGCATTGTTTCCTGTTTCAACGTGGAGCATTTGTGTCTGTTAGCCATCTGGATGTCTTCTTTGGAAAAATATCTATTCATATCTTCTATTTTATAAGTACTTTATATATTCTGGATACTAGCTCCTTATCAAATATGTCATTTGCAAATATCTTCTCCCACTCTGTACATTGTCTTTTAGTTTTGTTGACTGATTCCTTTACTGTGCATAAGTTTTTTATCCTGATGTAGTTCCAATAGTTTATTTTTGCTTTTGTTTCCCTTACATCAGGAGACATATCTAGAAAGAAGTTACTATGGCTGATATCAAAGAAATCACTAGGATTTCGATGGTTTCCTGTCTCACATTTAGGTCTTTAATCCATTTTGTATTTATTTTTGTGGATGTAGTATAAGAAAGTGGTCCAGTTTCACTCTTTTGCATGTTGCTGTCCAGTTTTCCCAACACCATTTGTTGAAGAGACATTTTTTTCTTTTTTTTAAGATTTTTATTTATTTATTTGACAGAGATAGAGACAGCCAGCGAGAGAGGAAACACAAGCAAGGGGAGTGGGAGAGGAGGAAGCAGGCTTCCAGCAGAGCCGCCTGATGTGGGGTTTGATCCCATAACGCCGGGATCACGCCCTGAGCCGAAGGCAGATGCTTAACTGCTGTGCCACCCAGGCGCCCCGACATTCTTTTTTTCCATTGGATATTCTTTCCTGCTTTATCAAAGATTCATTGACCATATAGTTGTGGGTTCATATCTGGGTTTTCTATTCTGTTATATTGATCTATGTGACTATATTTGTGCCAATACCATACCGTCTTGATCAGTACAGCTTTGTAATATAATGTGAAGTCTGGAATTGTGATGCCTCTACCTTTGCTTGTCTTCTTCAAGATTCCTTTGGCTATTCAAGGTCTTTTATAGTTCCATATAAATTTTACGATTTTTTGTTTTAGCTCTGTGAAAAATGCTCTTGGATTTTTCGATAGGGATTGCATTAAATGTGTAGACTGCTTTGGGTAGTAAAGACATTTTAACAACATTTGTTCATCCAACCCATGAGCGTGAAATGTATTTCCATTTCTTTATGTCATATTCAATTTCTTTCATCAGTGTTTTATAGTTTTCAGAGTACAGGTCTTGCACCTCTTTGGTTAGGTTTATTCCTAAGTATTTTATTATTTTTGGTGCAACTGTAAATGAGATTGATTCCTTAACTTCTCTTTCTGTTACTTCATTATTGGTGTATAGAAATGCAACAGATTTCTGTACATTTGATTTTGTATCCTGGGACCAGCAGAGTTTTGGTGGAGTTCTTTGGGTTTTCTATATATAGTATCGTGTCATCTGCAAATAGTAAAAGTATTCTTCTTTGCCAATTGGATGCCTTTTATTTCTTTTTGTTGTATGACTGCTATGGATAACAATTCCACTATGTTGAATAAAAGTAGTGAGAGTGGACATTCCTGTCTTGTTCCTGACTGCAGAGGAAAAGCTCTCAGTTTTTCCCCATTTAGGATGATATTAGCTGTGGGTTTTTCATATATGGCCTTTATTATGTTGAGGTATGTTCCCTCTAAACCTCTTTTATGAGGGTTTTTATCATGAATGTATGTTGTACTTTGTTAAATGCTTTTTCTACATCTACTGAAATGATCTTATGGATCTTGTCCTTTCTTTTCTAAGTGTGATGAATCATGGTGATGGATTTGAGAATACCGAACCAACCCTGCAAGTCTGGAATAAATCCCACTTGACTGAGGTGAATGATTTTTAAATGTATTGTTAGATTCAATTTGCTAGTATTTTGTTAACAATTTTTGCATCTGTGTTCGTCAGAGATATTGGTCTGTAGTTCTCTTTTTCTGTGGTGTCTTTATCTGGTTTTGGAATCAGGGTAATGCTGGCCTCCTGGACTGAATTTAGAAATTTTTCGTCCTTTTCTATTTTTTGGAATATTTTGAGAAGAATAGGTATTAACTCTTCTTTAAATGCTTAGCAGAATTTGCCTGTGAAGAAATCTGGTCCTGGACTTTTGTTTGTTGGCAGTTTTTTCATTACAGATTTACTTCTTTGCTTGTTTTTGGTCTGTGAAAATATTCTATTTTTTTCTTGTTTCAGTTTTGGTAATTTTATATGTTTCTAGGAATTTATCCATTTCTTCTAGGTTGCCCAATTTGTTGGCATATAGTTTTTCATGATATTCTAATTGTCTGTATTTCTGTGGTGTGGGTTGTTATTTTTCCTCTCTTGTTCATGACTTTAATTATTTGGGTCCTTTCTCTTTTCTTTTTGATAAGTCTGGCTAGAGGCTTATCTTATCTATTTTAGTAAGTTTTTCAAAGAATCAGTTCCTGATTTCATTGATCTATTCTATTGTTTTTAAAGTTTCTATATCATGTATTTCTACTCTAATCTTTATTATTTCCTTCTTTCTGCTGGCTCTAGGCTTTGTTTGTTGTTCTCTTTCTAGCTCCTTTAGGTCTAAGGTTAGGTTGTTTGAGATTTTTCTTGCTTCTTGAGGTAGGCCCATATTGCTGTAAACTTCCCTCTTAGAACTGCTTAGAACTAAAACCCAGAGGTTTTAGACTGTTGTGTTTTCATTTGCGTTGTTTCAATGTATTTTTTTTTTTAATTTCTTCTTGTATTTCCTGGTTGAGTCACTCCTTGTTTAGTAGTATGTTATTTAACCTCCATGTGTTTGTGGTCTTTGCAGTTTTTCTTGTAGGTAACTTCCAATTTCATAGTGTTGTGGTCAGAAAAGGTGTCTCGTAGGACTTTGATCTTCTTGAATTTGTTGAGGCCTGTTTTGTGGCCTAATATGTGATCTATACTGGAAAATGTCCATGTGCACTTGAAAAGAATGTATATTCTGCTGTTTTATGATGGAAGGTTCTGAGTATATCTTGTGTTTATCTAGTCTAGTATGTCATTCAAAGACACTGTTTGCTTGTTGATGTTCTGTTTAGATGATCTGTCCATTGATGTAAGTGGGGTGTTAAAGTCCCTTACTATTATTGTATTATTATTGATTAGTTTTTTTTAATGTTTCCTATTATTTTATGTATTTGGGTGCTCCCATGTCTTGTGCATACTTATGACTGTTATATCTTCCTGTTGGATTGTCCCCTTTATTATGACATAGTGCCCTTTTTTGTCTCTTGTTGTTACAGTCTTTGTTTTAAAAGTCTACTTTGTCCAATTGAAGTATTGCTACTCCAGCTTTCTTTTGACATCCATTTGCAAGATAAATGTTTCTCCATCCCCTCACTTTCAGTCTGCAGGTGTCTTTAGGTCTAAAACGAGTCTCTTCTAGACAGCATACAGATGGACCTTGTTTATTAATCATCTGGTCACACTATGTCTTTTGATTGGAGCATTTAGTCCATTTATATCCAATGTAATTATTAATAGATATGTATTGTCATTTTATTACTTGTTTTGTGGTTGTTTCTGAAAATTTTTTCTGATCCCTTATTGTCTTTCTTTTTCACGGTTTGCTGATTTTCTTTAGTGATATATTTGGATTTCTTTCTCTATTTTTTGCATGTTTATTAGTGGTTTTTGATATGTGGTTACCATTAGGTTTGTATATAACCTCTTCTGCCTAAAGCAGTCTATATTGTTGACAGCTGTTTAAGTTTGAACACATTCTTTTCTCCTCTTCTCCCCTTGTTTTAGGTATATATCATTATATTTCATATCCTTTTTTTGAGTTCCTTGACTGCTTTTTTTTTTTTTTTACAAAAATATTCATTTTTTACTGCTTTTGTGTTTCCTACCTTCATATTGTCACTTTTGGTATCTCCTTTCCACTCAGAGTCTCCTTTAATCTTTCTTGCAGGGCTGGTTTAGTGGTCATGAATTCCTTTAGTTGTTGTTTTTCTGGGAAACTGTCTCTCCTTCTATTCTGAATGGGAGTCTTGCTAGATAGAGTATTCTTGGCCGTAGATTTTTGGCACTCAGCACTTTGAATATATCAGACCACTTCCTTCTGGTTTGGCAAGTGTCTGCTGAAAAATCTCTTGCTAGCCTTGTGGGTTTTCCTTTTTATGATACTGACATCTTTTGTCTTGCTGCTTTTAAGATTTTTTATCACTGTATTTTGCAAAGTTAATCACAATCTGCCTTGGTGTGGGCCTGCTTTTGTTGATTTTGATGGGTGTTCTCTCTGCCTCCTGGATCTGTATGTTTGTTTCCCTCCCTAGATTAGGAAATTTTCAGCTATTATTTCTTCAAATTTTCTGCCCCTTTTTTCTCACTCTTCTTCCTCTGGGACTCCTATAATATGAATGTTGCTGTATTTGATAGAGTCCCCTAAGTCTGTTCTCGTTTTGTATAATTCTTCTTTCTTTTGTTCAGCTTCACTGCTTTGCATTACTTTGTCTTCAATGTCATTAATTCATTCCTCTGCTTCTTCCAGTCTGCTGTTCATTGTATCAAGTGTGTTTCTAATCTTGTTTATTGCACTCTTCATCTCTGATTCTTTTTTAAACTTTTATCTCTGTGGTAAGGGTCTCAGTGATGTCCTCCATTGTTTTTCTGAAGTCCAGTGAGTATCTTTATGATCATTGCTTTAAATTCTCCATCAGACATATTACTTATATCTATTTTGCTTAGATCTCTGGCTGTGGCCTTATCTTGTTCTTATCCTTAGGATAAATTCTTCTGCTTCTCATTCTGTCTGAGTCCCCGCTTTCTTCTCTGTGTTAGAAAAGCCAGTTACGTCTCTTGTTCCTGACAGTAATGGCCTTATGAAGAAGGGGTCATGTAGTGCCCAGGGCCTGGGGCATCAGGGAGTGTCTCCAGTGTGTGCTGCCTGTGCTCTGCTGTTGTGTTCAGGTTGCTCTGTCCTTCAGGCCAGTCGTCTACAGAGGCTCTCCTTGCCTGCTGTGGGCAGTGTTTGATCCCTGGCCTGAATGTGGTAAGTTTTCATTAGGTTTGCTTTGGTCTGCTTGTGAAATGAGACCAATCACCACCTCCACTGGAACTGAGGCCCCATAAAACTCTGGTCAGAAGACATGGTACAGACAAGGGTCTGTGCTAGTCTTAAGGGGGATGGGCCACCACACTACAGCTGAGGTAAGTGTGACTGAGAAGGGCAGTTCCACCAGAGCACCTGGGGGTGGGGCTTGGTGGAACCAAGTTAGGCAGGCAGTATCTTCCCACAAGTGGCTCTGTGTTTATGCTGAGGGGCCAGGGAGGGAAATGGTACAGCCAGCTCCTTTTGTTCTCAGAGAGGTCTCTCCATGAATGCTGTCTCTATGGGCTGCACTCCAAGAAGAGCAAATAACCTCCCCATTGTGCACCCCAGGCACTCTTCAGATTGTTGTTTCCATGCCATCTGCCCCTGGGTTGTTTGTCTGCCTTCTTTCCAAGAGCAGTGCAGTACCCTCCAGGCTCTATTCCAGCCAAGCCTGATGACCTTTAAAACTCTAGTCTTCAAGACCTGCTTGCTTTCAAAAACTCAAGAAATTCAGCCCCTCTCATCTTCTAAGCCAATGGCTATGGGGAGATGTTCTCCTTGTGCATTCCCATGTGCTCCTCTCTCTCCCCCTTCTCTGTGACTATGGCTACCTCCCTTCTGCAGCAGCCAGGATTCGTTTCTTCCCTAAACCATGTCTCCACACTTCCTACCTTTTTCAATGTGGCCTCTTCTCTCCCTTTAATTGTGGAGTTTGTTTTGTCAGTCTTCAGTTCAATTTCTGGGGTATTTAGTATGATTTGACAGTTATCTAGCTGTATTTGTGGGACGAGGTGATCCTAGGGCCCTCCTACTCCACCACCATCTTCCTGTCTCCAGCATCACTTCATTTTTTAATATACCAAAACTGAAAAACTCAAAATAGCCTGAGACTCTTAACCTTTTTAAGAGTGGACAGAATATCTCAGATTTAACATTCAAGTAAGTGAATACTTACTTGTGAATACTCTATGAACACGGAGTATATCTTTTACTTTTGCCCTATTAGGAATTTAATAATTAATTATCTAATATATTGGCCCATTTAAAAAAATTTTTTTAAAGATTTTTTAAAGATTTTTTTTTAAAGATTCTATTTATTTATTATTCTATTTATTTATTAATATACCAAAACTGAAAAACTCAAAATAGCCTGAGACTCTTAACCTTTTTAAGAGTGGACAGAATATCTCAGATTTAACATTCAAGTAAGTGAATACTTACTTGTGAATACTCTACGAACTCGGAGTATATCTTTTACTTTTGCCCTATTAGGAATTTAATAATTAATTATCTAATATATTGGCCCATTTAAAAAAATTTTTTTAAAGATTCTATTTATTTATTGAGAGAGAGGGAGAGCATGAGCAGGGGGAAGGGCAGAGGGAGGGAGAGGGGGAGGGAGGGAGGGAGAGAGAGAGAGAGAAGCCTAAGCAGACTCTGTGCTGAGCACTTGGAGCCCAACACCAGGCTCAATCTCATCACCCTGAAATTACGACCTGAGCCGAAACCAAGAGTCGGATGCTTAACTGACTGAGACACCCAGGTGCCCTAATATATTAGCTCATTTCTAAATAACAGCTTTTAAGCAAACTGACTTGTTTGCATTCCTGGTATCTTCTGCGCATTTCACTTGAATGTGAAAAGCCTAAAATGAGTGTTTTGTGGTATCATTTAAAAACTTTCACCTTCATCCTTTCTACTAACCCTTTCCAGAGAGTCTACATTTCAAGCTTCTCTCCCTTGCTAGAACCACTGCCCATTCCATCTGAACCCATCATGCCTGTCACTGGAAAAGAAGTGATCTAGGAACTCAGGCTCTGGCCAGATCATCTTTTTCTTCTGTAAAGTCATTTTCAGCAACGGCTTAACTGTACATTTGATTACATAATAATGGAGTTGTAAGTGAAAAGTCATAATTTTTGATATTATAAGCTTGGCTAAAGATTAGAATAATTTTGCTTCAGAAATGTAGACCTGATGACAAGGTCATAAATTTAACGTTAGTGAACCATTAACTGTACTATATTGTTTGGAATACAACCAAATTCCACAATTTGGGCATTTTCATTTAGATATGCACTGTATAGTCACATTCATAAGCCAAAGATGAATGAACATAAGAGCTCTATAGTTCAGTCTACATCAAAATACTTGAGTCATTTGGGTAAGATCACTTAAAAAGACACTGTTTATCCATTTCCAATTTTATGTAATATGGAGGGTATAAATCTGCAATAAATAGGAAAATGGAAAAAATGCTTAAAGAACCAAAATAAGAGTATGAGAAACTAAAATTCCCACCAAAGGATTGGTCTACAGATACACAAAGAAACTAGTTTTCATATAAATTAAACATGTATGAAGGGCCAAAAAGAATTAAAAAATTGAAAATATAAAAATTAAGAAAATACATTTTTCTTAGAAAATAAAGTCCCTGTTGGATTCAATTTTCTTCGTGTTTTATAAAAATATACATTTTTATAAATGCCAGAATCATTTAATGAAATAATTAACGTGGAAAGTTACTAAGGTAATTCATTCTACATTGAATCCTAAGAGTTTAAAGAGTAGTTATTAAAATGAAACTGTAACCATGTAAGGTTTTTATGATGACGTGTGCATCGATGTGTTGTAATTATGAAAGAAGGTGATAGCACAACATCTTCAGGTTCAAGATTTTTCTCCAGGCTGCCTCTTTCTTAATCACAAATATAGCAATTTTGGTCTTAGAAAGGAACTCCTATAGCTAGTGAATGAGATTCTTCAGTTCTTTAAAGACCAACGGTCTTAAAATAACATTTTCATTTCCTAGAAATCACAGCTTTCAATGAAACTGTGGAACGCTGACATGGGATACTAGCTGCAGTTGGGGAAAAGAGGAACATAACAGAAGAACCCAAATCAATAATAAATAACAGGTCAGTAATAAACGTATGCTTTTCAGGGAAACTCATTTTTCAAAGCCAAAAAAAAAAAAAGAAAAAAAGAGAAAAAAATCATGTTAGTAGCCTTCTGGAATTCATGCCAACTTGACCATATGTCCAAAATCACCCATAAAAACACATTTAAAAAGAGTACTCACCACTGAATTATTTCTGTGATTTGGGCTTCCCAATGTGCAACTGATTCTTTCTTGTCTGCTAGGTCTTTTACCTCTTCTTCTAACTGCTGGTTGCGCATACTTAAGTTCTCATACAAAGTGGTGAGCTGAAAGGCAGTTTTAAGACACTTAAAGACACATCTGTAACTTTTAGGAACAGGAATACAAGGTGCTCAGATGCCTCTTGTTAAATCTAACTCACCATATTCCACTAAAAAACGTTTGTCTTCCTGATTCCTTCTTATGATATACCCTTCTGGTCACTGAATTTGGAAACATCAAATATTCTGAATTCTCCTCTGCCTTTGCTTTTCCCTTACTCCCTACACTGAATTGCTTCCATTTGCGGACATTCTCCAGTTGCCTGAAAACTCCCCAGGTTCCACTGGTAACAACATCTCTTTTTTTTTTCTTGGTCTGTAAATGTCTCCATGTCATCCTCTATTTAATATAACACCTTATAAAGAATTTCAAGCATATACAAAAATGGACAGTATAAGTTAATTCCCAAGAGCCCACAGCCAACTTCAACAATTATCACCTCAACGCCGGTCATTTCATTTGCATCTTGTCTTCTTACCTCTTCCTCCTGAATTACTTTGAAGTGAATACCAGACATCTATAATTTTACCCATATACATTTCTGTGTATATCTCTTGCAAATAAGGCTCTTTCAAAAGATAACAGTATTATCATACTTAAAAAATTTAATGAGTTTCCTTATATCACATAGGTAGTAATTGTTCAAATTTCCAGTTACCTCAAAATATCAAAAAGCTTAACAGTTTATTAAATTGAATCATGATACCAACAATTAACCACAGCTTAATGGCTCCTATATCTTTTAAGTCTCTTTTATTTATAGTTCTTAGTCCTTTGGGCCCCTATACTACAATACCAGAGATTAGGTAGTTTAAATATGAAACATTTATTTCTCAGTCTTGAGGCTAGAGAGTCCAAGATCAGATTCAATGTCTGGTGAGGTCTGCTCTTGGTTCACAGATGGTGGTCTTCTGGCTGCGTCCTCACGAGGTGGAAGGTGTGAGGGGGCTCTCCAGGGAGAGCTCTCATAAAGATAATAATCCCACCATAAGGGCTCCACCTCACGACCTAATCACACCTCCCAAAGGCAGCACCTCCTCCTACGATCACATTGGGGGTTAGGTTTCAACACGTGAATTTCAGGGGACACAAACATTCTGTCCATAGCATTCCCCTCCAGTACTTTCATTTTTCTTGTAATTTATTTGTTGAAGAAAACGTGTTTTTTGTCCTGCAGAGTTTTCTACAGTCTGAATTTCTGCTTTCATTTTTGAAAGACATTTTTTGCTGTATAGAACATTCCAGGCAATTACTATCCTCCAGCACTTTGAAAATGTCATTCCTTTTTATTTCCTATTTTGATTCTTTCATGGATTTCATTTTTTTTCTGTTGGGAAGTCAACTTTCAGTTTAACTTTTGTTCATCTGAGTATAATGTGACTTTCTTCTCTGGCTGCTTTTAGGATTTTCTTTGACTGCTGGTTTCAGCAGTTTTTCTATGATGTCTCTAAGTGGGATTTAATATCTATTTATCACCTTTAGGGTTTGTAACATTTCTTGAATTTGTACCTAAATGTTTCTCATAGGTATTAGAAAATTATGGGCCATTAATTCTTCAAATACTGCTCTGCCACAGTCTCTCTATCCTCTCCATCTGGGGGAGCAAGTATTTGTACATTAGATCTTTTCATTACGTCCCCTTGGTCTTTGTCCTCTTTTATGTATTTCCATCCTCTTTAATCTCTACCCATACTTTAGTCTGAATTTTTTTTACTCATCCACTCTTTTCTTCAGCTCTTTCCAGTCTGCTGTTAAAATCTTCTATTGGGCATTTCAGTTACTTTAGTTTTTACTTCTAGAAGTTTGATCTGACTCTTTTGCATACGTTCCAGCTGTCTGCTGAAATTCTTCATGTCTTCCATTTTCTATCATACAGTTATTATAAAATTTCATTTATGAAAATTCTGATGGGAATCCCTGTGGGCTTGCTTAGACAGACTGCCTAGTTTGTTGGTTTTTTTTTTTTTTTCATTTTTCTTTCCTTATTTTGTTTTTGGTATTATATTTTTACTCTTGGTTTACAGTGATTTAGTTGTAGCTCCTAGTATGCATGGTAATTGTTTGAATGTATGCCACACATTTTGTATAAATATCTTAGAGGTAATTTGAGGCTCTGTATACTATCTTCCTCCAGAGAGTATTTACCTTTACTTCTGGCAGGCATTAAAAGACTCAAGATAAATCAGGTATTGAGTTACTTGGAGGCTAGGTTTCAGTCAGTGAGAGGTCTCATCTCTTTCTGGTTCACTCTTATTCCTAAAATGTAGCCTTTCAATGAGTCCAACTGAAAGCTTGTATTCATCTCTTCAAACTTGTGGGACTGTGGAATACTGTGCTCAGCTTCCTGGATCCTCAGCTACAGCTTTCATATCAGCAAATGCCTCAAGAGGAAAGGTGGCATTGAGTGCTAGGCTCATCTCTCTGCACTACTCCTCTAAGGATGTCAGTCAGTGATGACAGCTGCCTTCTTATCTCTCCAATGCCTTCCTGCAGGTAAATACTATAGGAAATAGTCCTACCATATTAAGACAATTTTTTGAAAAATCCAGCTCTTGGTGAGGTGGTGGGTATGATATAAGCTAATCTGTCATAATCTGAAGCAAGATAAATATTTGCATTCAATTTTTATTTTATGGCTACAGTTTTTCTCATAAATGGTCTCAATTTGCATTAGTTACTACTATTCCTTCTTGCTTTTTGGAATGTTTATAGAGATACTGTGTTCATTTCTTTTTGATTACTCAATCTGAAGGAGGTGAGTTTTTCCTAGAAGAGTTATTTACAGGTTTGTGGGGATGAGGGGCCAGGTGACGGTTAATTTTCTGTGTTAATCTGACTGGGCCTTAGGGTGCCAACATGCCGGATCAAACATTACCCTGGGTGTGTCTGTGAAGGTGCCTCTGGGTGAGATTAACATTTGAATCAGGAGACTGAATAAAGCAGATTGCCTTCCCTAACACAGGGGGGCCAATCAATCAGCTAAAGGCCTACAGAACAAAAAGGCTGACCCTAGGGAGTGAGATGACTAGGAGGGAACTTCTCCTGCCTAAATGCCTTCAAGCTGGGAGGTTGTTTTTTCCTGTTTCTGTACTCTTATTGAAACAGCAACTCTTCCTGGGTCTCAAGGCCTTTGGACTTGAACTGAAACTATATGGTAGGCTCCCTGGGTCTCTAGACTGCAAACTACAGATCTTGGGACTACTTGTCAGCCTCCAAAATTAGGTGAGCAAATTCCTTACAATAAATGTCTTATCATATATATATATATATATATATATATGTGTGTGTGTGTATATACATGTATGTGTGTATATATATATATATATATATATATATATATATATATATATATATATATACATCTGTGTGTATGTTTGGTTCAGTTTCTAATACAGGCTAAAACCATGTTTTAAGTCAGGGGTCTGCAAACTTTTCAATAAAAAATTAGATAGTACATATTTTTCGCTTTGTGGGCCACACATGGTCTCCATCACATCTTATTCTTCTTAGAAAAGCTTACTTAAAAGTTACATAAAAATTCTTCTTAGTTCGTGGGTCATAAAGAAACAGTCTGAGAGCTGGATCTGGCTACAGGTCACAGTGTGCCAATTCCCCCATTTAAATTGGTCAAGAATGACCCAGGGTTGTTCTCATTTGGTTTTGGCCTGTACTTCTGTTAGACACAGACAGTTTTGGCACAAGTCACAATGCAATTTTATTTCTCCCCCTCTATCAAAGGAGCACAGCTGTAATTTCCTGTTGAACCCTACCTCCAACCTCACTGTCTTCTCAGAAGGTAATGGGGTCCAGAGAAGCTATCAGTGCCAACATACACCCGTACCTGCCCATTGGGAATGAGGGATTTAAGTTCCGTACGTCAAGATGTACCACTTAACCTCTGAGAAAGTACTTTACCACCTATTTTCTTTTTACAGATTTACTGAGGTATAATTTACATACAATAAAATTTATCCATTACAAGTGTATGGTTCAAGGATTTTTAATAAATTTAAACAGCTGTGAATGATCACCACAATCCAGTTTTGGTACACTTCCAATAGGAGAAATCTCCCCACTGCTGGTTTGCAGTCAGTCCTGGCTTCCACCCTGAGTTCCAGGCATTGCTGATCTGTTTTCTGTTTCTATACTTTTGCTTTTCCAAGAAATTTAATACCAATGAAATCCTACAACATGTAGTTTTTTTTTTTTCTTTCACTCATCACAATATTGAGGTTCAACCACAGTATTGCATGTATCAGAAATCCACTCCTTTTTCCAGCTGAGTGGTATTCTATATACGGGAAATAGTAAACTTCATTTGCTCATTCACTAACTAGTTGATAAGCATTGGTACTGTTCCTAGTTGTTTGCGATTGTGAATAATGATGCTACGAACACTCATACACAAGTCTTTAAAAGGACTATGTTTTCAGCTCTCTTAAATAAATATCTACATGAATTTCTGGGTCACATGGTAAGGGTATGCTTACCTTTTTGAGAACTTTTGAAACTATTTTCTAAAGTGGCTATACCACCACCGGACGCTCCTACAAGCAGTGTATGAGTTTCAGTTCCACCACATCCTTGCGAACAGTTGGTATGGTCACTCTTACTGATTCCACTCATTCTTGAGGGTGTACAACAGTATGTAACTGTGGTTTTAGCTCTCATTTTCCTAATGATATCGAACATCTTTTCACGTGCTTGTCATTCATAGATCTTTCATGAAATGTCTACTCAAAGTTTTTCCCCATTTTTTCACTGGGCTGTTTGCATTATTTCTTATTATTGAGTGTTAAGTTCTTTCTATATTTTGAATGTGTTTCTTATCAGGTAAGCGATTTGCAAATGTTTCCTCCTCATCTGTGTCTGTCTTTTGGTTTTCCTAATGTTGTCTTTAAATTGTGATGAAGTACAATTTATCATTATCTTTCTCTCGTGGGTTGTACTTTTACTACGTATCTATGAAATCTTTGACTAACCGTAAATCATGAAGGTTTTCTCCTATGATTATCTCTCACATTTCAGTTTATGATTCACTTTGAGCTAATGTTTTTATATGGTAAGAGAATTTAAATTTTTTTTTTTTTTTTTTTGCACATGGATATCCATGTGTTCCAGCACCATTTGTTGAAAAGATTATCCATCTCCCATTGAATTGCCTTGGCACTTTTGCTGAAAATCGATCGGCCATAAATATGAGGGCTTATTTTTAGACCATTACCCTATGGTTCCATCATGCCAATACTAATAGTAAGTTTCAAAAGACTGTCAGATAAATCCTCTAGTTTTTGTTGCACAAGGCTATTATAGGTCTTTTGTATTCCCAAATAAATTTAAGGATAAGCTTCTCAATTCCAGAGCCTACCAGAATTTTGATAATGTGAATTTACACATTAAAGTAGACTTAAGGTCCTAAACTTCCAAGTCTTTTGACCCATTACAGGGTACATCTCTCCATCTGTTTAGATCTTCCTTCATTAATTTCAGCAATGTTTTGTAGTCAGTTGTTTTTGACAACTGTGTCCACTTGAAATTTTTTTTTCTTGAGAGGATTCGACAGTCTCTTCACGTTGGCATAGACAGAAGTTTATCGGCTGTTTTTGAAAATTTTTTTGCAGATGCAATGTCTTCACTAATTCCTACAACACATTATTTTTGATTATCATTGCTTTTGACAGCCCTCCCAATTAACTGGTGAGTGAGGTCAGCTAGACATTTGCAGGAAGGAGAGGAAATGCAGATTTTGGAAGGTCATGTTACAATAGCTACAAGTAGTTTTAAGTAGACTTGTTTGGTATGAGAGAAATGCTAATCTTTTCATTATTACTGAATGAAAGCATGGACTCTGGAGCTAGCCTGCCTGTGTTCAAATTCCATCTGGCCACTTCCTACTTCTCTGATTAGGAAAGGAGTCTCATCCCTCCCTGCCTCAGTTTCCTCATCTATCAAATGGCAAGAGTAATAGGGTACACCTCACAGAGTTTTTTTGAGGATTAAATGATTTATATAAAGTAATTCAGAAGAGAACCTGCACTTAGCAAATTCTACCCAAGTATCAGTTTAATTTTGCTTGTTTGGGAATGAGAAGATTTTACTATTTGTACCTTGACATATCTGGCTTATAGTATGGAATAGTATAGTATAGAATATGGAAACATGCTCATGACATTTCAAGTGAAAGGCATATTAGAAAATGGAATGCATGTATGACTGCACCTATGTAATAATATTTATACAAACAAAACCTGGAAAGGAATATATAAAATTAAAATAGTTGTTTTGTGGTAATGAGGTCATGGGTAACTTTTATGTAATTTTTATAATTTTGTTTTTTTGTAAATAATAATTTAAGAACAAGATACAAATAACACTTTTCCTTATAGGAAGCTATTTACTTTCACTCCCTAACATACATGGCTAATTTTATTTGCAATAAGTTATCTTTTAATAAAAAGTGAAACTTAACAGGGGCACCTGGGTGGATCAGTCAGTTAAGAGTTAGACTCTTGATTTCAGCTCAGAGCACAATGATCTCAGGGTGATGAGATCAAGCCCCACCCCCCTCTTGGGCTCTGCGCTGGGCATGGAGCCTGCTTAAGATTCTTTTTCTCCCTCTGCCCCCACTCCCCCTCCACCCGCCCCTCCCCGACTCGTGCATGCTCTCTAAAAAAAAAAAAAAAAAAAAAAAAGTGAACTTAGGGAGAGAGAGAATCCAAGCAAGCTCTATGCCTAACATGGAGCCTGAGTTGGGGCTTGATCTCATGACCCTGAGATCATGACTTGAGCTGAAAGCAAGAGTCCGATGCTTAACTGACTGAGTCACCCAGGCACCCCTTTTTAGTTTTCTTTTAAGTTTTAATTTTTGGAGTCTAAAAATGTGAATGTGACAATCTAATCATAGTATTAATTAAATAAATTTCAAAATTAACATAATAGTTGCTTTCTGGCTTCTGTACCAGAAGTTCTGCTGAGAAGAAATTTGGCTCTCCTCACTCAGGTTCCAGACACAAGAGTTGGTATAGCAATGGCAAAAGTATTCTTTTGTTATCCCTCTTGATGAAAAAACACAGTTCAAATCAAATCAGAAAATAAATGAACAGAAAGAAAGAGGGAAGATGCTCTCAGTTAACTGAGAGTTCAGGAGGAAGAGAAGCAAAGGCTGTAAAAGGAACAAAAATAGAGAAGAGACTTAAAAAGCAGCAGAACCCAGATCCAAGACTATTTCCTTGTTATCATTTGTCATTAAATACTTGCCTACCATACGAATTTGCTCTCCAAGTTCTACTCATCCTTCATCATACCTTTCAATTTAGTAAGAAAAGGTGATGTTCTACTTTTATTAACTTAGGAGACAGGTTTTTATTTTTATCCTTTGTGTCTCATCAGAATCAAAAGAGTACTGCTTACAAATTATCTCTAAATGTGTATTTCTGGTGAACTCGGCAGAACTTTATGGTTACTAATGAAATAAAACCAAGGGTGAATACAAGATTTGATCTACAATTTGATTGTTATTTAGTACAATTTTTCTTGAACTATATATGTTTTTTGCTAGGTAATTTGTTTAGAAACTACATGCAGAGAGGCCTTCTAGAGTTTCATTACATTTCTTACATCGAGGTAACTCTTAACAGAAATTTAAATTCTGTCTAATAGACAAAAATAATGTTTAATTTTATAGTCATATTAGTCAAACACATGAAATAACAGTTATGTGGCCTATTGGGATAAAATTCAGATATTGTTAGTTTTATTTTTGTGGAAATAACAAGAGTTACATGATAACCTTCATTTACTCTTTGTCCTTTAAACAAAACATTCACACTACTTACTGTCTCTGGCCACTTCCCACAGTGCCTGTGTACATCACCTCCATAAGACTTTATGAAATGGACAAATGGAGTTGTTTCTCAAATAGTTTTCAAGCAAACAAGCAAAGTCATTATTAAATGTGTAAAGAACCAAACAATCTCTCTTTTATGACTATTTATAGTCATGGTCTTTCAATCTGTCATTAGAATAACTAATAATAGAACAAAATATTTTTACTGGAGGAAAATCCTACAAATCATTATAAAACACAATTACCCAAATGTTCTTAATTAAATATAAGAACACACAATGAAACGTCTGGATAATATTAGGTTTTTTTTTGCTTTTAAACAACTGTTTGTTAAGAACCAACAGAAGAAATGCAGAACGGCAGTTCAAGAAATCTTAGCTACTAAACAGAAAAACATTCCTTTTAAGTATTTGACATTTTGTTCATAAATCTGGCTGAGTCTAAGTTTAATCTTTGGTTCTGCTCTTTACTCAAGCTACAGTGGTTTAGGCAGGGTTGGTTTCTCTGGATTCCTACCTACCAATGATATTATTTCTAGCTCCTAGCAGTTCTTCACCTGAACAGGACATCATAGTTGTCAAAACTTCTCCAGTTCGGCCTAAATGTTTCTGCTCTTGCAAAGGGCCAGCTTAACCCCAACAGCCATGAAAGAGTAAGTGCCAAATATGAGAGGAAAGAGTGAAAAAGAGAATAAATGGAAAGTGAAATAAAGAATAGCCGCTCAAAAAATAAATGTCACAAAGAATAAGATGAGAAAAGCAAAACCCTCTCTCCAGAATTCCTGTACAGACTGTTGTAATGAAAACTCGCCTGTACCTTCCAAGTAACCCTAGTGTATAAGGAGGAATATTAAACCCATTGTGCATCAAATAGAAAATTAGATCTACAATTTCTATCACAGTGCTGAACATCTAGCACGTGCTCAGGGAATATAAATTAGATTGTATCACTCACCTTATCAAGTTCACTTGTCAGTTTTTTATTTTCTTCAGTTAATAATACTTTTTCTCGCTCATACTGCTGTTTGAACTCATTTTCAAATTCTTCCCTTTCACTTTGACTAACCCAATTTGAAACAAAAGAAGGAAAAAAAAAAAGGAATGGAATTAGAGTTGCAATAATGGTATCCCCGACTGGCTACTGTACCATCTGCTTTTATTCTGAAAAGTCACGTATCTTAAATGTGCCAAATCCCAATCTTCACCCTTAAAATTAAAAGTCACAATCACTTTCTTTTAATTAATACACTTGTCTGCCTAACAACATCTACTTTGTTTTCCATTTGAAAATCTGAGAAGACACCTATTTTTGTAGACTTCATGACTGTACTCACCTTATTTGGTTGTGTATGTACCAGAAAGTTTGGGAAAATGAAGAGGTCAGGGAAAGATGGGGACACATAGGCCCCAACACGATTCCTTATACTCAGCTCAAGATTGCTAGCAAACCCTCAGTGAAATTTCCAATAGTTCTCTCGATATATTCAGCCCTTCCTTCCTTCATACCTAATTACCAACCTACCTACACATATGCATATAAACACAACAAATTTAACATTATAAAACTTATTTAAAATCATAGTTCTGAGGGGTACAACTGATTCACCCTTAGAGGTAAACACAGTGCTAAAAGACTTTTTGGAAACCACCTAAGGGAGAAAGGGGAATCAGTTCTCAAACACTGAATTGAAATGCAGATGAAGAGGCTTATATTCTAAACAACAAATGAGTCAATGAAGAAATCAAAGAAATTAAAAAAAAAATACATGGAGACAAATGAAAATGAAAACACAATGGTCCAAAATCTTTGACACAGAAAAAGCAGTTCTAAGAGGGAAATATCCAGTGATACAGGCCAACTCAAGAAATAAGAAGCTCAAATAAACAATCTAACTTTATACTTAAGTTAGAAAAAAAAGGGCAAATGAAATCCAAGGTGAGTAGAAGAAAGGAAATAATACAGACCAGAGCAGAAATAAATGAAATAGAGATTTAAAAAAAAAAGGAAAAAACCTATAATGAAACCAAAAACTGACTCTTTGAAAAGATAAACAAGACTGATAAACCCTTACCCAGACTCATGAAGAAAAAAGACTCAAATACATAAAACCAGAAACAAAAGAGAACTGACACCACACAAATACAAGAGAATTCTATGAAAAATTATATGCCAACAAATTGGACAAACTAGAAGAAATGGATAAATTCCCAGAAACACACTATCTTCCAAATTGAATCAGGAAGAAACAAAAAATCTGACAGGCCAATTACTAGTAACAAAATTGAATCAGTAATCAAAACACTTCCCCAAAAATAAAAGTCCAGGACCAGATGGCTTAGCATGTGAATTCCACCAGACATTTAAAGAAGAGTTAATACCTAACTCTTCTCTGTTATAAAAAATAGAAGAGGACAGAAATTTTCCAAACACATTCTATAAGGCCAGCATTACCCCGATACCAAAACCAAAGACACTACAAAAAAGAGAACTACAGGCCAATACCCCTGATGAACATGGTTATAAAAATGTTCAACAGGGGCGCCTGGGTGGCACAGTGGTTAAGCGTCTGCCTTCGGCTCAGGGCGTGATCCTGGCGTTTTGGGATCGAGCCCCGCGTCAGGCTCCTCCACTATGAGCCTGCTTCTTCCTCTCCCACTCCCCCTGCTTGTGTTCCCTCTCTCGCTGGCTGTCTCTATCTCTGTCAAATAAATAAATAAAATCTTAAAAAAAAAATGTTCAACAAAATAGCAGCAAACCACATTCAACAATACATTAAAAGGATCATTCACCATGATCAAGTAGGATTTAGTCTGGAATGTAAGGATGGTTCCATATACACAAATCAATCAACATCATACACCACATCAAGAAAATGAAGGATAAAAATTGTATAATCATCTCAAAAGATGCAGAAAAAGCATGTGACAAAATTCAACTTTCTATTCATGCTAAGCCCCTCAACAAACTGGATTTAGAGGGAACACACCTCAACATAATAAAGGCCATCTATGAAAACCCCACAGCTAACATCCTCCATAGAGGGAAAAAACTGAGAGCTTTCCCTGTAAGGTCAGAAACAAGACAAAGGGGGCGCCTGGCTCAGTTGTTGAGTGTCTGCCTTTGGCTCAGGGCGTGATCCTGGTGTCCTGGGATCAGGCCTGCATCGGGCTCCCTACTGGGAGCCTGCTTCCTCCTCTCCCACTCCCCCTACTTGTGTTCCCTCTCTCGCTGGCTGTCTCTCTGTCAAATAAATAAATAAAATCTTAACCAAAAAAAAACAAAAAAAGAAACAAGACAAGGATGTCCACTCTTACCACTTTGTTTCAACATAGTACTGGAAGTTGTAGCCACAGCAAACAAAGAAAAAAAAGTACCCAGAAATTGGTAGCATTTCATTAATACACTAATAACAAAGTAGGAGGAGGAGAAATTAAGAAAACAATTGCATTTACAATCACACCAAAAAGAATAAATAAAATAGCTAGTAATAAACTTAACCAAGCTGGTGAAAGACCTGTACTCTGAAAACTATGAATGAAACTGAAGATGATGCAAACAAATGGAAAGACAGTCCATGCTCATGGACTGGAAGAATTAATATTGCTGAAATGTCCATACTAACCAATCTACAGATTCAGTGCAATACCCACGAAAGTGGCAACAGCATTTTTCACAGAACTAGAACATGTAATACTAATATTTGTATGGCACCACAAAAGACCCCAAGCAGCCAAAGCAATCTTGAGGAAGAAGAACAAAGCTGGAGGCATACTACAAGATTTCAAGATATACTACAAAGTTGTAGAAATTAAAGCAGTAACATACTGACACAAAAATAAACACATGGATCAATGGAACAGAGACCCCAGAAATAAACCCACACATAGATGATCAATTCATCTATGATAAAGGAGGCAGGAATATACAATGGGGAAAAGACAGTCTCCAGTAAATGGTGCTGGGAAAACTGGACAGCCACATGCAAAAGAATGAAGCTGGACTACTTTCCCACACCATACATAAAAATAAACTCAAAATGGATTATAGATTAAATGTGAGACCTGATAAAATTCCCAGAAAAGAACACAGGCAGTAATTTCTCTGACATTGGCCACAGCAATATTTTTTTAGATATGCCTCCTAAGACAAGGGAAACAAAAGCAAAAAAAACCCAAAAATAAAAAAAAAAAAACTGTTGGGAGTACATCAAAATAAAAAACTTGCACAGTGAAGGAAACCATCATCAAAACTAAAAGGCAACCTACTGAATGGGAGAAGATATTTGCAAATGACATATCCAATAAGGGGTTAATATCCAAAACATACAAAGAACGTACACAAGTCAACACCAAAAAAACCAAGTAATCCAATTAAAAAATGGGACGAGGACCTGAATAGACATTTTTCTAAAGACAACATACAGATGGCCAACAGACACATGAAAAGATGCTTAACATCACTGATCATCAGGGAAATGCAAGTCAAAACCACAATGAGATATCACCTCACACCTGTCAGAATGGCTAACAATAAAAAAGACAAGAAATAAGTGTTGGCAAGGATGTGGAAAAAAAAAAAAAGGAACCCTCGTGCACTGCTGGTGGGAACGCAAAATGGTGCAGCCATAGAGGAAAACAGTATGGAGGTGCCTCAAAAAATTAAAAATAGAAACACCATATGATCCAGTAATTCCACTATTGGGTATTTACCTGAGGAAAATGAAAACACTAATTTGAAAAGATATATGCACCGTTATGTTTACTGCAGCATTATTTACAAAGCGAAGATATGGAAGCAACCTAAGTGCCCATCAATAGGCAAATGGATAAGGACGATGTGGTATATACACACACAACGGGCTACTACACAGCTGTAAAAAGGGATGAGATCTTGCCATTTGTGGTAACATGAATGGGCATAAAGGGTATTAAGCCAAGTGAAAGAAGCCAGACCTAAAAAGACAAACAACATATGATTTCATTCACATGTAGAATCTAAGAAACAAAACAAATGAACAAACAAATGAAAAGTGGAATCAGACCCATAAACACAGAGAACTGATGATTGCCAGAAGGGGCGTGGAGGATGGGCAAAATGGGCCAGGCAGAGTGGGAGGTGCAGGATTCCAGTTACGGAATGAATAAGACATAGAAATAAAAGGCACAGCCTAGGGAATCGAGTCAATGATACTGAAATGGCCATACAGTGATGGTAGCTACACTGCTGAGAACAGCATAACCTGTAGAGAAGGTGAATCACCATGTTCTACACCTGAAACTAAGGTAACACTGTGTGTCAACTTACACTCAATAAAAAAAAATTTTTTTTTAAAGAGGCTTATATCTTAGCAGTAACTGAAATTCAGCGTGGATCTGTTCTGGGTAATTTCATATGGTTGATTTCAAGTCAACAAAGAACTTAAATAATGGCTAATTTTATTTTATTTTTTTTTAAGATTTTATTTATTTATTTGACAGAAAGATAGCCAGTGAGAGAGGGAACACAGGCAGGGGGAGTGAGAGAGGAAGAAGCAGGCTCCCAGCGGAGGAGCCTGATGTGGGGCTCGATCCCAGGACTCCGGGATCATGCCCTGAGCCGAAAGCAGACGCATAACGACTGAGCCACCCAGGCGCCCCTTAAGTAATGGCTAATTTTAAACACGTAATCTTAAAAACCTCTTACATCACTATATTAGCGAATATAAATGAAATTATAATCTAAATTATAAATTCTGGGAAAACAGATCATCCTGTGTACGGGCAAACATGCACTTTAAAAAAATTATCAAAAGTCAAAAGTTAGTTATGTTTGCATCCCAATGTTTATAGAGAATGTTCACAATGGCCAAAATATGGGAAGAGCCCAGATGTCCATCGATGGATGAATGGATAAAGAAGATGTGTGTACACACACACACACACACACACACACACACACACACAAACAGGAATATTACTCACCCATCAGAAAGAAATGAAATCTTGCTGTCTGCAATGATGTGGATGGAGTTGGAGTGTATTATTATACTAAGCAAAATAAGTCAGTCAGAGGAAGACAAATACCATATGATTTCACTAATATGTGGAATTTAAGAAACAAAACAGAGGATCATAGGGCAAAGGAAGAAAAAATAAAAGATGAAAACAGAGGAGACAAACCATAAGAGACTGTTAATTAGACTGATGGTTGCTGGAGGGGAGAGGGTGGGGGGAAGGGGTAGCTGGGTGATGGGCATTAAGGAGGGCACGTGATGTGATGAGCACTGGGTGTTACATGCAACTGATGAATCACTGACCTCTACCTCTGAAACTAGTGATACGCTATATGTTAACTAACTTGAATTTAAATGAAATTTTAAAAATCATCTTTCTTGATTCAGAAGCAACTCCAAATAACAAACAACGACAAAAACTTGAAAAATTACCACGAAGCCTTTCAGAAAAATATGTACACAAATAAACGGAGTAAAATTTCTATGTAAAACTCTTCTTGTTTTTTCCTACCAGCACTAAACAAAGCTGAAGTCTCTTTCATACGCAAACAAAACGCACAAGCAATGTCATGCTTCGTTTGCCAATTCCCTGCCTTTCTATTCACAGGGAACCATCTGGAAGCCTTGATAGGGTGTTCTGTACCCACTCTCTCATCGCCTGTTTCTCACCACGCAAAATCTGGCTTCTGCCACGCCACCACCTCAAAAAGCTGTTCTCTCACAACTGGCCACGGTCCCGTTCCCACATCCAATCTACCCGCCACCTCTGACACCATCGCCCATTTCCTCCCTCTTGAAATGCCATCTTCTCTTGGCTTCAGTGATGCCACACTCTCTGATTTCTAGCCTCCATCTCTGTCCTTGTGGACTCCCCTCTTTCTGTCCTTCCCGTAAATGCCAATGCTCCCGGGTACTCCGTTCCAGAGCCCAACTTCTCTGTCTGCACCCTTCCCCTGAGCGGGCTCTGCACCACCTGAATCCAATTACCTGTTATGCTGATGAAGTCTGAATTTAATCAGAAGCTTTTCTGGGCTTGCTTACACTGCTGACTTGGTATCTCCACAAAGATGTCTCACCAAGCACCTCAAATTCACCATGCCCAGCTCAGGAGAGCTCCACACATAAACAAGGTCCTACCACCCTATTACCTTCCTCATACATTCTGCTTTCTCTTCTCTTTCTCTAGGTGAAAAGCACAGCTCAGCCCAAACCCTCCGCTTATACAACTGTTCAAGTATCCGGTTTCTGTACTGTTCTCTACCTGTTGGATAATTCCTATCAGATTACAAACATGGTGTTATCTCTCCTATCTAAAAACAGAAACAAAAGGCAAAATGACTTCTTTTGAGATCAATTTCCCCTCCAGCTACTGCTTCCTTGCACTGTTTTGCTTTTAAGAGATTCCAACTACTATTCTGTTTCTGCTCTCCAAGTCTTGGCTCCCACGGTGGGGTTTTTTGCCCTCTAGTTCCACTGAAATTGTTCTTATCAAAGTTACCAATGAGGCTCATATTGTTAAATTCAACTGTCACTGTTTGGACCTCATCTTACTTGATTCAGACCGCATCTCATGTAACATGTAGACAGATTTGATATGCTTTTATCACATGGCTTCCAGGACACCAAATCGGCCTGGTCTTCTTCCTATCATTCTTGGCTGTCCTCTTTGCTGTTTCTTCCTCATTTCCAAACTCCTAAAGACCCCAGGAGCACCCCAGGGTTCGGTGCTGGACCTCTTTTCTATCTCTATCAATCACTAAGTGATCTCACAGAGTCTCACTGTTTTAAATACCATGTGAATGATTAAATACTCCCAGGATTTTATCTCTGGGCCTAAAATCCAGGCTGATCTATTCAATGGCCTACTTGACATCTCCACGTGGGTGTCTAATAGGCACCTCAAACATAACCTGTTTAAAACGAGCTCCCGGTGACATCCCTATCCCAGACGTGCTTCCCCTGCACTGCTCCTCTCTAAATGGTAACTACAATCTCCTAACTGCTAAGGCCCAGAACCTCAGTATCATCCTTGATTCTTCCTCTTCCTTTCTCACTCCGTATCTAGTCCACCAGCAGAAACCAGTGTCTTTACTTTTAAGGAGTATCAGAATTCCAACACGTCTTACCACCACTTCTGCCTCTACCCTCGGCCAACCCACCACCCTCTTGGGCCTGGACTACTGTGATAGCCTTCTTAATCATTTCCATGCTTTTCTCTCATCGGAGTCAGACTGTTCTTAACCCAGTAGTCAGCGTAACCCTGTTAAAACACAACCCAGCATTAGTCAATTTTCCACTCAAAATCCTGCAGTACATCCCTGCCATGGTGTTATTCAGAGCAAATAACCAGAAGTTACCTGCCACAAAGCCTTGCGCCATCTGGCCCGGGTCCCTCTCATACTCCTCTCCTACTATGCTGTCCCCTTAAGTCTACCATGGCCATATTGGCCTCCTTATTATTATTTTTAATAGACTTTATTTTTTAGAAAAGTTTTAGGTTCATAGCAGAGATTTCGCACGGACCCCTGCCCCAAACACGGGTACAGCCTCTCCACAACAGCACCCCCACCAGAGCGGGCCATGTGCTTCCTCAGTGAACTTGCAGCAGACACATTGCCATCACTCCAACTCCACAGCTTATGTCAGGGTTTGGGCATGTGTTCAACGACACGCACCTACCTCACAGCATCGTGCAGAGTATACGCTGGCTGCCCTGGACAGCCTCCTAGACACCTCCATCCCCCCCGAGCCCCCACAACCACTGATCTTTATACTGTCTCCATGGTTTTGCCTTGTTATTTTTTTTAACAGACCGTTTGTGTAGAGCGTTCTCCTACGTCTGTAGAGATGCCTCCCTACTTTCTTCAGCCCTTACTTCAATTACCTCCTCAGCATAATTTCCCCAGACCAGTCTCTACAGACAATTTAATCACCCCCTCAATGCTTCATGGCCCCGTCCTGTGCTGTATTTTTTGTTCTTGGCATTTATCATAACCTAATATATTCTATATTTTATTTACTCGGTTTATAGCCTTTTACCTAAGTAAAGGAAAGCTCCGTAAGGACAGAGACTTTCTTTTTGTCTACCCACCACAATGTTCCCAGGGCCTCTAATAGTGCTTTACCCACCATGGGTCCTAAAAAACTTTTTGTTGAATGAATAGACTAAACCAAATAAACTTCGGCTTCCAACAGAAGTTGAGAATGACTATAGCATGTATTCAGCTGCCTAAAATCCAGAAACAGGAGCATCACTAGCAATTTCTCACATCGGGCCATATGGCACCTGGTTTCTGGCTGAGATCTTCTGAGCCCACACGCTTCCCTCCACCTTCACGGTCAGCACCTACAGTCCTACTCATCTCTCACGGCCAGGTTCCTACCTGCCATCTGCTCCCCTGAGTCCCACTCCACACAGAAGAGCGATCTTTCAAAACCACGACTACCACCCTGTCACCTGCTTTCAATGGCCTCCGCATGAAGTCCAAACTCCTTGCCCTCCTTCATGATCTTGCCTCTACTTCCCTCTGCAGACCCACTTCTCACCCTCTCATCTGTCTTTCTACGGCTCCACCATCGGGAACAGCCTTAGTCTTCTCAATGTGTCATGCTCCCCTTTACCTCTCCATCTTAGCACATCTGCTACTCTGTCTGGACACTCTTCCATAGTTAGATAATTTCTTATTTCTTTGGTCTTAACTGAGATATTTTGTCCAAAACACCCAGACATACTGAAGTTACCTTTTGTGCCCCTGCCTTTTGCCTGTACTTACACGATCCCATTTGCTGGCCAGTCAAGCTGTAGTATAATTTCCTGTTTACCGATCTGGGCTTTGGCTCCTTAGGACTGGGGTATGTGAACTGCCCGTGTCTCTGCAGCCGCTGACACACAACAGGCATTCATGAAATATTTATTAGAGGAGTAAATAACTTGATTCTTACCTCTCTCTCCTGTTTTTTTCCAATTTGTCTTTCAAAATCATAATTTCCTTGTTGAGAGCAAGTTGTTGGCCTTCTGAATCATGAAGTTCTTTCTTCAGATTTTTAATTTCATTTGCATGTATTCCTTCTCTTTTAGACAATTCTTCTTCATAAAAGATACTTTTCTTTTCTAAATCAGTCTTTAGTTTGGTTATCTCTTGCTGATGTTCTATGCTGCACAGTCCTGGTGAGTAACTAATCTGTTTTTGCTATAGAAGTAATAACAAAAAATTGGTTCATCTCTAAGAATAATAAAATATCAAATAACTTCTTTCTATAATACAAAGAACTGTTCATATAGCTGAGTATTATTTTTGTATATTATCACATCAACAATACTTTCTTTATTAAGGCTATTTACCTTTTGTCAGCCATATGTCGCAAACACTTTTCTTAGTATGTATTCCCTTTTTGTGCTGTGTTTTACAGCCTTCTTTACACCAAGATTATACACTTATCTGTAATTTCTGCTCACAGTTATGTAATTATTTGTTTATATTTAAATTTCTAATGTAGACACAACTATTGTTGGTGTATAGAGTCAGAAAAAATCTAACTGCATCCTATTTCTGATATAGAACCAATAAAGGATTATAAGTATGTTTGTGTCTTTAGAAGATTAAATGGGGGTAGAAAATGACAGAGCTAGAATGTACAAAAAGGAAAGAGAGGTGGCTTCTCCAATGGTCTGGGGAGAAAGACAAAGGTCTAAATCAAACGTCTTCACATCCACTAGAAAAAATGATAGGTTTCTTGGCATTTAGGTAGGGCATTAGGGATGAGAAATTTAGTTGGAAGCCAACTTCTTAGAAATTTGGATGAAATATAATCTCACTAATAAGGTGCAAGGAAAACACAAAGTCCAAAGCTTCTTTTGGACAGTGGCTAAAGGGTGAGCAGAAACATATGGAGATTATGCCTGTAAGACCTCCTGAGCTTTGGAACTTTTCCATTTACTTTGCTATATGCTATCTATTTTCCCAGGAGATCAACGATAAACTTTTAAAACCCAAAGAACCTATGGCTCTGTTTAGTGACAACAAGGAATCATGCTCTGGAGGACACTGTGTCCTTTTTTGAAAACAGTATTAAGGGCTGAAAAACTATTAAAAGAAGTTGATTTAAAGTTGAAAGAAAACTATCCTTACTTCTTCACACTTAAGTCATATACTTAAAAAAACAAAACAAAACAAAACACCAAAAACCAGAGACATCAATGGGGCTGGAGAACTGTGTCTGGGGTGTCCACTGTATTATTTAACCAATTGCTAAAGCAGCACTGATGGTGTGCCTACCACACACGGGACTCAGACTGTCCAGCATTTGGGGGCAGCCTGGCAAACAGCGCTCGCTGGAACCAGGAAGAGCCACAGAGAGTCCAACTCTGGCTCATGCGTCTCCAGAAAAATGAGGCCTAAATCGACATCAGTGGTCCTGACCACTTACCTCTACGGCTCTTTCATTTTTTTTCATCACCTAAAGAAGAATTTTAGTTTGCTGTTCTGGTTTGTATAGTTTGGCTATTGGGAAAGCAGCAGCATGCACTGACTTTCAAGCAGAAGAGACCCTGATATCAAAACCTAACAAAGATACCACCAGAACGAGTCATAGATTCAAGTCACTTGCTGATAAGGATGTAAAGAAAGTCAAATAAAATACTGATAAAATCAAACCATATGTAAAAAAGAACAATCTACCCCAAAAGAACAGGTCTTACTGCAGGTATTGAAGGTAATTTAATACTAGTAAACCTGTTAATAAATGTACAAAGATGGCATTATTTAATGGATTAAATGAAAATAAATGCATACGATAATCTCAGTAGGTGCCCATGCCCAAAACTATCTGAGAAAATCCAACACCCGTTCCAAATACTACTCTGAGTCCCACAATCAAACAAAACAAAGAACAGTAAAGTGATTCTCCTTTACCCATTTTCCAGCTATCAGACAAAATAATACCTACTGGTGAAACACCAGAAATACATGCAAGAGATTGAGGAATAATCACAAAAAGGGTGTCTGCCATTACTTCTTACTTCGTATTAGTTTTTAGATATTCTGTCTGAGCAAGTAACATGAGCAGTAGTTACAAGAAATGAATATTAGAAAGAAAAGTGATAAAAACCACTAAATTTCCATAAAATTGTTTGCCCATGAAATGTAAATAAATCCACTAAAAAGTGTTACAACTGATAAAGCTGTGTAAACCAACTACAGGTAAGATAAACACAAATCAACAATACTTCTGGGGAGCGGAACGGGCAATAATAAAACAGTAAAAAATTTCATTGTTAATAGCAAAAATAATCAAGAAAAATTATCAGAAACTAATACACGCACATGAGGAATAACAATAGTGAGTAACTTTTCTGAAGTATATGAAGACAGCATAAGTCTTTATAAAAGACAAAAAAGAAAGCCTTCAAACAATACAGAAAAATACCTACTACTTGAAAGATTAAATGGATAGGTATTGAATATTTCTCAAGTTATATTCCTTGTAAATATAACAAAACCAATATAGGTGATGGCACACAGGTGTTCCTTGTACATAGGAAAAATACACTTGTAAAAATGCCAAAGAAAATCCTGGGGGGGAAAAAGGAGTAACGAGGGAGAGAGAAGAATGTTCTTTTCAGATATTAAAACATACTATACAAATCTTTAATAAAGTCTCAGTGTAATTGAGCTCCATCCCCAAATAATTTTATTCAATATATCAGACGTCTTCAATCACAGAGGAAGGCAATGATTAGCTAATGGAATTGGAACCACCAATTCAGCAACAAAAGAACAAAACGAATCTCACAACATCCCATCTAGCAAAACAAATTCCAAGTAAGTTAGATTTAAATATATTTAGAAGTATATAGAAGTATAATTGACTAGAATTAAATATTTTGAAACCCAATGGAAACATCCAGGAAAGGCAGAATTACATACTTAACAAACTCTGAGAAAAGGACAAGCTAAGCTTTGAAGCAATAAAAGAAACACTAAGGAAAATAAGAACAAACCTCCTTTGATTTGAAAAGGAAGACCAAAATTAAAGGGCAAAAGACAAATGAATAGTTGTGGAAAAATGGAAGATAAAGTATCATTTTCGCTATGCAAAGAGTTTATATGAATCATAAGAGACACGTTCAGACTCTAAAATTAAAAAGCCAAATAACTTTAAGGAATAATTCACAAAGAAAAAATATGATTAATAAACAGTCTACTACTAAGACAAGAAACGCCTCTTACACTTGCAACAATTTGTGGTCTGCATCTTGTGCCTTAAAGTGACCTGACAATTTCATTTCTAGGTATCTGTTCTTAGAAATATCAAAAAAGCAATGCACAAAAGCGTTCATCGTAATGACAGTGTTGAAAAGTGAAACATAAATATTCAATAGTAGAGAACTGGATTAAGTGGACATCCCTCTATAATCATTAAAATTATGTGACAGTTACGTAATGAGCGTAAACGCTTGTATCACAATTTCATGTGAAAAATACATGTGTTAAGGGTTGAATGTGTCCCTCCAAAATTCATGTTAAAGCACTAACCACCAGTACCTCAGAATGTGATATTTTAAAATATGGTCTCAAATACTGCATGATCTGACTTATATGTGGAATCTAAAAAAGTCAAACTCTTAGGAGCAGAGGGTAAAAATGGTAGTTGCCAAGGGGGGAGCAGAGGAAATGGGAGAATGTTGGTGAACGGGTATAAAAATTTCACACAGGTAGGGTAAGTTCTGGAGATCTAAGGTAAAACAGGGTGACTAAAGTTAACAATACCATATTGTATACTTGAAATTTCTAAGAGGGTTGATCTGAACTGTTCTCAGCCAAAAAAGAAAAAAAGAAAAAGAAAAAAAGATAACTAAGTGACAGCATGAGGGGCATGTTAACTAGTTTGTTGTGGTACATATTTCACAACATACACATATATCTAGACATCACATTTTATACCTTAAATATATACAATTTAATATAATTTGTCAATTATATCTCAGTAAGGTTGGAAAAAAAGAAAATAAAGGTAGGGTCTTTACAGAGGTAGTTGACTTAAAATGAGGTCATTAGGGTGGGCCCTATGCCAATATAACGATGTCCTTATAAAAAGAAGAAATTTGGACTCACAGTCTTGCACACGGAGAAGGCAGAGATCCAGGTGAAACATTAGCCAAGGAATGCAACCATCAGAAGCCAACCCCCCAACACTGATTTCAGACATCTAGTTGCAATAATTGAGACAATAAATTCCAGTTTCTTAGGCCACCTCTTGTAGCAAATGATAAGAACTGAAAAGTTTTTTTTTTAAAGCAGCCTTACCGAGACATTATTCACATACCACACTATTCACCCATTTAAAGTGTACAATTCAATGGTTTATAGTTAATTTTAAGTAGTAAAATACATGTACCATAAAATTGTGCCATTTTAACCATTTTAAGTGTGGGATTCAGTAAGTATTAATTACATTCAGAATGTTGCACAACCACGACCGCTATGTATTTCCAAAATTTTTCATTATCCCAAAAAGAAATTCTCTAACCATTCAAGAATAACTCCCCATTACCCACTCTACCTGGCCCCTGGTAACCTCGATTCTACTTTTTATCTCAATGAATTTGCCTATCCCAGATATTTCATGCAAGCAGAATCGTACAGTTGTTCGTTTTGTCTGGCATCTTTCACTTAGCATAAAGTTTTCAAGATTCATCCATGTTGGACCAGGTATCAGAGAGTCACTCCTTTTGATGGCTGAGTGATACTCCATTGTATGTAAAAACCACATTCTGCTTCTATATCTGTTGATGGACACTTGAGCTGTTTCTACCTTTTGGCTACTGTAATAATGTTTCAAAGAACACTGGGGTAAAAAGTATCTGGTTGAGTCCCTGCTTATAATTCTTCAGGGTACAGACGTAGGAGTTGAATTGCTGGGTCATGTGGTAACTATGTTTACCTTTTGGAGGAACCACCAAGCTGTTTTCACATCCTTGCAAACACTTGCATTGTTCCTCCCCCACCCCCCAACAATCCATTTTAGCTATCCTAGTAGGTATGGAGTGATATCTCGAGGTTTTAACTTCATTTCCCTAATGACTAATGATGTTGAACATCTTTTTGTGGGCTTATGGGCTATTAAAATATCCTCTTTGGAGAAATGTCCATTCAAGTTACTTGCCCAATTTTTGGTTGGGTAGTTTGTCTTTTCGTTGTTCAATTTGTAGGGCTTGTCTATATTTTCTGGTTATCAAACTCTTACCAGATACTTGATTTGAAAATAATTTCTTCCATTTCCTTAAAAATGTCCTTTGATGCACTGCACACAAGTTTTTATTTTGATGAAGTCCAATTTATTAAAAATTTTTTTTCTTTATGCTTTCAGTGTTAAGAATCCATGCCATGGTCATGAATATTTACCCCAACGTTTTCTTCTAAGAGTTCTATGCTTATAGATTTTATATTTAGGTTGATCCATTTTGAGTAAATTGTTTTATATGATATGAGCTAGGGGCCCAAATTTGTTTGCATGTAGAAATACAGTTGTCCTGGCACATAAATTGAAGGGACTGTTCTTTCCTCACTGAACAGATTTAATACGATGTCAAAAGTCACTTAGCCATAGATGCAAAAGTTCACTTCTTGAGTCTGAAGTGGCTTGTGTTTCTATTCTTCTGCCAGTACCACACTCTTTCTGTTACTTTAACTTTGTAGTAACTTTTGAAACTGGTAAGTTTGAGTCCTCCAGTTCTATTTTTCTTTTTCACCACTGTTTGGTTGCTTGGGGCCACTTGCAATTCCGTATGAATTTCAGGATTATGTTTTCCACTTCTGCAAAAGGGGCTGTTGGAATTTTGCTAGGATTGTGATGAACCTGTATATCACTTGGGTAACATGGACATCTAAACAATATTAAGTCGTCCTAACCATACATGTGGGATGTCTTCCCATTTACTTATGTCTCCTTAAATAACTTTCAGCAATGTTCTGTAATTTTCATTATATAAGCCTTAAACCTTCCTGATTAAATTTATTCCAAGGAACTCTATTCTTTTAGCTCCTATCGTAACTGAAATCGCTTTCACAATTTCCTCTGTGGATTGTTCACTGCTGGCATACAGGAACACAACTACTTACACATGTTGGCTCTTGCAACCCTGGTGTTGTTTTCTAATTATTGAGTTTTAAAAGTTCTTTGTATAGTTTGCATAACAATCTTTCATTGGATAGGTCTGTAGTTTTTCACAGTCTGTGTCTCATCTTTTCATTCTCTTCGCAGTGTCTTGCAGAGCAGAAATGTTTACTTTCAATGGAGTCTAGCGTATCAATTCTTTATTTCATGAATTGTGCCTTTGGTGCTGTATGTAAGAAGTCACTGTCCTAGGTGATCTAGATCTTCTATGTAATCTCCTGGGAGTGTTACAATTTCATGTTTTTCATTTAGGTCTCTGATCCATTTTGAGTTCATTTTTGTAAAGGGTGTAAGTTCTATGTCTAGATTCATTCACTCATTCATTTGGTATGTGGATGTCTAGTTGTTCAGCACCATTTGTTGAAAAGACAATCTTTACTCCATTATATTGCCTCTATCCATTTGTTAAAAATAACTTATCTGTATATTCATTTGCCAGTACCACATGGTCTTGATTACTGCAGGTTGATGGTAAATACTAAAGTCAGGTAGTGTCAGTCTTCCAACTATGTTCTTTTCCTTCAGTATGGTATTGGCTATTCTAGGTCTTTTGTTTCTCCAGATAAACTTCAGGTTTAGTTTGATGAAATCCACAAAAGGACTTGCTGGGATTTTGACTGGGAATGCATTAAATCTACAGATCAAGATGGGAAGAACTGAATCTTAATGATATTGAATCATCCTATCCATGAACATGGAATATCTCCATTTATTTAGTTCTTCTTTGATTTCTTTTGTCAGCGTTTTGTAGTTTTCCCCATGTAGCTCTTATGCATATTTTATTATAATTATACCTAAGTATTTCAATTTTATGGGTACTAATATTAATAGTATTGAGTTTTAAATGTCAAATTCCACTTGTTCATGGCGGTTATACAGGAAAGTGTCTGGCTTTTGTAGTATTAACCTTGTATCCTGCAACCTTCCTATAATGGCTTATTAATTCCAGTTGTTTTGTCAACTTTTTTGATTCTCAATATAGATGATCATGTCATCCCTGAACAGACAGTTTTACATCTTCCTTCACAATCTGTATACCTCTTAAATTGTCTTGTCTTACTACATTAGCTAGGATATCCAATACAATGTTGAAAGGCAGTGGTGAAAGGTACATCTTCACCATGCTCTTGACCTTAGTGGGAAAGTGTCAAGTTTCTCACAAGTATGATGTTAGCTTATTTTCTGTTAAGATATTCTTTATCAGGTTTAGAAATTTATTGACAGTTTTAATCTTGAATAGATGTTGGATTCTATCAGATTTTTTTTTTGCATGAGATGATCATGTGATCTTTATTTTTTAGTCTATTGATGTGATACATGTTATTCATTGATTTTTGAATGTTGAACCAGCCTTGCGTACATGGGATAGAAATCCCAGTAGGGCATGGTGTGTAATTCTTATTACATATTGTTGGGATCAATTTATTAATATTTGGTTGGGGATTTTTGCATCTACGTCTATAAGACATGTTGGTCTGTGGCTCTTTTTTCATGCCTTTGTCCAGTTTTAGTATTAGTGTAATACTGGTGTCATAGAATGACTTAGTAAATATTCCCTCTGCTTCTGTTTTCTGAAAGAGATTGTAGAAAATTAGTATGACTTCTTCCTGACATGTTGTATAGTAATCACCAGTGAACATATCTGGGCCCGGTGCTTTTCTGGAAGGTTATTATTGATCCAATTTCTTTAATAGAATCCTTTTCAGATTATTTATTTCTTCTGTCATCTTTGGCAGCATGTGTCTTTCAAGGAACTGGTCCATTTCATCTAGGTTATCAAATTTGTGTGCACAAAGTTATTAACAGGATTCCTTTATTTTTGATGTACATGGGATATGCTGGGATGTTCCTTCTTTGATTTCTAATATTAGTAGTGTCTTCTCTCTTTTTTTGTTTTTGGTTTTATCTGTATTTTATTTTATAAAGGAGTTAATATAGCAGAAAGCACAGTATGCCAAATAGAGTAAGCACATTCTTTGCAAAAAGATTTACTACAGAAAAGAGAAGAAAACTGTAACGAGAAACTATAGTGTCAAGAGAAATGCAAATGTATGAAATAATTTAAACTATTATCTACAGGTAATCCCCTACTTTTCAAGTATCCAGGAAAGTTATTAAATTTACATAAAGTACTCACCCCTATGCTTATAAATTTGAAAATCTGAAAGACAATTTTACTGGAAAAATGAAAGTGAACCAAACTGTCTCAAAATGAATGAAAAATAAAATAAAGTATTAATAAAGCTACAGTATAACAAAGAACATGTTACAGAAGAATTCTTTCAAATTTCAAAAAGTTTATTTCCATGAGCACAAAAAAAGGGAAAGCTTCACTTTATATAAAGTTAATATAACTCTGAAACAAAACCCAACCAAAAGAGCATACAAGTAATAAAACCACAGACTCATCTCAGTATAAATTTAACAAAAAAACTTAATAAAATGTTAATCCTAATCCATTGCTGTATTGAAATTCTACCATTATATGAGCAACTGATTCCCAGAATGTAAGAACAGTTTAATGCTGGAAGGCTTGTTAATAAAATTACTCTCAAAAACAGATGAAAGGGATCTCTTTTTTTCTTAATTAGCCTGACAAAAGACTTACTGATTTTACTATCTTTTCAAAGAATAAGCTTTGATTTCATTGATTTTTTTTTTCCCCTACTGGTTTCCTGTTTTCAATTTAATCAATTTTGGTTCTAATTTTTATTATTTCTCTTCTTCTGTTTACTTCAGATTTATTTGCTTTTCTCTTTCTACTATCTAAAGTGAAAGCTAAGATTATTAATTTTAGGTCTTTTTTCTTATACATGCATACAATGCTATAAACTGCCCCTAAACACTGCTTTTACTATATGCCACAAATTTTAGTAAGTTAAACTTGTTTTCATTTCTACTTGGTTCAAAATATTTAAAAATTTCTCAAGACATTTTCTTTGACCCATGTGTTATTTAGAAGTTATTTAGAAATATTTTGGAATTGTTCCAGCTATATTTCTGGTGTTGACATCTAGTTTAATTCCACTGTGGTCTGAGAGCAGCCTTGTACGACTCCTAATCTCTTAAATTTCTTAAGGATTTGTTAAGGTTTGTTTTATGGACCAGAAAATGTGGTCTCTTTTGGTGGATGTTCTTTCCATGTGAACTTGAGAAGAATGCATATTCTGTTGCTATACGAAGTAGCCTGTAGATACGCCTATACCCATGTGATTGATGACGTTGCTGAGCTCGTCTATGTCCTTACTCATTTTATGCCTCCTGGATTCATTCATTTCTGAAACAGGGGTGTTGAAGTTTCCACCTGTAATAGTAGATTCATCTATTTTCCCTTGCAGTGCTATCAGTTTTTGCCTCACACATTTTGATACTGCATTGCTACACACCTACATGTTAAGTTTTGCATGTCTTTTTGAAGAATTGATTCCTTTATCATGCGATGGCATCATGTGATGCTCTTTTTATTCCTAAAAACTTTCCTTACTCTGAATTCTACTCTGAAATTAATATAGTAACTCCCACCTTCTTTCCATTGGTGTTAGCATGATATATCTTTCTTCATCCATTTACTTGTAATCTATACCTGCCTCTATATTTAAAGTGGACTTCCTGGATGCCTGGCTGGCTCAGATGGTTAAGCGTCTGCCTTCAGTTCAGGTCATGATCTCCAGGTACTGGGATTGAGCCCCACATTGGGCTCCCAGCTCAGCAGGGAGTCTGCTTTTCCCTCTCCCTCTGCCTCTCCTTCTGCTTGTGCTCTCTGTGTCTCTCTCTCTTTCTCAAACGAATAAAATCTTAAAAAAAAAAGTGGGCTTCTTAGAGACAACATACAGTTGGATATTTTTTGATCCATCTAACACAATCTCTGTTTTATAATTGATGTACTTCGCTGATATTCTAAGTGACTGTTGATATTTTTGGATTAATATCTACCATATTTGCTACTGCTTTCTATTTATTGCCTTTGTTCTTTATTCCTATTTTTATCTGCCACTCCTTTTCTGTCTGTTATGGTTTTAATTGAACAATTTATATGATTCCATTTTCTCTCTGTTCTGAAGATATCAGTTATGCTTATTTTTTAGTGGCTGTACTATAGTTTACAGTATCTATTTACAACCAATCCAAGTACACTTTCAAAATACATTCTCCCACTTCATGAGTAGTGCAAATACCTTAAAATGAAATAATCCTAATTCCTCCTCCCATCCTTTACATCATTGCTTTCATTCATTTCAGTTTTATACAAGCACATATAAGCATGTATGCATAATCAAAAGCATTATTATTTTGAACAAACTATTAGATTAAGAATAAGAAAAATAAAAGTTTTTATTTCTTTTATCTTTGCTTATTCCTTCTCTGATGCTTTTTCTTTATGTAGATACAAGTTTCTAACCTATATCATTTTCCTTCTCTCTCTAGAAAACCCCCCTTTAACATTTCTAGCATGGCAGGTTTACTGGCAACAAATTCCTTAAATTTTTTTCTCAGAAAGTATTTCTTCTTCACTTTAAGGATAATTTCATAGGGTACACACTCTAGGTTGATTTTTCTTTTTTCTATCAACACTTTAAATATTTCATTCCACTCCCTTCTTGTTTGCATGAGTTTCGGAGAAACAGGTGCAGTCCTTGTCTTATGTCCTTTGGGGTTTTTTGCTTTGGCTTTCAGGATTTTTCTTTACCTTTGACTTTCTGTAATTTGAAAATGGTATCTCTAGGTATAGTTCTTTGGGCATTTATCCTACTTGGTATTCTCTGACCTTCCTAGATCTGTGGTTTGGTGTCTGATACTAATTTGGGGGAAATTCTCAGTCATTACTGTTTCAAGTATTTCTTCTGTCCCTTTCTGTCTTCCTTCAAGTTCTGGTATTCCCATTAGATGTATGTTATAACTTTTATAGTTGCTCCACAGTATTTGGAGTATTCTTTTCCGTTTTTTTCCCCCAATCTTTTTTCTTTTTGTCTTTTAGTTTGGTCAGTTTCTATTTAGATATCCTTAAGCTCAGAAATTCTTTCCTCAGCTATGCCCAAGATCCAATAAGGTGTTCTTCATTCGTTCATTCATTCATTCTTTGATTCATTCATTTTTTATTTTAAGTAATCTCTACACCCAATATGGGGCTTGAACTCATGACCCCGAGGATCAAGAGCTGCATGCTCTTCGGACTGAGGCAGACAGGTGCCCAAAGACATTCTTCACTTCTGTTACGGTATTTTTTTTTTTTTTTAAGTCTAGCATTCCTTTTTGGTTCTTTCTTAGAATTTCCATCTCTCTTTTTACATTGTTCACTTATTCTTCCATGTTCTTCTCTACTTTCCCATTAGAGTCCTCAGCACATCAATCAATTGATCATAGTTTTAAATTCCTGATCTCATAATTTCAACATCTCTGCCATACCTGAGTCTGGTTTTGATGCTTGCTCTGTTTCCTCCAACTGTGTTTTCTGTCTTTCAGTGTATCTTATAATTTTTTTGTTGACAGGCGCACATGATGTGCTGAGTAAAAGGAACAGCTGTAAACAGGCTTCTAGTAATGTGGAGGTAAGTTGTGGGGAAAAGGGAAGTGTTCTACAGTCCTAGGATTAGGTATCAGTCTTTTACTGAGCTGGCGCCTCTGGAATAGAAATGTCAGACAACCTTATCAGCTATTCTCTACCCTTTAGTTTGGACAGGATCACCATAGCAGGTTGGGATTGGGTGTTTTTCTTCTCTTGAGACCACTGGGCTCTGTTAAACTCCAGCAAGTTCAGTTCTGGTTGAAGAGTTTCTCCTGAGGGCAGACCTTGTTAAGAGGAACAGGATACTCTGGCGTATGTTAAAATGGTTTCCCCTACTGTCAGTACAAGGGGATTTTTCTCTGATAGTCATTGTGAGAACCTGATAAGAGGTCCAGGAGCCAAAACTCACAGAAGCCCCCCAGTGACTGGATTCTCTAGAGATTTTTATACCTCAGGCCTGTCTACACTGAGCCTCCAACAATTTCTCAGTTGTAGTTCAGGTTTCCATACACTGGCACTGATTCCTACAAAGGTTTCTGCTCTGATAAGTTGGGATTCTCTGTATTTGTCTGTCAGTCTCCACAAATTGAGGGGCAGCAGCTTGTCCTGTGATGTCACTTCTCCTATAGGTATAAGAAGAGTTGTTGATTCTTCTATTTATTCTGCTTTTTATTTGTTCAAACATAGTGGCTTCCAAACTTCTTATATTATATGTTAGACTGGAAACTGGAAGTATTCTTTTGAATATTTTTATATAAAGGATTATGTGATTGGTGAACAGAGATAGTTTTACTGTTTCCTTTCCAGTTTGGATGCCTTTTATTTCTTTTTCTTGTCTAATTCCTCTGGCTAGATACTCCAGTAGAATATTACATGTGGTAATATTGGGTGGTAAAAATGGGCATCCTTGTCTCTTTCCCAATGTTAGGGAGAAAGCTTTTTTTTTTTTTTTTTTTTTTTTTTTTAAAGATTTTATTTATTTATTCGACAGAGATAGAGACAGCCAGCGAGAGAGAGGGCACACAAGCAGGGGGAGTGGGAGAGGAAGAAGCAGGCTCATAGCAGAAGAGCCTGATGTGGGGCTCGATCCCAGATCGCCGGGATCACGCCCTGAGCCGAAGGCAGACGCTTAACCGCTGTGCCACCCAGGCGCCCCTGGGAGAAAGCTTTTATTTGTTCAACATTGAATATGATGTTAACTGTGGGCTTGTCATAAATATCTTTGATCATGTTGAACATGTTTCCCCTCTATTCCTAGTTTTCTGGGAGTTCTTATTAGGAAAGAATGTTAGATTTTGTGAAATGACTTATGTGCTTCAATTAAGATAATCATTCCCCCTCCCAGGTCCTATTAATGTCATGTATTATATTGATTTATTTTTTTACATTGAACCACCCTTATATTCCTGAAATAAATCACTGTCATGGTGCATAATCTTTTTAATATGTTTTTGGACTTGGTTTGCCAGCATTTTGCTGGGGATTTATACATCTATATTCATTAGGAATGCTGGTCTATAATGTTCTTTTCTTGTAATGTTCTTAATACAGCTTTGGTATCAGGGTAATGCTGACCTTAAAGGATGAGTTGAGAAGTACTCCCTACTCTTGTCATCTTTGGAAGAGTCAAAGAGGGATTGGTGCTTGTTTTTCTTTAAACGTTTGCTTCATTTCATTAGTGAAAGCATCTGGCCCTGGACTTTTGTCATGAGTCTTCTCATTACTGATTACATCTTTTCACTTGTTATATGTCTGTTGAAATGTTCAATTTTTTTCTTGAGTCGTCTTAAGTAATTTGTGTGCTTTTAGCTAACAGTTTGTCAATTTTGTTGATATTTCAAAAAAATCAACTTTTGGTTTCATTCTCGTTATTATTTTTCTATTCTCATTTTATTTAACTCTGCTCTAATCTTGATTAGTTCCTTCCTTCTGCTAGCTTTAAGTTTCCTTTGCTCTTATTTTTCTAGTTCTGTAAGATATAAAATTAAGTAACTGATTTGAGACCTTTCTTCTTTTTTAAATGTAGTTATTTACAGCTATAAATCTCCCTCTGAGCACTGCCTCCACTGCATCCAGTGTGGTGTTTTCATTTGATTCCTCTGTAGGTTTTTTTCTAATTTCTCTTGATTTCTTCTTTGATCCACTAATTAAGAGTACCTTATTTTATTTCCACATATTTTTAAATATTCCAGTTGTCCTTATGTTACTGATTTTTGGCTTCATTCTATTGTGGCTAGAGAAGATACTTTGCATGATTTCAATCTTCTTACATTTTTAAGACTAGTTTTGTAGTCTAACATTTGGCCTATCCTGGAGAATATACCATGTGCACTTGAGAAGAATGTGTGTTCTGCTGTGTTGAGTGGAAGGTCTAGTTGGTTATACTGTTGTTCAAGACCTTTTTATCCTTATTGATCTTCTGTCTATATGTTCTATACATTACTGGAAATGGGATATTGAATTTTCTGTTATTCAAGAATTATTTCTCCCTTCAATTCTTTTGAAAAGTATTCCTAGTGAACTGAAGATTCCTACAGCCTTTTAGAATGGCCAAGATAGGTTTCAAAACCAATTCAAAATAGATTTACAAGAAATTAAACCAAGAAATTCCAGTTTTGGAAAATATCCTCAAGAAATGATAGTATAATAACCACAGTCAACACTTACTGAGCCTTTACTTTCTGCCAAGCCCTGGGCAAAGCATTTTAAATGCGTTAATACATTTAAATTTATAAACGATACAAGAGATTATGAGTGTTTGATTAGTCAGTAAATACATGTGATTCAAAGCTTTCAGAGCAGCAGTGTTTATTACAGAAAAAAAAAAGGCAGACTAGTGGCTAGAACATGGCATGGAGTTAGAAAATCCGTATTTAAGCTGTACTTTATCACTTATGACTTCATAATCCTTAACTCCTCTGCATCTCAATTTCCTCAAATGCAAATAATGTCTAAGATTCCTTCCAGCCTGTACTTTATGATTGTTGTTACCCAAATCACCTGAAGCAGTGCTGGAAACAAAACAGTCCCTGAATGAAAATTATTTGAGACAGTAACGTAATGACTTCCATACACTAATCCTGTTCCAGAAGCATAAGTACATAGAAGAAACACCTCTACTTGGGAAGCTAACCATGACTGTGCACTCATGATAAACCAAAAAATTAAAAACAAATAAACCAATCTCTAAAGCAAGAAATAAAATCTAGAGTTTATATCTATAGCGGAGAAACCTCATTTGCAACCACTGATATTCAATAGTCAGAGAATAAGTCCTGACCAATTCTACATTCATTCATGGATTTAACACATTTATTATATAAGTATTAAAAGCTGGCCCTGAGCCAAGTTAATACTTATACGTGTATGTTTTCAATAAGTTTGGTCACAGTTTAAGCAGGGAGACATTTTGTGGATAAATACAATAAAATCTATGCTAACGTTATTAACAGAATTCTATAGTAGCACAGACTTCCTGAGATGACATTCAACTTGATTCTTATATTTGCCAGATGAGTAAGGCTAGACTATGCATGGCTATGCAAGTAGAGGGTGTAGGTGAAGGCTGGCAGACAGCATAGAGGAGACAGTTTTGCTAAGGTCAGAGTGAAGAACGGGCAGGCATCATATTCAGATTATAATTTTGTGTTGTAGAAATAGGATGTCAATTTAATCCCAATTCTCTCACTTTGACATACACAATATTATTATCAAAGCTAAGAGTTACTGAGTGTTTTACATATATATGCATATACTCGTCACATAAAACTAATGAGATAGGGTTTTACAGATAGGAAAATTATGGTCCAAAGAGGTTAAATGTTTTGTCCAGCATTACACGGCTAGTAACTGATGAGGCTAGGAGGTAAAACCAAGCAGTCCAACTCTAGAGCTGGCACAAGGATTTCCCTTGCTAAGCACTTCTGCTCAGATGTGGTTGGCCCATGCCCATTATCATCTCAGCCCACCTAACAGGAGTATCTGTGGAGCTACCCCTGAGCCTCTCCTATGTCTTTACAAGACAGATGGTCTGGGTATCTAACCATGCCCCCCATGCAGATTACTGATACATCTTGTCCAGGTGTGCAGTCCTTCCTAAATATTTGAACTCTTTTCCAATAGATTTCTTCTCCCCACTACACACAACCTTCCCTTTCCTTCCAGAATGATGAGGAAGTCTACGTCAACTTCCCACTAGTAGGAGTGAGAATTAAGAATACTAGGTTTGAAGGATAGCTACTTTTTACTCCACGTCAAAGAGAGTTCATAAACTAACACTCCCGTTAAGCCTAAAGAGAAGAAAATTTATCCGACTTCACAAATGTGAACTCAAGACACTACCTTTAGTCCCTCCAATTCATTTTCCAGCTGCTTAGAATAGTGCTCACTCTGTTCACGCAGTTTCCTGTCTTTAGATGCTTCAGCAGCCACGGCTTCTGTATGAACTTCCAGCTTTAAAATAAAATGAAAACAGCAGATGTCATGGTTATAATTGTTTTTCCAATAAAATGCTTTTCCCCATGGGAATTTACCTTGTAACAAGAAGATAACTCAAATGTCGAAATTCAGATTTAATAAAATTACCAAGCTAAAAACAAAAACGGTTTCAACAATTAAAGAAGGAGATATACATTATTCCACTAATCTGAAAAAGCAGCTTTAATCACTACCCCGTGGGCACTAGAAAATCTGCCTGACTACTAACCTCTTTTTTGGCTCTCTCTGTTCTGCGCAGTTCTTGCCTTAAGCTTTCAACTTTTTGCATCACCAGGTCCACCTCTTCTTCCTTATCTCGGACGTGGCGAGCAAGTTTCTGTTTTTGGGTGTGCAATTCTGTTAGCCGCTCATTGATCTCCATGAATTCCTGCATGGCCAGTTTCCTCTGACAGTGTGCGTCTTTCAGCTCTTTGGACTGGTTTTTTAATCGCTCACTAGCCTGGACTAGTTCCTACAGTTTCGTAAAAAGAATATAAGTTACCAATTCTGCAACCTAGGGACCAATTTTGGCCATCAAAGTAGCTATCATGAAGTCAAGAGCCAAAATTATTCATTTCAGGACAAAATTAAAAGAAATCAACTACTTCTGAACAGATATTAATAGCAGGGTGCTCTGTTTATAGTCTCGATTCCTGATGCTAACATGCTAACTGTGATGAACAGCTGATTTAATCTGCCAGTACCTTAGTTTCTACCAATAAATAGAGAGTACAGGAACACCAGATACATGGTCAAAATAAAGATTTTATGAAATGGAATGGATACTTGTGAGATTTTTAAAAATTATACTGGAATCATTACAAATGATAAGAAACAAGGAATGCTCTTATGTGGAGACTAAACCTTAGGCCAGAAGCAAGGAGAGAAAGCTAAATAAACTCCCAGATCAAAGAGAGAAACTTGGAGTTAAAGCACTCAAGTCTGCCTTCTGGCAAAAGGAAATACAAATCGTTTTTGAGTAAAGAGCCTCAATGAAATGTAGGATTTTTACAAGCACAGAAATATGAGCTCAAAACAATAGATTTCAAAACACCCAAAGAACAAACAACCATAAGCCAAGAATAGAAACAATAAAAACAAACTCCAATGGTATTTGGACATTAGAATTATCAAATATTAACATAAAATTGCTATGTATGAAATATCTGAGGAAGTAAAAAGAAACCATAAAAATGGAAATATGACAAAAGACTATTAAAAGCGACCAGGCAGATTCATAAAACAACTGTGCAGAACATTAAGAAATGAAAAAATATAAGTGTTAAAATTAAAGACCTGAATCCATCAATGCAGTAAGCTCTACATTTATGAAGGAAGAAAGAATATTAAAGCTCAAATCCAGAAACTTTTATTTTTTATTTACTTATTTTAATATTTTTTTATTATATTATGTTAGTCACCATACAGTACATCCCTGGTTTTTTATGTAAAGTTCGATGATTCATTAGTTGCATATAACACCCAGTGCACCATGCAATACGTGCCCTCCTTACTACCCATCACCAGCCTATCCCATTCCCTCCCCCCCCACCGAAGCCCGCAGTTTGTTTCTCAGAGTCCATAGTCTCTCATGCTTCTTTTAAAAAATAAAATTGTGTAGCACCAAATAAAAATAAATGTCCTTAAAAAAAATCAGTAAAAAAAGACAAACCACCTATTCTCTACCCTCAAAAACAAAAACAAAAAAAGGCAGACTAAGAAGTAACAATAGAAACGGGGGAAATGTTTCTAATGAGATCAGAAAGTAATTAAAATTGTATACCCAGAAAAATTCCTTTTCAAGTATGAGGCTAAATAATTAGATTCATATAAACAAAAACTGACAGAGCTTATCACAATCAGATCTCCACTAAATAGGAACCTCAAAGATTTACTTCAGGAAAAAGAAAAATAATTTTAAAAGCAAAGTCTAATGACAGAGACATGGACTAAGAAACTGGAAAACATAAATGTGAATGTCAACAGATATGTGGATGAGACTGTATTATAAAAATGTCTCATCTGAACAGCAAACAAAAAGGATAAGAGTAAAGTATTAGTAAAAAACAACACCGAAGTTGGGAAGAGGTAACAAGAGTTAAAGGTCCTTAAGTTGTGTGGGAGGTGTGGTTTAAGATATTAAATTTAGACTTTGTTAAATATGCACGATAAAATTCAAGAGCAACTACTAGAAACTGTTAAAACAAGTACTGAGTAAAGTGGGAAGAAAAACAAACACTTCAATTAAAATTCAAGAAAAATTTTGCAAGATGAAAAAAATTCTAGAGATTGGTTGCACAACAACGTGAATGTACTTTACACTATTGAACTGCACATTTTAAAAATGGTTAGCATAGATCTGTATATGTATTTTACCACCATTTTTAAAAGGCAAGAAAAGAAACAAAGATAGGCACAGAAAAAGCATGACACACATAAAGCAGAAAGTAACTTTGTAGAAACATGTCTATACATATTAGCAGTCAAAATAAATATAAAAGGGCCAAGTTTGTTATACCAAATTTAAAATAATACCTAGACGTTAATAAAAAAGTATTATTAAGGATAGAGAGTGTCCCACACAATGATAAAATTCAACACAGATTACAAAGAAATTGCAAGAACATCACAGAAAAATTGGTAAACACATGACCATAATGAGAAATTTTAATTTGACAATCACTAATAGATACACCAAGCACTTAAAAAATACTGAATATGGAGAAGATGATCAAGCTTCGTATGTAGAAGCTTGCACCCAATACTGGGAACATACGTTCTTCTCAAGCACACAGTGAACATTTAAAAATGGTTGGCGCCTGGCTGGTTCAGTTGGTAGAGTGTGCAACTCCTGATCTCAGAGTTCTAAGTTCAAGTCCCATGTTGGGTGTAGAGATTACTTAAAAATAAAATCTTAATAATAAAAATAAAAAATGCAACTGTCTAGGCCATGAAACAAGTCTCAGCAGATTTCAAAGAACAGATATTAAAGATCAAGTTCTTTAATATCATCACCATTAAAATAGAAATAAAAAATAAAAAGGTTAAATTCCATAATAACTCACTGGTCAAGGAGAAACGTCATAAAGAATGTTAAAATATTTAGAACTAAAAACAAGGTGAAAATAATAAAAACAATAAAAATGTTTAGGAGATATATTAAAACCTGAGGATGCAGTGAAAGGTTTACTTGGGAGATTTAGAGCATGAAATACTTATATTGAAACTAAAAAAAAAAAAAAAAGGTTTAAATTCAATGAAATTCCACATAAAAAGAGATAGAACACATTAACACTTCTGCCAATACGTGAAGATAAGAAAAATCAGGACATAAACTAATGAAACAGAAATGTTAGGATAATGAATATCAACAAAGGCAGAAGTTGGTTGAGAGAAATAATAAAACAGGCAAACATCTGGTGAAATCGAACAAGGAGAGAAGAATACATGCAAAATAAATAATATTAAGAAAGAGAAAAGGTTATAACTACAAATCTAGAAGAGATCAAAAAAGCTAATGAAAGAATATAATGAAAAACTTCATGCCAATAAATTTGTTAGGTTCTGAAATGAATGAATTCCTACAAAAATACAATTTATCAAAACTGTTTCATGAGATACGGAATGCCTAAATAGTCCTATAATAATTAAAGTACCTAAACCAACAGTTAACAAACTTTCCCCATCCCCTCAGTGGGAGAGAATCTCCAAACTCAGATGTCTTCACGAGTGATTCCTCCAGTATTTCAAGGAATAAACACTCCTCTTATACAAATTTTATAAAGAGAAAAAGAGGCAATCCCGCCCAACTCATTCTATGAGACCAATATAACCTTGATATCATAAAAACACCAGAATAGAAAAAAATTATAAGCCAATCATATTGATGAAAACAAAAAATCCAACAACAAAAAAAAGATGTTAGCAAACAACTCCAGCGACATATGAAGTAGACAAGCATGAACTCTGGATAGACTCCTTGTGTTGAAATTCCAGCTCCACCACTTTCTAGCTCTATGAACTTGACCTCTCTGTGCTTGGTCTCACCATTTATAAAATGATAATGATAATAATAATAACAACAACAATACCTAAATGACAAGACTCTTATAAAGATTAAATGATCTAATATATGCAAAGCACTCCAATAACAGTGCTATTACATAAGTATTACATATACTAGCATATTATTATTCAGGAGCTAATATACTTGCAATTTAGGTTTAACCCAGAAATACAAAAATGGTTTAACATTAGAAAAAGCCCATCAATGTAACTTACCAAACCAAGTTATTAAAGAAGAACAATCATATAATTACATCAATAGATATTAACAAGTTCCTAGAAATTGGTTGCAATAGTATACAGAAAAGCACATTTAGTAAGTCCAATGCCCATTTTTGGTAAAAATGATAAGCAAAATAGGATTAGAAGATAACTTTCTTAACCTGATAAAAAGTATTTACCAAAAACTTACAGAAAACATTATTACTGGTGAAACAGTAAAGGCATTTTCTTTGAAATCAGGAATAAGACAGGGAAGCCTGCTATCACGAGTTCTATTCAACATTGTACTGAGGGTTCTAGCTAATACAGCAAGACAAGGAAAGAAAGGTCATAAAAACCAAAAGAAGAAACAAAACTGTCATTATTTGCAGAGAACCATAAAGAATCTTAAATATATTAGTACAATTAATAAGAATTTAGCAATGTTGCTGGAATGAAATCAGTAAGAAAATATAATTTAAAAGATACCATTTAAAATATGAAAAAATAGACTAATAAATTTAAAGAAAGGCAAATAAGACATGCATAAAATTTCATGAAAAAACATTTTAAAAGATGTTAAAGATACGGAGAGATATACCATGTTTGTGGAAAGAAAGATTGTGGGGCTCTAGAGAAAATATTTTTGTTTTTCTACAGATAGGCCTTTGTAAGCAAATTTTACTGAAACTTAGGACCTGGGCTAAAAGCAAGCCCTGTAATTTATGAATAATTTAGGGTGAGAAACTCCAAAGAGATTTAACTCCTGGATATATGCGCTTATACTTCAGCAGGGGTGGGAAGAGAGAGAGGACCTGGATCAGGGAGTGATCCTCTTTATAGAGCTTGAGACTCTGGGCTTATCCTTCCACTGGAGTAATTTATTTATAATTCAAAGAGTCCTAGATCCTTCTCTTTACATTTCCAAAGAGACTCTCCGAAGGGTGGGTGGAGATGGGGGGGGGGTTGGAAGCATCCACCACTCTCCTTTATATAAACACCCTGACTCACTTTTTCAGGGTTCCTCACATTCAAAACACAGACTCCATATATGTAGGGTTTTGTCTACCCAGCTCTCATTGCATTGCTGCCAGAAGTAAGAATTAGCACACAGGGGCGGGATGTGGTTACTTTTGCTCTGTGTACATCACAATACTACACTCTGCTCTTGAAATCTGTGTGCGCATCTGGAACAATATTAATAAATATGGACAGTAAGAACTTAAAGCTTCAATACTGTAATGATGTCAATTCTCCTGAAATTACTCTCCAGAGTTGATGCATTTTTAATCAAAATCCCATCATGGTTTTTAAGAAACTAGATAGAGACTCATTCATAAATGGAAATGTAATATATGACAGAGGTGACATCGTACATCACTGTGGAAAAGAAGGGCTATTTAGTAAATGAACAGCTGATTAGCTACACAAGAAAAACTGAAATTGGATCCTTATCTCACATGATACAAAAAATAAATTTCTGGTGTATTAAAAATTTAAATATGAAAGACCAAACTTTAAAACTTCAAAATAAAAACAGAGCACTTAAAAAAAAAAACTGAGAATTTTTAACCTCATATTTCTTACACAATCCAGCAAAACTTTAAAAAGAAAGATGGATAAGTTGACTACACTAAAACCAGGAACTTTTGTTATTCAAAAGATCCCATAAAGAAAGTGAAAAGACAATCCACCACCTGGGAGGTATCTGTAACATACACAACTGACGAAAGATTAACACAGAAATTTTCAAGAAATCTTAACCAACCAATAAGAAAAAGACATCCCAACAGAAAAATATACAAAGGATACTGAGAGGCGCTTCACAAAAGAAGAAATATAAATGATAAATGGCCATATGTAAGATACTCAACCTCATTAGTAATTAGAGAAGTTAAGACCTTATAACAAAACCTCATTCTAGACCTAAAATATCAATTTCAACTTGGTTGGCCAAAATAATATCTCTACTAATATTAAGTATTGTTGAATATACACTAGGTGGTGGGAGTGAAAGTATAAATCGGTATAATCAGCGGAAAAAGATTTGGCATTATCATAAAAATTAGAATATCTTCATTACTTATGAGCCAATTATTCTACTCGTGTTTGTATATGCAAATGTGTGCATATCAGCATATATGTTCAAGAATGTTCATTTACAGTAGTTGTCAAGTATAAGCAACCTTAATGTCTCTACACAAAAAATGGAATAAATGAATTCTGGAGTGTTCACATAATGGTATATATTATACAGCAACTAAATGAAGGCTTTATAGCTATATAAATGAATCTTAGAAATATAATGAGTGAAAGAAAACTGCAAAAAATTGCATATACCATTTTATAAAGCTCAGAAACAAGCAACACTAAATAATACATAAATATTTTTTATTTTCCTATGGCATTAAAAATTCTTTAGCCACCAAGTTAATGGCTATACACTATTCTAACATATGAATTGGTCGGGCATTTTGATTATTTCTAATATTTTTCTTTTATAAATGTGGTAAGAAATTTCTCTGTGAGCAAATCTTTGAACATCTGGTTATCTTCTTAAATTTTGACAAATGGAGTTTACTATAGCAAGTATTTCAGTATTTTAAGACTTTGGATACTTACTGCAAATTAATTTTCCAAAAATAGTATATCAGATTATAATCTCATCTTCAGTACTTGGCACTGGCATTTTTATTTCTTTTTACTGAAGTATTATTAACATACAATGTTATAGTAGTTTCCGGTGTATAACATAGTGATTCGATGATTCTATCCATTACTCAGTGCTCACCATGAGAAATGTAGCTACCCTCTGTCACCACATACATTTATGTTATTACATATGATTTATTGTTTAGAGATATACTAAAATGTAATAAAATGTTTTTTCAATATGGAAATGATTGACATAAAATTCAGAACAGCAATTACCATTTTCAGGGAAGTAGGGAGAAAGGGATAAAAACAAATTAAAAACGACTGGCCAGGGCTATGCCACAAAATTGGTGACGTTCTATTTCTTAAGGTAGATGGTAGGTTCAGAAAAAATTAAAAATACGGGCATATTCCATTGTGATTTGCTGATATGAACATTCTTAAAAGATTATAATAAAAAATTCCATTAGTGTTTTAATTACTGTTTTAAATGTCAGTTTATCTTTCCAAGCATGGATAAAATTAGTGTTACGTGTGCATAAGGTGTGCATTGTATTATTCTCCATCAAAACTCATACGCTACATTGATTCTTTTAAATGTATCAAATGAAAAAATCTTAAAAGGAGCATCTGCTGCCTGTAGGATATTAAGCAAATCACTTAAAATTCATGATCGATATAATGTTTCCTTACAGCACTACTGCTCTTCTCAAAATATACTAAAAGGATTTTTAATATTAAAACTTACTACAATCGGCAAGATACTCGTCACTATAAATCTAGATATCATATTCTCATCCCTTTTATGTTTACTAAATTTGGCTGAACAATCCTACCTTTAAATACATAATCATTACCACTAATATTACTATAATATTATTAAAACAAATAGAACATGTTATAAATTCAAAATATTATTAGATTGGCCATGAATTTAAATGGATCTGTGCACCCCATTGCTTGTAATTGCATTAAGAAAAAAGTAAAACTATACTAATGTCATTCAGTTTAACCTTTACAGCTTTTTCTGTTAGTCTGTTTGATTAGCTTCCTCAGCAAAAGGATATTTGTTTTATTTTTAATTGCCTCCATTTCTTTTTTTTTTTTTAAGATTTTATTTATTTATTTGACAGAGAGACAGTGAGAGAGGGAACACAAGCAGGGGCAGAGGGAAAGGGAGAAGCAGGCTTTCCGCTGAGCAAGGAGCCCGACGTGGGGCTCGATCCCAGGACCTTGTCCTGGGATCATGACCTGAGCCAAAGGCAGATATGTAACGACTGAGCCACTCAGGCACCCTTAATTGCCTCCACTTCTTTACTGGCAGCAAGACTTTAAAATCTTCCCCCAAAAGAAATTCATTATACTATCAATTATATACTGTATCATTGAATACAATTTATACTATGCCATAAACCACTCATTTCTTTATTGTGTTGGCTAGTATTAATTCCAACATTTTTTTATCTGTTAATGAAAGGCAAAGCACATACACTGAGTGGTTCAGGTAAAGTATTCTTCTCTGGTGCCTGAATATTATTTGCCCTACTGGATGTGTTAGAGAGTCTTTGCTATTAATATATTTTGTTGATGTTCACAATACTGTTGGAGTGTTAAAGTTCTTATGAAAATAACTTCAGCTTGTTTATCCATGCTTTGAAAGATAAACTGACATTTAAAACAGTAATTAAAACACTAATGAAATTTTTTATTATAATCTTTTAAGAATGCTCATATCAGCAAATCACAATGGAATATGCCCATATTTTTAATTTTTCCATAGATACTAAGCACGGCTTATTATTTGCTTATTCCTTTTTAATATTTTTCAATAACATTTACTTTAATCAAGTCCTTTGATTATTGACTTTTCAAAAGAACAAATGATTCTGAACTTTAAAATCCTGAGAATATAAAAGTTTCTTCTTTATTAGCTATTAATCAATTGATATACACCAAAATAATTCTTAAATTTTTAACTAAAAATTTACAGACAAAACAGACTTTATGTTATTGTAATCCACTAGGAAAGCTTTCAGTATACAAATTAAAAAAGGTTAAAAATCCAAAAGCAGCTTTAACAATCTATCCATATATTTTTACCTTGTTTAATTCTTCCCTTTCTTGCTGTAGTGTTTTAATTTGTTTTTCATAAGCCTTGATTTGTCGAAAAGCATCATCGAGCTCTCTTCTTACAGAGTTGGCTTCCTCAAGTTGTTGTTCTAAGTGACTTGATTCTAAAAAGAGAAGACAGTGGTTATTTTATTATTTGTATAAAAACAATGCCTGAAACCAAGGTTTAACACAACCAAAATTTTTAAAAAAATAAAGTATTTTGTATTTGGTTTTAGGCTTATGGACACCACAAACCACTATGATTATAACTCATAACAATTAAATGCTTTAGCAAGTTCACTGTAAAGATGGTGCACAGCTAACGCCAGTGTGGAGATGTGCAAAACTTCTGTACAAAAATGCCTTACATTTCTATTAGAAAAAGACGCCCATACTTCCAAAAAAGTACCTTCAGAACCAATTAAAAGCTTAAAACTAATAAAAATGACAAAACCAACCAAATCGACAAAACAGTGTTCCTCTGTGGATGGTTATTAGCATCCGTGTGCTGATGTTAGTCAAATTATTGCTTCTAATAAGCCTGCTTCTTCCTCTCCCACTCTCCCTGCTTGTGTTCCCTCTCTCGCTGGCTGTCTCTATCTCTGTCAAATAAATAAATAAAATAAAACAAAATTATTGCTTCTAATGGTTGCAGACCCCCAGCCCAGTTTCCCTAGTGGTCATTTTAAGAACAAACTCTGATTTCTGAAAGCAAATATTTGAAAACCTCTGATCTAGAAGTGGAGACTGAAGCCTAGGGAGCTGAATATCTAGCCTGAGGTCACACTGTGACAACAGCTCAGAACTCCAACAGCTCAGCTTCTCCAACTGGGAAAGTAATGTTATCAAACAATACTTAACATTATCACTTCAGAAGAGTTATCAGGACACCAAAATAAAATTACTAATTTAAATACATGCTTAGATAAGATTTAATAAATTGATATAAAATATTCCTGGCATCAAAAGTAAATTGGCAAATTAAAGAACTGAAGCCCATAAAAATAGAGAAATCTAAACACATTCATTGTGCATTTCTGTCCTAGATATTTTCTATTCTTTACAACCTTGTTACTCTGAATGTCATCTCAAGACAAGCAGCATTAGCATCCTCAGGAGCTTGTGAGAAATGCAGAATCCTGGGCCCCACCCCAGACTTAGCGAATCAGATCCATATTTGAACAAGATCCCCAGGTCTTGCAAATTCAAGTGTGGGGAACAGGTGCATAAAGTATCGCACATTGAGTCAAATGCTTTCAATAAATGAAGTAGTCTTTACAATACACTAGTCCTACTGAAATGCTCTTTTCAGTAGGTGTATAAGTAAGTCCTGTGGTCAAAAAGTCACTAAAATGCATTAGTGTACACTAACTGGTGCTAGATTCCTTAAATAAAATAATTTACTGATATTCGGTGCCCTGAACTCACAGATTTATTAAGAGCTTGTTTATCTTAGGTATTTCGAAAGTCTAGATACATTTATGGATATGATAGTTTTTTAACAATTTTCAAAAATATCTGCAAAGCTGCATTTAACTAGTTTTCATTTTGTCTAATAGCATAATTTTAATAGTCTAAATAAATGTTTCAGTTGAAGAATGTTTCTCTAAAAGTCATAGGGTACTTCATCTTAAAGATCACAGGGTACGTAGTCATAGTCAGAAAATTATATTTTATCATTTTCTCAAATTTCAGCATTTCATGTAGGAACTCTTCTGTTTACACTACTTCCTTTGAAACATTTTTAAGTGATATTTTTCTGTTACTTTATGTTTTTAACATTTTTAAGATTTCAACAATTTGTTATTTCTAATAATTTGCAGTCAAAAGTTAGTACGTGACACGGCTAACTTCAATCCCATTTTATGGTTAAGACATGTCAGTCTGAAGTAGTCATATGGCCTGTTTCGTCATCCCGTCTGAGAGTGCCCACCTCCTCTCTTGCACTCTGAAGTGCTCTTCCCTAGCATGTTAACGGTTTTGCAAACCACTGAGTCATTTGCTTATCTCAACTGTTTTTTGTTAGAAACAAAAATGAAATCAGTGTTTCATAAAATGAATCACATAAAGTTTATGGCAAAATGATTCCACAGGACGGCTTTTACAGCCTTCAAGGATGGTTTACCGTCTTCTTTCAGTTTAGGTTAAATTCCAGATTTATTCCAGCCACTTCACTCTGGTTGCTTTGCAATGGAGTTGTTAGGTATATATGAGAATTTTATGTCACATTTTCATGTTTCACATAGACTGACTGGAGAAGACAAACTCACCCGATTATTTATAAAATCTTCCCATATGAAGAGAATTATTACACTTGCATTTGATATACATAGAATTTTGCATTCCCCAAAGATAAAAACCCCAAATCAAGAAAAATCCAGAATGCACTGAATTTTGGCCAACCACTCTAAATTGGCTAAGGTGTAAGAGTGTTTACTTTCACTACAACAAATAGTGAATTGGATCAAAACTTGAAAGAAATCCTCAAAGATGGGTGTCTGGGTGGCTCAGTTGGTTAAGTGTCTGCCTTCAGCTCAGGTCATGATCCTGGGGTCCCGGGGTCCAGCCCGGCATCGGGCTCCCTGCTCAACGGGGAGCCTGCTTCTGCCTCTGCCCCCCACTTCTTGTGCTGTCAAATAAATAAATAAAACCTTAAAAAAAAGGAAAGAAATCTTCAGAGACTATCAAAAATATCTCATGTACCATGATTAGTCATACCATTTAGATGGAGTAATTAAAAACCAGTTTTAGTGAGTAAACAGAAGCAGCAGTACTAGCGAAGTGGGTTAGCTCATCCCAACTAAATGGTTCTTAGCTCACTGCTAGTACAATTTTCAAATTCAATCTGTTAGTAATGAGGATTTAATAAGGGATTAACACACAGTAAGTAACTTTTCTTTGCACTGTGTGGCATATAAGAGATTATAAAAGGGAGTCTCTGTCTGGAGGAGATGACCAGGTCAGGAAGACAAGCTTAACACGCTTCAAATCATAAATGAAGCAGAAAATCAAATGTACATTGTGTGGCAGGTGATATGGGAGCTCAAGGGATCACTCAGAGTGGAGCGCAGGCAAACCGCAAGGGGCGAGGGCAGCACTCGGGGGGCAGAACCGTCAAAGCGCCTCTCCCCAGTCCACAGCTCCTCCCTTACGTTCTTACTCCTAAGATAACCTAGAACTCTTCTGAGATGCGAAGAGATCTGACTTCGAATCATGATGGGGGAAACAGGTTCCCCTATTTCATCCCCCTGCCTCCATTCACTATCTTTCATCCTTTACTTACATGATGTAGTGTGTGCGTGAGAGAGACAGACGGACAGAGAAAGGGAGAGAAGGAAACAGACGGAACATGGAAGCACAAATCACCCATCTCGAGGCAACAAAAGAAAGGGGAATAAGAAGCACATTATAGGAAGTAAGAAACCATTCCTTTATTTTCTCAGGGAAAAATACTGAATGAGAGTATGAGTTTTTACTGTTATCTGCAGATGGTCAACAAGTATGTATTGAGTGTCTGTGAGAGGACACAAGGACACTCTGTCTTACCCTCTTGGGAGTTTGGAATGTGATGAGGAAAGCAGATTTTAAGAAGAAATTGTAAGTAATTATAAACTTATTAAGTTTTCCAGGAGTTTAAATATATTATAAAACATTGCCATAGGGAAAGAAAAGACAGAAAGACACTGATGATGCATATTTGTTCACACAAAGATCTTGGTGTAAAAAGTAGCTAGAGGAACATCACTTAGAAGGTGATCTGGACACTTTTCTTTTCTTTACAGCCATGAGTATAGTTGGGGCCACTCATCAGGCAGGTCCCTAGGGAGCTTACACTTTAGCTCTTATGTCAAATGTTTAGGGCAGTCTGAGAAACAAACTGAGGGCTTCAGAGGGGAGGGGGGTGGGGGAATGGGATGGGCTGGTGATGGGTAGTAAGGAGGGCACGTATTGCATGGTGCACTGGGTGTTACACGCAACTAATGAATCATTGAACTTTACATCAAAAAACCGGGGATGTACTGTATGGTGACTAACATAATATAATAAAAAAAATTATTGAAATAAATAAATAAATAAATAAATAAATAAATAAATAAAAGGAAAAAAAAAGGCAGTGTGGGTGTAATTATGAATGAGATACAGATATAATTACCCTCAGCCTGACCACTATGCCTCGGGTACGTAACTATAACTTTTGGTACACAGCAGCAAGTCCAGTTTATGGATTAAGAATGAATGAACGTTGCTGGTGGGAATGTAAATGGTACAGCCACTATGGAAACCAGTGTGGCAATTCCTAACAATGTTAAACACAGAATTTCCATATAAGTTCAGGAATACCACTTCTTGCTATATGCCCAAAAGAAGAGAAAGCAGGGACTTGAACAAAGACATGTACCCTCACGTGCAAAGCAGCATTATTTACAATGAGCAAGAGGGGGAACCAACCCCAGCGCCGGTCAGCAGATGAATGAATAAACAACATGGAGTGTTTACATATACACAGGAGGATGCTGTATTAAGGAAGGACATTTTGACACCTGCTACGACATGCACGAACCTTGAAGACACTACGCTAAGTGATGTCAGCCAGTCACAAAGGATAGATACTGTATGACTGCATGTATGTGAGATCCTAGTCAAATTCAGAGACACAAAAAAGGAGAACAGGGGCTGCCAGGGGGTGGGAGGAATGGGGAGCTGGCATTTGATGGGTGGAGAATTTCCGTTTGGGAAGATGACAGGCCGCGGATACGGAGGGTGGTAGTTGCATAGCATGTGAATGTGTTTATGCCACTGATTTGTACACTTAAAAATGGTTAAAATGTTATTTTTTATGTTACATACATTTTACCACAATAAAAAGGGTTGAAAAATGAACAAATGATACTGAAAAGATGGAATGTGAATGAGGGCACAGGGACCATCACGCGGCCAAGAAAAGAGAAGCTGGGAAGAAGAATACTAAAAAGAGGATTTACCCTTTCTCTCAATGTCATTTTCAGTGGCTCTGTCCCAACCCTGGGAAAGGCTGAAACATCAGGAGTGAAGAGCAGTGACGTTAGCATGAGTTTAGGGAGAAAGAAGGAGTAAAGAAGGAAATCTCAATCAACGGGAGTCAATGGTAACTCTATCAGGCATCACTGATTAATATGTAAGGGATGAGTGTGCTGGGAACTTCCTACACAACGTAGGAAGACACCTCAGGAAGCGGTCAGAGGTTTCCAAGAGCTAAGTTCCAGTTCATTGCTCACTCATCGGTAAATACTGACTTGGGGTTTTTTATGTGTCAAGCACTCTTCCATGCACTTAGACATTATCAATGAATAAAATGGTCCAAGTTCTTACTTCCAAGACGCTTATGGGCTAGTAGTGAGGTGAGGGAAGTAAAGCAACATTCCAATGAGAACTATGTCAGTGGTAAAACGTATTACAGAGGAGTGTAAGTGGGCCGGGTGAAGAATGTTTCCGGGAAACAAACAAGCAAAAACGAGTAAATAAATAAAGAAGGAAGGACGGAAGGAAGGAAGGAAGGAAGGAAGGAAGGAAGGAAGGACGGAAGGACGGACGGACTGGAGAGAGAAAAGAGATAAGACAACACAAACTATGTGAAAACTCCGAAGGTGATCAAGTAGGACTAAGAGTAGTTCACTAGGGCGGGAATCAGCCGGGAGGCACAGGAACAGGATGAGAAGCTGGAGAGGCAAATACATGTGCAATAATAAAGGGCCGTGGAAACAACTGAGAAGTTTTACTCTATCCTCGAGCCAACGGGGACCAACGGAAGACATCTAAGCATGTATGCTGAAGCTGTGGGGTTTACACGTGAAGAGCTTACTCGGGGGACCTCTGCTTCCAGAAAGATGGAAGAGACGTACTTCCCCTTTTCCCAGTATCTGCAACGAAGACTCCTGGACATGATAAGGAAAATGAAATTTGGAGGGAAAAGGATGACTGACAGGGACAAGGGAATGTGACACGGTGGTGTCAGCAATGCTGGACCAACATGGTGGGAAGTTCCCTGGGTTTTCTTTCTGGTTCATATTTCCCAGACACAGAGCTCAAGAAACTGGCAACCCAGAAATGCCACCAAGCCCCAACGAAAGCCTACCCTTTCTACCCAAAGGACCCAGAAAGGAGCAAACTAGCAAGACAGAACACTTTCAGGAAGTAACTATTCTACTCACATTAAACAACACGAACAACTTGCCCCACGACCACTTCTATCAGCAAAGAACACATAAGGAGTTAGAGTTCCAATCACATAAGGCTATGATGAGGTGCCCAAACACGCCGTGAGGAGAGGACTGGCAAAGGGCCAGAATATTCAACCCCAATGGTTGCTAACAAGCCCGTCCCACACGCAGTGTCAGTGGAGACCACGTGGCCAAATAGCACCCCCCCCCAGTAGTGAGGTTCTCCACCGTCCCCACATTGGGATGGTGTCGGAAGAAGTTAGAATGTCCACCACTCCTTGAAGAGACAGCTGGCAGTGTCAGTCTTCCCAAGAGGAAGATATCTGTCCCCAAAGAGGAACCAGTTAGTGACGCTGAAGAGGCGGGAAACAGGAGTGTCCCCAAGAAAAAGAGGAAATTCTCTTCCAAGGAGGAGCCACTCAGCAGTGGGCCTGAAGAAGCTGCTGGCAGCAAAAGCAGCAGCTCCAAGAAAAAGAAAAAGCTTCAGAAGCTATCCCAGGAAGATTAGAATGGACGTTTACCCGGTGGGGGGCATAAACCACGTGACCTTCCCCAACCCATTCCTTATGTCCCAATAAAAACAACTTCACAAGAAAAAAAAAAAAAAAAAGAATGTCCACCACTGCCCAGCGGTACTAAGGCCAGGCCCATCACAGTGTCAGTGGAAACCAAATGGGGGCCTAGAACACCTAACCCCTTCCAGGAAGAATAAGGAGCCCTTTTTTGGGTGTCAAGGGAGTCTCAGTGCAGAAACTGAACTTTTACCTCAACCTGGCAATCCACCACTGCTAGAACGGTGTCAGGAAAAGCCAGCTAAAATGGAAGGTTTAAATAAGATTCAGAGTCACTAACTGAAAATCACTCATCCTATCAGCAAACAGGAAAACCTCAACCTGAATGAGAAAAGAAAATCAATAGATGCTGACACTGAAATAGTAGAGATGCTAGAAATATCTGACACAGTGCACCTTGGTGGCGCAGTTGGTTCGGTATCTGACTCCTGATTTTGGTTTGGGTCATGATCTCAGGATCGTGAGATCGAGCCCTGTGTCTGGCTCTACACTGAGTGTAGAGCCTGCTTAAGATTTTCTCTCCCTTGTGTGCTCTCCCCGCTCGTGTGCTCTCTCGCTCTCTTTTTAAAATAAATAAAATCTTTAAAAAAATATATCTGACAAGACATTAAAACAGTTATGATAAAACACTTTGCTGAGCAATTATGAATACATCTGAAATAAATCAACAAACAGAAGACCCAAGCAAAGATACAGGAAGTCTCAGCAAAGAAACAGAAGTTTACAAAAAACAAAATGGAAATTTTAGAAATAAATAAAATAAAAATCTGGGTGGATGGATTCAATAGGGATCGGAGGAAAGAATCAATGAAATGGAAGATAAAACAGTGGATCCTGACCAGTATGAATAGTGGAGAAAAAAACAGAATGAAAACAAAACGAACAGAGACCCAAATATTTGTGGGCTAGTAACAAAAGATCTCACATCCATGTCATCACAGTCCCAGAAAAAGAAGTGAAAGTAGGCAGGTCTGTAAAAGTACTCAAAGAAGTATGGTCTAAAAACATCCCAAATTTAGCAAGACACATTAAACCTGCAGATTCCAGAAGATGAACAAATCCCAAACCGAATAAGTCCAAAGAAATCCATGCCAACACACACCATTAAACATCAGAAAACTATAAAAGGAAAAAACCTTGCAAGCAGCCAGAGAAAATCTACACTGTAGATGAAGTGAAAAAAATATTCAGAATGACAGTGAATGTCTCCTCAAAAACCAGGGAGTCCTAAGGAAGTGGTACACTATTTTTCAGATGCTAAAGGAACTATCAACCCAGGATCCTATGCTCTGCAAACATATTCTTTGGTAATAAAGAGAAAATTTAGACATTCTCGGATGAACAAAAGCTAAGAGAATTTGCTGGATAGCAGGGCTATCTTAAAACAAAACAAAACAACAACAACAAAAAAAACGGCTAAAGGAAATTACCTCAACAGAAAACAAATTAGAGAACAAGGAGCTCAGCAATATCAGGAAGAAAGAAAGAGCACAGTATATAAAGTATGGGTAAATCCACAAGGATTTTTTTCTCCTCTTCAGTTTTCTAAATTATATTTCACAGTTGCAGGAAATATTATAACCTTATCTTACGTGCTTCTAAAACATATGAAGAAAAATACTTAAAGCAATTATAAGATAAACCAGGAGAATAAACAATTGGTATCAACACAAAACAGACTGTTATAACTAAGGTATTTTATGTGAGCCTAATGGTAACCATAAAGCAAACAACAACAGGAGGTATACAACAGATAGAGAAGGGAATCAACACTACAGAAAATCAACAGTTTACAAATGAAGCCAATAAGAGAGGAAGAGAGAAACCAAGGAACTACAAAACATCAGAAAACAATTAATAGGATGACATTAGTAAATCCTTACCTATTAATAATTACTTAAAATATAAATGGATTAAATTCTCCAACAAAAAGACCCAGAGTGGCTGAATGGTTTAAAAAAAACAAGACCCATGGGGCGCCTGGGTGGCACAGTGGTTAAGCGTCTGCCTTCGGCTCAGGGCATGATCCCGGCGTTCTGGGATCGAGCCCCACATCAGGCTCCTCTGCTGGGAGCCTGCTTCTTCCTCTCCCACTCCCCCTGCTTGTGTTCCCTCTCTCGCTGGCTGTCTCTATCTCTGTCAAATAAAATAAAATCTTAAAAAAATAAAAAATAAAAAAAACAAGACCCAACTATATGCTGTCTATAAAAGGCACGCTTCACCTTTAATGAGACACAAAGACTCAAAATGAAGGGACAGGACAAGATATTCCATGCAAGTGGAAACCAAAAGAGAACAAGGGTAGCTATACTTAGACAAAATAAATGTTAAGTCAAGAATAGTAACAAGAAACAGAAAAGTTACTGTGTAATAATGAAAAGGTCAATTCATCAAGAAGATATGACGATTATAATATATATGCACCCACTTACTGCAGCACCTAAATATACTGAGCAGATACAACAGACGTGAAAGGAGAAACGGACAATACGACAGTAGGAGGGGACTTCTATACCCTACTTCCAACCATGGATACATCATTCAGACAGAAAATCAGTAAGGAGATATTGGTTGTGAACTCTACTTTAGACCAAATGGATCTAACAGACATATATAGAACATTCCATCCAATAGCAACAGAATATACATTCTTCCCAAAAGCACATGGAACAGGATACATCAAAAGATAGATTACAAAACAAGTCTTAAGAAATTTAGCAAAAGCCGAAATCATAACCAAGGGTCTTTTCTAAGCACAAAATTATGACATTAGAAATCAATAAAGGAAGAAACTGGAGAACTCAGAAAAATGTGGAAATTGAACAATACACTCCTGAACAGCCAATGGATCACAAAAATAAATTAAAAGGGAAATAAAAACATATCTTGTAACAAACAAAAATGGAAACACTATATACCAAAACTTATAGAATATGGCAAAAGCAGCTCTAAAAAGGAAATATATGGTGATAAACACCTACATTAAAAAATGAAAGATCTTGAACACCTAACTTTATACATCAAACAGCTAGAAAAAGAACATATTAAACCTAAAGTTAGCAGAAGAAAGGAATTAACAAAGATCAGAGCAGCAATAAATGAATTAAACACCAGGAAAACAAAAGAAAAGATCAATGAAACTGAACTAAGAGATTGTTTTTTGAACCGAGAGTCAAAATTGGCAAAACTTTAGTTAGGCCAGAAAAAAGAGAAGACTCATATAAATAAAATCAGAAATGAAAGAGGAAACATTTAAATGGGCAGCACAGAAATACAAAGATCATAAGAGACTACTATGAACAATTACATGCCAGTAAACTGGATAACCTAGAAGAAACTGATAAATTTATAGAAACATACAACCAAATAAGACTGAATTGTGAATAAATTAAAAAATCTAAACAAACCAAAAATGAAAGAAAAACCCAGGACCTAATGGTTTTACTGGTGAATTATATCAAACATTTTTAAAAGAATTAATACCAATCCTTCTCAAACTCTTCTTAAAAATGGAAGAGGAGGAAATACTTCCAAACTCATTTTATGAGGCCAGCATTACACTGATACCACAGCCACACAAGAGGCACCAAAAGCAAAAATCAACAAGTGAGACTACATCAAACTCACTTCTGAACAGTAAAGGAAACCATCAACAAAATAAAAAGGCAACCAATATTCACAAATCATGTATCTGACAAGGGGTTAACACTGAAAATACATTTTTTAAAAACTCAAAAAACTTAATGGCAAACAATCCAATTTAAAAAATGGACAAAGGATCTGAATAGACATTTCTCCCAAAGAAGACATAGAGATGGCCAACAGGTACATGAAAAGGTACAACATCATGAATTATCAGGGAAACGCAAATCAAAACCACAGTGAGGGATCACCTTGTACCTATCAGAATGGCTGTCGTTCAAAAAACAAGAAATAACAAATGCTGGCAAGGATGTGCATTAAAGGGAATAGCTGTGCACGGTTGGTGGAGATGTAAATTGGTGCAGCCACTCTGGAAAACAGTAAGAAGGTTCCTCAAAAAATTAAAAATAGAACTACCATAGGATCCAGCAATTCCACTTCTGAATATTCATCTAAAGAAAACAATAACAGTGAATTGAAAAGATATGTGCATTTCCACATTCGGTGCCGCATTATTCACAATAGTCAAGACATGGAAGCAACCTAAATGTCTACTGATGGACAAATGGATAAAGAAAATGTGGGGTCTATGTACAATGGAACATTACTGACACGCTGAAATGAAGAATACTTTGCCATTTGCAACAATATGGATGGACCTTGAGGGAATTATGCTAAATGAATTAAGTTAAAGAAAGACAAACACTGTATGATCTCACTTATATGTGGGATCTAAAGGAAAAAACAAACAAACAAACCCTGAGCTCAGAGATTGGTGGTTGCAAAAGGCAGGGGTGCAGGGCGAGTTCATGGGGTAAATAAAGGTGACCTACAGGTATAAACTTCCAGTCTTGGGGATGTAATGTACAGCACAAGAACTGTAGTTAATAATATCGTACTAGATATTTAAAAGTTGTTAAGAAGAGTAGCTCTTAAGATTTCTCATCACAAGAAAAAAAGTCTGTAATTATGTGCACTGATGGAAGTTAAATGAACTTCCTTTGGTGATCATTTCACAATATACACAAATACCGAATCATTATGTGTACACCTAAAACTAATATAATGTTATATGTCAATTATATCTCAATAAGAAAACAAAAAAACAGGGGCGCCTGGGTGGCACAGCGGTTGGGCGTCTGCCTTCAGCTCAGGGCGTGATCCTGGCATTATGGGATCGAGCCCCACATCAGGCTCCTCTGCTATGAGCCTGCTTCTTCCTCTCCCACTCCCCCTGCTTGTGTTCCCTCTCTCGCTGGCTGTCTCTATCTCTGTCAAATAAATAAATAAAATCTTTAAAAAAAAAAAAAGAAAAAAACAAAGGAACAAAAACAAAGACTGATGGACGGACGGAAGGAAAGAAGGACGGGAAAGAAAACCAAAGGCCAAAATCCCTCATGTACATAGATGCAAAAAATCCTTAACAGAATACTAGGAATAAAATTCAGTAATATATAAAAATAATTACACACCATGACCAGTGATGTATATATTCCAAGGATGTAAATTTGGTTCAATATTTCAAAATCAACCAATCTAATCCACCATATTAACAGGCTAACTGAAGAAAAAAAATCACATATTTATATCAATAAATGATGAAAAAATATTTGACAAATTTCAACAACCATTTGTGATTTAAAAAAAAACAACCTCAGAAATATAGGAGTAGATGGGAACTTCTTACTTGATAAAGAGCATCAATAAAAAAACCTATAGCTAATATTACAGTCAAGGGTGAAAGACAGAATGCTCTCCCCTCAGAAAGCCAGGATGTCTGTTCTCACCACTATTCTTCAATACAGTGCTGCAAATTCTAGCCGGGGCAATAAAAAGAAATAAAAAGCATACAGCATACAGATCAAACAGGCAAAAATACAACTGTTCCTATTTGCAGATGCGTGACGATCGCACAGAAAATCCAAAGGAATCAATTTATAAAAAGAAAAAAACCCTCTTCAAGCTAATAAGTAAGATGGGCTTATGAGGAAGTCATCCCAATCCATATTACCTCTTTGAAGATAATCACTGACCATCCCAGCTGGTCTTGTGTTCTACTGCTTTTTCAGTGTCAAATAACTGTAACAGATTCACTGCTATTGATGTTTTATTGTTGATAGCAAAGTGAAGGATTCTGCTTATCATATTCCTAATCTACCCTAATTTTAGAAAGATAAAGCTATAGAAACTTGATAAAGAGGTATCTCTTAAGAAGAGAGCCACTTAAAAAAATAGAACAGCATGAATTATCAAATTTAAGAGCTCCATGTGTATTTAATACAAGCAAAGTATTAACGTGGCATTTTAAACAGTCCTTTTTATAAAAGACCCTGTATCAGATTCTTTCTTCTCCTTCACTTACTTTGGTCTTAAAATAGTATTTCTGGAGGTCTGATGATCCTAGCTAAACTACTACCTTCTTCCTCTCTCTCCTTACACTTAGGTAAGGTGCCATGCCTCTAAACCCTGCAAAAGGCTCCCATTACATTGACAGAAAAAGTCAAAAACCTTATAACAGTAGGTGAGACTCTACCAAACAGGCCACAGGCCCTCCCCACCCCTTTACTTCTCCAGCCTCACCTCCTCCACTCTCCCCTGCTTGCTCCTCCTGCTCCAGCCATGCTGTCCTCTGGGTCCTAACTGCACTCATGAGGCACATTCTGACTTCAGGGCCTTTGCACTGGTTGGTCCTTCTGCCTGGAACATGTGTTTCCCATTTAACTGCATGGCTAAGCTCCTACCTTCTTCAAGTTTTTGTTCACATGTCACCTCCTCAATGAGGCTTACACCCAGACCACCCTAAAATTATAAAACTCCTCCTCCTGTACTTCTGACCCATTCTCCTCATTCTGCTCTGTGTTTAAGTACTTACCGCCTTCTAACATACTGTATCATTTACAAAGTTATATAGTTATTTTGTCTGTTGTGTGCCTTCCCCCCCAGCAAAACAAAGATTTTATTAATTTTGTTTGGTACTGCATCCCAAGAGCCTAAAACACCACCTGGTACAGAGTAGGTGCCCAATAAATATTTGTTGAATGAACAGAATAAATGCATGAATGGATATAATAGGCATATCAACAGCTGTCCAAGTTAATTTTAATTAAATCTCATCAACAGGCCGAAAGGAATTGTTATGGAGAAAATAAATTTTCACATGCCTCTGTGTTTGCATACATGTGGTACCCTTGTCCACACGGTCCTTCTTCCTCACTCCTAACACTCTTTCCCCTTTTCCTATATATGCTCAGCCAGAAAGATTCCAACGAAACATCGCAAACTAACAGGTTCTTCCAAAAACATCAATCTTTGTTAACTTAAACCGTGGTTAGGTGCCCCTCCTAAATGACCCATGCTTCTTTTTCTCACAGCCTCTCCACTGTATTGCAAATCTGTTTTTTCACCATACCAAAATGTGAGCTCCTTGGAAGCAGAAACTTTTTTTTTTTTTTTTTTTTTTTTGAGAGAGAGAGAGACAGTTGCACGTGCGGGGGGTAGGGGGCGGAAGGACAGAGGGAGAAGGAGAATCTCAAGCAAACTCCCCACTGAGCATGGAGCCTGACAGGGCTCAAACTCATGACCGTGAGATCATGACCTAAGCTGAGATCGAGAGTCGGACGCTTCACTGACTGAGCCACGAGGCACCCCAAGCAGAAACCATTCTTACTTGCCCTTCCCTCACGGCCACGGAGCTCACATAACACATGACAGGCACTCAAACATTTTTTAAAAAATCTACTAAACTGAATTAATAGTGAATCAGAAATTTACCTCTTACTTGTTTCCTTAGTTTTTCAATTTCTTCTTTTAAGGTTTTTATTTCTAAATCTTTGCTTGCTGTCAGTGGACCGTCAACAGTTGAATACTGTAGAGCCTGAACAGTCTGTGTTGACTCTTAAAAAAAGAGAATAAAAGAAAAAAATGAGTAATAAGGCCACATTTTATATTTTTAAAACCATGAGCAATATATTTCTTTCTAGAGAAATCTTTATATAATTCTGATCAAAACATCTACCCATCGACAAAAAGCATGTAAACACATCACAATTAAATCTCAAAACTCCAATGCATGATTCTTTAAAAGTATAACAGATGTAGGAAAGGATCTGCCTACTAACTTGTGAGATTATCCATTTCAAACACGGCTGGTGCATTCTACCACTGAGCCAACGACCATTCAGCCCCCGTTCATCCTAGCAGGAAGTGTCATCATATGATAACCCCAAAAACTTCCTGGGTCAGATGATGCATTAAAAACAGAGTCTGGTGTGTTAAGGGTGGTTTAGAGATTTAATAGTCAACCATAAACAGTGCAGGGGTGGGGTGTTTAGGGGCACTGAGCGTCCCCATGCAGGTGAAAATCTGTATATAACTTCTGACCCCAAAACAACTACTGAAAGCTTCCTGTAGACCAGATACAGTTGATTGATAATACTTTGTATGCTCTATGTATTATACACTGTATTCTTACAACCAGATAAGCTGAAAAGAAGGAAATGTTACTGAGAAAATCATAAGGAAGAAAAAACACATCGGCTGTACTGTATTTATAAAAAAAAAAAAAATCCACAGGACCCACCCAGTTCAAATCCGCACTGTTTCAAGGGTCAAGTGAATACAATACATAGAAATGCTGGTCCCCAAATTTTATGTATGAAAGTTGAAGCCCACCCACTTACAGATGACTTCGGCTCATTGATTTAGTTAAAATAGAGATTATTATTCTTGAGGTTCTAATCAGAAGATGCAAGGTATTTAAGAAACATTAACTCTACTGAGGTTTATTCCCAGATATTATCAGAAGATATGGAAACAAAGAAAACTTTAAAGCATTTTATCAGAAATGAAACCACCCTGGTCCTAGAATAGTTATTGTGCTATCTTATGGAGGGTTTGCAATAGTAAGTATCTCAGCATAATTTCTGGTTAGTACAAATCATTGCTGATTGCTTTATACTACTTATATTATTTATATATTACCTTATGTAACATATTATTGCTTATATGCCATATTACTTTTATGTATAACGTATGTTTTATATATGTGCGTATGTACATATATGTGTGTATATTTTATGTGTGTGTATGTATATAATATGTATAATATATATACACACTCACATAGGTGTATATACATATGTATATACTCACACACACACATATACATATCACACGTAACTCCAGCAGACAAGTAAAGGGCATTTTAGTAGACTGGGATTTATAGGATGGACAGAGGGAGCAAAGATACACACACACACACACACACACACACACACACACACGAGCTCCAAAATACTGTGGCCTTCAGAAGAGGGAGACTTTCTAATTAATTATCGCCATCTGTACGGAGAATAGGATCATGATCTTCATATGCATAAACACTGGTTAATTTGAATTAAAGGTGTAAGATGTGCCTATCGTGCATCCAACCATGATCTTCTACATTGAGTAAGTACTTCGTATACTTTTCCAGTTCAAAACATCGTAAATATCAATGCATTTGTACTTAATATTTTTAAAAGAACATCCTTTATTTGTTTTTAAAAGATATCTAAGGGGGCGCCTGGGTGGCTCAGTAAGTTAAGTGACCAACTCCTGATTGTGGCTCAGGTCGTGACCTCAGGGTGGTGAGATCAAGCCTGGCCCGTGCAGGGCTCCATGCTCAGTGCTGAGTCTACTTAAGATTCTCTCTCCCTCTCCGTCTGCCCCTCCCCCCACCACAGGCACACAAGTGCATGCATGCTCTCTTTCTCAAAAAAATATATATATGTATTAGAAAGATACCTAAGTGAAGAGCAGAAAAAGGGAGATATAAAAATAGCCAGTGGATACTACTAACAGTTCCTTTTCCTCCTAGACTCCACATCCTGCAGGGTGTGGAGGCGGGTAGGTGTCCTAGCTCTGCTTTGCTCCCTCTGTCCACCCTGTAAATCCCAGTCTGCTAAAATGCCCATTACTTGTCTGCTGAATATCCATTGTCTTGCTTATTCTGTCTTTGGCTAACAATTTCACACATTGTTCACTGCCCTTCTTTCATTACAACCCTTTTTATTATTCTTAGTGACTTTAACACCAAAAACAGACAATCCACGCGACACTCTGGCTTCTCGGGCATACAAATCCCCCATGCAGACACGGGTGGGGCTTTTTACCCTCTTGCTTGTGAACCGAATTCAGGTATCAGACTACAATGTGCACTGACAAGACAGGCCAACCGAAACTGAAGGTGGTTTAATCAGAGGTGGGGGACCCACTCTATGCTGCCAGTACAGGTTAAGAATTAGGGGTGTGACCTGGCGAGAACTAACAGTTCCTTGAGAAGATATCCAGGGGGCTTCCTGGAAAGGTGTAAGTCTCCCACAGAGTGAGAGATGGATGAAAGGAAGCGAGCCTTCTTTTGGTCGCCACATGTGTCCAGACATGATCTGGAATTTTGGGAGTATAGTAGAATCATGAGAGGAAAGGCATGAAAATCAGAGAGAAGCTAACCCCACTATCAGCACTGAAATGGTCTACTTCTGACTTCCTACATGAGATAATAAATCTGTATTATTTAAGAATTCTATCATTTGCAGCCCAAAACAACCTAGCTGGTCTCCAGCAAAATCATGAAATCTACCAGTCACACCCTAGACCTGTGGTCTCACCTCGTCTGAGCTTAGAAATGAATAGGTGTGCATACAGCAGGGAGCGGGAGGTGCTGACACAGGTATAGCTAGGAGATGGCTAAAGGTATTTAGTGTCTGGGGACCAAGAAAGCTCAGTATCTTACAGAATGTGAAAGTCTCCCACATCAGAGAATCGCCCTGCCCCAAACGCTAGTAGTTCGCCTACTGAGAAATGCTACTGTACACTTTTCCGTTCTTTAGTAACTGTATGGCCTCTCAAATCTTGATTTCAAGTACACCATTCTCTCTCATCTTTACAGTATGCTCAATCCAGGCACCACTTCAATGATGCTCATTCCCACCAAGACATCAAATCCACTGTCCTAATGCTATTCAGTTTTCCCCTTTTCTTCCTTATTTACCCAGGTTGGGTTCCATGGTCCATCACTACAATGGACAGCTCTGCACACACACCTTCCATCTCTCTGCCCTCCTCTCCTCCAATACGCCCACCCTAGAAAACCCCAGTCTTGGCTGACTCTGATTCTCCTACTTGTGCTCCTACCCTGGAAGCTGACAACGTAGCTGAAGAAAACAGTTTCTTCAAATTCATGTCTACTGACATCGAACAGTTGGTGATGACTGGCAGTCCTTAGCTGTGTCTCTAGACCATTTCCTCTTCTCTAAGCTGACCATTTCACATATTCTTTTTCTTGTCAAACATCTATTACACTCTTCACCTTCCTCATTCTCAGCCGATGACCCTGCTTTGTATCTGATTTTGCACTGGTCTCCTCAAAGTAAGCGCTGCACGGCAAGTATTTTTCTCATGTTCTGCTCACTGTTACATCCCCAGTCATGTGCACAACAGGTCCTGGGTCATCAGTGTTCAAGAAATAGCTGATAAATGGATGAAACAGCCTGATGTAAACCTATGCCACTGCATGAAACAGGCGTTAATACAAAAAGGCAATGATCCCACATTTTCATTGCGCTTGCCTGGTGCAAATGATACCAATCACACATAACGATAGTTTCTAAGAACATGTTAGATAATTAAAAACATCAAAAAAGCCTGGTATACAGGAATTTCTCATTCAGAATAGGAAGGAGTAGGAAGCACCAGGTCTCTCACTCCTGCTGCAAAAAGTAAAAATATGTAACTTGCAAAAATCTTATTTTTACAGAAATCACGTATCTGAGAAAGCAAATAGGACTAAGTACAATAAAACAGAGGCACGAGCCATTCTGAGGCGAGAAGACTGGCAACTGCCTCTGACTTCTGAATTTTACCCGGTTCTGTGAGCCGGCTTAGGCTCCAGGTTGCCCTAAATTGAAGGATATCACTCTGGAGTGAAAACACATGACAACTTCCGGAGAATGGGTGGGGCTGCGGAAACAATTTGGAAACCTCGAGATACCTAAATATGTGGTGCTACTTTCGTCGTAGTGCACTTGTTGTACCTGGAGACTACAGGGGAAGTTAGCAGCTTCTAAAACTCAGACTGAAAGTATTAGAGTATTTCAGAAAAAAAGTCTTGCCCAAGGAAAAGAGTCTGTCTCGAATACATGGCCAATCTCCCACTCAACACATTTGCCAGATATAGAAACGGCACAAGGTAGGAAGCTTAAGCGCAGAATAAATCTCGGACAGTTGACGGAGTGAGGAAGAGAGAGCCCCAGTCAGGCTCTGTGTAGATCTTGCTTTGTGATATTTGAAACCGGAGGTAAGTTGAGTCCAATGAAAACTGCAAACCAGCCTTGTCCTAGCTCCTTTCCCAGTTAGACAGAGCACCAGGAGAAGCCAAAATCTTGTGCTACAGCGCCATCTTTTGGAAAACAAAAGAAAGGCTTCTGATTGACAACCTACTGAACCCTTAGAATCCAAGGAAACAAAAGCTTACCTAAGCAGGAAAGGTGTTTGCTACTTCAGATGTGACAGCAGAGGTACATTCCATGACACACTATGAAAAAAATCACAATAGTAGGGTTTCACAAAAAGAAAAGGCCTATTCTGCAGCAACCAAACTCAAAGACACAAAACACTGTGTTCTCACTGATGAAAGATACAAAATAGTGGTTATGAAGCAATTCAATGAGCTACAAGAAAACTCAGAAAGGCAATTCAATGAACTCAGGAATAAAATTAATGAAAGAGGTTGAAATTATGAGAGAGAAGCAAAAATTCTGGAGCTGAAGGACTCAATATATGAGTCCTCTTCAGTGCATTGGAAAGCACTGGAAACAGCAGATCGGATGGAAGACAGAATACTCGATTTGGAGGGTGGGAATCTAGAAATGATTTGGGTGGGAGAGGAGAGAGAATGGAGATTTTTAAAAAGTGAAAAAATGCTACAAGAGTTATCATACTCCATTAGACAAGCAAACATAAGGAAAATGGGGATACCATGGGGGGGTAATTTATTTAAAGAAATAATAGTTGAGAACTTTCCAAAACTGGGAAGGGAACTGGACATACAAGTCCACACAGCTGAATAGAACACCTTCTATCTCAATGTAAAAAGACCTCCACTAACACACCTTATAATGAAACTGTCAAGAGTCCACGGTAAAGAATTTTAAAGGCAACCAGGGGGTAAAGGATGTCACCCACACCCACCAGGGTATCAGCAGATTTCCCGGGAGAAACTACAGCCCAGGAGAGTGGGGTGATATACCCAAAGTACTGACAGATAAAAACCATCAGCCAAGAATATTCTACCCAGCAAAGCTATACTTCTGATATGAAGAAGAGATAAAGGCTTTCCAAGACAGACAGTAGCTGAGGGAGTGCGCCACCACCAGACGTGCCTTACTGAAAGGAGCTCTTAAAACGGAAATGAAAAAATGAAAGCACACAAAATTCTGATTAAGATTTTAAACAAGACATTCGAATTAGAGAACTGTAACTTTATTTCAGAATAACGTTGCATACTTAATTGCAGCATAAATGTTAAAGGAAAGTGATATTAAAAATAACTGTACTATAATTTGGTAACAAATTCATAGCAAAAAAGAGATAATTTGTGACACCAGAAATATAAAGGGAAGTCGTAAAAGGATGGAAACTTTATAGGTGAATGAAGGTAAGCTGCCATCAGCAGAGAAAGGACAAGTTTATCTAGGAGACTTTTATACTAACCTCATGCTCACCACATGGCAAAAATCAAGGGCAGAGACACAAAACATAAAAAAGGGAGAAGGAGCAAATCACCACGGAAAACCACCAACTGGCAAAGGTAGAGAGAAACAAAAGTTAAAAGAAACAATGGAGACAAAATAACCAGAAGGCAAAAGATAAATTGGCAGTAGTAAGCGCTTAAATATCAATAATCACCCCAAACGTAAACGGACTGACCTCACCAATAAAAAGGCACAGAGTGCCTGGATGGACTAAAAACAAAAACAAAAACAAGGGGTGCCTGGGTGGTTCAGATGGTGAAGCATCTGACTCTTGATTTGGGCTCAGGTCATGATCTCAGGGTCATGAGATGGAGCCCTGTGCTGGGCGTGGAGCCCCCTCAAGATTCTCTCCCTCTACCCTTCCCCTCCCCTTGCTTGTGCACGTGCACACACTCTCTAAAAATCAAAAACAAAAAAACAAGACCCAAGTATATGCTGCCTAAAGGAGACTCATCACTCGGAAGATACACACAGTCTCAAAGTGAAGGAATGGAAGGTAAGATTCCAAGCATCCAAGCTAACGAAAACCAAAACAAAGTGGGAATAGCCATAATTACATCAGACAAAATAGACTTCAAACCAGAAACGGAAACGAGTCAAAGATCACTATATAATAATAAAGGGGTCAATGCATTAAGAAGATATAATAATTGTAAATACATGCTGCTAACACCAAGCACTTGAATATATTCAGCAAAAACTAACAGATCTTAAAGAAGAAACAGACAGTATGATAACGGTAGGTGGTTTCACTTCTCCACTATTAGCAATGGATGAACCGTCCAGACAGAAAATCAGCAAGGAAATGTTGCAATCGATCCCTACTTCAGAACAAATGGACTTGGAACAGACATTACAGAACATTCCATCCACCACCAAGTGCACACAGGACATTCTCCAGGACAGATCATATGAGACGACATAAAACTAATGTTAGAAAATTTAAGAAGAAATTATACCATCTTTTCTGACCAGGATGGTATGAAATTAGAAATTAACAAGAGGAAAGTGAGAAGATCTATAAATATGTGGAAATTAAATAATTCTGAACAACCACGGGGTCAAAGAAGAAATCAAAAAAGAAATCGAACTTCTTAAAACAAATGAAAATGAAAATACAACATATCAAATTTGTGGAATGGATGGATTAAAGCAGCTCTGAGAGAAAGTTTATAGCAACAAATGTACATTCTGAGAAATTAGAAAGATTTCAAATGACCTAATTTATACTTCAAGGAACTTTAAGAAAAATAACAAATTAACCCCAAAGTTAGATGAGAGGAAAAAATAAGGTTCAGAGCAGAAACAAATGAAACAGAGACCAGAAAAACAACAGAGAAGATCAAAGAAACCAAGAGCTGGTTCTTTGAAAAGATAAACCACATTGACAAACCTTTACACTAAGAAAAAAAGAAGAGACTCAAATAAAATTTAAAATGAAAGACATTACAACTGATACTACAGAAATATATCAGATCATACTGGACCACTATGAACAATTATAGGCCAGGAACTTACATAACCTAGAAGAGATGGATACATTTCTAGAAACACACAACCCACCAAGACTGAATCAAAAAGAGACAGAAAGTCTGAACAGACCAATAACGAGCAACGGGATTGAATCAGTAATCAAAAACCTCCCAACACAGAAATCCTTAGGAACTGACAGCTTCACCGGTGAATTCTACCAAACATTTTTTTTTTAATTTTTTTAAAGATTTTATTTATTTATTCGACAGAGACAGAGACAGCCAGCGAGAGAGGGAACACAAGCAGGGGGAGTGGGAGAGGAAGAAGCAGGCTCATAGCGGAAGAGCCTGATGTGGGGCTCGATCCCATAACGCCGGGATCACGCGCTGAGCCGAAGGCAGACGCTTAACTGCTGTGCCACCCAGGCGCCCCTCTACCAAACATTTTAAGAAAAATTAACAACAATCCTCCTCAACCTCTTCAAAATAATGAGGAGGAAGGAACACTTCCAGACTCATTCCATAAGGCCAGCATTACCTTGATACTAAAAGCAGAGAAGACAACCACAAGAAAACTATAGACCAACGTCCCTGATGAATACAGATGCAAACATTCTCATTAAAATACTGGCAAGCTGAATTCAAGAACACATACATAGGATTATATACCATGACAAAGTGGGATTTATCCCTGGGATGCAAGGATGGTCCAACATACGCAAATCAATAAATGTAAAACATCACCCCAATAAAATGAACGACTAAAAAAAATCACACGATCATCTCAACAGACACAACAAAAGCATCTGAAAAAAATGCAACATCCTTTCATGATAAAAACCCTTCACCGATTGGATATAAAAGGAACATACCTCAACAAAATAAAGGCGATTTGCAACAAACCAACAGCTAACCTCACACTCAATGGAGAAAAACTGAAATCTTTTCATCTAAGATCAGAGAAAAGACAAGGGTGCCCACTCTTTCCACTCCTACTCAATATAGTACTGGAAGTCTTAGCTGAGCAGTCAGGCGAGACAAAGAAATAAAAGGCAGCCAAATCAGCAAGACAGTAAAATTGGTGCTATTTGTTATGATTTTATATAATCCCAAAGAGCAAACCAAGATAAAACTGCTGGAACTGATTAACAAATTCAGTAAAGTTGTAGGATTCAAAATCAACACATATAAATCTGTTGTATTCCTTTACAGTCATGATGAAACATCTGAAAAAGAAAAGTATCCCATTCACAACAGCATCAAAAACAATATAACACTCAAGAAAAAATTTAACCAAGTAAGGGAAAGATCTATACAACGGAAATTATAAGAGTTTGCTGAAAAAACTGAAGATGACACAAATGGAAAACTATTGCATATTCATGGATCAGAAGAATTAATATTGTTAAAGTGCTTATACTACCCAAAGCCACATACAGATTTAACATAATATCCATCAAAACACCCAAGGGATTCTTCACAGAAATAGAAGAAACAATCCTAAAACTTGTTGTGGAATCACAAAAGATCCTGAAAAGATAGAGCAGTCCTGATAAAAAGAACAGAGCTAGCGGCATCACGCTTCCTAATTTCAAACTATACTACAAAGCTACAGTAATGAAAACAATATTACTGGCACAAAAACAGACATGCAGACCAACAGAACAACACAGAGAGCCCAGGATCAAATCCTGGCATATATGGTCAACTAGTATTCAACAAGGGAGCCAAGAACACCCAATGGAGAAAGGACAGTCTCTCCAACAAATGGTGCTGGCAAAACTGGATAAACACATGCAGGACAATGAAAGTGGGCCCCTCTCATGCCACTCACAAAAATTAACTCAAAATAGATCAAAGACTTAAACATAAGACCTGATAGCAAGTTTCAAGAAGAACACATGGGTTAGAAGCTCCCAGACACGGGTCTTGGCAATGATATTTTGGATATGATGCCAAAAGCACAAACAACAAAAGCTAAAATCAACAAAGGGGACTACATCAAACTTAAAAGCTTCTTTCTGTAAGGCAAAAGAAACCACTAGCAAAATGAAAAGACAACCTACAGAATGGGAGAAAACTTCTGCAAGCAATATATTGGATAAGGGGCTAATATTCAAAATATAGAAGAACTCATACAACTTAATGACAAAAAACAATCCAATTTTAAAAAGGACGGAAGAACTAAATAGAGGCTTTTCAAAAAAGTACTTCAAAATGGCCAACAGGCACATGAAAAGATGCTTAACATCACTCATCATCAGGGAAATGCAAATCAACACTGCAATGTCACGATGCTCAAACTGTCAGAATGGCTATCAAGAAGAAGACAAGAGACAACAGGAATGGAGTGAAAAGGGAACCCTTGCACACAGTCGGTGGGAATGTAAACGTGTCCAACCATGATTGAAAACGTTATGAAGTTTCCTCAAAAAATTAAAAATCGATCTGGCAGACCATCTAGCAATTCCACGTCTGGCTACATACTCAAAGGAAATGAAACGGGATTTCGAAGAGATACATGAGCCCCCATGTTTACTGAAGCATTATTCACTGGAACCAAGATATGGAAACAACCTAAAGGCTCATCAATGGATGAATGGGTAAAAAAGACGGGGTACAGGCTGAATAATTCAGCCACGAGAAAGGAGAGTTCCCTGCCATTTGTGACAACACGGATGGGTGGACCTTGAGCACACGACAGTCAGACGGAGAAAGACAAGCACTATATGGTATCACTTATATGTGAGATCTAAAAAAGACAAACTCATGAAAAACAGAGAGTAACACTGTAATTATCAGGGGATGGGGCAGGAGTCGAGGCCAGAGACTGATGCTGTTTAAGGTACCAACTCGCAACAAGTAGAACTAAGTCACAGAGATCTAATGCACAGTGTCATAAATACAGATAACGATGCCGTGAATTATTATACATATATGCCAGAAGTACTAAACATCACTACAACAGTCTTATTACAGTATACAAACGTATCAAATTAACAAGGTGTACATCTTAAATTTATACAATGATATACGGTAAATATAAAAACTCAAACAACTTGCATCACAAAGAAGTAGTAATCCACATGCAGAGATCTTAGCAACTTATTGAGAAATAGAAAAGTCTGTTTTATTGATGTCTGTAGTTTTTTTCTCTACTGAGTCTCTAAAAGTATAACAGCAACATTTTATTGTTGTAAAACTTCGCTTCCTTCTCTCTTAACAGTTACAAGCTATTTGATTATTTATACATACATTCCTTCATTCACAAAAGGAGTAAATAAAATAAATTGTATGTTATGTCCTCTATTCTGGAGAAAATAAATCTGGAAAGAGGGATAGTAAGTGCTGGAGATACAGCAAGGTTAGGTTTTAAACACAGCGGTCAGGAAAGGTATCATTTCAAGGTAACACTCAAGTAGAAACCTGAAGGAGGTAAGGGAATGAGTCATGTGAACACCAAAGGAAGAAAATTTAAGGCAGGGCAGATGCAGATGCAAAGGCCCTGAAGTGGGGACATGCCTGGTTTGTGGAAAGAACACCAGGGAGCCCAGGGTGGCCAGAGACAGAAGGAACAGTGGGGGTGGAGGGGCCGAGGTAAGGCGGGGAAAGCAGCTAGAAAGCGGTTACAAGAAGGCGGGTGATGGTGGTGGTGACGTGAATGGGGTGATGGCCGCACAGTGAGTGGGGATGGGACTCTGGATCTTCTGTGATGGCAGAGCTGCCCGGGTTTGCTGATGGGCGAGATGGGAGGTGTGACAGAAGGGAAAGACTTAAAGATGCCTGGAAGGTTGTAGTTTCAAGCACCTAAGAGCCTGGACTGCTCTGGGGGACCCTGACATTCACGGGTCAAAGAGTTCAGGAGAACTCAGGAAGTGAGACAGAATAAACCATAACTGGTTTATGAGGAAAAAGAAAACTAGGAGATTCATGAGTCCCAGAAGCCAAAAGAAGAAAGAGCTGTCAGGAGGGGGAATGGCCAAGTGGGTCAGATGCTGACAGGTGAGAAGCTGCGGCCTGGGAAGCAGGACTGCTGGACAGCCAGCCCATGGACTTGAGATCTGTGCTCATGAATCTCAGGTGGGATCAATCAGCACCCTGCTTGTCCTAAGTCCGTTACCTTCAGCCACACAGTCGCAGACAGAAGTCAGAGCAACAGATGTGAGGATCCAAGTTAAGGGTCTGATTACGACTGACCACGGAAGGACGGAGGGTACAAGGCACAGGGTGAGGGGGATAGAGCTGCAGGTAATGGTGGAACAGAAGGAACGTGGGAGGCACCAGAGGGAGTGAACTAGACCACTACGAACAGGAGATGATGCAGGATTTGCTTGAAATTGAGATTAGGGGCACCTGGGTGGCTCAGTCGATTAAGTGTCTGCCTTCGGCTCAGGTCATGATCCCAGGGTCCTAGGATCAAGCCCTGCATCAGGCTCCCTGCTCGGCAGGGAGCCTGCTTCTCCCTCTGCCTGCTGTTCTCCCTGCACATGCTCTCTTTCTCTGACAAATAAATAAATAAAATCTTAAAAAGAAAAAAAAGACTTTAAAAAAAGAAACTGAGATTTGTAAAGAATTCTGGATACTGTAGTCTCAACAATGGAGCTGGATGAGGTCGGGCGGAGGACAAGATCATTGGACGTGTAAGAATCCAGAGACCGAGAAGTCAGAACAGTAAGAGGTTTGCCAACCTGCATTTTATAGTCACCAAGTATCATGACAGGAGTGATGCAGAAGAGGACAGTTTGCCAGGAAGTCACACTTTCAAGGCTGAGAAAATAGGACAGCGATCCCGAGCGCTACAGTGGGATGGGAAGGGCTCCTTTCCCTCGAGCAGCCCCGTTTCCTTCTCCCCAGATGAGTTCACGGGCGCACATACGAACCCGGGGCGGGGGGGAGACGAACGCTACGTCGGGGGTGCTGTTTACCTCCTGAGTCTACATAAACAGTATCATTCTGTATTCCGCAAAGGAGTCTTCAACTGGACTTTTTCCCCTTCATACAAAAATTTCTTTTCAAGATAAAACGACCCCTCATAATAACAGTTCTTCAAACTCTGAGTCCAACTCCAAAAGGGAAGATACCATCGTTAATATATATTTACCTTGAAGCTTTCTACTCAGCTCAAGCTTCTCCTGCTCGAGGCGCTTGATTCTCCTCTCATACGCCTCGGTCGCAAGGTTGTTGTCGAGAGTCCTCTGGACACTGACATCAAGGTCCAGGGACGTGGGACCCGCTGTGACCCGTAAACAGCTCCGATCGGAAAGAACACTGAAGAAACAGAAAAACATGAGGTCATGCGGAAAAGAAAGTTTGAAGAAACAAAGAGCCTTCTGCAGTTGTCCTTTAAAAACATGGATTTTGATATCTAGCTACAGTTAGCCGTCTAGGGTGGCGGTAAAACACACTGTTTGCAAATCTCAACACAAACCTGTTTTTAGAAGCATTTTTTAAAAATGAGAAATAGTTCCAATTATCTTGAATTTCAATAACCACAACTTACAAAATGATGTTTAGTGAACACAAGGTGACCACATAAGTGCAACAATAGTCAAAGTACAGACCACGGTCCTCTTCATCAGAATTTGGACTCAAAAGTGAAATGCTTCCTTTAATTCAATATAACTTAGCGAAAAATATTTGAAGTGTTAGACATTTAGCAGTGAGCAAAACTGACACTTGCCCATGAAGAGCTTCTGTTCCCGTGATGGAGACGGAAACAAATGAGATAAGGAAATGCAATATTCAGGGCATTAGGCAATGCTGAATGCTAAGGAGAAAACATCAAGCAGGAAAGGGGAGGGCGAAGTACCGAGGGGGAAGACATAAAAATCTAGACAAAGTGGCCAGGAGGCTATCACTCAGAGAGGAACTCTGAATAAAGTCCAGAGGGAGTAACCGGGAGGGAAGAGCAGTCCAGGCAGGTGAACAGAAGTGCAAGAGCGCTGAGAAAGGAGTAGGTCTGGCACTGTCCCAGGCCAGAAAGGAGCAGTGTGTGGCTGGAGCGGAGTCGGCCAGGTTAAAAGTAGCGGGAAAGAGAAAGTGAGCCAGTCATGCAGGGTCTTGTAAGAATGTTGACTGGGATTAAGATGAGCCACTGGAGTTGGGGGACAGTGGGGATGGGTCCTGAACAGGGGAGTGACATGTTCTGACTTATCTTTTAGCAGGACCCCTCAGACGGGTTCAGAGAAATCTAAGAGCCAAGATTGCGAACATCTGATGTAGGGGTTCGGAGAGATTTTAAGCAGGAGAGAGCAGAGGGGTCTCACATTCGGGAGTCACCAGCAAATATCGGGGAGTGCACTACAGTATAAGGGGAAAAGTTCCCAAGATGAAGCCGTGGGGCCCCAGGAGATCAGGAGATCAGTAGGCATCAACTGCAGAGACAGAGAAGGATTGGCCAGAAAGGTGAGAAGTCAGGCAAGTGCCCTGGAAGGTCAGAGACGGAGGTGCTGTGATGGGAAGGAGCTGGGATGCACAAGATGAGAGCAGACATGAGACAGGGTGGAATGGGAGACCCCACCGTTCATCCGCACAGGCAAGCGCTCAGGGCAGAGGGGGGCAGGTGGGACCACGCAGAAGAGCGTGTGAGAACTGTCTGCCTCAACCTGTCCGTGCAGGAGGAAGTGAGCTCATCAGGGGAGAGCGGAAGAGCAGGCACAGGCAGCAAGAAGGGTCCTGGAGGTTGGTAATCATCACCGTGGAAGGTGAGACCAGTGAGAATGGTCAGGTGCTTTTCTCTGGACGCTGTGAACGGCACGGGTACAGGCAGAAACTTGGACTGTAATGATGATGTCAACTCAGCAAAACCACGCAGGAGAACAGGAGGCAGTCAAGGAATTGAGGGGGGCACACAAGGAGTGAATGTAATCACACTCCGCTTACACTGGAGAAGGAGGACCAGGACCCGGTCCATGAAAACAGGGCTAAGATGGATGACTGGTCCTGGAGCTTGGCACCTGGATCGTATTTGCTCAAACGCAAGGGACTCTTCTGATTCCTGCCCCACTGCCGAGAGGAAGATTCTGAAATCTCTCTCTCCTCCAAACTGACTTAAGATTCTCCTAGGTTCTATTCGTTACAGGACATCTAACTTTTTCCAGCAGTAGCTTCAGCCTCTATTTTAAAATTGTCTTCACTTACAAGGCTCTCTCATATATTTTTTTAAAACTTCAATTCATCTTAATTTGCTTTAAGTTGTCCAAATTATGTTAACTTTTCCAACTTACCAGCTACTAGTATATGTGAAACCAACAAATGGCAGGTGGTGGCCAGAAAATGCAGTATGTGTGGGTGGGGGCATCGTTTCCTGAAGGATGAAAAAACATCTGGTAAGAAATAAATAACCGTGACCTGCAGGTTGGCTTATGATATTAACTAACAATAGGAAATACATGGCTGTTCGATTTAGAAACACAGATTAAGTCTGGGGCAGATGCGCAGCGATCTAGAATCCAGACAATGAACCCTGCCGCTGTAATATTCTAATAAAATTAAACTCCAGATGGAAGTCTGACATTGACAGCACAGCGATTATTCATGTATGCATATGTGCAGATTTGCCTCGTCACTAAAAGTTATTTGTAACCCCAAATCAATATTCATAGTACTTCTGCAATCAGTCGCAGACACAGGCAAAGGAAAAAAATTTCTTTCAGCCGCCGGATGCCTAAGTTTCCAGCTGGGACAGAACAAGAAGATGCTCTGCCTTCTTGTTTCAGCTCTGATAATGACAAAAAAGTATTCCTTCCAAGGTCTGCATGGGCCATGTCTTTCACGTGTTTCTGCTTTTTATGGGTGACTGTGTTGTTTAAAATGTCCTCCAAGCAGAGTGCGGAAGGGCCATCTATACGGCTTCTAAGCCAGATGGCTGCGACGTGCCTTACAAATACGTATGCATGTCAGAGAAGCTCTGCTCAGGCCTGAGTTACACGGCTGTTGGCTGTGAACTTGCTGTTAGTTACACAACGATATATATTCAATACGGTGTCTTTACAAAGAAACATACATAAAACAAGGTTATGTACTGACTGGTTGAATGAAATGACCAGAGGCTCAGAAGAACTTAACCCTGAATGTCCCCTAGGAACAATGGTTCAATAGTCACGAACACAGCACACACAGGAACTTCATGGAACACAGAACTACCATAATCAGAATCGACTGTACTACGTATTTAATTTGGAATGACTCAAATTTCTGCTTGCAGTAAATATAATTCTTATAATAAAAACCTGATGAGGAAAGTCCATTTAATCTTGGAGGCTCAGAGAGGGAAACCTAGGAAACCCTTACCTACCTTGCACGTGCTACTTACTGAACAGTGAAAAGTGACAGAAAATCCATATACAAATTCTTAGTGCAGAATTAAAACCATAAGAAATAAAAATAACGGAAGAAAAAAATAAAGTTCAAATTAAGAAGGCTAAAAAGGCAACACCCATAAAACTCTATGTTCTTACTGTCCTAAATTGTAACAATGTGACCTAAAGGTGTAGAGCAGAGGCTGATGAACCATGTGGGCCCACAAGCTGAAAGGGACCCAGTGTCCGGCCACTCTGCAGCTCTGCCACCCGCCTCAAGGGAGACTATGACGTCAGCATAGCAAGTCTGCTCTCCTACCAGGTTTGCTACTTTCAGTGGCAACACCACCGGGCACGGGTCGCTCTCAAAATGAAATCAGGCTCCTGCCAGCAGCTCTACGGCCCCAACCAGGCAGATGGAATGGGGTGGGGGAAGTTTTTAACCAAAGTTCGGTTTCTCATGAATAAATGCTTCTCAACTTATTTCCCTTGCATTAAATTGTCAAGCCCCAAAATGGTTGTTTTTGACAATTCTGTTCAGTATCGTGGAGCTTTTGAGGGAGAGATTTGCCAAACTCTTCACTGCCATCATGAAGTCCACTTCTCTAAGCATCTAATTTCTCCTCTTCCTAGGAAACCTCATGGCATAACTGATCGCATTAGTAAATATGTGAAGTTTAATTTCACTCCTGGTCATGAATAAACATGTTCACCCCAGTGAACTCTCTTAATTTTGGATATATGAGAGAATAAATACTAGAAGCCAAGGTAACCGTCTGACTGGTAACTGATAAGGAGGTCCATACAACTGCTTCATAAGCACATTAAAAAGAAAGAGAGGGACAGAACTTCTTCTCAACGTCATACTTACAGAATTCTTTAAACAATCATCATCCACATCAAAATTCGATGTATCTGTTGGGCTACTAACTTCTGGAATATAAGGTGCTTCACAGTTTCGAATATTATCCCAATCAATTCCATTGAAAAATGGGTGTTTTTTAAAGTCCTCTATTCCATTTTGACCAAGTCGGTGTTCTCTGCTGCAAATGAGCCTTCGAATAAGATCCTTAGCATTTTCAGATACATCAGTCACTTGAGCGGGAAACTGAAACCTTTCCTAGACACAGAAAAATAGAAACAAAATATAAATCAGTATTTAACTCCCTAAGTAGGTTGATTAACATTTATTTTCTTAAAAATATATTTTAAAAATGTGTAATAAGTGTATGCTAGTGCAAAGTATTCATACAAGAGAAAAGAGCACCTTCCTAAAAACTTAATTTTATATGTGACTTAGTCACACATGCACTATAGAAAGAATAAATTAAGTGCTAAAATACCTTAAACTGCTGTCAGAATAAAGAGAACTTATTAAAAGTAGAATTTGACTCAACATTCATCAACTGATGATGTTCATATACGCCACAAACTAAGCATTAAGTAACAGGCAGACCCCTGTAAAGAACGGACCATGTACTTGACACTCGTGGAGACGATTTACTCACTTAACGCCTGTAAATCCTCACAGCAATCCTGATTTTACAGAAGAGACCCGAAGGCCCAGGGAGGTCAAGCCAGTTGCTCCCAGCCACACGACTGGTAAATGGGAGAGCTGGGATTTTGGAAGAGCAGCCTGACTCCAGAATCCGTGTTCTGAGCCACCACATCACAGCCAACGATTTCTCTCTGAAATGCTTTACATGCTCTTTGCACCTCGGTAGCTGGCTACTCCCTATCTTCCAACTCTCCACAACTATTCAGCAGATCCTGCTTGCAGCTGGGCAGAAGAGCGCCAGCTCCGCATAAGAGCGTGAACTGACTGACATGTACCCGAAGCTACTGCTGATAACTGTCTCACCCCCTTTTACGGGACACTCCCATTCCAGGTGTTTGCAGCTGCTCACAATCTTCTGAAACCAATCAGTCAGAATCTTCCTCTCTTTATTACAGTTTATTTCTACTTTGCTGGGAACTAAATGGATTAAGGCTCTATTAATTTTTTCCTATGGTGAATCTGGATTGTTTTCACTGTTTTGATGGTAAAGAAGACTGGAATAGATATCCTTGTACATACATCTTGGTTCAACTATTTCCTTAGGGCAGATTCCTAAAACCCTTCGAAGTTGCTCAATCCAAATTTCTAACCATCTTTAAGGCTCTAGACGCACACTTACAGACTTGTTGACAGAAAGGTTACATCAACTTAAACTCCTATCAATGTCTAGCAATGCCCATCTCATTGGGTTACTTAAAGACAGAGTATAATTTTTCTTTTCGTCTTTGCCAGGGGGAAAAAGAATATCTCAGTTTTATTTTGTTTTGCATTTATTATGGCTAAGGATAAGAATTTTTTAAATGCACTCTAGCCAAGAGTATACTTATAGTAGTAAGGATATAAATTATCTGCTTACAAACTTTGTTATTCTACGGGAGAGAACAATTTCCTATTTATTAGCATTTCTAATAAAATACGGAAGGCAAGAACTAATCATTTTATGTATAATTTATGGATTTTGATTATTCACATTTGTCAGGTCCCCTATTAGCATAGAAATTAGAATGTTCATTCTTTCTAAAGAAACATTTGCTTTTTAACTATCACATTACTTTAAATTTATCGTATGTATCATTTACCACATTCAATTCAATAATAGTAAAATATACTAACTTTATGATTCATGATTTTTCCATACGTCTCCACCAGTGATTCTGCATAAAATGGTGTTTCTCCATAAAGCATTTCGTACATACAGACCCCCAGAGACCACCAGTCACATTCAGGCCCATATCTCCCTTTCCCATCTTCCATGGCTTGAAGGATTTCAGGAGAGATATAATCTGGAGTTCCAACAGCCACCGAGGATTGGACCTGAAGAAGTTCACACATTTTTAGTAATCTACTATATTAGAAACAAGTAACAAGTTTTAATTAAAAATATTTACACTTACTCACATACACAACAGACATTATCTCAAAACAACTATAACTTTGTCATTACCTGAAATCAGCCTCCTTGTACGTATAAGTAAAATTATATGTAATCTCCATACTAGCAGTCCTCCAGATTTCATAATCCTATAGAATCTTTATTATTGCTGGTACTTCATTGACTACATTTAGGGTAACTATATGATTTGAACACCACAGCCATTAAAAACAAACTGAATATTTAGTACAGAATATTCTTATTATTGATATTATTTAAACAACACATTCATATAAATAATGGAACTAGGAAAATTCTACAATTTGTCAAAAGGAAAACATAGCCTGAAAAAAACAGGCCAATTCTTATGAGTAATCTGGAAATTATTTTAAAACACTTTAATTGAAACCTTAGGAAATAAGTATTAACAATGTACTGCAAGCTACTTATTAATTTATAAAATTACAAAGGTTTCAAACATACTCTTCAAAAAATAAAGTCCCAGTAGAGAAAAATAGTTGGGCATATAATTATGGCAAGTTACATCTAAATGAGAAAATAGTCACCATAAATGGTCCTGGCCACACATCTTATAAGGTACTCTGAAGTAAAAGAAAATTGTTTCTTTGTACATTTTAAAGAAGCATATCAAAAAAGAACATTATCAAGGTAGAATAATGATGAATATCCTGGATTTTCTAGGAAAAAAAAATCATTCTTAGTCATCATTAGAATAGACTTTCTCTTTGATAATACTGAGATAAGGTAACTTGAAAACTCTTGCACTGTGAACTCTTAAAAATACATATAAATGAGCTCTTAAGAAAAAAAAAGAGGGACGCCTGGGTGGCTCAGCTGGTTAAGCAACTGCCTTCAGCTTGGGTCATGATCCCAGAGTCCTGAGATTGAGACCCATGTCAGGCTCTCTGCTGAGAAGAACACCTGATGCTCCCTCTCCCTGCCTCTCCCCAACATGTGCTGTCAAATAAATAAATAAAATCTTTAAAAAAATATCTTAGGAGCTGGTAATCAAGAAATGTTTGAGAACCAGTGTGATAAGCATTATAGTAGGAGTGGAGTTCGGGAATGTTGGTTTTCATTTTCTAGGTACTTGGATTTTAATATATCCATGAGGATAAGAGGACAGTCCTCAGCTTATATGAGGTTTGAAGCAAGAGGCCACCCCATATAACAGCCTTTACTCCAAAGCGTACATTGTAAGTGAAAAGGTGAATTATAAAAATCTGCCACTCGACAGAGAAAGATACTTAGTCTATCTTGACTGTGGCTGAAATGTGAAGAAACACTGCTCCTCCCGAAATTCATCCCTTTCAGCCACATGGCACCAATAGTGCGTATTCTACATCACAGGGCTTCTCTGGTCCAGAAGTCCTCAACCAAGGAACTGGCAAAAGTATGGGCACCACATGAGGTGCACCCCAAAAACCTGGCATAACAAATTCAAAAGTACTACTATTCAAAATTCACTATTTTACAGGATACATGATCAAACCTGGCCGCATAAAATTCTCACACATAAAAGCCCACTGAAGATGAGCTCACAATCCAAAAATACAAACTAAATGAGGAAACAGTGCATTGCAAACCAAAAGTCAGAAATTGAAGCAATATAATTAGACCCATAACAATGATCAATTCTACACTTCATGAAATAAGTACGTTTAAAAGGATTAAAGATGATTTAAAAAGTAAAATCATAAGAAAAGAAAGAGATTTAAAAAGTGAAATGAAATCCTAGTAATGGGGGGAAAAAACCCAAAAAGCTAATCCTTGAAATAAAAAAAGTGAATAGGTAAAATATATGAAAAATTATTAATACCAGATCCACTTCTACACACACTGCAGTTAAACTGCAGAGTACCAAAGGCAAAGAGATCTTCAAAACAGGAAAGAATGTAGGGAGGTTGCCTACAACTGACTGACAGTGATTGAGTACTGACAAGTCAGAAGAAAACGGACTTGTATCTTCAAAGTAACAAGACAAAATAATTGTCACCTAATTATGATACGCGAATGGGGGTTAAATATAGACATTTTCACACAAAGGATGAGTGAATTTTTTTTATCTTTTAGATAAACATAAGGATGCACTTCAGGAAACAAGAAATTTAACCCATATGGAATAATGTGATAGTAAAAGCAACTGTGAACAAAGGTATTAGTAAACTTTAACATATATACACTCATTAACTGGATAAAATAATGACACAGAGGAAGAGGACGAAGAGGCGTAGGAAAAAGAGAAGGAGAAACGGAGGTGACAGAGGGCAAGCAACAACTATTTAAAGGTTGAAAAATCAGACGGAACAAAAATACCAGAAAACAGTAGCATGTTATCAAGGGAACAATTAGGATTCAAGTGGTCGAAGTTTCTTGTTTTCTCATCTTTATTTCTTACTTACTTTTTAATTATTATTTTTAATTGTGGTAAAATACCCATAGCATAGAATTTACCCTTACAACCATTTCCAAGCACTCGTTCCGGTGGCATGAAGTACATTCACACTGCGGTTCAACCATCACCACTATCCTTCTCCAGAACTCTTTTCATCTTGCAAAACCGAAACTCTGCATCCATTACGCACTAACTGCCCCCTGCCCACCTCCTGCCCCACCCCGGGCCCTGACAACCACCACTGTGCTTTCTGAGTCTGACTACCATGAAATCATACAATATTTGACATGTCGTGTCTGGCTTAAATCACTTAACGTAACATTTTCAAGGCTTATCCATGTTGTATCGTGTTAAAATTTCCTTCTTTTTAAGACTGAATAATACTCCATTGTATGTAAATACTACATTTTCTTTATCCATCCATCTGCTGATGGACACCTTGGTTACTTAAATCTCTTGGATATTGTGGGTACTATGAATGCAGGTGTACAAATATCTCTGAGTCCCTGCTTTCAATTCTGTGAAGTATATACCCAGAAGTGGAATTGCTGGATAAAACAGTAATTCTATTTCTAAGTTTCTGAAGAACTGCCATACTGTTTATCAGAGCGGCTATAGCATTTTGCACTTTACATTCCCTCCAACAGGGCACAAGTTTTCCGATTTCTTCACATCTTCATCAGCACTTCTTATTTTCTATTTTATTGTGGGATTTTAAAAAATGTTTTTAACAGTACCACTTAACAGGTGTGAGTAGTATCTTTGATTTGCATTTCCTTAATGACGAGGGATGTTGAGCTTGTTGGCCATTTGTATATCTTCTTCGGAGAAATGTCTATTCAAGTACATCACTCATTTTGAATTGAGTTGTTATTGAGTTGTAGAAGTTCTTCACATATTCTGGATAATTAGCCCCTAATCAGACATATGATTTTCAACTATTTTCTCCCATTCCATTGGTTGCCTTTTCACTAAGATGACTGTGTACTCCAATGCACAGAAATTTTTAAAGGTGATACAATTCGGTTTATCTATTTTTCCTTTTGCTGCCTGTTGTTTGGTGTCATATCCAAGAAATCCTTGCCAAATCCAATGTCATAAAGATTTCCCCTATGTTTTCTTCTAAGAGTTTTATAGTTTCAGCTTATGATATTCAGGTCTTTGATTCATTTTTAGTTAATTTTCGTATATAAGATAAACTGAGTTTCTTGTTTGGCTTAGGAAAATAGTGGAGAAATTGACTCTAGACTTTAGGTAAACCTTAAAAGTTAAAAATTTAAAGAAAACATTAAAATATTTGAAATAGAATGTATAGCTTCCAAAGAAGAAAATAAAAAGAGAAATTAAACTACACTTGACCATGCCAACAGCAGGCAAAAAAAAAAAAGGGGAGGGGGAGCATGCATGTAAACAAACAAGCAAAATCTATAGTAAATAGCACAAGATCAGATACTAAGAATAAATACAAATATATTGATCATCATGAAATTTATAAATGGATTAAATTTACCTATTAAAAGACAGCATCATCACACTGGGTGACAAATAAAACCAAAATGAAGAAATATTTTTAAAAATTAGCAATAATCTGTTTAAAGGGGATATACCTAAACACAGGACACAGAAAGGTTAAAAGTAAAAGAATGGAAAAGATACATCAGGCAGATGTTAAAAGAAAATTAAGGTAGCTATATTTCTATCAGTTAAAAGAGACTCTAAAGGCAAAATCATTATTAAAATTTTTAAAAATTCATTAATATAATTGTAAAAGAAAATACCCTGGAATAGCAATTCTGAATAATATACCTAACAACACAGCTACAAAAGGGTTGTGAAAACATTGATGATTACAAGGAAAAATTAATAAATTCAGTATCATAAGACTTTTAAAATAACAGATACATCAGAAAGAAGTAAAACTGGTAAGAATTATAAAAAATTTGAACAACAAATTAACAACTTCAATCTCATGGGCCCACATAGAAACTTGCATCCAGAAATTAAAGAGTGTATTATTTTCAAACAAATAACATTATAAAAACTAGCCTGTTAGAAAGCAAGAGCAAATCTTGACAAATGCCAGAAAAAAATGGTATCAAATAGACCCATTCTCCAGTAAAATAAAACTAGAAATAAAAAATAAATAAGTAAACACTATACTAAAGATATTAAAAGGCACATATCTAAATAATCAATGGTCCACAGAAGTATTCTAACCAAAGCTGAAAAATATTTAGAACTGAAAAATAGTAAAATGCTCTATAGATCAAAACTGATGAAGGAAAAGAAAAGCACAAGCAAACAACATTAGGATTGAAAAAACAACAAAACTACACAGGTAACAGAGATTATAAAGCTAGGAAGAGTGCAATATAAACGTTACATAACAAAATTGAAAACTCAGAGAAAATGACAATCTTCATAGAAAAAAAATATAACTTACCAAAACTGACTCAGGAAGAAATAGAAAACCAAAGAGACCTATAACCATTAAAAAATGTGAATCAATAGTATAAAATCTACCTGGAAAACAAACCAAAAAAACAAGAGGAAAACAAAACCAAACCGAGGCAAAGGTGATTTAAAAGTGAGTTCTACCAATTTCATAAGACTATTTCTTATGAATCCCTGTACTATATAAACTGTTCTAAAGCCAAAATTGGTAAGTGGAGAGGATACAACTACTTCCCTGTCCATTTATAAGGCTAAGATAACCCAAATACAAAAATCAGACAAGAACGATTTGAGAAAGAAAATCATACTGCAATAATAGAATGGTCAATCTCAAGTATGAATCTCAGGTTAATAATCCAATATAAGATATTAGCAGTCAATTCAGCAATTTGTTCAAAAATATCAATACATCTTCATGATAGAGTTATGTTTGGCCAAAGAATGGAGGATTTAACATTAGACAATCTATGTCATTCATCAGTTGAACAGATTAAAGGAAAAACACCCTAATATCATCATCTCAATGGATGCAGAAAAGTGATTTGATTACAACAATAACAACCATAACAACACATTCTTATGCTAATAAGAAACAGAAATTTCATCATAAGGAACAGAAATTTCCTTAATCTTGTAAAGAATATCTACCAAAGCTTACAGCAAACATCACACTTAATTTGAAACTACAGAAAAAACACCATTAGCATCAAGAACAAGGCAAAGCAGCTCCCTATTACCATACCTATTTAATAATGCACTGAAGGTCACTGATTGCATGGGGGGGGGTGCGAGACATAGCATATGTAAGCATTTGTTAAAGACAAAACCTAAAGCTGATCATTATTTGTGGATTATATGATTGTCTATGTACAAAACCTAGAAGAATCTACAAATCATTTTGAACTAATAAAAAAATTAGTGAGCTTGCGAATTTCAAGATGAGTATACAAAAATCAACCGCGGTCCTAAACAAAAGCAACAAGCTATTAAACTGAAAAACTGTAAAAGTTATCAGTTATAATGCTCTACACCCCAAAAATTCAGTGTGCCTAGGAACAAATTTAACAAATAAAGGTAATGGATTTATAGTGAACAGGATTATAAAACTTCAATAACAGACATAAAAGAAAACCTAAAACAATGGAGAGAGACACCATGTTTGTGGAAGGGATGATTCCATGTGATAGACATCAATTTCCCCAAAATTAACCTCTAAATTCAATGCAGGTCTACAAGCTTCCATTTCTGAAGGGGTATTTCTATGTTTGCACATGTATGTATATAAACCAATAATATAATCCTAACAATCATATGGAAAAACAAGTGGCCAAGAATATCCAAGACAATCTTAGAAGAAGAATTATAGCAGCACATCCCTCCCAGAAACTGACTTCTTATAAAGACGTAGTGATTAAGATAACATAGTTTCAACTCATATGTGAGAGCCAAAAAGCAAGATGAGACTTGATTTGGAAAGTCACAAAATATGGGAAAGGCTAAAATTGACGCAGCTGCCCAGATGATAAATGACCCATACAAAAGTTATATAATCATAACATTTCAGAACACTGGGGAAAAAACAGAATATCCTAAATGCTTCTAGAAAAGGGGCCGGGAAGGTTATAACAGAAGAATTGAGATTTAAAATGGCACCAGATGTCTCAACAGTAAATTAGAAGATAATGCAATGCCTGCTAAATTCTAAGAAAAATCATCTCATATCTATAATATTATACCCAAACAAATTATCAATCAAGTACGAGGGTAGCAGTGAAAGCATTTTTCACATGTGCAAGATTATAAAATATTTACTTCCATTAGAACCCTTCTCGGGAGCTACTATCAGATGAAGAGAATGCCAGACATGGACCTAGGAAACAGGATCCCCTGCTAGACTGCCGTGCAGTGAATCCCATGATGAAGAGTAGGGTAGTCCTGGCTTGACAGTGCTACAACAGGCCAGCACAATAGTCTGGATGAGAAGGGAGAAAGCAAGACTCAAGTGAAGCTCTCTCCAAAGGTAAAAGGGAACCACTAGGTTACTTAATGTGTCTGGGAGAGAAAGGAATTATCGGTTGGAAAGTTTGGGGATGAACTGGTGAGAGTTATATAGAAAACAAGGCAAAGTGGTCACTTACACCAAGGACAACAAAAAGATGTTCAAGAAAAGAACTGAATTAAAATAAAACGCATGGCAAAACTATGAATAATATTTGTATAGAATCATAAAGAATTGAGCAGGATTTAAGGAAAGACTTACACTAGGAAGATAGAAAGTGTATGGGAAGATAGAAAGTGTAGATGGTAGGAAATTAACGGGTAATACCTAGAACGAAAGAATCAAAAGACAGTAGCTCAAGTATAACAAGAAATAGGTAATTAAAGGAAGCGAAAGAACAAGCAGCCAGAAGTCTCTAGGTGTCTACCTCTAGCAAAAGAGATTTGGAGGCAGAAAGAATGGGACAAAGGAATGCAGTTTTTATGACAAGTCTTCTTAAAACATATACAGATCACTTCGATTTAAAAAAAAATGGAAATAAGTAAAAAGGCTTGTTCATTATAATTTTCTAAATGGAGGATAAACATGCTAGTATATCCAGGAAAATTATTTTGAGATCCTCAGTGAAGAACGAACAACTAGGAAGACACAGCAGGGTTTCAAAGAATAAATTTGATCGTGGGTAACTCATACAGACAGAAACAGTCCTCACTGCATTCTGGAATGCACAGGGATTTGGAAGGCTGCCTATCAGACTCCAGGAGAAGAGCCCCAGCTATGAGTCTAAGGGGCATACGACCTGCAGGACTCAGGAAACGCTAGCTCTTCCCCTGGAATTCTTCTTCAGTGTAGTGCTCTGCTCTCCAGAATTCTGATCCAAAACTTCCTGATGCCACAGCTTCCCTGACTTGAATCTGCGTCTTCTCAACTCAGCAAGTTCTCCCTTCTAATGTCATACCTGCCATTATCAGCTGCCACTTCATGCTTCACAGAGACGCAGAGGTCCTTGAGCAGTGCAGTTCCATAGACATACTCTACATTGTGTTACTGCCCTCAGAATTTTTATTTCTACAAATATCATAATCCCACATGACAGTGTGATTATTCTCGCTCTTCACACTCATCAGATGGCTTTTATGTAAATTTTGAAGAAAAGATGAATTTTTTTCTTTGTCCTACAGATCTTGTTTATCATATCTGATATTTTTTATCCTATCAATCTAAGTATCCAAATGGTATAATTTCCTTTGAACTAAAGGACATTCTTTAGGACCCAGGCCTGCTGGAGATTAATCTCTTTCATTTAACTGAAAATGTCTTTTATTCACCTTCATTTTGAGGAATATTTTTGCTTAACATAGAATTCTTGGTTTACAGATTTCTTCCTCTTTCAGCACTTTAAAGATATTATTTCTGATGAGATACCTATGGTTATTCTTACCATCGTCCCAAAGTATGTAACATGTTTTTAATTCTGGCTGCTTTCCATTTTTTTCCCTTACCTTTAATTTTCAGTTTAATTTTGGACAGGTGTGGTTCCTTTGAACCTTGAGGTACAGTAAAATTCTTACATTTGTGTTCTTCATCGTATTTGGTAAATTTGAGCCATCAATCCTACAAATTCATTCTGCTCCTGTCTCACTCCCTTCTCCTTCTGGTATTCTCATCATGTGGATCCCTGAGCCTGAATTTATCTTGCTTCAATCTTTTCCTTTCTGTTCTTCAGAGTGGATCCTATTGACCTGTTTTCAAACTCACTAGCACTTTCTTCTCTCATCTCTAATCTGCCATTACCCTCCTCCTGTGAGTTTTTTATTTCTATTACTACACCTTTCAAGTTCTAAAAAGGTCCATTTGATTTCTTTTCCTGATGAGATTCCTCATCTGAGACATTTTTAAGACTATATTTTGATTCTTTAGATATATTTAATTTAAAAAACACGTTTATGATAGCTTCATTACATTTCTGTCTGCTAAGTCCAACATCTGTGCTATCGAAGTTCATACTGACTACTTTTATTTTTTAAGTCTGTATCACAATCCCTATCCTATCCCCACTTTTGTTTGGTCTAGTGATTTCTGATTGAATGTTAGTCATTGACAGAAAGATATTATAGAGAGTATGGACTCTGTTATCTTCCACTGAAGATGTTAATTACTATTGAAGCAGATAAAAAAAAATACCACTTGATCTCCTCAAACAAAGGTAAGCTTACGATTACAATCTTTGGGGGCAGATTTGTAGAAACTCTAAAATTCATCTCAATCCCCTTGACTTGGAGGACCACTCTCAAACTCAATGAATTTTATCAGGACTTGGATTTAGACTGTTCGACAGATTTGGAGTAAGTCTTATATGTTATAAAGGTGTTAAAGAGCTCCTGGGGCCAAAATTCCAGTGTCCCCATGTACTGTCTCTTCTCCAGCACTGCTTGATCTCCAGTAACCTGTTCAATTTTAAGATGCACAGCATCTATTTTTGGTACCTCTTCTGTCTTATACTGCATAAGCCCAACCTTCAGGAGATAGCCACATTGGGATACTTTAGGTCCTCTCTCTGAACAACTCCCTCCTCTCCAATATTAAGCACTACAAACTAACTCAACTAACTCACCTCTGATGTCTTCCTCCTCAGCTCTGTAGGACTGCTACCCTCAGCTCTAACTCTAGGTTTCTGCATCAGGGCCTGCAAACTGTCCCCATCCTGGGAAACTGTAAGGTACATCTCATGAATTCATTTCTCTCAAAGATCACAGTCTTATGCTGCTTGCTGTCCACTGCCTGAAAATAGTTGTCCCAAATATTATGTACAATTTTACATTTTTTTTATAGTGAGAGGACAATTTGGTACCAATTACTCCTTTCATCATGGCCAGAGGCAGAAGTCATATAATCTTTCTTTTTTTTTTTTTTTTAAGTTTATCTCTTTAGGATAATTTTTCACAAGTCAAATTACTGGTCCAAAATCATATGACATTTTCATGGCCTTTGGAATATATTATACTGAACAGCTCTCCAAAATAGTTTCTGCCAAGTGAAATTACATATACTTGTACCTCTGCTATACAGATAGGAAACTGAAGTACAAACAAACAAAACAAAACAAAACAGGGAATAAAATTGGGGCATATAAACTTTTAAGTTTGTATGTGGGACCTAGGGTTAGTAGAAGTAAACCAAATGGGAATGTGAAACTAAATCCACACAGAGGATGGTCTGATGAAAGCATTCATTTGTTGGATATTGTCCCTCAAAAAATCTAGACAACTAGGAAAGAAAGATAAAAAAAATAATAAAATAAAGGTGAAGAAGGGGTCACATTTTCTTCTTCCATGTGGGACTTATTTCATTCACCTCTCTAAAATTGTGAAAATATTTCAAGTACAATAATAAACAGTTCAGCTAAAGAAAAAAAAACAAATGAGGTTCTCATAAAAGACACACTGTATCAATCTTAACATCATTAATATAAGCAGTTAAAAATGACATTGGCCTTTGTAAACAAATCCTATTATGAAGAAGTATCCCTAATGCCATTGTGGGAAAATGTGGAGCATAGAAAGAAAAATGGATGGATGGATGGATGGATACTCAGATAATATAAAAAGATGGTTTCTAAAACAGATAAAGAGGACAAGTAGTAAGGGAGATATCTGTGGATAAAATGACTTGAGATTTATCTTTATTTACCGTTCCATCTTCCATCAGCTTCAGGCAAGAACCAAAATCTGCTAATCGAATATGTCCATTCATATCCATCAATATATTGTCAGGTTTGATGTCCCTGAAAAGACAGACAAATTCAATTTTTAGTTGGGAAAAATAAATATAACCATTTACTTGGTAAGATAAAAATTTGTCTGAAAATCTCAGCTTCTATTAAAAATAATACTCTGAGAACACCTAATTTGACTACTTTATGGGTTCAAATCCTGACTCTGATTCATATGAAAACTTTCTTATACACAAGCACTTTCAGTGTTCTGGAGATAAAAAGTTTTTTGGCAGTTTTTTGTCTTTGGGGTTTTTTTGTTGTTGTTGTTGTTTTTAAAGAGAGAGAGAGGGCAAGCGAGCAGGGATGGGGTATAGGGAGAGGGGAAAAAAGAATCTTAAGCAGGCTCCACACTCAGCACAGAGCCCAGCATGGGGCTCAATCTCACAACCCTGAGATTATGATCTAAGCTGAAATAAGAGTCAGACACTTTGCTGACTAAGCCACCCAGGCACCCCTTTATGGGAGTTTTCATTCAGGTTAAATTGATTTAGATTAATTTAGATTTGCAGATTGCAATATGACAATGGTAGGCCTACTTTCCATATACACAGAAGAGCCACAATTATTTATATACAAAACATACTATCTAGCCATGAAACTGGAGAAACCTTGAACATAAATATAAATAAATAAATTTTCAATTGCTTTAGGTCAAAGTAATTGCAAGGAAATTTCTTCAGAAAGCTTATTTTGAAATACAACTGCTTAGTTGTAGTAATTTATGTTATATAAAACTATTTATAGCTGCTAAGTCAAATGCTTGTAAGATATCCAAATGTAATTAACAACAAATTAAATCACACCAGCTTTTGTATTTGTTTCTATATTTGAATAAGGAATAAGGGTTGCAAATCTTGACAAAATACCTAAAACGATTCCTGTAAAGACCCAGCAACATGTTTCCTAGTCACAACCTAAAGATTAATTCTGAAAAATTAAGAGATTAGACCCTTTCTAACATATTCTACATGTAGAAGAAGGGAAAAAAATCATCTATGAACATCATACATGCAAAAAAAATTCTATTACCATGTGGTTAGGGTCACTTTTTTTTTTTTCCAATCTCTTTCCTTGACTTACTAATTTTATAACTCGAAGTTTATACCTCTTAATCCCATTTATCTCTTTCATCCATCCCCTGACCCACCTCCCCTCTGACAACCATCAGTATGTCCTCTGTATTTAAGAGTTTTTGTTTCTTTCTTCATTTTTTCATTAGTTTTGCTTTTATAGACCTACATATAAATGAAAATCACATTCTCTGACTTACTGCATTTAGCATAATACTCTCCAGGTACATCCATGCTATCACAAATGGCAAAATTATATTCTTTTTATGGTTAATATTCCACCTCATATATTTCATATATATATATGTATGTACACACACACATATACATACATATATATATGTATGTATGTACACACACCCTATATCTTCTTTGTCCATTCATCTATCAATGGATACTTTGGCTGCTTCTGTATCTTGGCTATTATAAATAATGCTGCAAGGGCGCCTGGGTGGCACAGCGGTTAAGCGTCTGCCTTCGGCTCAGGGTGTGATCCTGGCGTTATGGGATCGAGCCCCACATCAGGCTCCTCCGCTATGAGCCTGCTTCTTCCTCTCCCACTCCCCCTGCTTGTGTTCCCTCTCTCACTGGCTGTCTCTATCTCTGTCAAATAAATAAATAAAATCTTTTTAAAAAAAATTTAAAAAAAAATAATGCTGCAATAAACATAAGGGTGCATATAGCGTCTCAAATTAGTGTTTTTGTTTTCTTTGGGTAAATACCCAGGAATGGAATTACTGGATCATATGGTATCTCTAGTTTTGAGGAAACTCCATGATGTTTTCCACAGTGGCTGCACCAATTTACAATCCCACCAATAGTGCACAAGGGTTTCTTTTTCTGCACACCCTCACCAACACCTGTTATTTCTTGTCTTTTTTGATCCTAGCCAACCTGACAGGTATGAGGTAACATCTCCTTGTGGTTTTGATTCCCATTTCCCTGATGATGAGTGATGTTGAGTATCTTTTCATGTACCCGTTGGCTCCGCACTCAGCACAGAGCCCAACACGGGGCTCGATCTTTTGAAAAAAGTCTATTTAGTTCTTACACCCATTTTTTTTTTATTGGAGTGCTTGTTTTTCTGTTATTATGTTGTTTGAGTTCCTCATATATTTTGGATATTAGCCCCTTACTAGATATATCATTTACAAATATCTTCTCCCATTTAATAGGTTGCCTTTTCATCTTGTTGATGGTTTCCTTTGCTGTGCAAAAGCTTTTTCTTTTGATGTAGTCCCAATAGTTTATTCTTGCTTTTGTTTCCCTTGCTTGAGGAGACACATTTAGAACAAAGCTAGAGGTATCACAATCCTAGATTTCAAGGTATACTACAAAGTTGTGGTAATCCAAACAGTATGGTACTGGCACAAAAATAGATCAGTGGAACAGAACAGGGAGCCCAGAAATAAACCCAAGCTTATATGGCCAATTAATCTATGACAAAGGAGGCAAGAATATACAGTGGGGAAAAGACAGTCTTTTCAATAAATGGCATTACGAAAACTGGACAATTACATACAAAAGAATGAAACTGGACCACCTTCTTACACCACACACAAAAATAAACTCAAAATGGATTAAAAACCTAAATGTGAGATCTGAAACCATAAAACCAAAAGAAAACACAGGCAATAATCTCTTTCACATTGACCTTGGCAACATTTCTGTATGTATGTCTCCTTAGGTAAGGGTCCTTTAATTTAACCTGAATGATACCACGTAAGGTCTCTATGCCTCCATTTTCCCATCTGCAGTAAGAGGAAACATTATTAAAGTAATTCCTGTGTGTTGAACATCATGAGTTGGCAAATGTTGACCTAGAGGCCAAATCCAGCCTACTGCCCATTTTTGTAAATAAAATTGTATTGTAAATAAAGTCACATTCATTTACTTACAAAAGTATTATCTATGGCAGCTTTCCCACTACAACAGCACAGTTGAGTAGTTCTGAGTATAGACAGCATAGACTTCAAAGCCTAAAATATTTCCTATTTGACCCTTTACAGAAGAAGTTTGGTGACACCTTTTAAAGATGATAGATGACTGCTTAACAGAGACCAGCAGACAGATAGACTGAAAACAACAACTTTTATAGGAAATTGGCTTCATTACACTCCATGTTTGAATTTATCCCACTGTCAGAATGTTGTAATAAAAAAGGATTTTTCTGTTGTTTGGAAACATCAAAGAAGTATACTTTAGTGCTGGAAGGAACCTAAGAAATTACCTAAACCATTTTTAGATGAGTATAAAAAATGTATTTTATTATTTTTAAAAATATTAAGCTGTATAGTCACTACACGTACTGCTACTGGACTATTTCTCAGATTTTAAAGACTAAAGGAATTACAGAAAAGGAAAACAGTGAAAGGAGTCATAAACATCAATATTTTAGGCTATTTTAAAAATAGGAAATATTAAAACAATTAGGCAAATAAATTATATTTATAACAAATAATAAATAATGAAATGGAAAATATTTAACAGGCTAGAACTGACGTATCCCTTTGCCCTTCCATATTATCTCCTTCATCTACTCCCCACAGGTTAGCCACCACTACCCTGGCATTTACTGTATCCACACATATTTTATGTTATTAGTACATATATATAGCCATAAGACTAATTTTTCTGAATGTCTTTAAAATTTATAACACTTTGATGCCAAGGTGTGTGTAGCCTTTGAAATGTGGTTTTATTCTAAAACATGTTACCCACGTTGATACACCTTGTTCTAGTTTGTTGGTTTTAACTGCTATATGGAATACTTTCATAGACCAAATTTATCAGTTCTCCTGATTGTACAGTTTAGTTGCCAACAATTTTAGGTTGTTGTAGATTATTTTGTTATCACACAAAATTCTGAAATGAGTATTTTTACCAATGTCGCCCGGTGCTCACCTATGAACGTCTCTCCAGGCTACCTATCCAGAAGTGGAATTGCTATGATGAGAGACACGTGCGTCTTTGACTTTACAAGCAGGAGTACCGCTACAGGTAAGAATCTTTTTTTACATTATCACTAGTCATCTCACTAGTCTCTTCTATAAAATGTCAGTTAATATCCTTTGTCATTTTCTTATACTGTTTGTGTGCTGTTTGTTTTGGGGTTTTGGTTAATATTCAGGAATTGTGTTTACTCAAGCTTAGTTTACATGTGTTACAAATCTCTTCTCTCAACATGTGGGCTTGCCGTCCCACATTGTTTATAATGTCTTATTCGTTAAATTAATTAGTGTCAATGTAGTCTTTTAATTTATAATTTGTCTTTTTTGCTATTTTCAGCTTTACTGAGATATAACTGACAAAATTGTCATATATTTAGAGTATGTGACATGATGATTTGATACATACACACACACACACACACACACACACACACACACAATGAAGGGATTCTCACTATTGAGTTAATTAACACACACGTCATGTGTTCTTTTGGTTTTGGTGGTGTTTTTCAGTAAAACACTTAATTTCCACTCTTAGAAAAGTTCAGTTATACAACAGTTTTATCAACTATAGTCACATTATATTAGCTTCTCAGAACTTATTCATCTTTTTTTTTTTCAGATTTATTTATTGGGGGGGAGAGTGTAAGGGGCAGAGGGAGAGGGAGAGATAATCTCCAAACAGACTCCCCACTGAGTGAGGAGCCCAACACATGGCTCAAACGCACAACCCTGAGATCATGACTTGAGCCGAAATAAAGAGTCAGACGCTTAACCGACTGAGCCACCCAGGTGCCCCAAGACCTTATCCATCTTATAACTGGAAGTTTGCACCCTTAGACCAACCTCTCCCTGTCTCCCCAGCCCTTGGCAACCACAATTCTACTCTCATAATTTGTGGTTTGGGTCCCAGGAAATTTCCCTTACCTTCTCCCAGAGGTCACATAGATAATGTCCTATATTTTCCCTTATAAGTTCTAAAGTTTTACTTTTCATGTCAAGTCTTTAGTCTCCCTGGAATAAATGTTTGCATGTAGTGTAAGATAAAGGCCCATCCCATTTCTTTCTGTCCCAACACCACTGATTGAATGACATCCTTTCACCACTGATTTCTACCACCACTTAGGCTGCAAATCAAATGGGTCTGTTTCAGAGCTTCCTAAAGCAGTTTCCCTCGACAGTCTTGAGGGCAAAAGGAAGCCTATTAATAATCACTAGAACAACAAGCATAATCTGGAACTGATCTAGGCAAACTGAGATACATGATTATCTTATGTATACGTCTATACCTGGACCAACGTCACACCATCTTAATTATGAAAGCTCTGTAATGACCTCTCTACACCCACTGACTGGGTTTTTAAAACGTCATGGCTCTTCTAGATGAATGCTAGGATTAACTTAATATGTTCCACAGAACACACTGAGATTTTGATGGGAATCACAATGACTTTACATATTAATCTAAAAGAACTGATGCTTTTGTAAGAAGACTCTTCCCATCCATGTATACAGTGTATCTTACTTACGAGTATTCTTTTATGTCTTTCAATAATACTGAATGTTTTCTGCAGAGAGCTTTTATTATCTACATAGCTATTATTTATCTTTTATTAACTATGTACCTATATATTTAGTGTATATATCTATGTTTTATTATCTATAGCTTTTGGTACCTTACAGTTTTGTTGCTATTGTGAATGGGATTTTCTTCAAAGAAGCATTCTCATTTTGCTTTCAATTTTAGCGGGAATGTTTCTAATGTTTTGCTGTTAAGTACAATCCTTGGTTTAGATTTTCAGTAGAAATTCAGTACCAGGTTATGAGAATTATCTTTAAGTTTTGCTAAAAGTATCAGGAATGGATATTCAATTTTATTACTTTTATATGGAGATTTTATGGTTTTCCTCCTTCAATTTATTAATACAATATTATTACACTAATAGATGCTCTAATGTTGAAATTCCCTTGCATGCTGGGATGAAACCCACATGACTGTTTTTTTTTTTTTAATGTACCATGAATCATGGAGTCTACAGTTCCACTGATTGTAAAGATGCACCACTATGTCATGTGCACTAAAGGAGAGAACACACGACTATAAGATGTAGTGAAGAGAAGGGCCATATGCACCCCAATGTTCATAGCAGCATTGTCCACAATAGCTAAATTGTGCAAGGTGTCGAGATGCCCTTCAACAGATGACTGGATTAAGAAGGTCCATATATACAATGGAATATTACTCAGCCATCAGAAAGAATGATCACCCAACATTTGCAGCAACATGGACGGGACTGGAGGAGATTATGCTAAGTGAAATAAGTCAAGCAGAGAAAGACAATTATCATACGGTTTCACTCATTTATGGAACATAAGAAATAGCAGGAAGATCGGTAGGAGAAGGAAGGGAAGAATGAAGGGGGAGTAAACAGAAGGGGGAATGAACCATGACAGCCTATGGACTCTGGAAAACAAACTGAGGGCTTCAGATGGGAGGGGGTTGGGGGACTGGGATAGACCGGTGATGGGTATTAAGGAGGGCACATATTGCATGGTGCACTGGGTGTTATACACAAATAATGAATCATGGAACACTACCTCAAAAACTAAGGATATACTGTATGGTGACTAACATAACATAATAAAAAAGTATTTAAAAAAAGAAGCCATTTATTTTAAAAAGCATCCCATTTTCAGAGACATTAAATTGAAAAATAAGTCTGTCTTATTAGCATTGATAAATGTAACATCTACGCTGCTAAATTTGATTCAATTTTCCCTTTAGGACTTCTGCTTTTATATTCGTAAGTGATACTGCTCTGTATTAACACTCTCATACTATCCCGAAGTTCTGTTATCAACGTTTAACTATCTTCATAAAGTGAAGTAAATGGCTTTTCAAAAACGCAAATTTTCTGAAACAATCTACAGAAGATTCAATTATTGCTTTCTTAAAGGTCAAAGAGAACCTCTTCATCCATAAAACCACGTGGAGTAAAACAATGTTCACAGCAGCTATACTGTAATAGCTCAAAACTGGAGGGAAAAAAACTCAGATGGCCACCAATAGGTAGGTGGATAAGCTGTCATGTATTTATACGACAGAAGCTACATCAATAAAGAAAAATCTATGGTCATATACATCAAACTGAATGAATCTCAAAAATCTATATGTTGATAAAAACACATCAGACAAAAAAGAATACATGATGTATAATTCTATTTATAAGAAATTCCAGAACAGGTAAAACTAAGTTATGGGGGCAGAAACCAGAACAACTGGTAGCTGGAGAAACAGTTAACTGGGAAAGAGCACAAGGCAACTTTCAGGGTGATGAAAACATTCTACGTCTTGATCGCAATGATGGCTACACAGGTATATATCCATTGTCAAAACTCATCACAGCACATTTAGTGCTTGTGTATTTTATCATCTGTACTTCAATGTCAAAAATAAAGGGGGGAAAGGTACAAAATGCCTAAAGATACATGAGACTGAAGTCTTGTGGAAGGAGAACGTCCCATTACAGACTTGCTTTCTTTAAATGTTCTTAGGTTATTCAGATGATTTCTATTTCTTCTTGAGTGCATTACGTGGCTTATGGTTTTCAAATGGCTTTCACATTTCATCCACATTTTCAAATTTTACTGGAGTACAGTTGCTCACAGTATTGTTACTATTTTTTAAATCTACAACATACTTACAGTTCTGTTCCTAATAGGACTTCTTTAAATCTCTATATTGTCCTGATAAAAATAACACGCCTTACTTAGTACTTTCTATTTTCTGTGCAGTGTTTTCAATGACAGAGATTTTTTTTTTTTTTAGATCAGCAAGTAAAAACAACTAATCACTGCACACGTAGGAGATGCTCATAATGAAAAGAATAAAAATAAGACGAAAGAAAATCAGAGGGATGTGAATACCATTATTAAAAGCCTGGTGTACCTGTATTTTACCACACAATGTAAATTTCAAGGCAAAAACAAAACACAGTAATAGTGATAAAAGGGATCCCTGAATCAGGACTAGCTCGATATAACAAGTATGAATTTGTATATTCCACTTGCCTGGGGAAAGAGGAAGTGAGGGAGGATGCTCATAGGACAATATAACTCTCTCCTCTCCTCACCCTTCCTACCTAATTCAGGGTCCCAGCACCAGGGCTGCACCTGCAGGTGCCAGAAGCAAGGAGGATTCCTTTCTTTTATTAATTTAAATTCAATTAATTAACATATAATGTATTATTCGTTTCAGAGGTAGAGGTCAGTGATTGATCAGTCTTATGTAACACCCAGTGCTCATTACATCAAGTGCCCTCCTTAATGCCCGTCACCCAGTTACCCCATCACCCCCATCCCTCCAGCAACCTTCAGTTTATTTCCTATGATTAAGAGTCTCCTATGGTTTGTCTCCCTCTCTGATTTTGTCTTTTTTAATTTTTCCCTCCCTTCCCCTATGATCCTCTGTTTTGTTTCTTAAATTCCACATATGAGTGAGGTCATATGGTAATTGTCTTTCTCTGACTTTTTTCGCTTAGCATAATACCCTCTAATTCCAGCAAGGATGACTCCTAAGCAAGAAACTCCACCTATGCCGTTAAGCCCTAATGTCAGGGCACCTGGGTGGGTGGCTTAGTCAGTTAAACATCTGCCCTCAGCTCAGGTCATGATCCCAGAGTCCTGAGATCGAGTCCTGTGTCAGGCTCCCTGCTTAGCAGGGAGTCTGCTTCTCCCTCTGCCCCTCCCCCTACCCGTTCTCTCCCTTCCTCTCTCTCAAATAAATAAAATCTTAAAAACAAAACAAAAAACAAAAACAAAAACACCCTAATGTCAGAATTCTTAAGGTCCTAAATGGATGAGTCACACTTTCATCCCATCTGGCAAAACCAAGGTTGGCAGGGCATATTGATGGACTGCCTGGTGGTTGAGACAGCCCACTAATTCTGTATCTCTATAACCCTACAATGAATGGAGGCATTGAGACGGAGGCATTTGCAAGACAAACACTGCTGTTGGCAATTTGGACCAGCACAGTGGTCAAACCGAACATCCCTTCCAAAGGTGGAAAAGTGTGGGCAAAAATAAATGATAAATAAAGAGAAGGAAGAATAATAACTAGGGCTAAAGGATGAATAAATGAGTTATGGAATGAGGGAAATCCAACAGGACACGGATGTTCTGTGAGAGGGCTCAGAGCAAAAGATGTTAATTGTCTCTTAGTTGAATGACACCAAACGCCTGAAGGGCTGAAGCCATATGTCGCCAAGACATTTCTGCTTCTGGAACCTGACACAGTCAAATGGAAGCCTGCAAACCTGGTGGCATTGTTCTGGGAGACATTTAGTCACGTGACATGATGATGGACTAGAGGTTAATGGCTCAGTGGACACTGGTAATATGTTAGTATCGTTCGGCTCTTCTTTCTCAAGTTACTGCCATGCAATATGGTGTGACACTGGCCTGGCTGGTTGCGATTCAGCCCTACTATGTAAACAGGTCCTATGATAACACTGATACTGATAATTAAATGTATTAGGAGATATGATTAAAGCTTCCTCAGGATCTAATAAAATGACCAGCCTGCAAAAGAAATAGATTTAGCTAACCATGGGCTAGTCTCTATGTTAAAGAGTTCTGCAAGAGTTTATCATAGGGCAAAAACAGATTAAAGGGAGAAACAGGTAATTAATTCGTACAAAAATATGAAAATGCATATAATGACCTTATTGGATGGGTTACTGGTTAAATGATGAATATATTCACACTATTGCTGTGTCCATAATATAAACGCTACACTAAACGCCCAAACAAATATGATCATTTGCTATAGGAGAGCCTTGGGTTAAAGTCAGGGGGTGGCCTGTATCGTGAAGAATTAATCTTACCCAATGAAAGGTCTGGCCTTTGCTTCAGCTACTGGGAGGTGATCTCTTCGCCACTGGAATATCATTCCTGATACTTGTATCTTTTGCCTGGAGACTTTGGCCACCAGACAGTCTAACAATGTAATTTACGATATAATTTATTTTGGCCATATGTTATCAATTTTGCCTCCAGAAGGGACTGGAAACTAATGGTATCTTCCCAATCTCAGGGAAAGGTCAATTGTGGAGGCAGTACACGATTGAGCCCCACCCCCTAGAAAACTCTGAAACCAAATGCTCAGGTGAGCTTACACTGTCACACACAAATGGCAGCAAAGTGAAACTGTCCCAGCTGCACAGGGAGAGGAGGACAGAAGCTCTCCTGAACTCTGCCCTAAGCGTGTCTTCTCTTGGCTGAGTTTAATCTGTATCCTCTCCACGTCATAAACTGTAAGCAGAGAAGTTTTCAGGGAATTCTGGGAGTCCTTCTTGCAAGTTATAGAAACCTCAGAAGCTCATTCTGATACTTCCAATTCAAAGTCAGAACTACAGAGTTTACAGCTGTCCTCTTCTATCTTCTATCAGTGTCTCCTCTCTTCTGCACCAACACGCCTGATTCTTAAGGACACAGGGAATAAGAGAATTGGTGTACTCCGTAATCACGCATTTGCTTTATTTCACATTTATACACAACAATCTCAAAATAACATTATTTATACCAGCACCAGAAATTTGATGACTGAAAACAGTTTGAAAAAAATGTGTATAAATTCTCCCAATTTTCACCACCTACTTTTATGATTGCACCCTACGTTCATTCCTAGAGCATACAGCCGTAAATGCTGTTTCCGCTTCCTCTTGTTTTCTGTTTCAGTTCTACAACTACTGAATGAGCAACTCCAGTCCTTAAGCTGATGTCTCCCTGGTCATTTTGGTTGTCTGTAGCTCATTCTCTGGCAGATTACTAGATTCTTCAGGAAGAATTCATGGGATCAACATTCTCCAGGCTCCTGCAAGTTGACGACGTTTGTGAGTGTTCTTTATACCTGGAAGGTGACTGCGTTCGTGTTCTCTTTCCTGGGGTTTCATAAATATTTAATGCATTTTTTTTTCTGTCATCAACCTTTGTTGTTGAATTTTCTGATAATGAACTCATTTTCTTTCCCTTAGAAGTCACTTATTCTTTTTGTCTCCACAGGATTTTTTCCTTTTTACAAAAAAAATTTTTAAAGGTCTGTAGTTATACTAGAATTTGCTTATGCCCTATCTCTATTCATTATGTTATAGTTGTCATACATATTACATATTTGTTCACTGAGTATCTACCAAAACAAATTTCTTCAAACAGTCAAGTGTTTTAAAGAACCCCAGAGAGGGCGACCTGGCTGGCTCTGTCGGTGAAGCGTCAAACTTTTCATCTCGGGGTTGTGAGTTCAAGCCCCACAATGGGTGTAGATTGCTTAAAAATAAATAAAAAGGTATTTTTAATCTTTAAAAAAATAAAGAATTTAAGAGGAAAAAATGTGTCTTATATACACTGAGATTTTTTACCATTTATTATACTCTCTTCTTTCTTGAAGACCCATATTTCCTTCTGCTAACATTTCCTTCATTCTGAAATGTGTCATTAGCATTTCTGGTAAGGAAGGTCTTGAGCAATAAATTCTCTTGGGTTTAATGCATCTAAAAATATTCTCTTTAATTTCATTCCTGAAGGAAATTTTCATTGGAAACAAAATTCTAGGTCTCTAGAGTTCTTCCGTCCAGTGTTGTAAACATTTTGTTCAATTCTCTTTTAGCCCCTGTGGTCCTGATGAGAAATCTGAGATCTCTCAGATTGTTTTCCCCGGTATGCAAAATGTTATCTTTCCTCCAGATGTTTTCGAGACTTTTCCTGACCTTTGTAGTCCACACCTTGATTTGGAGGTGCTGAGTGGGATCGTCTTGGAATTTATGTTGTTTTGACTCGCTGTGATTGTTGATTCTCTAAATTCCTGTTTCTCCAAACTTGGGACATCTTCAGCCATTATTTTTTCTGCCCCATTCTGTCTTTCTGGGGCTCCCGGTACATGTTATATCTCTTCATCCCTTATCTGTTCATTCTTTCGATCTTTCCATGTCTAGTTTGCATAGAATAATTTTTATTTATCTATATTCAATTTCACTGACTTTCTCTTATGAGTCTCCTTTCTGACACTGAAGCCATTCAGTGAATTTTTATTTGAGATACAGTATTTTTCTATTCTGAGGTTTTCATTTTTTTTTTTTTTTCTATTTCACTACTGAGATTTTCTATTATCTCATTCATCTTAAATGTGTTTTCCTTTACTTCATGAAGTATGCTTAAAATAAGTACTTTTTTAAAGTACTGATAATTCTTATAATTCAAACCTAGGTCATCTGACCTGGGTCATCTTGAGCTATCCGTCCACTTTTCTCTCTTGAGACTCAATCATAATTTCCTGACAGACTAATTTTGGATTGTACTGTGTACATTGCGATCCCATGGCACACTATAGATTCTGTCAAAAATCTCTGGAAAATGCTGGCATTTTAGTTTTACCAGGCAGTCAACCTGTTTAAGCTGAGATGTCCACTCTAGTATACTCTATGACAAGACTGCACCTTGAAAACAACATGCTAAGGGAAAGAAGCCAGTCGAAAGATACCCGTTATATTTCATTTATGTTAAATGTCCAGAATAGACAAATCTATAGAGACAAACAGATTAATGGTTCCTCAGGGCTAGGGAAATAAGGGAACAGGGAGGTGAGAGCTTATGGGGACAGGGTTTCTGTCTGAAGTAATGAAAATCATTTAAAATGGACTGAAGTGATGGCTGAACACATCTTTGGATACACTAACCACGGTACATTTTAACTGAATTGTGTGGTATGTGAATTACATCTAAATAATGCTGTTAAAAAAAAGACTATTTATAATTAAATCTTACAGCAATTTTTAATGCAGATCCCCTGAATATCACTGGCAAATAGTACAAAAAGGTAGAGATCACTCTTTCCTCCCCTGGGTGAAAAAAGTTTGGAAAAAGTCATGAGCCAGTAACTTATCAATGATTACTATTAATGTTAACTATCAAGGACAATATCTAATGCTATTAAGAGTAGAGCCAATAAAGAAAAGTTTGTGATTTTTAGATCATTTTTAAAAACTGAAGGGTTTAAAATGGAGAGTCAATTCTTTTTGTTGTTGTTGTTTTTAGAGAGAGAGAATCTCAAGCAGACTCCACACCCAGCGCAGAGCCCGATGCAGGGCTCGATCTCACAACCCTGAGATTACAACCTGAGCCAAAACTAAGAGTCAGACACTTAACTGACTGAGCTACCCAGAGGTCCCGAGAGAATTCTCCATTTTTAACAACCGGTTTCACATTCTACCATTACCAAACTATATGGATACCTATTTCCACTAAGAACTATAAAATGATAGGTGATCTAAAATAAAGGAACTTTTCTCTCCAGGTTATATATGCATCTCTAATTCTCGCCAATCAACAAGTTTAAAGCATTATATACTTTATATTATCACTGATCTCTGTGACAAAACAACTTGCCCACCATCAATGACCTTCCCTTCTCTATCAAAGCAGTTTCTAATAAGGTCCTTCTAGTGTGGAGACAACATGAGCACCACTCTTAAAATGGTGATACCGTAAAACCTATACGAGAAACAGAAATCAGGGTAAGATCTTGGCTACTGAAGAGCACACAGTATCGGCTGGTAACATTCTGGTATCAGAATCAACATTCTAATTATCTACGCATTCTTTAAACACACCACAAACGTTCTCATCTTTCCACTTTTGTCATCTAAAACTACACCACAGGATAATCAAACACAACATTCTAACTAGATCAAGCTTATTTTGTTGTTCTAGTAGGATTTTGTGTCTTTCATTATTATTAGCATGCCTGAAGTTGTAGCCGACTAATTTGAACACCAAGCCTATTGCTGAGTTTAATTAACATACTTAGAAATAAGTTGGGGTTTTTCAACCTATAATAAGAGCTTGCTTTACTATAACCCAACATTTGGCACGTACTTTAATCAACCGGAGTCAGACATATGCCACATGATACTGGTTGTAAGAAATAATCTCTTTCACAAATTTAGCATTTAAGCAAATAAATGATTGAAAAGAAAGCACACACTCTTAAAATGCAAACTGCTTATTCAGCAAATCAAAAATGGAAATGTTGGCATTCAGACTTTAATTTGAAAATCAAAGTGCATCTATGGCAAGTCTCAAATCTGAGGTGACAGATCAAAAATAAGGTATTTAGTGACTGCCAAAACCCACCATTTTGTTAAAAGCATTAAAAAATGGACATGCTCTTTTAATAATGTTTTTATATTGTATTTTTCTAAGTATTCAAGTGACATCTCTTTTTTTAAGATTTTATTTTTATTTGTCAGAGACAGAGAGCATGCACAAGCACAAGCAGGGGGAGCAGCAGGCAAAGGGAGAAGCAGGCTCCCCACTAAGCAGGGAGCCTGACGTGGGGCTTGATCCCAGGACCCTGGGAGTATGACCTGAGCTGAAGGCAGACACCCAACCAACTGAGCCACCCAGGCATCCCTCAGATGCTATCTTTAGCATTAAAACAATGATAAAATTTTATCTTTGAATCTTAATGGTCATTCTTTGTATACCTTGTTGACCTTGGTCCCCCTTCCTGGGCTAAGCTACTTCAATCTGGTGAACTGTCTACTTCCTACCACAGACTGGCTTTTTCAAGAGGTCCTCCTGACTGACTTGTTCGCGACCTTATTTACTCTCTCTTATTCTACATCTCCACAGTGGTTAGGTATATAATTCTTACTGCTTTTTTTTTAACCTGTTTTTGTTGTCAATTGCTCTCTATTATTAGAGGTAAGCTTACCTCAAAGTAATTTCTCAATAGGAGGGCATATTTCCTCCATTCCTATTGTGTATTCTCACCCAAGAAAGTAGATAGCATACTGGAAAAGCAGGACTGATGGAACGATATTTGTGAATGAATTTACAAAATTAAGAATTTGTCCAACTTGGGCACAACTATGAAGCAGACATTATTTTCTTAAACCTAGTCTTTTTTTCAAAAGACAGTAAATTGAATGTAAAGAGCATATTACTTACCTAAAAGCATATTATTTTATAAACAGAGGACCCCACTCCTACTCCCACTCCCAGTATCCAGGACACTAGTATCCACAGAAAAAGATATTAAATGTTTGAAATGCATCAGCTAAGACATTAATGTCATTAAGCATGAAGGCAAAGACAGTTTACTCTGATTTTCCATGACACCTTCTCTACACTCATTGTTTCCTAACGTTCCTTCTTAGTTTGCTTTGTTGGCCACTCCTATTCTACCCAATCTCGAAGTCCTGAAGTTCCCCAGGGCTCAGTCCTGGATGCTCTTCAGTACTGACTGTTTCACTAAGTGGGCTCAGCTTGCCTTGTGACTTCCATGTCATCTATCTGCGAATGACACCCAAGTACCCACATTACGGGTCCCAGCCTTACAGACGGTAAGAAAAATCACTTCCTGGGCCACCTGGGTGGCTCGGTCGTTAAGCATCTGCCTTCAGCTCAGGGCGTGATCCCAGTGTTCTGGGATCGAGCCCCTCATCAGGCTCATCGGCTGGGAGCCTGCTTCTTCCTCTCCCACTCCCCCTGCTTGTGTTCCCTCTCTCGGGGCTGTCTCGCTGTGTCAAATAAATAAATAAATAAAATCTTAAAAAAAAAATCACTTCCTGGCAGGCCAAGAGCCTAAGCAAATTGGGCAATCTGGAAGAATTCACCAAAATTTACACCAATTGCAGGTGTGACATGATGGAGAGATGTTTCTGAGGCTTGGTTTTCACACTTTAGGAAAGGAAGGAATAGAGGTATTTTTTTCTTAAAACTTTTTCATCTTGAAATGATTACAGACTCCAAGGAAATTGCGTAAGTAGTGCATTGAGTCCATTCTACCTAGCTTCTCCCCTGATAACAACATACTACAGCCACAACAGGACCATAAACCAGGAAACTGACACGGATACATTAATTTAGATCACAGACCTTCTCGGTTTGTATCCTTTTTTAATCTGCACGCGCACATGCACGTAGTTCCATGCAATCTTCTCCCGTCTGTCAATGCATGTAACTACCACCACATTCAAGATACACAACTGTTCCGTCACCACCAAGAACTCCCTCACACTGCCTCACTCTCCACCCTGCCCCCTGATCTTGTCCTCTGGGGACCGGTCATCTGCCTTCTATCTCTGTAGTTCCGGTATTCCAAGAATGTTAGGTAAGTGGAATCATATAGTACACAAATTTTGAGATTTAATTCTTGTCACTCGGCGTAATGCCCTTCGGGTCCACCCAGGCTGCCGTGTGTGATTAGTACCACATTCCCTTTCTCCTGCCAGTAGCAATCCCTTGCATGCAGACAGAAGGCAGAGCAGAGGTGTGCAACCCGCTGCCCACTGAAGGACTTGCGGGCTGCTTCTATTTTGTTATTACAAAGAAAGCTGCTACAAACACCCAGGTACAGGTTTTTCTGTGACTATAAGTTTTAATTTTTCTGGGATAAATGTCTACAAATGTAATCGCTGGGTCCCATGGTAAGTGCATGTGACTTTTTTTTTTTTTTTTTAACTCTCAAACTGTTTCCAGAGCAGCTGAATCATTTTAAATACCTATCAGTGTTGTGTTAGAGATTACTTTCCCCACATCCTCACTGGCGCTTACTATTATCACTATTTGTAATTTTAGTAGTCCTGATATCTTCTCGTTGATATCTCATTGTAGTTTTAGTTTGCATTTTTCTAATGCCTAATCATGTTCAACAGCTTTTTATGTGTTTTGTTGCCACCCGCATCTCTTTTTTTTTTTAATTTTTTTATTTTTTTTAAAGATTTTATTTATTCATTCGACAGGATAGAGACAGCCAGCGAGAGAGGGAACACAAGCAGGGGGAGTGGGAGAGGAAGAAGCAGGCTCATAGCGGAGGAGCCTGATGTGGGGCTCGATCCCATAACGCCAGGATCACGCCCTGAGCCCAAGGCAGACGCTTAACTGCTGTGCCACCCAGGCGCCCCCACCTGCATCTCCTCTTGGGCAAAATGTCTCTTCATATCTTTTGTCCATCCCATAATTGGATTATTTGAGGTTTTTTTGATTATGTCAAGAGTTCTTTATATATTCCAGATATAGGGTCTTCGTCACACACACAGTTTGCAAATATTTTCTCCCATTCTAGCTTGCCTTTTCGTCCATCTACCTGGGCCTTATGAAGTGCATGTGTTTTTAATTTTGATAAAGTCCACTTCATTAATTTTTGGTGTCCTATCGAAGAACTCCTCACTAAGGAGGAGGACTAAGCCCTAAGTCCAGAAGTTGCTCTCTGTTGTTTTCTTCTGACAGTTTTATACTTCTATGTTGTACATTTAAACCCGTGATCCATTTTTGAATTATTTTTTATATTTGTGTGAGGCTTATGGAGGTTTATTTTTTGGGCTATGATTTCAGCACCATTTGCTGAAGGCTATCCTTCCTCCATTGAGTGGCTTTTGCACCTCTGTCAAAGTAAGTTGGGAGTATTTGCACTCGTCTCTGCCTGGGTTCTCTCTTCTACCTGGTGATCTAGGATTTTCATTCCTCCATAAGTACGCAATGTCTTACTCAAGGTAGCAATATAGTAAGTCTTAATATCAGGTAGTTATTTATACTGCCTCCTTTATTCTCCTTTGCCAAAACCTTTTTAGCTACTCTAGGTTCACTGTATTTCCATATAAACTTTGGAGTAAGCTTGTTTTTACCTCAAAAAAAAAAAAATCTTTACTCCTCTAAACGAAAAAACCTATATGAGCTGTCATAAATGTTGAAAATGAGATGTAATTAATGTGCAGCTAGGTACAGCTGCTCATGCACAAGCCAGTAGCCTGAGGCCTGAATGCAGCTGCACGCAGAACAGCAGGAGCTAGAACTGTTAAGGGAGGTTAGTTCAACACTAATACTGGAGGAAAAAAAAGAAAGAAAGAAAGAAACCTTTGCTGGGATTTTGATAGGGATTGCATCAAACCTGCAGATCAATTTGGGGAGAACAGACAGCTTTAATCTGGAGAGATTTCACATCCGTTAGGCACTCTACCAACAAATGCTCTATGAATACCATCTTTCTTCCCTCTTCCACCCCACTGCGTCCCTTTCCCGTCCTCCTGCGAAGGGGAGAAGCTACTGGTGTAGTTCCCACAGTAAAAGCTCCTTCAGCGCTCATCCCTATAGCACAGCACCATTCTCCTAGTCTCAACACAATGACAAGGAGGGCCGCCTGGGTGGCTCAGTCGGTTAAGTGTCTGTGGTCAGCTCAGGTCAAGATCCTAGGACGGGCTCCTTGCTCAGTGGGGAGCCTGCTTCTCCCTCTGCCTGCTGTTCCCCCTGCTTGTGCGTGTGCACACGCGCTCTCTCTCTCTCTCAACACAAATAAACAAACATTTTTTTAAAAAATACAATGATAAGGAAATGGTCTATGTGCCAGTAGCTTGTCTTTAACACTTTAATAAGCAGCATATTTTCATCTTTACAGGAAGACCATTGTTTTTTCGAAGAAGCTCCAAGTTGCTGTAAGCTTAATGACAAATCACTTGGAATCTGAATTTAAAAAGCTTGTGGAGGAGCAAGCAGAGTAAAGAAGTCTTCTGGCACCTTGTTTAATGCTTTCTTCACTACCTAATATTACCAGAAAACATTTTTACTTTATTGGGTCAGTCTGTAGACCAATTTTACAGCTAGCCAGAGTCAATCTCATTAATTCCTATTTCCATGTCCCCATTCCTATCTCTTTCATCTTATACTCACTAACATCTCCTTTAGAAACAGGTAAAATAATGCTTTACATTGTTTTGTTTAGGTGTAGTTCTAGAAATTTCTAAGGAAGTTGCAAATGTTCTTGACTGAAATATGACAACGTGCTGAACACTTGGAAACCGTGCACGATTGATGACTCCTACCATTTGCTACTTTCCACTGCTCATTTCTCTCTCCATAAAACTGTGCATAAGTGAAGACAAACTGTCATAATGTTTGTTCTATTAGAAGACCAATAATGTATTTTAGAAGTCTGGAAATAAATTTATTTTAAAAGAACAAAGGGAAAAATGTATTTCCTTCCCTGAACACATCCAGTCTCCACTATTCCCTTTTTGTATTCTCTAATTCCATATACTTGAAGTTCAAAATTATAAAACATTCTGAAATTTCGCAAAACATGAAAACTCTGATGTGCAGTTTACTGTGAAACCAACTAACTTAACACACTGTTTGAATCAAACACTTCATTCCGTTAAGTTACTGGTAGCTTGATGGCTACCAAGATGTCAAGTCTACAGCACGGTACTCAAGTGTTTCCACAAGAGGGACTGAAATCGCTCTTCCTCAACTCAACATGAGCTCTCTTCTCCAGCCAAACCACCTACCAATCCTCCTCCAGACCTGCCCTTTGCCTGCCTATGACCTTCTCTCCCGCCATCCCTTGTCTCTAGAACGCCTTCTGCTCTGCCTACAAAAAGCCTCTTCATCTGCAAAGTCCCACCATGAAAGCATTCCCTTATGAGCAATATGATGTTATGTCAAGAGCATAAATTCTGGCATCAGCCTGACTCAGATTTTAATCTAGGTTATGCTAATCATGGACTCATGTCTCTGAAGCTGGGTTTCCTCATGTATACAACAGAGTCACACACATTTTAGATGACACCCAAATTACAGAATTATTGTTAGAATAACATAGGTAAAGTCTGTAACACAGTTAGAGTTAAATAACCACTGGAAACGACCATTAGAATTAAGCTTATTACTCATTTCTCTGAGTTCATTGTAACTTGCTTAAATAATTCAATTAGCAGTTCACAATCTAGGCTCACTCCATCTCTTATACTTTTGCCCTAAATGATTATTTAACTTCTACTACTTTAATTTTCACTTATATCTTGTGTTTTCTGTCCCCAAACAGACTGGAAGCTTCTTATAAGTCAGGACTATATGTTATAATTATTTAAAATTGAATGTAATTTAGCACAGTGCTATTATAATTATAAAAGAAGACTCAATGAATATTTCCTCAGTAAAGCATCTGCTGAAATACAGTCTACCCAGAAAATGGGAATTGTATTTTAAGAGGACACACACACCAGAGTGTGTCCACTGAGAAGTAAAGGGAGAGGCAAGGAGGGAGGGAGGGGAGGAGTGGGAGTAGGCACAAGGCGGGGAACCATATCTGTATGTGAGATAGTGGGAGACAGAACGTGTACATCAATTTTGATAACAGAGAAACTACAAATACGCTGATGTTTAGCCTAAAGGAAAGATGACTTCAGAAGGCATGATAGCTTTAAGATAAATTAGGCTATTATATGTGCTTCTGAAGGCAAAACTAGGACCAATGATAAGGCAAAAAAGAAATTCAGCTTAACATACAGTAAAATTCTATGACGTGAGAGCTGTCCAACAGTGGGAATAAATAGAACTCATTTAACATGAAGTACCTTGTAAAACTACAGGTATTCAACCTACAGAGCGCTAATAGAGCTCAGGGTGAAATGGCTTTCCAATGTCAGCATCAGAAAGACAGTTGTCATCTAAAATGCTGTGTGGAGAAGAACGGTAAGACCGCACATACGCTTGGGAGGAAAGGGTCCTGTGAGCAGTTAGGAATATTTGTCTCAGCCTGGCAGAAATACCTCATATTTACTATCTCCAGTCTAAACAAATTATTTTCCAAAGTAATCATTCCTTAGTGAGAACCTAGATATAAATTGGGGAAAGTTTCACTAAAACTCCTTGAGTCGAAGACTAACATTCTTTAAATGTTCAACAAAATGATGTTTTCAAAGTATTTTTAAATGACAGTCCTCAGCTAAGATCTCGGGTTACTGTAACCACAGGACTTCAGTTTCTCATTCTGTAATTCGCTCTTGAAACCATAATACCATCTAAAAACTGCTTTGTGTTTTATAATTTTCATAGCATATTCATGTATTTCCAAAAAACTCTGTGACTATCAGATATCAACAGAGAAAAGCATATGAACAGGCAAGAGCCAAACTGTGATCTAATACAAAATTTTTAATCAAAATATTCTTCCTTTAATAATGTCCTAGAAGTTCATTACTAAGTAAATCAATCAGCAGAAGATACCCACATCCTTAAAACAAAACAAAACAAAACAAAATAAAAACCAACACTAAAACAGAAACTTTCTCTTCTGCTTGCGTTCCCATCCTTCACAGATTACCTGCATCACCCACCACTTAAAAGGAACAGTCAAGGCTGTGTTACTGACCAGAAGTACTCAGAGTCTGGTCACTGGACCAGCAGCAGCTGCAGCGCCTGGAAACCTGTCAGAAACACCAGTTCCCAGGGGCACCTGGGTGGCTCAGTCGTTAAGCGTCTGCCTTCGGCTCAGATCATGATCCCAGCATCCTGGGATTGAGCCCTGCGTAGGGCTCTCTGCTTAGGAGAAGCCTGCTTCTCCCTCTCCCATGCCCCCTGCCTGTGTTCTCTCTCTCGCTCTCATCAAATAAATAAAATCTTTAAAAATAAAAATAAAAAAAAAAAAGAAATGCCAGCTCCCAGCCCCACCCAGCCTACCTATTCAGAAGCCCTGGTGCTGACCCAACAAAGTGGGTCAGGAAGCCCTCCGTGCCATTTCAACGCGTGCTGACGTGTCAGAGAACGGTTCCTTCCCTCTCCAACATGGCAGGTCCTTCACCTGCTTCTCCCTAATACCTCTTCACTCTTTCTCACATTTTACACAACCCACAGATTTCCTCATTTCAATGATTAATTCACCAGTAAATCTGTGATGGTTTCCTACTTTCTTTCCTTTTAAAATATGAGACTGCCTTTTAAGCTATCTAATACATTTAAAATTTTTTACTACACATAAATTGTTATGAGTTGTTCACATTATAAAGATTTTTAGCTTGTGTCAACAAGTATAAGAATAGTCTGTATGTGCGGAAAGGAGAACCTCATGCACACTGGAGCAGCCACTGTGGAAAACAGTACGGACGGTCCTCAAAAAGTTAATACAAGTACCCTATGACCCAGCAATCCCACTACTAGGTATTTACCCAAAGAATACAAAAACACTAATTCAAAGGGATACATGCACCCCAATGTTTATGGCAGCGTTATCCACAATAGCCAAACTATGGAAATAGCCTAAGAGTCCATCAATAGACAAATGGATAAAGAAGATCTGGTGTGTGTGTGTGTGTGTGTGTGTGTGTGTGTGTGTGTATGTGTATATATATATATAATGGAATATTACTCAGCCATAAAAGAGAATGAAATCTCACCATTTGCAACGATATGAAGGGAGCTAGAGTATTATGATTAGCGAAATAAGTCAGTCAGAGAAGGACAAATACCATGATTTCACTCACATATGGAATTTAAGAAACAAAACAAATGAGCAAAGGGAAAAAAGAGACAAACCAAGAAAGAGACTCCTAACTCTAGAGAACACACTGACGGTCACCAGAAGGGAGGTGGACGGGGGATGGGGGAAACGGGTGATGAGGATTAAGGAGTGCACCTGTCTTGATGAGCCCCGGGTGACATATGGAAGCACTGAATCACTATATTGTACACCTGAAACTAATATTATACTGTATGTTAACTGGAATTTAAATAAAAACGTAAAAAAAAAGAATAATCCTGTATAAAAAACTATTTTGTAAATAGGCTCACTTTTTTTTTCATTCTATCTTAAACTGTATACAATCAAACACACATTTGTGTGGAAGACTTTAAATAAATCATTGTACCTGTCAAATAATTTACAAAGAAAAAATTATCCCATGGCCATCAAAAGTATCACTTTCTTACAAAAACATCTCCGCTGACATGCACAGAACCCATTCTTGCGTGGTGTCTTACTCACCTGTGCACATAGTGCAGCTGATGAACGGAATCTATTGCGATCACCATCTCAGCCAAGTAAAATCGAGCCATATCTTCAGGTAATCTATCTTCAAATTTGCTAAGCAGAGTAAGCAAATCCCCACCAACGTAATAATCCATGACCAGGTACTGGAAATGAAAAAGAAAAGGGACTCAATAAATAATAAGGGTGAAAAATTAATATATGTAATGTAACCCAAGGTCAAATAGCACAAGGTCAAATACTTTTGTTGTTAATTACAAGAAGCTAACTAAGACCATTGTTACAAGGCTTGTAAATTTCAGAAAGCAGTAAAATTTTAAAACCCTGAAGCAGGGAGCACAACATAGGATTACCCTTCTTTTGTCATTATATTTTGCAAAGTAACATCACCATCATCACCATAACAATACACCACAGTTTTACCAACATTTCATAGAGGAAACAACATATTAATTCTCCAAAAATGATTAAAGAACTAGAATATAAGACAGTCCTTCATTATGTCGAGCAAATTCATTTTCATCATCGTTACATTTTCCTTATCTCCTGTTGGACTGGTAACAACTTTATCAAATCAGCACTTGAATCAGCATTAGAAAGCACTAGTATACAGAATATAATAGTTTCCATCATATACATATTTCTCTTCTCACTCCTGATAGTGCAGAAATATCAGAATGGACTTTTCTTAGGTATGTATAAATAGAAGTCAACTAATTTTAGATATGGACTCTCATGGGTATATGTGTAGGATATTGCGATTTATAATAGATAGATAGATTAGATAGATAGATAGATAGATAGATAGATAGATAGATAAATAAATTTGGCAGAGCTCCTAAAAACCCTTAGAATCTCCTAAGTGGGGGCGCCTGGGTGGCTCAGTCGGTTGAGCTCAGGTCATGTTGGCCCAGGTCATGACCCCAGGGTCCTGGTGAGTAAGGAAAGGATTCAGGTAGAGTAAGGAAGAGACAGGGGGCCCCTGACTAGGATCTGAAAGAGTGAACAAGAGATAAGGGAAAAGACCAGATCACTTGGCCCTGGATGTTAGGGAGTATTTTTCTATGGCGGCTACAGTGTAATCACAGAAAATGACCAAAAAAGAAGTCATTAAGGGTGTTATCAATTGTCCTTCCTCAGACCAAGATGGCATAGGAATCTCAAGGCCACAAGCTCCCTGGTCAAATTTTCAATAAAAGACCGGCCTAAAAAGCCTCAGTGGCAACCCATTTGGGACCCCTCTCACTCTAGAGAGCGCGTTCTCTTTCCTTTCTGTTCTCACCTTCACTTAATAAACTTGCACAACACTTCACCCTTTTGTGTCCAGGAGATTCATTCTTCTACCCGTGAGCCAAGAACCCTGCAATCCTCCAACAGTGGGATGGAGCTGGGTCAGGCTCCCTGCTCAGCACGGAGTCTGCTTCTCCCTCCAACCTCTGTCCCTCTCCCGGCTCAAGCGTGTTCTCTCTCTCCCTCTCTCTAATAAAATCCTTAAAAAAAAAATCTCCTAAGCGATAAGATAAAGCTGGCTTTTGTTATTTTTAACAAACCCCTTCTCAACCACACTTGTGCTTCTGTTAATGAGGTGGCTTTTGAAAAGCCCTTAGGTAACCTAAGGATAGGGGGCTGGTTGCCAGGGGAACCAACCAAGATTAAAAGGTTGGAAATTTCTAGGGAAGGGCTGCAGGCTGAATCCATCATCTATGGCCAATGACTTAATCAATCATGCCTATCTAATGGAGCCTTCATAAAAACCCCAAAGGATAGGGTTTGGCGAGCTTCTGGCTGGGCAAACACGAGGAGTGGTACTGGAAGAGTGGCGCTCGTTTGCAGAGGGCGTGCGAGCTCCGAGCCTCTCCATCACCCCTCCTGTGCACCTCCTTCCTACGGCTCTTCCTCAGTCTAGGCAGCAGCTCTGACAAACTAACCTTATTTGAGGAGCAGGTCATGGGAATCTCCGATCTATGATCTGTGAGTTAGAAGCACAAGTAATAACCTGAACCGGTAACTGCGGGGTGAAGAGGGAGTCTTGTAGGACTTGAACCCTTGGCCCCTGGGATCTGATGTTGTCTCCAGGTAGACAGCATCAGAACGGAGTTAAACTGCAGGGCTCTCTGCAGGCATCGCAGGACTGCCTGATGAGGGGAAACCCACCCAACTAACGTCAGCAGTGAGGTAGTACCGAGAGAGTGTGGTATGTGGCGTAAATGAAAACACCGGAGATTTCCTTCACCATGTGTGTTTGCCAAAAAAAAAAAAGATGAGGAGTAGACACTAAAATGTTCACAGGAATTAGCCCTGGGTTGTTAGATGACCCATGCTGTCACAGCTTTTCGGTGTTTTCTTGCATCATAAACATGCATCACATACGCACGTGCATATTATATTTTTTTAAGGTGGGCGAAAATGAGACACAGTGGAAAGATGGCCTTTGTAGTCAGGGATACCTATATTCAAATTCCAACTCTGGGTTTTAAGTGGCTTTTGAAAAATTACTTAATCTCTTTGAACTTTCTCATCTACTTATCTACGATAATGATACCTCCTTCGGAGTACAGCACTCAGCATGAAGGGCAGTACAGATAAGATATTTAAATGTCACTTATAACACCTTGAAGGTAAAACCATTTTATTACCAAATGAAGATATTATTTCAGTGAGCTCACCAATTTGACATTTAAGATTTAAAGAGTCTTGAGAAAATTCACATCTGATTACTATATATTAAAATTATAAGTACGGGTAATTTCTGTTAAATAAAAGAAAGTAATTTCATTTTTTAAATCCTTGAAAATGAGAGGAACAATCTATTTCAAAACCTGGTCCATGGTTTCGCTGCTCTACTTACGAGGCCTAATGTTTAACAGACTCCATCACGAAGATTAGAGCAAACTAATTTAATGTAATGAAACGGTGTGGGCATAAACGTCACTAGAAGTGGCAACAGCTGCAGAGAAGAAATCCACAGCTACTACCTTGAAGAAGTACTTGGAGTAGAACAGCAAATGCAAAAACTTTTCAAATAAAAAAAGTCTGCTATTGAAATTGAATAATTACACCTAGAAAGTCATAAAACTAACTCACCCCTTCAACAAACAGTCCCTAGGTGTCAATCAGAATTTTTTTGGGTACCAAACAAGGAGAAAAAACCCAGAGGATAAAAAGATTCGAAAGGCTCCTCCATCGAAGGCTTTCCTGACTTGACAGCGTGCAGCAGCTGCTCCTGCCTCCAGGCTCCCACGGTCTGATGATAACCATCTACCAGAAAACTGCTCAAAAACTGTCATCTCAACATTTTTGCCACATTCAAAACTGAGGCTCCTTGTGTCATTGTCTATCACCTACTTTTATCCATAACCTGCTTCGTGCTTCCCCTTAACAAACCCGGAGCCCTTGGATCCCCTCCCTTCCAGCCTCTCCATGTGCCTTACTAACCTCTTCTCTGGTAAACAAACCTCCTTGAGACGGCATAAAGAATTATGAACACATAATTATTCTGTTTTCCTTTCCGGCTGCCTGCTAAACTGAGTTCTGGCTTCGCCTGCTCATATTCTTTCCCTACCTTGCCCTCAGAGGAAATTAGCTGTTACTAGGACAGAATTCAGCAACTGGAGGGAGCAATGAGCAGAAAACACAAAAGAAAATTCTCCAAAGAAAAGCAAGGAGTTGAAAATGCACTACCTTTGCCATCGGGTTTTGGTGTTAGGGAGACAAGATACATCAGAAACCACACACGAATGGGGAAAAAAGCTGTTTCTCTAGAACACATCCCAGCAAGTATCTCCAAGAGTTGCGGGTCAGTCTTTTATTTCCTCCTTTGTTCAAATCAACATTCAACATTCAATCACCAAGGTCTTGTGGGGTCTACTTCCTACTGAATCTCTGTGGAGTCCATCCCCTTCTACCCCTACCCACCTGCCCAATCCTAATCCAAGTCCCTGGCCTGTCTTGACTATTTTACTGTTACGGGTTTAAGGGTAAAGTAAAGAACTTGCCATATTATATTTTATTCTGTGCTAAACCTTCTTGGGAACAGAAGACAGAACAGACAAGGGACAAAGAAGCTCATTCACAATTCCACAGAGATGGGGTACCCACTACGCGCTAACATCACACTAGACGATGAGGAGCTACAATGAGTAAGACGTGGCTCCTGCCTTGATGGAATTTACAACCCTGATGGAGAAGAAAACACGAATCAGTGGGCAAGTTCAGTGTAACATAAATACTGGGACAGAAATAAGCAGAGGGTGCTGCTGCAGGCTCTACAAGGAAAAGAACCTAACCTCTGAATCAGGTTCGTTCATTCATTCATTCATCTATCTAAAAGCTCTTTTTGTACAAGGTGTGAAAACTATTCTCTTATTTACGGAGAGTCGATTATCTAAAACAAGTAGTAAAATATTTATTCTTCCCCCTAATTCAACTGAAATGCTCCCTTATCATAATTTAAGATGCGAAACACACTTGGCGCTCCTTTCTGCCATGGTTGCTCTCAGCGATTAATCAGTAAAATGTAATACCTGGTACAACAACCTCCTACTCATACACTATCTTTAAAATAGTACCCAATATAAGATGCCTTTAAACGAGTTTAAGAAAAATACAGACCGAGAGGTAATGTTCATGAGATATGTCAAGGAGATAATAATCCTAACAGAGAGAGCTCCCACCAAAGTGTTAAGAGGAGGGCAAGTAATCCAACAAAACCAGGCTGAAGCTATTAACAGTTAATTCACCTAAGAGAAAACACAGTTAGCTAACTAATACGTGGTCAAAACCAAAGCAACAATGAGATACCATTCTATACCAACCAGATTAGCGAAGAGACCACTCCTATTTTGGGAACAGTGAGTTGAAACAACACAGCGTTCTTGGGCACGATGATTTACTGCAACTGCTCGGCAAAGTAACTTCACAGTATCTACTGAAATTTAAAAAGGTGGATACCCCTGGACCTAGCATTTCCACTTTTAGGAATACAGTGTAGGCCATGTGGGCAATAACCACAACAGATCAGAAACAGTATGAATGGAGCCCAACAAGGAAACTATCAAATGCATCCATCCACCATGTCCGTTCTGTGAAATACTGTACAGTCATCAAAAGAAGTAATTAAATATGCTCATGAGATCTTTTAAGGACAACAGCGAGCTGCAGGGTAACACATACTTTGTTTTCACATATCCAGACCTCTGTATTGTAGAGGGGAAAGAGCTAGTCACAATGAAGCTGACCAGTGGAGTAAAATTCTGCAAAGGCCCAAAGGCAACGGAACAAAAGTCAAAGGCAAATACTTCACCCACCCCGAGAGAAAAGCTGAGAACAGGTGCAAATAGAGGGGAAGAATGAATGGGAACACTGAGACCAGAGCATGGAAAGTGAAAAGTTCATGCTTGAGTAACCAGAGGTTTCATTTTCTCCATGAAGTAGGAGTTACAGACTGAGGGTACAGGTATATTTATATAAGGTCCCTACTGCAGGTTGGATCATAGCTGCTATGCCCACTTTATGGCTGTGTAATCACAGGCATAAGACGTCAAATGATTTGACCAAACATACCCCAGACAGTGGAAAAACTAGAACTCAGGGTTATTGATCCTTGTATCAGTTCCGTTTTACTCAAAGGAGTCAGCGTTCAGTAAAAAAGTTGACTATATCCATGACCTAACGAGTATGTACAGAACCCCAGAAAAATAAAAAAGAAATTAAAGATACAGACTGAGTCTTTAGCGATCTTTTCTCCCTCCAAAATAAAAAGACCTCTAGGTATGGATAGAACACACCGTAGGATTTCCAACTCTGAATTTCTAATTAAAAAAAAAAAATCTTTATTTCAAAGTTTGTGCTTTGTAAGAAACTACATTCCAAAGAAACAATGCTACAACATCTGAAAGCATACAATACATGAACTGTGTTGCAGAGAAAGAACATCTCCTAGAACAGATATGCTTTTAGACTAAGTCTTCTTAGGGAGAACAGGAAGCTCTTTTAGTCATCCTGCTGCCAAGACACTAACAGCTAGTCCTTAGAGCCCCCTCTGTATTCACCCTCCTTGCTTTTTCCTAACAATTTCTATCTTCAGCACAAACTGGATTCCAGTAGAGAGTCTGGAGTTCACAGGACTAACTACAATCCAACATTCAAATGTCTTTCAATAAATAAATAAATAAATAAATAAACAAATGTCTTTCGTCCTCTAAACAGTTTACAAGTGCTAACTCAAGAAGTAAAATTTTTGTTTTAAATATTTCCCTGGCTTTTTTTCTCCTCTGGCATGAAATAACTAAACAGGAAACAGGGAACAAGAAAATATGGAGAAGAGACAAATTTCACTGATTCATAATATTCTCAATGATATCTAAGTGGTAAGACTTTTATGTCACAGTGTTGATGCAATTAAGCAGGTTTGTATTTAATGAGTTTTTCCTAAGGAAAAAGAATATTCTAGTCACATTTGAAGATTGTTCGTTAAATTACACCACTTCTCAAGCAAATAAAATGCATGTATGCTATGACTCTATTTTTTCATAAACTGGCTGCAGAGATATTTGACAAGGTTATAAATGAAAGTCCACTCATTCATCACAGCCTCTTGAATCATGGAGCACTACAAGCACGTTATTTGGCTACTCCAGGGCTATCGGGGTTAATGGTTATTGTATAACAAAACTTCCTTTTTGGAATCTAAAACTAGACTTGCCAACATTTCTAAATGATTTTTTTAAAAGATTTTATTTATTTATTTGAGAGAGAGAGAGAGAAAGAGAAAGCACGAGATGGGGGGAGGGTCAGAGGGAGAAGCGGACTCCCGGCTGAGCAGGGAGCCTGATGCAGGACTGGATGCCCAAGGCAGACACTTAACCAACTGAGCCACCCCGGCGCTCCAATGATTTTATTTTCTAATATTTTATAAATATTCAAAAGATAATCTTTAATGATAACCGAGATACTAGGACTTCTACTCTTGAGACTAATATACCACAAGCTTGCCCTAAACTAAGAAAAACTGGCAATTTATAGGAGATTTGACTACTGGAATATTTCAGCTCTCTTCCGGTTACCCTGTAAATTTTATTCTAATGTAATTAATGACTGGTATGCACAGACTATTTTTCACGGAGAAATGCCTCTGGAAAAAAAAATGTTAATTCAAATGTCAAATGCAAAAGGAACAGGTAAGACTAAACTCAAGAGGAGAGAGAACGATATGTCAGGCTTTCTGTCAATGAAAATTAGGCAAAATTTTGCTATCCAAAATTTGGTATTTGGACACTATTTCTGTATCTACACATTTCTATGTTTATAACAAAATACAGATTTTTAAGCAATCCGTACCTCTACCGTGTTATATCTACCTACCACAGAAAACACTGTCAGAGTGGATTTAAGTCTTTATCACCTAAAAGCTTTTGAAAATTCATCACAATAAACTGCTATAAGTTCGCTAACCAGGTACGTGTTTGTGTTTAATTTACTTTTTTTTTTTATTATTTAGTTATTCGACAGACAGCCAGCGAGAGAGGGAACACAGCAGAGGAGAGGGAGAAGAAGAAGCAGGCTCCCAGCCGAGGAGCCTGATGTGGGACTTGATCCCGGAACGCCGGGATCACGCCCTGAGCCGAAGGCAGACGCTTAACGACTACGCTACCCAGGCGCCCCTGTGTTTAATTTACTCTTACAAATTTTTCTGACAAACCTATGTAGCTTATATCTGCATTGACAAATTAATCCCAAAAGTCTCGTATATGTATGGTAAATCCAAGTCAAATATCCTTTCACTCAATTTAACAGAGCAACTAGCATGTGCAAAGTTCTACATTATGACTTTTAAACAATTCTGACTAAAACCCACAATAATACGATTTATGATGATTCAATATGTATTATAAAAGAAATAAATGTCATGAAACAATAATCCCTCTTACTGCTTGAACTCTGTCATTTTCTATTTTATTTAACTTTTTAAATGCTGGTTGTAACCCACTAAATTGATTTTATGACCCACCAGTGGGTCACAATCTGAAGTCCAAAACACACAATCCCTCTGTGTAAGGGATATAAAGACAAGCAATGTAATGACACTGTTTGAACCCCTGGATATGTCTGAAATCAGATAAACTCCATGACCACTAAGTTACACAGCCCTGTAAGTACATTTTAGCTAAAGATAGCAGCGTTCATATCATTTACTTAATCTCCTTAAGCTGTACCCCAAAAATCAGAGATGTACGTACGTTACTCATCTAATGGCAGTACTAAAAAAATGTAGAGCTGAAATGCAATGAGAAAGATTAATTCAAACTGGGAATTCTGGAGAAGACTTTTAAAATGCAGACTTTGAGACAATTCTGGAGTATTAGCTGGACTTCAACAGGACGACAGGGAGAGGAATGGGCACTGGCACGAAAGGTGCCAGGGAGAACAGAAATAAAGGCAAAGAGTAGAGGAGTACAATGTCCAAGAACGGAGGTAATCCACTGAGGCTGAAAAATAGGATTTGTGGGTGGGCATGATATTTCCACTTTTTTTTTTTTTAAACCACTCTACTCTAACATGACCGAGGAGCCATTTCCCTCCACCTCGACTGACTCCCCTTTCATTGATTTCAACAGTGCAGAACCTAGACTCTCTTTCTTGCCCGACCACTCCCAGTCATTTCCTTCTTGTGGTGTTCTCTAGCTCTGACTTCTCTAGGCAAACTTTTCTCCCTGTACAAGCACCCATCAGTTATTCTCATTTCCTACTAGAATTCACTGTTATCTACAAGAGGAGCTGGCCAATCTTTCCTGTAAAGGGCCAAGTAGTGAACACTTCAGGCTTGGCCGGCCAAGAGGAAAAAGCAAGATATACAGTAAGATAGAAAACAATCTCCACAAATTTTTATTGGCAAAATTCAAAATAAAATAATAATTGAGTGAGAGTTTTTTTTTTAAAGATTTTATTTATTTATTCGACAGAGATAGAGACAGCCAGCGAGAGAGGGAACACAAGCAGGGGGAGTGGGAGAGGAAGAAGCAGGCTCATAGCGGAGGAGCCTGATGTGGGGGTTGATCCCAGAACGCCGGGATCACGCCCTGAGCCGAAGGCAGACACTTAACCGCTGTGCCACCCAGGCGCCCCTGAGTGAGAGTTTTATAATACAGGTATACTAACACAAAAATGTAAATTTTTTTGCGGGGAAGGAGAGTATGACCATTTGCTTAATTGGGGCGCAAAGTCAGTGTTCCCTATCATCAGAATCTACGGCTCATGTTCCTGTGCACGTGCTGATCTGTAATGGGAGTTGCCGTATTTCATGTGAAAATGTCTTCACAAAGACAGCTACTAGTATCAATTCGTGAGCATGTAATTTTAACGGCATATTCCTCACTTGGAAAGCATCTATACAATGCTATTAGATTTTTCTCCTGATACTTGTAGTTCAAGCATGTCGATACACTGCAGATTAATCACTTCTAACTAAAGGCTAGGTGGAAGGTCGCAATTGCCGGTGACTGGGTTTTGAACTATGGACATTTCCTTGTCACTTGCATCAAACCCCAAAAACTAATGCTAACTGTAGTTGGAGCTCAAAAGGTTTATCTGCTGCAAATCTGTGTGGAAATAGAGATCTTGTTTCTTTTTACTTTGGACGGCATGTGAATTAGATAAAGCAGCTTGACGTTACTTGTGATTCCAACAATGTTCGCTGTCAAAATGACTTCACCAGAGTGGAAGTTTTGTATAAGTGCTGTTTTGTCTTATAATTTAAGGTAAAACTTATTTTTAAAACATATCAAATCTACAGGAAAAGTTAATTTCTAAGCTATTGAATATTATATACTCATGGCTGAGGGTGAGGATTTTGTTCAGAAATGTTTCTACCTTGGCCCTTTGCGACAAAATGTTGACACCGCAAATGCACTGAATGGCTGAATGTAGACCAAGTGAGGATATTCAGCTTTGCTTTCTGACATAAAGTCACGGATATGATAACAGTCGTTTCCAAAGAGACTGAATGAAGTTCACTGGTGATCTTCCTGGTTCAGTAACAAATGACACATTCAAGTGTTTGCGGCAAACTACCAGCTGATTATTAAGACGATGAATAACCACGGGCTCTGGGTGCCTAGTATTTTTACGTAATTTGTAAATCTGTCCGACTAAGCCTCTTCCTGCTCCACACCTATTTTTTTACCACTCTCACTTGTAAATGTACATACTAGCAAATTCCAACGCAGGTTGTAGCAACTTAGGGTTTCCTCAACTTCTCTGAACATACGATTGGCTATAAATTATTCCACACCAACTATTAATAAAGGCTGATTCCTCAGGACTACAGACTCGGCACGCGTCCTCAAGTCACAACAGAAGAGCAGGACCTGTAACCTCTTTTCACCTCAAGAGCCAAAAGCAACCACTCAAAATCATTTCCTGGTTTTAAAATCAACCGTTGCTGTTCCCAACGTCCCCCATTCTCGAAGTAACCGTTCTCGCCAACCGTTCTTCACAGTGTGAGACAAGTCTATTTTCTGTGAACGTGTGTTCCTTTGGCAGCGGCAGTCAAACGTGATTTAAATCCCTCAACGCGGGTAAATGGCCTTCCTGCCCGGCTCACAAACGAGCCACTCAGGCACTCCCTACGGCTCATTCTGTGTTTCTGTGAAGAAGTTCTGCCGTGATAAGATACTGTTCTGTGCTTCTGACGTTCCTGACCGTGCCTTCCTGGGAGCAGCGGAGGCGCGAGGACGGCTCGGCGCAGCAGGTAGGCCTCCAGCCTGGTAACATGTAACCCCCTCCATGCCACGCCGGCCGAGCGGGCTGTGTGACGTCCGCACATGCGCTAGCAGTGACAGGAATGATAAAATGTCACGGATCGCAAGACGTCCGCATCAGAAATGCAATCAAGTTGTAACCGTCGCTGAAATCTGTAGGTCGCTGAGCAGCAGCGCAGAGTGGCGACAGTGACGCGCACATGCGGCGTTCCTGTGTCACGGGGCCAGCTGCTGTTGCATGAGGCCGACCCTGCCATCTTCGTGCAGAAGCAGCCACTGACCGTGTACAAACCAACAGACACGGCTCCATTCCAGCAGAACTTTATGGACACTGAAGTCTGAATTTTATATCACACTGACATGTCACAAAATCTTCTTCTTTTGATTTTTTTTCAAATACTTAAAAATTCTTACCTGTGGGCTGTACAAAAATAGGCGGTGAGCCAAATTTGTGCTGCAGGCAGTCGTTGGCCAAAAACCGATCCGTAAGACGAGAACTCCGTAAGCTACACAGTGTTGTTTGCCCTCAGGAGCAACAGACCGAGATGCCGAACCCACCAGTGGGTCACACGACAACTCAAACCCAACACACACCAAAGTAAACCCATCACCTGCCCCCTGCTCGAAATTCTCCCTTCCCAAATATATTTCCCAACTCAACTCATCAACCACTAAGCAGTGAATCCCCCAAGTCAGACGCTGGAAAACTAAGACTCATCCACACTGTCCCTTGAAGCCCTTCTTGGCGGGCTCTACGGTCTGGAAGCACCATCGTGCACTCCCTCCCTCTCGCGCTGTGATCACACTGGCTCCCTCTCGTCCCTGAAACACCGCTCTTGTCTCCTTCCGCCACAGACTCTCCATGGTCCTAAAACAGCCGTTTTCACACTTTTCTCCATGAGGGACACCAGAATGATCATGAGGGAAAGCAGAACGAAGAAGCTGAGACCTGTCAGGGCTGTTCCATTCCTGTACGCGTCACTGTCAAGGCTCGCAGATATAAAGTCATTCTAAAAAATATGCAAGAGTCCCATGACCCAAAAACCCTACTGTTTTGAGAAACATGGCTGTGAAAGTCTAATTTCTTTACCGGAACATGTAAGGTGCTATATGATGTGGCTCTCATGTCTCCGCCCCCATCTCCAAGCCTCTTATTCTACCCTCCATCCGTGTGAACATAACAAGCTTCAATCTCCACACTGTGGCTCACCAAGACCTCTCTGCCTCTTCTTCCTTCTTGGTTTAGCTAATTTATATGTCTTAGAAAAGTCATCGACTTCACACCTCTGAATAAATGTTACACTTTCTTCATCTGAAATAATCTAAAAATATGATTTACTTGATTTTGGATTTATTGTCTGGAACAGTAAGGAGAGAGATCCTTTGTCTTTCTCACTGCTCAGTCTCCACAATCTAGAGAACAGTGCCTAGCACACGGCACATATCCAGTAAACATCTATTGTGTGAATAAGAAATCTTATTGATTTTTTTAGGGGCGCCTGGGTGGCACAGCGGTTAAGCGTCTGCCTTCGGCTCAGGGCGTGATCCCGGCGTTATGGGATCGAGCCCCACATCAGGCTCCTCTGCTGTGAGCCTGCTTCTTCCTCTCCCACTCCCCCTGCTTGTGTTCCCTCTCTCGCTGGCTGTCTCTATCTCTGTCAAATAAATAAATAAAATCTTTAAAAAAAAAAAAAAAAGAAATCTTATTGATTTTTTTAAAGATTTATTTGAGAGAGAGAGAAAGCATAAGCGGGGGTTGAGGTAGGAGTAGCAGAGGGACAAGTAGGCTCCCCAGTGAGCAGGGAACCCCACGATGTGGGGCTCGATCCCAGGACCCTAGGATCATGACCTGAGCCAAAAGCATATGCTTTACCGACTGAGCCACCCAGGTGCCCCAATGTTATTAATTGTATAACCCAGGACACAGTGTTGTGTCTGGCATGCAGCAGGAACTCAACACATGTATGCTAAAAAAAACAAAAAAAAAACAAACAAAAAAAAACAAAACCAAAAAAAAAAAAAACAAAAAAACAAAAAAAATGAAGTAAAATTCGGGCCCAAGATGAAGAGCCTCGAACAGCAGGCCCAGCAGTGGCGGGTTCCACCTTCATTTCCTGCTCCCTTGTTTATCCCTTCAATCTTCAATTAGCAGTGCTTTCATATTTTGGTCTTCCTCTGACCTCGTTCCCAACTTCTTCCATCATGTGGGTCATGATGTCCATATAAAATCAGATGCAGCCTCAATTTTAAATGTGGCTCTCTACTTCAAGCAGCACATGGCCACTTCGAAAAATATGTAAAATTCCAAACAGTAATAGAATATTATAAATAAAATATACTGGGAAAATCATGAAAAGAAAACTCCTGAGCACCTCTTATAGAATTTAAATGTTTGGATTTAGTTTGTACTTGCTTATTAAAAAGCATTAAAAAATTCCAGTGGAAAGTGATCAAATTACCCGGGGCAGGGGGACATATTAAATACACAATTTACACACTGTGAAATTCAGTGGTTTTCTAAATAACAACTACATTTAAATAATGCTTAAAAGAGAATAATGCTAAATTCTGCAAATACAAATTTAATAAGAATATAGAAAGATATAAAAATGATTCTTACTAAGTTATTGTCATCCTGGAAAGCATAATGCAGAGTTGTAATCCATTTATTATCTCCATTCACTAATACATCCCTTTCTTCACGAAAACAGGCTGTCTGAAAAGGAAAAACAAAGATGTTTTTTAATCAGAGGACACTTTATGTAAAATACATCATGCAAACAATTGCTTAATGTGTTTATTATACTTTCTGTCCTGGAAAAGGAAAATGTTTATTATACTTCCTGTCCTGGAAAAGGAATATGTTTATTACACTTCCTGTCCTAGAAAAGGAATACATCCCACCTGACATTACTTTTCAACAAGTCAAGCACCCTCAGAAAGCAGACAATGGAAATAATACACTTGAAAACATTTTACATTAAAAAATACTGCTATAGTTAAAAAAAAAAACAGAAAAAAGCACACATGCATTTAATGATCACAGTCCAAACTATCATTCAGATAATATAAACATTAACAATTTGCCATCTCTACTTCTGTTCTTTTTAAGGAAATAAAATACAAGTAGGTTGTAGTCTTCCTCCTTACATGTTTCCCTGCCTTCCTCCTGATAAAATTAATAATCCATAGTATATACCATGTTCTTTCCTTTATATGCTTTGATCACACATGTATGTGCCCAAAACAACTTAACTGTTTTGCATTTTGAAAGTTTACATGAGTGTTATAATTGTATCTATTCTTCTGCAACTTGATTACTTCTTATTCAATGATGGCTGTTTTCCTTCCAATTGCTACGGCATTCGCTTGTCTGAATATACAAGAATTTATGTATGCAAACCCCAACCAGGAAAACAGGTTACTTCCAATTTTGTTTTTATGATGTTGCAATGCATATATTTGTACAAATGCACAACAGTCTCTCCAGGGCATATACTTAGAAGTCGAAATGCTAGCTACAAGCATTTTCCACTTTACCAGACATAGCCAATTTTCTCTCCTAAGTGTATACTGACTACTATCCTCACCCCAGTTGGAAATCTCCCTGATTCCCCCCTCAACATCCTGAACTGCATTTGGCATTATTAGACTTTTAAGTGTGTCAATATGATGGGTATAAAACCATACTTCACTGTTCTTTTCATCAACATTCCCAATTCCCCATGCAGATAAGCAGCTCTACACACGCTTACAGGACATCTGAACTTTGTATCTGAATTGTTCACTCCCTTTGTCCATTTTCTCTAATGAACTGTCTTTTTCTTTTTGTAAAAGTCTTAATTTATTCTGAGACTGTATTTCCACTATTATAAAGGTACATCCTGAGAACCTTAGAAATGTGTGGCTAAAAAAAATAATTTTATATGATACATTATAATTCTATAATCTATCATCTTTAAAGTTTTAATTAAAAAAAAAACCCATTATATCAGCCAAGTTCAAGAAGAACTGAAAGGTGAAGTGAAACTTAAGTCTCCCAAGTCACACACCATACTCACACGGTCACGTGTGTCCAGAGGTCACCACCAATTACTCTGCTGAGTATCTTCTCACAAAATTTGTCTCTGCAAGTGGGAACACTCACACACACACATGCACACACACAATATTCACGTGGTACCCCATTTCCCCTCGCTTTTCTTTTCTTTACACAAGTCAGATCACAGTGCTCCGTACGTTTTTTTTTTTTTTTCAAGAAACAATACACCAGAGTTTAGATGTAAACCAATAGAGACCCACCTACCACCTAATTCTTCTTAATGGCTGCACCGTATTCATGCCCACTGAAAAATCATCACACAGTATTCTATCGACAGGAAGTGCTTACTTATCTCCCATAAAATAAATTCAACAGCCATGATATACAAAACAATTAACATTAATATACCCTAACTAGGTACCTTAATTATTTCCATGTAGTCCCATAAATTTTATTTGATCAAATAAAATTTCCAAAGTCATGCATGAAATAGCACCAGAGAAAAATTTAAGAAAAATTAAAGCTTAAACCAAATTAAATGGGCAGTTTAAGCTGACAATTTGATTATTAAAATCCACATTATGCTTTGGTTCACTTTAGGGGGAAAAGAAAACCACCTGACACACTGACTACTAAGCTGTGTTTTAGAATTTAAGTGACCTACGAATCTCGTTCGCCGCTAAAGTTTCTGAGAGGGGCAAAGATCGTCAAAGCCCAGAAAAACTCTTTGCTCCTGACTTTATCTTATTATGACAGCTTTCTGGAATCTCACAACAGACGTTCCAGCTAAATTCTGATAAACGTCTGATTAGGGACTCCAAACTCAACAAAGCTCCAAAGACATTCTGTCAACAGATTAAACTTCAGTACATTCTCGTCTATTCTAAACTGTTTCTGTGAAAAAATTTAAAAAAGTAAAAAATATAAACTATGACCTAAAACTTCAAACACATACAAGAGAGACGAGTAAAACTCCCTCCTCCCCACAACATTCTCATCAACCAACTTCAACAATGATGTTATTACTCAATCTTGTTTCGTCTACACCCTCACCCCCTCAAACCCCGTCCTGCACCCTTCACGCACCACCACCCTTCCTCCACGCATGTGTATACGCGAGCACATATGCACACGCACTGGGGTTTTTTGAAGCAAATTCCAGGCATCATGTGACTTTATCCGTAAGTAGGTATTAAATGATCCCTATTAACAGCTCAGATCCTGAATTTAGATGTAAAGCACCGTGTCCTTTTCTGCTTCAGTAGGTCACGTTGTCCTCAGTTGTCACAACTGGGGGGTGCGGGGGTAACGGCAATCTACTGGGAAGAGACTGCTACACATCCTACAATGCACAGGACAGGCCCCCACAAGGAATCATCTGCCCCCAAATGTCACAAGTGCCACTGCTGGGAAACCCTGTTCCAAATCGATATTAAACAAACCATGATGCATGCACATCACAAGGTTCATGAAGTTGTACCAAGGACTCCACACGGATAAAGGCTATAATAACATCCACTTTTACCTTTTAAAAAAAAAAACTAAACAATTCTTTAATATCCTCCTGTAAAAATAGAATATCTGAGTATATGAGAATATAATAAATGGCAGCAGGGGTTACTGGAGGTCATACATCTTCTTCAGACACCGTCACAGATCGGGAGAAGGGAAGCGACACTAACAGAGTCTGCGAGTGATGAACAGGCAGCGACAGCAACCTCTGGACCCATGGGGTTAGGCAGCAAATATTCAGCTGCCCGGGGACAGAAAGAGACAGGGTATCCTGCTACCTCCAGTGATGTGTGTCCCACTGGTTATATATTTGTGATATACCTTAGATGGAAATAAATACAGCAAATAGGCTGGAGGTGTAGCTTTGAAAAAGTGTTTAAAGCATCAACAACACACAGGTTAAAAATCGAGACATTTTGCTGCTCATCTCTAAGTTATTAAGCATCACTGGTAGGCCCAGTTTTCCAAAGCTGGATAAGTCATGGTCAGAAGAGAGTTTTTTTAAACATGTGTTTAAAAAAAGGACTTGATAACTCAAGCATAGAAATACAACTCCACTCTACTTCAAAATGAATCTGTCTGCAAAAATTTCAATGTAGAATTTCTTCCTAAAAGAGGAAAGTTTTAAGTAGTTTGAGGAGAGTTCCTTTTATTTATTTTTATTTGTTATTATGTTATGTTAGTCACCATACAGTACATCATTAGTTTTTGATGTAGTGTTCCATGATTCATTGTTTGCGTATAACACCCAGTGCTCCATGCAATACGTTCCCTCTTTACTACCCATCACCGGGCTAGCCCATTCCCCCACCCCCCTCCCCTCTGAAGCCCTCAGTTTGTTTCCCAGAGTCCACAGTCTCTTGTGGTTCATTCCCCCTTCTGTTTACCCCCTCTTCATTCTTCCCTTCCTTCTCCTACCAATCTCCCTGCTATTTCTTATGTTCCTTTTCAACACTGAACCAGCCTTGTATCCCTGAAGTAAAACCCACTCGGTCATCCTGTATGCACAAGTCTTTTTACACACTGCTGAACTCTATTTGCTAACGTGTTGGTAAGGTGATCTGTATCTATGCTCATGAGGCACTTCGGTCTTTAATTTCCTTTGTATGGTTCCTGTTGGGTTTTTCTATCAGAGTAACACGGGCTTCACAGAACGAGTGCCGCTCCTCAGGCCCCAAGGTCCACCTCCTCCTCTCTGCCTTTCAGAATCTCCTTAGATTTATTTTATACGTAATGTCGAGGGTCTTTAAAACTGTACTTAATGGAAGGGATAGGAAGAAATAAATCTCTTCCAGCTCACCCCAGAAAGAGAATATACTAATGTTTTTTAATTCAACAAAATTATTTAATTTCCAATTCCTTGTTTTATATTCAACTTTGCCACTTCTTCTGTAATGAAAGCTAACCCAGTGATCCTTCCTTTTTCTTCTAATTCTCCCCAACATACCAACTTCATAGAAAATAGTGCAAACTTTGAACTCAATTTTTAAAAATTTCTAATGCTGAAACACTAAACTGACAACTATGATTTCCATGAAACAATTAGAACAGACTTATTTACTCTAACTAGTAAGACTTGTTGCTGCAGCTGCTGGCGAAGCTGCCAGCTCCCTCGGCGTCTGCCTCAGCTGCAGAAGCTCCACGGCCCCAAGACCATGTCCGTCTGGAGGTGGCCCGGAGTCAGTGACTGAATGAGGCAGGTGCAAAGGTAAGTCCTCAGGCCTCATGAGGGACTCCGAAGGACCATTTCTGCTCTACAGCTCCCTGCTGGACAGCCTGACTTCCCCTGAAAATGATGTTTCACCTCCTTTCCCTTCCATCAGTGTCAATTTCAGAAGAACACCCTCATCAATCTCACTGCTGACTACCTGGAAAATCCAACCAGTAACAGGAAGGCAAGTGAGCCTTAAGGAAATTCAAAAGTAAAGACTGAAATTACTGAATATAAAGGACACTGGCACATATGCCACAGTGACATAAAAATTTCCAAATACTTTTCTCAGCAAGATACTATTACATGGAGATGAGCTGTGGGAGGCCGAGAGGGGCTGCACTGGGTGGGGTACAGTCGAAGAGGACTTCAGCTTTATCTGTAATGTGCTACTATTCCTTTTACAAATATGTATCCATACTTCACTTGTGCAGTGTTTTTCAGGAAACACACAGAAAACAAGACAGAAAGCAAAAACGTGCACCAAATGTTAGTGATCAATTCTAGGTGACGGAATGTAAATGTCTTTGCGTTTTGCTACATTTTTCAAATTTTCCCAAAGAAATGAATAATGAAGTTTCTTACAACCACCACACCTATCATCAAGGGAACCATTTTCGCTTTTTTCCATATGTTCGGCGGGGGGTTGGGGGGTGGGGGGGGTGGCGGTTTCAGGTTGCTACCAGTACTGGTGGATAAAGAAAGATTTCTAAGGGTTAACTTCTCATTAGAGAAATCTTACCAACCTCACAGCTACTGTTCTGCCTATGCAACAGTCTGATCCTCCTACAAGTTCAAATACTGAAATACTTCCACACCGAGGTCCCCGCGGGCCCCACCCCATCTGGCCGCTCACCATGATCTCCCACAGCTGGAGACCCCCAGAATCCCCTCAAATCTACGTGTAATGTCAGTTCTGACCAGACCATACCAGCTGTGAGATATTTTTAACATCGCTCCAGCCAATCCTTCCCTTGCTTCTGGCATCAACATAAAAAACACTGGCAATTTTTGCAAGAGCAGATTTTACTACCATCCTTTAATAATATAAAAAAGATAAATTTAACTGTATAATTAGCAATCAAGAGACTTCTTAGAGGGCACATTCAAAACTCCTACTGACTTCCACTTTGAGCAGAACACAGATAAATACAGAACAATATAAATGAGTTACATCAAGTTGGAAATGCAGTATTGCAAAATTTCTTCCTATAAAATAAACTGGTTTCCACACCTCCTTTTCACATAAATATACAAGCCGCACATTTGGTTTTCAGGCAATATAAACTAAACGTCACAAATTATGACTTTTTAATGTTTTTTTATGAATTTTAACGTCTATCATCACTATATCACAATTGTAAATTGTGGAACTTGTCTCTTAGGTCTTAAAAATAATGCCACCACAGACACAATGTTATTAAATGATATTTAAGGATCTAGTGGCTTTATGATTTTATAGGTCTCATATTCTTTCTGAAACATTATTTAAACATCCCAATAGGGGCGCCTGGGTGGCACAGCGGTTAAGCGTCTGCCTTCGGCTCAGGATATGATCCCAGCGTTATGGGATCGAGCCCCACATCAGGCTCTTCCGCTATGAGCCTGCTTCTTCCTCTTCCACTCCCCCTGCTTGTGTTCCCTCTCTCTCTAGCTGTCTCTATCTCTGTCGAATAAATAAATAAAATCTTAAAAAAAACAAAAACAAAAACATCCCAATAATTAGAATCTTACCTCAGCTCTTTTCAGCATTTCCCATTTGTTCAATATTTTCATGGCAAATACCTTATCTGCATTTTTTAGTTTCACTACAGCAACCTAGAAAAGGAAATACAACTTTTAAAATATGACAACATAACAAAACATTTTTCAGTCATCCACTTTCCTTTTTCCTCTCTGTAAGAAAATAAATACCAACATTATCAATGATTTCCATGCAGTTCATATTCTAAGATCCAAAATCAAATAAAATTGTCAGTTGAAAAAGTTACATTAGTCAACATGCGTCAAATAAATAAATGTATACTTTAACCCTGTATTATGTGATTGTATGTTATATCCTTTTTTTCAAGTTCTCTGCTTTAGAATTTAAACTCATCATCTACTACCACCAGGAAACTGACTAAAACGTACAACCATGAAACAATGAGAGCTTAGTGAATACCACATGCCAAATTCCAACACGATGCTATAGGGAAGGCAACTGCCAAAACAAATATGTTTTTGTGGGAATCAAATAATATAAAATAAACTGAAAATGATATTATTTTTCACACCACATATTTTTACCCACTGTACAACCCCCATCACTCACTCTCACACACACACACGCACACACACACCACCCCTGAAGACCAATTAAGTCTAACTGCTCGACAAATTGTAGGCTTCACACATTCCTTTCCAACATTAAAAGGAACAAATATTTTTTTGCATTTTGTATCTTAGTTATGGATCAAAAAAGTGTCAAATATTGGGGCACCCAGGTGGCGCAGTCGTTAAGCGTCTGCCTTCGGCTCAGGGCATGATCCCAGCGTTCTGGGATCGAGCCCCACATCAGGCTCCTCCGCTAGGAGCCTGCTTCTTCCTCTCCCACTCCCCCTGCTTGTGTTCCGTCTCTCGCTGGCTGTCTCTGTCAAATAAATAAAATAAAATCTTTTTAAAAAACAACAACAGGGGCGCCTGGGTGGCGCAGCGGTTAAGCGTCTGCCTTCGGCTCAGGGCGTGATCCCGGCATTACGGGATCAAGCCCCACATCAGGCTCCTCCACTAGGAGCCTGCTTCTTCCTCTCCCACTCCCCCTGCTTGTGTTCCCTCTCTCGCTGGCTGTCTCTATCTCTGTCAAATAAATAAAAAAATGAAATAAAACAACAACAACAACAACCTGTCAAATATAAATAAAGAAGCCTCAACACTGATCCCATTGCTGTTTCTGCCTCCCTGCTCCGGTTGACTCGCTAATCTCAGAGCGCCCTTCCAGCTCACTGGGGACGCTGTCGGGCTGCAAAGGCACTGCCGAGGAGGAGACCAAGTTTGCTTCCAGTACCTGGGGGCTGGGAAGAAGAAGACAAGTACTACCCTAACATGCACAAGGAGAGAACAAACGATATACAGCATGTCTTCAAATGGTTCAAAGGGATCCTGCCGAGGATAGAGAACAGGTTTAACCTCAAGTGTCGAAAATTTTAACTTACGGCAAATGTACCCATTAGGAGCATTTAATAAATTTATATTTGGATTAGATTGCGATGAAAGTAATATGACCAGAGAATTAAAATCACTTCATAATACTATATAAACTAGAATATTTCTTGGTAATTGTCGTGATTATAATGATGTATGATTATGGTTTTTTATCAGCTAAAATGGTGGGAAAGGAGAGGAACAGCTCAATTTCAAGTGCAATTGCTTTAGTCTTCAGTCACTTCTGGTCATATCTGCAGAAATGATGGGTCCATTAAATTGTTCTCCCAATAGGTTTGTGCTTAAAGAAAGGGGGCTGTCCACGACACAGAAACAACCTGAATGTGAACTGACAGATGAACAGATAGAGAAAATGTGGCACACATATACAATGGGATATTATTCAGATATAAAAAAAGAAGGGAATCCTGCTTTTATGACAACATGGATGAACCTGGAGGGCATTATGCTAAATGAAATAACCCAGAGAAAAACAAATACTGTCTGATCTCATTTATATGTGGAATCTAAGAGTCCAACTCATAAAAACAGAGAATAGAACGAGGGTTGCCAGGGGCCGGGGGAGATGCTGGCCAAAGGGTACAAAGTTCCAGTTATAAGATGAATATGTTCTGGGGACATGATATACAACACGGTGACTATAGTTAACAGTATTATACTATATACTTCAAAGTTGCTAAAAGAAAAGATCTTAAATGTTCTCACCACAAATTAAAAAAAAAAACTAATTATGTAAGGTGGTATTAACCTTACTGTGGTAATCATCTTGCAATACAAAAATGTATCAAATCATCGCTTTGTACACCTTAAACTTCCACAATGTTATATGTCAATTATATCCCAAAAAAGATAGGGGAAAAATAACGGGGGCGTAATAAAGAGCCAGACGCTCTGAAAGGCTAGAAACACAAGTTTAGCTGCTCTGTAGACGCACATCATATGTTGAGAGTGCAAACAGACGACAGGAGCATGGAGCTCAACACACTCCCATTTAGGACAGGAGAGATCCTTATTCTGATTTAGGGAAGAATGGCTGAAAGACTCTAACACATTTCCCCTCCTCAGGTCCTTGCGAGAAGAGTACTCTGAGCTGTCTGTCTCACCAGCTCTCTGCATTTGGGGACAGAAGGAGCCGATGATAACTGGTAGGAGGAACAGCAGTACTTCTCACCAACGCGTATAAGTGTGCTCTAAATGCCCGATACCCTTTCTAAGCGTTTTATGCGGGTCCACAATCCCTTACCTGCAATTCTAAAGCCAAAAGGTTTTCACAACTCATTTGGCAGCAGGTACTGACATCAGGATAATTAGTTTTTTGGGTTTTGGTTTTTTAAATTCATTTAGTGTAAAGACAAACACGCTTCACTGTAGAAACACTAATGCTTCTGCTCTGGAGGCGCTGCTCCAAACCCCAACAGGAGTCCTTTATAAAACAGGGCATATCACTAAATTAGCTTTCTAAAATCCAAAAAATACTGACGCCAAAACCACCCCTGGTTATAGAGCAGTGCAGGGAAAGAGCATGTCCTGAACACTTGGACGCCGGGCCAGCGTTTACTGCGGGCGGTCAGGGGAGCGGTAACAGCACGCGCTCTGCAGCCGGACTACTCAGGTTCTAATCCCGGCTCTGCCATTAGCTGTGTCGCCCTGGGCAGATAACGCAAGCTTTCAAAACTTCAGTTTTCTCATCCATGCAACAGCGTTTCTAGTGGTACTCACCTTATATATTGTAGTAAGGATTAAAATAATTAATACACATATAAAGTGCTTACCACTTAGCAGCCGTGATTATGTGGCGGGCGTTGGGCTAATAAGTAAGCACATTCTGGCCCAATCTCTTAACCATCGTCTGCCCCACCCCCAACACACAGCACACAGTACACATCCCGATTTACTCAATTTCTTTAACTCTGAAATAAGAAACTCCAACCTCTTCAACTTCTAGTAACTTTATACCCCTGGCACACAGAAACATAGCTAGGAATATCCTCAACTGAAAATACATGCAAATAAAAATGAAGCCACAACATTTACTATAGTGTGGTTTCCAACAGTAACATATTGGGAATAACTGAAATATTCTGAAAGATGAAACTGAGTAAATATCACAAATCAGAAAATTAGTCATATCTTTCAAAATATTGTTAGAGAATACGATTTAATAGGCAAAAATGCAGACTATACTGCTGGCAAGAAGTTAATTAAAAATTTACACACTGATTGTTTTTTCTGTAAATACACAAAATACATATCTATGAATTTCTATGCCAGATGAAGACAGAGAAAGACAGGCACCAAAATGTTTAAAGATCAGGTATTTCTAGGTGATGTGATTTCTAGTCACCTTTCCACATTTTCAGTATGGAACGTGCAAAATTTGAAGCATGGAATGGGATCATGTGAAATACCACACCTCACCCTGGTCAGGAAATGACCGCTAATTACTGGGGTACTTAGTGTGGCTGGCGGGGGCCCAAATGAGAGCCACTCTGCACACGTGGTCATCGGAAGTGCCACGCTGCTGCACGGTGAAGACCATTCTCCACATTACCTCACGTCAGGTTCATAAGCTGCCTTAAATCTTCTCTGGAATGCAGTGCGATGTAGTGAAATTTTAAAATGTCAGTTCAGGAAATATTCTTGAATTATCGAATTGATGACATAGTAAGACAAGACCATGAAGCTAAGGAAATGCTAAAAATAAAATAAAACTCATCTTGCTTTTCCCCTCTAACACCACAGATCATTTTCATGTTCGTGGCAGTAGAAGGAAACTCAGAAAAAGAGGCTTCTGCTGGGACTCTAACTTCAAGTTCTAGATTGTCAAGAACCACAGCTAACTGACATACAAGAGGGAATGTATACTAAAATGTCCTTTCTTACATAAACTGATCAAAATAAAAAGTACTCTTAGTATGGACCGGAAGATCACAAATTTAACACAGAATATGTACTTTTTAAAAACACCAAACATAGAGATGTCTCTTTAAAGGCTTCATACTGAAAGCACTATGATGTTGGAAAAACTGCAAACACGACAGGGAAAACTCAGTAGGTGACACACGTCAACAATTGAGTTGAAGTGTCTACACTTACAGCTACGACATATAACAGAGGATTTATCACACTATATTAAATAGAATTGCAATCTCCAATAACCGTTCCCATGCAGTTCTCAAATCTGGTCTACACCCAGAATATCCAGAATTCACCGTACCTCCTCTGGCCCATCCCAACAAACCTGCCTTTGCGACCCGCCTGGACGGTCCTACCGGCCCCTCCCCTCCTCCCTTAAGCCCACGATCTATTCTCACCCTGCCGGTCCTAGTGATCATGTTTGGACGTAGCTCAGATGGCAACACTCCTCTGCTCCAAACTTCCCACCTCTCTCCAAGCGGAAGTCAACCTGCTATAACTTGTCAGGCAAACGTATTCTGGTCTTCCGACCTCCCAGATCTCACATGCTCTCTCCTCCTAGCTCACTCTGCTCCAGACACACTGGTCACCTGGTTCAATCCCAGCCCAGGCCCTTGCCCTTATTCCCTAGGTCCAAGGCGTCTGTCCACGTAAAGTCACTCAGTCTTCACTCTCAAACTGAACTGAGAAGTATCCCTTCCTGAACAGTCACTGCCCTGTTACACTTCCTATACCATCTCTCGCTTTCTTTTCCCCTTCGCTCTTATTATTTAACAAACTGTTAAGGCATCAATATTATCAGCTTCAAGTACACTACTAAACTGATACTGAAACTCAAGTAAAAACAAGGCATTATGCGGCACCTGGGTGGCTCAGTCAATTAAGCGTCCAACTCTTGCTTTTAGCTCAGGCCATGATCCCAGGGTTGTGGCCCTGAGCCCTAAGTCAGGCTCCACGCTCAGCGGAGAGTCTGCTTGAGATTCTCTCTCCCTCTGACACCACCCCCCATGCACTCTCTTTCTCTAAGATAAATATTTAAAAACAAACAACAAGGCATTATGGTAAGATATACAATTGTGTGTTTTAAGATTAAGTGTGTATGACTATTCCAGCCCATGCTGCTCTCTTAATGACATGCGTGGCTTTTAAGGTCTCGACTTCGCAACTTAGTCTTTATCTTTTTTTTTTTTTTAAATCTCCAATGTATCATGTCTACCATCATTTATTATTACTACTACTAACAAAATTCTCAGAACAACCCTTATGTACAGAACGCTTACTCTGCGCCTGTCACTGGGCTGAGCTCCCACACTGCACTCCAGGAGCTCCCACAGCCCAATGACAGGGCTAGTGCCCTTTATTACTGTAAGTACTGAACCCTTCTAGAGGCCCTGAAGAGATCTTCCCACTCATCATGTCTATCATCTTGACACCTATTGACATGTTAACAGTCTTCATTGTGAATAGGAATGGAAATCAGTGGGTTTGTTTTTTATTGTTTTATTTTGTTCTGTTAGTGATCAGTCTGTGTTCAAAATATTTCCTGGGGAAACAAAACTAAGTCTCTTTAACAAGCGAACTAAAAACACTACAAAGAGTTCACCAAACAGCTGGAGGTACCCTCTCCTTGGAGACACAACAGTAGCAATTGTCAGAGTATTTAAAAACTGGGCCAGCATGGGCATCAACCGCTCGGAACAGACACCAGCTACACGAACACGGTGTGCCCATCAAGGCGATCCCCGGTGGACCGAGGACCAGCCCCATATGCGCAGGGGCAGTCACAGGTCCATCGTGCAGGAGAACCTCACACTGCCTTTACTCTCCCTCGAATCCCCAGAGAGCCAGGGAACAAGAACGTTTACGGAAGAATGATTAGCTAAAAATAATTCTCCCTTCAGACCCTAGGACTAGGCTATGCAGACCTGGAAGGGCCTAGTTATATAGTAAGTAGAGGAAGCAGGCTAATTAAAAGCTTTTTGACACCTGAAGCAGGGGTAGCAGGCCAAAGCAGCAAGCCTTCCCAACAAGCTCTGAAGCCCAGAAGCCTTGAAGCTGCCGGAGCAAGGCTGGCGCAGGCAGAAGCGGTGAGCCACCAGGAAGCTGTGGACAGGCAACACCCAGGGCGTAAGTTAAAGGTTTTCCTGAAAGCAAAAAGGAAAACCCAGCGTTAAGTTCAGCAGGAACTGACAAGTAAGTCGTAGAGAGAAGGTTCTTAACTGGTAGAGCTGCTGATTTTCAATTACGTCTTGCTCCTTTATTGTTTCCCATGATTTATGCATTTCTCGAAGGAGTTCCATAAATTAAGCTTTTATTTTCATAGTTTTATTATTTTTAAGGAAAAGCATAATTGATAGAAATGCAGCTCCTATGATATCCATGCCAGAGGTGAGCCAGAGGCAGCTATAAACCTACTTACAAATTCCTGACAGAAGACAAAATACCTTGGAGGAAATGGTTATGACTTTAGGGTTGTCTCTGCATTTTAAAATCTATCGGTTGAGAAGTACAGGGTAAGTAAGGCCAGCAGAGATACTTTAATCAGGAATGAATAACTATGCAGTAAGAGCCCATAACCCAGCCAATAATGCTTTTCTATTCAAAATTCACTGTCTTAAAATAAATTATCTGCAATCTGTTGCTTTTATTTACATATTTTAACCGATATTTATATAGTGCAAGAATAAAAAAAGAAAGGAAAGAAAGGGGGGAAAAAGGACCTTCTCACACTACATCTCAAATATGCTCAGTCGTGCACTCAGTACTCTGAGTTGACTCTGGAGGTCTAGTGGCAGCAGCCCAGGGCAGGCAGGACTGGCTCCCGGTCCCCTGACACTCCCTGGCCCTTCAATCCACTGTAGGGCAAACATCGCTGGACTTAGCTATCGGCTTCACTTAATCCCATGTGTAAGTATAAATAATTCTTTAGTGCCCTGTCCTTTTTTCAGTCCTTTTTATGAAAATAATATATATATATATATATATATATTATTTAAATATTTTTGTTTTTGCTTTATTTCCAGAGCTCAACTTCCACTGAGCCCTAAAATCCACCTGCAGTCCCACCATTAATTCTCTGTCCCTCGCCAATCTTCTAAAACGCCCTGGGCCATCCTACCACCACCATTTATGCCACCCTGTCCTATCCACCTGTCACCCTACAATTAAAGATCTGGGGGCCTACTTCACGGAAAATAGATCCTTCACATTCCCTCACACCATCTTTAAATGTCTCTGTATTTCTACATATGGCCTACTTCTTTTCCTTTTTAACCCAGGGAAGAAATGTCCCCACGACTTTCAAGGCTAACAATAACACCCGAGATCTCGATCCCAGACCCTCTCTTCCTTCTTACCCTTATTCCATTAAAGATTTCTTTCTGGACTTCAAGCCCCCTTTCTTCTGCTTCCTGAATATCAACTGATAAACTTTTCCAAGACCTTCTCCCATCCGAAAACAAAAAAATAAAACAAAAAATTCACCACCGTACTACCTTCCCCTCAAGCAGCTGAAATTACATCCCTTTTCCATAAGCCATCATTTCTCCATAAAGCACATTTTGAAAGAGTAGTATGTGCTTGCTTTTCCCACTTGCCCATCATGCATTTGCTTTCCAGCCTCTTCCAATCACTTATTTCCAGCTAGCTTCTATTTCACTCCACTCGACCAAAATTGTTCTCTCAAAGATCCATAATGACCTTCTAATTTCTAAATAAAATCCCTTGTTCTCAATTCTTATCTGCTTCAACCTTTCTTCATCACTGAACATTGTTGACAGTGTACTTTCCTACTTTTCTTTTACTTGTTAAATGTTTCCCAATGACCCTACTCTGCCCTTTTATATCCCCTCCCCTCCCTGACCTGTATATCTACTCCAAGTGCCCCAGCTCACACCTATATGCCTATGACTCCTAAATCCTGATCTTCTAATATCTATACTCATATTTCTAACTGCCAACTAGTTATCTCTAAATGTTTAGCAAATATCTCAAATTCACCAAGTCAAAACCCTGTATACCAAACTCATGTCCGAAGCTACACATCTCAACCATCCATGACCTCCACCTGTAACTCATTTCTGACATCCAAATGACTTCTTTCCAGTCTGCCCCTCCCACCCACCCTTCTCCCCCACTACCACCGGCCTGGCTCAACCCCTCATTATTTCATCTAGAAAATGATACCAGGAACCTTTTTGACCACCTGACTATATGCCAGACTTTATGCTAACTGCTGAGAATACAAATATAAAAGAGCCTTGCCCTCAAAAATCTCACACTCCAATGTGGGAAACATCCCTAAACAATTACAGTACAACTTGGAAGAGGTAAAAACAAGATCCTATAAAAAGCACAGAAGACAGATTCCTGACCTAAAAGGTGAGAGTGGGGGAGAGAGGTACGTAGTATGTGAATATATCTGTTAAAGCGTCTTGGAAGAGGTGACGATACTTGAAGTCTTACACAACGCACCCCAGAAAAAGGGGGACCAAGGGGTTTGACTAGACGAGGGGATTCTGGGAAGTGGGTGCAGATGAGCAAGGCCCAGAAGCCAGAAACACCTGTGTAGGGGGAGAGGGGTGAGGATGTTCTGGGACAAGGAAAGACTTTCCTCCTAGCAGGGAGTAGCAGGAAATGAGGCTGAAGGATCCCAACAAGGGTAGAGCTCGCATGCTGTGTTAATCAACTAGGAGCTTAAAATATGAATACAAGGAAACCATTCTTCAGAGCTGGTTTCCATTAGATTGCTTTAGCAGCTCTATGGAGAGTGGCTCCGAGGCAGGGAAAGAAATGAGAAGCTGATGTTAAAGACACCAAGGACCCAACTGGAGAAGAGAGGAAGAAATTCAAAGAATACTTAGTATATAAAAGTTGGTGGCGAATTAGATGTGGGACTGGAGAGTGAGAAATCCAGGCTCTCTGTGCCTCCGGTCTCCTCTCTCCACTCCTTCCTCAACACTACCACGGGTACTATCCTTTTGATTGTTCCAACTCTTTCACACCTCTGCTTACCGCCCTCTGGTCTTCTCCCATTCCTACAGAATAAAGTTCCTTAGCACAGCACAGCCCATCACTCGCATTCCAACCACCTTCCAACCACCACCACTAGAAACTCTATATTCCACTTACAAGATCCCTAACTCCTCCCTGAATTGAAAGAAATGCACTTAAATTAAAATTTGAAAAAAACACCTCTTTTGATTCTAATAGAATTATAGAAAATTTACAAAATCAAAGTATTAAAAAATAGAAAGCCACAGATAACATTTGTAGAGAAAAGAAAACTACCCTGAAATCCTATAATTTTGTCCATACCCTCTCAACCAGCAAGATCTTCTTCTAGGAATTTATTCTGGAACAAATTTTTTAGAAAAATCATTTGAAATGCAGTGAAAGCATTATGTGCAAACATACTTCGGAGAGTATTATTTATAATACAGAAAAAACAGAACCATCTAAACGTTCCTTCATTCATTTTACAAATACGTATTGAATGCCTAGTACGTCCTAGACGCTGTAGTAGGGGCCTCGGTACTGCAGAAAACTGAACATCCCTATATTCGCGGAGCACACGTTCTAGCTTAACGTTACCGTTGAGTCAATTACAGAACAGCCCCATAGTGGACTTCTATGGAGCCATGAGAAACCAGGTTTGCCAAGAGAGAGATATTTCAACACACGGGAGAAGACTTAAACTATTTGGTAAGAAAAGCCAGTTAGATATTAATGTTGACAAAACTATCTCAATTTTACTATCCGTGAATAGAAATACCTTAGAAAGAAAAGCCCGAAAATTTTAGAAGTAGATCTCAAGGTCATGTACCTTTTCCTCTTGCTGATTAAACAGTGACTCTAACCAAGGGCATTGAACATATTTGGATTATGGTACACGATTAGTAAGTATTATTTTCATTCGTCACAACAGAGAAGCATGAAAGAAAAAAGAACCTAATTTTTCTGCTTTTACTCTAATAGGGAAAATTATTATGTTTAAAAGCACTGTGTTAAGTACTTAGTATAATGAATAAAGAAATTCAATCCTTGCCTTCACTTGCAATCCACTGGAGAAGATAAGCATTAAGCATAAAAATAAGAAATTGAGAAGTTAGAAGTATATGTGTTAGGAAGCAGTTGTACAGGGGTTCTCACCTTCCCCATTAGAAAGATAAAAGCATCTTACATCTTTACTCCCATTTTTATAAACACTTTCCATCTACTGATTTCATTCCCCCATTCAGTTTCTTTATGGATTGCCTTCTGCCATCAATTATTTCACTGACTTCCAAATATGGAATGATTTAAGATCTATTTATTTGAGGGACACCTGGGTGGCGCAGTCGTTAAGCGTCTGCCTTCGGCTCAGGGCGTGATCCCGGCATTACGGGATCAAGCCCCACATCAGGCTCCTCTGCTATGAGCCTGCTTCTTCCTCCCACTACCCCTGCTTGTGTTCCCATTCTCGCTGGCTGTCTCTCTCTGTCAAATAAATAAACAAAATCTTTAAAAAAAAAAAAAAGATTTATTTGAGAGAGAGAGAGAGAGAAGGGGCAAAGGGAGAGAGAGAATCTCACACAGACTGCACACTGAGCGTGGAGCCCAACACAACCCTAAGATCATGACCTGAGCCAAAATTACAAGTCAGATGCTTAACCAACTAAGCCACACAGGCAACCCTGGAATGATATTAAAGAAGCAACAGATGATAAGAAAATACATTTTGTTCCGCAGGGAGGACCTCTGCTTTCTCTGAAAACACACATCCATTAATGTTGGCCTTAAATATAATGCATTAGCCATTTCAAAGTATCTGGAGGAACTGTATCAAAAGAGATGAGTGTATGGGCAAATTCACATTGCTCTTGAGTCCTCCTAGGGCTCAGAAGTTAGGAGTGAATGGAAATGGAAAAGCAACCCCAAAAGCAAGAAAGGCTCTACCATCTCTCTTAGAGTCAAGAGGCAACTGTTGAAAAACAGGAGTAATTCCCCTCCACTTTTGTCCAAACGATGAACTCAGGTGGATTAAGACTCAAGACTTGCTCACTAGCAATCAGTGGGGAGGCCTGTTATCACTCTCCATTCCGCTAGCACATGAATTTCTAAGGTGCACTGGAAACTAATTCAGCTAAGTGGACGCACATATTTGAGCCTATTTCTGGTGGTATGGAAGATTACAGACGTCGAATGAGCTCCCTAAACATCACAAATGTGAGGAACTATGAAAACAACCTTTCAAACACATTTCAGAGATGGGATGAAAGAAACTGGCACAGACTCAAAACTAAGCACATCTGAGAATGCGAGAGGATAAGCAAGCACATTTGGGTTCCACCCTGAACTCTGGAGACAGACTTTGCACTTTGGTAACTGGAGAGCAGGAAGGGGTGGGAAACAAAGACTAGGCAGCATAAAAGGTGAATAATCTAACAGGAAGCCAAACCTAGTAAGTAGACTTACAATGGTCACAGGATGTAAGGTCCCTATACGGAAAAATTAATACGGAAAAGTTAACTGCACTTCTACGCACTAGTAAATGCTAAATGCTCCACACGTATTAGACGAGAAAGAAGGACATCAGTTTTTGAGTACAGTGTTCTCCATCAACTGAGTTTGCAGCTGTTCACATCTTTTATTCCTGACTGGTGTCTACTTGTTCTATCAGATATTAAACCAGTGTGCTAAGCTTCTATGAGGTTCCTATGTGCCTCCTTTTACTTCTGTCCATTGTTGCTCTGTACCCACAAAAACAATTAATTAAGCAATACAAAGCTCAGATGGATGTGATATACTAAAATTAAAAATTGGTCTTTGTCCTTAGTTTCTGGCACACAGTTCCAAAACCTTTGGGATTTGTGGAGAGAGAAGATTGTCTTCTGTATGTTAATGAGAGGACTGGTGGCTGGGGGCCTCGTTGGCTTCAGTATGGGGGCTGATGACCAAGAAGACTAGGATGCGATCAGAAGCTTCTAACGGTCAGCCCCACCCCCAAACTCCAGAGAAGAGAGGTTGAGTTGTTAATGGCCAGTGATTTCATCAATCATGCCTATGTAACAGAATCTCCACAGAAACCCCTAAACGAAGGGGTCCCGGGAGCTTCCAGGGTGCTGAGCACATCAAGGTGCTGGAGAGTGGCACCGATCCAGGGCATGGGAGCACCACCCCCTCCTCCACACCCAGCCCTGCGCAGCTCTTTCATTTAGCTGTTCCTGTATCCTTCATGCTAAGCCAGTGACACTAAGTTCCTGAGTTCCGTGAGTCCTTCTAACAAACTGTTAAACTAGAGAAGGGACTGGCGGAAACCCCTCATTTACAGCTGGTTGGTCAGAAGTCCCGGTGGCCCAGGACTTGCTAATGGTGTCTTGTGGGACTGAGCCTTCTCACTTGTCGGATCTCCTGCTAACTGCAGGTAGGCGGTGTCAGAACCGAACTGTTGGACACCCAGGTGGTGTCCAGAGTTGGGGAATTGGTTGGTGTGAGAAAAAGAAAAACCATACATTTGGTGTCAGAAGTGTTATAAGTAAAAACAGCTCAACGGGTATACAGGTCTATTTTCCTGAGGATGATGTTAGCATGTAACATTTCTTTATACGTGGTTTGATGAAGAAATACTTCTGGACTTGAAGTCTACTTTGTCTGATTTTAGAAAAGCCATGTTACTTTATTTTAATTTACTGTTTGCACAGTAAATGCATTTTCAACATTTGTAACTTTATATTCTTATACTGAAGATGTGTCTCTTCTAATCAGATATTCCTGAGTTTTGTTTATCTAAGTGAACAACCTTTTACCTGGATTACTTAAGCCATTTATGTTATATAACTGCTTAAACTTTGGGGTATGTTAAACTTTTGATTTAACCTATCTGCTCACTATTCCGTTGTATTTCCCATCATTTATTCTCCACCTCTATAACTCATTAGTTATACATGCTAATATTTTCCTTCCATTGGCTATCCTGAAGATTACAACTTACAGTATCAAATTAGTATTCTTATCACCTCCTAGACAATGATTAGATCTTCGAACACATTAAATCCATTTCCCTACCTCCTACCCATTGTGCCATTGTGGTCATGTCACCCAAATGTACATACGTGCATTACTGTAACTATTTTACGCTGTCATCAAAAGCCACGTTTACCCTTTCAGAAGCTCTCTGTCCCTTCCTACATCTCCATGCTTTACTTGGGATCATTTTCCTTCCACTGGAAGATTCCTTTAGTATTTCCCTTAGCGTAAGTCTACTGAGGACAGATTCTCTCAGTTTTCTTTTTGCCTAAAAAGGTATTTATTTTGTCCTCATTTAAAAAAAGAATTAAGACAATTTATTCACCATAAAATTCACCCTTTTAAAGTGTACAATTCACTGGTTTTGTATATTCACAAAGTTGTACAATCATCACCATCTAATGCCAGAATATTTTCATCACTCCCCCCAAAACACCCCATACCCAGAAGCAAGCGTGCCCCACGCCCACCTCACATCAGCCTCTGAAAACCACTAATCTACTTCCAGTCTCTATGGATTTGCCTATTCCGGATATTTCATATAAATGGAACCAGACAGTAAGTGGCTGTTTATGTCTGATTGATTTTACTTAGCATGATTTCAGGGTTCAACCACACCGCAGCAGATATGAGTATCTCCTTCTTGCGGCTGAATAATATCCCAGCGGATATTATTACTATATTACTATTATGACTAAGTTTCCTATGCACGTTCACATACAGGGTTGTATGTGTATGTTTGTTTTCAGTTCTCTTGGGTATAGATCTAGGAATAGGATTGCTGGATTGAATGGGTGTTTTCTAAAGCAGTTGCACACTTTACATTAACACCAGCAAGGTGCAAGAGCTCCAGTCTTTCCACATCCTCACCAATGCTTGTTACTGTCTTTTTAATTACAGCCATCTTGCTGGGTGGTAAGTGATATCTCATTGTGATTTTGACTTGTGTTTCCCAAGTGACTAACTATGCTGGGCATCTTTTCATGTGCTTATTGGTGATTCATAGATCTTCGCTGGAGATACATCTATTAAAAATCATTTGCCAATATTTTAGTTAGGTTATTTGCAATTTTACTGTTGAGTTGTAAATGTTCTTTATAGGTTCCTGGATACTAGACTGTTTTCAGATATACAACTGGAAAATATTTTCTTCCATCCTATAGACTGTCTTTTCACTTTCCCAACAGTGTTTTTTAGAAGCACAGAAGTTTTTAATTTGATGAAATCTAATTTATTGATTTTCCTTTGGCACTTATGGTTTTGGTATATACTTAAAACATTGCCCAACCCTAGGTCACAAAAATTTATACCTATGTTTCCTCTAAGAGTGCCACAGTTTTATCTCTTAGCTAAGTTTTAACTCTTAGCTCTTTAGCTCTATTCTTTTTTTTTTTTTAAGATTTTATTTATTCATTTGACAGAGATAGAGACAGCCAGCGAGAGAGGGAACACAAGCAGGGGAAGTGGGAGAGGAAGAAGCAGGCTCCCAGTGGAGGAGCCCGATGTGGGGCTGGATCCCAGGACTCCGGGATCACGCCCTGAGCCGAAGGCAGACACTTAACGACTGAGCCACCCAGGTGCCCCAGCTCTTTAGCTCTATTCTTTATTTTAAGTTACTTTTATATACTGTGTAAGGTAGGGTCCAACTTCATCCTTTTGCATGTGGATGGATATCCAGTTGCTCCTGTACCATTTGTTGAGAAGACTATTTTTTTATCCCCTTGAATGTTCTTGACACCCTTGTCAAAAATCAACTGACCGGGTGCCTGCCTGGCTCAGTTGGTGGAGTGTGTGACTCGTGACCTTGGGGTACTGAGTTTGAGCCCCAGGTTGCAGGTAAAGATTACTTAATAAATAACGGTTTTTTAAAAAAGAAAAAGTCAGGGTGCCTGGGTGGCTTGGTTAGGTGACTGACTTTGGCTCAGGTCATGATCTTGGGGTCTTGGATCGAGCCCCACATGGGGCTTCCTTCTCATTGGGGGGTCTGCTTGTCCCTCTGTCCCTGCCCCCTCCCACTTGTTCTTGCTCTCTCTCAAAATCTTACGACGACGAAAGAAAGAAAGAAAGAAAGAAAGAAAGAAAGAAAGAAAGAAAGAAAGAAAGAAGAAAAAAATAGAAAAATAGATAGAAAAATAGAAAAAAAGATAGATAAAGCCAACTGACCATAGAACATATGGGTTTATTTCTGGACTTTGAATTGTATTCCTTTGATTTGTGTGTGATCCTTAAGCCAGGACCACACAGCCTTGATTACCAGTGCTTTGTAATAAGTTCTAAAATCAGGAAGCGTGAGTTCTTCCTTTTTGTCCCTTTTCAAAATCATTTTAATTATTCTGGGTCCCATGAATTTCTACAAAAATTTTAAAATCAGCCTGTCAGGGTAGCTTGGGTTTTGAAAGGGATGCATCAGTCTGGGGAGAACTGCCATCTTAACAGTACGAAGTCTTCCGACCTATGAACACAGAATGTCTCTGATTTGTCTAGGTCTTAATTGCTCTCAACAATATTTTATAGTTTTGCTTTCATTTAAAAATAAATATTTTTGCTGGGTATAGAATCATAGGTTGACACGTTGCTTCTTTGAGCAGTTTTACTATTTTCCATTACCTTCAACTTCCATCATTTCCCTTGTCAAGTGAATTGTCTTCTCATTGCTTTTTGGAAGTTACACGCCCTTTTTCCTCTATTATTAAAACCTTCTCTTTATCTTTGGTTTTCAGAACCATACGCCTGGACGTATTTTGTGCCTTGATGCATTTTTCCTGTCATGGAGTCATAGGAACTCTTGAAATCTATGTGTGTATTTCTGTTCTTAGTTAGCTTTGAAAAGTTCTCACAGGTGATCTCTTCAGATACTGTTTGTGTCCCATTTTCTCTTTTGTCTCCTTTCTGGAACTATAAATACATACATGTTAATTTTTTCACTGCATCTAATAGGAATCCTAATTTATTTTTTAATTTTCTGTCCACTTTTTTCTCTCCATACTTCAGCCTAGATATTTTCTACTGACCTAGTTTCCAGGCCACTAATCCTCTCTTCACTTTTCTGTGGTTGCTATGAAACCTATCAAGTTTTAATTTAAGCCACTGTATGTTTTATTTCCACCCTAGGGTCAGATCACCTTAATACAATCTGGGATTGATTTGATTACAACCGCGTTTCCATCTTGTGAGGGCTGGCCTATTTCCATTTGTCCTTCCACCTGAGGGGTGTAACCCTTCGGGGGCCCAAATTAAATACCCAGAATACTTAACAGAGCCCTCCTCTTTATTGAGCTCTAATTTCTAATTTTTGTTTTCCCCGACCTGCGAGATTTCTGGAAGTTTTCTTTAGCTTCTCTGCCCCTAGACAACTGCCTCCAATTGAAAGGTAGAGCTAAATGCTGGAGATTCACATCTCAACAGACCTACTTCTCTGACTTACAGCACCTGAGTCCTTACTGATTTCATAGCCCTACACTTTCAGATAAATTTGTTTTCTAGTTCTTTTCAGAAGAGGTGGTGTGATATAAGCAAGTGTGTCAGAATCAGAAGTTCCATGCAAATTATTCAGTGTGTCAAATTTCTCAAAATATTCTATAGGATTTTGATTGGCATTTCATAGAATTTATAGATTAATCCAGAGAGAACGGACATATTTACAAATACATTATACCATGTTTGAATACAGTGTATCTGTTTTTCAGGTCTTTTTATCATATACTTTAACAGAGTTTTAGATTCTCCTCCACGTAAATCTTGGCCATTATTTGTCAAGTTAAATCCCAGCTACTTGATTGTTTTTATTATTGCAAATGGTATCTTACACTCTCATCTCCTCTAGCTGATTATTTTGAGTACAGAGAAATTCTGATTTCTGTAAAATGATCTTGTTTGAGAAGTATTATCTTATTAATACATACATTTTGTTTATTGCCTCTGTAGATTTTTATATGTAGGTGATCTAAAAATACAGATTTATCTCTTCCCTTCCAGTCCCATTAACTCATTTCTATTTACTTTCTTAACACACATGTCAGAGCATTTCAGGTTCCTGGAGTTCCTAACAGTGTTAACCATGTTTGTCTTGTTCCTATCTTAAATGACATGCATCTGAAGTTTTTCTATTAAAAGTTTGCTTTAGGTTTTGGTACATATCTTTCATCAAATTAAAGACATTCCCTTTATTATTTTTAAGAGTTTTTATAATATTTATTGAACTTCACGCTTCTTCTGAAATTGAAATAATCATGAGCCATGACCCAACAATTTTTAAATATATATATATTTTTTTACAGAACCCATTTGGTTTTGATAATACCACTATATTTAACACATTTCCAGCCTGTTCTTATTTCTCTCCTTCTTGTTACTTTGTGGTTCTTTTTCCAACTTCCCGAATTAAAATTTCGGTCATTAATTACTGTACTAGTTTGCTAGGGCTACCATAGCAAGGTATCACAGATCAGGTACCTTAACCAACAGAAATGTATTTTCTCTTGTAGTTCTGGAGACTTAGAAGTCCAAGATCAATGTGACAGGGTTGGTTACTTCCGAGTGTCATGAAGGAAGGATCTATTCCAGGCCTCTTTCCTTGGCTTGACATGCCCACCTTCTCCCTGTGTCTTCAAATTATCTTCCCTCTGTCCATGACTGTGTCCAAACATCCCCTTCGTATAAGGATACCCATGATGGCATAGTAGGGCCCACACTAATGACCTCATTTTAACTTAGTTACCTCCACGAAGACTCTATTTTCATATATGGTTATATTCTGAGGTACCAGAGGTTACAACTTCAACATATGAATGTTTTTGAGTGCTTAGGGATAGAGCCACAATTCAGCCCACAGCACTTTCTTGTTTCCTGCTATATTCATTATAAGCTATAAATCTCGAAGTAACTCACAAATTTTGAAATGCAGCATTTTCATTCACATCAAATTATTTTACAATTTCCCTTATGATCTATACTTTTAAATGCATAAACATATAGGTCATTTTTAGCTGACTGATTTAATTCCTTTTTTTAAAAAGATTTTATTTGAGAGAGAGGTGGGAGAGAGAGGGCAGTCAGAGGGGCAGAGGGAGAGAGAATCTCAAGCAGACTCCCTGCTGAGCTTGCAGCCCAACACAAGCTTGATCTCACAACCCTGAGATCATAACCTGAGCTGAAACCAAGAATCAGATGCTTAACCCACTGAGCCACCCAGGCATCCCAATTTCTAATTGTATTTTATGAAGGTCAGAGATACTGGTCCGCATAATAATAATTTTTGGAAGTTATTGAGGCACTCCTTCTGGTCTAGAACAAGGTAAATTTTTTTTAAAGATTTTATTAGAGAGAGAGAGAGCACAAGTGGGGGAGTGGGAGAAGCAGACTCCCCACTGAGCAGGGAGCCCAACTCAGGGCTCGATCCTACCCTGGGATCATGACCTGAGCCAAAAGCAGCTGCTTAACTGGCTGAGCCACCCAGGTGCCCCAAGAACAAGGTAAATTTAAAGAATGATTTGTATGTGCTAGAAAAGAATGTGTATTCTCTACTGGATATAGAATTCTTTATCTATTAGGTTCATGATAACCATGTCATTAAAATATTTTACATCTTGTCCCAGTGGCAACAATAGTGGACTGGGTTTACAGAAAGCAGGTACTAGGACTGGACGCGGCAACTGTAGGCTCAGGGTCTCCACAGCTTCAGTAAATCCAGGATCCAGATCCCAAAGTGTGGTGGGCCCTAGCCACCCTTTTATTCCTGGTGGTGCTGCTTACTAAAGCTGACCCCATTTTGAACCCCCGCAGATGAACTGTTCGGCCTCCATAATGCGGACATCAGCAAAATGGACTGTTGAGTCTTTCCTGGATAGACCAGAGAGTACAGTCTGCCTAAAAAACTTTAATATCCAGAAATAGTGGCCAAACTGTCTAAGCATTCAAAAGACATCATCAACAGAACTCCTGTGTTTCCTCCTGGTTGTTTGGGCCATGAAAACCACTTCTGACCAGCTCTGCGTTCACACCCATGCAGATGCCAGTGGGGAGAGCAGGGCCTGCTGAAACTGCTCCTCTAATGGGTTGTGGGGGACGAATGTATGGGGGCCTTCCCTCTGGAGCTTGGAATTTCTGGACCAAGCAAGCCTGGTCTCAGATGGCCTCATTATGATTCCATGTATGCTGCAGACCCTACCCTATCCCCCCATGTGAGCACTACTTCAGTGGCTCTCGGCCACCGGGCGATGGACGTGGAGAGAGCCTCCCAAGGGCATCGAGGTCTATCAGCCCGGCTATCCTGGGACCTCCGAGGAGCTACCGCTAAGCTTTCCCGTCCCTTCCAGCACAACCCTCGCAGCTGTGTTTACAAGCAGGGCCCAGCAGAGGGAGCCTTCCCCGTGTCTGCAGACCACAGCCCTGAAGTTCAACATGTCAGCCAGGAAATCAAGGGAGGCCGTACCACCCGCCTCCTGGACTGGACCGCGGAGAACGCCATCCCCTCCTGGCTGGAGTCACTCCTAGAAAACGGACTGGGGGGACAACTGCTTCTTCAAATTCCCTGAGGAAAGGCCACTGTGGAATCAATCAGAGACTGTGGTTAGAATCTCAGGTACTGATCAGCACCACAAAAACGTTGTGGCCTCCTGCCGCCTGGGCTTGGTTGGTTGTTTTTGTTTTTTTATAAGGCTGGCTGGGTTAAGGTGAGAGTGGCGGTGGGAACGCCTTTTATTCTTTGAGCTCAGGTAAGACTGACAAGCGTGGACAGTGGCTAGGGTGCTGTGGGGCCCGAAAGACGAGACCAGGCCACGCTTCGTGTGCACTTTTTAAGGTGATCTGTTCTGGGTTAAAGAGAACTCTCTTACACGGGAAAAGCTCCCGACCCCGGCTACATGCGGCCTCTTCGGTGCACCGATCCTCACTGCTGACGGCACAGTGAGCCCTTTCAATGTCCTAATAAGGACTTGCGCGTCGACTAGTGCCGGCTGCTCCAAATCCGCCACAGCCCACCTCCGAACTCTCCCCCGCCCCCACGGGACAGCTCCACTGAGCAAAGCCGAGCGAGAACCTGAAGGGTCTGACTTCAGGCTTTCCCAAGGGATGGAAAATGAAATTCCAAAACAATGATTTAAATTCCTACATATATTCAGTACCCCTTACCCAGTAGTCATTGTCTAGATTTGGAATTAGAGGAGAGAAGACAGCCCTTTAAATGAAGAAAGCCACTTTGTCCAGGGGTCCCTTCATCTGTTGAACACGCCACTGTGGCACACCCTCTCTGTTCTTCTCTGTGGCCTGACTTTTTTTAAACAGAACTTTTATTTGCAGTGAACCATGTGAATGAACAATTCCAATGCTGGCCAGAACTGCTGTGCTAGTTGCAGAACATAAATCCCAGTAGAATAGCTTAAACAAAAGTAAGTGGGTCCCTACTAGATACCAATTTGACTGCCTCTAATCCCTTAGTGAAACTAGTTTAGGAGAAACCAATTGTTACCATTTTTAAAAATCACTGCTTTACTCTATCAATCATTCTAACACAGAACGGAATAAATAGGCCATTAAAAAGTTCCACCTTCAAAAAATAAAAACTTCTAAGTCTTGATTTTTTTATTTGCGTGACTTGCCAGTTTCTGAGTAGGGAGAGTTAAAAGCTCTATTTTAAACTGTCCTGAGTTTTTGTATTCCCCTATGGAAATTTTATCAGTGGTTACTGTACATACTTTAAGGCTCATTTGTTAGATAAACATAAATTATTATAGCTTTTTACAAATCACTTCACAACATTTGTGAGTATAACATACAGAAAGAAGACAAGACAAATGTGGAGTTAAACACAATTTTAAAGCGAAGAACATATAAGTAAAACAGAGATCCAGAAAGAGAACATTGCAATAACCCAGAATCTGCCCACGGGCATCCACCTTCTCACCAGAGATAACCATTATCCTGACTTTTGTGATAAAATCAAATCACATGCATTCTTTCCTATGGTCCCCTCCTTCAACTCAACGCAGTCAGAAACAAGGTTATTCCAGCCTCATCAAATGGGCTGGGCAATGGTCCCTCTATTTCTATTTGGGGAAGTTTACATTTAGAAGTACTTTTTCCTTAAATTATTCGCAAAACTTGCAGGTTAATTCATCTCAACATGAAAGAATTTCTAGTGATTTTTTAAAATAGAGAATAAGTTCAAAAAGAGTTTATTATTCAATAAACAGCTAATGCTTCAAAAATCAAAACAAAAATGTTTCTACTTAGAAGGGTCACTCCCACTCCTGTCAGCGTCTACCAGTACCCCATTCCCTCTTGTCCCTGTAAAATGTTACTTTATGAAAATACAAGTATGAATTGTACAATTTCTACCTCTTCTTAACAAAAAACAGCATACTATATATATAGAATCCTGCAGCCTATTTTATTCACTTTATAATAGATCCTGGCAATCTCTCCACAGAGGTCCAGGGAACTTTTTCTTTATTGGAGCTGTATGGTTTTCCATTGTTCAACCTACTTTGGACACTTGTGTTGTATTTGTCTTATTTTTTACACTTGAACATCTGATGCATTTGTAGTTTGTCCTTATATAATATGAATTTTAATTGGATCCACAAACGGACCCTTCCAACTGGCTATCCCACTGTCTCAAGACCATGTATTAAAGCATCTCTTTTACACTAACTGGGGATGCTGCCTTTAGCAGACATTAAATTACTATGTGTATGTGAGCCCATTTCTGGCCTTCTTATTCATGTGTATTTCTTGAGGCTTCATAACACGTTTTAATATACAAGTCTGTCACTGCTCTATTCTTTAAGCATTTATCTGTTCTTATTTCCCTGCATAAACTTAAGTATCAGCCTAGTAATTACCATATGTATTGGAATTATTTAATCTGTTAATTTAGAAAAAAGTAACACCTTTATGATGTGGCAACTATAAATGTGTTTTTCTCTTCCATCATCTTCCAATTGCCAGTTGTTTGTACATATAAAAGTTCATGACTTGTGTATGTGTATAATTACTACGGAATTATGTCTATTTTACAGTAGCTTTCAGCATTATCTTGGGGCTTTTAGATATATTTTTTAGATATACAATAATATATTTGCAAACTGAAGTTCTAACTCTTCCTTTTCAATTCTTATACCCAACTGATATAGGCTTTTTCGCCCCCCCCCCCCCCAAAAAAAAGTATGTGTGTGTGTCTGGGTCATTCCAATTCTTTTTTGTTTGACCCTAATTCTGGGCAATTTATGTGGCTCCACCCTCTAATTTATGCAGTAGCAGAAAGGTAGAAGGGAGAGAGCAAAATTATCAACAAGAAGAAAACTGACCGACACTGATGTTTCTGTAATGAATAAGAATGTTGTGACACTTAAAAGATGCTAAATTCTTGGAGTGGGAAAAAAAGACCCATATTCAAGAACAACTATTATGAAAATAATGCAAAGATGTCCGGCAAAGAAGTCAATACAGAAATAAGGAGGGCACGTGTTGTGATGAGTGCTGGGTGTTATACGCAACTAATGAGTCTTTGAACACTACATCAAAAACTTATGATGTACAATATGCTGGCTAACAGAACATACTAAAAAAAAAAAGAAATCAAAAGAGAACATTAACATTAAGGAAAACAAGAAAAAGACAAGGATGAGGCAAAAAGAAAACAAAAAATTGACATACCTATATATATTTGTAAATTTTCATTAAAATGGCCTAACCCAGGCTTCAGCAAACCATGGCCTAGAAGTCAAATATAGCCCAACACCTGTTTTATAAATAAAGTTGAATACAGCCAAATCCATCCACTTACAAATGGTCTACTGCTATAGTCACATTACAATGACAGAGTAGAGTACTTGTCACAGAAACCACATGGACTGAGAAATCTGAAATATTTACTGTCTGGAAGTTCACAGAAAAAAAATCTGTTCACCCATGGTCTAAATAGTCCTATAAAAGCACAGAGATTACCAGAATGTATAAAAAATGCAACACATAACTATATGCCATCCACAAGAGATTCGCTTTATTTTTTTTTTTAGAGATTTATTGAGAGAGAGAGAGAGAGAGAGCACGAGAGAGCAGGGGGATGGGCAGAGGGAGAGGGAGACACCCAAACTCCCTGTTGAGCAGGGAACCCAAAGCAGAGCTCAATCCCAGGACCCCGAGATCACTACCTGAGCCGAAACCAAGAGTCGGACTCTCAACCGACTGAGCCACCCAGGCACCCCAAGAGATTCACTTTATGCACAACTGCAAAAAGAAAAAGTTCAACCCTTAAGAAAGCTGACTATATTAATATGAGACAAACTAGACTACCAGACAGACATTACCTTACAAAAAAGGAAATATTCCGTAATGATAAAAAAGTTGCTCTATCAGAAATACATAAAAATTGATAAACTGTATGCCCCTTCTATGAGTTTCAAAATGCATGAGGAGCAGGAGGAATACACACAAGCACAATTATATTTGAAGATTCTAATACTCCTCTCTCAAATGAACTAAACAAAACTCACCAAAGTATGGAAGATTTTATTGACAGCAGCAACCATCTTGACCTGACGTTTATAAAAGAATATAAGCAACAAATGTAGAATAAAAATCATTTAAGTGCACATGGAATGTGCACGATAAGCCATATTTTGACCATAAAACAAAATTTAATAAACCTCAAAAGTACTGAAAACTTAAGAGTATGATGTCTGACCATAACAAACATAACTTGGACATCAATAACAGTAAGATAACTCATAAAGTCCCAAAATTATTAAAAGTAAATGCTACAGTTAACAACTCAAAGAAGATATCAAGGAGAAAGTTAAATAGTATTTTGATATGAATGATAATGAAAATATAACATCAAAATCTGTGTAATCCTGCTCAGAGGGCCATTTATAGTTTTAATTCTTAAATTGGAATAGAAAAGAATCAAAGAGCTAAGTTTAAGTTTCTACCTTGAGAAGCTAGAAAAACGATGAGCAAATCAAAGCCAAAGAAAGTATTAGAAAAGAAATAACAAAGAAAAAAAAAATTTAAGTTAAAAAGTAACAAACACAGGAGTGCCTGGGGGGGTTCAGCCAGTTGAGCATCTGACTCTTGATTTTGGCTCAGGTCATGATCTCCAGCTAGTGAGATGCAGCCCCGTGTCCTGTTGGGCTCCACACTCAGCACAGAGTCTGCTTGAGATTCTCCCCTCTCCCTCTCCCTCTCCCTCCCCCTCTGCCCTTCTCCCTGCTCCAAAGCACTCTCTCTCTCTAAAATAAATAAAATCTTTTTTTAAAAAACTGACAAAAATACAGACAATTCACAAGCCTAAAGTAGCTTTGTTCACAATTAATAACATGAACAACCTCTAATATGGCTGACAAAGAAAGAGGAATAAAGCATAAATATGAGCAATGAAAGATGGACTATCACCTCATATTCCACAGACATTAAAAAAGGGATATTATGAGCAACTTACATTTGAAAACTTAAATAAACAAATCCATGAAAAACAAAATTTACTGAATCTGACACAATATAAAACAGAAAATCTGAAGAGCTCTGTAACCACCAAGAAACTAAATTAGTAGGATTATATGTCCCACAGAAAAACCCCCAAGTCCAGATGGTTTTACCAGTGAATTCTATCCAACATTTAAGGGGGGAAAAATACCCAATATACACAAAATATTTCAAAAAGGGGGGGGCAACCCTCCATCAGTTCATTTTTTAAGTCCAGCATAACATTAATGTCAAAATTTGACATCAACGTTATAAAAAAGAAATCAGAGGTCAACATTCTCCATTAGTTATAGATATGAAAATAGCTAAGAAAATACTAAGGAACTATTAAATAGAGCAGCATCTCAAAAGGATAGTAAATCACGACCAATTGGAATTTATCCCAGAGATTAGTATAACATGGGAAAAAATCAATCATATAACAAAGGCATAATCCATGAAAGAAATAATTGATAAACTAGACTTCATCAAAATTGAAGATTTCTGCTCTGTGACAGACACTGTCAAGACAATGAGAAGACAAAGCTGAGAGAAAATATTTGCAAAAGATGCATCTGATAAAGGACTGTTATCCAAAATAAACAAAGAACTCTTAAAATTCAACATTAAGAAAACAAACTACCCCATTAAAAAAATGGACCGAAGATCCTAACAGACATCTCATCCAAGAAGATACACAGATGGCAAAAAAGCATATGAAAAGGTGCTCACAACATCACCCAGGGAAGTGCAAGTTAAAACAACCGTGAGATACAACAACACACCTATTAGAATGGCCAAAATTTAAAACACTGAAAATTCCAAATGCTGATAAGGACGTGGAACAACAGAAACTCTCATTCACTGCTGGTAAAATGCAAAATGGTACCAGCCACGTTGTAAGACACTTTGGCAGTTTCTTATGAAACTTCAACAATACTCTTATCATTCCATCCAGCAATCATGCTCCTTGGTATTTGCCCAAAAGAAGTGAAAATTTATGTCCACACAACAACCTGCATATGGGTATCTATGGCAGCTTAATTCATAATTGCCAAAAGTTGGAAGCAACCAAGATGTCTTTCAGTAGGTAAGTGGATAAATAAAACCAGTGGCATGTTCGGACAACGGTAAAAAGAAATAAGCTATCAAATGCCATGAAAAGACATAAAAGAAACTTAAATGAACATAACTACATGGAAGAAGCCAATCTGAAAAGGCTACATCCTGTATGATTCCAACTATAGGACATTCTGGAAAAGGCAAAACTGTGGAGACAGTAAAAAAGATGAGTGACAGCCAGAGGACGAGGGAGGGGTGGGATGGTAAACAGAGCACAGAGGATTTTTAAGGCAGTGAAACAATTCTGTGTGATATTATAAGGGTGGATATGTATCACTATCCATTGGTTCAAACCCATACGATGTGCACCTCCAAAAGCGACCCGTAATGTAAACTATGGACTTTGGCTGATAATGCTGTGTCCCTGCGGATTCACAGACTATAGCAAATGCATCACTGAAGTGAAGGATGTCCACCGTGGAAGAGGCTGAGCACAAGTTGGGGCCGGCGGTATATGGGAACTCCCTGTACTTTCCACTCAATTTTGCTATGAACATGAAAATGCCCTAAAAAATAAAATCTTTTTAAAAAGTCAATCAAAACGACTCACCATATTACCAGAATAAAAGAGCAAATCTATACGATTATTTCAATAAATGCCCAAAAGCCGTATGACAAAATTCAGCATCCATTAGTGATGAAATTTTTTAAATTCTCAGCAAACTAGTAACAGAAGACAATATCTTCAATCAGATAAAAGGCACCTACACAAACACCTACAATTGACACCATATTTAACAGTGAAACACTGAGTCCTTTCTCCCAAAGCTCAGGAATAAGGTAAGGATGCCTATCCTCATGACATCTATTCAATATTGTACTAGAAGTCCAAACTAGTACAATAAGATAAAGAAATAGAAGGTATAAAGTCTGTAAAGTAAAAAGGAAATTGTCCCTATTCTCAGACGATATGATCATTTACAAAGAAAATCTAAGAAAGCAATAACTAAAACAACAAAGAACTATTTTTAAAAAATAAGTGAATTTAGGAAATAACGTCAGATACAAAAATCAGTGGTGTATCTACAAAATAGCTGCGTTCTATCTGAATATAAAAATTTTTAGTATCATCTACCATAGCATCAAAAACATAATATACTTAGGAATACATTTAAAGAAAAAGTGAACAAAAACTATATGCTAAAATTATAAAACATTCTTGAGAAAAATTAAAATACACCTTAAAAAACAAAGAAGGGGGCACCTTGGTAGCTCAGTCAGTTCAGTGTCCAATTCCTGATTTCAGCTCAGTCATGATCTCAGGGTCATGAGCTCAAGCCCCACACCAGGCTCTGCACTGAGTGTGGAGCCTGCTTAAGATCCTCTCTCTCAGGGCGCCTGGGTGGCACAGCGGTTAAGTGTCTGCCTTCGGCTCAGGGCGTGATCCCGGCGATCTGGGATCGAGCCCCATATCAGGCTCTTCTGCTATGAGCCTGCTTCTTCCTCTCCCACTCCCCCTGCTTGTGTTCCCTCTCTCGCTGGCTATCTCTATCTCTGTCAAATAAATAAATAAAATCTTAAAAAAAAAAAAAAATCCTCTCTCTCCCTCTATTCCCCCTCTCGCTCTCCCTTTGCCCCTCTGCACCCCCACCCCAGTTCACACATGCTATCTGTCTCTCTCAAAAAAAAAAAAAAAAAAGAAATAACATTGTTTATGAACTGGTAGACCAACACTGTTAATGTCAGTCCTACCAAAACTGATCTATAATGGAATGCAAATTCATTTTCTAAACCAGTAGGCTTTTATGGAAACGGACATGGATTCTAAAATTTATGCAATAATGCCACAGTTCTAGAATAGCTAAAACGATTTTGAAAAAGAACCCAGAAGGACTTACACTCAGACGTCATGCTCTCGACTTTATAGTATAAAGCTACAAGAATCAAAATCAAGATAGTGTGAGACTGGCAAAGGGACAAAGAAACCAATGAAACAGAATAGAAAGAGGAGGAAAAGATCAAGACTTATATGGTCAACTGATTTTTCTGACAAAGGTGCTGAAGTAATTCAATAGATTGGAAATAGCCTTTTCAACAAATGGTGTTAAAACAACTAGAAATCCACTGGGAAATAAATGAACCTCAATCCCTATTTCACATCACACACTGATTAATTTGAAATGGGTCACAAATCTAAACAAAAAACATAAAACTATAAAGCTTTTATGGGAAAAACATAAGTACCTTTGTGACTGGGATATGAACAAGAATTTCTTAGAAAGAACACAGAAAATAATGACAAGAGAAAAAATTTTCAATTATATCATCAAAATTTAAAACTTCTCATAAGGAAACATTTCAAAGAAAATAGGCAAGCCACACAGCCTGTGAGAAAATATTGACAAAACATGTATCTGACAAAGGACTTTTATAAATATAAAATATAAGAATTCCTACAACTCAATAATGAAAATACAAATACCTCAATTTTTAAAAATGAGCAAAATATTTGAACACATACTTCACAAAGAAGATCTAAGAATGGTGCATAAGCCACAAAAACACATTATTATGTTGATATACAACACAAATCCAAATAACAATGCAATTTAAGACCATGAGATACTATTACACACTCACTAGACTAACAACGAAAAGGTACTGGTGAGAACCATGGAACATGGTAGGAACAGAAATTGGTACAACCCAATTAGAAAAAATTTGCCAGCCCCTTTTAAATTTAAACATGCACCTACCACTAGCAGAGCAGTTCCGATAGTACATATTTATCCAAGGAAAATATAATTGTATTTCCATACATACTTGTATAATAATATGTATATCAGCTTTATTCCTAATACCCCAAAACTAAAAACAGGCCCAAATGCTCATCAACATAAAAATGGATAAATTGTAGTATGTTAATAAAATAGTATGCTAATCAGCAACAAAAAGGGAATATTTACAAATTTCAATCACAAGGATGGATCTCACAGACATATTCTGAGGAAAAGAATTTGTACACCAAAAAGTACATATAGTATGATTCCATTTATGTGAAATTTTCAAAAACCCAGAACTAATCCACAGTTAAAATTTAGAACAGTGATTGCCACTTGATGGAAGTTACAGGGAACTAACAGGGAAGGAAACTTCCTAGGAAGATGGAAATATTCTATATCTTCAATAAGGGTAATTATTTGTCAAAACTCATAACATTATACAAAAGAAAGAAAGAAAGAAAGAAAAAAAAAGAAATCACACTCCTAGATGGCTTAACTAGTTTTCAAAGAAATAATACTAATCTTACACAAACTTTCAAAAACCTGAGAAACCAAAAACACTTCCCAAATTGTCTTATGAGCTAAGCATATCATAATCCCAGAATATAAAACAATTAATAGGATAGGTAAATTAAAGGCCAATCTTTCTCATGCATGTAAACAAAAAAACTGCTAAACAAAATATAAGCAAATCAAACCAAACTACATACATTGAAATGATACACAGGAACAATTGGATTTATACACTAATGTAGTATTGATACATTTAAAAACTAACCAATATAATCCCCACAGTAACCAAATGTAGAAGTTAAATCATATCAACAAAACACATATAGAAAAATCTTTTGATAAAAGTTAACTCCCATGCATTGCAAAAACTCTCAACAGACTAGTACTAGAAGGAAAACTACCTTAGTCTAAAAAAAGAGTAACAATACAAACAAAAAAGCTGCAGCAAACCTCAAACTCAATAGTAAAATACTGAATACTGCCCCCTGAAATCATAAACCAAACAAAAATTCTATTTTCACCACTTGAATTCAACATTTTATGGAAGATCCTCTCCACTGCAATAATATAAGAAAAAGAAATAAAAGGCGTAAAGATCAGAAAGAAAAAAAGAAAAAGCTGTCATTATTTGGAAATAAGACAATGAAAAATTCAAAAAACTTACATATAATCTAGAATAAATATATCAAGATTCTTAAATACAGTATCAATATACAAAAATCAATTGTATTTCTATTCTAGTAACAAAGTTAGAAAACAGAATTCTATAAAAAGCTCATCCGCAAACATCAAACACTCATAAATAGATGTATAAAAGCTACAGAGAATAAAATGAGCCTTGACCCATACCTCAAGAAACACAAAATAATCAATATCAGATGGATCACAGACTAAAATAGAATACTTTTTTAAAAAATTATAGAAGATAACACAGGAAAATACCTTCATGACCTTGGAGTTAAAAAAAAAAAAACTTCTTTAAAGGACCACAAAAAGGACAAACTATAAAGAAAAGTTAATTAACTTCACTAAACCTAAGAACTTCTCTTCAATAACAGATCCATATGGAGAGGGAAAAGCCAAGCCGCAGAAAGGAAGAGAGATTTTATTTAATACACACACATACACACATTATCTCCAACAAAGGACCTGTATCCAGAATATACCAGTAAGTCAGACAACCCATTCTCAATTCTCCACCCACTCCCAATCCTCCAACCTCAGAATATGCACTTCATGAAAAGAAAAAAAAAATCTAAGTTATATACAGTGATATGAAAATGGGCTTAAGAGTTATCAGAAAATATAAAGTGAAATCATAATTCAATATGACTACTCACCCACCAAAAAAATGGCTAAAGTAAAACATAAATAAATAACCAAGTGCTGGTGAAGTTGTGAAGCAACTGGGACCTTCATTGTTGGTGGGTGCATTGGTAAAAAACTGGCAAACTGGTAACCACTTGGGAAATTATCTGGCACTATCTACCAAAGCTGAATAGGCCTACCCGATGACCCAGCAATTCCACTCCTAAGTTTATATCAAACACAAATGAGTGCCTCTGTCTCCCAAAAGACAAGTACAAGAATGTTCATAACAACATTACTAACATGGCAAAAAACTATAAACAACTTGAATACCCACCAACATTAGTATGAATAAATAACTTGTGCTTTATTTATACAAAGGAATACTGTGAACTAATACAAAGAAAGATGAATCACACAAGCATAATGCTGAGCAAAATAAGCCAGAAAGAAGAGTATGTATTATATAATTCCATTAATATAAAATTCAAAAACAGGCAAAATAAATCTACAGTGATAAAGTCAGCATAGATGGTTAATATGGAGGTGCTTATTCACTAGAGGAGGCAAGGGGTGCCTATCTTGGTGTGTAATGGTTACAAGAGTACATGCAAATGTAAAAATCCATTGAGTCATGCATGCATAGAATTCAATGTTTTAAAATTTTTAAGACCTCAAAATAAATATATTTTCAGACAAATAAAAGCAGACAGTTTATCATCAGCAAACCTAATGAAATAGTAAAGGGAATTTTTAAGTAAAAATGAAAATGTTATCGAAGGGAAGTCTGTGAATGAGAAGTCTGTGAATGTGAAGAGCAATAGAAAAATGCAAATATGTGAGCACATCCAAAGGAACAGGGACAGTAGTTTTTGAGGTTTTAAATATATGTACAACATAACAGCAATGACCCAAAAAAGGTAGAAGACAGGTAAGTCAGAATTGACAAAATGCAAATTTACCGAGAACACATGTGGCAATCTCTAGGGAAACCACAAAAAGTAAAATTAAGAAATTAATAAATGAAGGAGAGAATAATTTAAAACACTCTATTACCAGAAATTGAGAGACACATAATACAGAATGGGCAAGACAAATAGAAAGCAAATAGTAATAAATAATTCCATTACGTATCAACTGACTATATACTCCATTAAAAGATGAGATTATCAGACTAGATTAAAAAAACAAAAATTGGGGGACCTGGCTCGCTCAGTCAGTAGAGAATGTGACTCTTGATCTTGGGGTCATGATTTCAAGCCCTGTGCTGAGGGAAGAGTTTACTCAAAACAAACAAAAAAACCACAACAAACAAAAAACCTATATTCTAACAGTAAACATCCCTTAAGATTAGAGAAAGCTAAAACTGTAAGGATGGAATAAGATATTTAATGCAAATACTAATAAAAAGAGCTAGAATCATTCTATTAATATCAAATTAAGGAAAATTTAACTCAAAAAGCATTACTTAGAGACAACAAGGATCATTCATTATGATAAAAGAGTTAATCACCAGGAAGATATAATAACTTTATTATCTGTCATCAGTGAAAACTAAAAGAAATAAAGAATAAACAAATCCTCTCTCAGGAAATGACAGATGAAGCAGAGAAAAATAAAAAAGTAAGGATGTGAAAGATTTAAACAAGATTAATGATTTTAACCTTATTGATATTTATACAACAATGCATAGCAAATTTCAAAGGGCTGAAATCATGAAGTGACTGTTATGGAATTACGCTGAAACTCAGTAACAGAAATATACCGAGAAGACCCTCCAAGTATTTAGAAATTGAACAACAAACTTCTAAAGTAATAGATTAAGAAAAAGAAGAAGAAAGAAAACACAATGGAAATTTGAAATCAATTTGAAATTGGAAATCACACTGTATTTTGAGCAAAACAGCAATAAAAATATGACATATCAAAACTTATCAGCTGTAGCTAAAGCTTCTTAGAGAAAACATAGCCTTAAACACACATTTGAAAAGAAGGGCTAGACATCAATGCTCTAAGTATCTATCTCCAAAAGTTACCAAAAAAATAGCAACTTAAAATCAAAGAGAGTAGAGTCATCTTCTCCCTCTGCCCTTACCCCTGCTCCTGCTTGCTCTCTCTAAATAAAATCTTCAGGGGCACGTGGGTGGTTCAGTCTTTAAGCATCTGCCTTCAGCTCAAGCCATGATCCGGTGTTCTGGAATCAAGGCCGCATCGTGCTCCCTGCTCAGCGGGAAGCCTGCTTCTCCCTCCCGCTCCCCCTGCTTGTGTTCCCTCTCTCGCTGCCTCGCTCTCTGTCAAATAAATAAATCTTTAAATAAATAAATAAAATAAAATTTTTTAAGATTTTATTTATTTATTTGACAGCGAGACAGCCAACGAGAGAGGGAACACAGCAGGGGGAATGGGAGAGGAAGAAGCAGGCTTCCCAGCGAAGGAGCCCGATGTGGGTTTCGATCCCAGGACTCTGGGATCACGCCCTGAGCCAAAGGCAGACACTTAACGACTGAGCCACCCAGGCGCCCCAATAAATAAAATATTTAAAAAGAAAAAGAAAACCAAAGAGAGTAGAAGGAAGAAAATATTAAAAGCAGCAATTACTGAAACAGAAAAGAAATCTACAATAGAAAAATTCAAAAGGCAAAGTTTAATTCATTGAAAAAATAATAAAAGATAAAACTCTAGCATGATAAATGAAAAAAAAAAGAGAGGTAAAAATAATAAATATAGTAATAACTGTGAAAAATTAGATGACATGGGTGAACTTAGCAAAACTGACACACAGATAGAATATCCAAACAGTCTGATTTTCCACTAAAGAAATTAATTAAAACTGTCTCACTGGCAACCTCCAGGCCCAATGGTTTCACAAGTGAAATCTTCTAAGCATAGAAGGAAGAAATAATAACAATCTTCCAAACTCTTCCAGAGAACAGTAAAAGAGGCCAGCATAACCAAAATACCAAAATCTGATCAGGATTTTAAGTAGGAAAATTACAGGCCAGTTTCTCTCCAAGAATCTGAAGACACTCTCTTTCTCTCTCTCTCTCTCTCTCTCCCTCTGTCACACACGCACACACACAGAGCAAGCCAAGTGAAATGAGACATAAAAAGGATAATACAAAGTTGGGCTTATCTTAGAAATCCAAGGTTAGTTTAACATTTGAAAATAAATTGTAATTCAACACATTAACAGAGTAAAGGAGAAAAGCCTTACATGTCTCACAAGATGCTGATAAAACATTTTCTTAAAATCCAATACAATTCATAATTGAAAAAGTAAAATCAGCTAGGTTGCTAGGTATGAAGTCAAACAAAATTCCATTACATTTCTAATGACTAGGAAAAAAACAACTAGAAAATGAAATTTAACTAACAATTCTAACTAAAATAACAAAGAATATCACATTCCTTCATCAACTGGCTGACTCAGTATTATTAAGGTATCACTTATCTACAAACTGATCTCCAGTTTCAGTGCAATCCTAATCAAAATTCAAGCAGATGTATGGGTGTGGATTTTTAAGAGTAATTCTGAAACTGAAACATTCATTGTAAAATTATATAAAAATATCAAGGGCCAAGAACAGAGGAGGAGAGGGAGGAAGCTGGAGGACACACACTACCAGATATTGAGACTTCTTAATCTAGAGTATGTAAGACCGTGGTACTGGCACAAGGAGAGACACATAAAACCATGGAACAGAAGAGTCCAGAAGCATACTCAAACTTACGTTGACATATGAAGAAGAAAAACATCTTGGGAAAAATTCCACGTAGAAATATTTCTTTCAAAACGCTAATATATTTTCTGATTGATCATATCAATTATGGCAGCAAGGAAATCATGTTGTTAAATTCTCTTACAAACTGTATAAAATTCCTTCCAAAACAATTAGCAAAACTTACATAAAAACTTTCTCTCTTACCTCTCCGAAAGCTCCTCGACCTATCACCTTCAATATCTCAAAGTCTTCTCTATGTAGACGCATCTGTTTCACTTTAGAAGTAAATGGTTTGGCTGAAACAAAAGCAAACATCAATTACTTTCTTAATGAAATGTGATGCAAATTAGGTATACCCATACTGGCGTTTCTTAATCAAAATTCAAATTATGATTAAGAATGAAGTCAAACAATTTCATAATCCCAAAGTACATTAAGAAGAAATAGATTTAATTTCCATAAGAAAACAATTTCCTTTATTTCTTACATGTGAATTACATTTTTGATAAGAAATATTTTTAAACACCTAATAACATATGAAATAATGCAAAGTAACAGGGATGTACAAGTGGGATCAATTCAACTTTCATTTTGAACATTGTATATTCTAACACTCAATGCTAAACATATATTTTAACACAAATGTCTGAGAAGTAAAAACAAATTTCATGGAAGAGGGAGTTTCAGCAATTCCCACCAAGTAAATTCAGATTTCTTTCACACTCATTCACTTATTTGCCCTTTTAACACTCCTTTAGCAAGAGTCTACACTATACAAAGCATGGTGGCAATCACTGGAGTCTGAACAATTATGAGTACAATATGATACCTTCCTTCAACAAGTTCTCAGTCTTCAGGGCAGACAGACAGTAGACACATACACAAAACCTAACAATGGGAAAACTTCTAATAGAGGTAAATATAAAGTGCCTCAGGATAGGTGAGAATGGAACACTAATACTTCACAAAGTAACACAGGAACTGGACCTTGAGGATAAGTCGAATTTTGCTACTTTGCCTGGGTTTGCAGTGTAGACATTCCAGGCACAGGAAGCAATATAAGCAAATGAAGAGAGGCAAGAAAATGACCTTGAGGTGATAACAGTAAATATTCCATTGTTGTTACAGAATTTTAAGAAACGCAGAGAAATTGGACCTAGAAAGTGGAAAATGTAAATGCTCTTGAATACCATATAAGGAATTTAGACATCCTATTAATAATAGGGGATAAACTGACATATTTTTTAAAATCCTAAAATCAATGTATGTTCTGCTGCCTCTAAGAGAAATGTATACCCATCTTCCTCTCCTCCCTTCATGTCCCTCTTCATTCTCACACAAAAAGGAGTAATATGATTAAAGGGTCATTATATATATTTTTTTTTAAGATTTTCTTTTTATTTATTTATTCGACAAAGATAGAGACAGCCAGCAAGAGAGGGAACACAAGCAGGGGGAGTGGGAGAGGAAGAAGCAGGCTCCCAGCGGAGGAGCCTGATGTGGGGCTCGATCCCATAACGCCAGGATCACGCCCTGAGCCGAAGGCAGACGCTTAACCACTGTGCCACCCAGGCGCCCCTAAAGGGTCATTATATATTGATATAGTTCTTTTCCCCTTCCTTCCACGAAGCGAGAGTAATATTTATTTGAGCATTAGGAGAGTGAAATAAGCAAGCCAGTCCTTATAACCTGATTTGATCTGAAGATATTTAGCCCGACTAACTAACTTAGAAAAGAAGGATATTCCACATTGCCTATCTCAGTCTAGGACAGAATTCTGTGCTGGTGTTTTAGATAATAAGGAAAGGAAATAGAGATTGGCTATTTGGAATTCACACAACAGAGAAGATGATTAAAGGAATATCAAATTTGAATGAAGGTATGAAGGATCTCATCCTAGGAGAAAGAACACACAAAACAATGGCACCTTGGTTTCTGAACAAACTGGACTGGACAAAGTGTTGAGACTGTGGGACCCAGTCAGGGTCCCCAAAGGAAATACCTTATCATAATCGGAGGAAAGTTTATTGACAAATAGACTATCTGCAAAGGTGTAGGCGGGATATAAGGGAACCACAAGGAACAGTAGTTATGAGTACTGCTATCTATCTAGCAGTAATCTGAAACTAGGGTCCCTCCCTTTCCCAGCTTCTACATCAGCATTTCAGAAATACATGGTTAAGACTGGTAGGTATAGAATATATAAATTAAAAATAAAGATGTGGAGCCAGCAAGTATGAGTCTAGTGCTGGTCCACTTGCCAGCTAAAGCTACAAAACATCGCACAGCAGCCTACAACTTAACATTCAGCAGTTCTTTAAATACATTTTCTATTTCATTTTATATTCCTCCTACCTCAAGACTTCCAAATAACCTGACCCCAAATAAAGCACATGCTCTATACCCTTGTCTCATTACTGATCCTAAATTAAACAATAGCATTTCATTACAGGCAACTACAGTTATTTGTAATCTGGAATAATTCCATATATACCTTCTTTTGGGTTAACATCCTACTTATCTAAAAGGTCAAAAATGTAACTTTTTCAAACCTCTGAAACACTATCACAAAACAGGAAAGAAACTATTTTTAGTTAAATTCAATTAGCCAATATATAATACATCGTTAGTTTTTGATGTAGTATTCAATGATTCACAGAAAGTATTTTTTAAAAACCAGAGTAAATGAAACAGAATCCAGGGAAGCAAACAGCTGTTAAAAAGATCTTTTAGCAAAGGTACGAAGGATGATAGTATGCCAAAAAAACATCATTTTTCCACACAGTAGCATATACCCTGAAAGTACCACAAATGAGTACTATAAAATCATGTGTAATTAGGACTAAAGATTTTGAGTTTTCCAAGTTTTATGGGAGCCTTCAGCATTAACAGAAATTTTAAAAATAATTCTATCTATTCTTTACTTCCTGGTACCTGCTGGTAAAATCCCATTTCTTTGACTTTGCAAAACTATTTTATTTTAGGTATTCAAAACTGAATTAAGTCACAAATTTCTTCAGAAGGCTCATAGTTTTGGGGTGCCTGGGTGGCACAGTCATTAAGCGTCTGCCTTCAGCTCAGGGTGTGATCCTGGTGTTCTGGGATCGAGCCCCACATCAGGCTCCTCTCATAGGAGCCTGCTTCTTCCTCTCCCACTCCTCCTGCTTGTGTTCCCTCTCTTGCTAGCTATCTCTCTGTCAAATAAATAAATAAAAAATCTTAAAAAAAAAAAAAGTGAAACCATCAAGTGTTTGTAGGTGTGTGAAGTGTGAATAACAGGTATTCTCATACACAGCTGATATGACTATTACTTACAATCTCAGTGAAGAGGATTTGGTTTTCTATTTCATTATTTTAATTTGGTATATTACTTATAGAGATTTCAAAAACTGAACCATCTTTATATACTTTGGTATAAACCATACTTGGTTGTAATGTATTCATTTAACACACAGATGACATTGCTTTGCTTTGATTTTATTTTAAAATTTTACATCTGTGTTCATAAACAATGTTGGTCTATGCTTATCTTTTTTCTATACTGTCTTCATCTGCTTTGGGACCAAAGATAAATCAACCTCATTAAGTATTTAGTAGCTTTCTCTCCTTTTTCATTCTCTAAACAAAATCTAGGTTGTTTAAAGATCTCCAGGTGATGAACAAAACTACAAAACCTTTAGAAGATGAAAGCAGAGACTCTGACTATAAGGTTTGATAAAACATGCTAATGAAAACATCTTTTCAGTGGACTTTTAATAATTGACTTCTTTCATATTATTGTCATTTTCACATTTTCTATTTCCTTCTGTAACAACTGTTAATTATGCTTTTCTACAAATTTATACATTGCATTGAAATTCTCAAATGTACTGGAATAAAGTGAAATAATATTCTTTTGTTTAAAAACTCTACGATATAAATAGGTTTGATCCCTTTTTAGATGCTAATACTGTATATTTGGGTCTTTTTTCTTTGTTTTTCCTTACCAATATTGCTGGAAGTTTGCATATTTTACAGTAATTCTTCCAAATACATAGTATTTAGATTTGCTGGTCCTCCATAAAATTCTGTGGGTTTTTTCTTGTTTTAGTAGGTTCTTCCCCAAATTTATGCAAAATTTCAGAAAAAGTAGAGGCTAATATTAATCCTTCCCTCCCACCAAATAACTAAGTTAGACATATTAATAATAAGCAAAAGAGATATTAGGGGAAAAAACATTAGAATAAAGATTAAAAGGAGCCGTACATAGAGCTTTAAAAAAAAAAAAAAGTCAAAATAACCAGGACATAATGATTCTAAACACATATATACCCAATAACATAACATCAAAATATGTAAAGCCAAACTGACAGACATAAAAGAAGAAACAAACTCACCTTCATAGATTTTACTATAACCCTCCCAGTAACTGATAACTCAACCAGGCCAAAAAAAAAAAAGTACCATACATGTAATGCTCCACCTATGAGTTGGAGAATATCATTATAAAACACACACAGAACTTCTACAAATTTTGGCAACATGCCAAGACATAAAAATACCTCCAACAAATTTCAAAGTACTGGGAACATAAAAATCAGATTATGTAAGTATAGTGCAATTAGAAATCAATAACAGAAAGGTTACCAGGAAAAACCATAAGCGCTGATTTCCAAAATCAATTTTAAAGAAGAAATTAATAAGATAATTAGAAAATATTCAGAACTACATAATAATAAAATACTATACAACAATAGCAGCCTAAACCAGTATATTGAGGGGGGGGGCTCTCAAAATCAACAATTAACACCTTAAAAATTAAGGTGTTAAATAGACAATGAAGTATTAGGCCAAAAGAATAAACTCAAAGTAGAAGAAAACAAAAAGGTAAGAAAGCAAAATAAATAAAAGTAATTAATTTGAAAATAAGAAAATAATAGAAAGGGTCAACAAGGCCAAAGGACAACAGAAAATCTATACTGGAAATGAGAAACTGGACAAAACTTCAGATGGTGAGATTAAATGGATGGTAAGAGAATATCATTAAAAGCTTATGCCAATAAATTTGAAAATGCAGAAGTAAACAAATTCCTAGAACGAGTAACTGTTTTTTTAAGTTAAAAATATGAACTATCTAATAAATAAGCTGAATCACTAGTGTAAAAATCTTCCACAAAAAACAAAACAAAACAAAACAAAACAAAACCCAGACCAATCCTGAATAGCTTTACCTGCAAGTACAACTAAAAACATTAAGAGGTAATTCCCATACTAAATGAAATTTTCCAAAGAATAAACCAAGAGGGAAAGCTGTATAGCTCATTTCAGCCTAACATCAGACCAAAAATACAGATGTTGTTCATGAATACAGATGCAAAAAGTTTCACCAAATTATCAACCTAATCAAGCAATTTATAAATAAAATAACATGACCAAGTTGGGTTTATCCCAAGAATGCTAGGTTGTTTTAATATTAGAAAATTGATTAACATGATTCATCACATAAACAGATTTTTAAAATATCAATATTTCAAAAAAATATCTACATACAAACACTATTCAATAAAATCATACAACAATTCATGCTATTTTTAAAAACTACACTTTTAACGAATGAGAAACAGAAGGAAACTTCCATGCCTGATAACTGATAGCTACAACCGCAGCAGAATAGCAAACATAACACTTAACAGAAAAATGTTAAAAACATTCTCCTTAAAAATCAAGAGGCAAATAAGGATGTCTTCTATTAAAATAATCATTATCACTTCTACTTAACATTTTAATAATGATACAAGCAGTGCAGTAGAAAAAGAAATAACAGACATAAGGACTGAAAAGGAAGAAAGAAAACTTATTATGCACAGATGATGTAATTACATAGAAAATCACACAAGCAAATCAAAACCACAAGGAGATATCACTTCACACCTGTCAGAATGGCTACTATCAAAAAGACAAGAAGTAACAAGTACTGGCAAAGATGTGGAGAAAAGGAACCTTTGTGCAATGTTGGTGGGAGTGCAAATTAGTGCAACAACTGTGGAAAATATGTAGGTTCCTCAAAAAATTAAAAATAGAAATAGAAATATATGATCCAGTAATTCTATTACTATTTATTCACAGAACATAAAAATACTAATTCAAAAAGATATATGCATCCCTATGTTTATTGCAACATTATTTACAATAGCTAAGACATGAAAGCAACCCTAGTGTCTGCCGACAGATGAATGGATAAAGATGTGACGTGTGTGTGTAGATGTGTGTGTGTGTGTGTGTGTGTGTTGGAGTATTACAAAGCCATAAAAAGGATGAAATTTTGCCATTTGTAACAATGAATGAATGAACCTAGAGGGTAGGCAGATGAAATAAGTCAGAGAAAGACAAATACAAAATGATTTCACTCATACATGGAATCTAAAAAACAAATGAATAAACAAACAAAAAGCAGAATCTGACCTGTAAATACAGAGAACAAATTGATCATTACCAGTGCGAAAGGGGGTGAGGGGATGGTGAAGATGGGTAAAGGGGAGTGGAGATACAGACTTACAGCTATGGAATCAATAAGTTATGGAAATAAAAGACACACCACAGCAAATAGAGTCAATGATATTTTAATAGTGTTCTATGATGACAGATGACAGCCACACTTGTGGTGAACCCAGCATAACATAAAGAAAAGTTGAATCAGTAAGTTGTACACCTGAAACTAATGTAACATTTGTGTCAACTACACAAAAAATTTTTAAAGAAATTTATTAAATTTCATCTTCCATAAAAATATGCTTCAAATTGAAATAATGTATAGATCCATAATATTTTTGAGTTCTCTACTCTGAATGCAAATAAATTATTTCAAATATATAATCCCCCCACAAAACAAAAACCAGACTCTTAATTACAGAGAACCAACTGGTAGTTGCCAGAGGAGAGGTGGGTGAAAGGATTGGCAAAACAGGTGAAGAAGATTAAGACGTACAAACTTTCAGTTATAAAGTAAGTCACAGAGAGGAAAAGTACAGCACAGGGAGGAAAAAAAAAACAAAAAAAAATCAATATGCGTCATGACTGCAATGATTGAATCAAGCAAGTTGCTGGACAGAAATATTATGCAAAAGTCAATTTCACTCCTATATAACAAAAACATTTTTGGAAACTGATCTGGAAAGATATTTATGATGGCATAAATATAGCTTTTAAAAGGACCAATCAATAAATCCACCAAAAGATGTATCTGCCCTTAATATACTACAAATGTTTCCTGAAAGATGTTAAAGACTCAAACAAAAAGTCCTTGGATAGGAAGGCACAGTATCATTAAAAGGTCAATTCACCCCAAATATATCTGCAATTTAATGTAATTACACTCAAAATCCCACCCAGGGTTTTCATGAACTTGACAAGCTAATTCTAAAATCTACAAGGATGAGGGGCGCCTGGGTGGCACAGCGGTTAAGCGTCTGCCTTCGGCTCAGGGCGTGATCCCGGCGTTATGGGATCGAGCCCCACATCAGGCTCCTCCGCTAGGAGCCTGCTTCTTCCTCTCCCACTCCCCCTGCTTGTGTTCCCTCTCTCACTGGCTGTCTCTATCTCTGTCAAATAAATAAAATCTTTAAAAAAAAATAAAATAAAATCTACAAGGATTAACAAAGGACCAAGAATAATCAAGACACTTTTGACAAAAACAAAAACAGAAAACATGATAGGAGAAAGACTTGCACTATTAACAAACCAAGACTTATAATAAAACTATGGTAATTAAAATAGTATGTGTTGGCAAGAAGATGGGACAAATTGGCCAAACAGAGAGCCCAGAAGCAACTCATACACATATGGATATAATTTATAATAGTACTGGCACAGTACAATGGTGGGAAAAGAACGGACTATTTAACACATGACACTGGGACAATGGTCATAGTCAGGAAAGGAATGCAACTGGAATAGTATTTCACACAATATACAAAGTCATTCCAGGTTTTTAGAAGACAATATACAGGATACTAAGACTTTGGGTTGGAGAAGAATTTTTTAATGAAGACAAAGTATAGTTTATTTAAACAATTAATAAATTTGACCATTAATTTTTTCATCTGGGCGCCTGGGTGGCGCAGTCATGTAAGCATCCAACTCTTGCTTTCAGATTGTGATCTCAGGGTCATGAGATCGAGCCCCAGGTCAGGCTCCAAGCTCAGCGCAAAGCCTGCTTAAGACTCTCTCTCCCTCTGCCCTTTCCCATCAGTGCTCACTCACACATGTGCTCTTTCTCTCAAAATAAATAAATCTTTAAAAAAATTTTTTTTTCATCAAAGGCACCATAAAAGCAAGACACTAACTAGGAGTATTTAACTGTGATACATATAACTGAAAATGGACTGGTATCCAGAATACATACCAATCTCCTACCAATTCATTTTAAAGAAGCAAATCACTTGTTATGATGAGCACTGAGTGTTGTATGTGATTAATCACTGAATTCTACTCTAAAACCAAAACTGCACCGTATATGTTAACTAGACTTTCAATAAAAATTTAAAAGGGAAAAAATAAATAAGTAAATGGAACAAACCAATTGAAAAATTGTATATTTCATAGAGGAGAAAACACAATGGCCCATAAACATATCAAAAGACAGCCAACCCGGGGCACCCAAGTGGCTCAGTCGTTAAGCGTCTGCCTTCAGCTCAGGTCATGATCCCAGCGTTCTGTGATCAAGCCCCGCATCAGGCTCCAGCCCCGCATCGGGCTCCCTGCTCAGAGGGAAGCCTGCTTCTCCCTCTCCCACTCCCCCTGCTTGTGTTCCCTCTCTCTCTGCCTGTCAAATAAATAAAATCTTAAAAAAAAAAAAAAAAAAAAAGACAGCCAAGTCAATAGTAACTGAACAACTGTACCTAAAACCACAGCTACCTACAATTTCGTATACATCTGACTGGCAAAAATTTTAAAAGTCAACAAAAACCAAGTGTTGGGAGGAATAATATCTGGTCCACTGCTAGTGGGAATGTAAATGAATACAACCACTGTATTTAAGTTTCCCATTTAGCTATTACAATGGAATATATGCATATCCTGCTATCCAGAGATTCCATCATTGACATATAACAGCACCTAGAGAAACTCTTGCATATGGGAACTGAAAGATATTCAGCATCATCCATAATAACGAAAACCTGTAAACAAATGTCCATCTACATGAAGATGGACTGTGGTTCATTCATACAATCAAGTAATACAAGGAAGTGAAAATAAATGAACCATAGCTATTTTAAGTGAAAAATAATAAAGGGAAACATCAATAAAGTGAATTCTGGATGCAGAAGGGGAGACTGGTCACACTAGTCAGAAAGGCAAAAATTAACAAGTCAGTAAACAACAGATGTTGGCAAAGATGTGGAGAAAGGGGAACGGTCTTACACTGTTGGTGGGAATGCACACTGGAGCAGCCACTCTGGAAAACAGTATGGAGGTCCCTCAAAAAGTTAAAAATAGAGCTACCCTATGACCCAGCAATTGCACTACTAGGTATTTATCCAAAGGATACAAACATAGTGATTCAAAGTGGTACATGCACCCCAATGTTTATAGCAGCAATGTCCACAATAGCCAAAATATGGAAAGAGCCCAGATGTCCATTGATGGATGAATGGATAAAGAAGATGTGGTACCTACATACGATGGAATATTACTCAGCCATCAAAAAGAATGAAATCTTTCGATTTGCAACAACATGGATGGAACTAGAGGGTATTATGCTAAGTGAAATAAGTCAGTCAGAGAAAGATAAATATATGATTTCACTCATATGTGGAATTTAAGAAACAAAACAGATTAACATGGGAAGGGGAGGAAAAATAAAGATAAAATCAAAAAGGGAGACCAACGGTAAGAGACTCTCTATAGAAAACAAACTAAGGGCCGGTGGAGGGGAGGTGGGTGGGGGGATGGGGTAAATGGGTGATGGGTATTAAGGAGGGCATATAATGTAATGAGCACTGGGTCTTAAGTGCAACCGGTGAATCATTAATTCTACCTCTGAAAATAATAATAAAATATATGTTAATTTAGTTGATTTTAAATAAAAAAATAAAGTGACCAAAAAAGTGGGGGGGGGGAGAAGGGGAGGCTAGAAGGGGGAGCTGTACCACTCAATGTCAATTACAGGAAGAACTGTCAATTACAGACCCCAAAAGAAAAATCATTAACTGTTACAGACCCCAAAAGAAAAACTCAATAATCATAAATTATAGGCCCCAACAGGAAAAGATGAGCACTGTATCTCCTACAAGAAATGACCATCCCTGCAGCTCAGCTGGTGAGAAACCACTATCACCCTGAACTCCTGTTTTGCTCCAAGGAAGACTTTTGTTCAAAACAACTCCCAACTTCCTCCTTATTATCCATAAAATATCATTCCTCTCTTTTGTTTGTTGGATTTGCCTATGGTTTTGCCATAATTTGCATACCTCAAATTGCAATTCTCTGTTATTCCTGAATAAACCCATTTTTCTGGTAAAATAAATATTTTTAAGGTTAACATAAACAAAGTGGATAAATCTCAAAAACACACTACCTAGGAAAAGAGTCACAAAAACATACAGTATGATTTCCTTTAAATAAAGTTCAAAAACAGGCAAAAATTAACATTCTATAGGAACTTAGAAAAGTGATAAATCAATAAAGAAAAGCAATCAACTTCATGGTGGTGATTTATTCTGGAGAAAAAAGAGAAACACACACTTTGTTTCTAAGATCTTGTTCATAACCCATTTCTAAAGTTGGATCAAAGAATAGAGAGATGTTCATTTTATTATCATCTTTTGAATTGTAAAGTTTTATACACTCTTTTATACCTCACAAGAAAAACTTGCTAAAAAAATTTTAAAATTTGTATAATGTGAATGAATCAATATTCATGTTAATGAAAATGGTTAGCTCAAAAACTGAGTTATTTGGCCAGAACTTTTTCACAACTTAGTATTCTTTCAAATCTGAGAAACTATGATGTTTTTAACTAAACCTGATGATATACCTTTATTTTAATTTCAGTGATGTAGTTAGATGAAAACAATTGGTCATAAAAAAATGAACTGTGAACAACTTTAGGAACAAAATAAATCATTACTAGTCATTATTCACCAAAAAAAAAAATTCTTTGAGGGACGCCTGGGTGGCACAGTTAGGGTTAAGCACTGAACTCTTGATTTAACCTCAGCTCATGATCTCAGGGTTGTGTACTGAGCCCTTCGTCAGGCTCCATGCTCAGCAAGGAGTCTGCTTGAGATTCTCTTTCCCTCTCCCTTTGTCCCTTCCACTCATGCACGTGCGTGCTCTCTCTCTCTCTAAAATAAATAAAATACTTTTTTAAAAAAAAAGTTATTTGAAGACATGTTCCTGAAAAGAATATATGACTAGTTGATCATAGGCCCTTCAATCTACTACATACATGATGCATGCAACTTCATCCCTCAAGTAAAACAATAATCTTATTGACGATTACCTAATTCAAAACCATTTTCTATTCACATATTACTAAGAAGCACTACCCAAGAACTTCTCGGTGGAGGAGTTAAGATGGCAGAGGTCCCCCCTAAGCTTGTCTCATCCCTTGAACACAGCTAGTTAGCATATCATTCTAAACACCCAAGAAATCAATCGGAGATCTAAGAGAACAAAAACTGCAAGTCTACAAGTAGAGAAGGGACCACTCTGGAAGTTAGAAAGTGTGGAAAGTTGGAGGAGATATAGCTGTAGCTATGGCAGGAGGGAGGGAGTCTGCTTACGGAGGCTACCGGGAGTATTACAAGTCAGGGAACCCAAAATCTGAACTTTGAGGAGTCCGCTACCATGGGGGACATGTCTGGCTTAACGGTACTTGGGTGGCAAAGCCTGACAAAGCCCCAGGAGCGAGAGCATGGTCTGAGGATCCCCTGGATCGCAAGAAGAACAGGTGGTGCCAACATGCTGCACTGTTCTCATGCACGGAAGCAGGGAAGGTGCCTGCGAGCAGCAGGTCTTGGTGCCAGCCTACTGCTCTGTTTTGCCATTAACTGTGAACTGCTGCACAATCCTGTAACCCCTTTTCCTGGGGCCCACAGAAATGGCAAAAGCTCAGTGAGACCCCCCCTGGAGGAACAACACAGGTTGACATCCCAGGAGTCCCTGAGTTTTGAAACTCAGTCACATGCTGGAGATAAAAAAAAAAAAAAAAAAAAAAAAAGCTCAGACACAGGCAGAGTGAATGCAAGGTTCGGATAGAAACCAGGGACACAAGAGGGGTGACTGACTGCTCTTCCATGAGGGCTCACTGAAGAGTCGGGGTGCAAACTTTCAACTCCAGAACTAGAGAGCTGGGCATGCCATGTTCATCCCACCCATGAGCTCGGAAAGACTTCAGAGGGCAAAAATAGCGCCACCTAGTGGACCCCAGAACCGCTTACACCAAGCCCCACCTCCCTGACTGAAACAAGTCAGCCTGAGAATCAGCTCAAGAGGCCACTCCCTCAGAAGACCACACATCATTTACTGATCATAGAAGACTAACTTTTCAGTCCTCTATGATCTATGATCATCTCAAGGGGAAGTAGGGCCTACCTTCCTTTTTACTTTTATTCTTTTTTTTTTATTATTTTTCATTTATTATTTAATTCCTTTGTTATTTTTTATTATTTTTAGATTTTTATATACTTTTTTTTTAAATTATTTTTGTTTCTTTTCCTTTCTCTTTTTTTTTATTTTGAGATTTAGATTTTTTAAACAAGTAGACCAAAACACACCCAGGATCTAGTTTTTTTGCTTTGGGTTTGTTTTTTTTTCTTTTTTTTCTTTTTTTTTTTTTTTCCTTTCTCTTTTGGATTTTGTTTTTGTTTTCTTTCTTCTTTTCTTTTCTGGACAAAATAACAAGAATGGAGAAATCCACACAAAACAAAGAACAGGAAATAGAACTATGGACAAGGATTTAATCAATACAGATGTAAGAAAGATGTCTGAACTAGAATTTAAAACAATTATAAGGATACTAGCTGGGCTCAAAAAAAGCATAGAAAACAAAAGAGAATCCCTTACTGCAGAGATTTAAAAAACTAAAATCTACTCAGGACAAAATTAAAAATGCTACAACCAAGATGCAGTCCCAAATGCAAGCCATAAAAACAAGGATGGACGAAGCAGAGGAGCAAATCAGTGATACAGAAGATAAAATTATGGAAAATAATGAAGCTGAAAAGAATTGGGAAAGAAAGGTAATGGAGACTTAGGGAACTCAGCAACTTATTAAAACGTAGTAACATTCGTACCATAGGAATCCCATAAGAAGGACCAGAAGGTTTATTCTAACAAATTATAGCTGAAAACCTCCCTAATCTGGGGAAGGACACAGATATCAAAATGCAAGAAGCACAGAGAATCCCTAATAAATTCAACAAAAGCCAGCTATCACCAAGGTATATCATAGTCAAGTTCATAAAATGTACAGATAAAGAAAGAATCCTGAAAGCAGCAAGACAGGGGAAAGTCCTTAACCTACAAGGGAAGACAGATCAGGTTTGCAGCAGATCTGTCCACAGAAACTTGGCAGGCCAGAAAGAAGTGGAAGAAAATATTCAACGTGCTGGATGGGAAAAATATGCAGCCAATTCTTTATCCAGCAAGGCTGTCATTCAGAATAGAAAGAGAGATAAAGAGTTTCCCAAACAAACAAAAACTAAAAGAGTTTGTGATCACTTAAACCAGGCCCATGAGAAATTTTAAGGGGGACACTGAGTGGAGAAAAAAAGACCAAAAGCAACAAAGACTAGAAAGGACCAGAGAACATCCCCAGAAACATCAACTCTACAGGTAACACAAAGACACTAAATTTGTATCTTTCAATAATGAATGTAAATGGACTAAATGCTCCAATCAAAAGACACAGGGTATCAGAATGGATAATAAAACAAGATCCATCTATATGCTGCCTCCAAGAGACTCACCTTAGACCTAAAGACACCTGCAGACTGAAAGCGAAAAGATGTGAACCATCTATCATTGTTAATGGACGTCAAAAGTAGCCATAATTATATCAGACAAACTAGATTTTAAAACAAAGACAAGAGATGAAGAAGGGTTCTGTAGAGGGTACTGTATCAAAATAAAGGGTTTTATCCACCTAGAAGATCTAACAATTGTAAATATTTATGCCCCCAACTTGGGAGCACCCAAATGTATAAACAATAAACATAAAGAAACTCATTGATAATAATACAATAATAGTAGGGACTTTAACACCCCACTGACACCAAAGGACAGATCATCCAAGCAGAAAAATCAACAAGGAAACAATGGCCTTGAATGACACACTGGACCAGATGGATATAACAGATATATTCAGAACATTTCATCCTAAAGCAGATAACACAAATACACATTCTTTTCAAGCGCACATGGGACATTCTCCAAAATAGATCACATGCTAGGTCACAAATCAGGCCTCAACAAGTACAAAAGGATTGATATCATACCATGCATACTTGCGGACCACAACGGTATGAAGCTTGAAGTCATCCACAAGAAAAAATTTGGAAAACCCACAAATACGTGGAGGTTAAAGAACGTCCTGCTAAAGAATGAATGGGTTAACCAGGAAATCAAAGATGAAATTTAAAAAATACATGGAAGTGAATGAAAATGAAAACATCACTGTCCAAAACCTCTGGGATGCAGCAAAGGCAGTCCTAAGAGGGAAGTATATTGCAATATGGGCCTACCTCAAGAGGCAAGAAAATTCTCAAATACACTATCAAACTTTATACCTAAAGGAGCTAGAAAAAGAACAGCAAATAAAGCCTAAAGCCAACAGAAGGGAAATTATTAATAAAGATTAGAACAGAAATTAATGATATAGAAACAAACAAAAAAGAATGGATTAATGAAACTAAGAGCTGGTTCTTCGAAAGAATTAATAAAATTGATAAACCCCTAGCCAGACTTATCAAAAAGAAAAGAAAAAGGACCCAAATAGATAAAATCATGAATGAGGGGTGCCTGGGTGGCTCAGCTGGGTAAGTGTCTGCCTTTGGCTCAGGTCATGATCACAGCTCCTGGGATCAAGCCCCGCATTGGGCTCCCTGCTCAGTGGAGAGCCTGCTTCTCCCTCTCTGCCTGCTGCCCACCCCCACCCCCGCTTGTGCGCACGCACGCTCTCTCTCAAAATCTTTAAAAAAAAAAAAAATGAATAAAACAGGAGAGATCACAACCAACACCACAGAAATACAAACAATTATGAGAGAATACTATGAAAAATTATAGGCCAACTGGACAACCTGGAAGAAATGGACCAATTCCTAGAAACCTACAAGCTACCAAAACAAACAGGAAAAAATAAAAAATTTGAACAGACCCATAGCCAGCAAAGAAATTGAATCAGGAATCAAAAATCTCCCAACAAACAAACATCCAGGGCCAGATGGCTTCCCAGGGGAATTCTACCAAACATTTAAAAAAAGTTAATACCCATTCTTCTTAAACGGCTCCAAAAAACAGAAATGGAAGAAAACTTCCAAACTCATTCTACAAAGTCAGCATTACCTTGATTCTAAAACTAAAGACCCCACTAAAAAGGAGAAATACAGGCCAATACCCCTGATGAACACGGATGCCAAAATTCTCAGCAAAATACTAGCACACTGAATTCAACAGTACATTAAAAGAATTATTTACCACGGTCAAGTGGGATTTATTTCTGAGCTGCAGGGGTGATTCAATATTCACAAATCAATCAACATGATAAACCGCATTAATAAAAGAAAGGATAACATCATTATGATTCTCTCAATAGATACAGAAAACGTATTTGACAAAATACAGCAGCCTTTCTTGATAAAAACCCTCAACAAAGTAGGGATAGATAGAATATACCTCAACATCATAAAGGCCATATATAACGACCCACAGCTCATATCATCCTCAATGGGGAAAAACTGAGAGCCTATCCCTTATGGTCAGGAACAAGACAAGGATGTTCCTCTCACCATTACTATTTAACACAGTACTGGATGTCTTAGCCTCAGCAATGAGATAACAAAAAGAAATAAAAGGCATCCAAACTGGCAAGGAAGAAGTCAAACTTTCACTATTTGCAGATGACATGATATTCTACATAGAAAACCCAAAATGCCAACAAATAATTGCTAGAACTAATACATGAATTCAGCAAAGTTGCAAGATATAAAATCAATATGCAGAAATCTGTTGCATTTCTATACACCAATAATGAAGCAGCAGAAAAAGAAATCCAGGAATGGATCCCATTTGCAACTGCACCAAAAACAAACAGATACCTAGGAATAAACCTGACTAAAGAGGTAAAATATCTATACTCTGAAAACTACAGAAAACTTATGAAAGAAGTTGAAGAGGACACAAAGAAATGGAAAAGCATTTCATGCTTATGGATTGGAAGAACAAACATTGTTAAAATTTCTATACTACTGAAAGCAATCTACACATTTAATGCAATTCCTATCAAAATACCACCAGCACTTTTTCACAAAGCTAGAACAAACAATCCTAAAACTTCTATGGACACACAAAAGACCCCAAATAACCAAAGCAATTCCGAAAAAGAAAAACAAAACTGGAGGCATCATGATTCCAGATTTCAAGGTGTATTACAAAGCTGTGATCATCAAAACAGTATGGTACTGGCACAAGAACAGACACATAGCTCAATGGAAAGAATAGAAAACCCAGAAAAGGCCCCTCAACTATATGGTCAACTAATCTTTGACAAAGCAGGAAAGAATATTCAATGGAAAAAATACAGTCTCTTCCACAAACGGTGTTGGGAAAACTGGACAGCTACATGCAAAAGAATGAAACTGGACCACTTTCTTACACGATACACAAAAATAAATTCAAAATGAATTAAAGACCTAAATGTGAAAGAGGAAGCCATCAAAATCCTAGAGGAGAACACACACAGAAACCTCTCTGACCTTGGCTATAGCAAATTCTCACTAGACACATCACCGGAAGCAAGGGAAAGAGGCAAAAATGAACTACTGGGACTTCATCAAGTTAAAAAGCTTCCACACAGCAAAGAAAACAATCAACAAAACTAAAAGGCAGTCTACGGAATGGGAGAAAATATTTGCAAAAGACATATTAGGAAAAGGGTTAGTATCCAAAAATCCATAAAGAACTTATCAAACTCAAAACCCAAAAAACAAATAATCCAGTTTAAAAATGGGCAGAAAAGATGAATAGACACTCTTCCAGAGAAGACATACAGATGTCCAACAGACACATGAAAAGATGCTCAACATGACTGATCATCAGGGAAATACAAATCAAAACCACAATGAGATACCACCTCACACCTGTCAGAGTGGCTAAAATTAACAATGCAGGAAACAACTGGTATTGGTGAGGATGTGGAGAAAGGGGAACCCTTGTGCACGGTTGGTGGGAATGCAAACTTGTGCAGCCACTCTGGAAAACAGAATGGAGGTTCCTCAAAAAGTTGAACATGGGTGAATCTTGAAGACATTATGCTAGGTGAAATAAGCCAGACATTAAAAAGACAAATACTGGGGTGCCTGGGTGGCTCAGTCAGTTAAACGTCTGCCTTCAGCTCAGGTTATGATCCCAGGGTCCTGGGATCGAGCCCCACATCAGGCTCCCTGCTCAGCAAGGAGCCTTCTCCCTCTTTCTTCCCCCCCCCCCCACCCCCGCTTGTGTGAGCACACATGCGAACGCGCTCTCTCTCTCTCTCAAATAAATGAATAAAATCTTTAAAAAAAAGACAAATACTATTTGCTTCAACTTACAGGAAATACCTAGAACAGGCAAATTCAGAGAGACAGAAAGTAGATCAGAGGTTACCAGGGGCTAAGGGAGGGGAGAAAGTGGGAAGTTACTGGTTAATGCTTACAAAATTTCTCTTTGGGGTGATGAAAAAGTCTGGGACATAAGTATAGTGGTAATGGGTGTATGACACTGTGAGTGCCATAAATGCCAATGAACTGTACACTTAAAAATGGTTGAAATGGCAAATTCATATCCTTTACCATGTTAAAAATTAGCATGATTAGGGGCGCCTGGGTGGCACAGCGGTTAAGCGTCTGCCTTCGGATCAGGGCGTGATCCCAGCGTTATGGGATCGAGCCCCACATCAGGCTTCTCTGCTGGGAGCCTGCTTCTTCCTCTCCCACTCCCCCTGCTTGTGTTCCCTCTCTCGCTGGCTGTCTCTATCTCTGTCGAATAAATAAATAAAATCTTAAAAAAAAAATTAGCATGATTAATATATCAAAACCACTGAATTATACACTTCAAATGAGTGAATTGTATGGTATGTGAATTATATCTCAATAAAGCTTTTTTTTTTTTTTAAGGAAGAAATCTTTAAAAGTGTGATAAATTGGGTTGATACAGACAGGCCTATTAGAGCTGAAAATGGGAGCCTATAAAAATTGTTAAGACCAATCTCCAATACTTAAAAGGAGCTTTGATTACTACCATATAACAGGATCACAAAACAAAGGTATCATTCAGCCATAAGTGACTTTCTCCCAAGGCTAAATCAGAAGTCTAGAAACAGGGTGCTGAGAGCTGAAACCTCAGGCAAACTACATCTTTGATTATTCTAATTTGTGGTAAAAATGAACAAGGAACTAGAACTATTAAGTATCTATAGAGGGGTATACAGTTACCTTGTCATATTATGATACTCAGTATAAAGAAAACGGAACCAAAACAATTAACCTGTATTAGTGAGTATTCCATTCACAATGTCTGGGACAGCTTAAAAGATGCTCTAATACATTAGAGCTCAGAGTTCAGAAATTCAAGGAAATTATGACATAGAACCAGACGATTCACATTTCAATTACTTGAATATTTCTTATTTCCATACTGCATTTGAAAAAATTGCTTACACATCCAACTTACTGCCAAAATTTCATTAGCAATATTTAAGAAAAATAAGACAGAAAAAAACCATGAATTCTATCCACCACAAGGCCATCTCGGGCACTCAGTGTGATTAAAATAATTGTGGATATTTAAGACAAATTGCAAAAAGAACCTTCATATTCATTACAATAGCTTTTCTGAAAAAGATTTAATAACTATATTATTGCCTCTCACAAAAGTCAAGGCCATATAATTCATCCGTTGTACTTCTAGACAGCAGACACGTCTCTACTGAGGAGATGCTACGTTCACAGTGACATTTCACAAAGTACTACGCCGTTAAATGATAACAATACCTTGACTTTCTTTAATGCTGTACAGTTCAGGGCTTTCACTTGTGGCACATTCTTTGTGAGATATCTGCCATGCCACCTCCCTCCCTGTCTCTGAAAATCCTTCCCTGATTCTCAGGTCAAGTGTCCATCAAGAAGCCTCAGTTATGAGAAGCGGCATGGAAAACTGACCAAAGCTGTACAACAAATCCTTTAAAACTGCGCTCAGAAAGAGTTAATCTCTGCAGATGGCTGTAAGTAGCAGCAGAGACACTCAGCAGGCACTGGGGCAAGCATTCCACCATGAGGCTGAAAGCAAAGAAACAGAAAGAGAACAGCGAAGCTCATACACAAATGACAGGAGTTCTGCCAGCTCTCTCTTATTCCAGGTTCCAGGGGATTCCTGGACATTTGCTTGTATTCCTGACTTGAATTCCTGCAACACCCCTGCATGTTATGGTAAATAACCTGTTTTCACTCACAGCTACTCAGAGGTAGCATCCAAACTAATACCTATTTATCATAAAATTTCCTATGGTAAATGTTATGAACCCATATTTATTGTCAGGCCTGTGAAGTAATATGTGACTTAACTAGTAAGTCATCGTACCTCAGAGAAGGACACACCAACATGGAAGTAATTGTTTTATGTAAATTCTGAAAACCTGTCCCAATTTCAAGAATATGATTTTTCTTTTAAATCCTTTCATTGTTGGGGTGCCTGGGTGGCTCAGTCGTTAAGCGTCTGCCTTCGGCTCAGGGCATGATCCCGGCGTTCTGGGATCGAGCCCCACATCAGGCTCCTCTGCTGGGAGCCTGCTTCTTCCTCTCCCACTCCCCCTGCTTGTGTTGCCTCTCTCACTGGCTGTCTCTATCTCTGTCAAATAAATAAATAAAATCTTTAAAAATCAATCAATCAATCAATCCTTTCATTGTTGTCTGAGTATACCTCATTTTTTAAAGTGCTTCTGGGCAACAAAATGACTTAGTACTAAAGACAAACTTTGTGAGATCTTAGCAGGGACCATTTCATTGAAAGCTGTCTAAGTCAAAGACCATGCTAAGGACTTGTCCTACATTCTCTCTCACTCTCATCATCATTCAGAATAAGTATTATTATTCCCATTTTCCAGGAAAAAAAAACAACAACACAGACTCAGAAAGGTAAAATAAATTGCTGAAGATCACACTGCTAATCGGAGACACGAACAGGATTCAAACTCTGATGGGTCAGGCTCCAAAGCCTTTCTAGTATTCTGTGCTGCCTCTTTCTTCCCAAAATTTGGAAATAAACATAGATGCAAAAAATAAGAGACTCAAACACAAAATAATTCTACGTTAAAAAAAAAAAAGAAGATCTCTTTGAAACAGCAAAGATAAAAGCATATTTCCATCTGAGCCCCCAGCATACTACCTAGTTCACTACACTACTGAGTAAATGGTTAAATGAATAAATTATTCTAAAAGAAAAAGAATTCAAATTTCCAATATGAAATGTCAGGTACACCATGCAAGGCATACCCTCTTCGCTGCTGAATGTAGCCTGAGATCTAAACATGAAGTCTCCTTCAATCCAGCCTCCAGCCTCCCTCCTCCTCACAGCTGCTATCCAGGCCTGAGAATAGGAACACAGGCTGCTGGCTGCAAGCCACTGGTGACAGCTACCATGCACTGAGAAAGGAACCAAGCTCGAGGTTCCAACAGAAAAAGGAAGTGGAGAAGGGGAGGTACCAGGGAGCAGCTGGAGGATAAAGGGAGAGCCCAAAGGCACAGAGAGGCCTGGAAGAGAACAGGGAGTACTGAAACAAGAGATTTTAACCTTCCCCTCACCCGTGATCCTTGCTTCCTCTCTTTCCTCTCAAACTTCTCCATCTTCCTCCCCCTTATCCTTTCCATGGCACGTCCTTCCACTGTGGGCGCGGCTGGTCATGTGCAGTGAAGGAACAGGAGAGGCAGGACCCACGCTAGGGCAGGAAGAGGCAACCATCCATTCACAAGGGTGAGCCAGACGGGAAGTATGAGGACACAATGACAACAGTAGCTTCCGGAGCCACATTAAAGCTTTTACCACTTGTAGCAAGTTCTGGGTCTACATTCTCAAATAAAACATACTGGGTACTTTAATACATAGTTAAATATTTTTGAAAGAGAATGTGATTATACACGAGCCCCTTGTAATATACAAAGAAAAAGTTACAAGTGGTTTGTTTCTGTGATTTTTGGCAACTACAGATACTTGAGAGCAGGTGTAAAACTGCATCTTACTCACTTTTAAGTACCTAAAATGGTATCTTTGACAGAGTGGTTTTTAAATTTTTAATAATTGAGCTATTATTGAAAGAAATTTGTAAGTAGTCTGTATGGTTTTGGCAACTTAGTAATAAGCAAAGGTAACAGATTCACACACACACCCAAAGAACACCTAAAACACAGAAATGCTGAATAAAATAGAGGACAATGAGAAATTTTAAATACACATTTAAACTCAAGAGAAAAGAGAAAGAAAGAGGGGAAATCCTAAGAGCCAGAACTACAGAGAGAAGTCCAATCAAAATTTTAAACACAGGAATTAATGCTGCAAAAAAGCTTTAGGAAAAGAGCCCAGATGTCCATCAACAGATGAATGAATAAAGAAGAGATGGTGTGTATGTGTGTATATAGATAGATAGATAGATAGATAGATAGACAGACAGATAATGGAATATTACTCAGCCATCAAAAAAATGAAATCTTGCCATTTGTAACAACGTGGACGGAACTAGAGGGTATTAGGCTAAGTGAAATAAGTCAATCAGAGAAAGACGATTATATGATCTCACTGATATGTGGAATTTAAGAAACAAAACAGAGGATCATCGGGGAAGAAAGGAAAAAATAAAACAAGATGAAACCAGAGAGGGAGACAAACCATAAGAGATTTTTTACTATAAGAAACAGGGACGCCTGGGTGGCACAGCGGTTAAGCGTCTGCCTTCGGCTCAGGGCGTGATCCCGGCGTTATGGGATTGAGCCCCACATCAGGCTCTTCCACTATGAGCCTGCTTCTTCCTCTCCCACTCCCCCTGCCTGTGTTCCCTCTCTCGCTGGCTGTCTCTATCTCTGTCGAATGAATAAATAAAATCTTTAAAAAAAAAAAAAAAAAAAGAAACAAACTGAGGGTTGCTGGAGGAGAGAGGTGGAGGGATGGGTAACTGGGTGATGGGCATTGAGGAGGGTATGTGTTATAATGAGCACTAGGTATTATATAAGACTGATGAATCACAGACCTGTACCCCTGAAACAAATAATACATTATATGTTAACTAGTTGAATTTAAATTAAAAAAAGCTTATGGGAATCCTGGCCCTGGACACAGGCCCTACTAGACTGACAAAGAAACATGAGGTATTGCTGGTGACCTAAGGGAGGCAGAGAACTGGAGTTGATACCCTGACTGAAGAATCCAGGAGACTTTCTCCACATAAGAAAATAACAAAAATACTGAATCTTGAACCAGGTAGGCAACCCAGGGTGGGAACTGGGGGTAGTGCAAAGGGAGAGCATGTACGAGTTTGGAATCTGAATCTACACTGCTCAGGTGGTAAAAGAATCCTTAGCCAAGAAATTAATACGAAATTTAGTCCCTACACCACAGAGCAAAAGCACTCGGGGGGAAGAGAACTCAACCCAGAAAAATCTACCCCAATCAAAAGTGAGCTCACAATCTAATACTTTAAACCCGATGAGGAAATAGTCCACCATTATAATGGAAAGTTGGCAATCAAAACAACCAGATCAGTACCCAAGACACTAGTACAATTTGAAAACACCATAAAATATGTGGGTAACAATGATTAAAGAGACAGAATATAAATGATAAGGAAAACAAATTGTGAAAATTAACCAAATAAAACTTTAAGAAATGAATAGTCACTGAAATTTAATGTTGTGTTGTCATAACGTGTACATATCAGATCATTTAAGTCACCAATTTACCTCTCTATTCCTGTTTTTAAGTATTCAAACCTTATTTAAAAAGAAAAACACTCTGGGGCGCCTGGGTGGCACAGTGGTTAAGCGTCTGCCTTCGGTTCAGGGCGTGATCCTGGCGTTATGGGATCAAGCCCCACGTCAGGCTCCTCCGCTATGAGCCTGCTTCTTCCTCTCCCACTCCCCCTGCTTGTGTTCCCTCTCTCGCTGGCTGTCTCTCTCTCTGTCGAATAAATAAATAAAATCTTTAAAAAATATAAAAATAAAAAATATAAATAAATAAATAAATAAATAAATAAATAAATAGAAAAACACTCTGAACCAGTAACTCCAAAACGGGAGGAGGGAATGGGGAATGGGGGAGGATGTGCTGTTACGGGGTGAATCCTAGAACTCCTCAAGAATATGGTATAAGACTATGAACTCCTCCCCAGAAAAAGCACATATATTTCAAATTTTAAATACCATACAAAAGATTACTAAATATCTCATAAACTTAGATTAAGAAATCATGTTCTAAAGGGTATTGCATATATAGACATATTTCAATATTTACTATTAAGTATAAATTTAAACCAAATTATATGTCATCAAAGAAAACATCACCTGGTTGGGGGGAAAAAAAAACTAGCCTTTTAAGCCACAGGATATCCTGAGAACGTCCTCTAACCTGTACCCAGCATCAAAAATTCTACTTCCCATGACACACTGGAAGAACAATAAGGAGGTCAGGATACGATGTTCAAATGACAGGGTAAAATGTAAATATGTTGCACAGATTTAAAAACATCTTACCTAAACATTAATCTAAAACTTTCCCATTCCTACAATAAATGTGACTTTCATAACAAGTGACTGCAAGTAACAAAACAGCTACTTTACAGATTTTTAGCAACTTTCATTAAATCACTTTCTTACACAGAAAGGCTAAAGGAAGAATTTCATTTATATGATAATAGAACGGTTAATTGTTGTTAAAAGTGTAGGTTCTGGGGGGCGCCTGGGAGGCTCAGTGGGTTAAGTGACTTACTCTTGGTCTCAGGTCATGGTCTCAGGGTCCTTAGATCAAGCCCCGTGTCGGGCTCCCTGCTCAGCACATAGTCTACTTGAAGATTCTTTCTCTCCCTCCCCCAACTTGTTCATTCTCTCTAAAATAAATAAATCTTTAAAAAAAAAAAAAAAAGTGTAGGCTCTGGCACCGAAACTCTGAGGAGTGAGTCTGACTGACCCTTACCACCTGTCAGACTGTAAAAAGGGGAGTCCTCAGCTACAGGGTTGGAATAAACAACTCATGCTAAGTACAGAGGGTCCCCAACTTAAGATCCTTAAATTTTCGACTTTACAATGGTGTGAAAGCAACATACAATCACTAGAAACCATACTTGGAATTTTGAATTTGGATCTTTTCCCGGGCTAGTGATATGCACAAGATCCTGTCCCGAGATACTGGGCAGCGGCCACAGGTCCCAGCCAGCCCCGCAATCACAACTGCAAACAACCGGTACACCTATCACCATTCTGTTGATCACTTTCAGTACAGCATTGGATAAGCTACGTCAGATAGCATTTTTATAGGCTTAGTGTTAGAGGATTTTGCCCACCTGTAGCCTAGTGTCAGTGTTCTGAGCAAGTTTAAGTTGGACTAGGCTAAGCTAGGATGTTCAGTAAATCAGACATATTAAATGCATTTTCAACTTAGGATATTTTCAAATTATGATGGGTTTACTGTGAGGTAACCCCATCATAAGTCCAGGAAGATCTGTAATAAGTAAAGTACCGGAATATATAAGGATTCAAAAGCTATTAGCTGGTATTATTAAAAGAATCTTTAGTGCCACTTATCTACTGGATCTTAAGAGTACTACTACCTCTCTGGATCCCAGATTCTCCTTTCTCTGAAACTAGAAATACTAATGCAGAGTTGCAAGAATAAAACATTCCTAAGCTGAACTACTTTCTTCCAAGGATCTTAAAACATGTATTTTAAAAATCTGATGATCCAAAGAGGGTCCTTTAAGTTCTAATATGTATGATGAGCATTCAGGGGACAAGAAAATGCCTAAGTAATATCCCAAAAACAGCATAACTGAGAAAGACAATGACAAGGAAAAAAAAGTCTCATGAATTCAAGGGGATAGATCTGTTTCCTTTACTACTTTAAAATCTGTTACTCTGTAAATGACTGTAAAATAAATGAATATTGTGGCATTGTGGCAAACAGTCTAGCTACCTCCTAACAACTATTCTTCCTTTCCTCCTAACAGACCCCAGATTTTGGGGAGGTAGCCATATGCTCTACCCCAGATGCTGAATTCTAGTTGATATATGCCAACCATGGCCACTCCTTCTCCTTTTGCATGGCTGGGCCTCTGTGTGCAACCTGCTTGTGACCAATGAAGTAAAGGGCCTGAGGGCTTCTGAGAAATTTTTTCTCCCTGATGAGTAAGAATAAAGAGAAAACCCTTTCCCCAACACTCCCTTCCTATCTACTTAGGATGCTACAGTGATGGTGTGCTTTTCCAGGGGCTGTCCTGCACCCATGAGCGGAAAGCCCTGTGAATCTGACTCTGAAATGGTTGAGCCAGAGAACCAACTCTGTGGTTGCCTGCCTCAAGACTTCTCATTTAACAGTAAATGTCCCTGTGCTTTAAGTCGCTGTTACTTGGGGTCTCTGTAACTTACAGCTAATAAGCACATCTTAAGTGTTACAAATATTAAGTACAAACTTGAAATATAATTCTATTCTGTGACAGGTAATATTCTGTGGAAATTTTGTCAAGTTCCACCCTAGTCAATAATGTTACCTCTGCATCTATTAACTGAAAGTATACACGTTTGTAGCACTTTTCTAGCTTCTCCCAAATTAGGTCATCAGAATAGTATTCATCATGTTAAGATCCATCCCATTCAACAAGCTCAGCATTTCATATTCCTCCTTGTTCTCTCCTCTATGGAGGCTTTAAATTGGGGTGGGGGGGAGAAGCATAGGCATAATCCCTAGTCTTAAGGGATCTTAGACACCAGACTACAATATGGGAAACAACTTCTGAAAACCAGCACAAAATAATATTTTTTTAAATCAGCCCCCCCAAAAAATAATGGTAACTCCTTACTAAAAGGTTACTATGTAAAAAGTTCTGTTTAAATGCTTTGCATATTCCAACTTGCCTCACAACAACTCAGGAGGGTAGGTGCCAACATCAGCTTCATTTTAGAAACAAGAAAACAGAAGAGAATTTCACTAAGATTTTGGTTTTTGTTTTTACTACTTTTTGACTAATTTTTGATAATTTTGCTGGCTCTTAGTCAAATAAATGAAGGAACCGGAATTCAAACCCAGACTCTCTGCCAAACTGTCTTTAGTGGATCAGAAAGGGCAGGAAAATATGGACTTGGAGTAGTTGAGGAAGGCATAACAAGAGAAGCAAAACTTAAAATGGCCACTGCAAATTTAGGAAAGAAAAGTTTATCTGCTACATTAGCTTGACTAAGTTTTCTCTAAGAAAATAGATTTTGTTTACATAGCTCTTTCAGCCAAGAATTCACATTTAGTGTTGAATGACATAACTAATTCATGAATGATATCCCTACTGATCTCCAATTCATTTCCAATCACTTACTCATAGAGATACAAAGAATATATATTTCTACAAAATGAAGTTAATTTGGGAACCAAGTAGTCTCTCAAAACTTAAATCAGATACCTATCAAAGGCCTGTGGAAAAATGGAATATTACAATGGTATTTTAATGTTTTAGGAATATTTCCTGGCCCTTAATCATTTTAAGAAACATACAACCTGGTCTGTATCATCCATCATGTATGCAATTAACATAGATGCCATCCGGTAAGAGGTGATAAGAGATCTGTTAATGAAGATCTACACTTCGCTAACAGGCAGTCCGAAGCAAAAGATACAGTACAAAGAATTCTGGACCATTTATACAAATCGAATTCACTGAGCATCTCCCATGTGCCAGGCACCATGGCTAGTACTGAGTATTATCAAATACTTTAATACTGCAAAATTAGAGTTAAAATGTATCTAATCTCTTTGAAAAGTTTTATTTTTTAAAGTATGCATTAAAGAGAAGTCCCTCGGGTGCCTGGGTGGCTCAGTCAGTTAAGCGTCTGCCTTCAGCTCAGGTCACGATCCCAAGGTCTTGGGATCGAGCCCCGCATCAGACTCCCTGCTCAGCCGGGAACCTGCTTCTCCCTCTCCCTCTGCCTGCTGCTCTGCCTACTTGTGCGTTCTCTCCCTCCTTCTGTCAAATAAATAAATAAAATCTTTAAAAAAAAATAAAGAAAAAGAAATCTCAATATATTTGATTAAGGTTAAGAGCTGTTCCTAAAGTTTAGCGGCAAGACAAAATGCAAAGTAACTAAGAAAATATTTTAAATCACAGACAATAAATAGGTATGGTTTATTCCCATCTGATATCAAAACATTATTTAAAGCTATAGTAAATAAAAGAGTGTGGTAAAGAGACAGAATAATAGAGAGGTTGGCAAATTTTCTGTAGAGGCCAGAGTAAGTATATTAGGCTTTGTCAAAACTCTGCCCTTGTATCATGAAAGTAAACAGTAACAATATATAAACAAATGGGCAAGTCTATGTTTCAATAAATCCTTATTTACAAAAACAGGCCATGAGCCAGATTTGTCCAAAGTGTCATATTCTGCTGAACCCTGGACCAACAAAACAAAAATAAGTGCAGAAATAAGTCCATAATTATCTGAAAATTTAGTGTAAACTCAAGAGGAATTTCAAATCAGTAGAGGAAAGAAAGACTACTTGGGGGGGAGGGGAATCAATCCATACTACATACAACTCAAAAAATAATACCATCATTGAAGGAATAAATGTTGGTAAAAACTGTAGTACTGCTGGGAAAAAAATACTGGAGCGTATTCCTATAATCTTGAAGTGCAGAAGACTTTCTGAGCAAAAGAGAGCTATATGGCCAGAAGCCATAAAAGAAAAAATGTGCTACATTTAGTCACATAAAAACTTAAGTCTTATGTAAGGTTAAAGTTAACGTGAACAAAGTTAATTTTAAAAAACTGAAAAAACGTATTTGCATCAAATATTTAACAAGAATTAATATACAGAACATGTAGTTTTTACACAATAAGAAAAAGACTAGTATTAGAAAAATGAGCAGGAGATACAAACGGGTAATTAAAAGAAAAAGAAAACCATATGAAAAATGTCCAACACCTGGAAGTAAATTAGAGATTTATATATTAAAGTAATAATTATTGACCATGGGATAGGAAGGAAAAAAAAAGGTTAATAATATCCTGTTCCTGGAAAACAGGCATGATCACATACCATTATTGGGAGTTTAAAATAGTATCCACCTTTGGGGAAGGAAGCATTACAATAAATTTTAATATTTTGAATGTGCATTCCATTTGCCCCACTTCTGTGTACCTACTCTTGAGTAATGCACAAAGACACACGAACAAGTCCTGTAACACCGTATGTTAGAACAAAAATCCAGAAACTATCTAAGACAAGAAATGGTGTCAAATTATACCATAAATTATATAATAAAGATTATGCAGTCAATAAAAAAAAACGCAGTAGACCTATGTGAATTAACAGGGAAACATCTTTAGGGCATATTAAATGAGAAAAGCAGTCACAGAACAATATGTAGAAAATTATCACAATTACATTTAAAAAAGGAAATGATATACACATTCATAAATGTACACATATACCTAAGTAGATGCACAGGGGAAATGCCTAAAAGGATATAGGCCAAATTATTAATAGAGACAACTTCGGTGAAAGAGAATGGAAATAGGGACTAGGACAGAAGGACTTTCACTTTCATTACTGAAAGCAGAGAACTATTGATTAAAATTATTGATTAAAAATATGGAATCTGAGGTCAAACGGACCCAGGTTAAAGGCTAGGGTTGGTCACTTTATTAGATATATGATCTCGTACTAGTTATTTATCTTTTCTGAACTTCACTTGCAAAATGGAGATAACAGAACCTAAGTCAATGAGTTGTTTTTTCACTTTTACTTTGTGGCAAATATATAACAAAATATGCCACTTATGAGAGTGTATCAGCAACACTAACTACATTCACAGCGTTGTGCAACCATCACTGCTATCTATTTCCAAAATATACACATACAAAATATTCTTTTTATCCATTCATCAGTTAATGGACATTTGGGTTGTTTCCACTTTTTAGGTTTCGTGAATAATGCTGCTATGAACATTGGTGTACAAGTATCTGAGTCCCTCAACAGGCTGTTTTATAATTAAGAAAATTAAATACTTAGCAGGATAGCTGACATATACAAAGGCTCAATAAATTAATCATACTTCTGTATTATTTGAACAGTTTAAATAAACGTGCTCATATACAATATGTAAATTTTTAAAAACACTTGCTCCTAATTCAGAGCAAGATCTGATGGTAAAATACTCATATTGCTAAAGAAAAAATGTTTCCAGGAGGAAGACACTGATCAAGAGAGAATACTTGTGAGAAACCTAGGTATAGGCTGAATTGATTTTTTTCTTTCCACAGTAGACAGGGTGCTGACAAATGAACAAAATATTAATCTACTTGACATGTCATTCCTATCATGGACTATCAGAACTTAAACCCATTAAAGTAACTATCTTTATTCCAATTCCATTGTTTAAGCAAACTTCTGATAAAATTTTTCCACAGGGGGGAAAAAAAAGCACTGGTGGGGCTGACACAGATGACTCATGTTTGATATAGTCTTTACTGTAAATTGCTAAACCAGCATTCTAGTTCATCTACTCAGCCTCTTGTAAATCAGTGAGATTAGCGAATATATTAATATAACTGATTTGATCAATTCTAAAAGGTAGAGACTGTGCTCACTTCAGCAGAACATATACTATAAGGTTGAGACTTGGAGTCTCATTCAACAACATAACGTCTTCATTAATCATATACCTCTGCAAATACTCTTTAAGAGAAAGGTTAATTACAAATTGGGAAAATATCTATAAACTCTGATTGTTAAAGGGCTGCCATCCTTAAAATTCAAAGAGCTCTTGCAATGCAGTAAGAAAAAGAATAGAGAGCATTGTAACAGAAAACTGGGCAAACGGGTAGGTAATTTTTAAAAATAACTATAAATTGATTTAAAATACACATTTCAAAAAGCCTTAAATCAAGTATACCAAGTAATTTAGAGCTCCATCTTCACATTCAGAAAGACCTGCATTCCAAACCGGACTATAACTGAATAGCTGTGTAAACTTTGGATTTCTTGACCTAATTCTCATTTCTTCATAGATACTAAATTATTTACTAATTCAAAGATAGTGGTATTTTTTTTTAAAGATTTTATTTATTTATTTGACAGAGATAGAGACAGCCAGCGAGAGAGGGAACACAAGCAGGGGGAGTGGGAGAGGAAGAAGCAGGCTCATAGCGGAGGAGCCTTGATGTGGGGCTCGATCCCACAACGCTGGGATCATGCCCTGAGCCGAAGGCAGACGTTTAACCACTGTGCCACCCAGGCGCCCCAGTGGTAAGTATTTTATAGCCAGATGAGAGGAAAACTTTAAAAAGGCAAGACCTGGCTAGAAGATGACTGATAAAAATGGGAAAGAGTTCAACTTGAAATGAAAAGATGACGAGCAGTGGTGACTTCCAAAGAATGTCTTACCCTGCTAAAACATTTGGGTGTGAGACAGACAGGTGGCTCATATACATCTGTCCGTGGTCCTGAACCTTCATTGACTGTTAGGGCATAGTCCCTTCTAACTGTGGAACACTGGTGACCCTTTCCGTTTCCGTTTCCTAGGAATTCTCAACCAATTCAATACTAATGGAAGAGAAGGGAAAGTACATGGAAAGAGACATAAAGAACCTAAGGCTTTTGAAACAGCATAGTCATGGAGACATGACCAGTTAGGGTGGGGGGACTTGCTTTGATTTCAAATATTCACATATATAAAACAGAAGGGGGAGGTGACATAGAGGGGAAGGGGGAAAGAAAGGAAGAATAAGGAGAAGGAGGGTACAGAGGAAAAGACCCCCCACACTCTGAATTTGTAAGAAGTCTTGCTGAAAGCTTATGGAATTATATACATTTGGGTTTGGTACAAGTCTATAGTAGATACCTCCTGAAAATGGTGATAAAAGTCAATAATGTATGATGCAAGAAAGTGGAAGGAGGTGTGAAGGAGAAAAGAGAGAGGAACCCAGGGACCATAGCTCTAAAATTCTCCCTCTCCCCTACGCCTTACAATAGCTATGATTCAGAAGGAGACACCTGATCCAAGCTATCCCAATCAGAGTCTGACTTTACAAGAAATAGAGACTAGGAGTCACAGGAGAGGATCCTTAAGAGAAGCATAAAAGACTATGATTCACTTTACACCTTGATAACTTACATGCATAAGTTTCAACTGGGTAACCTCTGAAGGAAGAGAAATGGAGTGTATGTCATCCAAACAAGTAGAGAGGAAAAATGATTCAGGAAAATATACTGAATTAATCCAAAAGATAGTGAGAACATATGGAAAAACAAATATTTTTAAAGTTTTATTTTAAAAAGAGGAAAGAAAACATGGTAGAAATAAATCCAAACAAATCTGTATTTACAATAAATGTAAATGGCCTACATACTACAGTTAAAAATACAAAAAGAGGGGCGCCTGGGTGGCACAGCGGTTAAGCGTCTGCCTTCGGCTCAGGGCGTGATCCCGGCGTTATGGGATCGAGCCCCACGTCAGGCTCCTCCCCTATGAGCCTGCTTCTTCCTCTTCCACTCCCCCTGCTTGTGTTCCCTCTCTCGCAGGCTGTCTCTATCTCTGTCAAAGAAATAAATAAAATCTTTAAAAAAAAAAATACAAAAAGATCTCACACTAAGGGGAAAATTCAGTTATGGCAAAACCCTCGCTAGAAATAATGACTGTCATTGCATAAAAGGTGCAATTCAGGGGCACCTGGGTGGCTCAGTCGTTAAGCGTCTGCCTTCGGCTCAGGGCATGATCCCAGAGTCCTGGGATTGAGCCCCACATCGGGCTCCTCCACTGGGAGCCTGCTTCTTCCTCTCGCACTCCCCCTGCTTGTGTTCCCTCTCTCGCTGGCTCTCTCTCTGTCAAATAAATAAATAAAATCTTCAAAAAAAAAAAAAAAGGTGCAATTCATCAGGAAAATATAATTCCACACTTTATGTACTTAATTAATCTAGCCTCAGTGTATATAATGGGCAAAAACTGATAGAGTTACATGGAAAAACTGGCAAATACACCATCAAGATAGGTAACTAATATAATTCTCAGTAATTAATAGGTGAGGCAGACAAAAATCTGAATAATCTAAATAACAAGCTGGGTCTGTGCAGAAGAAACATTTTGAAAAACATACGGAAATTTTATATATATTGAATAAACACTGGGCCATGATACAAATAGGTTAGAAATTTTTTTAAATAATGACTTGTTTTAAAAAGCATTTGGAAATTAAAACATACCCCTAAACAACTCACAATATAAAGAAGAAAATAGAAATAGAAAATTAGAAAGCATTTAAAAGGGAACAATAATGAAAAGAAAACATACAAAACAGGTAGGATGTAACCATAGTGGTTAAGCAGAAATCTAAAGCCTTTAAAAAGCCTTAAAACTCTTATTAGAAAAGAAGAACGATAAGAATTAATGAGTTAATCACAGAACTTTAGAAGATGGAAACAAGAATAAAAGTAAATGAAAGAAAATAATATAGATGAGAGTAGATATTAATAAAACAGAAAGCAGATAAAACCAACATTACAAAATATTGGTTCTTTCTCAAGATCGACACACCTCTAAAAAGAGATCAAAAAGAGAGAAGACTTAAATAAGCAATATTAGAAATGAAAAAAATTGTATACAATTACTGGTCTTAAGAGATTAAACTGAAAATCATTATTTTGAGCAAATTTATCCAAGAAATTTTAAAACTAAGATTAAATGCGCAAATTCCTAGGAAAACTCAATTTCTCACAAGAATAGAAAACTTTAATAATTCTATATTTAATAAAGAAATTGAATCCCTACTAAAACTCCCAATGAAACAGATCATTGAATTTTGCCAAATTTTCAAATACCTAAAGTAGAAATGACACCAGCATTACATGAGGGAATACTTTTCAACTTGTTTTATAAGGCCAGCATAATCTTGATACCAAAACCTTATATACATTATAGGAAAAGAAAACTATAGGCTAATCTCCCTCACGTACACAATGCAAAAGATTATAATCAAAGCACTAGTAAATCAGATCCAGACATATATATTATACATCAAAACTAAGTTGGGTTTAATCCAGGAATGCAAGATTGACTCAATATCCAAACGTCAGTGTTAATCACAACATTAATGAAAGATAAAAATCATACAATTATCTCTATGAATGCAAAAAAGATAAAATTCAATACAATTATATTAAACAAGATTAAATTTGTCATATATTAAAATAACCAAAAAAGCTTTAAACCTCTTAGAGAAAGCTAGAAATAAATATACCAGATAAAATCCTTAAATGGGTTTTAAGTCAACTTCTGAAGCCCATATTCCCAGGGACAAGATTCAAAGCCGGGCCACTCAGATTGACTCTAAAACCCAGCCTTTTCCTAAGACACTCTCGAAGCGGTCACGAAATATTTTTGCTCGTATACTGTCTCTACAAAGGTTCTGAAAAACAGTGTATTCCCTTGACAGTTTTAAATCACAGCTCAAATATTTAATTATAGATTTAATGGTTGTAAATGATGTAATTTCCAATATATTTCATATTGCATCTGTGCTTTAAAGAGTATTCCAACAAAACCTGAAATTTATGAAAAATTTATGGGAAATGTCCACCGTATAATCTACCTGGCAAAGTCAGTTCTCACTGTCAAACCAATCAGCAAAAATAAGACTCATTTTCTGTTAGAAAAAGTAGTAGGACTCTAATTTTTACTTCAAAGGAATGTGTCGTCATTACACAGCCCAGTATCAACCATATTGTTTCAGAGTTTTGGGAAAGATGATGGATAACAGAACTTTGCCACTAGTTTATAAACTAGTGAAATAAAGCACCTGCTTCGACACTTTTTATAGAAGCTCTTTTTGTTTTGCTCTCCCTCAGGAGCCATGCATTCTCAGTCTCTTTTGTTTTGCACCCAGGAGATTTTCACAATCCAAAGCAATGCACCAAAGCAAGATTCAAGACAGGTAAGGAGTATGCCTTTAGTTTATGGGAGATGGGCATTTGTGAAATGGGAGTGGAAACAGAAAATCAGCAGACCACAGTGTTCTCAGGCAGACGGATTTCAGAAGAGAATGCTTAGGGAAGCTGAGGATTTGGAACTGCATGTACCCACATACCCCTTGGGAAGTCTTCAAGTACCATGTGTACGGATTCCTCATTAGAAGACCACTGCACTAGATTACCAGAATCCTGAACTTCAAGATGTCAGTAGACATCTTTAAAAAGTGAAACTGATAACTTTTAACAAAAAATGTTAATCTGATATTAATTCTTGGATGTAAGTGAATGATGATACCCTACAAATGGACTCCATCCTGGAGAATTTGTTTTCTAACGGCGATCATCTACAGTTTGCGAGAAGCGACTGTCTTGGCTGGAAATGGAGAACATTTCCTTAGCCCTCTCCCTCTTCTCCTCACACTAAGGTGAGCTTGCCAGCCAGGGAGCCTGGCACAGTGTGATTCAGGATGTCAGAGCTGTCTCTCCGGGCAGAACTGCCTGTGAGGTCCCCAGGGACAGACTTGTTCCTTGTGGCCAAGACTCCATTAGCAGCTGGGTAGGGCCAAGACTCCATTAGCAGCTGGGTAGGCCCACTCACCAAATTCTCCCAAATTCCAGGCCTCCATACCCTCAAATAGTATGGCACATATGAGTGTGGAGAAAGCTGAGCACAGGAGAATCTAAGCCAAATCAAACCAGGAAAGTCAATCTAGGGTCCTATCAAAACCCCTTTAATGCTGCAGTTTAAAAAAAAAAAAATTTTAATATTTTTTTTAAGTCCTTGCAAAAAGTGGTCACTTTTCTATTTGTAGGATTGCAGCAATTCTTTTCTTAGATCTTAGGTTGATTTCACAGGTGTTCAGAACGATCTGATAGATGTCTAGCTGATTTCAAGGGACCAGATGAAACAAGGGTCCCCTACTCTTCCACCATCTTCCCTCCTCCTCAATTTCTTAAAAGTCCTTAGAACCCCAGAACCAGGTAGGGGTAGGGAGGTTCAGAGCCCTGGACCCTCAGCTTCCCTTGTGTCTCTACTTCCCACCCCAGGCATGATTGGGTCCTCCACAACTGTGGGACAGAGGCAGAGGCAGTCAGCCAGCCAAGGGCCACAAGCCTGGTCCCAGCATTTGTGATTCTGAGGAAGAGCTGGATCATAAGGCCCAGTAGACGTGAGCCCCTGAGAAGCAGCCCAGAGCACACAGGCTTGCCCACCTCCAGCCGCTGAGTCTCCCGTGGCAAATACGCCGTGCCTGCACTGAGCCAGGGGTAGTGGGACCCGGAGGCCCTGCCCTGGGCACCAGCCAACAATTCTCTCAGCATCTCCACCCACCACCCAGATTTAGAGCTTTTGCAAATTCTGCAACTCAAACAACTAAGAGTTTGAGAACAAAGCCTGAGGCAGGGAAGAAGAGTGGGACAGAATACTGCCCAGAGCCTCAGGAGACCTGAATTTCTGCTCTGGTCCTGCCTTGAACTTAAAAATCACCCTGGGCAAGACATGAGCCTTAATATAAAAAGGAGAGTGAGAAAACCCACCTGGTTCTGGATAAAACCAGAGCAGTCAGAAAGAGTTCTAATGACTGAAAGGAAAAGAATAGTTAAAAGTGAAAGAGTAAATATTGCCTAGGAATGCGATATTAATATCCTTAGGGTGAGAACAGTGATTTTCTGAAAATTACTATTTTTATGGCTCCTATGCCATACTTCTTATGAGTTTAGACTAAAACTAAACAGCTGTTTACATAACACCCTAAAATATCTGTATAGAAACCAAGAGAATCACTTTCAGTGTTTACATACCTATTACTACACACGCGTGATATGAAAATTTTGACAGGAGCTAAGTAGAAAAGGCAATAGAATTTCTCAAATACAATCCTGCAGCAGCAATGGGTTCTCTGTTACTATCTGCAATTATCAAACATTTTGTTTATTATAGTTACTTTTAAAATACAAATAATCAATGGTAAAAAAATGTATTTAAAATAGTAATACTGTTCGCTTAAGAGCAGGTAAAATGCGAACAGCAGACAGGCAGGGCTCTACCTCACTTTTTGCTAATGGTTTTCACATTAATTCAAGTGCAGAGCCAATGAACTAAGCCAGTCAAAAAAGGACACATAGTATGAGTCCACTCCTAGGAGGGATTTAGAAGAGTGAAATTCATAGACAGAAAGTAGAATGGTGGTTGCCAGGGGGAGGGAATATTGGGGAGTTATTTTTATGGGAACAGCTGGAGTTTGGGAAGACGGAAAAGGCTCTGGGAACGGACGGTAGAGGTGACTTGATGAACTTGATGACCCTGAACTGTACACTTAAACACGACTACAAAGGTAAATTCTGTTACATATTCTTTTACTGCAACTTTTAAAAATAAATATCTATTTTTAAAGTCACAAGAGGAAAAACTTTTAAAAATCCTACCCACTGACTTAATCTTTCCTGCAAATTAAAGAAAAATTTCCGTTATTCTATTTTAGTGGCAGAATGTGAGTGCTCTAAGAAGCATGATCCACATATTAATGCAACAGCAATGTCCTGACAAGATGCATATGATTGGTCCCATTACTTTTTTTTTTTTTTACAAGCAACCAGTTGTAAATCTGTTAAATGATATAGACAGTTTTTATATACACATAAACGAGACATATAAATGTGAGCAAAAAGTATTTAACCCACCATAATGTTTCATACATCATTGTGAAAACACTTTACAATATCTACTAAGAGCTTATACAAATTTTGTCTTACTCATTTACCACTCTGTCTACATTAAAAAAAATACTAGAAAATGCATGGAAGGGGCGCCTGGGTGGCACAGCGGTTAAGCGTCTGCCTTCGGCTCAGGGCGTGATCCCGGCGTTATGGGATCGAGCCCCACATCAGGCTCCTCTGCTAGGAGCCTGTTTCTTCCTCTCCCACTCCCCCTGCTTGTGTTCCCTCTCTCGCTGGCTGTCTCTGTCGAATAAATAAATAAATAATCTTTAAAAAAAAAAAAAATGCATGGAAGAACCAACTAGGAAGATTCTATTTGTGATGAAAATGTTTGTGCTACCAGTTTGTGCTATTTACTTTCAAAATGCTTTATTACATTGCTTTACATAACTAATTAACAATCCATATACTATTTCTTTCTTCTATAATAGGAAATTAATGTATAGAAATTAATGCCTCCGTATGCCACATCACCTATGATGGTGCGGTTTGATGGGTACTTAATAATGCATCTTAATATTTTGTAACTAAAAATATTATAAGGATTTTTATTTCCTACAAAAATTATTGATTTACTTTTCTGCATTTTATTCTCTTAAAATGAAATACTAAAGTTCAACCAGTTCACAACTTACGAACTTGTCATAATCTAGAAATTTATTTGCAAATAATTAATTTGAAATTAAGAATATCTCAGAGAAAATGTTACAAATACTGGTCAGTTTCCCAGCCAACCACACATAAGTCTGTAAACTTTGAATCTGAGGTCCAACAGGTAATTAACAATCCTTCTACTCATTATCACACCCAGGAGAGTGAGTGCCTGAACTTAACAGCACTGGAGACAGTGTACTAATTTCCTCAATCTAGGATTCCTAAAGAAATACTAAGTCCCCAAACCTAAACTTTAGAGCAACATCTAGGTGAGTTTCTTGTTAGAAATCAAAGTTCTCCCAACCTTTAGAAATCCATTTAGTTTTAGCAGGCCAACAAAAAGATTCTCTGGCATATGACTCTAGGTGAAGAAACATGGTCCAAACAGTCCTCTCCAGTCCTCCCAGCCAGACACATGGCCCAAAACAAAATTCTTCTGATTTCTTTCTAAAACAGGGAGCAAAACAAACTGCCTACACAGTTTATTAATAGAGGATCCAAAACTTATCAAGATTGAGCTGACATTCTCTAGCCTGGAATTGGTCCTCTTAATCAGAAGCGCACATTAGAATCAACAGGGAAGCATTTTTAAAATTCACATACCCTGGTCTCCAACCTGAGTTAATTGAATCATAATCTCTAGAGAGGACTTAAAAATCATACATCTTCTGAAAAAGCCATTCAAGTTACTTGGTTGTATACCCCATCTTAAGAACCACATCTTTTGAGGACTTTACACATAACTGTTCAACAACCACATATATCCACAAAAAGCAAACCAAAATCTGCATTCTTGATTCCATTCACCTGTCCCTGAAGTAAAAGAGTCAAATTTCCACCCTCTAGCCCTGAAATAACTGGCCCAAAACCAAATCAGGCAGAAGGACCCCCCAAAAAAATCACAATGAAAAGCTGTCAGGATCTGGTGGTTTGCTTTTCTTGAGGATAGCCAGGTTATCCCATTCAAATTCTATCCTCTGTGAGTCCTGTCACTACAGAGAGAATCATTCAGAATATACCATGAGATTATCAACTGAGAATCAAATCCGGGAAATCGCTGTCTCTGTCTCAAACTGGAGTGAAAAAGCAGCAACCCCATTTTTGCACAAGTCAAATTACTTTGGTAAGCCCTAGTTAAAACTGCAATTCCACTTGCCCCTCAGCAGCTAGATGCACCTAGAGAGAAGAAAAAAAAAATCACAAACATCCTGATTAAATTCATCACCATGCATATCACATGAACACAATATTCCTGACAATCTCAGTACACTCTCCCAGGATGGTCACTCTCCCGCCCTCCAAAATTACGATGTCATATTGTGCTGGAAAGAGGCAGCATCAGAGGCCTAAGGCTGCTATTCTTAGAAAGGCCTGCTTGCAAGGTTGGTGATGATTAAGATAATCCACGAAAATTGCTTAGTGCCTGGCACACTGTAAATAATAAATAGTAGGCTGCTGTTACTCATCTGGTTGCCCGGGCCAAAAACATGGGCTCTGTCCCATGATCAACCCATCTAAATTACCACCCAAAACACTCTGTGCTGGCATACTTTTCTTTTCTCTATAGCTTTTATCAATGTCTAAAATAATCCTACTTATTTTCATGTTTATTTCCTGACTACCCCCCACCCCAAATTAGGACATAAGCTCCATGACAGCAGAAACCCTACCTGTCTTGGTCATTGTTATATCTCCAGAAACTGGTACCCACCATATAAGAGGTATGCAATAAACATCTGTTAAAACGAATTAATGAGTATACTCTAAAAACATTCTACTGGAACAAAAGACTACAAATCTTAAGGCTACTTATGTTCTGGTAGAAAGATATTTCAAAGCCTCCTTGCTTTAAAAACAAATATATATTCAATGGCCTTCTACTGTCCAGAGTCAAATTCAACTTATGTAATAAGCCTTCTGAAATGGCCCCAACTCACCATTCCAAGTGTATTTCCCACTATTCCCTCACTCTGCTCCGAGCACATGCCTTGAGCTTTCCTATCTCCATTCTCTTGTACTCGTCATTGCCCGGTTCCTCTCTGCCATCTACAAAGCCCTCCTCCTATCTGATTCACAAAACACCTCTTAAGGGTCAGCTCCGATGTCACTGCCATGACTGACCCTTCTCCATTCCCCACTCTCCTTATCAAAAGCAATCTCTCTCGTGCCTCCTCTAATGCACTTACATTCTCCTTAATTCCTTAAGGGCAGGAACCATATGCTGTTCATCTTTATTTTCCCACACTCCATTATACACACAATAATTCCCATACTCCATTATACACATAATTCCCACATCCCATTATACATATAATATTTATTATACACAATAAATATTCATTGAATTAACTTTAAACAGCCCTCCTAACCACTTGTCCTTCTGCAGACATCACTAACAATAAATACATACTGGAATTTGTATGTTAGAGACACAGTAAGAGATGATCCTTGGGGTGACATATATAAAAGGATAATTAATAATCTAAGATAATGCATACTGGCTGCCAAACAAGCACCATGAACATATTTTATAGGCATTCAGAGAAGGTAAGTCAACAGAAGATGACATGGCTGAGAAAACTATTTTAATGATCGTCTGTAATTTTTAAATTAAAAATTAATTATAGACATCTATAATGCATCCTTCTCTTCCACACAATAACACTGACTTCTCTCTTCCACACAGTAACACTGACACAGAATCATTAAATCAAAACCACACATTAGAGAAGGCATTACTTCGAGGTGGTCAGGGAAAAGGCAAAAAACACCATAAAACTCTACTGTAGCATTAATAATCCCTAAAGAAAATGCTATGAATAAATTGCAAACTACAAACCCAAGTGTAGTGGAGACTGTAATTTACCCAGAATCCATTCCCTCTTCCTAAATAGAATCCAATTATTATTATTTACACTTCCCTCACACAGCCCACATACCTTAATAATCCCACCAATGCAACGACTAGTTCAAGAACACACATGAGACCTAATTCTGACTATCAAGACTGGAGAGGAGACTTTCTGGTGTTTCTGGGAAAGGTAAAGTCTTGCTCCTCTTGAGAAGGCTAAAGGAAGCCACGTCTCTCTCCCTCTTTTCCACCTGAACAAGGATGTCACTCTGGTGCCATCCTACAGCTTGGAGAAAATTAGTGTTAAGAGAAGACGACACTATGGCAGCAGCGAGACTATAAGAACCTGGATATTTGATAACACTGTTGAGCCACCAAACCAAGAAGCTTACCTTACCTCTACTCTCAACAGTTTAGCTAAAATATCCCTTATTATTTAAACGAGTCTGCACTGGATTTTCGGTTATGTATAGCCAAAAGCACACCATCAACCCCCTCCCATTTTTGTTGCTTAATCAACAACTTTCTCTTGTTATTGTACTAGCATTTAAATTGTTTCTTTTTATTCCAACCACTGAGGTCAGGACTTGTACCATTAGAAATTTGACTTGTTTCTGTTACAGAATCATAAATTTAAGAAGTACAAATGTTCACAAAATTCCCTGCAAGTTCATTTTAAAGGAAAGACAGTTTTAAAAAAACGAAAAGGCCTGAGGTTTATAACAGGCCTGTTAAAGTAGCTTTGAAAGTATCGCTGTTTAAAAGAAGAAAGATAAAGTCTAAGATGATGTTTTAAATTTCAAATGATAACTACATATCACTAAATATAACCTCTGTTTTTACAGATAAACAAGCATTTCCATATTTTAGGATATTTTTATCCTAAGGGACATAAAAGTGAGATAGGTATCATAATTATTATCTTAATTCCAATTATTCTTGATAGAATGGCAGTAAAACAAGTATTTTGAAAATATTTTTAACAAATGAGTCACCAATAAAATTCACTGAATTCAAATCCTCTTCTATTTCCTAGAAGATACAGTGAAAATTCAAAAGATTTTAAGATAATTTGGTCAGAATCTTACTATTTTCCTGAATATTAAAATAAAATTCTAAATTTAAAACTTAACTTATGAAGAGGATTATGGGAGTTAAAAACATTTTAATAATATTATTATATTTCTTTCTACCTTCCACAACTAATACAATTGTCTAGCATGAAGTAAGTATTCCATAACTGTTTGGATGTATTACTGCCATTATCACTAATGACCACTCTTTGACCTCTGGTTCATACTTCTGCCTCCTGAACATTCTACTTGGATGTCACTATCATTCAAACAAAACCAAAAGCCTATAGACTTAAACATTTTGCTATATATATTAGCAAGCCTCTTCGTCAAATTCTATTTCTTTCCTGATTTCTACAAAATTGCTTTAAAGTAGGAGTTACAGAAGTTTTTTATCACAACTGACTCAATGTTGAGATTTGACTGTTTTAAAATAATTTTAATTTTACTGCCTATTTATTCCATTGTGTACTTACCAATTCTTTCATTTATCAAATAAATACCTAAGTAACTACAATACACCAAGTATTTGTGCTAGGTACTGGGGATGAAGTGATAAGCAACATAGACATAGTCCCTGCTCTGGTATGGAAGTTAATATATCAAATGAGGACATACGTATATAACTTAAAATAGTAATATGTGTTGTAAATTAGGGACTGTGGTATATATATTTTTTTGAAACTGGTATACTTTCAATCACCTTTTAATCCTTACTGTTTACAATTTCAAAAAATCATCACAAAAAGGGAAGTCAACCAAGCTGAATCCTCCAGCTCACAGAACTTATAATGAATGTGCTATCAGAACAGGTCATACAATCTGTGACTAATATGATTTATTGTGGAAGAAATCTGCATCCCCACTAGCCATCAGATTGATATGCAAAGTTATTACAATGAAGACAGTTTTAAAAAAGACCTATTTCACATTTTCGTCACTATTTCATTGTAAAATCTGCTTTGAAAAATGGCCCTAGTTTGTAATTAAATCACATTTTAAACATAGATCGGTCTATAACAGCATTATCTATAATAGCTAAAGAAAATTGGAAATAGCTTAAATATTGAAAAAACATTGTAACGCCCAATAAATGTGTATCTATTTAGTGGAATATTAAGCAGACTTGGAAAATGGTAATTATGAAACTTCTACAATATAGATTGGGCGTTACAAGCAACTATTGAATTGTTGAACTCTACATCAAAAACAAATGATGTACACTATATGGTAGCTAACTGAACATAATAAAAAAAAAGAAAAGAAAATTCTACAGTACAGAAAAAGAGGTTAAGATTATACAATATTGGTGATTATGATAACTGATACCTATTGAAGGCTCACTATGGGCCAACATTTTAATATTACATATTAAGGAAATATGATTTCACAGTGAAATTCACAAAAGATATATACACAGTACAAAATTTTTACATTAACCACAGTCCCAGCAATTCTGGCAACATATTCTCTTCCTCACTCCCTTCACATACTGCACACAAAGAAGATATAACAAATTAATATAGTAGGAAAAGTGTATCAGTTGAGATTAAGTTAGCTCTACCTAACAGAAAACTCAAACATAGCTTAAACAAAGTTAAAATGTATTTGTTTTTCAAGTAAAATAAGTCTGAAGCTAAACAGTCCAAGGCTGGTAAGGCAGCTCGACAAAACTGCCAGGAATCCAGGATGCTTTCGGCTCACGGCTATGCCGTCCTTGGAGCATGGCCCTCATGCCCCCAGCCTCATGGTCCAAGCTCTGAAGACATCAAGTGTGTTCTGTGCAACAAAAGGGAATAAAGTGGGGGAAGCCCCCTTCTTTCAGTCAGACCTGTGATAAATAACACACGTCGCTTCTGCTAGCATCAACCGACCAGAACTAGTCATGTGGCCACAACCAACTCCAAAGGAAGCTAGAACACAGTCAATCAAGTTCTGTTAATAAAGAAGGGGAGCTCTATCAAAACCCCAACAGTCTTTTTCGAAGTAAAGAAAAAGCCAATCACACAGAACTGCAAGGAGCTTAGGATAGTCAAAAATTTTTCAAAAAGAAGAACAAAGTGAGAGAACTTACACTTTCCAATTTCATAATTTGGTACAAAGCTACAGTTATAAATTGGGTATGTGGTACTGGCATAAGGATCAACACATAGATCCGTGGAATAGAACTGAGAGTCCAGAAATAATCCACACATCTATGGCCAGTTGATATGTGAAAAGGATGCTAAATCTATTCAATGGGGAAACAATAATGTATTCAACAAATTACACCAGGATAACTGCATTTCCACACGCAAAAGAAAGATGTTAGACCTCTACATCATGCCACATACAAAAATTAATTCCAAATGCATCGTTAGTTCAGTTTACTGTCCTTTCACAGGACTTTCACTTTATTTAACTGCTTCAGTTGATCTATATTCCTTTTGCTATAACTCCCCAGAGTTATACCATAATCCCAAATTCATGCTTATCTCCAAGGCATGGGGAATAGGGAGCATTTAGATTACATCCAGCACATACACATGCGCACAAAATAACACGTTAAATCATGACCAATAGTACCAGAAATTCAACCATTAAAATTGCCCTCGCTCACCTATCTTTTTTTTTTTTTTTTAAGTGGGCTCCACACTGAGCAGGGCTTGAACTCACGACCCTGAGATCAAGACCTGAGCTGAGACCAAGGGTCAGACGCTCAGCCGAGCCACATAGGAGCCCCCCTTCTATCATTTTTTGTAGTAATAACCTAAAGAAAATCATTTTTTAGTTTTGCTCATTTAAATATGTGTATAGACTAGTGACATGTTATGTTGGTGCTATATAGCCTAAACACTCAAAGAAAATTAGTCTAAACTGAGCAACATACACTGGCCATCTACAAAACTCCACGTCTAATCTGCTAGGATATCCTATACGATCATGTATAACTGCACATTCTGGAGGCTGGGGACCTTCAGAAATGGACATTAAAGCAGAAGAAATATATATCATCTGAAGCAATTAAATAAAGTGAAAGTCCTTCTGTTAAAGGACAGTAAACTGAACTCAACGTTTCCTCGGTATTTCTTAATAAAGCTTCCTGGGTTTTCAAAACAAGGAGTTCAGACTCAAATACAATTTGAGCCACATGCAGACAATTTCAGGGGGAAAAAAAGTTAAAACTGCTTTACCTGAAAAATCTTAGCATTAATAAACACTTAACAATTACAGTTGTTTAAAATCCAAATAGTTCCTACTGCAAAACTACATATCCTCACAAAAATTATGTTCGTATATTTTAGAACTGACACGTAAGTTAGACACTGCTGCAAAGGAAGTATCACCACAGCTGGGGAGAAAATTCCTTTATCATTCGCAAATACTCGTTATATCACATCATTTCCTTTTACTTCTTTGTCTCTTTAAATGGGATGGTTGAAGTTGTATTTTTCAGTGACATACCTAACTGAAAACAAAATATGCTAGACTACCATAAATACTTCATCCTGACCCCAAGTAACTATTTTAAACTATGGATGTTGTGATCTAAGCATTCTGCTTAGTATCTACTTTAAATTCTTTTCATTTCAAGTAAAGGCATTAAATCTAGAAACTAAAAAATGATCACCACTTTAAGATATAAATATCTTATGTATGGCTTTACTATTTTTAATGTTTTCTTTTTCCTTTTTAGGTAAAATGTGAGAGTAAATACAGAACTTTTATTATTTTTTTGAGACTTTATTTCTTTAGAGAGAACAAAGAAAACGCAAGCAGGGGCAGGGGGACAGAGAGGGAGAGGGAGAATCTCAAGCAGGCTCCACGACTCTGAGATCATAACCTGAGCTGAAATCAAGAGTCAGACATTTAACCAACTGAGCCACCCAGGCATCCCTTAAGATTTTTTTACGTAATCTCTACACCCAACATGAACGTGAGACTCGAACTCACAACCCCAAAATTAAAAGTCACATGCTCTACTGCCTGAGCCAGCCAGGCACCCCCAGAACTTTTTATTTATTTTTCTCAGAACTTTTTAAACAATCACCAACAAAGTAAGTGACCAACAACTGGAAAACAATCAAAATGACCTTGACCAACAAAAGTAGTCAACAAGCTAATCAGAAGAATATCTAATGCAAGGGGAAAAAAAAGCATTATGTAATTGTTTGGGTCCTCTGGGCTGCTGTGCTAAACCACCGTTGGCTTATGCACAACGGAAATGTATTTCTTAACAGTTCTGCAAAGGTGAAAGTCCACGATCAAGGCACCAGCACGGGTGCATTCCAGCAAATGCCCTCTTCCTGGCTGCTAGCTGGCACCACTGCACTGTGTCCTCATACGATGGCAGGGCCCGGAAGCTCTCTGGGGCCTCGTTCATAAAGGTTCTAGTCCCATTCCTGACAGTACCACCCTCACGACTCAAGCACCTCCTAAAGGTCCCACCTCCTAATACCATCATCATCTTCGGGGATTAGGATTTTAACATACAAATTTGAGAGCGACACTAACGTTCAGCCCACTGTAATAATTCGATAATAAATTGTGTTTGGGGGTGTGCTTTGCAACATGCATCCTAATGTTCACATTAAAAATGAAGTTCCTCTGAAAACCTGACCTGGGAGCAGTCAGAAAGCTGACCAGTTTCCCAGTTAGGCCTACGTCTCAGCAACTCCCTGAAACATACTTCTCTTAACTTGGCCCTAAAACAGAAATGAGAAGGATAGCTCAATTATTTAGATTTCAAAAATATTTTCTCCGTGAACAGGTGAAATTCATTACAGGACTGTCATTAATGTGGGGCTTTTTTTTTTCTTTTTTTTTTTTTTTCATTTACAAGGAGCAACTTGGATTTCCGAAGACTCAAGAGCAGCCGAGTGCTGCTAAAACAGAGCTTCCCTGCAGCTGTATATCTGATGGCCCCTCTCACGGTACCCGGTAGCTTACTAGTTGACAGAAGTGATCATTACATCCACCATTTGTAACACTTGTATGATTTATTTTGTCCTTACTGCTATGTTAGAGTTCTTTTGGTCTGTGTCCAGTTCCACAAACGATGAGTACTATGTGTGTGATTGGGTAACCTTTGAACGATCTGTGTGTCATTAATGTAAATACGGAGAATTTATCCTACACAGCGCTTTCAGGAATAAACCACCCTCCCCAGATAAGACAAAGACTATTTACAAATTGCCATCTATGAGAATTATCACCAAGAAGAAAAAAGGCTGATCTCAAAGACTATCCCGATGAATTCTAAATCCCCTATCTACTGTATCCAGTTTTGAGCTCCTCAGTTACAGGACTTAGAAAAAAGTTTGAAAATAAGATCATGAGGAAAGAGTAAGGGAATTGGGAATTTTTAACTCTGCAAAAAACTAAAGCTATTTTTTAAGTTGCCATTTTTATTAGTTATTCATGAACACAGATTCAATTGTCACTTTAAGAAAAACACCAGGGGCGCCTGGGTGGCTCAATCAGTTAAGTCTCGGACTCTTCATTTCGGCTCAGGTCTGAATCTTAGGGTTGTGGGATCAAGCCCTAACACTGCTCCACACTCAGTACAGAGTCTGCTTGATATTCTCTCCCTCTCCTCCCCACTATGCCCCTCTCCCTGCATACACGCACTGGTGCACATACTCTCTCACTCAAATAAATAAGACCTTTAAAAAAAAAAAGAAAAGAAAAACATCAGGCCCCAACAGGCACCATCACCCTCCTTTAATAAAACTTTCCCTTCCCATACCATCCTCCCAATATAGTTATAGCATAATTTTGGTTAGATTAGTATTCAGGGCTTCCATTGCTATAATGTGTAAATTATTTTTCTTTCCTATACAAATTTTTTATTTTCTTAATAATTGCTTTCTCGTTTGCTTCATTTTCTAAGCAACTCCAGACTCTCCAGACTTCCAAATCTCCTCTCAACATGTCCATTCACATCAGTGCAGAAGTCTCTCCTGTCTGGACTGACTCACTTCAGTGTTGGGTACAAAGCTGCCATTCTGTATTCTCCCTTCACCATCATCCTAGGAAATTCCTTCTTCTCTCCCCTGTATTGGACCTTCTTCCTATAGCCTACATTTCCTCATCTTAGTTTATTCTCCTGTTTCGTTTAGGCTAGGGCGACCAACTCATCAGTCTGCCTAGGACCTTCCTGGCTTTCGTACAAGTCCCAAATATGGAGCAACTCCTCGGTCCTAGGTAAGCCTGGAGGGTGGGCTGCTTATGCTATTGGGAGCCCACTGATTGCAGAAAGCACATTTTTTAAAAACTTGCATGTCCTTATCCCATTCTCACACTTGACTAAGAATTTGGGTATAGAATTCCAGTCTGGAAATCATTTTTTTCAAACACTAACATTGTCTTTTAGCTTCCAGTCTTTGCTGCTGAGAAGTCCAAAGCCTTTCTGAGCGCTGATCCTTTGTTTTCTTCCTCTTTGGAAACTTTCTGGGTCTGTTGTTTGTCCCAAGTTCTGAAAATTCCACAGTGTACTGATTGTGAATCTTGACGTGAATTCATTTCCATCCTCTGTGCTGGGTGGGGCCCCTCTATAGAGAAACTCAAAACCTTCAGTTCTAGAACCTTTTCTTGAATTATTTCATTGATGAATTCCTCCCCTCTGCTCCCCCTACTGAAATTCCTATAATTCAGATTATTATTCAGAACTCCTAAATTGACCTATAATGTTGTCTCCTCTTTTCTCTTGGTAGTTTTTGCTCTATTTTCTGAGAAACGTTTTCTGCTTTACTTTCCAATTCTGTGCTAAGGTTTTAATTTGAGCTATCACATTTTTAATGTCGAAATTTTTTCATTCTCTTCTTTTCCCTTTTATGACATCCTACTTCAGGATTCTCTCTAATCTCTGAGAATATGCACAGTTTTGTTTTTGAAGTTATGCTTTCCCTACAGAGTCTGTTTCACGTAACTTGCTTTTTTGCTTGTTTGTCTGTTTGCTTGTATGGAGCTATGCCTTGGGCAGTAGAGGGTTTCTCCCTGGATATCTGGCAATCTTTGGTTTCCTATTCATGTTTTTCTATTCATCCCATATATAGTATGAGAAAATGAAAAGAGGATATGAAGCTCTGAACCCCTGGGTGAAGCCCACTGAACAATGACCTTCAGTGTAGTGTGACTGCCTCAGCCCTCTACTGAAGGATCCCTGATGTCTGAGAAGACTTTTCTAATCTTTTTGGCTTTTTTTTTTTTTAAGTAGGTTCCACGCCCAGCATGGAGCCCAACGCAGAGCTTGAACTCACGACTCTGAGATCAAGACCTCAGGTGAAATTAAGAGTCGGACACTTAACCTACTGAGCCACCCAGGCACTCTTTCTAATCTGTCTTTGTGATAAAGGACTGTTGCCAGCATTCTGGGAGCCAAGTAAAAGTAAATAAGCATGTATTTAATCTCATTTTCAGTATGAAATGCCTACCCTAAACTATATCTAATATCACTCAACCCAGAGAACCTCTATCGTACTGAGAATAACCACTCAACTTTGGGGAGAAAAGTTTATTGTAGCCCAGCAGCACGGAGTAGGGAAGGGCCTGAGAGTCCCTATTGGTTGTAAAAGTTTCAATCACTCCTCATTTTAATCCCACCCACACCTCAACTTTCAGAGGTTCTTGAAGATATCAATTTCTAAGACTTTTGAGGATTTCTGCTGAGTAAACTGGGTAAATGCTCAGCTTTTACTCTTCCTGAGGATTCAATTTTCTCAGATCTGCTAAGTCAGTTATCGCTCATCTGCCCACTTTTCAGCTTCCGTCACTTCACTGCTACAGTACCTCTCCTGTTTTTCTCATCTCTGAAGGTTTCTGACTTTTTAAGAAATTCCTTCACTATAGTTTTAGGAGACTGTAGAAGAGAATGAAATTATATTTGTGTGTTCAACTCATAATCTCCAGACCATAAAGTTTTTAGTAGACACTGTGCAGATAAGATTAAACACAACCTTAACGTAAGAAAATTTTACCTTGAAAAGTTAAAAATCTGATTTTATCTTATTTCTTAAGATAAGCAGCACCCTCTTCTCCTTATCTTCACCCCATGAGATACTTGTTTACAGACTGTCAACTGCTAAGGGAGGGGATTATAAACCACTACTTATAAGAAATCACTTCTGAAATAAAACATAAATCAGTGAGAAAAGAAGTCCCTGACATACAAAAATATAATTTTTATGCAATGCTTTAAGATCAAATCTATTGCTTTCAGCCTTGTCTATAAGCAAGTATAATGGCATAATTCATTCAACCAACACTACCAAACGCCTACTATGTATCATGTATACTAGGATGGGGAGGGTGTTATAGAAGGTGAGTTTCCTAATCAACCAATGAGAGAAAAGTCATGGAACAGTCAAAGATGTACCTTAATCAGTAGAAGACACAACACTTCATCATAGCTGGAGCAAAATGTGAGTGTGGTACAAAAGGGCAACACGAGAGAATCGGGGGGTGGGGGGCGGTGATGGAACTACTTTGCATCTTGGCCGTGCTAGAGGTCTACATTTGTCAAAACTCACAGAATATACACCAAAAAGAGTAAATTTCACTATACATGAATTTTGCCAAGAATTTTGTAAATTTTTTAAAGGTGAGGGAAACCTGGGTGGCTCTGTCGGTTAAGAATCTGCCATCAGCTCAGGTCATGATCCCAGGGTCCTGGGATCAAGTCTCTTATCAGGCTCCTTGCTTGGTGGGGAGCCTGCTTCTCCCTCTGCCCCTCCACCTGCTCATGCACGCTCTCTCTCCCTCTCTGACGAAAAACAAAAAATCTTTAAGATAAAAATTTTTTTTAAAGATTTATTTATTTATTTAACACAGACAGAGACAGCCAGCGAGAGAGGGAACACAGCAGGTGAGTGGGAGAGGAAGAAGCAGGCCCACAGCGGAGGAGCCTGATGTGGGGCTCGATCCCGTAACGCTGGGATCACGCCCTGAGCCGAAGGCAGACGCTCAACCGCCGTGCCACCGAGGCGCCCCAAGTAAAGATAAAATTTTTAAAGGTAAGAATGGGAAATAAATACAAAGAAAATTATACACACGTACATGCACGCGCACACACGCCATTAGGTGGGGGAAGATCAAAATAGGCACGGGTGGGGACAGAAACCACGGTGGACCCGAGGACGGTGCTGAAGGCTAAACTACCTGAAAAGGATGTCCACATAAAAGGGCTGCATGGGATCACTTCTGGGATATTCTTGCCAAAGACGTATCATCAAGAGGAAACAAGCCCAAATTTAGGGTTTACTACAAATGCTGCAAAGTAACCGGCCAATAATCTTCAAAAGTCTCAGTCATGAAAGTTTAGGAAAATCTGAAGACCTAGTCCAGACTGAATGAATACTAAAAGGCATGACATCCAAATACAACATGTGATTCTCAACTTTTTCTATAAAAATAATATCAGCACAACAAAACTTAAATGTGGTCTAAAGATTAGATGATAGTAACACGTCAATGTCAATTTCTTGATTTTAATAGTTGCACCATGGTTATGCAAAAAAAAATACAGAAAATACACATGAATGTACTTAGGGAGGATAGGAAATCAATAGGCAATTTACTCTCAAATGATTCAGAGGGAAGAGCTGTACTGCGCCTGCAATTTTTCTGTAAGTTTGACATTGTTTCAAATTTGTGTTATTTAAGTGATGAAAAGATTAGGAAAACAGACAAAGACTGTATCATTAAAAATTCTGCATGCCATGCTAAGGAGTTTAAATGTCATTCCAAAAACTACTAGTAGTCATTGTAGGAGATTAAGCAGGATGTTGACATGATCAAAGGATCATGTTGTGTTTTTTAAAAATCCATCTATTAAACAAAAGCCCTGGGGCACCTCAGTGGCTCAGTCAGTTAAGCACCTGCCTTTGGCTCAGGTCATGATCCCGGGGTCCTGAGATCGAGCCCCACATCGGACTCCCTGCTCAGCGGGGGAGTCTGCTTCTCCCTCTCCCTCTGCTCCTCTCCTTCTGCTCCTCCCCCTGCTCGTGCTCTCTTGCTCACTCTCTCTCAAATAAATATTTTAAAAAATAATAAAATAAAAAATAAATAAAACCCCTGGGTCGGATTCACAATATTTTCAGGTTAGGGACACATGTAATAATGAGGTTACAGATTATTTAGCATTTGATGGAGAAACAAAGGCATGATTAATAACGTCAATAAGATCCAGGAATGGGATCCATTTAGATATGTTTAATACAGGCAAATCAACTAAGCCAGATACCCACAGAGGTTGAATAAAATCAGGATAACCCAGACTTAATTGAGATTACCACAGGAACACAGGCTAAAGAAACAAAAATGATCACACTTAATCATAACCTCATGCAATGTAACTCAGCAAGGACTCCTGGAGAAAACTGTTAACTTAGTGTGCATCAGTCAGAAATGGGGTGACACATTACAAAGGCATGCGGCAAAAAGGCAGAAATAGAAATCACACTAGACTTGCAAATATTGCTGCGGTTTTAACCATAAACTCCAGGAAAATCTTTATAAGCATGAAGCACGGAGCTTTATGACATCATACCCGTATGTCAGCTTGACTACATACCTGAGCTTTCAGTCTGTTTTTAAATGCTTCTTAGTTACAATTTTTGGTCAGGGCAAGGCCACACTTAGCTAGCATTACAATCTTAAAGTAGGGCTTTAGCCACTGCAAGCTTTTCCTAATCTTTTTAAACAAATATTTTTTAAATCTTAGGACAGATGTAAATGCTTGACTGTTGTTAATAAAGCAACTTGGGGCATTAGCCACTCCAGTAAACCAGATATTTAAGGATGGGATTCCGGCTAAGGCAGAACAACTGTGCAGAGTACCAAACCCTCATCAAGGCTGATTAGCTTTGTCCTATTTCCCAACAGCCACGACAATCGCTCGAATTCTGGACCAATGCAACGGTTAGAGAGGTAGCTGGACTAAAAACTGATCAAGCTCTACTGAAAACAGAACTGACTAGGTTAAGCAGGAGCATCTTCGCAAACCAGGAGCTGCACACATAAACTCAAAGGCATGTATCGAGTCTTACTGTCCTTTGTAAACACACATCCATCCACCCAGCGCAGGACTCCTCACTCACCTAATAGACTACAGCTTCTAGGTGCTGCAAAGGGCAGTGCTAAAAAATGTTAGGCACAGAAAGGATAAAGGCAAGTCTTTCAATCCTCCACCTTTGGAGTCTGATGTAAATTGCAATGATAAGCAAAACACTACGTGATAGATTTCAGTAACAACCTTCAGTCACATGACCAGTTCAAAGGCTCTGATGTGGCCCACGGAGTCTTAGCGTACACAGGCATTTCCCAGTCTGTCAACGTGCCTTACAAAAAGGGTTCAAAAGACAAACGAGTGAGCCAAATTCTAGGTAAAACAAGGTTAAAGAGGTTTCTGTACAGCATAACTTTTAAAAAACCTTTACTCTGACCAAGAGATTTGTAATACCAAAGATGCAATACAACTATTTCACAATCTTATATATTCACTGAGCTCTTAATCTTCAGAATACTCATTTATAGCCCTTGAAATGTAGTTGAGAAAACACTAGTGGACACTGTTCATTTTCTTCCTAGTTACTGCTAGACCGCACCATGGCCTTAGAGGTGCTGCATAACCGTTAGTCCACACAAAGTCCTAAGTGAACAACTCATCAATGACCTTTCATGACTATTTTCATCTTCTGAGTCGACGTCTAAAACTCTACCACTCACTTGCAGATTGGAGCTCTATAAATATAAAAACAAAACATAACTAGGCATTTAATAATATTTGCTGTTGGTGATGCAAAGAACGGGTACTGGCTTGATACTTGCCGAAAAACAGTTAATAACAAGATGTTCAATGCAAAATATCTTGTTCTAAAAGAGGGAATAAAATGCTGTTTGCATAGTCACATAAGGAAAGACATCTCCAATACCAAAGTAATTTAAATAAAATATTATGAGTTAAGAGATTACTTTTTTTTTAAAGATTTATTTATTTGACAGAGCAAGACAGCCAGCGAGAGAGGGAACACAAGCAGGGGGAGTGGGAGAGGAAGAAGCAGGCTCCCAGCAGAGGAGCATGATGTGGGGCTCGATCCCAGAACGCTGGGATCATGCCCTGAGCCGATGGCAGACAGATGCTTTAACGACTGTGCCACCCAGGTGCCCCAAGAGATGACTATTTCTTACTGATGAAATACATCCTAGTATCAACACAGCTATACATTCCAATTAAACTTTACCAAAAAAAAAAAAAAAATAGTATTTTAGTTCTTCCCTTATCATAATGGTAGACAAAAACTTAGAACACCAGAAAAAAGGGGTGCCTGGGTGGTTTAGTCAGTTAAGCGTCTGTCTTTGGCTCAGGTCCTGATCTCAGGGTCCTGGGATCGAGTTCCGCGTCAGTCTCCCTGCTCAGCAGCAAGTCTGCTTCTCCCTCTCCAAATGCCTCTCCCCCCGTCCCCCCACCATGCTCTCTCTCTCTTTCAAATGAATAAATAAAACCTAAAAAAAAGAAAAAGAAAATATCAATCACCAGAAAAGCAGAAAAGGAATAGACCTAAACCAACTTTCAACCTTTTGCAAAATAAGCTATTACTGCTATGCCCATTTTTTCACAGATAAGAGACTTAGAGAGAGGTTCAGTAACTTGCTTAAATCATCCAGCCAGTAATCAAAGGAGTCAGTCTGAATCCAAAGCCCCTGCTCTTTACCAGTACATTCGTTTAGAAAGGAATATTTCAGGTTGAGGTATTCCACTTGTAGATCTTCACCATGGAAACTCTAAGTAAGTTTAATTAAGCTTTATCACTATGAATAGAGCAAACAGAATAGGTGGGGGTTTTTTCACTGATTAAACCTACAGTGATGTTTAAGCAATTTGAAATAAAACCGAAAGTTAAATGACTGCACATGACTGAACTAATTCACATGTATTCTTAAAAGACTGTTTTCATCCGCACAAGTAGTACTTTCAAGCATAATTAGATTGGGGGAGAGAAGAACAGTGCTGATGGGGAAAAGGGAAAAATAAATGTGTATCAGAGAGGAGAAGAAAAGCTAATTAATTTGTCCCCCTATAAGCGATCTGTCTTTAAATAATCAAATTGAATTATCCTCTAGTCTTATTATCTGCCACCCTGATACCCAGGAGAAGTTTATGGTAATCACAGAGTTGCTCACGTAGGGCTGAAGCAGCACCAGTTACAGTTGTCCCCCCTTATTCACGACGTATATGCTCCAGTGGACGCTGTGCATAGTACAGAACCCTACATGTAACTACATTTTTTCCTATACCTATGAAAAGGCTTAATTTACAAATGAGGCATAGTAAGCGATTAACAATAATATAACCATTATAAAAATATGCTGTAATAAAAGTTATATGAGTGTGAATGTGGTCTCTCAAAATATCTCATTGCACTGCACTCGGCCTTCTTGTGACCACGTGAGATAAGATGCCTATGAGATGAGGTGATGTGAGGTGAATGTCATAGGCACCGTGACATAGTGTTAGGCTACTACTGACCATCTGATGATATGTTACTTTATTGTGCTTCGCAGATATTGTCTTTTTTTTTTTTAATTGAAGGTATACAGCAACATTATGTCAAGCAAGTCTATCAGCACCACTCTTCCAAAACCATTTGCTTTGTGTCTCTGTGTCACATTTTGGTAATTCTTGCAATATTTCAAACTTTTCATTATTACTATATTTGTCGTGGTGATCCAGTGAAGGGTAATCTGTGATGTTAGCTTCGTCACTGGTTAGGGGCACCGCGAACCACGCCTGGAGAAGATGGAGAACTTAACTGATCAATGCTGTGTGTGTTCTGCCTGCTCCACCGTCGGGCCACTGCCCAGTCTCTGTCCCTTTCCCCAGGCCTCCCTATTCCCTGAGATGCGACAATACTGAAATTAGGCCAGTGAATAACCCTACAATGGCCTCTCTAAGTATTCCAGTGAAAGGAAAAGCTGACTGTCTCTCACTTTAAATCATAACTAGAAATGATTAAGCTGGGTGAGGAAGTAATGTTGAAAGCCAAGATAAGCCAAAAGCCAGGCCTCCTGTACCAAACAGCCAACTTATGAACACAAAGAAAAGGTTCTAGAAGGAAATGACAGGTGTTACTCCAGTGAACGCATGAATGATAAGAAAGCAGAACAGTCTTACTGCTCACGTGGAGAACATTTCTGTGGTCTGGATAGAAGACCAAACAGCGACCACATTCCCCTAAGCCAAAGCCTCACCCAGAGCAAGGCCCGGACTCTCTCCAACTCTGGGAAGGCTCAGAGAGGCGAGGGAGCTGCAGAAGAAAAGTTTGAAGCTGGCAGAGGCTGGTTCACGAGGCTTCAGGAAAGAAGTCGTCTCTATACAAGTGCAAGGTGAAGCAGCACGTGCTGACGGAGAAGCTGCTTCAAGTTCTCCAGAACCTCCAGCTGAGAGAATTCACGAAGGAGGCCACACTCCACATCAGATTTCAGTGTAGACGGAACAGCCTATGCTGGAAGAAAATGCCATCTAGAACTTCCACAGCCAGAGAGGAGACAATGCCTGGCTTCAAAGCTTCAAACGACAGGCTGACACTCTTGTTAGGGGCTCGTGCAGCTGGTAACTTTAAGGTGAAGCCAGTTCCAGAAATCCTAGGGCCCTTAAGAATGATGCTAAATCTACTCGGCTTGTGCTCCAGGAATGCAACAAGGCCTGGACATGGCAGCACATCTGTTTACAACATGGTTTACTGAAGATCCTAGGCCCACTGTTGAGACCTACTGCGCAGAAGAAAGATTCCTTTCAAAACATCACTGCTCACTGACAACGCAGCTGGTCACCCAAGAGCTCTGAGGGAGATGAACGAGATTCGTGTTGTTGTCATGACCGCTAACACAACATCCATTCTAAGCCCACGGATCATGAATTTCCACTTTCAAGTCTTATTATTGAAAAAATACATTTTGTAAGACTACAGCTGCCACAGATGTTGATTTCTCTGATGGATCTGGGCAAAGTAAATTGAAAGCCTTTTGGAAAGGATTCACCATCCTAGCTACCATTAAGAACATCTGTGATCCATGGGAAGAAATCAAAATATCGGGGCTCCTGGGTGGCTCAGTCGTTAAGCATCTGCCTTCAGCTCAGGGCGTGATCCCAGCGTTCTGGGATCGAGCCCCACATCAGGCTCCCCCGCTGCGAGCCTGCTTCTTCCTCTCCCACTCCCCCTGCTTGTGTTCCCTCTCTCGCTGGCTATCTCTCTCTGTGTCAAATAAATAAATAAAATCTTTTTTAAAAAAATCAAAATATCGACATTAACAGGAGTTTGGAAGAAGTTGGGTGACTTTGAGGGGCTCAAGACGTCAGGGGAGAAGTCGCTGCAGATGGGGAGGCAAGCGCAGGAGAACTAGAATCAGGAGAGGAGTCTGAAGATGGGACTGATGGGCTGCAATCTTATGATGAAACCTGAACGGACGAAGAATCACTTCTCATGGATGAGCAAAGAAAATGGTTTCTTGAGATGGAATGTACTCCTGGTGAACATGCTGTGAAGATCGTTGAAATGACAAGGAAGGATTTAGAATACCCCATCAACTGAGTTGATAAGGCAGCAGCAGGGTTTGAGATGACTGACTCCAATTCTGGCTCCCATGGGTCCAATGCTATCAAACAGCATCGCCTGCTACAGAGAAATCCTCCATGAAAGGAAGAGTCCATCGATGAGGCAAACTCATTGTTATCTTAAGAAATTGCCACAGCTGCCCCAACCTTTGAGCGCCCACCACCCTGACCAGTCAGCAGCCACCAACATGGAGGCAAGACCCTCCAGCACCAAAAAGATTGCAACTTGCTGAAAACTCAGATGATGTCTACCACTTTTAAACAATAAAGCATTTTTTAATTAAGGTATGTCCTTTTTTTATTTTTAGACATAATGGTATCGCACACTTAGTAAACCACAGTACAGTGTGAACATAACCTTTATATGCACTAGGAAACCAAAAAAATCATTTGGATCAGTTTATTATGATATTCGCTTTATTGCAGCGGTCTGGAACCAAACCCTCAGTATCTCCAAGGTATACCTGTATGTATGTTTTTCTCTTTAATAAAAGGATTGTATTTTCTGGTTTCTTTTCACCACATATAGATAGGTGCTGGCACTTGAAACCCAAAGCTTCACACATATCATGTTATAAGTAATACAGAAATTCCACACTAGTCCAAAAGTCTGAAACCAACAGCTTAGTTAAAACATTGTAACCTTGGATAAAACAATACTTAATACTATAATGAATTCTAAAATTGCCCGAGTCCTTGATCTTTTCCTCTTAAATATCACAAAGTAATGAATAAAACTATTTCATATAAATACTTTGGCAACATGTTAACAATTATAGTAACTAAAGCTACAAAAGATAAAGTGAGAATTCCTGTATTTATTGTGAATACCTATACTTGAAAAGCAAGTTTAATTAGAGCAAGAAAAGGTCATATATAGTCTTCTCAGTAATTTCAAGGACTGTAGGGGCTGATAGCACTGGCTCGTTATTTTATATCTAGTATCACTCTATAAGGTGTTTTCCCCAGATGTAATTGTTAATCACCATCACTCTTACACTAGACCACCATGATCAAGTTTATCTCTCAGTTCACATGACTATCACACAATAGACAATTAAAAGTCCAAAACCACTAAAGAAAAGACAACGTACTCAGACTTGGATTCTCTCAAACCACACAGTGTCCCAAAGTTTCCCAACACTGCTTGCCATACATTTTCCAGATATTCTTTAAAAAGATGGTTCTATAATCATACCAACTGTATAAATTCTAGGATAACTGGCAGTATTTCTGTTGTTTAATTTTGTTTAAAATAGTTTCCCCAAATTTATTTAGCCACATAAACATCTCCCTCCCCTCCCTTGCCACAAAGCACCTATTAATATGCCCTGGATTTCCAGAACACATTTTGAAACTAGGGATGCGGCTAGAGTGAAAACGCCCTAATTCCAAAATAGAAGCGAACAGTTCACAGGAGGAAAAAATTAAGGGGAAAACAGCAAGATGGGAGAGTGCGGAGCCAGGTCTTCAAGACTTCTGTTACCTCAAGAGCTGAAGTGCTGCTTTCCTATAGGAGCAGATAAAGAAGCACTGGGGGTTAGCCAATATAGGGCTAGCCATTCCCCATGTACTAACTGGAAAAAGGAAGTGGACACTAGAAAGAAAGTACAGAGCAACTAGCCGGGAAGAGCGACCCTGGTGCTCTGATGGGCATGAGTGGGGAAGAGAAAGAAATCCCCTTGATCTACAAAGGAGTTTTGTATGCAGTGATAACAAAAAATAGCCATTTCTATATCTGGGATGACTTATACTTACAGTGTGGGTCATTCAAAAACAAAAATCATTATGTAAAGAATTTCTTGACTCATTAACACACAGCGAAAGCAGCCAAGCAATTCTTGGCCCCATAGCTTCCGAACACTTGAAGTCACTCCCACTGGTAGTTTCATAAGTAACAAGGGTTCAGAAAATCCATGGAACTAGCAAATCCTACTCACTTGCATCTACTCTAGAGTTCATCTGGAGGAATGGGAAGATAACCAAAAAACTAATACCAATGCCTACAGGTCATATGATCCTCCCTCATGTTCAACAAACTTCCAACTCTGACAATCAATGAGCCAACACCCAAGAGCCCAAAGTCAGAAAAGGAAAAATGTCAAAGAAAAGGAAATGAACTATCAAAGACTATAGACAATACAAAGGAGTGAAGTCAATTTCTCTGTTCACTAAGTTCTTGTAAATTAAACATACCCATTCACAGCGCAGACTTAAGTAGCAACCCAGGGAAACACTACATTCATGCTCATTTTTATCATTCATCCTTTCTCCCATTCTCCATCCCTCCTTCCAAGTTTCTTGCCCCACCCTAAACTCCTCTTCTTTAAATTCTTCAGTCTTTCCCCAATTTTATCATGTGCGCTTTTTGGGGGGGGGGAGAGGAACTAGGTCTACAATCATCTTGCTGTCAAACAACATATTTTAGCTTCATCTACACTCGAGTTTCAAACTTTTTGGATCCCAATCTACATAGAAATATAGGAAGACACAAGAGTTTTGCATGAAAATACTTATTCTTTCTAAACATGATGTCCTTAATATTTTCTATTCTGGTCTATTTAATTTTTTAAATGCTGGTTGGACTTAGTAAATTGATTTTAAAATCTATGAAAACCAATAGGATAAAACACAATGAGCTACATATACAACATACCGGCCATAAGTGTGCCAAAGGAGAAAAGATTTCAAAGCAAATTTCTGACTGCCACTGAGGAGTAGTGTAAAAATATTAATTTGAACCAAGTTCTGTTCCTTTACCTTAAAATAGCCTGGGCTTATTCTGTAATATTAAGTCCCAGGAATTATGAAATATTTCATTAAATTGCCAACATTATGCTATTTGTTTTTACACTGCTATACGAAGGTATGCCCTACGTATCCATATGAAAAATAAGTTCCTAAAATTCTTAAACTGTTAATCCTAACATCCGCACTCTCACTCACAGAGCCATATATTCTTAAAAGAGAGAGACACACACAATACCATATGATTTCACTCATATATGGAATTTAAGAAACAAAACAAAGGCAAACAGAAACAAATCAAAAAAACAGTCTTAAACACAGAACTGGTGGTTAGTTGCCAGAGGGGAGATGGAGGAGGGGGGGATGGGTCAAACAGATAAAAGGGATTAAGAGTACTTTTATCTTGATGAGCCCTGAGTAATGTACAGAATTGCTGAATCACTGTACTGCACACCTGAAAATAATATAATAACTGTATGTTAACTATACTTTATTAAAAACAGAGAAATAGGGGCACCTGGGTGGCTCAGTCAGTTAAGTGTCTGCCTTCAGCTCAGGTCATGATCTCTGGGTCCTGGGATTGAGTGTCACATCGGGCTCCCTGCTCAGCAGTGAGTCTGCTTCTGTCTCTCTCTCCCTCTCCCTCTGCCCCTCCCCACTGCTCATTCTCTCTTTCTCTCAAATAAAATCTTAAAAAATAAAATAATTTCCTTTAAAAACAAAACAAAACAAAACCAGAGAGAAACAAAAGAAAAATGGAAAAGTAACAGCTCCTACTTACTGAACATGCTCCTACCATGTACCAGCATTGTGTTAGGTCAAGAAATTCTACTTCCTCACTATCGTTCTTAGAAAAGACCAGAATATTAGATGACTAGTACAAAGGAAACAAGTGCCCAATCTGTATTTCTGATGACATTTATGACAACCCTGAGGACTTAAATAAAAATAAACTTAATCATCTGTATGAAACGAACACTTTGATAGTTTGGCATGACAAATTCTACTAACATAAACCTAGTAAGGAGCAACAGCAGAAGTGAAGAACCAAGTGTCCTAGAAAAGATTCAGATCCTTCTAATCAAGCCATCATCACCTCACTTAATTGAACCACCCCTGAAAAAATGTAAATAAGCTTTAAAACTACCCCAATGAAAGGAAAAGTTTAAATCACAGGACCCACTGACGTGCTCTAGTAACAAGTTTATTATCATTTAGATGTGTGTGCATACACTAAATAACCTATAAAATTATTAAAGATAATTTTAAATGAAATATTACAAAGTACAAAATTCAGAAACCATCAAAAAAGTTATCCACATACAGATAGCCTTGCATGCTTCATTTGTATTGAGTAACATTATTTTACACCTACTCTTTAAGTTGGTAAAGAATTCCCTAAAATTCCAATTTCCCATTTCGAAGTAGAAGGTAGCCAATTCAATGAATAATGCAGTCATTTAGTCACTGCTAGCAAATTAGTTTATAATATAAACGTTATTTTTACTCCCACAACTCTACCGTAACTTATGCTAGAGTTATACTACTGACATCAAAATTATTATTTTATAAACAAACATACAAACCATTATTTCACCAGTTAAAAAACAAGGACACAAAAGTCTTTCAAACCTTACTGGGTATAACTGGAAAATATATATTATTAATTTAAGTGGTCTATGGCCTTAAGGCACTCTTATCCCCTTGCTCTACTGCTCACTGCCTTAATTCCTTCTTCTTCTCTAAAACTCCACTTATTTCCTCCCTCAAGCCATCAGCTCTAGCAAGGAATGCTGCCCTTCCCCCCCCAAAAAAATATATCTGAGTGAGATATCATTCTTGTCATGATACTGTAACAAACAAAACATTAACTGTACCAATATAAAAGTGAAATGGACCATAACTAGGAATAAAGTGAAACTGATGGAAACGAGGCAAGGCAGACAGAACCTTGGCTGACTCCATTTTTTAAAGTAGCCTATCATCAGCATAAAAATAAAGCATAACTAGATGACACGTTCATTAATGTAAACAGCCAAACGCAAATATACAGCACATAATACAGAGTATTTAACTACTACTGCTCTACTGTTGCGAACACTGGGTCTTTTAAAACTCAAACTAAAAATTGCATCATTTAACGCAAATCATAATTATCATATTTAAGCCCAACAAACAATCCCTATAAATTTCCAACACCAACCAAAAAAGTAATGTTTAAGAAATTAAACTGAGGTCATTTCATTATCTGGAAACTTCATCTGTTCTTTATATAATGTTAGATGATAAGAATAACATAGGACATGTCCCCAAAATGTAGTGATCAATTCAGACAAACAAGGCTGATCTATTCCAATACTTAAATGCAGAGAACAGACTGACATTCTTAACCTAAATTCTCAAATAACTTAAAAATAATAAATGCTACTACTCAAGATACAACTTTTGACAGCTTTTCCAGTCTTAATTTTTTCTTAGTCCTTACCCAAACTTCTGCGGTTGATAACTCCCACTTTTAAGACCTCACACTTAAAAATGCCTGACTAGACACTGCCTAGCCCCACAGCGTACAAACTCCTTAAAAATTCTACTCTTTTTCTCTACTACTGAGAAAAATACGAGTTGACTTGAGACTGTACATTTTTGTTATGTTATGTCAGACTTCTAAGAAGACAAAATATGAAGGATACCACTAAAACTTAACTTACTGTCAACTGTGCAAAGTCCCTGGTTTGAAATTACTCAAAATATGTTAAGAAAAATAGGGGCGCCTGGGTGGCACAGCGGTTAAGCATCTGCCTTCGGCTCAGGGCATGATCCCAGCGTTCTGGGTTCGAGCCCCACATCAGGTTCTTCTGCTATGAGCCTGCTTCTTCCTCTCCCACTCCCCCTGCTTGTGTTCCCTCTCTAGCTGGCTGTCCTATCTCTGTTAAATAAATAAATAAAATCTTTAAAAAAAAAAATTCCCTCAGAGCTTTAAGAAAAATAAAGTATATTTGGCCAAATACTTATCTGACTTTTGGCTGTTTGCCTTAAACTAAATATGCATAAGCAAGGCTTTTTAATAGAGATATAAGAAACAAAATCCAAGAAAATATCTTTGGTGAAAAATATTCATAAATTAATCTGGCAAAACAGCAAAATACCCTCTCACATAAAACTACTATGTAAACTCTTAATAACCAAAAGGCAATTGAGAATATGATTTTCTCTTTGATCATAATTTTAAAATCACATGTATTACTGGTACATACATAGAGTTCTCCCATCATGTTGTAGATGAGAAAGAACAGGTACTAAATGACAATCATGATCACAGACAAGAGTGTCACTATGGAACCACAGTTCAAGAACTGAAACTCTAGAAGTACCTAAACCTTTTCTTTAAATTTTCAAAAGAAACACACACACACACAAAAAAAAACCAACCCTCTGAATTTAGGAAACATGGAATGTAAAGCAACATATGTTTTATAAAATATTTTACTCTACACATAAAAATAAAAGACATACGAAGCCAGTACCAAAGTCAATCAAAATTGTCTCACTCTTAAGAGAGAAGATGGTTTAGAATTTTTACATCCCTAGTATGAGCCTGGTAGTCTGTTTGTAAAAATCATCCCATTCACATTTATAAATACACACACACACACACACACATTTTTAAAACACCTCATGACATCAAGTTGCTAAAAAACTGATACTGGCAAGTTGGATAAAGTTATCATATAGGCCATCTTGAATAAGTTATTTACCTAACAAACTAATTTTTAGTAAATTTCAAAGCAAAAAAATAAATGAACGAAATAATCACCACTTGACTTTTAACTTCAAGACAATAAAGCTTTACTTGGGAACAAAGACATTTTAGGACACTTTCCAACAAACTAAAATTATTAATTTTCCAAAGGTACAAAACACTTCTTTAGCTAATACCCCTCAAGAGCTAATGTACCAACACAGGTGTGGGTGGTGATGTGTGTTTTCCCAACAGAGAGCCGCTGGATGTTGGAACGTGCTCTCCTATAAAGGGGAAGCAGAACTTAAGCCAAGCCTCCAAGCTTGAAGGTCACATGGAGCGTCCGCGCTCATCTCTGATCTATCACACTACAGCCGGTCTTCTAAATCACATCTCTATTTAGGGAAACGGAGACAAAAATCTAACCGGTTTAGATCTGCATTAAATTTATAGTCCGTCTAACCCTCAAGTGGGAGCTGTTCCCAAACATTCTCCACCAACTACTATCACAAAATTTTTTAACTATTATGTCATGCTATCTTACAAACATGACAATTTTTGGAAAGTCCATGTTTAGTAGCTTCCTTTGCTTGGACCATATGGAGATGAAATAAAACCCCAGCGATTACCACCTTCCAGTTCCTGTTGACCTAAGACATGTCACTATCTCCTCCCATTTCAAGAGTGATTTCCAAAGCCTGGGAAGGAATGTTTCCACCAATAAATACCTTTCAACTGAATGTGCGTTATTCCGCCATGCGTTAGGCAACTGTGAGCAATAAGCCATTTTGCTCATCACACAATTATTCAAAATCTCTTACTGTTGACCTCAAAACATAAGTTCTTCCTCCTAAATTCCACATTAAGTCAAGGCAATAATTGAGTAGCACGGTTTTACCCTTGGGAAAATATCTACCAAAAACTTAACAACAAAAATGTTGAATAACTGGTATCTATTCCTTCACTGTACATACATTTAAATGGACGTACCATATCCATTATGTATTTAAGTCTATGTTATAAATATATGTTACACGGACCATCTATCTGCCTATCTATATACTGATGACAGAGTCCACAGCTTACTCATAACTAACTCCCCTGCAACAATTAAATCCCAATGCCCACCTAAAGAGAGCTTACTGAAAAACACAGACTCACCCCATTCCAGGTATTCAAGAATGTTCTTCTCTCTTCGCAGCGGAGAATTATTGCATTCATCATAAAGACAGATGAGTATATCCAGCAGCGTCTCCACACTGAAACATTGCCCATTGGTCTGAGCGGGCCCGTCCAAAATGAACTGCTCCAACTGCCTCAAACGCACTTCCCCAGACATGTTTCCTTCAGGGTCCGCCGCCGCTTCCTTCAATGAGTATTTCGGTTTGCACTACGAGTATCTGATCCTAAATTTTGAAAGGTGCGGTTTTAAAAATAAACCCCTCGTCCTGCACACAACTGTCATGCACGGCCGGTGCTGAATGACACCCCGACACGCCAGGAAGCCCCCTTCACCGAAGCGTCTTCGATCCCGCACAGATGCATGTATTGGGAGGAAAAGTTACCATAAAATAGATCTTTAATACATCTTAAAAAGAATAATACAATTAAGTCGTATATTTAAATAAAATAATAATTAAAAGTACAGCGAACCAAAGTCAGAACTTCTTTAAAAAAAAAAAAAAAAAGAACAAGAAGAAAACAACAAAATACAACTCTTCTCCTTCATTCAAAATTCAACTCGTGCAACACAATCCCGCAACGAATCCAGCTGCATCATTAATGAATCGGGTCCGATCCGCATCAGCAATTCACTTCCCGGGAAGGAGGAAGACGGAAAAGGGAGGAAAGCCCCAGAAGGTACATGGGGGAGGGAAAAGCACGGCGCTGCTGCAAAGGCTGCCGCCCGCCGCTGGGAGAGCGCCCCGGCGGCGGCGGCGCGGCGGCGGCGGGGAGGGGGCGAGGTCCCCGAGGCAGCCCCTCGGCTCGCCGCCCGCCCGGTCCCGCCCGGAGGACGCTCTTCCTTTCTCCTCCCGGTGTCCTCCTCCTCACGGCTCCGCGGCGAGTCGTCTCTCTCGAGGATTCCAGACGAAACTCCTCATCGCCCTCGCAGCGTCTGCCGGGGCCTGACGCGCCGCACGGCCGGGCCGGGAGCGCGGGCTGCGGCGGCGCTCGCCCCGGCTCCGGGGGGCTGCGGCTACTCGGCCGCCCGCGCCCGCCCCATGGTGGGGGTCGCCGGCCGGGGGTCTGCGCCGCGCCGGGCGGACAGCCGCTCTCCCCCCTCGGCCGCCCCGAGGCTCCCGACGTCCTGGCGCGGGGCGGGCGGGGGATTGAGGGGGTCTGGATTCAGAGGACACGGGCGGCTCCTTCTCCCCCTTCTTCAAGCCCCGGGGCTAAGGGCATCTTTCCCCGACGAGGCGCAGGAGGAGGGGTTGGTGCCGCCGCTGAGGCGAGCAGAGGCTGCGGCAGCCCGGCTCGCAGCCACTCCCTTCCTCTCCGTCCCACCCCTCCCCCGCCTTCCCGGCCTGGCGCGCTCGCACCCTGGGCTCCGCGAGGCTCCCCCAGCCCCCGCCGCGCGCGCCGGCCTGAGGCGCGCCGCCGCGCCCGGATCCAATATGGCGGCCACGGGCACGAGCGCGCTAGCTTCCCACCGCCCCCCCGCCCCCAACCCCGAGCCCGAGTCGGAGTCGGAGTCCGCGGGCCCAGCCGGGGTCGGTCCCGCGGCCGCTCGGAGCAGAGCGGAGGCTCCGGCAGGGCGCGGGCCGGGGCGCGGGTGGCTGCACCCCCGGCGGGAAGGCGGGGGCCGGCGGGGCCGGGGCCGGGGCCGCGGCCGCCGCGACGTGGAACGCAGGGATGCGGGAGGACGCGCGGAGGCCTCTCGTGCGGACCGCAAGCGGGCCTCGCTCGGCGCGCTCGGAGCACCACCTGCCCCGCACGTTTGCTCGGGGGGGGGGGGGGGTGACAGGAGCTGCAGGAGTCAGGCTCCCCCCAGACCTGCGGAGGACCGTGCCTCTCTCACTGCCCCTAACCTGCGCACCATCCGCCCCCTAAATGCGGCGCGCGAGCTCAACGGACTAGCAGTTCCCCGGGTGTCTAATTACACCACTTCGTGTGTCATTCCCAGGACAAATGCAGTGACACACTCGTGTGCGCTACCGTCCCAGTCGGGAGAGTATGTGCCAAGGGCACAATGACCATCTCTCGTCCTAAAAGTTTCCCTACGCGCAGCACTGGCTTTCCTCCTCCGGAAGCACTCCAGTTGCTGCCTGTTCGTCCCCAGCCAGGGCTGCCACCTACGTGGTTTCGGCGGACGCGGGGAGTCCGGACCGTGCTCCACCGGCATCGAACCCCCGGCCCCCGTGCGCGCGTACACGCAGTCGCGCGCGCGCCCGCACACGTGTGCCCCAGTGGCACTGCGGACGCCGGGCAGCAGCGGCAAGTCATTCAGCGGCCGCGGCCCCTGACGCATTTAAGCATTTAGGGCCTTCCAGGTGTTCTTGAGTCTTGGTTTTAGGAGAGCTCTGTTTACCAATTTCTCATGGAAGGCCCCGCAGGGAAATGTATCACCAAACTGGGTCAATGCGTTTCTGTCATTTCCTCTCAAAATTGTCATCTCCTTTATAATTTTCCTCCAAAATACAATTATTTTATATTCTCTGCCTATGCCCGTGGGCCAGTTATGTTTTCTGTGAATGCCCGCAATTGCATCTTTTTACGTCTTAATAATATGGAAGCTGAGGAGCAACTAGCGAGGAAGTCTAAGAAATGAAGGCTAACGGGAATTATTCAAATTGCTGTGATTCACAAAACACTATGAATTTCGCGTGAAATCTACGCATGCGAAGTCTACACTGGCCTGTCTAAAATAAGGACAGCATTATTTCCCATGTGCTGTTGACACATGAGTGACTTAGACAAAAGCTGAATCATTTCTAGCCATGACGTCTTTATATGTGTGTGTCGTCTATAACAACAAAAAAATGCTTATTCCTAATACAGATAATAATCAATATTTGGTGTTTATTATTCAAGGCTTCTTCCCACGCATTTTAACAAAAATGATACGAAATAAAAGACAGTTTAATAGTCTCCTCCTTTCACCTGACAATATACTATAAACATCTCTTCGGGTCAACAAATGTTCTTCAACAACATGGTTTCTAGTAGTGAAGCCAAGACATTTTAACAGTCCCAATTGACCTTGAGATGGGGTAGCCAAGAAAAGCCATTTCTTCTGCTTTTCCACCATAGAACTGACTGTAACATACCTACTTATCCAACTTGAAAACAACTATAAAGAAGAATTTGAAAGGGAGAACCCAAAACATGTTAGGTCTCCATGAATGCTAATTAAGGATGGAAGTATGTGAGATGCAGATGTTTTTTAACGAAACAGTCAAACTGCCAGTCCTCTCTCTACCTATTCTGCCAGCACTTGGGTACCACCCACAGTCCAGGGTATTGATGGTTGCTTAATAACCTTTTCCACATTATTTAGAGAGTAAAGGGGAGGACTTACTTTAAAAAAAAAAAAAAAGGCACAAAGAGAAAGAAGAAGTTTGAACCCAATCAATTTGGCTTGAATAATTCAAGCTCAGAGACTTAATAATTAACTAGACACTAAACACATTGTGCGGGTGTTATTTTAAATGTTCAGGTTGAAGTGTGAACATGCTTGTTAATGAAACCAGTCTTAAGCCAAAGAAAGGCGCAGCCCCAGCAGCCCCACGGATCTTGAAGTGCTCCTGGGAAGCAAGAGTGGCATGGTGTTCTCTGGGAAAGGAGCCTGGAGGAGGTCTTTGTGAAATTCTGCTTGGGGGGCCTGCAGATCAGATGTATGCTACCACAAACACAATTTGATTGAAATCACCAGAAGTTTTATATGAAGGTGCCAGGAATTATTTGAACCGTTCAGAAAAGGAAGAGGATGAGAAGGGACCAGAAGATAGGAGAGTGAAAACAATAGGACAGGACGGGAGTCATTAAGCCTAGTCTCCAATGCGAGCTCTGTTCCTCCAATTCTGACCTGAGAGCAAGAGAACTGATGCACCAGCAAATATTTGTAACCATCGACCCCACTTTTACCTTGCTGTGTCTTACTCCAGAATGACCGTAGGTTTGATGATGGAGAACAGGGCCCAAAGCAAGGTGCATGCCACATCACATCCCGTTTGGGCCCAGCACCTCCTGACCCTGCAAATGATAGACTTGGTTTATCAACCTCTGAGGTTGAAACCCCAGCTTATCCTCACTTCACATCTGGCTCCCAACATGAATAATACCAACTGCAAAGGCTTCCATTATGAAAAAGGGAGACTCTGTAATTAATAATTGCTTCCTTTACAGAACACTGGCAGTGTGTACATACTGTCCTGAGTCCTTTGGACACATTGTTCTATTCAATCAGCATAAGCATAGGAAGTAGAAAAAGTATCATCTCCATGTCATAGACCAGAAAACGAGGCCTAGGGAACTTGGATCCCTAGCTAGCAAGTGACTGAGGAGTCGTGGGTCAACACGAAGCCCACCTAGCCCATGCCGGGGCCCATGGCTTTATTTTCTTATTATTATTATTATTTTCAGATTTTATTTTTAAGGAATCTCTACACCCAACATGGGGCTCAAACTTACAACCCGAGATCAAGAATCACATGCTTTACCAACTAAGCCAGCCAGGGAGCCCCAGGGCCCATGGTTTTAACCACTACACAAGTGAGGTCTGAAAGTCTGAAGAATTCGGTTATAATCAGGAGGCAGGGAGATAGCGTTGTTAGTTCACACATTTGGGCCTTAGAAATTGACATCCAGGCAAAAGAGGGAAAACAGATATGATGTGTCAGGGTCCAACCAGGAAACCAGAAATCACCTGTGTATTTAAACCAGGAGAACCTTAATTCTGGGAAATGATCTCACAGGTGATAGCAGAGCTGAGGAAACAGAGGGGAGAGCAAGGTTTTACCCAGACTATTAAAAAAAAAAAAAAAAAAGATAAAACACATGTTTTATACCTGAACAAACAATAAGTGGGTTTTGAAGTGCCTGGTTTTAACATAGGAGCAATTTTCACTCCTCTCTTTTCATATTTATTTTGCTTTTTTTAAATCCCTCAAAAAGGTTAAAAAACCAACCAAACCAACCCTACTCATCTGGGAAAAGTTCAGTGAGGTTCACAGACTCCTGTTTCCCACTTGCTCATCAATGGATCTTGCCTATCTTCACGCCTCTTGCTTAAACTTCTCATCAAGTTTCTATATAAACGAGCTGTACCATAAATGGAATTTTCAGAAATATGCTCTGGGTCAAACATTACCATACAGATAGCATCCACTATGGAGCCTATGTAGGACATTGGAACATTAAGAAGAGAGCTGGTCTTCTCTTACAAATCCCATCAGCAGGAATCATTTGGCAAGACTCCATGGCCATGTGTGATGACAAAACCCAAGCCTGTGAAGCCTCCTCTCAGGGCTGAGGTGGCACTGGAGGTGACAGGGCTGGGACCTGGGGGGCTGGCAGCCGAAGAAGTGAGAATTGGAGAATCCAGTGATCACACATGGAAATTGCTTTGACCCAGGTTAGCAGTGACTTGCATGTTACCAAAGCCAATGGTCATTGATCCTAAGTCCACTTTTCATTTGACCTTTGAGCGGTACTCGGCAGCACTGATCGCCGCCCCTGCTTCACTGAAATACTTTTCTCCACTCTGCTTCTACGCTCTCTTGATTTGCTCCTACCTCACTGGCCACTCCTTCTCAGTCTTCTTTGGTGGTCCTCCTGGTTTTTCTGATCTCTAAAACAGGATGCCCCAGGGATCAGTCCTTGAGCCTTCTCTCTCTCTCTTCTATCTACACCTGTTCCCTTAAGTTGATCTCAATTAGCCTGAAGGATTTCAATACTATATATGATGGTTTGAAAAACATGTCACAAATTCTTCAACACTCTTCTCTTGGAGAGGTTGGGTCTGTATCTGTTCACCTTGAATTGACGCCAATCTTAGTGGTTCCCTTGTAACAAGTAGGAGGTAGCAGAAGTGACCGTTTCACTTCGCAGGCTGGCTGTAAGAAGCCACGTAGCCTCACCTGGTCCACTGGAATACCATCACAAGAACCCTGCACTGCTATGTAAGAAGTTCAGTTATTATAAGAAGTCCAGCTGTCCCCAGGGCTGCCATGCTAGAGGGAGCCCAAGTCATAAAGGAACCCCATGCAGACACTAAGTCGGCAGCTCTAGGCAGCATCAACTTCCAGACATATTCTGAAGATGCCTCTGGAGGATTCCAGCCCCCAGCTGTCAGTCATCCCAACCATGACCTCAGGTCTTCCCAGCTGAGGCTCCAGTCACTGGAGAACACCAGCCATTTTCACTATACCTTTTTCCAATTTCTGATACACAGGATCCATGAATCTAATAAAATGATTGTGTTCAGCTGCTATGTTTGGAGGTAATTTGTCATGCTAAAGTAGTAACCAGAATAAAATATCAATGCTGATAACTCCCACATTTATTTTATCTGATTCATCAGCACCTAGTACCAGGGACCGTGCGCTACCTTCTCCCAGGGTTTGTCTGTATTGTGTAACCCCTCAGAGAAGCGGGGGCAGGCACTGTCTCTTCCTAACCAAGAGGGAAGTGAAGAGGCATTTTCCTAAGGAAAGAGCCTCCCTGTTGAGCTGCCTACTGAGAAATGCTACCTGAGAACATAAGAGAGCTATCCCTCCTCTGGGAGCTTAATGACAGGGACATCAAGTGCCCTGAGGAAGTGCTCTTTAGAATCCCATCGTATTAGATAAAGGGCTGGTATCCTAGACCTATAGAGAACTTCTCAAACTCAACACCCAAAAACAAATAATCCAGTCCAGAAATGGGCAGAAGACATGAACAGACATGTCTCCAAAAAAGACACACAAATGGCCAACAGACACATGAAAAAAAATGCTCCATATCACTCAGCAACAGGGAAATACAAATCAAAACCACAATGAGATACCACCTCACCAGTCAGAATGGCTAAAATGAACAAGTCAGGAAACAACAGATGTTGGCGAGGATGCGGAGAAAGGGGAAACCCTCTTACACTATTGGTGGGAATGTAAGCTGGTACAGCCACTCTGGAAAACAGTATGGAGGTTCCTCAAGGAGTTAAAAAAAAAAAAAAAAAAAAGCTACCCTACGACCCGGCAATTTTACTAGTAGGTATTTACCCCAAAGATACAGATGTAATGATCTGAAGGAGCACCTGTACCCCAATGTTTATAGCAGCAGTGTCCACAATAGCCAAACTATGGAAAGAGCCGAGATGACCACTGACAAATGAATGGATAAAGATGTGGTGTGTGTGTGTGTATACACACACACACACACACACACACACACACACACAATGGAATATTACTCAGCCATTAGAAAGGATGAATACTTGCCATTTACGTTGACGTGGATGGAACTGGAGGGTGTTATGCTGAGCAAAGTAAGTCAGTCAGAGAAAGACAATTATCATATGGTTTTACTCATATGTGGCATATAAGAAACTGCACAGAGGATCATAGGGGAAGGGATGGAAAACTGAATGGGAAGAAATCAGAGAGGGAGAAAAACCATGAAAGACTCTTAACTATAGGAAACAAACTGAGGGTTGCTGGAGGGGAGGTGGGGGTGATGGGGTAAATGGACGATGGGCATTAAGGAGGGCACGTGATGTGATGAGCACTGGGTGTTATACACAACTGATGAATCACTGAACTCTACATCTGAAACTAATGATGTACTATAATGTTGGCTAATTGAATTTAAAAAAAAAGAATCCTATCATCCTAACATTACAACTCCCCAAATTCCTAAAGCATAAAGTAACAAAGACACTCTTCTTCCAAGAGAGGTAGATGGTTTGTCTACAAAATTTTTAAACGAGAGGGAAAAAAAACTTTAGGGAGGTTTTTAAGTTTGGGAAAAGACGGGATACCAGTGTTCCCTGCCGTACCGTGGACGTCAAGAAACAGCAACAACAGCTAACACCGAGTGTCTTCTATGTCAAGACCAAGGACCTTACGTTCATGGAACCATCTTAACTCAATAGGGCAGAAACGACAATTATTTCCCTCAACTCAGGCTGCTATATAGCAAATTACCACGGACTGGGGGGTTGGGAGGGGAGGAAGGTATTAAACAAAAAAAACTTGTTTCTCACAGTTTTGGAGGCAAGGAAGTCCAAGATCAAGATGCCGGCGGATCCGGTTCCTGGTGAAGCCCCCTTCCTGATTTGCAGATGGATATCTCCTTGCCCGTATCTTTACGTGGTGGAGAGCCGAGGAGAGAGAGGAAGCAACCTCTCTCCTGTGTCCTATATAAGGGTACTGATTCCCCCCACCCCGCCTCCTGGGCCCCACCTGGTGACCTAATCACCTCCCATAGGCCCCACCCCCTAAGACCATCCCATTGGGAGTTAGGATTTGAATGTATGAAGGGGCGGTGGTGGGGACCCAAATGTTCAGTCCATAACATTTCCATATGACTAAGGACGAGAGAAGCGAAGTAGCTTTCCCAAGGTTACAGAGCTGATAGACAGGAAGGTCAGGATTTCAACCAGGTGAGATTATTAAAAAGCCCGAGCGCTGGAATGCTTTGCTAACTACCTCATAGCAAAGCAAAGAGAAATTAGTATCAGTTACCTGATTAATAATCACATTAAGACCTACTGTCTAAGCAAGAGAAGAGAAAACTAAAACGACTTCCTTATAAACTTAAAGCATAGAAGACATTCTCTTGCAGGAATTTTGGTCAATCATTTCCTATGTAAAGAAGGGCTAAACCAGAGAGAATAGTTTTATTAAAACGGAATTTATTTCATGTAGATAGAGAAACTCTTCATTTCCAGGATGGCAGAACCCAAAATCAGACACAAAGGGAGATGGACTTGTAATCTCTGAAGATCTTAAAAACGATCATTTCAAACCAATTTCAACAGCCATTTCTCTTGAATAGTTTGGAATCCACCTGCCAGAAGGTAAAAGGCCCGGAACAGATGCGCTCTCCAGGCTCCATTCAGCAAGAAGATTCAGTGCTTCCACACCAGTACGGGGGGCTAATTAAACCCACAGTCATATGGTGGAGCCCGTGATTATGTTTTAGAACAGACTGTGACCTCTCTCTGACCCAGAGGGTAGCAGCATCAGCACTTACAAGCCGAATGAAATAAGGCGCTGTCAGCAATGTTCCTCGCGATAAAAAATGTAACAATAATAATAATAATAAGTATCAAGACATAAACCCGCAAATAGGTTGGAATCTGGAACATCCCAGGCATTCATGAGAATAAAGGAAATGAAAATTCAGGAAAATTAAATCTGAATATCAAGAGGGGCTTTCCTCAAATAAAAAAGGCCCCCAACGTCATAAAATACAAGCAAAAGTCCATGCAGACGATAAGAAACAATATAAAAAAACTTCATAAGTATTAAAAGCTTGGACTCGTTCCAACCACTTCGTCAGATACTAGTGTGGCATAGGTCAGGGAAAAAGCTAGAGAATATTAGGGACTGATGTTAGAAGAGACAAATTAAGTCTTTTTCTCTACCATAACATTAGATATTCCTGTTCTGTGAAATTGCGTTTCTCATAATGATAACATGTTACCCTATGTAAACAATTGATCATTAGTGGTTTATTATCTCAGCCATGGAGCTGAATTTTCTCTGAACCATCTCACCCTTTTGCTCACCCGCCTGTGAGAAGATTATGATTTATTTAATGGCGAGCCCAGTGCAAAGTACCAAGTGTAACCGTGGAGCAGATAATTTCTCTACATAATGATAAATTGTCTAGGTGGTAATAAATTATTCCTTTGTCTTCTCCAAAGAAGACACACAGATGGTCAACACACATGAAAAGATGCTCAACATCACTCATCATGGGGGAAATGCAGATCAAAACTAGGAGATATCACCTCGCACCTGTCAGCATGGCTAAAATCAACAACGCAAGAAACAACAGGTGTTGGTGGGGATGTGGAGAAAACAGGAACTCTCGTGCACGGTTGGTGGGAATGCAAACTGGGGCAGCCACAGTGGAAGACAGTATGGAGGGTCCTCAAAACATTAAAAATAGAATTATCATATGATCCAGTTATTCCTCAACTGGGAATTTACCCCAAAATTATGAACACACTAATTCGAAAAGATATATGCACCCCTATGTTTATAGCAGCGTTATCTACAACAGCCAAATTATGGAAGCAGCCCAAGTGTCTATCGATATGGATAAAGAAGATGCTATATATATATATACACACATATATATGTGTGTGTGTGTGTGTGTGTGTGTATATATGATGGGCTATTATTTAGTCATAAAAAAGAATGAAATCTTCCCAGTTGCAACAACATGGTTGGAGCTAGAGAGTATAATGCTAAGTGAAAGAAGTCAATCAGAGAAAGAGAAAGACCATGAATTCACTCATATGTGGACTTTGAGAAACAAAAGAAACAAACAAAGAAAAATAAAAAACAAGTCAAGAAACAGACCCTTAACTATAGAGAACAAACTGCTGGTTACCAGAGGGGTTTGGGTAGAATAGGGTGGGGGGAATGAGTGCAACAGGTGATGGGGATGAAGGAGGGCACCTGTTGTGATGAGCACCAGGTGATGTATAGACGTGATGAATCACCATATTGTACACCAGGAACTAAGTTAACACTTAGGTCAACTATAATGGAATTAAAATTTAAAAAAATAAAATAAAATAAAATAGCTAACTTTAAGAATAACAGATCATAGAGGCATCTGGGTGGCTTAGTCGGTTGGGCAGCTGATTCTCGATTTCGGCTCAGGTCATGAACTCAGGGTTGTCAGAGAAAGTCCTGAGTCAGACTGCAAACTCAGTGCAGAGTCTGCTTCTCTCCTTCGCCCTCTGTCCCCACCCCCCGTGCTCTCTGTCTCTCTCAAATAAAAAAAATACATATAAATCCTTTAAAAAAAAAAAGAATAACAGAAAATGAAAATGTCTCTGAAGAAAAACAATCACTACTTTGTCCTGTTAGCACTTCACACTTCCGACGGAATTAACCGGCTCACAGAGGCAGTAACTAATCTTTAACCGGTATGTTTGAGCAACCATTCCCAGTTTTTTAAACCATTATTAAGCTGTTTTAGTTCATTCATTCATCAGTAGTCATTCACCAAGCCCCCAAACTGCACCATGAACAGAGTACAAAGTGTAAGTGGATGATGTCCAAACTTCACTGTACAAATTCCCCAAAAGACATAAACTGTAAGCAAAGGTATCACAGTGTCGTTAGTGTCCCTTAGTTGGAAGCGGAAGGTTGGCTGGTAGGAGGTGAAGAAGCAGAGACATTTCCCTGAGAAATTGAATGACAGTATACCTTGCGGTAAGCTTCGGATTACCTACACAACAGAGCAAGACAGAGGGGATTTTTCCAAATAGGGAGGAAAGTAAAAGCCAACTTCAGTGCTGTGGAAAGCATTCCAGGACAGAAGAGTCAGGCCCCTCTCCGGGAAGGGGCAGAGGAACTGATAACCAAATCCAAGCATGGCTAAATGAAATCTCGGGTGGGTGATTTAACACTCACGAGGCTCATTCCCTGAGGACAGCCATGTCTCAGAGGAAGCAGTGATGGTTGTCAGATGGGTGCCAAGACTGTAGATGATATGGTGCTTCTAGGTTAGGGTGCCATTGGCTAGGCAAAGAGGTGAGTAGAGAAGACAGAGGAAGGAGACCGTGAGAGGTTCCGGCTATCAGCCAAGAAGCGATAGACTCCAGTTTCAGCAGAGAATTGGAACAGAAACCCAAACCCCAGATGCCAAGATGGGCACGACACATGAGCTGACCAGATAGAATAGGGGTCAGGTAGAAGCTCTCCGAGATGTCTGGGAGCTAAATGTTATTTTGGGTCCACTAGACCCCACATGCAGAAGCAAGCATCTGTATCACAATCTTGCTACCTAATGGTCAGAACTGTCGGTGTGCACTGGGCTGGCCCTATTCAGGTCCCATATACAGCAGGGCCTGAGGGTAATCTGTGCTGGCGTGTGGTCAGGACTAGAACAGCCATGGACAGATGCCACCTGCCTAAAACTATCACCCTTGCTCTCCCACCATGACACCTAACACCGTCAACGGTCTGGCCACTGCTTCGACTTAGGGTGAAGTTGGGGAACATCTTTCACAGGCCGGATGCAATCTAAAGCTGAGATTGACCTGATCACAAGTGCAAGGACACTTAGTACTTTGAGCACTGGAGCTAAGGTCCAAACAATGATTTCTTCCTTACAAGCAAATGGGCCTTGTAAAGGAAAGTCGTTAGAAGAGACAGCCAGGGTATAACTTCCTCAGCCCAAAGAAGAATCAGGTGCTGAGCGTGTGCCTTGATGACACTTTAGACTGAAGTTACCGCCTCAGTTCTTTCTACACACTCTCATTCAGCACACATATATTGAGCACTGACTGTATACCAACCATGCTTCAGTCTCCTGTGAAGTTCTTGAGCTGGGACAAATAGCATGAAGGTAGCCCTGACTAGCCCATGCATATAGATTTAGATGAACTCCCTCACCCAGCAGGAAAGGGGGTGAAGGAAGAGAATGCCAAGTGTGTCAGTTTTTCCAACAATTGGTGAGGAGAAGGATGAAGAAAAGGTCTATGCTTGGGACACTCCACAGGGCAGTGAGGAATGGAAAAAACCAGAGCAAACATTTCATGGTGAGTCGATCCTGAACGTTCTTCTCGCATCCTTTCTTTGGCCCTCACGACATCCCTCCCAACGAGGCGGCATTATTATCTCCAGAAGAGGAAACAGGTGTGAAAGGTAGTGGCAGGGCTGGAACGAAGACCCAGTCTGCCTGATGCCAAAGTCCGTGGTGATAGAACCAAGAGAAGCTTCGTCAGCTCCCTAGTGGTGTCTGCTCGCACAAGGCCACATGGGAAAAGGGAACCACGGTCAGGATTCTGAGGGCTCATGGGCTCATTCAGCCGCACACGGTGGGCCCTGCGGCGTGCAGGCATAGACTGAGGCGGGATCCGTGTTCGGGGAACACATGAACAGGATTCAAAGCAGCAAGCGTTGACATTTCTGAGCTGGAAAAATCATTATCTTACCCAATTCAGGAGTCACACAGCCTCTGCGTAAACATTCCCAGGGACATTCCTCCTACAGAATGAGAGTCACAGTTCAGTAACATTTTTGATCCAAGAGTTCAAGGCCTTAAGCTCACATGTACGCAGGGGCTTTAAAATATTTTTCGGAAACTCCCACCTTTATAAAATTGCATCCATCATTCATCTTCAGAAATCGCCAGAATGCAACGTGAGTACACTTAACACTCCTGACCTGCACACTTAGAAATGGTTAAGACAGTATGTTTTAGGGTTGTGTGTTTTCACGATTAACATTTTAAGGAATCATGAGAATGTAAATAATTATGGATGTGAAATACACATAATCCTCAAATATACATTATGAAATTTGGTGGCATGGACAAGTTATTCATCTTATTTCAGGAAAAAAAATTAAAACCTAATGGATGACTAAGCAAGTCTGTTTGTCTGGGAACTCGGCTCCGAGCCCTTAACTGTGCTAGGCACCCTGTTACTACCACTCACTTACGTCTGTTCTCTCGCAAGTTCTAATAAATCCCATTTCTCTTTGCCTACTGTGTAGACGTAAGTTTCAGTTGTCTGCAGTACTTAGTATTTTACAAATAATTCAGCTTGATCATTTGTGTTCTAACCTGATTATTTCTTCAACGATACCTTTATTTGGGGGGACATGCATGTCTTAGGTGATATATTTACTAAAATTTTTCTGCTCAAGAGATTTTTTCTCTTCATGTGATACTACTTATCCCAGGACCCTGAGATCACAACCTGAGCCGACACCAAGAATAAGATGCTTAGTGACTGAGCCCCCATGCACTCAGATCTTGTGGTTTTTCAAGTTTGGCTTTATTGCTAGATAAGTCTATTGTTTATTATGAATCATAAATAATATATTGCACCAGAGAGCAACTGTCACTACTGTATAGCAAACCACCTCAAAATTTTGCAGCTTAATACCACCTTTTATGCAGCTCGAGACATTGGAGCCAGCAGCTTCGGCTCTGCTTCGCGGTTCTTCTGCGGGGTTCCTTTGTGCATCTGTGGTCAGCTACAGATCAGTTTTGTCGATGGTGGGGGGCTCTCACGTGTGTCCAGAGCCTCAGCTGGGACAACTGAGCTGACTCAGTTGGACTCTCGTCCACACGGTCTCACATTCTCCAGCAAGCTAGCCTCGACTCGTTCACGTGGCAAAGGCAGGAGCCCCGACAGAACCAGAAGCACACAGGCCTCTAAAAGTGTTGGAACTGGCACAGCATCATGGCTGCCATATCATATTGGCCAGGGCAAAATCACTGGTCCCACCTAGATTCAAGAGTGGGAAATGGACTTCACCTCTGAGTGGAAGAAGACACATAATAAAGGGCACGGGTATGGGGAGGTAGGAACAACCATGGCCATTTCCCCACCTGCCACATAGATCATAAAAATCATATGGGGGAGGGGCGCCTGGGGGCTCAGTGGGTTAAGCGTCTGCCTTCGGCTCAGGTCATGATCCCAGAGTCGTGGGATCGAGCCCCATGTCAGGCTCTCTGCTCCATGGGGAGCCTGCTTCTCCCTCTCCTCCCCGCTCATGCTCTCTGTTGCTCTGTCTCTCTCTCTCTCTCTCAAATAAACAAATAAAATCTTTTTTAAAAATCACATGGGTATGATGGTATGATGTTAAGGATATAAGAGATGATGTTTCAGGTGTCAAGAGGCCAACCCATAGGGCATGGAGACTAAGCATTCCGAATGGATGACTGCTGGGAACAACAGAGAGCATGTACTGGCTGACCTAAGGATGTGCCATTAAGGATGATATTTGACTAGAATGCCGGGCCTGCCCAAATTCCCAAATTCCACCCTTGTTCATGAGATTCCCAAGACAAATATATGCTCAGAAAATACAGCCAGTTACCTTATCATTGGCTGGAGCTTTGGTTCCAACTTCTAGCAAAGAACTCAGAATAAATCTGAGTAGCCTCAAAACTAAGGAGGTCCAAAGGCCTACCGCATGTTTTTCTACTGGAAACCTGCACTTGGGTCTCAGATGTTTTCACTCTTCTGGGTGCACAGGTCATATCCATCAGGTGGGATGGAAAAGATCCAAAGGGACAGACGTCGAAAGAGATGTTTTGCCTCCAAGCCTACACTTGTCTACCTCAGGTTCCTTAGATCAGGGCAGAATCGCAGGACCTCTCAGAAAGTCACAGAACGGGGAGGGGAAAAGGCATGTGAAGAGAAGGAGATGGGAAGTGTTTATCATGCCAGTGACCTCACCCTTCTGTGAGGGATGGGAAAGTCCTGGGTGAGTCTCCACGCCTGTGGGGGAAATTCATTCTCCATCTCCCTTCTCTAGCTTTCCAGACGGAGGCGTCCAGAAGGAACCCATTCGAGTATACCTAACATTTCAGCTCAGCATACTTCCTCTATCCACAGATACGGAGTGGCCAATAAATTATCCTTCAGCCTGTCTGTCCACACCAAAGGCTGGCCTTTGGTTTAGAGTAAGGGGTGGGGTGAGGAAGAAGAGCAGAGAGACTAGAGGCCGACGCTATTGACCACTTAACATTTTACAAAAGACTTTCACACATAAACTCTCTTAACACGTCGTGAGCTTTCAGGAATCTGAACAGTTCTGTTTGCTTGAAGTGCTCTGTTACTGTATTCATGAGTATCAGTTGGGTTTTTGTGGTTGCAAGTAACAGAAACCAAGGCTGGAAGTAGTTTGCTAGAACCTTCTGAGATAGCTCACAAAACCAAAGGAAAAGCAGAATCACCAGGATAGGTATAAGATCCAGTCGGCAAGGACTGGTCATTCCTCCCAGGTGCTAATGACAGGCAAATTAACTACAACTTTTTTTAAAAAACATTTTATTTATATGTTTGAGAGAGAGAAGGAGGAAAAAAGAGAGAGCAAGAGAGTGTGAGCACAAGTGGTGGGAAGGTGAAGAAGGAGAGGGAGAAGCAAACTCTCTGCTGAGCAGGGAGCCTGGTGCAGGGCTCGATTCCAGGACCCTGACATCATGACCTGAGTCAAAGGCAGACACTTAACCAACCAAGCCACCCGGGTGCCCCAGCTCCAACATTTTGATCCTTGTATCAAATGATGCAAGGACCAGATGTCAAGAAGCAACGTCTAGCTGACCTAGTTTGATTGCATGCTCATCCGTTGGACAGAGAAAGGGGCGGCACCTAACAAAGGCCTAATATGAGGAGAAAGGACAAATTTCTCATTTTCCAAAAGAATAGGAAATTTTGTGAGGCCATCCAGAACAGTCCACTGTAACATCATAGCCACAGGATCTTTAATACTGAGGGAAGATAATGAGGGTAATTTGTCCCGGGGACTGTAGTACATAACAGGTTAACAGGCAACCTCAGAAAAATCTGTAAGGTTGCAACAATCTACGTGGATAGTTGAAAAAATTCAGCATATTTGCCTAACACAATCGTTCTACAAAGTTACCTGGGGCTTGTTTTGAGCAGGTATGAAAATGAAACACATGGGGCTCCTGGGTGGCTTAGTCGTCAAGCATCTGCCTTCAGCTCGGGTCATGATCCCAGCGTCCTGGGATCGAGCCCCGCATTGGGCTCCCTGCTCAGCAGGAAACCTGCTTCTTCTTCTCCCACTCCCCCTGCTTCTGTTCCCTCTCTTGCTGCCTCTCTCTCTGTCAAATAATTAAATAAAATCTTTAAAAAAACTATAAAAAAAAGAAAATGAAACATAAAAATGATTGCAATGAAGGAAGACTTTTTTTTTATTATAGTCACAACCCCCTAGCAATAGGAGACATACCACACCATCCCACACCATGCAGGTCCACACAGAGAAGTACCGAAGCAAGATGGGCAAGCAGGGAGAGGGAAACTGTGGGCAGGAGATTTTACAGTGCTTTACACAGAAAGGAATGGGAGACACAAGGTAACCAAGCACTACAAACTTAGGATCGAATACTCTGAATGATTTTTGGCAGGCTCTGGTCTCTAGGGATAATGTCCAGTTGTCCAGTACCTGGTCCCGTGATGATTAGGACAGGATAGTGTCCCAGACTGAAGTGTGGTCAAAGAAAATGGGTCACAGGGTATGGTGTGCATATCAAGAGTGTGCTAATAGGCAAGTTGTTATCTCCAGGAATCAGTTAGCCCTGGAAGGGGAAGTTCGCCAGGTCCATAAGGCCACCAGTACCAGAGCATCAGGAATACAGAATGTAAGAAAATATAGCTAATGCAACTGTATTCTTTGGGCAGACACGTGAAGCCATAGGAAGATACTGGATAAGTGATACAAAGTGTGGAATGAAGCCTACAGAGCCCCATTCTAACTTCCATCTTGCTGACCATCACATATGCTGCAGGCACGGTCTGTTGACTCTCCTTGCACTATTCCCGGTCCTTGCTCCCTTTCCTCTAGCCTCGTGAATTTATCATGCCCAAACTCCAGGCTTTATCAAGGCAGTTGCTACAGCCACAATTATTGTACAAATCCATTTTTAAATGTGACAAGATAGTATTTCCAATAATCCATTTTAAAATATAAACAATTATTTTTTATATTATATTATAGATTTGCAGATGTATGATCTTCCAAATTGATGCCAGCATAAAATAAATTCCCAGTAATTTAAAATGTTTAGAATGTGAAACTAGTCTGATTTATTTCTACTTTGATGTCCCTCCATCTTCACGTTTTCCATTCCTCTACTAGAATCATATTCTTATTTATTTTTTCTCTGAGCATTCTTGGGATATTTCTGCTCCGTAGAAATTCAATATCAAGCTTCCCTGCTTTATTAAATATATCAAACAGCAGATTCTCTGGATAGTGAGCCAAAAGTTGCCAAAGGATGTGTTTCTTTTATCTGCTGTGAATTATGCCAGTAGGCTCAACAGAGTGGTAAAGACTGAGTGTTTTATATTATTAAGTGAATATGTAGGAACAGATCCCTGCAAGGACTTGATTATCCTGTAGCCATATGCCATCACCAGGAGAAATTTAAGCATTTTCTCTGTCTCCACAGACGAAGTGTATGTTTTCTTTGGCTTTACTTCTATTGAGTTTAGTTAATCCCTTTCAACCCAGGAAACTCAGACTTAATGTATATAGACTCTCCTTTGCACAAAACCTTGTCTATCTGGCATTTACCAACACACAGTTTAACTGTCATTTTAATTGCACTCACGCAAATTATGCTGATTTATATTTAACCGTACCAAATTTCATTTGTGATTCTGAGTTTGTTTTTTGATTTTCAACAGCAGCTGGAAGTGAGCTGGCAGAGTGCTTTGAATGGTTTCTTTTGTAAATAGTGAGGACGCAACATTCCCCCACAATTATTTCCTTTAAAGTTAGTTAGTTTTCATGTTGATTAAAAAAAAAAAAGAAACTCAGCTAACATTGGCCCTCTACGTTAATTTTCCAATATCTGGGCACCTGGGTGGTTTAGTCGGTTAAGCATCTGCCTTCGGCTCAGGTCATGATCCCCGCATCCTGGGATGGAGTCCTGCATCAGGCTCCCTGCTCCCTGCTTCTCCCTCTGCTTGCTGATCCCCCTGCATGTGCTCTCTCTCTCTCTCCTTGTCAAATAAATAAGATATTTTTAAAGATTATTTATTTAATATTTATTTGAGATAGAGAGAGAGCGAGAGCAAAGAGGAGGGGCAGACAGAGAGGGAGAAGTAGGCTCTCTGCTGAGCAGGGCGCCTGATGAGGGACTTGATCCCAGGACCCTGAGATCGTGACCTGAGCTGAAGGCAGACACTTAACCAACTGAGCCACCTAGGTGCCACTTAAGTAAATAAAATATTTTTTAAAAAATTTTCCTGGGGCACTTGGGTGGCTCAGTCGGTTAAACGTCTGCCTTCGGCTCAGGTCATGATCCCAGGGTCCTGGGATCAAGGCCCACGTCGGGCTTCCTGCTCAGTGGGAGCGTGCTTCTCCCTGTCCTCCCTGCTTATGCTCTCTCTCGCTATCTCTGTAACTGTCTCTCTCTCTCTCTCTCAAATAAATAAATAAATAATCTTTAAAAAAAATCTATCTTCACATGACTATACACATGTGACTATATTCAAGCCCCTGAAATTTCAAGCTTTTAAATCTGATTTTTAACACTGACTCATTGCATAAGCCTGCAAAAATGACTGTTTTGTATTATTTCCATTTCCCCATATATAAAAGAGTTAATAATGTAGCTGCCACAGCCATATGGTGAAATTCCATGGAGAAACCACAGCGATCTGCTGCTTTTGGAGAGAGGAGGACCTCCATAAATAACGGGTCACACCAGGCTTCCCCAACCACTTCTCCAACACGCCCACAGTTCTGATACACAGATTTCCGCCCTGCTCGAGAGTTTCAGATTTTCTCCTTTTATGAAGTAACCACTCCCTGCGAAGTTTAGTCCCATACTGCTCATTTTCTCTGTGTCTCCATTTCCTAAAGAAAGGTATGGAACGGATCCAACTCCTGAATTCTAGGAACTTCTATAAACTGAGATATGTTTAAAGAAAACTTGATGAATCATTATGCTACCCCACCCCCACAAGACTGTGGAATGTTAGCTTTAAAAGGAATACAGAAAACATCCAATCCAAACTCTGCATTTTCCAGATGAGAAAACTGAGCTTGTGGGAGCCTTAGGAATCTGGAGATTTGGCCAAAGTGACAAAACTAGTAGGCAACAGATCCATATACGTATAATTTCAAAAGCGTGCATATTGATATTTATTTCATTTTCATTAGTTTCTTTTTAAAAAGTATCTTAAGACTAATACAGCCTGGTTAAACTTTTGAAGTCTCAAAACACCATGACAGTAAACTGTTGTGTCTCATTTCTTTATCAAAGAATTACTACCTTTAAAAATGATTTCTAAGAAATGGTCACTCAGAGGTGATACTCAACACATTTAACAACATTTAACAACGGTACGGCAAAGACATTGCCCCACAATCAGTCTGCCTGTCCTGGTTCAACCAGCGGCATGTAAGCCTGAATACATCACTCAAAAATGGACAATCTCCACGCTAGAAATAAAGAAATCATCCTGAAAGGTTGTGGCAACACAATGAAAATATAACCATACCTAGAAAGCTATAAGATTTTCATTATCCCCTTTGTTCAATACACTCTGTTCTTTTTCAAAAATTTAAAAAGGAAACAAAGGATTTTTTTTGTCCCCACATGGTATTTCTGGCAGACTAACCATTAGGTTTAACTATTGGTAATGGTAACAGGACTGCCCTCCCAGAGCTGGTAAAATCGATTGCCTCCTCAAGTTAGAATTTTAATATGTTCCGAAATAAGCTCTGGCTAGAGTTACCATGTGTCTAATCATGTATATGTCATGTATATAACGTAACATATCGTGTTATATAATTTGCAGAGTTGTTACGTGGGTTTTGGGAGTGAGGACATAATAAATCTGCTCTATTAGCAACCTTGAATAGGGGCTGAACGGGTGTTTGCTGATTTACTACAGAACAGCATAAACAATAGCAGCATATTTTCCCCAAAGTCAACACAGAAATACACCACAGTGCTGGTTTTACTGAATGAGTCTGAATTTGTGGCAGGAACACATTCAGTTTTCCTGTGTTTCTCTGTTCTTTGGAAGAACCAGATGGAGCGTTCTTTTAATCCTTTGCTCCCACCTAGAAGAAACTTTTAAAAATCGTAAAATATTACTGTGATACAACTTTTCACACAATGAAAAAAATTCCTTCCGCAATATTCCTGAAAAATTTTCACCTAGCTGCTTCTTGAATGCTTTCAATGATGGGGAGTTCATTGCTCAATGAGGCCGCCCCTTACTTACAGGCTATGGTTGTATAAAGATCTGTGTTAACCCTTCAGTAGTTTTTCTGAAACTGTGGTTTCTGGACCAGCAGCATCATCATCACTTGAGAACTTGTTAGAAATACAAATTCTCGGGGTGTCTGGGTGGCTCAGTCGGTGAAGCATCTGCCTTCGGCTCGGGTCATGATCTCAAGGTCCTGGGATCCAGCCCTGCATCGGGCTCCCTGCTCATCAGGGAGTCTGCTTCAACCTTTCTCTCTGTCCCTTCCACCTGCTCATGCACGAGTGCGTACGCAAGTGCTCTCTCACTCTCTCTCTCTCTTTCTCAAATAAATAAAACTTGGAGAAAAAAAAAGAAATACAAACTTTCAGGGCTCCACCCCAGACTGACTGAATCAGAAATTCTAAGAATGGTGCCCAGCCCTGTTTTAACAAACCCTCCTCCCCACCCAGGTGATTTTGATGCATACGCAAGTTTGAGAACCATTGCCCTATATGCAACTCCATGCAATAGAATTAACAAGGACATGGTACTGCGTATGAGTCATTGGGTTGCGGATATCAGAAATGTAACTACATTTCGCTTAGCATCCAAAGCGTATATCCTAGTTCATGAGTCGCTAGATAATGGGGGTACCCCATAGATCAAAGGGATGGATCTGGACCTCAGGGACCTTCTGGAACTGGAAAGAAGACAAGGAATGTCTCTCTCCTTGCCCATGTACTGGTGCTACACTGGCTTCACCAGCACTGTCGGCCCAGATGTTGTCCATTTCTGGCTCTGCTTGATTTTATCCTCTTCTGCTACAGAGGGCCTTCAGCTCACGATGGAGAAGATGGGCCACGTCCCCCACCCTCCTACCACCCACACGCCTTCATACGCCTGCGGCACCTGACTTCAGAGGCAACACTGTTCGTCCTTGGGCCGCAAATCAAGATCTCCCAGGGAAGGACTCCTAGGGCAGGAAATATTAACCCAAGAAGGGTGTTGGGAAATCTTGCCCGGCAGACTAATAACAATAGTTACTGTAGTCTACTGCATAAATTATAGTCAATTCTATTTTGTCAAAAGGAAGTTTAGAAGGACCAGTTACCTTGCCCAAATCATTCCGGTCAGTGAAAATCATATCTTAGAGCAATAATATTTAAGACTCTAATATAGTCACTCATCTACAGAAGACCTTCCTAGAAAAATCAGGTTTGGGTTTTAAGTCAACATATTCGTACTGAACTTTCTTCCCCCATGAAAAAAAATAGTTTTGTAAAAATAGCTTCATGAGCTTGCAGTAAAACAATGGTGAAAGAAATATAATTTTTCCTATTACAGACAGACGGTTGAGATTTTTTTGCATTTATGTCATTCAAAAATGATTGTTACAAACTTCCAACTTGGCAGGAATGTACTCCCAATGGAGGAAGGGTAAAAAAATCAAGCCAATCTAAAGTCATGAAGATTTAAATAATGTATTTAAGAACAAGCACAAAATAGAACATTTTATGGGTTTTTGCAAGAACTTTGACTTAAGGCTTCCTGGTTCAAAAAATTGTAATTTAGGGATACGACTTCAGCAAAACAATCACTTTTTCTTTTGACATACCTTCTATCTGAACCCAGAAAAAAATTATAGTAATGAAGCATTTGGGTAAGGAATATACGTGATCAAAGCATAAGAAATTCCAGAGATTCTCATAGCAAGACTCATTCAATCTCTTCAGCCTTAAGTGAATCTTCCCATTTTCCTTCCAGTGGAATATGATAGCATAACACATTATGGTTGCTATTTTCAGGGCCTGTTATAAACCATATTAAATGTTCTATATAGCTGAATCACTATAAGAACCTTAACTCTGGACTTCCCTGGTTCCTGAATGTCTAAGTTCATACTGTTGTCTTGCACGATTTATGGACAGTTTCTAGAAACCAAGCACCACGTGCTAAGTTTTGTCTTTTCAGCCCTGTTTCCTTCCACCATTTGGGCCACCATGCTTCTCTGAGACAGCCTGGGACAAGAGTTTGAGTGAGCAGAGTAGGACCAATGTGGCACTAAATAGACAGTGAGATTGGAGCTCTTATTAATATTTGAACAAGGCTGTATGTGAAGTAATTGTTTTTTAAATCTTAAAATCATTATTGCCTCCTCCCCCAAGTTTCTGTCAGCTATTTTTCCATGACCTTTTGCAATAAATGTTGAATCTGAAAGTATGTAGAACAGAGGGATTAGACTCGGCTTCCCCTTACTCACAATCCCATCTTAGTAGACGACTGATAAAAATAAAATCGAGAGAGCCTCATTGTGTTCTCCATTTTGGACCCTAAATAAGGCCCTCCCACACCATTTTGCCACAAGAAGATTATGTGAGAAATGCTGAATTCCAAACCTCCGTATGGATATCCCCAAAGGCATCTGGTTCTATTCGCACTTGTCACTCTCCACTAGAATTCAAAACTGCCAACATCCTAGAACCAGCTCCTATTTTAGCAGGAACATACACTAAGCCTCTGGTTGGGGTCAGAATCTTGTTTTAGGAGGTTGGTCCTTATGGTCCCTTGTATGCTAGTTCTGTGTATTACCTTTCTTCTGTCTTCTGAATTCCCGACTAGTGACGTATATAATGATCATTTTGAAGATGAGTGTGATGCCAGTGATGATGACGATGATTTCACAATCACCCAGGAGCATTTGTGACGAGCCAGTCTCTACGCTAAGTACAGTCTGCTCTGCTCCAGCGTCCAGGTGTGTGATGCAAATCAGCTCATGTATGAATGGCAAAGAGGGCATATCAACATAACCGAGATTGCTTTGATTCATATGTGATTTTCATGTCAATATTCTGCAGCTCAGGGTACACGTGTTAATATTTTACAGTTCAGTGTACACTATTTAATAAGCATTTAAAAACCACCAGAAGTCATGAACTAATCCAGTGCTGAACAAGGTGCCCATTCAGCCCGCGGTCTCTCTCTTGGCTCTGTCTGGGACGTGCTCACCGGGAAGCTTTTCTGGATCTCGGTGCAATTTGCCTTCCTCTCCCTAACTTGGCAGCATCTACTCTAATTCATACCCTCTTCCATCAAGCAGCCATCACCTTTCCTTAAAGGCAAGCCTTATATTTACTTAGTATTTTTTAAAAAGATTGATTTATTTATTTTAGAGAGGGAGAGAGTGTGCGAGCCCAGGGAGGGGCACAGGGAGAGGGAGAGACAGACTCTCAAGCAGACTCTGCACTGAGTGTGGAGCCCAATGCGGGGCTCGATCTCACGACCCTGAGCCAAAATCGCGAGTCAGAGGCTTAACCGACTGAGCCCACCCAGGCGCCCCTACTTAGTATTATTTTTTTTAGGGGAAGTGTAACTTGAGGGCATTTTATTAGGACGGGGATCGTTATCATCAGTGCTTTACGACAAAATCACATGGGTTTTTGAGCCACGTGCCCCAATCCTGTTTTTCTCCATAAGCCCTCTTCCTTGTGGCGTACAAGTTTGCGGAATGAGTGGTTTATTGTTACCGTCCAGAGTGAGAAATGCCTGCTCTCTACCCATGCAGTCGTATTCGGCGCTCGCCTCTATCGCACAGCAGACGTATTACTTCCATTAGCTGATGAAAGGGAGCCGAGGCTCAGAGAACTTAAGTAACTTGCTCAAAATCTCACGGTTCATGAGAAGGCAAGATGATGTTGCGTCATTATATACACCCCATTTGTCCCCTGGCCCGTGTCCAGTCTTAAGCAGGACCGCGGTGGAGGCACAGGTGGTGAGCCGCTGACCCCCTGCCCTCGGGTCCCGGTGAGGTGGGAGCCCTGGCCTTCTCCAAGACTGACAGCATTTCCTCCTCATGTCTTGTGGAAGATAGCCCCCAACACCTTTTTTTTTTCTTGTTCCAGAAAAAGGCTCCATAAAAATAAATGAAATATGTGGGTCAGCTGTAGCGAGCTACTGGTAGCATCACATGATGGGGGGCTGTGGAGCTCGGCAGCGGGAGCGAGCCAGGCGGAGCCTGACCCAGCCCTGGCTTCACACTGCGGTGATACAGCACATTCCAGAAGAAGAAAATAGGATGTGGAGGATTCAAATAAAAAATAATCCCAGAAGGGATTTTCTGTCGTCCATTGACTTCCTTTTAGAAATTGAATGTGATTTGAGAGAAGGACTCCTGTTATTCTCACAGATGAAAGCAATGCCTTTGGAAACGAAATTGTCTTACACAGCATGATCCTGTTTTTATTAAAGCAGAACACACACACACACAACCTTTGGACAGTAAACAACCACATTTTGATGCAATTAATCTCTGAATGGTACGATGGTGGGTTTTGGATTCTTTTCCCCGCTAATTTGTCTTTTACAAGATGTCTAGAATACTTTTTCTAAAGGGAAGTGATAAAAAGTCACAAAAACACATTTTCAGGAGAATTTTGGGACTTTCTTTCCTGGAAACAATTGATTTTGTATTGGGAAAAACATGCATAATTTTTTTTGAGGCAGATCAGTCTTTTGGTATCACTCAGCTTTGCTGTTCTTCCTGTCAATGTCACAGACTCACCGATTGCTTTGTTCCATTTTTTAGTGTCAGCTTTTCACAGACTCCGCTTCTCCCTCTATTCCCACGCTCACCTGCTCTCGGTACCCGCCTCCTGCACTGCCGTCTCCCCTCCTCTCCTCGGGCATCCCTGCATCCTGGGGACCCCACCACCCCAGTGCTAACTCAAGCATCCTCTTCCGACCTGTGGTGTGGTGCCAGAGCTCACACCTGATCGCACACTCCTTCCTATTGTTTTATGCCTCTTTTTCTTTTTTTCCTCACATGTGTGTCTCAAAAATAGCAGTGACTATTTGTCCACTTCTAAGGAAACCACGCCATTTCCAACAACTAGAAAATTATGCCCAGCACAACAACAGACGTGTATTTCTGAGGTTTTTCTGTTGCTTCTCACTCATTTGTTCCTTAACTGGAGCCGCAGTATGGCCATCCCTAAAAATTAGGAGACATCTCAGTAAACACATGGAAGGTTATTGTAGACCGCCCTCTCAGGACCTTTTCCATATATTGTCTGTTACAGGTGAATTACAATAGGAAGAGGGCCTAATCTCCCTAGTAATTCCACAATCTCTGTGGAAGGCGGCTGTAAATCATCAGAGCTTATCTACAATTGCATCTACTTCCACCCATGCGTCCTTGCGGTGCAGACGATGTCCCATCCTTTGACACACACGTGTTTGACTAGGGCGTTCAAAATCTGCGTGAACTCCTGCTCTCCTAATCAAAATGAGCGTGACGTCATTAACCTCACAGTTCGGCATGGTAGCCTGCCTCCGCGGATGATCGAAATGGTCAAGGGCCCTGTGGGCCGTGTTGTCACAGAAGGGAAAAGAGTGAACACGGCCCTGTGGCAAGACAGTGGCTGCCTTGTGAAAGCAAACTGGTCTCGCTTTTCCTTTACCAATGGCGTTAGAAAGAGCGTGTTCGCCGCATCCGTAGCTGCACTCCAAGAGCCAGACATGTAAAGATGCAACATCTGGTACAAAAGGTGCAACTGGGTAGCCCCGGTACCACCTGCCTTGGTCCATCTGATCCCCACAAGGGCCGCACAGGTGGATTGAATGGGGACATGATGGAAGCCACTACCTCTGCATCCCTTGGCCTATCTGCACAGTTCTCCTTGGGACGCATAATTGCTTCTGATTTACTATCTTGGCTGGAGGAGGGCAGTTTTAAGGACCCCCACGTATCCCTTCCTACCGTAATAGCTCTTACTCCATCGACCGGAATTTCAGTGTAAGGATTCTGCTTGCTATTAGGTATATGCATCCAAATTGTGCACTTGGGGACTGGGACAATAACCACAGGTGGGTCTGTGGACTCACTTAGCCCCTCTGTCAGATGGGCTTACGCAGGATTCCATTTATTATCTGGCTTCCGTAAGTTTCTACCGTGACTAGGGGATTGTAATGGTATTTTGAGTCCCTTATATCCAATAGCCCCCCCCCCCCAAATGCCTGGCAATTTCCCTTTTCCTTCTCCATACTGTCGGCACCTGATCACAGGCCATGGAAGAATGCGGGAAGAATTGGGGCAAATGATATCTATTCCCATAGTGGCTCCTTTCTCAAGTGGACGGACTCCCTTCACTCAGTGGCCTCAGTGAGTGAGGACTAGCTCAGATCTGACACGGGATGACGGGTCACGATTTTCCTCCTCTGCAGGTCTTGCTCACCAAGCTCTCGAGTTTTTCTGGTTATTCAAGTGGAGAAGCATCTCGGTCAGCAGCCCATCTCTCTTGCCTCTATGGAGTCACAGACGTCTATTTCTTAGCCAGTGCCAAAAACTTTGTGAGAGGAGCACCTGTTGTAGGTTCTGACCTTGCCGTCTGGTTCTGTGATACCCACCACCCTGCCCTTGTCTGTCAAGTGCTACTCCTGAGCTCTGCTCTTCCAGAATCCTCTCACCTCCATTCATACTGGAGAGCCCAGCTCCATGGAGAGTCTCCTACAGTTACTTCTGTCCCGTGGAGGGTAGCCATCATTGGGCTTCTCAAAGACACGCATGCCCCTCATTAATTATTAGGGAACAGTAGGCAAGCTGAGGACAAAGCAGAAGCTGACACCCCACAGCCCCCCCCCCCCATGGGATATATGTGACATTCCTCAGGCACTCCTGGCTGCCCTAAAGCTAAGAAAAGGAAAAACAAATAGTTCGACTTCTAGAGATTGCAATCCTGCAAGACATGAGTCTCCCTCAGTTTACAAATGTCTTAGCAATCTACAAGAACAAAGCATTTCTATCAATCATCTAGCTTCCAGAAGGAAATGCAGATACAATTAAATGTCCTTATAACCTGCAGCCCATTAACAGATACTCGAAGTGGGGAGAATGTCATGTTCCTCCAGGACGCTCCCAACTATCTTCATGCCTTGCTAGAGGGAAAAACAACCTTAACGTGACAATGGCAAGGCCTCCGGGATCCTGTGAGTCTTCTTTAACATGTGAAAATCCTTTCGAAACCTCCCTTTTCCTCACCTCCCCCAACCCCATAATATATAATCAGCCACCCCTCACAACCCCGGTACAGCAGCTCTTTCTGCCCACGGGTCCTGTTCCTGTGCCTTAACAAACCACCATTTTGCACCAAAGAGGTCTCAAGAATTCTTTCTTGGTCATCGGCTCTGGACCTCACCCCACCAAATCTCCCCCATATTCCAAAACCCCATCAATTAACACTTCCTTATTGCTTCAGAGGAGGGAATGTTCCATGGACCAGATGCTCAGGGATGGGTTCTCTGTATCATATAATAAATCCACTCCTATATTTCCATCTCCTTGAGCCTTCTAACCCCCTTCTCAATACGCTGAAAGATAGTTCCAGCATCTTGACCTCATTTACCACAGGTCATCAATGCATTCGATGTTTATGGAGCAATCCTAGCACATTGGAACTGATTCAGATGAAACCCCTAATCATAGAACACTCTCAGGTCAATGAAGTCCGCGCCCCCGCCACCCCCAGCTTTAGATCCTGCCTCCCTAGCCCAACTTCCTCAAGATCCGCCTCCAGCTTGCCTTCCCATTTCCTGCCAGCACCCATTAGCCAGATCTTGAGGCAACGAAGGGAAGCAGGAGGAGATCCAGAAGAGAACATTCATCTGTGAGGTAAGAGCCTCAAGTAAGGTCTCTAGGAGAGAAGAAGCTCCTCTCCTCCAGCATGGGATAGCGAGCGACTTCCGCTAACCTGGAGAGTTCGGGGCAGTCTGGGGGCTCAAGGTTCTCTAGTTCATCCAAACCAATGTTCCCTTTCCACATCCTAGGGGACACTCATCCCTATTAGGGCTCTGACTCTGACATTTACTATCTGTTGTAGCTCTGTGTCCTTATAATTAAACCCCGGGCCTGAGGTACAGAAGACAAGAGCCTTTTTTAAGTACCACCATGGAAGCTTTCTGGCTTTCCTAGAATGTCTTAAGTGGATATTTGATTAATCCAAGCCCATCGCTTTCCTTTTCACAATTTGTGATGCTGTTAACAAAATCGAGAAGGGTATGTCAGCTTGTACCTGCACATTACTAGGGACGTTCTCATTGATTAGGATGCAAGCCAGCCCCACTTGACCCCACATGACACCAGTCATGTCAATGGCTAGAATAAAAAGGTGGGCCGAGAGGATGTAGGACACACGAGATGTCTTTCACATGTCCACTCCTAGAGCATTGCCTCATATAATCCTCCTTGCCAGAACCTTCTATTTCACCTACCGTCACTGATTCTTTTCTGGAAATAGTCTCAACAGGGAGTCTTGCCCCCATCTGAAAAGCTCAACCCAACAACACTCTTCTTATCTCTCAGCACTATTCACCCAGTCCCTCTGTGCCATTTCCTTTGCGAATTATCAGATAATGACTCTTTCCCCAGCTTGTTCCTCATATTATTTAACTCTCCCTGGCCATAAATTATAATACATGTGCAACAATGTTTTCTGAGGTCACATCCCCAGGACACAGACTTTGAAACAGAATTGTGTGCCGGAAATTCATCGGGGAGTGTCTTTGGGATCAGCACCAATGGAGAGCCAAGGAAGTAGAGGAAAGAGCCGAGCTGGGATGCATAAAACCCAGGCTGCTGCCAAAGGAGGGCTGTGCAGAGTCTGTCCTGTCCCACCTTGACACAGGGGTTAGACCTTTGTATCCTGCATCCATTGGTCTTTGGTTGGAAACTGGCGCCAGGGAGGGTATGTCCTTGGGCAAAGGACGAAGAGCATTTCTGGAGAGTGACTCAGCTGAGAGCCTTCAGCTGCCAGCACTCCCAACAGCTGGAGAAATGGTATCTCAGTCCCAAAGGGACGATCTGGACAGTATATCACAGTATTAACTACAGTCCACCCTTTCTGCTGGCTGCATTAGTTTCTTTGTAAAGTTCTGCAAACAGGATTCTGATTGGTTCTTTTTCTGGAAAATTTGAAAGAGGAAAAACTACAACTTCTGTCACCACAGCAGTGGATCCTGAGGTGCCAACAGATCATTTTCCTTTTCTACCACCTATTCTGGGTTCCCCTCACCCTTGGCTAGCAACTCTGTCTGTCTTGGTGGCTTACATGGTAGGGTGACCTACACTCTCATCCCCGATAGGTCTGAAACCCTGGTGGCCATGCCCTTCTCAGGTTGTGACTGTGGCATCTTTTATTATTATTATTATTATTATTATTATTATTATTATTATTACATTCAGTTAGTTTTGGATGTAGTGTTCAATGATTCATTAGTTGTGTATAACACCCAGTGTTCATCACAACATGTGTCCTCCTTAATGCCCATCACCCAGTTACCCCATCCCGTCACCCACCTCCCCTTCTGGAACCCTCAGTTTGTTTCCCAGAGTCAAAATCTCTCATGATTTGTCTCCCTCTCTATTTCTTCCCATTCAGTTTTCCCTCCCTTCCCCTGTGGTCCTCCGCACTATTCTGTATGTTCCCATCAACATTGGGAAAAGGAGTACAAGGAAATTCTCCTGGAGGCAACGACGTGGGTGCCGAGCATGTTTTTCCCCGACACCATGTGTATCAGCGGCCCGCCTCATCCTGATGATCACAGTCGATGACCCCTGCTGAGTCCCCACTACGCCACATCCCCAGGATGATGATTCCTTTTCTCTTCTTGTCTCTTACAACGAGAACCCTGAAGTGATTGGACAGCAGCCATAGCTGAACGTGTAATGGAACAATTGCTGTGTCTCCTAATGGAAGTGGTTTCCCTTCTAGGTACAAGACCCCTAAGTCCATAGAGTCCAGCTTCGCAAGGACAGAAAGCACAAAATCCCATTAGTCACTGACAGTGATGATAAACACAGCCACTCCTATTGTCACATTGTTTCCCAGACCCATGTATTCTTCCCTCTGGGGACACAACACTACATAGTGCTAGCTGATTTGGGGTACATTCTGACACCTGGCGGATGATGCCGTATCCTGGCTGGCTATCGTCTCCAAGCCTGAGCCTCAGCGGCCCCTTCAAAGACCATTCCACCCCTCTAGCAGGCTGGCACAGTCCGGTTGATCCCATGGTCACGTGTTCACTTTGACACTCCTTTTGCTATAAGGTAGGTCCTTGGACTGATATGGCGTCATACGGGTTGTATATCAAGCCTTCCGTAATCCCTCAGAAGGCGGTGCTGGCCGACAGCCTGTGAGCAGGGAAGGCAAACCCACATCTGTGTGTATTGATTCCTGTCAAGATTAATTGCCACCCCTCCCAATGTAGAAGGTGTCCGGTACAGTTAACTTGCCAGCACGTGGCTAACAGGTCTCCTTGAGAGATGGTACCGCACTGGGGACTCAAAGTTGGCCTCTGTTGCGGGTAGGTTGGACATTTGGCAGTTCCAGTAGCTAGACCAGCCGTGGTGAGTGAGAGTTCACGCTCTAAGCTCATGCATAGCCTCCATTCCTGCCACCATGACCATCTGTTCACGTACCCAAGAGCCATCCCTGGTGTGGCCCATCACTATCAGTTGTTATTCCTTCTCCTTGGTTCTGGCATGTCTTCCGTGGAGGATGTTCTCTGCTGGGCATGAACAGTGGGATTCAAAACCCTTCACTCTCTGGGCCATACCCACAGGTCCATCGATATGCCTCTTCTACAAATGTCTTTGCCCCCAGTCTTCTAACGTTGTTGGGGAAACTAATCACGGCGAGTAGATGCCTACGAGCAATGTCCAGAAATCTGCTAACTGGTAAGATGTCCTTCGTTGTCTTTCAGGCTCTCCCACTGCAGTAGTGCAGGGGGGATCCCTTTTCATCTTGCATCCAAATTCCAAGCAGACCCTGCGAACTTAGCATGACCTTTTCCCTCCCTGTCAACTAGACATAGGGACCCACCATGGTCCTTAGCTGTGAGTTGAGGGAGAAGTACCAGCGGCCGGTGACCTGTGGGTAACCCAGCCCCAAATCCATTTTAGAGTTGGCTTCTTCAGATCATTCCTGAAACCAACTATCCTAGGTCAAACTGCCCAAGAAGCAGGCTCTGAGCCCGGAATTAACATACATTTAAAGAGAGGATTGTCATCAGATCAGCACGGAAAGGAGATGAGGGAAGAAGGACCAAGAGAAGGAGGACACGAACTGCCCTGTCATCTCGGGGAGGGCCTCAGCCGGTCCCATAGTGAGCTCTGGGCTGGGCTGGAAGCCGCCCAGGTTGAGGGTATGACTTGGGCAGAGTGGTTCTCTTTGGTGAATGGCAATTCACAGAAAATCATTCAAACCAGAGCAACCAGCCGTCAACACTCCTGACAGCTGGTGAATGGGTGCCTCAGTCTTGAAGAGGCCTGTGAACACCACACGATAGCATCACCGTGTAGGCCACATCTCTCTCAGGCAAAAATATCTAATTGGCACATTACTTTCTCCATGATAAGGGGAGAGACTTCATCCAGAGACGTTAGGCCCAAGAATATCAGCAGTGTTAATAATACGGTAACTGTGAATGGCTTCATGTAATCCCAAGGTTGAAACAGCAAAAATATGTTTTCTCCCACCCCCAGATGTTCTTGTATTTTGTATATCCTTCCCCATAACAGAGATGTGGTGGAGAAACCAAGATTCTGTCTTCTAAATTTCTATAAACTTCTAATATCACCCCTCTGTAAAGATAAGATGTAAAGTCTGTCCAAGTGTTGGAACTGACCCTTTCAAAGTCTAATTTTCCAACAAAGTAATTCTGGCAGAGTTGAGGATAGGCTAGCCTTTCTAAATTATTCTTCTCTGGGTGAGTTCTGTTATTGTTTTCACACCTGTGCACCTTTGCAAATTCATTCTTTTGCAGAATGTCTTTTCTTGCCCTTTGTCTTCCTCCAGAATTCTTCAAGACCCTCATCAAGTATTCATTTGTTCATAGGATTGCTGGATTTAGTAAAGATAAATATGGGACACACAAAAAAATTTAAATTTCCAATAAACAACAAATAATTTTTTTAGTGTAAGTATGTCCAGATATTCCACGGGATACACTGATACTAAACAATTCATGTGTCATTCATTTGAAAGTCCAGAGTAACTGGGCATCCTGTACTTTATCTGCCAAACCTAGTCATTCCTCAAGTATTTGGGGAGTATCTGCCACATGCCAGAAAGTATTCTAAGCATTGGGAATATAGCAGTGAACAAAGTAGCTCAAATTCCTGCTCTCATGGAGTTTATACTCTAGCAGAGGGAGTCAAGCCGTAAACAGACCCACAAGTAAATATACAATAATATTGTTAGAGCATAAATGAATGTCATGCAGACGAATATGGGGAGGAGGGACCGGGGAAGGGGAGTGCTGGGCTTGCAGGTAAGGGAGTGCTGGGCTTGCAGTTAAGACAGTGCTGTTTTCTAAAGTTCTCCCTGACTCCATGAGCCCTAAAAGAAGCGAGAAAGCAAGGCATGAGATTTGGGGGAGGAGGGTGTACATTCCAGGCAGAATGAACCCCCATTACAAGTCCTGGAGGTAGAGGCGTGTTTGGGTTCTTCAAGGGACAGCAAGGAGACCAGTGTGGCTGGAACACAAGAAGGGTCTGTTCAGAACCGAGGTCAAAGAGGCAGACCAGTTTCAGCCTTTTGGCCCCCGAGAGCTTCGGCATCTAGAGATGCTCGGCGGGAGCCTGCTTCTCCCTCTGCCCCCGCTTGTGCTTGCTCTTTCTTTCTCTCTCTCAAATAAATGAATAAAATCTTTAAAATAAATAAATAAATAAATGTGTCTTAAATAAATGGTTTCTACTTTGAAAATCAACCCTTCTTGCTGGGACAGGGAGCCAGGGCGGAAACAAGGAAATCAACAATGAGGCCAATACAATAACCCAGGAGAGCGGGGGTGGGAGGATTTGGACCCTAGTTGTAGTGGTACAGAGGGCAAGTGCTTGGATCCTGAGCATATCGTGAGGATACGGCTGACCGAATTTGCTGTTGGATTAGACACGGGGTGTGGGTAGAAGAGGAGAGTCAAGACTGAGGCTGGAGTCTCTGGAGGAATGGAGTGACCATTTATTGAGGCCGGGAAACCCACAGGGGGAACAGGTGTAATGGTATGTCGCCGGGGTAGAGGCCGCAAGCAGGAGCTCAGCCTCAGACTTGTTACTTTTGATATGCCTATTAGCCATTCAAGGAAGGATGTGGAGGCAGTGGCTAGATGCTGGGGCTCAAAAGGGAGATGCAGGGGCGCCTGGGTGACACAGTCAGTTGACTCTTGATTTCTGCTCAGGTCATGATCTCAGGATCATGGGATCAAGCCCCACATTGGGCTCCATGCTCATCTCAACGTCTGCTGGAGAGTGTCTCCCTCTCCCTCTACCCCTCCCTACTCATGCTCTCTCTCTTTCTCACATAAATAAACAAATCTTTTTTTTATTTATATATTTTTTAATGTTTTTTTATTACATTATGTTAGTCACCATACATAAATAAATAAATCTTAAAAAAGGGGGGGGGGAATACAAATTTGGGAGCAGTGAGCATAGTAAAAGCATGGGTCTACAGAACATAAGAACTAGGAAGATCGGTAGGAGAAGAAAGGGATAAAGAAGGGGGCGTAATCAGAAGGGGGAATGAAGCATGAGAGACTATGGACTATGAGAAAAAAACTGAGGGCTTCAGAGGGGAGGGGGGTCGGGGAATGGGATAGACTGGTGATGGGTAGTAAGGAGGGCACGTATTGCATGGTGCACTGGGTGTTATACGCAACTAATGAATCATCGAACTTTACATCAAAAACCAGGGATGTACTGTATGGTGACTAACATAATATAATAAATAATAATAATAATAATATAAAAAAAGCATGGGTCAGGATGAGATCCTTGGGGAGTGAGTGTAGCCAGAGAAGACTTCTAGGAACTGAGTCCTGGGTCTCCAGGTGTCTAGAGGTTGGCCAGACACGTAGAAACGGAGAGTCATCAGCTGAGCAGAGGAGAACAGAGAAAGGGTCCCCGAAACCAAAGTAAAACAGCGTTTCAAGAAAGAAGGTGTGATCGTTGTGTCAAGTGTTTCTGGAAAGTGAACTTAGATGGGGCCTGACCATTGGGTTTGGCAGCCTGGAGTCACTGACCCCTTCCACCAGAGCTATCTCAGTAAGACGGCGGGAAAGAAAGCCTGACTGGAGTGGGTTCAAGAGGAACGGAAGGAGAGAAAACAGAGAGCAAGAGGAGTTTTGCTACAACACGGGGATGACCCCAAATCCAAGATGAGAAATAACTGCATTGGAGAGGAAGGAAGCAACGTCAGGAGCGCTGTTCTTGAGCAGGGGACAGAGGACGGGAACTGGTGCGGCAATGGAGAGGTCGGCTTGCGACAGGCGCACAGACAGTCCACCGGGAGTCACAGCAGGGAGTGGAAGAGCCTCTGCGAGAGGAGAGCAGAAGGCGGCAAGAAGCGATGGTGGGAGGTCGCAGGAGCCTTCCGCTGACGGCCCATTTCCTGAGATCAGAAGCAGGGTGGGGGTGAAGGAGAGGGAGGGGATGTGTTAGCTGGGGAGAGGGGAAGAGGGTGGGAGCTTGGACCACGCCAGTCTAGGATGGGGGCCAGGCAGCACCAGGGCTACTCAAGATTAGTGGTTCTGAGTTGAAGTTAGACCCAACAGCATGCGTGTATGTTTTCTTCGGTCACACTCAGCCGTCCAAGTGCAGACGAGGTGTAGGCAGAAAATCGGATATAAGCAGGGGTGGAATTCTGGCAAGCAAATATGGCAAAGCAAGAGAGGCAAGGGAATGTTTACCATGCTTGCCCAAGAAATCTAAATCGGGTTGGGAGGGAAGCAGGGACATCAGGGGTGAAGGACAGTGAACAGGTGGTGGGGCCAGGGGATGGCAGGATCCAGCCGGACTGGAGGATCACGGGCATCGGGCTCTAGAGAGAGTGCTGGAAAAACAGGAAGTGGTGGTCAGAGCGGGAGCCTGGAAAGTGAAAGTTACGAGGACCTGCAATCATGAGTAATGTCACCGGGAGACTCCAGCGAACGCAGTGAGTGACCGAGGGAAGGCCGAGCTCCCTGGAAGAAAGGGAGTCGGGCTGAGAGACCGCAGCCCTGGGTGAGTCTCTACATGTATAAGGGAGTCACCGGGAAGGGCGGGTTCCAGGGAAAGAGTCGACCAGTGTCTCGGTTTCCTATTGCTACTATGACATCACCACAAACCTAGTAGCTTAAAACAACACGATTTATTATCTTACAGTTTCAGAGTTTAGAAGTCTAAAGTCAGTCTCATCAGTCTAAAGTCAAGGAGATCGGCAAGGCTGGTTCTTTCTGGAAGCTCAAGGGCAGAACCCATCAGGCTTCTCTCACATCTCCTTTGGACTCGGACCCTCTTGCCTCTCTCCCGTAAGGACCCCGTGGCTACATTGAGCCCACCTACTTAATCCCCCATCTCAAGATGTTTAATCGAGTCAGTCCCATCTGCAAAAGTCCCTTTTGCTGCTTACATATTCACATGTGCTGGAGACAGGACACGGACGTCTTTGGGGGCCATTACTCAGCCTATCACACCAGCAATATATTTTTTCCTCTATGAAGACTTCCCTGATTCTGGCCTCTGCCCCTCCACCCCAGGTTGGGTTGATAAGTATTCCTTTGGGTTCCCATCGCACCTTCTTAGAACATTCCTGTATTGAAGGATACGAATTCTTCATCGGAATATTTACTGTGTTAAGTTCTGGGTTGGTCACTGTTCATATCAACAGGACAAGGCATCTTGAAAGTTCTCACCCTAATGCCAACGTCTGGATCACGCCAGGATGGGAACTACTCACGCTCATGTCTGTGTCCTCGGCGCCTGCCATAGCATCTGACATGTAATACACCCGCAGCGGATCTTTCCCAGTGATTAGATGAGCTCTGGTTGCACATTCTGTGAGTGAACACACGCACGTGAAAAAGCAACTACTCTCATAACCCTAACCCAGCTTCCCACCAACGCGTGGGCCTTAACGTACACACGGATCATTTTACTAATCTTTGTGCTAATCCCTCAGATGTCTGGAACCAGCTGCTGGTCCCCCGAGTACCATGTATTTTTACAATCCACCAACAAACATCTTCATTTAGGAGCGCCCGGGCATGAACGTTTTCAGTGGCTCTGCCAAGCCTGCGTGTGCAGGAAATTCAGATTGGGTCACATCTCCAGGGAAATTGCTTGCATTAAAAAGAAAAGTATCATCTATCTCCCATTTAATCACAACAGTTGGAGACCTTTAAGAATACACCAGCGATCATACGAAAAACGGATCCCTTAACAGGCAGCCTGGTAAAGTCATAAATAATCTTTACACAAAAATGACCTGCAGACACTTAGGAAATCCAGGTCCTTTTGTAATGATTAGCCTGAAGCAGTCACTGGCAGCGCATCCAAGGTTTCGGTATCTACAGTTACGGAGCACGGTGAGGCTAGATTCTGGGAGAGGTCACTGTAGATCTTTTGTCAGTGGAATCAGCGGAGCATGAATCGTGTTTTAACCGGACACGTTGCTTTCTTCAGCCGGGTAGCCCTGCCACCGCGGGGGCATCTTTCGTGCATGAAAGAGACCTTAGCGTAACCCCAGCCCAGAAAAGCGCTGTTAACCAGAATTATTTAGACCCTATGCTGCTTTATGAACCCCGGTCCTGGCCAAATTATTGTCCCTAATTAACAGTAGGGGTGCTCTCCCTCAGAACCGGAGACAGGGCTTCACCCAACGCATTTTCAGAAAACGCTCCTCAGATTCTAAACTAGTATATGAGATACTTCTTCAAAACTCCAAGCCTATTTCCTCTCAACAAATTACAGGGTCATGGTTTCTAAATTTAGACTTTATGTAAAGAAGGAAGCTCCTTCTGTCACGAAGGGGCACTGGTCACACTTTGTTTCTGCTTGACGACAGTAAAACGACAAACAACTGAAGGCTGTTGGCAGCGTTTACCAGTCAGTCATCAGCCTTTGATTCCTCACGCAGAAGCCATCCAGAGCCCAAATTCTCCTGTCCTCAAAGAGATAGAAAGCACTGGTGTTTCCTGTTTCGGTGGAGCACCAGACTGCCATCGAAATCAAGCTCGGGCTGGGTCCTGGAGACCCTCATGCGCCCACGAACGAAGGGTCATGTCCAAGTATGTTCCCTGGGGTATTGTAGGGAACGGCAAACGCGAAAGAGGTCAGATTCCATCTATCCTTGGGGACACGTGGTGACTAGACCAGGCACGTTCTAATTCTTCAGCAGGGTGGGGGGGGGATGGCTAATAAGCGTGTTTGGTTTTGGAAATACCATGATTTGCACACCTTTCTGAATTAAGTTATGCTTCAATACAAAGCTTTAAAAAAAGAAAAAAGAAAAAAAAGAAAAGAAAGAGGGCACCTGGGTGGCTCAGTCGGTGAAGCATCTGCCTTCAGCTTGGGTCATGACCCCGGGGTCTCTTGGATCGAGCGAGTCCCGCATGGGGCTCCCTGCTCAGTGGGGAGTCTGCTCCTCCCTCTGCCCCTTCCCCTGCTCCCTGGTCCAGCACGTGTGCAGTCTTTCTCGCAAATAAATAAATAAATCTTAAAAAAAAAAAAGGATCAAAAGACCTTTGCCCAGCTCTCAAGGCGTTGCTAGTGCATTCCACAGGACCAGCAGCACGGACTTCTGCCGGAAATGAGACTCTCGGGCCCCACCCCAAGCCTCCTCAACCAGAATCTGGGTTTTAACAGGATCGCAGGTGATCTGAATGTACAGTGAAATTTGAGAGGCACTGACCTAGGGCACAAAGAGACAAGTTGAAAAGCACGTATGAAAGTATAAGAAACAGACCGAGGGACGCACAGGGCACCCAGACCAGCTCGGGGTCCCACTGACCCTGCTACTGGAAGCATCTAACTGCCAGAATGTGGTCCGAGAACCTCAGGTTTGCTCCCTCTCTTATTTACGGGTTAGCATTTTAGCGAAGGGCTGTCATTGGCCGGAATGAATCCCAAAGAAGCCTGCATTTCAGGCCCAGAAAGTGCTGCTGTCATTCCGCAGTTGTTTAAAAAGATTAATGGTCTCTACAGCTGGGGACAAACCAAAGTAGGGCAAGCACAGGAGAACCTGACAGGGAAGTGCTTTGCAAATAATTAGCAGCTAATTTTAGCCCGTCAGCTTACCTATTTTTTCATTATTCGGGAAAGCTGAGTTGTAACAATCTGACCCCGCAGGAGGGACTCGAGAATCACACCGAAGAGTGCTCTCTCCGCTCTCGGACTCCCAAGGCAGCGCCCCAGCGGCTACCCCGTGTGAGGGGCTCTCCTTACCCTTCTGTGCGTCCCATCTACCGTCACCGCGAGGGGCTCTGCCTAGACCGTTTGCTCCTTTTAAAGCGGGATCATAACAAATAACCCGAGTCCCAATACTGCTGAATGCCACGGAGAGATGAGCTCCAGCCCCGGGGTGATGTACTCCCTTCCATTTGGTCTTGATCACAATGAATTTTTAAAATTCTGGTATGACATCGCTAACTCATTTAGCTTATGGCCTGACATGGGGGTCCCTTCTCCTGCGTTCCTGACTCTTTGGTCTCACAGCCCCCTTGAGTCGACATCCCTGACTCCTAAAGATTTTAACATACATTTTGTCCCTGCTGAGATTAAGAGCCAATTTTGGTTTCCATAGACAAAATTTCTGGTTTTTCAAAGTCATGCCTCTTTCTGTTGCTAAGATTCAAGTTGATGGTATCCCCTCCCTGCAAATGGGGGCACTGTCCAAATTTCGTGAATACTTTCAATATCTTTGTCTGAATTACTGATAAAGAACTTACCCCTGAGGACATCCTTGAGTTGATAAGGAGTCACTGATAAGCATTGTTTAGGAATTTTCAATGGGCTAATAATAGTATTACCAGCCTCTCAGCTTCTGGCTTAGCGTATCGTGGGACGTAGAATCTAGAATCGACTGCCTTATTCACATCCATGGGGGCTACTCCCCTGTCCTCCACCCTCCACTCTCCACCACCCACCGCCATATATCCTGCCCTGTTAGCACAAAAGGAAATAACATTGGTCTGGCATAATCCTCTTCTCACCAGCCCAAGCCTTGGCATTCAACGTGTAAGGAAATAAGGCCATTTTCCCTGCGTCACAGCCAGGGCTGTCTGCAGCTAACCCAGTGCGGTTTCTGAGCAGCACGCATAGTGGAACAGAGAGCAAGCCGGATCGCCCGATGCCCGGAAACACGCCCAGGGTGAGATATTTACTAGTAACAGTGGCAGGAATGATTCAAGATCTGAGGTCACCAGGGTCTGAGAGCCGCCCATCAGCCACTGTGGATAGAACCCCACCTCCTTCCACACTCCCACTCCGAGGTCTGCTGGCTCTGAACAGCGTCAGCCAAGGGAAGCTCCCAATTTTTATCTAAAACAGAAACGCAGACGATCATCAAGCACAGACAACTACATACCGAGTAACAAGAAAACATACGTCGGTCTGTGTTAAATTACACCTTAGCCATGCACGGGCAGGCCCCGCCGAGGCTCGATGACTCGACTCTGCTTTAACTTGTCCTGATAATTTACTTTTTGGATCAAATCCCTGCTATTTTCATGGGACTCCCGGGGGCATTATTTTCATTCACTGGAACCACGTCCTCTGCAAGAAATAAACCTCATTCTTCCTTCTCCGGTTCTGATGGGACCATAACATATGCAGACTTTGTTCCGGGTCGCGTACCTGTTCCTTGGGTTCCTTATCAGAGTCGGAATCACTGTTTCAGTTGTAAGCAGTGAGCCTGCAGGAACTCTGTGTGTGTGTGTGTGTGTGTGTGTGTGTGTGTTCTTGTATTCTTAATACAAGTGGCAAAAAGGAAGAGACTACCAAAGTTCAGCATTTGAAAATAAATAAAGCAGGGAATTAATTTCAGGGTTAGAAATTCCTTTTTCGTGGAATCCAGTGACTTAAATTGCTGTGTTCACTGTGGCAGGTGACAGTGGACACTTGTCCTTCTCCTGCAAAATGACCAGGGCTCTGTCTGCCTGGTTACAGTTCTGACAGCCCCCCTGCGCCCCAGGGCAGACTTCTAGACCAATGCCAAAAGTCCCAACCCTTCATCACGTCTTTTCCAATGACATGACAAATGCCTGGGAACCAAAAGTCTCTAATCTAGAAGGTCCCCAACTCCCAGACGCCCTTCCTTCCCCTTTATTCCCATGTATTGCTTTCTAGGTCTCAATCCCATGCGGTCAAAGACCTAATGTTCTCTGTGCTCGACCTGACATTCCTCAATTTACCTCTGTGTCCTAACCTATCCTCCCTTCACCCCAACTTCTCCAGAACTCATCTCCCCAAAATAGAATTCATGACACAGAATTGTACTTTTTTTTTTTAAGTAGGCTGCACACCCAGCGGGGAGCCTAATGTGGGGCCTGAACTCACGACCCCGAGATGAAGACCAGAGCTGAGATCAAGAGTCGGAAGTCTAACCCACTGACCGAGACACTCAGGCGCCCCACAGAATCTCACTTTCTAACCACCTTAGCCGGTATGGGATCTAAATCACTTTTGACTTACGCAGCCAATCCCTGGTGGCCCCTTATAGATGGGGATTTGTATCACCACCGTAGGACCGCTAAATCCCACGGTGCTGCGACATGTTTACCCTTGCACCATTACTCATTCACGCAGACATGCACCCATGTATTCAACCACGTATTTAAAAAACATTTGCTAGGGACGCCTGGATGGCTGAGTCAGTTGAGCGTCTGCCTTCAGCTCCTGTCATGATCTCAGGGTCTTGGGATCGAGCCCCGTGTCAGGCTCCCTGCTCAGCAGGAAGTCTGTTTGTCCCTCTGCTTCTTCCCCTTCCCCGTTCATGCTCTCTCTGTCTCTGTCTCTTTCTCAAATAAATAAATAAAATCTAAATAAGTAAATAAATAGGGTTTGTTAAATACCTGCCTCGTGCCAAGCAAGGGAGAGAGAAACAATTTAATATTGCTATCGTCAAGAAGCTCACAGTCTGGTAGTGGAGTCAGATAAATAAAGATAATTACGGTTATGAAAGAATAAGGAAATAGCAGCAATATTGAAATGTGAAGGGTATTTTGGGAGCTCTGAGAAGAGGTATGTCATCCAACTTGGAGGGGTTAGGAAAGCCTTTTGGACAAGGCTGGGGTAAGACCCAATTTATTGCTTGCCGTAGGCAAATCTAGAATTAAGGCAGCAAGTGAAATCAAATTACATCTCAGAAAATCAAATTATAGGTCCATAAAGGTTCAGCCAACATATGGAAAAAATTTTTATTATGTCCTTGACCGAATGCATCCAGTCTTCAGCAGCAGCTTCTCCCTGTGAGCACAACTAAATGGCACGAAGATGTTGGTCGTTGTGGTCTTCAGGTCCTTGGGAAACGTTTTGAGGATCCGCGGGCCACTTTCTCTGCCCCTGGCTCACTGACTGCTTTCATAACAGACCTTCAGAGGGACCAATGTGCCGCAGACCCAGCTGTTTCTAAGAGATGACCTCCAAGGTCAGAAACGTTGAACACAGATTCATTGAAGGTTTGCACTGGACCCTGCCGACAGCATCGCATCCAGAATCTTCCCTATCTAAAAATGCCTGAGAGAGAAACATTAGCTATCCATACGTACACAAGCCACAGTGCTGATCTACTTAGGCCTGCTGCTTCCCACAAATAGAAAAGGAAAAACCAGCTTCCAGTCAAAATGAGATCAGCTCATCTGACCCCAAAAAAAAAAAAAATCCAATTAGTTTACAATAAGACAATTAAGACAATTCCCATGGAATAAGCTAGCATGGGCTCTTAACTAATCCTGGGTAAGGCTTAGAGGCCAAGTTGCTTTCAGACAGTGATCCAAACATTTACATGCTTATTTGGAGTTTGGATCTCTTCGATTTGTAAGAAAGCTTCCCAATATTTTCTTGGTGACAAGTTCTGGCATTTTCCTAGTTTTTGTCACTGCCAAGCCCCCGAACGGCAGGGAGGTATCTAATTTTTTGTATCCCCAGTGTGTAACTCTTAGAAAATAGACCAAGCTTGATCAATGTTTACAAGCACATTTAAAATCCCAAATGTGGAGCAAGGGTGAATGGAGAGGAAATAATCCAATCTCTGTTTGCGGAGGGTAGTGAAACCAGTGCCCTTGGACCGGCTCCAGCCATCTTAACCCAGAACAGAAGAACCAGTCCTAATCCCCGTCCAGAATGTCAATATTTCAAATTCCGTTGATTTGCTGGGTAAGGTCTCTGTTTATGTTTGGCCGTGTCGTGCAGCTCTGTTTGTCTGCCCTTCGACATGTTTGTCCACCCTGATGGGAAGCTTCGACAGAGTGGAAATGATGCCCATTTTAGTGGCTTCGTGGTTCTCAAGTGGGTGCTTACAGACGCTATTCTGAACAGAGCTTTCGGGAGACCCTAATGAGTGAGGCCATTCTGAATGGACTGAAATAACCAAAAGAACAGCCTTCTCTTTTTGCAGGGAGAACACTGAGTGACATCACTGTGTTTCAAAGCACAACGCCATCATTTAGAATACACTCCCTGGTGCTTTGCAAGTCTCTCCGTCTGCCTTCCTGAATCCTAGAGTGCTTTGTTTGAATTTCAATTTCTGTGTTTACGCGTTTGGATTCTTCACTTAACCATGAGCTCAGGTGCTCAACAGCAGCAGCATGCTTCATCTGTCCTGGCATCTGAGCCCATAGTGCATAGAAGTTGCTCAGTAAATGGGGGGTGGGGTGGGGGCAGGGAATGCGATACTGAAACCAGACATGCATTTCCTTTTTTTTTCCTTAAGATTTATTTATTTATTTTAGAGAGAGACGGGGTAGGGGAGAGGTTGGGGCAGAGAGAGAGGGAGAGAGATTCTCAAGCAGACTCTGAGCTGAGCGCAGAGCTGGACATGGGGCTCGATCCCATGACCCTGAGACCAGGACCTGGGCCATAACCAAGAGTTGGATGCTTAACTGACTGTGCCCCTGGGCGCCCCATCAGGCATGCATTTCTAATTAGAACCATTTAGGAGCAGCTTTATGAGGTATCATTTGCCTACCAGACACATCACCCATGGGAAGAGTACAATTCAATGGTTTTAGCAACTTCGCAGGAGTATGCAATCGTCACCACAATCTAATTTGAGAAATTGCTGTCCCCTCAGAAAGAAACCCTTAGGCGTCCCCTCCCCAACCCCCTTCACCATCCCCCCCAGCCCTAGGCAGCCCCTGATCTACTTTCTTTCTATAGAGACTTGCCTGTGCTGGACATGGAATGACAAAATACATGGTTCTTCTTTAGCTGGCTCCATTCACACAGCATGCTTTCAAGACTCATCCATGTCGTAGTATGTACCAATAGGTAGTGTGCATCACTCCCCCTTTATTTTTCTAAGATTTTATTTATTTATTTGAGAGAGAAAGAGAGAGAGAGAGCACACATGAGTGGGGGGAAGGGCAGAGGAAGAGGAAGAAGCAGACTCCCTCCTGAGCAGAGAGCCCACATGGGGCTGATTCCAGGACCCTGGGACCGTGACCTGAGCTGAAGGCAGACACTTAACCAACTGAGCCACCCAGGTGCCCCAATCATTCCCCTTTTATGTTCAGATAAGACTTCATTGTATTGTATCTAAGAAACCACTGGCTAACCCAAGGTTATAAAGATTTACCACTACGCTTTCTTCTAAAAGTTGTATAGTGTTAGGTCCATTTTGATATGATTCATTCTGTGAATGGTTTGAGGTAGGGATCCAACTCATTTTCTTGCTTGTGACTATCCAGTTGTCCCTGCACCATTTGTTCAAAAGCCTATTCCTTCCCCACTGAATTGTCTTGGCACTTTGGGAAATCAACTGACCATAAATGTTTATTTGTGAACCCTCAATTTAATCGATTGAGCTCTATGTCTACTCTTATGCTAATACTAATTGAACTATTAATTATGGACCAAAAGATATTGTCCCTGTCAATAATTAAGCTAGAGGCACTAAAATATGAAGCTCAGAAGGGTCCCCAAAATCGTGCTAAGCTCGAGGTCCCGAGAGAAATCTCGCCCTAGAGCAAGGCAGTGGGCTTCAACTGCTGAAAGTCTCTTCTTGGACTCTATTTACATGAGGGAATCATGCACGGGTCACTGTTCTTTGGAACCGGCTGTGTCCCTGCTCAGAAGACTTCTCTCCGGAGCCCCGCTGAAAATTTCCATTCTTCTTTTGCTTCAAAACAAGCCCCACTTGGTCCTAATTTCACTCTCTCCTTTATGCCAAGGTTCATAGTTTGAGTTTCCCCAGCTATTAGACATCTTCTTTAGGAATGTGTAATTCGTTTTTTCAATATATATTTACTAAGCAAATGTTCTGTGCCAGATATTGTTCTTGACTCAGCAAATACACTAGTAAACAAAACAGAAGACCCCTTGCCCTTAAAGAACTTACACTTTAGGGGTACCAGTAGGCGAGAAACCAAGTAATCCAATAAACGAAGGAACCCCAGAGAGCAATAAGTGCTACAAAGACAGTAGAAAGAGAGAGCAGGATCACAAGTAAAAGACGGGTCTTATTTTAGACAGACTGGTGGACGGGAGTCTCCCCAAGAAGGTGGTATTTGAGCAGAGTCCTAAGCATTGGGAAGCGAGCCATGTGAGGATCTAAGAGCGTGAAAGAGGACATTGGCCACCTCCATTTTGACCTCGGTCTGTACTTTCTAATTGATTAAATTCTTCTTTCCAGCTTATCTCTTAACTTAGACAAAAGACCCTGCAGGCAAAGCATCCCCCATGGGAACCAACACCATCCCCTCCAGCAATGGGGGCTGCCCGGAGCCGGCCAGACCTCTTGTGACTGACCCCAAGACAATGATAGACCAGACCTTTGCTGCTCACCTGCACGGACCCACCGACCTTTGTCCCACATTTTCCTTATATAAATCTAGAAGTATCTTCAGCACTTTGGAGACAGTCTTTGAGACACTAGTCTGCTATCTTCCTGGTGTTGGCCTTACTGAAATAAATTCCTATCCTGTTTCACCATTACTTGTCTCTGCCTTTGGATTTTATCAGCAGCCAATTGCTGAACCTCTTTTCTTTGGGATCCCCAGAGGCAGGTGCTCTTGCACCCTTGGGCCCCTATTACAAGGGAACTTATCCAGACGGAGGTGATAGCAAGTACAAGGGCTCCAAGGAGAGTATGAAGAATAGCAAGAAAGCAAATGTGGCTGGAGCTGAGTGAATGAGGGAGAAAGGGGTAGGAAGCAGACAGAGGTCAAAGAAGAAGCCTAAGGCAAGACCATGCAGGGCTCTGTAGATCAGGAATAGGAAATTAGATTTTTATTCTAAATACAAGGGAAAATCCTTGGAGAGTTTAAAGCAAGGGAGTGGTGTGATCTGATTTACACCTTAAAAATACCACTCTGCTAGAAGAAAACAGATGAAAATCTTTGTGACCCTGAGTCGGGCATGGATTTCTCAGCTATATATAGCACACAAAAGCTTGAGCCATAAAAGAAGATATGGACATGATTAAAATTAAGAATTTCTGCTCTCTGAGAAACACTGTGTAGAGGATTAAAAGACAGGGCACAACCAGTCCAATACGTAAGAAGCTTGGAGATTGCCATTCCATCCTGACAACAAGTAGAGAGCAGAACGAACTAAAAAATCAACCGCTGTTCTTATGTCTATTAGAAAGAAACAACAGGCCCAAAATGGAGTCACTTGTGATAAGCCGCACCAAGACTTAATACCTATCCTAACTGCCGTTTCAGCCTCTCCAAGAAGTGGAATCACAAACCTGTCTGGAACTTTCTGGTGGCACTAGTGAGGTCATCTGTGTGATGAGACTCCCTGCCTTCCCCTAAGGGAAGGTGGTGAGCTTACATGAAATAAAAACCGTCCATTTTGTACAGCTCCTTGGACCTTCTTTCCACCTGCTAGGTGGGGTGCTCAGTTCATGAATTGTTGAATAAAGACAGTGAGATCTTTGAATCTACTCAGCTACAATTTGTTTTTGAACAGATTTATAAGAGACGTGAGGCTACAAGACAAACTGCTGCCCACAAAAATTGGAGTGACATCTAGGTGGATGCGGAGAATCACAACTGATCTGAGCAGAAGCCCGTAAGCCAGAAGCTGCGTGGGACCCTGAACCATAACTGACAAGTACTGGAAACTCAACGTGAGCAAGTTTGGAGGTAAAAAGGAGGGGGAAAGGAATCATTTTTAAATACGCCAGAGCATTCCATTCTTAAACAAAGTCCATCCCCAGGAGAGACTATTTTTTTTAATGATTTTATTTATTTATTTGAGAGAGAGAGAGAGATAGTGAGAGATAGAGCATGAGAAGGGGAAAGAGGGAGAAAGGGAAGAGAAGGAGAAGCAGGCTCCCCACTGAGTGGGGAGCCCGATGTGGGGCTCGATCCCAGGACCCAGGGATCATGACCTGAGCCAAAGGCAGATGCTTAACCAACTGAGCCACACAGGCGCCCCAGGAGAAACTATTTAACTAGAGTATATATTGCTGGGGTTTTTTCAGAGCCTAACTGACCTGGGGCAGGGGAAATACCCATCTCTAGCCATCCCGTCCCACCTAAGTGGGGGACAAAACTGACAAGCACTGTGAAGTTCCCAGTGCAGAGACACAGGCTCACTAAAAGCCCAAGATCTAATCACCGGACTATAGAAAGCTTCACTCCCCCACACTTTACCACCACATCACTAAAAGCCTATTTACAGCACTTCCTTTAACCCAGTACATCGGGTTCACCCATCAAGAAAAAATTACATGGCATAAGGCAGAAAACACAGTTGGAAGAGACAGAGCAAGCATCAGAACTAGATTCGGATATGGCAGGGATGTTAAAATTATCTGATCGAGATTTAAAGCAACTAGGATGAAATATGCTAGGGACCCAATAGATGAAATAGACAGTATGCGCAGATGGCCATGCAAAGTAAGCAGAGACATGCAAATTCTAAGAAAGGACCACAAAGAAGTGCTAGAAATTAAAACCAGAGAAACAGAAAGAAAGAATGCCTTTGATAGGCTTACTAGCAGAATGGACACTGCTAAGGAAGGAATCTCTGAACTTGAGGATCTCTCAATAGAAAGCAGATCTCAAAGGGAAATTTGTAGCATTGCATGCATATATTAGAAAAGGAGAAAGATCTAAAACCACAATATAAACTTCCACCTTGAGAAGCTAGAAAAAGAAGAGCAAATTAAATCTAACGTACTCAGATCTCTTAAAAAGATAATGAAGGAATACTATGAACAACTCTATGCCCACAAATTTTACAATCTAGATGCAATGGACCAATTCCCTGAAGGGTGCAATCTGCCAAAACTCACACAAGAAGAAACAAACAAACATCTGAATAGACCTATATCTTTTAAAGAATTAGAATCACTACTTAGTAACTTTCTAAAATAGAAAGCACAAGGGCCAGATGGATTCACTGGTAAATTCTATCAAACATTTAAGGAAGAAATTGTACTAATTCTCTACAGTCTTTTCCAGAAGATATAAGCAGGGGAAATACTTCCTAACCCATTTTCTGAGGCTAGCATTTTTTAAATACCAAAATCAAAGACATCACAACAAAAGAAAATTACAGACCAATATATCTCATGAACATAGATGTAAAAATCCTCAACAAAATATTAGCAAATAGGGGCACCTGGGTGGCTTAGTCATTAAGTGTCTGCCTTCAGCTCAGGTCATGATCCCAGGGTCCTGGGATCGAGCCCGTCAAGCTCCCTGCTCAGCAGGAAACCTGCTTCTCCCTCTCCTTCTGCTTATGTTCCCTCTCTTGCTGTGTCTCTCTCTGTCAAATAAATAAAATCTTTAAAAATAATTTTTAAAAATATTAGCAAAAAGAATTCAACAACGTCTAGAAAGCATTATACACCATGACCAAGTGGGATTTATCTTAGATATGCAAAACTGGTTCAACATTTGAGAATCAGTTAACATAATCCACCACATCAATAGGCTAAAGAAGAAAATTTCCATGATCATATCCATAGATGCACAAAAAAGCATTTGACAAAATCCAATACCCATTCATAATAAACACTCTCAGTAAGTTAAGAATAGAGGGGAACTTCCTCAACTTGATGCGGAATATCTACAAATAATCTACAGATAGCACCATACTTAGGGTGAAAAGCTCAAAGCTTTTCTATTAAGATCAAGAGCCAGGCAAAAATGTTCCCTCTCACTATTCCTTTTCAACATTATACTAGAAGTCCTAGCTATTGTATTAACACAAGAAAAGGAAATAAAATTTGAACCCATTGGAAAGGAAGACATAAAACTATCTTTGTTTGCAGGAGACATGATTGTCTGATGTAGAAAATCCAAAAGAATCAACCAGAAAACTGGAACTAATAAGTGACTACAGCAAGTTTGTAGGATATAAGGCTAATATACAAAAGTTGTATATTTTTTCCTATATACCAGGCATGACCAAGTGGAATTCAAAATTAAAAACACAATACCCTTTACTTTAGCACCTCAACAAACAAAATACTTTGGTATAGATCTAACAAAATATGAACAAGATCTATATAAGGAAAACTACAAAATTCCAAGGAAGGATATCATGGACTAAGTAAGTGGAGAGATATTCCATGTTCATGGATTGGAAAACTCAAGAGATCAGTTCCTCCCAACTTGCTCTTTATTTTTTTTTTTAAGATTTTATTTATTTATTCAACAGAGATAGAGACAGCCAGCGAGACAGGGAACACAAGCAGGGGGAGTGGGAGAGGAAGAAGCAGGCTCCCAGCAGAGGAGTCTGATGTGGGGCTCGATCCCATAACGCCGGGATCACGCCTGAGCGGAAGGCAGACGCTTAACCACTGTGCCACCCAGGCGCCCCCCAACTTGCTCTTTAAATTCAATATAATTCCAACCAAAATCTGAGCAAGCTGTTTTGTGGATATCAACAAACAAACTCTAAAGTTTATGTGGAGGGCAAAATACCAGGAATGGCTGACACCATATTGAAGGAGAACAACAAAGTTGAAGGACAGACACTACCTAACTTCAACACTTACTATTGAGCTTCAGTAATCCAGACAGTGCGGTATTGACAAGAAAAAAGACAAATAGATCCATAGAACAGAAGCCTAGAAATAGATATATGTATGTGTGTGTGTGTATATATATACACACACACACACACATATGTCAACTTACCTTTGACAAAGGACCAAGCAAAATGCAATGGAGAATAGTCTTTCCAGCAAACGGTACTAAAACAACTGTACATCCAGATGCAAAATAATGAGTCTAGACACAGACCTCACACTCTTCACAAAAATTAACTCAAAATGGATCACATACAAAACTAACACACAAAACCATAAAATTCCTGGAAGATAATACAGGAGAAAACCTAGATGACCTTGGGTAACGCAATGACTTTTTACATATAGCACCAAAGAATTAATAAGCTGGACTTCATTAAAATCAAAAACTCTGCCCTGTGTCTGATCGCCTTGCTTTGGTCACATGCCAACAATCCCTGGCCATTGTGGGGGAGGGGACCTTAACCAACAGCCCCACCAACCTGCAAACCTCTGACAGGGAAAGTGCTGGTATAAACTTAAAGGAAGTTTAATTGCCAGCACTTGGAAGCAACCAAGATGTCCTTCCACAGGCGAATGGATCAATAAACTATGGTCCATGCAGACAGTGGGCTATCATTTCGTGCTAAAAAGAAATGCAGCCATGAAGAGCCGCGTAGGAACCTGAAATGCGCATGACTGCGTAAAGAAGCCGATCTGAGAAGGCTGCGTACGGTATGATCCCAAGTCTGTGACATTCTGGAAAAGGCAAAGTTATGGAGACAGTGGAAGATCGGCAGTGGCCAGGGGTGGGGGAGGGGCACCGAGGGCTTCTAGGGCAGTAGAACTATTCCGTGAGATAATATAATGCTGGATACACGTCATTATACATTCGTCCGAACCCACAGAACGTACAACACCAGGAGTGAAGCCTGGTGTCAACTCTGGACTGTGGGTGTTAATGACGTGTCTGTGTAGGTTGGTCACTGGTAATGAGTGTCCCGCTCCGGTGGGGGAGGCTGTGGGAAGGGGGGCGCAGGAGGTATATGGGAAATCTGTGCACCTTCTGCCCAGTGTTCCTATGAACCAAAACTATTCTAAAAAATAAAATATATTTTAAAAGGCAAGGTATAGACTGGGAGAAAATATTTGCAAACCACATATCCAAAGAAAAAAATAGTTCTATCCATACTATTAACAAAAACCTTCTTAGCTCAAGAGGCAGAAAACAAACAATCCAACTGGAAAACAGCAAAGGACTCGGACTCTTCACTAAAGCAGGTGTATGAATGGCAAACAAGCATACAGAAAGATGTTTGACGTCATCAGCTAATAAGGCAATGCGAGTTAAAACCACAACAGATATCATTACACACTCTATTTTTATTCGAAAAATAAAAGAAACCGGATCCCTTACACACTGCCAGTGGGAATGTAAAATGGTACAGCCACTCCGGAAAACAGTTTGGCAGTTTCTTATAAAGTTAAAAATATACTTACCATACAACTTAGCAGTGCCACTCCTATTTACCCAAAGAGAAATGAAAATTTATGTTCGCTCAAAAGCACATAAGTCAATGTTCCTAACAGTTCTTTTTATCGTCACCAAAAACTGGAAACAACCTAAACGTCCTTCAGGAGGTGAATGGATAGACCAGCTGCGGTGCCACGGAACACTACTCCACAGAATATGGTATTCCATACCGAGGGATACTACTCCACGGAATACGGTATTCCATACCATGGAGCTACGAGAAGGAATGAACTATTGAAACACGTTCCAATACGAATGAATCTCAAATACATGATAAATGATGGCCCAGAAAGAACACAAAAACTGTACGATTCTATTTACATAACATTCTGGAAAAGACCAGAGGGACAGCAAATAGATGCGTGGTTTCCAGGGCTGAAGGCAGGAGGAAAGACAACTGCAACACAGCCCAGGGGCATATTTTAGGATAACGGAACAATTCCACGTCTTAATTGAGCTGGTGTCTACAGACTGCGTACATTTGTCAAAACTCTCAGATGACCAACAGGGCGAGTAGTGATGTCGTGTGCTGAAACGGGGCTGACGGCGTGGGGGGTAGCAAGCTTCAAGGGTGTGGGACTAAGAGTTCTTTATCGGACACGTGCTGTTTAAGACCATCAGGCCGTCAGGTAGAAACGATATGTACGACCCTAGAGTTCAGAAGAGAAGTCAGAAATGCAAGTCTCCTTCGGGACTCCTGAGCATTTTCACGGGGCTGTCACCCATAAGCACACCACCCGCAATCACCAGACCAACGTCACCGTTGTCATTTCTACATCGGGTGCCTTTTCTTCCTTAGACCTGACAGAAATGGGGATGAGCCAGAAGTCACTTCCTCCATGTCACTTCTAACTAGATCCTAGATGTGTCTGGTCAAAAACCTGCAAACAGGGGCGCCTGGGTGGCTCAGTTGTTAAGTGTCTGCCTTCGGCTCAGGGTGTGATCCTGGCGTTCTGGGATCGAGCCCCACATCAGGCTCCTTTCCTAGGAGCCTGCTTCTTCCTCTCCCACTCCCCCTGCTTGTGTTCCCTCTCTCGCTGGCTGTCTCTCTCTGTCAAATAAATAAATAAAATCTTAAAAAAAAAAAAAAAAACCTGCAAACAGAACCTTGACCTTTGACCCACCTATTTTGTGACCATGAAGTTGAAGCTCCATACAAGGCCACAGCCTTGAAAATCTGAACCACCGAGAGCTATAAAAGAATGCCGGATTTGATTAGTCCTATAAAAGTGATTTATTGTACATATGCATGTGTGCATATGATTCTTAAGTATTTTCAGCAAATTGAAAACATATTTGAAACTTATGGAAGTTTGGAGAAATAAAAATGAGCATAGATAGTAAGCAAGGGGGACTACCACACTAGATTTGTGGCTTCATGGACATAAAAAGCCATTGCTGAAACAAACCCGTCCTATGTAAATAAAAAGTTAAAAGGAAAAGTCAGATCTAATTTATTCTGTTTGCACTTCCGTAGTCAGAAGGCTTTCGTTTTTTGTTTTGTCTTGGAATCGGCTCCCTTATATAACACATGTCAAAATAGCTGGGAAAATGGGATGAACCAGTGCCAGCTGACATTCTTGTCCCACAGGGACAACTCCCTTCTGGCTCCTTATTTTCTTTTCATATTTTGGGCACCGTGAGCCGGTGGTTGGAGCACAGGCGGGCCGGCCGCCGGGCTCTGCGGGAGCGAGGACCGAAGGCTTGGGCCTTCCCGACCACGGCGGCCTCACCCAGGGTGTGGTCAGCAGGAATTTCGCCATCAGTTAGATCCCTCCACCAGCCCAGTTTTGCTAAAGTGTAATTTGGGTGCTTAAGGACGAGGGAAAGGTGAACCAAAGTACTTTCAGAGATGTAGGTCACCAAAGAAGGGAAAATTGCATGTGTTCAAGAGCTTACCTTCCAGGGGAGGTTTTAAACAGACAGAGACACCTGGGCTCAGTCGGTGAAGCGTCTGCCTTCAGCTCAGGTCACGATCCCAGGGTCCTGGGATCGAGTCCCGAGTCTGGCTCCCTGCTCAGCGGGGAGTCTGCTTCAGCTGTCATTCCCTCTGCTTGTGCTCGCTCACTCTTTCTCTCTGACAAATAAATAAAATATTTTAAAAGAATAAATAAATAGACAACCACATGCTAATCCTGGTTCCACCAAATGTGCTGCTTGGGGCATGTAGCGACCCCTCAATTTCTCAGTCAGTTCTCTAAGACGAAACTCATACACGTGATTAGACGGGTCCTTTGATGGAAAACCCTACAGAAAGGAATACATTCAAAATGGGTAACAGCTTTTGTCACATAGGTACTCAGGAAAGGTGGGGTGTTTTTTTTTCAGTTTTTGTTTAAATTCCAATTAGTTAATATACTGTGTAATATCAGTATCAGGTATACACCATGGTGACTCATCACTTCCATTCATCACCTGGTGCTCATCAGGGCAGGTGCACTCCGTAATCCCCACTGCCTATTTCACTCATCCCCCATCCACCCGAGAAAGGTTTTGAATTGAGTTCCTTAGATGACTGGAAAAATAATTCTAAAGGGTGTTTGCCAATAAATAAACAAACAAACAAATAAATAAATAAATAAATAAATAAATAAATAAAAATTATGGGAAATAAGAAATAATTTCTTTTTTTAAGTTTTATATATTTATTTTAGAGAGGGAGAGAGAGCATGCAAGCAGGGGGAGAGGCAGGGGGGAGAGAGAGAGAGAGAGAGAGAGAGAATCCTCAAGCAGACTCCCTGCTGAGTACAAAGCCTGACACGGGACTCCAACCTAGGACCCTGAGATCATGACCTGATCCAAAATCAAGAGTTGGCTGCTTAACCAACTGAGCCACCCAGGAGCCCCAAGAGAAATCATTTCTAAAAGGCCTTTAATTTTTAGGGTGCTAAGTAAATCCTAAGATAAGACACAACCCCTCTCCTATGTCTCAGAAACTCTTTTCTTGCTCATACTAGATTCCTTTTCTCTACCTTCAATCAATCAATTGATCAATATTTACAGAACATTTACAATATAACTGACTCCATAATAGGCACCAGAGAAAATCTGGTAAGATAAAGAATGGGTGGTCCTTGCACGAAAGAAGTCTGTCATCTATGTGGGAAATACTAAGATTCAAAATGGCAGCAAGTATTATATCTCTGCTTTGCAGACAGAGGCAGAATCAGAGGCAAGGGGGGTCAGTGAAGACTGGAGTCCTCAGGAAAAGCTCTATTTATTTTTTAAAAGATTTCTATTTATTTATTTGTCAGAGAGAAAGAGAGAGAGCACAGGCAGGGGGAGTAGCAGAGGGAGAGGGAGAAACAAACTCCCCGCTGAGCGGAGAGCCCAATGCGGGGCTCGATCTCAGGACTCTGAGATCTTGACCTGTACTGAGGGAAGACCCTTAACCAACTGAGCCACCCAGGCATCCCAGGAAAATCTTTATAAGTTTCATCTTTCTTCTGGCTTGGAAGGGGAAGGAAGGATGTCAAGTGTGGAATCTTGAAGCTTGGAGCCTGGAGGACAACAGTGCATTTCTCACTAAGGAGGCAATTATGCAATCCAGTTCACAGGGACAAAACAAGTAGATTTATCCAAATGGGGTGCCAAGACAGTCGAGAACTGTACTATCCAATATGGTAGACACTAGTCACACATACCTATTCAAATATAAATTCACTATGATTAAATAAAATTAAATGTTCAATTCTTCAGTCTCAACACATATGGCTCAATGGCCATATGTGGCTGGCGGTAGCATTTTGGACAGCGCAGATATTAAACATTTCCATCATTCCAGAAAGTTCTCTTGGACAGTGCAGGCCTAGAGCCAGGGAAATGTGAAGGGAGAGGCAGGATTGCCAAGCTTCAAAGAATCCCCCAAGCCCACTGGCATGTTGCTGTATCTGGTTTCTATTTGCTTCCTTTGGCGACAAGGTGTCCAAATCCAAAAGGGATTTAATTGATTTAACTAGATTTTGGTAATGACTTTGCCTCTCCCCCAGCTTCACTGTCATACAATATTGTGTAAGTTTAAAGCGTACAGTGATTTGATACCCTTATCAATTGCAAAATGGTCACCACCATAGCATGAGCTCACACCTGCCATCGTGTCGCATAATGACCATTTCTGTTTTGTGGCGAGAACATTTCAGATCTACTCTGTCAGCAACTTTCAAGTACATAATACAGTATTGTTAACCATAATCACCATGCCCTACATTATAGCCCCAGAACTAATTCATCTTATAGCTGAAAGTTTGCACCCTTTGACCACTGTCTCCCCATTTCCCCGTTCCCCAGTGCCCATGCTGACCACCATTCTACACCATTCTACTCTCTGCTTCCATGAATGTGGCATTATTAGATTCCACACGTAAGTGAGATTGAGGATTTGTCTTTCTCTCTGACTTATTTCTCTTAACATAGTACTTTTAAGGTCCACCCATGCTGTTGCAAATGGCAGGATTTCCTTCTTTCTCATGGCTAAATAGCATATATATACGTGATATTATATCTCATGTGATATATATGATCATATATCCCATATTATATATCACGTATATATCACATCTTCTGTATCTATTCATCTGTTGATGGACGATGAGCTTGTTTCCATACCTCGCCTGTGGTGAATAGCTCTGCACTAAACATGAGTAGGCAGATCTTTCTCAAGACTCTGTTTTCCTTTTCCTTGGATATATATCCAGAAATGGGATTGTCGGATCATACGGTAATTCTACTTTAATTTCTTTTCTTCAAGAAAGTTTTTCAATAATATGCAAGTTAGTATGCTTTTATTTTACCTGTAGCTTCCATCACAAAGTTCTTAAAATTACTATAAACCTGAGAAAGATATTGGCATGCTTTGTAAGTCCTCCCAGGTTTTGAAATTTACCTTGTATTGTGGGTAGATAAAAAGGGAAGGATTCCTTTTCACTTAGGGAATGCTGACTAAGAGTTCCAATATTTAGCACAGTTTTAGTTTTTACTTGTTGAACATGATTTGGGCCGTAGATATGGTAAACCTTCTTCATCTACCGAAACAGTTTAATGTTAGTTAGTTGCTCCGGAAGATGTTAACTTCTGCGAAGTTCACTGAAAAACCTCCCTGTCTTTGTCCACGGCGGCTGCACCAGTGTGCATTCCCACCAACCGTACCTGAGGATCCCTTCTCTAATCACCCTCGCCAACACTTGTCTCTTGTCTCTTTGATGATAGCCATCTCAGCAGGTGTGAGATGACATCTCGCTGTGGTTTCGATTTGCATTTCCCTGATGATGAGCGATGTCAAACACCTTTTCGTGAGCCTGCTGGCCATCTGCATGCCTTGTTTAGGACAATGTCTCTTTAGTTCCTCTGCCCGTTTTCCTTTTTCACTATTTGCTATTGAGTTGTAGGAGTTCTTTATAAATGTTGGATATGAACACCTTATCAGATATAAAATTGACAAATATTTCCTCCCATTCCATAGATTGCCTTTCCATTTTGTTGCCTGTTTCTTTTGCTGTGAAGAAGTTTTCTCGTTCGCTATAGTCCCGCTTATTCATCTTGGCTTTTGTTGTTTGTGTTTTGCCAAAAAATTGCCACAATCAATGTCAAGGAGATTTCCCCCTCTGTTTTTTTCTAGGAACTTTATGATTTCAGGTCTTACGTTTAAGTCTTAATTTTGGAGAGTGGTATAAGACAAGAGTCCAATTTCATTCTTCTGCGTGTGTTAATCTAGTTTTTCCAACACCGTGTATTGAAAAGACTATCCTTTCCCCATCGGGTATGCTTGGCTGCCTTGTTAAATGTTACTCGACCAGATATGCATGGGTCTATTTCTGGTGCTTTTGATTCTGTTCCGTTGGTCTACGTGTCTATTTTTCTGCCAGTCCCACACTGTTTGGATTACCACAGCTTTGTAGTGTAGTTTGAAATCAGCAAGTGGGTTGCCTCCCGCTTACTTCCTTCTCAGGACTGCTTTGGCTCTTCAGTTTTCTGTGGTTTCATTCGGTAACGTTTGATACTTGAGATCATATCTGAGAAGCACAGCAGGGGGCGGGGCAGGGAATGGAAGCAATTGTATTTGCATTTAACTCTGGCTTTTAAGTGGAGCTGGAGAAGGACTCGACTAATTGGGTCCCCTTTGGGAAAAGGCTGTCATTTGTGGAAAATATGAGTGAGAGCCTCACTTCAGGAAACAATAAATAAAATTGCAGGACATTTCAGGGGCAGGCGGGAAGCAAGTCCGAGTCTTAAGCTGAGAAATCACTATTAAAGCAGCTGTTGAGGGCTAAAGCTGACATGAAAAGAGCAAAGCCAAGAACCTAGCAGTTAAAGCAAAACGTAGATCCTATGAGGAATGTGGAGTCCCTTGTTAAGAAGCAGACAGAAAATAGAGCTAAGCGGAGTACCAGCTCAGCGGGCTTGCAGAGCTCCATCTCGAGAGTGAATATGAATATAGAGAGAAATAGGTCCGTCCATTCTCATTTTCTTCTACGTCTATTTTTATAACCACACAGAAAGATTAGAGTAGGTAAATGTACGTGCTCCGTGGGTACAAGGCCACTAAATATTGATTTAATGGTTAAAATTAAAAGTTTCTAGAAATTGTTTTTCAAACTCCACAGCTCCCCCCCCCCCCCCCGCACTGTGCTAAGAGCACACTTCTCCGTCCCTTGCTCTTCATCTAAAAACCTGAAAATAGGGGCGCCTGGGTGGGTCAGGCAGTTGAGCATCTGGCTCTTGGTTTCGACTCAAGTCATGATCTCAGGGTTGTGAGATGGAGCCCCATGTCACTCTCCATGCTGGGTGTGGAGCCTGCTTAAGATTCTGTCTCCCTGGCCCGCACTCTCTCATTCTCTCTCTCCCTCAAAAAAAAAAAAAAAAAGGCATAAAAAATAAAATAAAATAAATTAAAAATTAAAAATAGAAGTCTGAAAATAGTGTCCAGTACTAGTCAAGGGCAGAGACGTAACTATTATATGGTCATCTACCCGTCCAAGTCTTTAAAATAGATTGAAATGCTACCCTGTCCAAATTTTTAGAATTGGCTTTAGAAATAAATGTGACTGTGAATTATGTATTAATATATGGGTGAACTGCTTACCCAAATTCGTGTAGAAGCCCTTAAATCCGGACCGATGTCACTTTTCCTTCGCTGACCTGTTATTACAAGACCACTGTCTTTACTGTATGAAACCAGGTAAGATGAATCGCTAGGTTAATTAAGTGAGTGGAACTGGCTTTCATTTGACAAAATAAATAAGTAAAATCTTCAAAACATGTGGAAATTTAAATCACAGTTCCAGTGTTGATTCTGATTTAATTGAATTCTAGTCAGATTATGGTCTGTAAGATATTGATCTCTTAAAAATTTGTTGAGAATACTTTTTTAATCTAGTATTGTGATAAATTTCTTTTGTAAAATTCCATAGATAATCTGAAAGAATAGATTGCATATATTCTTCATTTGCTTGGTTCAGAGTATTATATATATTTAATACATGCATCAGATCAAATTTTAAAGTCTTATGTTCAAATATTCTGGGTAGTTGTTAATTTTTTTATTCTGTGATAGCTGTCCAAAGTGTGTTAAAATCTTTTACCATTACAATAGATTGGTAAATTTCTCTATAATATGGTCGGTTTTTGAGGTACCCATAGGCTTATGACTGTATGTTATGAAGCATGTTGTTAATATATATTTTGTCCCTCTTTGTTGTTATTAATGTTTTATGTTTGAAAATTTTATTGCATCTGATATTAAGATATCCATATCAGCTTTCTTTTTGTTAATATTTTTACAGTGTGGGGCACCTGGCTGGCTCAGTCAGTAGCGCGTATGACCCTTGGCCTCAGGGTTGTAAGTTCAAGCCCCATGTTGGGTGTAGAGATTACTTAAAAATAAAATCTTAAAAAAAATATTTTTTTACTGTGAATCATTTTCTATTCCTTCATTTTTCATTTCCCTGTATTGTTTTGTGTTAGATATGTCTCTTGTATGCAGTATATAACTGACTTTGTTTTTTTATTCATTCTAATTATCTCGTTTTATTTTATTTTTTTTTAATTTTTTTTATTATATTATATTAGTCACCATACAGTACATCCCCGGTTTCCGATGTAAAGTTCGATGATTCATTAGTTGCGTATAACACCCAGTGCACCATGCAATACGTGCTCTCCTTACTATAATTATCTCTTTTTTAAAATCAATTTTTATCATCTATGGTTGCAAAGGTGAATGATAATATTTGAATTTATGTTTAACTCCCTTTTTTTTTTCACTTCATGTTTACCTTCCTTTGCTTCCCTTCACACTTTTCCTGCCTTGTCTTGCATTACATTTTCTGTGTTCCCCTTTTCCTCTTCTATTGACTTAGGCATTATATTTTATTTATTTTGGTAATTGTCCTGAAATGGTTAACATACATACTTAACTAACCACTTTCTAAGAGCATCTAAAATTATCCAGTGTTTTTGTCCTTTCTTCTGACATGACACTGATCTTCGGCTATATTAACTTCCCGTTGAATAATCTTCATTTCTTCCCATCCTTAACACCCTGTAGCTTTTTTTTTTTTTTTTTTTTTTTTTTTGATCTAGAGTTGTGTCTAGAGTTCATCCTCTTTCTTAAGAAAGGTTTATTTATTTATTGGGGAGGAGCACGTGGGGGGAGGGGCAGGGGGAGAGGGAGACAAGCAGATTCCCTGCTGAGTGGGGAGCCCAACTTGGGGTTTGATCCCAGGACCCTGAGATCATGACCTGAGCCGAAATCAAGAGTCAGATGCTCAACAGACTGAGACACCCAGACACCCCTCCCCCCCCCTTTTTAAAGATTTTATTTTTAAGTAATTTTTGCACCCAGCACAGTGCTGGAACTACAACCTGGAGATCAAGAGTTGCATGCACACTCCCCCCACTGAGCCAGCCAGGCGCCCTTAGAGTTCATCCCTTTAATAAATGCAAAAATGGTGAGGTTTGTGAGAAAATCAAATCCACTAACTAGTTCGATTTCTGTGTTATCATTTTCAACCACTATTTCCTTTTGTTTTTGTCAAAATACATCCATGCTGGCTATTTTCATGGGGGTCTAGGAGTCGAAATAACCTTGATCACGGTATTTTCGAAAATGTCTTAAACTGCCTTTCACTGCTGAATAGTAACTTAAAGAGGTATGAGGTTTTCGGTTCTCAGCCACTTCCCTCGGCACCACAAAGACATTGCTTCCTTGTCTTCGGCCCATGAAAAGTTAGCTATTGGTCTAATTCTCATTCCTGGGAGGGCGATGCGTCTTTTTGTTTTGTTTTGTTTTTCTCTCAAGGCTTTTAAGTTTTCTATGTATTTTCAATGTCAGGCAGTTTCACTGAGGTGGGAGGATTCGTGTGTCTCCTGCTTGGCACTCCCTACGACCCCCCCCCCCCCCAGACCTCAGATGGTTAACTGGAGAAAATCCTGACCCAGTGCCTCTTGGGAACTGTTTCCCCACCACAGTGCTCATTCTCCCCCTCGTGGATGCAGGCCAGGGCCCATCGACCCACCCTCTCTCTTATCTGCGCCCTGCATTTTCATCCGCTGTCTCTGTCCCGTTTTCTGGGGGAGAGCCTCAGAACCCTCTCCAGCTCACTAATTTTCCCTTGAACTCTTTCCTGTCTAGAGCTTAGCTGACCTATTGGATTTTATTTTGATCACTCTATTTTTCATTTCCAAGGTTTCTAAAGTTGTGCTTTTTGGTACCCATGCATCCTGACTCCATTTATGCTGGCATTTTTCCATCGTGCTCTTGCTCTTTTAAAATGGAAGTTCCCTGAACGTTCTAAACACATTAAACCTTTTCCCCAGCGGGCCCATAAAATTAGTTTCAACAGGAATCAATTCGTGTTTTTGTTTCATTTTGTTGGCTGCCTTTCTCAGCATTGGGTTTGGATTGGGGAGATCATTTGGAGACCTGTCTGTGTTTCTCTTCCCTCCTCTACCCCTCCAGTGCTTTCCCCTCCCTGTCTGCTGGGGGTGTTTTTGTTTTTGTTTTTTATTGCCTTCACTCTGCCCTTGGCTCCCTAGACCCCCGTTCAGACCAGTCTACTGATGGAACTTCAGAGATGCGGCTCACGGTGATACTGAGGACAGCCCAGGTCCGGGTACCAAGCCAGGCGCTGGACTGCTCCCTCTCCTAGTCACGTGGCAAGGTTCTGTGTCCTCTCTCCCCTGAGTCTACAGTTTGCTAAAAGCTCTAGGCCAGGCGGAAACAGCTTCTATTTTTTTTTCATGAGTAGGAGGAGCCTGCCTCTGCCTCTGGCTTCAAGCAGGGAGTCTGGCTTCAGTCTCCGATCTCGGCATGGAACTCTTATTCTAATTTACTCTGGAAAAGCCAAATTCTGGCTAATATTGCCTGGTTCTGGACCTAGAGCCCAGGAAGCTTGTGGGTTTCGCTTAGCTCACAGCTTCATGTTTCCGTCCCAATTCTGGGTCCACGGAAGTGTTTATTTAGTTTTTAGGCTTGATAAATTTTGTTTGTCATTGCTATGTGTTTGGAGTAAAGACATGTCAAAGAAGAAGCTTTTAGAACCATCTGGACTTTAGAACACGCTGACTTCTTTAGTAAGTTCAGGAGTCTGCAATGCATTCAGGTCAATCTTTGGTTCATTTTTAGGCAAGACCAAGACTCAAGTCTATGACTACACGTCGCGGCTAAAATAATGATTTTTGTCTTAACACCTGAGAGTATCTAATAATTAGCTCATTTGCCAAATGATCCAATCCAGTTGTCATGACATTGAAAATGTCCAAACTCTCCACCTTCCAGTTAATTTTCTTATCTATATATTCATGGAATAGCAAGCATATTTTTTTAATGAAAAAGCAAGAAGGGGGAAAATGTCAACTCTCAGCCCTGAATTCTGGAATCTTCTAATGATTATTTCTACCAAGTAAATAAACCCAGGAGTCAATGAAATGTGGTTTACTGCTTATGCTTCTTGGAATTTCTTACGGCTAACTCAGAGTTGGAAGAAATTCCTCATATGACCACACTGAATTTTTTTCCTTTTGGTCTGCATCAAATTTTCAAAGATTAGTGACTAAAAGCCTAAGACTTTAGGGAGTCCTGTGGCAAAGGTAAAAGCCTCCTTCAAAGGAAGTTGAGACACTCAGCTGGTTTCTTGGAAGACCATTCATTTTCATGGAAAATGTTCTGAAAACATTCTGATGGGACCAGAGAGCGTGCAGAAGGTTGGTCCCCCCTTCGTTCTGCTATGAATGGAATCACAGTTGAGGGAGGCTTTCCAAGGAAAAAATAACCCAACAATTTAATTTATTTTATTCTATTTTTATTTAAAATCAATGAATTAACATGCAGTATATTACTAGTCTCACTGAATTTGCTCATTACCTGAAGGGTCCTCCTTGGCCGTGTTTGTTAAGGTCGCAGTGTGAACACTCCCACCATAGCTGACTTCAGACCAGTGTGTCAAGACTGAGCACACAATTGGGAGATGCCTGCAGTCGGGGTTCTGGGAGGACTTGGGGGAAGCTTCAGCATCCACCGTCCAAATGCCAAAGCCAGTGCTTTCCAGCCCCCCACCACACCCTCATTGGCATTCAGCACAGTTGTTTGACCAGTGTTGAAACAGGCCCTAGGCCTTTCTGTCAGCCACGCCTCCTCTCCTCCCTCCTGCTCAGGCTCATCCCACTGCCAGCTCTCCCTCCTCCCCTCCACCTCTGTCATTAGAGGCGGTGGGCTCTTCTCTCCTTGGGCGCGTGGGGGGGGGGGCAGGGAAGGGCTGTTTCCCTGCTCTCCCTACACTCCCCCCCACCAACGGTGATCTCACTTAGTCCCACAGCTTTAAATATCACCCCAAGGCAGTTAACTCCCATATTTTTATCTCCAGCCCAGACCTTTCTTCTGAGCTCCAGGCTCGCATAGCCAGCTGCCTCCTCAGCCATCTCACACTCAACTTGTCCAAAATTGAACTCAGGATCCTCCCCCTCCCATCCTCCTTATCTAAGTAAATTCAACGACCATCTGTTCCTCTGCTAAAGTCACAAACCCAGGAGGCATCTTTGCAAACTTCCTCCTCTTTTTGCTCGTAAGAGCTAACCCGTTACCAAATGCCACCGATGCCACTTTCCACGCTTTTCACAGTCTGTCCGTGGCTCTCCACCTCCAGGGCCCCCACCGCCGCTCGACTGGAATCCTACAACACGTTCTCAGCCTGGCCCCTCCTCCTGCCCTCCCCACAGTGGCCTGGGAGGTCTTTTAAACATACTGTAAAACCGTCACTGGCTTCTCCTTGCATCTAACGGAAAAGAAAACATCCTTACATGGCCTACAAGGTCCTGCCTGATCAGATTTCAGTTTAACTCTGGAACCTCATTTCTTCCCACGTTCCTCTCATGGACCACACTCTGGCCACACAAGTTGCTTTAGGCTCTTAACACACAAACTCTTGTGTGTTCTTGTCTCAGGTCCTTGTAATTCTAAGTATCGATCAGATGGCTTATTTCATGTCTGTCTTTCCCCGAAGTGCAGGGACCACGTCTGCTAAGCTCGCTTATACCCAAAGCCTTGCCTGCGGTCGGTACTCAATATTTGCTGAAAAAAGTAATAAATCAGGGGCGCCTGGGTGGCTCAGTCAGTGAAGCGTCTGCCTTGGGCTCAGGTCATGATCCTCAGGTCCTGGGATCAAGTCCCGCATCGGCTCTCTGCTCAGCGGGGAGCCTGCTTCTCCCTCTACTCTTCCCACCCTACTCGTGATCTCTCTCCCTAACTCTCTCTCAAATAAATAAATAAAATCTTAAAAAAAAAAAAAAAAAAGAAGCAGCAGCAGCAATACATCCATGAATGAATGAAACATCAGGTTTTCAGGTAAACCTCTTTGGGTGACACATTTGGCCATGGATCAAGGGGACATTAGAGTGGCCATCAACAGGAAGATTTCAGAATCCTGGGACGGGACAAAAATTCACAGTCACTTTGAGGATGGCACTCTCAGAGCAAGGTAAAGTTGGAACAGGGAAGCTGGAAAACAACCATGGGAGGGGATGAACTGCCCCACATGCAACTAAATTCAAAACAAACAGCCAAACCATACAATCACCAGGTAGCTGGATTCCTATGCAGACAGGTGCTGGAGGGGGCGGCCTGGTGCCGAGGGTAGACCAGCAGCTCACAGTCAGTGCGGATTCTGGTAAAGCCCCGAGCCTCTCTGCCCTCATCTGTGTAAACACAGGGACACTACCATCACGTACATCTTGGGGTGACTGTGAGCTAATGGATGGCAAACACATTCTACCCCCAGATGTGCTCTACCTCGAATTTCCTTAATTTCTCTGAGCCCCGGGACTCTCATGTGTTAAACAATGGATTTCCACTGAACTTCTTTTAAGCCCCTTTCGGTGTAAAGACTCCATGTTACTCTAAATAATGTTAGCGCCCTAAGGGCATCCTGGCTCAGCAGAGGTGTGGAGGAAGGGCCCTGCGCTGCGCGGGTCCTGGACGTCACTGAGGCAGGAACAGACTATATCTGGGGGCCGCTGTGAGGGCACCATCTGGCCTTCCCCACCCAGGACACCACGTTCTAGAATCAGCTTTAAATACATGTTTTCAAAGTAGCTATGGGTTTTTCTCCTTCTTTTCTAGAGTAGCACACGCTAGGAAATGCACTCCAGGAGAATACGGCAGTAGCCATCCCTTTCGTTCTCTTTTTTTAATGTATTCATTCATTTTATTTTTTTAAAGATTTAATTATTTATTTATTTGAGAGAAAGAGAGAGACAGAGCACACGCGGGGTGAGTGGCAGAGGGAGAAGCAGATTCCCCGCTGAGCAGGGATCCTGACTGGGACTTGATCCTTCCACCTCGAGATCATGACTTGAGTGGAAGGCAGGTGCTTAACCGACTGAGCCACCCAGGCACCCCTATTTATTCATTTTAATGACATTTATTTTCTGCAGCAGTTTCAGGGTAACAGCAAATTGAGTAAAAGGTACAGATTTCTATGGGCGTCTGGGTGGCTCACTGGGTAGAGCGTGTGACTCCCGATCTCAGGGTCGTGAATTCAAGCCCTCCATTGGGCGTGGAGACTACTTGTAAAAAATAAATAAATAGGGGCGCCTGGGTGACTCCGTCGGTTGAGCACATCGGACTCTTGGTTTCGGCTCATGTCATGATCTCAGGGTTGTGAGATCCAGCCCTGTGTTGGACTCTGCGATCCCTGGGGAGTCTGCTTGAGAGTCTTTCTCTCCTTCTGCCCTTGCCCCCCTTTCTCAAAATACTAAATAAAATCTTTAAAAGTTAAATAAGTAAATAAATAAATAATAAAACTTAAGCGAAAGTAAAAAGGTACAGATTTCCCATACACCCCCTGCACCCCCCTCGCCACAGCGTCCCCCACCGGAGCGGGACACTCATTACCAGTGACCAACCTACACAGACACGTCATTAACACCCACAGTCCAGAGTTGACACCAGGCTTCACTCCTGGTGTTGTACGTTCTGTGGGTTCGGACAAATGTATAATGACGTGTATCCAGCATTATATTATCTCACGGAATAGTTCTACTGCCCTAGAAGCCCTCGGTGCCCCTCCCCCACCCCTGGCCGCCGCCTATCTTCCACTGTCTCCATAACTTTGCCTTTTCCAGAATGTCACAGACTTGGGATCATACCGTACGCAGCCTTCTCAGATCGGCTTCTTTACGCAGTAATGCGCATTTCAGACTCCTCCACGACTCTTCATGGCTTCCTTTCTTTTCAGCACGAAATGATAGCCCACTGTCAGCATGGACCACGGTTTATTGATCCATTCGCCTGTGGAAGGACATCTTGGTTGCTTCCAAGTTCGGGCACGCGTAAGTAAAGCTCCAAAACACATCCGCATGCACGTTTTTGCGTGGACGTCAGTTCTCCACTCCTCTGGGTAAATACCAGGGAGCATGACTGGTAAGAGTACGTTTAATTTTGTAAGAAGCTGCCAAACTGTCTTACACAGTAGCCATGCCACTCTGCACCCCCACCGGCAATGAAGTAGACGTCCTGTCGTTCACATCCTCACCAGCGTTGCATCATCGGTGGTCCGGATGTTGGCGGTGCTGATACGCGTGTAGCAGAGTCGTTGTTTTAATTTGCATTTCCCTGAAGACATAGGATATGGAGCGTCTTTTCCTCTGCTTGTTTGCCATGTGGAGATCATCTTCAGTGAGATGACTGTTAACGGCTTCGGCCTATTTTTTAATCCAGTTGCTCATTTTCTTATTGTTGAGTATTAGTCTTTTTCACTTTTTTTCCCGCCTTTTTGGGGGGAGGAGGGCGAGTCCATCAGGACTTGAACCCAGAACTCGCTTTTATTTTTATCCAAATGATGCTTGCACATAATTTTGAAAATGATCAAGTGATTTATAAGGCTTATTATGAAAATAAGTATTTTTCTGAATCCGTCTTTGCTTCCTACACCTTAGTGGCAACGCTTTCCACTGATTCTCCTAACGATTACTTCCATATTTCTAAAAAGGAGGCTTATCTTGCTACTTTGTGGTTTGTCAGTTTCAGGTCTTTGCTATTAACTCCCCACCCAGGAGGATAAGGACGTGGGGCTCTCTCCCCATCCCAGTCCTCCACCTACATCCCATATCCATTTCCTCCTCAGTCCTCATTCTACAACGTAGTTAAAATGTAGTTTTGGTTAAATATTCCATGTTTATGTTATCTCGACCATGTGGCATAATGAAGAACTAAGCCATGTAGTCTACTATGGTGACTGTGTCTTTCCTGATCATTTTATTTTCCTTGCGATTCATTATAGTCCTGTTTGGTTTTTTAATTCGTTCCCTTTTTTTATGCACTTAAGATAGAATCATCTCCAAATTCTTCCTTAGTTGGGCAGAGTTCTCAATAGAGTTAATCCCATTAGGTCCTCCATTCATCTCATCTTCGTGAAGAAGCCTTTCCTGGAAACTCCCGATCCACTTCAGTCTGGATCGGTTGCTCTGTAAGCTGTCATCTTGGTCTCTTCCATTCCCATCTTCCAGAGGATTCCCTGAGCTTCCTCCAGGTTGGATCTTCTGTTTCAGGGATCCCATACCTTCCTCTTTGGGTTTCTCTTCCTTTTTGGTGAAGATAAATTGGGGAGCACTTAAATGTCTGAAAATATCTTTAACCTACCTTCACACTTCACTGAGAATGTGTCTGAGTATAAAATTCTAGGTTTTAGGTTATTTTCCCTCAGAGTTTTGAAGACATCGTTGCATTGTGTTCTGGCTTCCAAGGGGACTGTTGAGAAGGGGGTGATGCTCTGATTCCTGATTCTTTGTGTATTGACTATTGTTTTCCTCTCGTGGAGTCTTTCCCTTGCCTCCAGTCTTCTGAGGTTCCATGTGGCCCAGCCTTGCTGGGAGTCTATCTCCCTTCGATGTGGGAGGCACTCAGGGGGCCCCTCTTATTTGCAACAAACAGCCTTATGTTCTGGAAAACCGTCCTGGATGTTTCTTTCTTTTTTATTTTTTTCTAATAGTAATCTGTTCTTATTTCATAGGTTTAAAATCTTCCCGTATCACTCTGAGGATACTAATTACAGCTTTTCTTTTGAATGATTCTTCTCCTTTCCTCTCTGTTTCATCCAAATAGCTTTTCCTGTTTATATGTTTTCTGTTTTCATATTAGAAGTTTTCCTCAAATGTCTGGGGACCTCTGAATGTCCACTTATATGTAAGAAATGTGTACAAAGAAACAGATTGGAATCTGTGTGCATACGTGGGGCTTGTGAACGGTGGGTCTCGCTGCAGACCTAGGTAGCCAGGCCACGTCATTAGGAGACACGCCCCTCCCCCCCCCCAGCCCATATGGGGGTCATTAGATCTTTTCTCAAGGGCTGGACAGATTCTCCAGAGAAGACTTCCAATTTTCTTCTTGGATGGAAGGCCTAAACTGGCTTCCAGCAGACTAGAAGCTGATGAACAAAGAGGTGATACATGGATCAGCATTCATTAAGCAAACTTCTACTCAATATCTCTGATTTCAGTGTGGTACCCCCACCCTGAACTATGTATGATCTTCCCTAGTCCAGAAAATATCTTCTTGGACAGGAGAGATAATAGGGATATCCAACCACTTTTTTTTTAAACAGCTTTATTGAAATATAATTCAAATACCATACAGTTTCACCCATTTAAAGTGTAGTGCTCAGGGGAGCCTGGGTACCTGCCAGTTCAGCGTCCAGCTCTTGGTCAGGTCATGATCTCAGGGTCCTGGTTTCAAGCCCCACATTCAGCTCCACACTCAGCATGGAGTCTGCTTGAGGATTTTCTCTTTCCCTCTCCCTCTGCCCTCCCACCCCCGATCTCTCTCTCTCTCTCTCTCACAAATAAATAAATAAATAAATCTTTAAAAAAAGGAAACGAAGAGATGATTTTAATCTGATTTTATCAAATATACAGAAATAGTATAAAAATTACCAATCTCATAAAGCAGCTATAAACAGTTCACTTAGAAAATGTATGCATACAACAATTCGAAATAATACACAGCATGGCTCTGGTTTTCATTTTAGACAAATAAGACTGATGACAAGATCCCTGGTCCTCCCTGACCCTCCCATTGCCCTGACTCGTTGTCACCCACTGATCCTTTCCCGTGTCCCACGCGCTGCCTTCCACGCCCTCCTCCATCAGGAAGTCTTCCTGGAGTCAGGAAGCATCTTACACTAATTGTGGACAGTTCCCAGTGTCTCAGGCCACCGCTGCTCCCCTAAGTAGCCTCTTCAGCGCGTCTAGCCAAGCACATTCCCACTTCCCTCCTGAACGGCTCTACATACAACTGAGGCAGAGGGACCTGCTCACCTCCAAGGTCCAGCAAAAGTGACTTCGAGTCTGGGGTCTCAGCTGCCGCCCGTGGGTCAGCGCGTGTCTGCGGGCTCAGTGTCTTCGGAAACCTTCCTTGGGACACCCGGTTTACAGACCCGGGGAGGACGTGGGAATCCCAAGTCCCAATCCAGACTCTTCTTCCAGCTTGTTGTGTGGCCTCCCACGAGTCATTTCCCTTTCACGCAGTCACTTCTGCATTTCAACGTGGAAATCGTGTCTGTTAGGGTCTCAAGGGCGTCGTGAGGAAGGGGCAAATGCTGGTCAGAAAGAAAATGATCCGAAAGTAGCAGGCCCTCCTCGGGAGCGCTGACCTGCCGCGACACACGAAACCAGGCAGGACCCAAAAGCCCAGCCTGGACACGGCCAAAACCAAAGACGTGTTGTTGTTACAAAGAAAAAGGAACAATGTCTGATTTTAACATTCACACATTCCAAACCACAGTCTTCCAAGCCTGTGTCCTGCAGCCAACCCACTTGGTAGGAGCCAGGTCTAGGGGAAAGTTTCCAGAAAGCAGATTTTGGCAAAGGTTGCTTTTAAACCTGCAGAGAATACGGTTCAGTTTTGGGATGTGTGTGTGTGTGTGTGTGTGTGTGTGTGTGTGTGTAAGAACATTTTCATTCCTTTTTGTCACCAAATTTCATGGGCTATGTTTATTTTTCCCTTTCAGGTTATAGGATATGGATTTTTCAAAGTCAGATGAGAGGAACAGACACATTTCTTTCCTTCCTCACAAAATTCTTCCGACTTGTAAGTGGAGCCAGAGTCTGAGATGATATTTCAGATCATTGTTTTCCTTATGTTATCATTAAATTACCTCGGGGAAAAGCGAGGTACGAAAATCCACTTTTTTGACTGCTTTGCCAAGAGGCTAACACATGCGGAGTGAAAGGAATGGTGACTGGTTTTAATGATAGTCCTTGGACAAAGGGCCTGTGTGGCCCAGAGTCCTGGCACCCAGAGAAGGCAGTGGGCCCTGGGTCTCCTTCAGAGAGCTTCGTAAACCCGAGACAGCCACTGCAAGAGCACTGGATTTAGAAGAATGTCCAAGAAAATTGCCCTCCTTCTACTCGTAACGTGTCATTACAGAAAAATAGAAGCCCGTACATTCCAATCCCATTTGCATTTAACTCTGGAAGCCTGTAAATGTTGCCATGAGGTAAGGGGCTGATTCCGAGCTCCAGAATCCTTTTGGTGTCCTGGACACTATTTTAAAGTGGATATCCCTTTGGGTTTCTCGGCATTTTTACTCCTGGGTCATGGAGTAAATGGGGCTCTGTCTGATGAGAACTCCCAGTCCTGGTAAACAAGAGTGGAGGGGCCTGGTGGCCAAAGCAGCAGCCTTGGATTTTAAAGGTTCAAGTTCAAATGTCGCAGTTTTGCCCTCGAGCTGAAGTACGTGGGTCTGGTTGGAGAGGCAGTGACATTGCACGATGAAATCTGGCCTACCCACAGCTAAGTTCTGGCTACAGTTAAACAAATACTTCCTATGGAATTCTTTACCTCGTAGATCCTCAACAAAGGGTCCACATTCCAGAAAGCGCAGGAAAGCTTTATTTTCCAAGCGTCCTGCCCCCTATAAGGTAGACATTCGAATTCCAGCACACAAACTAGAGTTCATACTTAACACATTAAAAATTTTTATAACACCTCTAGCCCCAGGCCTTCCTTCCTCTCTTCACTATCTTTTCTCCTGATTTTTCCAGGGAAATAATAATTTACAGATTTAAAGGCATGCTCTTGGCACCGACGACCCATTAGAAATAGACTCATTGGAAGAAAATATAACCAGGGCGCCTGGGTGGCTCAGCTGGTAAAGCGTCTGCCTTCAGCTCAGGTCTTGATCACAGGGTCCTGGGATCGAGTCCCACATCGGGCTCCCTGCTCAACAGGGAGCCTGCTTCTCCCTCTGCCTCTGCCTGCAGCTCCCTCTGCTTGTGCTCTCTCTCTTTCTCTGTCAAATAAATAAATAAATAAAATCTTAAAAAAAAAAAAGAAAATATAATCCAGTATTAGGGCCTATCATTCTATTGTTCCAAACTTCATAATATCTTGTTTTCTATAGCATTTTACCTGTTTATAAAGCACTTTACATACATGATTTCCTTTTATCCTCATAGCCATGGGTTAATGTAAATATTGTGCCCATTTTACAGACCCCCAAAAATGAGTCCCTCACCAACCCTGACCTTTGTAGTGCTAAATGTTTTATCACCACAGCAGAAGTGCCCCTATGAGCCAGAAATTGCTGTAGAATCACATTAGTCCTACCCTACTGGGCTGTTTGCTAATGCCACTGCCATCGGCTTAAGAAATATATACCGAAGTTCCCTACAGATGCTGAACTTTTTTTTTAAATTTTTTTGAAGATTTGTTTATTTATTTGAGAGAGAGGGAGAGAGCAGGGAGGGGCAGAGGGAGAGTCTTTTTTTTTTTTTTTTAATGATTTTTTTATGTTAGTCACCATACAGTACATCCCCGGTTTCCGATGTAAGACTCGATGATTCCTTAGTTGCATATAACACCCAGTGCACCATGCAATACATGCCCTCCTTACTACCCATCACCAGCCTATCCCATTCCCCCACCCCCCTCCCCTCTGAAGCCCTCAATTTGTTTCTCAGAGTCCATAGTCTCTCATGCTTCATTCCCCCTTCTGATTACCCCCCTTTCTTTATCCCTTTCTTCTCCTACCGATCTTCCTAGTTCTTATGTTCCATAGATGAGAGAAATCATATGATAGTTGTCTTTCTCTGCTTGACTTATTTCACTTAGCATTATCTCCTCCAGTGCCGTCCATGTTGCAGCAAATGTTGAGAACTCGTTCTTTTTGATAGCTGAGTAATATTCCATTGTATATATGGACCACAACTTCTTAATCCAGTCATCTGTTGAAGGGCATCTCGGCTCCTTCCACGATTTAGCTATTGTGGACATTGCTGCTATGAACATTGGGGTGCATATGGCCCTTCTCTTTACTACGTCTGTATCTTTGGGGTAAACACCCAGTAGTGCAATGGCTGGATCATAGGGTAGCTCAATTTTTAACTTTTTAAGGGACCTCCACACTGTTTTCCAGAGTGGCTGTACCAACTTGCATTTCCAGCAACAATGTAGGAGGGATCCCCTTTCTCCACATCCTCTCCAACAATTGTTGTTTCTTGCCTTGTTAATTTTTGCCATTCTAACTGGCGTAAGGTGGTATCTCAGTGTGGTTTTGATTTGAATTTCCTTGATGGCTAATGATTTTGAACATTTTTTCATGTGTCTGTTAGCCATTTGTATGTCTTCATTGGAAAAGTGTTCATATTTTCTGCCCATTTTTTTATTTGTTTATTTGTTTCTCGTGTATTGAGTTTGAGAAGTTCTTTGTAGATCTTGGATACCAGTCCTTTATCTGTAGTGTCATTTGCAAATATATTCTCCCATTCCGTGGGCTGCCTCTTAGTTTTTCTGATTGTTTCCTTGGCAGAGGGAGAGTCTTAAGCCGACTCCATGCTCAGCCCAAAGCCCGATGCAGGGCTCGATTCCACGACCCCGAGGTCATGACCTGAACTGAAATCAAGAGTCGGGTGCTTACCTGACGGTACCACCCAGGCGCCCCCAGATGCGGAACATGTAAACAGTACCAACAGTTGAACTGATTTAATTCAATCATCCGCTACCCTATTCCCTCCTGTACTCCCACAAAGAAAGAGAAATAACTACATTTTCATGCCCTCTTGCTCCAAGAATGCCTGAAATTAGAATTATCCCAGTACGGGGCCGTGACGTGGCTTCAACAGGAAGTTCTGTTTTTTAAATTCAGACTCCAGTCACTTTCTTTCCAGGGGCTTTTACTGCCCACGGGGCTTTGGGCAAATAATTGCCAGGAAAGCGATCTGTGCGTACATGCGGGATGAAGACAATAATGACCTGCCTGGCGTAGGTGCTGGGAAACAACCAGGCACTGTCTCTTGTGTGCTTTGAACGCCTCGACAGAAGATAAGGTTTACGTGCAAAGGTGCAATTCTACTGAGTCAGCACGACATCATCGTCTATGTTTTTTTAAACGAGAGATTATTGCCTAAGACACCGAGGAACAGAATGTGGCTCTCAGGTTTGACGTTCTAAGGACAGGATGACGTTACGATAAATTTGCAGAAGAGCCGAAGTGGGGAAGGTAAGACGTCCTCTTCTTTTAAAATATCCCTGTGTGACTGGCATTTATTTTAGGCTACCTTCTCCAGCTGGTCCCGCAATGGGGACAGCCCCCAAGGTCCACAAAGCATTCCTCCGTTTCATCATCGGTCACGTGATGCCACCCCTAGGAAGGGCCAAGATGCTGTGGTGAGAGATGACCAGGAGAGGAGAGAAAACGTCCAGTTCTACTGGGGGTGGGGGTGGGGGCTACCAAAATTTGAAAGCCCAAATGTTGGATTTCTCTGGCCATGCTTCTAGAAAGTGCCCATCAGGCCCGTCAGGCCTGTCCCCACACTGTGCCCCACGCCTAGCAGGACCACAACAGATCACCATCCCACAGCCACCATTTGAATCTGCTTAAAAGAATAATGCCAACCATCTGTACCAGTCCTACCACTGCAACAGCCAATGACCACACGCTCGGTGGCCCAAAGCAACAGAAATCTATTCTGGAGTTCTACCAGTTCTGGAGACTACGAGTCTGAAGTTGGTTGCACTGGGCTAAAATGAAGGTGCTGGCCGCCCGGCGCTCCCTCCCTGAGGTTTGGGGGAGAATGGGTTGCTTTCCTCTTCTTTCAGCTTCTGGACGCTATGGGCACTCGTTGGCTTGTGGCAACACCACTCCAATCTGTTTCTCTGGTCACACTCCTTCTCCTCTTCTGTGTGCCGTGCCCGCCTCTCATGCGGATGCTCAGGACTGCATCTAGAAGCCACCTGGACTATCTCTCTGCCTTGAGATCTTTACCTTGACCACATCAGTGAAGTCGCCTTTTGCCATACAAGGCAATATATTCGCAGGTCCCAGGGATGAAGACATGGTTATCTTTTTTTTCGGGGGTGGGGGGGCGGGAGGGGTATTCAGCCTATCTCACCACCCCTGTCTGAACCCCTAGGTCTCCAGGACAAGCCCGATTCATATCTCAATTGAATCTCTCTTTACTTTCCTTCAAGAAAGCAGAGTAACTCCTCTCTTCTTTCTTTAAGGGAGAGAAGGATGGGAGAGAACTTTAACGGAGCCCCTACTATGTGCTCAATAATTTATAGACACTCTTCGTGACAGGAGGGTGGGTAGCCATTTTACAGATGTCTTCTTGTCCCCATTTTACAGATGAGACAACGGAGGCTCAGAGAGGCCAAGTAACTTGTCCACAGTCTCCCAGCAAGTAAATTATAGAGACAGAGTGGGACCATGGATCTGCCTGGTTTCAAAGCCCATGTCCCATCTACCCCACCAACATTCCTCAAATTCCATTCACACCGACACCTTGTAAAAGAAAAGTAATTCTCATAGACCCCAGTCAGAGAAACAACTGACTTCCAAAAATTAAAGTTTTAGTCCAAAAAACATGAATTGGCACATTCTCAAGTTCTTCCCAAATTCTGGGGAGACCAGTGTGAGAAGCACTAGGAGAACCTCGGTGCCGCCATCTTGAGAACTCCACTTTAAGGAGCCTGATATTAAGACCCAGGACAGCTGCATTTCAACCATGTCGCTCTGCAGCTTAGGAAACGCTCTAATGAAACAAAACATTTACTGCTGATAAGATGTTAGCACTCGCAGTCTCTCAGTATTCCGGTTGTAAGTTAATGATTTCCACCACAGACACGCCTGAGGACCTTCAGTCACACGGAAGTAAGTGGCTGTGGCATTTTCTGAGCTTAATCTAAATGAAAGTTCACCTAGATGTCCCACGAAAGCTTTGTAGATTAGAAATGTCACCCTCGTTGTGGCACAAGCTAACAGCTATAGAAACATGGAAGCCCTAATACTTATCACACAATTATTTGATCACAATTCCTGCTGTGCAGGGAACTGCTCCAAGTACTTCACTCGAATTAACATATTTAATACTCAAGAAAATCCTGTGAGGCAGGTCGTATTCTCTTCCTTTTATAAGTGGTAAAACCAAGACACAGAGAGGTCAGGTAATTTCTTAAAGTCACACAGCGAGTAGAAGTGCAGAAGCAGGATGACACCCAGATCATCTGATCACAGGTGCCATGTGTTCACACAGCTGAGAACGAAGACGCTGGCTCTGTGCCTCAACTCATTTCCTGGGCCCTGGCCCGAGATATTCAGTGTTACAGAGAGCGTGAGCACCAGCACGGTCCCCGACCCCATTCCCCCTCGTCCGTGGCAGTTTTGCCATCAGGCTCTTGCTTGAGATCTTCCGCTCACTGTTCGCTGTCCAGTCCTCCAAGGACACGGCCAAAGGTGAAAGGCCATTATCCTCGCACTGGACACTAGAAGTTCCAATCTGCTTTACAGAACACCTGTTCCCAGCAGCCTCTATGGTGAAGGGAAAAGTGGAATGTCCCCTCCACCCTCGCATGCTATCTCCACTTCAGTCCTCCAGTCTACTCTTTTGGGACCTTGTTCCTTCAAAGGTTTCCTTGGAGAAAGGTTGGGGTTATAGAAAGAGGCATCATGTGACTTGTCACGACCTTCTCAGGAACGGATGGGCCTCCGGTTCCAACAGACCCCTTGAGTTCTTAAACATTTCTTCACCTTCCGTGACCCAGTCAGTGTTCTTACAACGGATCATTCAATCTCATGTAGGGCAGTGCAATCCAGTTCCAGGTGATGGACGACCTGCTCGTAATTACGCCATCTAAAGTATAGCACTTTCTCGCTCACACTCCTAAAGATTCTCTTTCTAGAATGCATTCTTAGGGAGACTCAGACCCCACTGCCACAAGTATAAGAACTCATTCTACCCAAAGAAATGAACTTGGTTTGTTTTCTTCTTTGCATTTCTGGGAGGTATATCCTTGTTCCCCGTCCAACAGAAGAGTCCGCTCACGCGAGGGAGGGAGCGCCTTCTCTGCGAAGATATTGATGGTCCTCAAAAGGTCCCATCAACAACAGAAGCTATGCAAGGGTCTCGACACTCGAGAAGCAAAAGAGAAGCAACTCGCCATGGAAAATTATGATAATATAGACATTTCACATAAACTCAACTTCCTGAGGTTCTCAAACTAGACCTCACTTACTCCGAGTCGAGCATATCCATATTAGTTCCAAAACAAAGGGATTTTTCTCCTTTTTTAATCACTGATTTCCGGGTACACTCCTAAGACTCCAAACTCGGCCATGATCAAGCCCATCTAAGAATTTGACGGCAGCCTCAGTATGTGGACTCTCCCCCTGGACCTCATCTTTTGGTCTCTGGACTCAACCCCAATGTTTGGATGCTCGCAGAGAAAGATGTTCCCCGATGAGGAAGTCAATGAAAGATCTGTGTTCACACTGTCCACTCCTTTCCCGTTCCTGCGTCTGCAGGGCCTTTCTCTGAGGTCGTATCTATTTAATCAGCTTCCCTAAATGAGTTCTTCAGAGGAAAACAAAAGCAATTCTTCTGCTGCTTTGTTATTCCTTCGTTTCTCTTGGTCGCTGCCCTGTGGACCATCCACGTGGTTGACCGACAGAGTAAGCGGCCACCTAGCCTCGCATCAGACAGGCATTCTACAATTGCCTCCTGGTTCCTCGGCAAATTGCTAATTCTTGTTTTATTACTTAGTGTGGATTTTATTGAGAGGTCTTTTCTTCTTGAGGGGCAACTGATCGAGAAATGTGGTGGACGTTTCCCATCTCAGGATGCGTCACACAGCTCCGGGAGGGTGGGAGCGCCTCTGAATGTGGCTGCTCCCTGCTTGCCCCGTCTCTCCAAGATCCTGGCAGCCTTCTTCCAGAATACCTAAATGTCACCCGTGTTTGTCATTCTGGCTACCTAGGCTTTAAATGACCTTCCCATAGAGGGGGGAACCTCAGAACAGAGGGAAGGCGGGATACCTCTCCCTACTTTAGAAACCAAAGAGGGGCGCCTGGGAGGCTCAGTCCATTAAGCGTCTGCCTTATGCTCAGGTCATGATCTCAGGGTCCTGGGATCGAGCCCCGAGATGGGTTCCCTGCTCATCGGGGAGTCTGCTTTTTCCTCTCCCTCTGCCATCCCTCCTGCTGTGTTCTCTCGCTCTCTCTCTCTCTCTCTGACAAATAAATCTTTAAAATAAATAAATAATAAATAAATAATAAAGTTTATTTTGTTTCTCACCCCAGATACAAAAATAATTCATGTTCACATGAAAGATATGGGGAAAACAAAAATAGGAAGAAGAAAAAAAATATGGCCTATCATTCTACCAGCACCAATAGCCACAAACGAAATTTTGGTGTGTTGCTTTCTAATGCTTCTTTTATGGAAACTTCTCCAGAGCTATGCTCATCCTTATCTATTGCTAAAGTTCTGAAAGGAGCAGAAACATTGCCATTACATGCTGACATCTGTCTCTCTCTATATCCCCAGGCATTAAATACAAGACGGTAAACTCTACCTTTTTGCTGAAAGGAACATTTCTCAAAGTTGTGTCCCATGGAACACCGACTCCTTCATTTGTCATCAGATCCTATAGACAGACTATAAAAAGAGTTTTTCTTGACCAGAAAAGTTGGGAAATACTGAGATCCTGAAATACTGAGAAAACACGTTTCTTTATTGCATGAATTTCCAGAGCTCTGAGCACATCAGAGCCTCTCATAGACGGCAGCATATGCCAAGCATATTGGGCCACAGGAATCCCTTTTGAAAATACTTTTCTCTGGACCAGTGTTCTAGGGAGTGCTGACCCAGAAAACTTAGAACTTCGTATCGTTTTACCTTCCTCCCACATCAGGAGTGAAGACCCCGTTCAAAGTCAGTAGGGGAAAAGGAGCATTCATCTCAGATATGTGAAAAGCAAAATTTGGAAAAGAAATGACAGAATGGGACCTAGGAAGTTATTTTCCTTTGCGGATTTATCTACCTGTAAGAACATGTCCGAGGGGGTGAGGTTTACAGACAAACATCACAATTCTTGTCTGAGAGACCTAAGATAAGAGCAATGCTGAACGCTAAGGGAGCAAACCTGTCCGCGGAAATTTTACTGCGTAAATGGTTTTATCCACATTTTGGTAGAAAATCCAATTAACTTACGAGAAGTCAGCATTTCCAGACTAAGGAGATTAACCTCGTGCGACTCAATATCATTGCAGTACTTTCCCCCTGAAAAAGGATAGTTCCATATGACAAATATATATATATACACACATATATATGTGTGTGTGTATATATATATACACACATTTTTTTGTAATGACGCTAACAAGGACAAATGAGAAAACAAGAAAACACGGAGGCGTAAGACAAGGAAAACATCCTCACTGGAACAAAGCATGGCGGACCCAAGAAACTTCAGCCAGAAGCCTTGCTCTTGCCCAATCACTTTCCCAGCTATACCCCAATGTCTGGTCAGACTCCACGTGAAATCTGCTAGAGAATCTGGGGGTTCGGACTCAGAATAAGAATGAAAACATGGCTTCTTCCATTAAGCCAACACGTCTGCGTGCCCACTTGCCAGATGCGGAAACTGAGTTTTAAGGAAGTTTTAAAAAGCCCTGAAATTGGGTGATGTCCCCTAATACACACTTTAGGCAACACCTTGGGGGTTGCTCTGTGAACTTGCTTTGGGCCAAATCCCAGCCGCCAGGCTCCCGCAACACTCCTGAGCTTGGTGTCTGTCGTTTTTGGAATAAATTACGTGTTTAGGAAAGTCTGGGAATTACCAGAGTTCAAAAGTACCTTTTTGCTGTGAAGGAGCCTAAAGGATCTTCTAGAGCAACTTCCTGATTCTTTGCGGCTTTCACGGTGCCTCTGTTCGGTGAGCGGCTCAGCAGACCCCCCATTATGCTGAGCGGGACAGCGAGAGCTCAGTGACCCTCCAGGGAAAAGCGGAATCTGAGAAGGTCAAAGCTGGAAAGGACCTTCATAATCATGTCCGCTGGCCCAACCCCCTCTATTTACAGATCCCAAAACACAAGCCTGAAACACACGCAGAACCCTGAGGGTGAACGCACTCTCCCCCTCCTTCTATTTGCGCGCAAGTTTCCCATGGCATCCAGCTCTACACCAGTAATGTCTAGAGGATTTACGAGGCCACGCGATCCTCTGGGTTTCTACGCAGACCTAAACAGGAAACCCACACAAGGAAATGCTCTTTCAGTTTGCAGGCCGGATTCCCAGGATGCTTTCAGCAGAGTGCCGTGGCTGGAACAAAACAAGGGCCTGGCCCCACAAATGCCCTTAGATCCCGAGACAAAGGTGCCCTCCCCACCCCTGTCCGCCCCACCCCCTCCGCCAGGGAAGAACACAACTTGCTTCCCTCAGACCTCAACATCAGGTCGCTCCATCGTTCTAGATGCCAAACAGGGGTCAGTCCAGAGGCACCCACCCCTCCTCCGATCTCAGGCTGAGGTCAAGACTTTGCTTCTCCTCCCCTGCGTGACATCGATTAATCTGGCGAAGTTAGGCACCCCGCTCAGCACCCCCCCCCCCTTCTGTCTGCATGTTACATTTTGCCTCCAGAATATGCCTCGGGGCTGCAAAACTACGTGTATTTCCCAGCCCAGGGGCAGTCGGATGCGTCTGGGTCCTTCTGAGTCATCATTGCACGTGAGGGCGGCCACTCGACCTGACCCAGCTCTGCAGCCTCAACCCGGTGTTCTGCCGGATCTCCTCTCCCCGGGTCATCGGTCCATCTGCCCTTGTGTCCAGCCCTCCTGGCCTGGGATGGCATCTTTCCTTCTTTTCAGCTCTCCGTGGAAGATTTGGAACTTCAGACGCTGCTGTTCGTGGCTGGACAGGAAGGAAGTGTGTGTTGCTGGCTCACAGAACAGAACAGTGGCGCTGGTGACCCTGCTCCCCCTCATCAGGCGTCCCCCCGGGGCTGCTACCGGAAATAGACTCTGTTCTCCTTGGTTGCCCCCCCACCTCCCCGGGGAGAGAAGACGCAAGCTTCTGGTGAGCGGGCGCTATTATCGGGACTGACTGTCTTTCAGGAATTACCAGATGTTGGGAGAGGATAATGTGTCACTTCCTCTAACAAATAGTCTGGGCATCTGTGCATTTCCTTTCAAGCCAGCTCTTCAGGAGAATGTGATGCCGTGACGTTGAAGGACAGATCACTCTGGCCTCCGCTCTCAGGGGCACTGGGGGGGGGGGGCGGTTCTCCAAACCCTTTGGTTCCCATCCTCCATGAAGAAACTGTTTCTGGGGGCACCTGGGTGGCTCAGTCGATTGAGTGTCTGCCTTCGGTTCAGGTCATGATGCTCAGCAGGGAGTCTGCTTCTCCCTCTGCCTCTGCCCCTTCCCCCACTTGTGCACAAGCTCTCTCTCTCTCTCAAATAAAAATTAATAAAATCTTTTTTAAAAAAAGGAAACTGTTTCTGTCCTTTGTATGCATGGGTGACACCATGAAGGGACAACATAGGTAGTGGTTAAAGGCAAGGACTCTAGAGGGGCACCTCGGTGGCTCAGTTGGTTAAGCGTCTGTCTTTGGCTCAGGTCATGATCTCAGGGTCCTGGGATTGAGCCCCACGTGGGGCTCTATGCTCTGTGTGGAGTCTCTTGTCTCTTTCTGTCCCTCTCCCTACTTGCTCTCTTTCTCCAAAATAAATAAATAAATCTTAAAAAAAAAAAAAAGGCAAGAGCTCCAGTGACAAGATAAAGGCACTAAGGGAAAGAGGACAAGTAGCCAAGAACCCTAGGAGGGGACTTGGAGTAATCAAATTGTCCATCCGTTCCCCCATATCAGTGGTCTCAGTGGGGGGCAGCACAAGCCACCCTACTGGGGAGCTTGCCCCACCACTCCAGCCAGCCCTACTTAATCTGAAACTGAGGGAATGAAGCTCAGCGCCCTCTGCTGAGCCTTCCAGATGGTTCTGATGGGCCCTCCAGTTTGGAAATCCCTGACCTGGTTAGATGCACATTAGGGATTTCTCAGCAGCGAAGAGAAAAAGAGATGGTTACCTAAGAAAATGCTTCAGCAACCCTGCAGTGGTGCGACTTTCGGGGGAGGCTATCTTGGCAAGACAAAGATGCTAGAAATAGAAAGGAAGTGACCTCAGAGAAAACAATGAAAGATGTAGCAATATCTCTTTGCTGATAACCGGGCTAATTCGTAGCACTTCTAGGATATGGCTTAATGACTAAGAACATACAGGATATTTTTCAGATTAAAGACAATGTACAATGTGGGCCCAATTATGTAAAATGTATGTGTATATCGGTTCATAGATAGGAAAAATATTGGAAAATTACATATGAAAATGGTAACAGCGAACATCCCCTGGTGATGGATTATGAATAGCTGGGTTTTTTTTAATTTTATCCCTTACGTTTTTCTGTTTATGCCCCCAACTTTTCCATAATAAGTAGGTATTTTTATAACCAAATTTTTGTTTTCAATACAGTGACAAGCTGTTTGGGTAAAACAGTCCTTTAAACAAATGCGTAGGGCCCTCTGTAGAAGCCAGCTTTCCAAGAATTTATGTCGCACAGATAATTAGCACCACCTGTTACACTTGGGCTAAAACGAGGGCCCGAACGACGACGAATAAGGGGGCTGTGAAACTCACCGGCTCCAGTTCAGAACCCCTACCCGCGCCCCCACCCCGCCTCCGCCCTGCCCGCGGCACCTGCCGCCTCGGCCGCTGGGCGCTCAGAGCACGGACCTGGGCTGCTGGGCGTTCTCGGCATCCGCGCGGCTTTTGCGGAAGCCCGGGGCCTCTCGGTTGTTACACCCCGATTTCCAGCCAGGGATAAGCTCGAGGCAAACACAAAGCAAAACAAAAACACTGAAAGAGCCCTTAAAAGCCTCGAAAGGAAGAAAGGACAATGAAACGTGATGTAAGAGCCGCTGCACAGCCAGTGACTCAGCGCTTCTGCCCCGGCAACACCAGCTGCGGCCCGCGGAGGCGGCGGCGGCGGCTCTCAGAAACACACACACACACACACGCGCACACACACACACACACACACACACACACACACACACGCTGTGCAAACATCCCACTGCCTGGAGCGGAGCAAAAATTCCAGCCCTTGCACAGCGCCGCAGACAAGACAAAGATCTCTCTGCAGCTGCCCCCGGGCGCAATGCTTCAGGCCGCTTGCTGCACGGTCATTCAGCTTTCCATTAACATCTTTGACGCACACTCTATCCCTAAGGAGCCGGATGCTTGTCCCCGGGAGCAGAGGCAGCAACCTGGAACCAGTACCTGCCTGCAAGCCCAGCCGTCTCTCCTGCCTCGGACACATCCCAGGGTGAAATTTGGTTAGAGCGGTCGGTTGGAGTGCTGGCTTCTGCAGAAGGCTGGGCTGGGGGGTGGGGGCGCTGCGTGTTCAATCCCCACCCTTGGTGAGTCAGGGAGGGGGCTGGGAGGAGATTTGCGCAGACTACACAGATGGGAGTGGGAATCTGTCCCATGGGATTTTGACTCAGGCCGTGACTCCATCTGCAAACGTATCATCTTATTAAAAGTTGCATTTTAAAACTCAGCCTTTACCTCAATTCAGAGTCAATGGAAGTAGCCCCTCCCGTGGAGTCAGCTTGGGCTGGCCCCACTCCTCCCAGATGGCTGCTACCACAGGGCCCGCCCCAAGGAGCTCTGCCATGAGGCTGGTCCCCAAGGCCTGCCAAATCCACATTGCACCCGCAAGATTCGATCCAAAAGCAGCTGTATTTCTGCCCCTCCCCCGGGGGCTGGGGGTCCTTCCAAATGTATTCCACAGGGAAAGCTCCCTCCTGCCATTCGGTGAAAAACCCCATGAACTCCAGAATTTTTTCTGCTGGCTCTGAGGTATGAGGTCATTCTATGGACGGACATTCAAATCACAAAACGGTCTTGTTTCAGAATGAGGTGTCTGGGCCAAGAATCCAGCAGAGTAACACTGTAATGTTCATTCCAAGGTGGGGCTTCACAGCACTTCCTGTGCCCAGCACGTGGGAAGGAGCAGGGGTCAGGGGATGGCATGGCTCTTATCAGGCTAAGGACGGGGCCCATAGTTGAACCGACTCTCTTTCCTGGGTCTGCTTGTTTGTTTGTGTTAGTCTCATTCAGGCACCGGGATGTCATGCTCAGGCTGCTCCCCACACACAGATTCTCCCCCTGCCACCTCCCCCCCCCCCCCTTGCTTCCCTCATCCCCGCACCTCTCAAGCCAACTCTTGGATCAAATTCGGGATGTCGGCTGGCCTGCTGTCTCCATCCTGAGGCCCAGGAAGGTTGGTCCCCACTTTCTGCGGGGTGTAGTTTTTGCTCAAATGAAGCCCTGTTTTCTCTTTTTTCTACCTCTTTCCACTGCCAAGGCTGTTGCTGGAGCTTTCTGAGCCATTGGGGCAGGTCTCAGAGTGGATCTTGTCTTGCCAGACGTGAGGGGAAGGAGGGAAGAGCCCCAGCCCCACCCCTTTTGGGGAGGCCACTGCAGTCATGACTTTCTTAACAAACCCCCCTCTCCTTTTTCTTGATCCTTCTATATCCCTTCCTGAGTGAGGGTTTCTAAGAGCTGTGAAAACCAGTTTCTGGACGTTTCCTTTGAAAATCTGCATATGGTCTGTGTGACAAATGCACATGCCTCAAATGGATAGAGTGTTCACCCAGCCACCTGTGTGGGGCACAGAAGAGTCGTCGTCTATAAGGTGGGAGTAATCCTGTCTGCCCTCAGAAAGCCTCCAAGCATACCAGTCTGAGTACATGGCCCTTACATGAAAACAGTGTTTGCATTCACCTATTAATGGCGTTATGAACCTGCTTTGCTTTTAGCTTCTTTTAATTTTGAGATCAGAAACCTTTATCGTATCCCATAGGGTATGGAAAACCTCTGCATATTTTTTTATTTTTTATTTTTTGTAAAGATTTAATTTATTTATTTGTCAGAGAGAGCACAAGCGGGGGGAAGGTCAGGCAGAGGGAGAAGCAGATTCCCCGCTGAGCAAGGAGCCCAAAGTGGGACTTGATCCCAGGACCCCGGGATCATGATCTGAGCTGAAGGCAGATGCTTAACCGACTGAGCCATCTCTGCATATTTTTAAATTTGCATTTTTTAATATAAGTCAGAGTTTGTAATTCTTAATATTCAACAATAAGTATTATGACACCATAAAAAAAAATACTATCTGACCTCCTCACCTCCTCCACCTATCGGGATTTGAACAAGACCAGAGAAGAAGCTCTGGGAACTCATGCTGTCAGTGGTGGGCTGGAGTCGGTGTGTCTGTTCCCAGTTTCCAAGTTCTGGAATATCACACTGGTAGTTTGAGATTGGCGGTGGTGAGAGTATTTCCACCATGGAATTGAGCAAATGCTGCAAGTTAGAGCTTTCTCTCCCTCCCCACCCAAAGCTGATTACCCACATAGCCCTGCATGCGATTATAATGCAATAAATTTTATTGCTATATATGGTCTATATCTGGAGGCTTCACGTGATGTGGCTGGAAGATAAGGCTCCCGGGGAGAGCTGTGATAAAGAGAGCAGAAGAATGAAGGCTTTGCCTCCCATAGAAATATTCCTGGGAGTGGCCCCAGAGATGTGCCCAAGGTCAGGACAATAGGGTTCTCAGGGCCTGAGGAAGCACCTGCTTTCTGGGAAAAGTGATTTCCTAACAGATGGGGGAGAGGAGTGGGTGTGTGTTCTTCAGAGTGGGAATGCAGGCTGGGATGGTTAGAATGGCCCTGGGAGGCAGGGCGGCCCCATTTTCAGCCCTAGACCAGTCTCCACTCCCGCAGGTCCTCCCTGATGCCCAGATGCCAGGAAGGCCACTCCAGCCCCACAAGCAGCATGGCCTCTGTGCCCCCAGAGCTGGGCTCCACTCTCTGGCCCTTGAAGGCACAGAACCTAGGATAGTAAAGGCCCCCCCACGAGCAGGGGACAGAGGGGGCATCAGTAGCCATCTGGGATGGCGGAAGCCTTCCTGGGAGCTGACAAGGGTCAGGGGCTGGCAAGGCTAGGATTTTGTTCCTCTGGCTTTGGCATCTTACCCCAGGGCCAGTGAGCACCCCAGGCTCAGGGTGTGGAGGGCCAGTTCATGATGGTGACAATTATGGCGCTCCCTGGAGGGGCCATGGGGACAGAGGAAAGCCTGTCACTGAACAGTGACACGGGCCGCAGCAGTGACCCAGTGAATGAGCTCGGCAGGGCCAGCCCCCTAAAGGAGCCTGAACGTGCTGGGGGGAGGAGTCAGAGCCCAAACAGGTGAGTGGTGTCTGCACATCTACAGCCCCGGGGCCCATGTGAGATTCCATCTGTCACCCTGGTTCCTCAGGTGGGAAAACTTCCACACAGCAAATCTGCTCCATTTTCTCTATTGCTGTGGATTTTGTTTTCTTCTCGGACTATTTCTACAGAAATAGCTGTTGTCTTCTACCAGCCATGGAGGGCCCCATTCGCTTTCTAATCCTGTTGGAGGGTCTCAAGTATATGAGAAATTAAGCCAAACTTGCCATTCTTCAAAATGTTTAAATGTCCATGTAAGTCCCCGTGGCCTGGTTTTCTTTTGCCCTCTTGGGGCACGGAATCCCTGACAACGACACCCTCAGAGTCAGGGAGGAAGGAAGACAGCAATGTCAGAGAGCAGTGGATTGTTAATCCCGAGGAGGGACGGAAGCCCAGAAAAGCCATTGCTTCCTTTCCGGGTCACACGTCATGTGGGAGAGAAGCTGCCAACCACTAGCCTTGCTTGCTTTTTAAACCTCAACGAAGGAGAGCATAGACGTGAGGAAGGGGAGACGAAATTCTAATGGAAAGATACGCATTTGTATTTGAATGTTGGATACACAGCAGCTCTGTCAGGGAGTAGTGATAAATTATACATTCTGACATCCAAATATTAAAAAGTAGCAAAGCCCAAAGCTGTTCTGAGCCTGGGGGGCTCAGTCAGTGAAGCCTCGGCCTTCGGTTCAGGTCATGATCCCAGGGTCCTGGGATCCAGCCCCGCATCGGGCTCCCTGCTCGGCGGGAAGCCTGCTTCTCCCTCTGCCTGCGCCAGCTCCCCCTGCTTGTGCTCTCTCTCAAATAAATAAAAAAAAATATTAAAAAAAAAAATAAATGCATGATAATTATTCCAGATCTGGAGGTAAAAGGGTTTCCTGCAACCACTAGTAAGCTCATAGGAGTCTTGCTCAGGACGGAGGTCCTGGGCCCCAGTCCACCCTGCTGGGGCTGACGAGGACCTGATGATTCTACTAGACCGGTTTAGGACTCTGAGCGTATTTAAAATGGGTGAAGAGACACCCCAGATTGTCCTGTCCGTTACTATACTGCCATCTAGTGGCAAGATGTATTAAAACACAAATGTGGGTCTGATGATTCTCAAGGTTTTTTTTCATGGCAAATAGTTACAATGTATTTCTGTCTCTCCAGAGAAGTCACCAAACGGCCCCCATAGTTCACAGAAAGGAAAGTCACGAAGTCTCTAATTTGACTATCTGAAAAAAGATTGTGTAAGCGTCACCGAGGACAGGCAGATTTCTAAAACACTTCCGAAATGTGCAGGGGTAAGAGAGGAGTGCTCTTTTAAGAGAGTTGTTGTTTAAACTTTTCTGTATATGAGAATTTGGAAACAACAGAAGGGTTTGTACAATACAGTATGTGTATAATGAATTATTATCTTACATAAAGGAGGACAAAAATCTCAACCATAACCCCATGGAGACACTCTCCACTGCTCTAAAAATAAAGTCCCACGGCACAAATCAAGTTCCATTGCTATACAAGAAAACGCTGATATATTACCAACCCTTTGCCCTCTGCTCCTGCTGATCAAGATTTTAGATTATGGGGTTTCCTCCCAGTGCCAAATGTTGGAAGCGGAGACTGGGGGAAATTTACTGAGCGATGAAAACGAAGACTGCCCCTCCCCCTCCCCATGCTCTCCCCCGTCTCCTAACACACAGGACACACATATCAAGGATTTTTCCACTTCCTGAGTAATTCCATTTGTGTCACCAATAACTCAACTCTAAATCACATTGGAAGACAGCTGGAACCCCGAGAATTCCTAGGTACAACTAGCTGGTCTGCAGTGCACGGAGGCTTGCTGCCAAACCCCTGGGGCTCCACGGGGCTGAGTGGTTGGCATAGACCGATGACATCCAGACACTCGACCAGCTTGAGGGGAATGAAGGGCCACGGGAACAGCAAACATGATGGGTAGGACATGATGGGTAGGTAGAATTAGGGTACCCCAAAATCTGGCTTCAAACACCAGCTATGCTGTGCCATTCTGAGAAATACCCTTAGCGAACTTACAACAACCTAGAAATGCAACTTGCAAGCTAACTTCCAAGCAGGGTAGAGGGCAGGGGTCACCGTTAGACCTGAGGAAATACCTTCTGGGGTGAGGTCCACGCTGATGTGCCCTTTCCCAAACAGCGCCCCTCCCCAGCTTTTGGAGCACAGAATGGTAGAGAGGTGTGCTTAGCCGACTGAGCCTCCCAGGCACCCTGGGTGCACTGTTAGGTTATAAACATACCTAGAAGCACAGAACTACAAAATTACCACACTTCCTCCTCCCAGCACGCGGATACAACAAAACTACCAGGCACATCTTCTAAACCCGTGATTTTCTTTTTCTTTCTCTCCCTCTCTCTCTTTTTTTTTTTTGATTTATTTATTTATTTATTTGAGAGAGAGAGAGAGAGCTCGTGTGCACAAACAGGAGGGGCCAAATGAGAGAATCTCAAGCAGACTCCCCGTTGAGCGAGAAGCTCGACTTGGGGCTCGATCTCATGGCTCTGAGATCACGACCTGAGCCGAAACCAAGAGTCAGTCGCTTAACTGACTGCACCACCCAAGCGCCCCTAAATTTGTGATTTTCTAAGTGTTGACCCCAACCAGCAGCAGCAGCAGCGTCACCTAGGAACTTACTAGAAATGCAGATCTCAGGGTCCTGGGATTGAGCCCGGCATCAGGCTCCCTGCTCAGCGGGGAGTCTGCTTCTCCCTCTCCCCCTGCCCCTCCCTGTTGTGCACTCTCTCTCTTTAATAAATAAATAAATCTAAAGAAAGAGAGAGAAATGCAAATTGTCCGGCCTGACACCTGCCGCTAGTCCTACTGAGTGGGAAACTCTGGGGGTAGGTACCGAAGTCTGTGTTTTAACCCATTGTACAGGGGCTTCTGCCGCAGACGTAAGCTTGAGAACCACGACCTGAAGGATGCTGTTGGTTGGTCAACAGGTGGCAGGCGAGGTTGGGTCTAACTAGAACCTGAAGCTCTGGGATCAACACTTTGGCCCCGGTGTCCTCAGCTCCCTCAGTATCAAGCAATGTGTCATGTTGGCCCCCCGAACACCCCGGCAGCTCTAGTAGGTTCTGTCCACCTCCTGAGCCTGCTTCCTCTCCCTGGGAACGGCACACAGCCCCTGGAACAACGCTAGTCATCCCCGGTGGAGCCCAGCAGAGACGTCCCCGGGGACACTCGATCTCCTTATTTTGTTGTGTAATCTTCAGCATCAGTGGTTCGCGTCCAGGTCCAGCAAGAATGGTTGGCAAGCACGGTTGTTAGGTGGGAGAACTGGGACACGGAGATCTCCCTGTGCTCAGAGGAAACCGCGTGGCCCTGCTCACCGCCCTGGGGACTGAGACAGCAGCAGAGCCAACATCACCTCGGGAAGAGGACGGAAAGCGACGGGTTTTAGGGCTTGTCTTTTTTTTTTTTTCTGATAAAGTTACAGAAACGTCTAACTACTGCTTTAAAACTCAACTTCCCACTACCTAGAACGAACGACTATTAAAAGGCCCGTTCTCCAAGCTGTAAAGCGACTGCAGATGATCTGGGAGAACAGACAGCAGCTGGAACAGAGCGAAGCAAGGAAGTTTTTCTGAAATAGTTTTTAACAAAGGATGTCCTCGGTGCTTTTATCAGAAAACATTTCCACTGTGAGGTTTCCACATAGCTGCTAATAATAACTTGTAAATTTGCCTAGCTGGTGGCTGGAGCCTTGGAATTTACGAGTAACAAAGAGCAGAAAAAGGGCTGAAGAGGAAGCCAGCTCTTTTCCTTGGGAATAAACACAACGTGCTTTTGAACAACCCTCCCGTTCCCTCCAAAGAGAGCAGGAAAGAAATCAGGCTAGTCCAAGGAAAAGCAGGCTGTGGCTCATTAAAGTGGAAGGCTTTTCCATCCCTGTTTGTGCAGTCGGTGCCAGAGGCAGGAAGCCCAGAAGTGAGAACCACCACCAAGGACGCTCCCCTCCGTGGCTCTGCCCTTGTACCGTGTTTGGTGTCACCCACAAACCCCGGAGGCAGTAAGAATGCATGCTGATGTCAGGTTCATGGGCCACTGGTGCTTGTTCCCGGGGCAGGGGGGGGGGGGAAGGGGGAGCGGTCAAGGCAAGAAGGCTGGTCACCAAAGAGGACAAAGCCTTGGCGGGGGGGGGGGGGGCTGAGCTGGCCGAGGAGCAGGTGTGAGGGGCTGTCATCCTTGCTCTGACCCAGCTTCCCAGCAACAGGGAGAACATCTGAAACAAAATCACCTGTGACACTGAGGACCTGCCTTCTCTTCCTTGATAAGCTCATTCCACCTCTAGAGGCAAAAAATACATATTAAAATATGTATCTTCCCACTCAACCTCTTCCAAGAACCTCATCCTTGCTTAGAGAAACCCGTTTCCCCCAGCAGGCAGAACAAAGTCAGAGGCGGGCAGGGGAGTTCTTTGGTCCATGCAGGAGGGTGGGGGTGCCTAGACCAGATACCCACTGGGCCACCAGGCGCCTCCCTTTTGTGTACCTAATGGTAAAATGGATATACTCATTGGCAGATTTAATAAAGTTAAGCACGCAGCTCAGCTGGGCAGCAAATCTTCCCGCACCCCCACCCCCAGCAGGTGCACAGCTGGGTTTTGATCAACCGGCGCCCCGCTTCTCAGAGCAACGCTGCCCGCCCTTGCGGTCTCAGGCTTTATGATGACCGTCCACTCCCCCACCCACCACACACACACACACACTTGTTGTACTTCTTCCCAGATCCCTCAGAACCTCCTCAGAGGCACTGGGAGCCCATTCGTGGCTGCCAGAGCACCGTGCCGAGGAAGCCTGCAGAAGCATTCAGGCCCATTAAAAACCAATAACAAGAAATGGGTTTTTCACCTGGTTTCCTACGGAAAAAATAATATGGGGGAGGGGGGAAGTGAGTTTAGAATACACATGTGGGTGGACGTGTGTGCACTGTCCTTACGTCGATTAGAAATTCTTTCAGCTGATAAACATTTCTTGGTACCTACTATGTGCAAAGCTCTGTGCTCTCTGATGACGAACGTGAGTGAGACCGGTCCCTGACTTCCAGGAGCTCACAATCTAGAGGAGAAAAATCACACATGCAAACTAGAAAATCGTCCTGTAACAAAGGCTCACTCATCCACTGCACAAGATGTGTCGTGCACGACGTGCGGCCTCAAGGATGAGTGGATCATTTTGAGAGCACTGAGGCCAAACGTAACTACTGTTGGTCTTCCGAACACGAAGGATGTGACAGGAGAGCCGCCAGGCACACGTTCTTCGAGGAGAGGGTCCTTGTCTTTGCACAACCATCCCACCTGGCGTGTGCCCGCAAACATCCAATAAATACTGCTTCCCGAGGGTGGATTCCCTGTCCTCTCATTCACTAGACAATTTCGCCCCATCTTTCTTCACCGGAAGGAAGGCTTTCTGGAGGGAAGCCTGAACTGAGTCTCAGAGGATGTGTGGGAATGAAACCAAGTTGTGCGTGTCAGAGGCACAGCTCGAGAAAAGCAGGAGAGATGCAGCACGGCCACGGAGACCTCCACACGATCCAGCCTCTTGAACCTGGCGATCCCAAAGTCGTCTTTGGGATCTTGACCTTGCTGGAGTCGTCTTGACCTTGCTGGAGTTGTCTGCAGGTGGGCAAGCGTCGGGAGACAGCCCCACTCTTGAGAGGATGGGACAGCAGTTAGACTTCTAGCCCCTTAAGTCAGAGTGGCTCCGGCCGGTGGGCCGTGTGGCTGTGGAATCGGCCAGACGCAGGAGGATGCCGAGGGAGCAGGAAATCGCAGCAAGTCGCAAAGCCGGTGATCTTGTCATCAACAGAGGGCTGCCACGGGCTCTGTGTGGTTCCCACCTCTCTGCCCTCCACGCAGAGCCAAGTATCCAGAAGCTGCACTTGGCTCTGCTCCCTCAGCCCCCGCAGCCTGCACCCCACCCTCCCCTGCCCCTGCCTCTGCTCTGATTCCTGGCATTTCTGCAGCCTCTGACCTTGAGACCTGCGCTCCTGCCTCCACGTCCGCACGCCACGCCTTCCTGCTTTCCCTCCTAAGGGTCTGACTGCTGCTACTGCCCACGCCCCTCTGCGTCCCACTTCTCCTCTGCCAATCCTGCATCTGTTTCCCTCTCCGTCCTCTCTCCAGGTGAGAGCTCGGATTCAGAAGCCATTAATACGATCTAAAACTTCCTGAATCCCCATCTACGGCTCAAATGCCTCTTTTTTTCCCCCCAATGTGATAAAATACATTTAACATAAATTTACCATCAGAACCATTTGGGGTTTGTTTGTTTGAGTGCACAGCTCAGTGTCATGAAGCACATTCGCACTGTTGTGCAAGCATCCCCACCATCCGTCTCCAGAGCCCTTTGGTCTTGCAAGCCTGAAACTTTGTACCTGTTGAACAACAGCTCCCCATTCTGCCCCCCGCCTAGCCCCTAGCAACCACCGTTCTACTCTGTCTGAAGATCAAGAGGTCAGAAGAGGTAAGGAGTAGAAGCAGGAGGAGTGGGAACAAGAGAGGGGAAGTTAAACAGGGTCAGACGGTGAGCGGTGAGCGTTTGGCAGAGAACAGCACCAGTGGGGCTGGGGGCCCTTGCTGTTTCTCCTACACAGCGAAGCCTTTCACACCGTGTTTCCTCAGTGACAAAGGCTCTGAACGATGGTGGATGGAGTGCTGATGTCACATATGGCCCCAGACCTTTCTGCTAGTCTATAGAAACCAGTCCCCAGCATTGGGTAAGATAGTTCTGGATTCTGACCTTTGATCCCGTATAGCTGGGGTGCTGGGGTGAGAGCGCCTGGCTCCGGGGTCCCAGACAGACCAGGTTGAGCTACTCCCTGTGGACAAAAAATCAAAGGCAGAGAGTGGAGTGAAACAGAATGGTGAAAGGGAATTTATTTTAGCAAGGCCAACACTGAGAAGACAGCAGACTAGCATCTGAAAGATGGTCTCCAAAGTAGTGGAAACGCATCTAGGTTATACAAGGAAAATGCGGGACAAAAGTCAGTGGGTCTGTGCAGGTAGGCAGTGAAGGTCAAATCCATCATTGTCTTGGGGTGGTCACACCGGCCCTTGCCTGGCACAGGGCAGTCCCTATTGCTTGGGAGGGTGCTAGTGGTTCCCATGGGGGGGGGGTTGCCTGAGTTAAGAGAGAAGCTGGAGAGAAGAACTTGATCAGTTAGAAAGTACACACAGAGGTCAAAATGAAGGTGATTAGGGGCGCCTGGGTGGCGCAGTCATTAAGCATCTGCCTTCGGCTCAGGGCGTGATCCTGGCGTTATGGGATTGAGCCCCACATCAGGTTCCTCCGCTATGAGCCTGCTTCTTCCTCTCCCACTCCCCCTGCTTGTGTTCCCTCTCTTGATGGCTGTCTCTCTCTGTGTCAAATAAATAAATAAATAAATAAATAAATAAATAAATAAAATCTTTTAAAAAAACCCAAAAAACAAAAAACAAAATGGAGGTGATTAAAACCCTCCTTCCCCCCTGGCAATGTGTCCCCTAAACTGACCTTCAACTTCCTGTGTCCTTCTCTAGGTCTTCGTTCTTTGTACTTTTCATCTGCCTCAACACCCCTCCTCCTTCCGCACCCAGGAAGGAGGATTCAGTCCTGCCCCTCGGTCCTCCGGCGGGGTACTTTGAGCCTGCTCCCCCCTCCCACCGCCTTTCAGCACCTGGCTTCCCCTCTGACCATGCTCACCCTAAATCCCTCTTCCTAGACCCAAACCTACCCTCTGACTCGGGTGAGGCATTCCCTGCCTGGGCTTTGCCACTGACTTGCCTGGGAAGGCTCACGTAGACGCGGCCTGGGATGCCCTGGCTGCAGCACCAGGAGGAGAGAACCCTCGGACTTGGCCCATCGGCTTCCCCTGAGTGCTCTGTGGAAGGCGGGGAATGGAGACCATGAAGCCTCCGTAAAACCACGGCCCTGACCCCACAGGAAAAGTTCCCCGGTGAAGTCACACCCTCCAAGGAGGCAGCTCAGAAAGGCTGGGGAAAGAGGTCTTCTCTGGGAATCGGGCATGGGGGAAAACGTCCGCAGGGGCTCAAAAGCCAAGGCTGCAGGAAACAACGTGCCGGTGGGGGTGGGGGCGTGGGGCGGGCGTGGGAGGTGGAAGTGACCGGCTGGTGTGCGTGTGCTGCCACCCGCCGGCAGACTTCGGAACTGCAGAGGCGCCCTTCTGGAACAGAGACGCGCCAAGCGTGCAATAATGGTGCACCCCAACGTGGGCAGCGTTAAGACAAGGTCCCCAACCTTGCTGACATTGTGGTTCAGGATGGGAGAGACAGTAGCAGGTCGTTTGTGGTAAGTGCGAGCGACAGAGGGAGGGGAGCACGGCAGAATGGCGGGGCTACTCGCCACCTCCACCCCGTTATCCAGTCCTCCAATTCCAAGTCCTAAATACTCCCTAAATCCACCCACTTCTCCCCGCTTCCGCTTCTCGCCTCATCCACATCTCCCTTTTGCCTAGCCTCCTCTCTAAATATTCTCTTTCTTTCCCTCAATCATCTACAGCAACCTGCTGTGAGTACGGAGACCAGGTCAGGTGGGCGCTCACTGGGGCCCCTCCTCCTCGCCCTCTCGTCAACACGTTCCCCATTCAAGACCAGCTCGTTCTTGCCTTCAGGATTCTGCCTGACTGTCCCTGCCATCACGCATCGACTTCCTTGCCTCCCCCCTCGGATGGCAGCTCAAACCTCACCCCTTTGGAGAAACCTTCCTGGACCTCTATCCTTCTGCTAGCTAGTCTGGAATGTACGGTTCCCTCTCGGCAAGCAAATATCATGGTTTAATGACATATGTGCCCCTTCAGTGGACCCATGCGTCCTCCCCCAAGCCTGCAAATGCCACATTGTATCACCAGTGCGTCCCATGGTACCTGTCATCTAGTAAATGCAGAATAAACATTTATGGCATGAACTTTAACGGGCCTGTGGACTTATGTGGGAGAAGGGACTTCTTATGTGGCTAACTCTGTGAGCATAGAGGTATATTCTCCACAGCAGGGTAGGGGACTACATCTCTAGGTAGAGAGGTATAGGGCCGGGATTTCCCCTGCCACTCGGTGGGGTGCTTTAACCATGGTGACATCTCGCCCCGACCCTTCCAGTAAGACTCAACATTGTTCCATCCTGAATGGGTGGGACTAATGGCCCAGGGGGGTGAATGTAGGGAAAGGTAGTGGAGAGAGACCATTAAAGGCAGAAGGCCTCTGGGGCAATTACCCCTAAAGCATGTGAAGTGCACACATAACTTTCTCTGGGTCTCAGAGTGAATGATGTGTATACACTGGGGGGAGAGAGTCCTAATCACCTACTTGGCGTCGTACCCTGGGGCTCTGGCTGGCTGGAGTCTTTCATCCCGCAGACTTTCGGGAATGCCTGTCGTTCCACCCGAGGCCCCAGAGGGCACTGTGGAGGCGCTTCCGGGCCGCTCGTTCGTGCCGGACTCGGAGAAGAACAGGCACAGAGGAAGCCCCGCCGCCCTGCGAGAGAAATCGTTCATTCTCCACAGCGTGAAGCTCGCCCGGGGCCGGATAAGCCGGGCCGACCGCAGAGGTGGTGCGTACTTGGCCGCCGGGGACCGGAGTCCGAAGGAGAGCAAAACATTAGGAGTTCTCGAAGAAATGGCTCCCCCTTGTTAGGGGGGGAGCTTCGGACACGCTCCTCCCTGGGAGATGGATGGCAAAGGCTTAGAGTCACACCCCCTCCACAGGGGGGACTGGCGGTGCCCACCTCCACCCGGGTGACCCTGCGTCTTCTGGAAGCCTGCTCTGTCACACCAAGGCTTGCTCCGCAACGTCGGGGGTCCACAACGCAGGCCCTCCCTGCCCTCCGGGCTCCAGAAGCCTGCGGAACGCTCCCCTGCGGCCAAGCCTGCAAATGCCAGGTCGTATCCCCCGTGTTTCCCATGGGACCTGCATCTAGCAGATGCGGAGTCAATCCGTCTGGGTGGCATGAATTTGAACGCGGCTGCGGACTTCGTGCGGCTTCTCAGGGACTCTCGGCCGCAGCCGCAGAAACGGATCCCACAGCGGGTCAGTGCGGAAAACACCCCACCGGGAGGCGCTGGCAGCTCAGAGAGTAGCCAGACGGAAGGGACGGACGTGCCGTGGACGGGAACAGGAACGAAGGCCCAGGCCACCACGGGAGAAACGAGGGGAGGACACCGAAGCCACCTCGGGGACGCTGGAGTGGGCGTGGCTGTCACCTTGTCACAACCAGGAGGACCCCTTGCTTCTTCGTGTCCCTCACTCCCGATTCTGACCCTAGGCTGTGCTGCAGACCGGGGGAGGCTAAAAAAGAAGAATTCAGTGTAACGCCTTCTACCTCTAGGTAGGCTTGTTCTTCGCTTTCCTTTTATCATCCGAATTCTTCCATGCACGTGCTTCGGACAAGGAATCTTGGCTGCCTCTCTGTTCTCGAGGCTGTGGTGCCGCCCAGACCCGCCTCCCAGCTGCCCAGGGCCCGCGGCCGACAGCCCACAGCGGCCGCTTTGCCTCCCCTGAACCCTCTTCCCCCCTCCCCCCAGGAAGGGGCCGCTCCAGACACCGACTGACTGGGAGGACGGTGCAGAGGCTGGCCCTGACCTCAGGGCAGTTATGTCCCAGAGCACTCCTCCATCAGCCTGTACCTCACCACTCCCCTCACCTGAGCTACTCCTTCCCTGAGACCCCAACTTCACCTGAGTCAGACCTTAGCTAAGGCCACACCCTTCGCCCAACTTAGACTTTGTTTTAGATTGCATTCTTCACCTGAGTTAAACTACCAGAGATCCTATCTTCACCCGAGCTAGAATTTACCTAAGATCCCATTCTTCACCTGTTAGGCTTTACCTGAGATCCTATCTTCACCCGAATCAGACCTTACCTGAGACCGTGCCCTTCATGTAACTAGTTACCTAAGATCACATTCTTCACCTGAGTCAGTTCCTACCTGAGACCCCAATCTTCACCTGAGTTAGACTTGACCTGAGATCACATTTATGCCTGAGTTAGACCTTACCTGAGACCCCATCTTCACTTGAGTTAGACCGTACCTGAGATCCCATCTTCACCTCAGACCTGACCTGAGGTCCCATCTTCACCTGAGTTAGTCCTTACCTGAGATCCCATCTTCACCTCAGTTAGACTTGACCTGAGGTCCCATCTTCGCCTGAGTTAGTCCTTACCTGAGACCCCATCTTCACCTCAGTTAGACTTGACCTGAGGTCCCATCTTCACCTGAGTTAGTCCTTACCTGAGACCCCATCTTCACCTCAGTTAGACTTGACCTGAGGTCCCATCTTCACCTGAGTTAGTCCTTACCTGAGATCTCATCTTCACCTCAGTTAGACTTGACCTGAGATCCCATCTTCGCCTGAGTTAGACCTTACCTGAGATGCCATCTTTGCCTGAGTTAGACCTTACCTGAGAGCATACCCTTCACCTGAGTTAGACCTGACCTGAGACCACCTCCTTGCTTGATGCTCCCTTTCCCTGTACCTACCTTGCTTTCCTTCCTCCCTTATGGGATTTTCCTGAGAATAACCCCAAGGTAAGTCACAAGCACCTGCTACCGCTACCTTCCCCAGCCGGCCTCGGGCACCCCTTTGCCATGGTCACCTCCTCCCCTCATAGGGGGTCTGCAGTCTAAGGGTCTCCTCTTCCGCTCCCGCCCTGGAGTCACAGGAACAAGGCAGGTGGGAGGAAAGAGCTGGGCCCCACGGGGAGAGCGGTACTAACCCAGGGATCGAGACCCGATAAGCCTGGTGCAGGAAGGGCACACGTCCTGTGAGAGGCTCCCACTGGGCAGAAGCGAGGTGGGGCATCCCAGGCAGTGGGGTCATGCACAAGGCCGTGGCCAGAGAGAATGAGGGAGCAGGACCCACATGTGGGGGCAGCGGCTGAGGCTGCAGGGACGCAGACCCAAGCAGGGTGCTCGGCATTCGAAGGAATCAGTCTTCATCCTAAACAAAAAGGAGCCCTGAAAGGTTTTCTGCTCCTGGGAGAGGGGTGCAGTGACAGGGCCCATCTGTCTCCTGGTGGCTTTCTCTGGATGCAGCATTGGAAATGCATTTGGAAAGGACCTGTCGGGTAGGCGGGGAGGAGCTCTCCAGAGCCTGGCAGAAAGAAGGGACAGCTTGGAGGGGCACACGGGTGGTCAGGGAGCCAGGCGGACAGATTTGGGAGAACTTTTCGTGTGACCCTGGCAAGATTTGATGAAGGATTTTATGAGGAGGGGAGGGAAGAGAGGGAGGTGTCAAGGAGGACATCCGGGTTTCTGGATTTAATAACTGGGAGGGGTTGTGGGAATTGGGGGCGTAGGAGGGCAGGCTCACCAGAGCCTCTGCGTTCCTCGAGGGTGAGGAGAACCAGCTCCACGATACTGTTAGCCACACGTTATATCACCCAGTACATGTGGCTGGCCCTCTGACACGTTCTGTGTTACTTACCACCGTTGTCTTGGGTGACAAATGGCTTCTCTCCACGATTGGCCCTGTGTATCTGGTTTGAGTCAGCGTAGATGACAGGGGTGAGGGGAAAGGAGAGGGCAGGGCTGCAGGAAGAGGGGCAGGGGGAGCCCGGTAGTGTGGCTCCTGTATGTGGAACAGGTCTTACCCCTGCCTGTCCTGGCTCATCCTCTTTTTGCCACACGGTCTGAAGGGCCTCACGGCCTTTGCTGTCCCCTCAGCCCCACATTCTCCTTCCCCCTTAATTGCCTCAGTTTCTAGAGCGGCCCTTACTGATCACTCTGTCCAAATTTGTCTGCCTCTGCTTCGTCATCAACTTTTCACCCTGGCGCCCAGCCCAGCACGAAGGACACAGGCCCCCAAATGTGCTTTCTAGTTCTCTCTCTGGCCACTTGCAAGCCGTCAGTTGGCCAGACTTGCCTTCCACTCAGGCAAGCTCCTCTCTGGGATCCTTATCTTCTTTCCTGCCAGTAGACCTCAGTTGGAACCACCCCAGTTCATCAGAAGACTCAAAATAGAAGTAGGGGTCGGGGTCTCTATCCTCCCACCTTGAGGGTCCATGCCCTGACCTCGGGGCAGCTACAGAAGCAGGTCCTCAGACACGTTGTCTTCTCCTATTTCACGTAGAGTCCCTCATTATTCTGACGTGATTTCTTTCTTTCCTCAGTTTCTCATCATTGCACTTTACCCGAAGCAAAGTGTGAGAACTTGATTTTAACGTTGGGAGATTTTGCAAGGGACTAAGTGGGGTGAGCAAAGGTTCGGCAGAAGTTTGAGCAAAGACAGTGATGGTGACTTTGATAATCTCTTACCAACTTGCTTGAAAACCTTGTCGAGAGAAAAATCAAACTCCAGCTTCTCCTGATAAAAAAATAGAGGCTCAGGTCATCTGTGATAAGCTCTATTCATATTAATAATAATTAATAATTCATATTCTATTCATATTAATAATTCCAAAGACTTGCAGGGGCTCCTGGGTGGCTCAGTCAGTGAGCATCTGCCTTTGGCTCAGGTCATGATATCAGGGTCATGGGGTCCTGGGATCGAGCCCCGAGTCAGGCTCCCTGCTCAGCAGGGAGGCTGCTTCTCCCTCTGCCCCTCCCCCACCTCTCTCTCTCAAATAAATAAATAAATAAATAACATCTTTAAAAAAGTAATTCCAAAGACTTGCAAATTTCTATCTGCACTTGTGTTCATGAAATTTGTTCTTTTAAAAAGATTTTTTATTTATTTACTTGAGAGAGAGAGGGAGAGAACACTAGCAGGGAGATCAGAGGCAGAGGGAGAAGCAGGCTCCCCACTGAGCACAGAGCCCCATGCGGGGCTGGAGCCCAGGGCCCTGGGATCATGACCCGAGCCGAAGGCAGACGCTTCACCAACTGAGCCACCCAGGCGCCCCTGAAGTTTGTTTATTCTAATTCTCAATTTATAATTTGAGTTCTCTACCTTTCCTCGATAGACTTTCAGACAAAAATCTTTGGAGACAAAAATCTCCAGCATTTTGTATAAAGTTCTTTCATGATGCTATGTTCTTTCAGAGCTAGAATGTAACAATAAATATTTGTATGAGGACAAATATTACTTATTCCCAGCATACATAATTGTTTCCTTGTTTAAATTGCTTTTCTGCCAAAATTGGTCTTTTACATTTTCATAGTTATTCTTTTTTTATTATTTATTTATTTATTTATTTATTTCAGAGAGAGAGAGAGAGCACAAGTGGGAGAGGGAGAGAGAATCTCAAGCAGACTCCCCACTGAGCGAAGAGCCAGACGTCCCCGAGATCATGACCCGAGCCGAAACCAAGAGTCAGACACTGAACCGACTGAGCCACCCAGGTGCGCCGTAGTTTTTCTTTAAATAATAAATGCATTCACCACAAAACATTCAAATTACAGAAACTCAGAATCCTGGCTCTAAAGCATCCTCGGCATGGGGGTGTTTACCAGGGAAAAAGCAAATTCCCATTGAATAGCCAACACTATAGAATGAGACAGTCACTTAAATCTTGGTATTTGCCCAGGTCTTTCTGTGAAAATGACCCCTGGAATTGGGAGTCCTGGAAAGGACTGGTCGGCTGAGAAAGATTAGGGGACACCAAGCAGGGAAAGAAGACAGGAGAGCCAAAGACCAAGGACGTCTTGGCTTGCCAGTGACGGGCTGGGAACCTCCATCGGTCGCTGAGGACAAGGCCGACAGACGCCTGATCCTTGGAGGCATGTGTTCCACCAGGTATCCAGCACCTTGTTCTGTGCACTTGCTCATGCAGCTCTGTCTCTTCCCAACTGTAACTCCATTCATTCATTAATTCAACACGTATTGAGCACCCACTGTGTACTAGAAAGCACACTGAGTGCACGGAAGTTACATTCCAGCAGGAAGACAGACAATAAACAAGTAAACAAACAGAGAAAACATGATAATTACATATCTTAAGTGCAGTGAAGAAATACCCAGGTGATGAGATACGACGTGAGGGGGACCAGGAGCACTGTAGAAAGAGCCATCAGGGAGGTTGTCTCTGAGTGGGTGGCATCCAAGCTCTACCTGAGGATGAAGACAAGGTCACAGACGCAGAGGGTCTGGCCTCCCTAAATTCCCGGAGGAGAGCATCCCATGCAGAGCAAAAACAAAAACAAAAAGAAAACCAAAACCAAAACAAAACAAATATGTTTTAAGCCCAGGAGACAGGGAAGCGGTTTTCATCGACGGCTGTCAGGCTAAAGCTGCTGAAGAGCAGTGATGGAGGAGGGGCCTGTGGGAGGAGGGCTGGTAAATTTGGAGGAGCCAGCTCACGGGGGACCCTGTGTTGCTCAGGGTCCAGTTGGGAGAGAAATCGCACCCATAATTTTAACAGGGAGCATTTGGTGTGCAGACTCGTTGACTAGGTAACCGAAGAGGCAAACTGTCCAGTGAGGTACCACAAAGGTAGCGAGTTCCAGAAGTTGCTAACGGCCCGAGAGCTGAGGGACCGAAGGGAAGCGGTTGGTATTATTAAAATGGGTGAGTCTGGAGGAGGACCCTGCCGGGCTGACACTCAGACCTCCGAGGAGGGGGCACAGCTGGGCTCATGTTGATGTCTCTGAGCTCAGAAGAGGGGCCCCTCCTGCCTGGACCCAGAACTCTGAGGAGACAAGAGCCGACTGGTCCTGGTCTTTCTGTGGGTCATCATGACACTGGTACTGAACGCACTGGAAACACTGCAAACGGAACCCGACTATTGCTATGGGGAGAGGCTGCCACTGACAGGATGGAGTGATGTTCCCAGAACTCTTGCCCTCTACTGGGCATTAAAAAAACAAAAACAAAAAAACTGCCAAGTGCAGAAATAGAGTTCTGAAAGTCCTAAACCCAGCAAAACAAAGTTAGAAAAGAGATTGGCTTTGGAGCTGAGAGACAATAGCCGAATAACCAGCACAGACTGTGTGTGCCGTAAAATGGGTTGTTTTATTTTAAAAGCAATGGGAAGTCACTGGTTGGTTTCACATAGGAACTTGATATCATCAGATATCCCTTTTGAGAATATCACCCTGGCGACTGCGTAGACATGAGAGGAGAGAAAGGCAGGATCAACAAGGTCAATCGGGAGGCTCCAGCGTTGACTCTCAGGAGACGTAGTGGTGGTTTGAACTCGAGCAGTGGAGGAAGAGACGTGACTGGATTGCAGGTGTGGGATGGACAGGACTCACCTACAGCTTGGATGTGGAGCTGGCAGGGACGGCAGGCATGATGAACACCTGGCTTTCCAGGCGAATTGGATGCCGATGTCATTTACAGAAACACGAAGGTTTGGAGAAGTGAATGAAGACGGGGAAATCCAGGGTACCATTTGGGATAACATCACATTTTAGCATTCCCATTAGATGAGCACATGGAGAGATCGAGCAGGTAGTTCGATATGAGTTAGATTTTTGGAGCTAAGGGACACTACTGTCGGTGCCAAGACTGGGCAGAAGAGGTCCTGGGACTCAGAGCTGGTGACAGTGTCTGACCTGGGCAGAACCCTGGGGGAAGCTCTTGCACTTGCTCTGTGGGATATTTTTATTATAAAACTTCATGTGTTATAGAGTCTCTTCCAGTTGCAGGTAACAGATGTTTGCTCAGATTGACTTAGACAATCAGGGATTTATTCTCATCATACCCGTGAAAATAAAGATGAGGACTTTAGCCCATAGCTGACCTTATGGTAACCCAGGGACACACAAAGAACTGTATTATTTTAATATAGTTTGGAGAAGGTTAGGAGGAGCTAAGACGGATGAGTAGGAGGACCCTAGACGTACCTGGCATCACAGCTAGATAAAGCACACACAGATCATTCTGAATACCCAAGAAATCGATCTAAGGACTGACAGAAAAAACTGGACAACTAGAGGGAGAGAAGAGGCCACACTGTGGAAGGTAGAAGGTGTGGAGACGTGATTTGGGGGCGAAGTGGTTCACAGATGCTGTGGAGGGGAGGGGCCTCTAGTCATGGGGAGAGGGGAGAGAAAGAGAGAGCGAGAGATACAGAGAGAGAGAGAGAGAGAAATAGGAATGCACAGGGATATGCAGAAGGAAAATACTTCCCCAAGGCCATTGACTGGGAAAACGAGAGGGGCTGATTATCGTGAGTTTTGAGAACGAGTGGGGCTCAAAGACTGGAGTTTTAGAGGTCCACGGTGTGGTCGGTGGGTGTGGAGCCTGGGGGCACTGTAGTGGTCCTGTGGAGAAGGAGAGCAGAGGCCCGGGAGAGGAAGGCACGATCTGAAGATCCCCTGGGACACACTGGGAGAGATCGTTCACTCCTCTGTGAGAGCTCCCCAGACAGTGGCAGGCAGAAACGCCCTTCTGGGGTGAGAGAGAGGGCTGGCGCCATTTTCCTCCCCCCCAACCGCACTCCACCCCCCGTCAGCATAAACTGTAGTAAGCAGCACAGTGTCAACACTGGCAGCCTAAACCACTCACACCAAGCCCCAGTCCCCTGTGCTCTGCAGGCGCTGCTTTCCTAAGGCAAGTGTGCCTGAGAACCAGACAGCAGGCCCCTCCCCCAGAAGACCACAAACCCCCATACATATCACCCACTGATCATAGGGTTCTGCAAAGCTTCAGCTCCAGGGGAAACAGCATCAGGTCCCTTTTAATATGCCGACCAGAGCACACCTATTAAAACTTCCCACACTGGCCAAGGTCCAAACACTGCCCACTGCGGGCAAGGAGAAACTCTGAGGGAAAGAGCAGGCAAAACACAGCAGCACAGTGCACGCAGCATACAGCAGGACAGTGCCTCAAGTGCCGGGCCCTGGATGGTATATGACCTCTTCTGAATAAAATCATTACTCTCAGAAAGAGGAAACATAGCAGGCCTTCCTCAGACACTGAAGACACAGACTTAGACAGAATGCCAAGATGGAGGAATTCATCCCAAAAGAAAGAACAAGAAAAGGTCACGGCCATAGATCCAATCCAAACAGATAGAAGCAATATGCCTGAGCTGGAATTTAAAGCAACAATCATAAGGATACTACCTGGGCTTGAGAAAAGCATTTAAGACACCAGAGAGTCCTTTACTGCAGAGATGAAAGAGCTAAAAACTATTCAGGCCGAAATGAAAAATGGAGTAACTGAGATTTGAAACTGACTGAATATAATTACAAGGATGGAAGACACAGAGGAACGAATAAATGACATAGAAGATAAAATGATGGAAAATAATGAAGCTGAAAAGAACAGGAAAAGGAAAAATATTAGATCATGAATGTAGACTTAGGGAACTAGTGACTCCATAAAGCATCATAGGAGTCTGAGAAGAAGAAGAGAGGGCAAAGGGGGCAGAAGGTTTATTTGAGGAAATTATAGCTGAAAACTTTCCTAATCTGGGGAAGGAAACAGAATCCAAATCCAGGAGGCACAGAGAGGCACTCCCATCAGAATCGAGAAAAGCAGGCCAATGCCAAGGCATATTGTAGTTAAATTTGCAAAATATAAAGAAAAAGCTCTAAAAGCAGCAAGAGAAAAGATGCCCCTAACTTCCAAGGGGAGACATAACAGGTTAGCAGCAGACCTCACCACAGAAACTTGGCAGGCCAGAAGAGTGGCATGGTATGTTCAACCTGCTGAATGGGAAAAATGGACGACCAGGAATACTCGATGCAGCAAGGCTGTCATTCAGAATAGGAGAGCTAAGGAATTTCCCAGACAAGAAATACTAAAGGAGTTCTGACCACTGAAGCAGCCCTGCAGCGGACTCCTTGAGTTGGAAAGAAAAACCAAAAGCAGCAAAGACTAAAAAGGAGCAGAAAATCTCCAGGAACAAAGACTTAACAAGCAATACAATGACACTAAATTCATATCTGTCAATGATTACTCGAATGTAAGTGGACTAAATACTCCAGTGAAAGGACACAGGGCATCAGAATGGATATAAACACAAGACTCATCTATATGCTGCCTCCAAGAGACTCACTTTAGACCTAAGACACCTGCAGATTGAAAGTGAGGGGATGTGGAACCATTTATCATTGTTAATGGACATGAAAAGAAAGCCAGAGTAGCCATCTTCCTATCAGACAAACTAGATTTCTAACCAAAGACGGTAAGAAGAGGTGAAGAAGGGCACTGTATCTTAGTGAAGGGGTCTGTCCAACAAGAAGATCTAACAATTGTCAATATTTATGCCCCCAACTTGGGAGCACCCAGATATTTAAAACAATTCACAACAAACATAAAGGAACTCGATAAAAATACAATAATAGTGGGGGCTTTAACAACCCACTTACAGAAATGGACAGATCTTCAAAGCAGAAAATTAACAAGGAAACAATGGCTCTGAATGACACACTGGACCAGATGGACTTACAGATATACTCAGAACATTTCATCCTAAAGCAGCAGAATACACATTCTTTTCGAGTACACATGGGACGTTCCCCAGAATAGATCACATGCTGGGTCACAAGTCAGGCCTCAACAAGTATAAAAAGATTGAGATCATACCATGCATATTTTCCAACCACAACAATATAAAACTTGAAGTCAACCACAAGAAAACATTTGGAAAGAGCACAAATACATGGAGGTTAAAGATCATCCCACTAAAGAATGAATGGTTTAACCAAGAAATTGAAGAAGAAATAAAAAAAAATACATGGAAACAAATGGAAATGAAAACATGTCCAAAACCTTTGGGATACAGCAAAAGCAGTCATAAGAGGAAAGTATATAGCAATTCAGGCCTAACTCAAGAAGCAAGAAAAATCTGAAATATGCAACCCATCCTTACACCTAAAGGAGCTAGAGAAAGAACAATAAATGAAGCCTTAAGCCAGCAGCAGAAGGGAAATAATAAAGATTAGAGCAGAAATCAATGATATAGAAACAAAACAAAACTCAGAAGAATGGATTGATGAAACCAGGAGCTGGTTCTTTGAAAGAATTAATAAAATTGATAAACCCCTAGCCAGACTTATCAAAAAGAAAAGACAAAGAAGAGTTAATACTTATTCTTCTCAAACTGCTCCAAAAAATAGAAATGGAAGGAAAACTTCCAAACTCATTCTATGAAGCCAGTATTACCTTGATTCCAAAACGAGACAAAGACCCCACTAAAAAGGAGAAGTATAAGCCAAGATCTCTGATGAACACGGATGCAAAAATTCTCAACAAGAAGACTAGCAAATGGAATTCACAGTATATTAAAAGAATTATTCACCACGGTCAAGTGGGATTTATTCCTGGGCTGCAGCGATGGTTCAATATCCACACATCAATCAACATGATACACCACATTAATAAAAGAAAGGGTAAGAACCATATGATCCTCTCAGTAGATACAGAAAAAGCATTTGACCAAGGACAGCATCCATTCTTGACAAAAACCCTCAACAAAGTAGGGATAGGTGGGACGTACCTCAACATCATAAGGCCATATACAAAGATCCACAGTTAATATCATCCTCAATGGGGAAAAACTGAGAGCTTTCTCTCTATAATCAGGAACAAGACAGGGACGTCCATGCTCACCACTGTTATTTAACATAGTACTGGAAGTCTTAGCCACGGCAATCAGACAAGAAAAAGAAATGAAAGGCAAATGAATTTTCAAGGAAGAAGTCAAACTTTCACTATTTGCAGATGACGTGATACTCTACGAAGAAAACCCAAAAGACTCCACCAAAAAATTCAGACACAGAAATCTGTTGTATTTCTATACACCAATAATGAAGCAGCAGAAAGAGAAATCAAGGAATCGATCCCATTTGCAATTGCACCAAAAACCATAAGATACCTAATCAAAGAGGTAAAAGGTCTGTACTCTGAAAACTATAGAAAACTTACAAAAGAAATTGAAGAGGACACAAAGAATGGAAAAATATTCCACGCTCATGGATTGGAAGAAAGATATTGTTAAAATGTCTATACTTCCCAAAGCAATCTACACATTGAATGCAGTCCCTATCAAAATACCACCAGCATTTTTCACAGAACTAGAACAAACAATCCTAAAATTTGTATGCAACCACAAAAGACCCCAAGTAGCCAAAGCAACCTTGAAAAAGAAAAGCAAAGCTGGAGGCTTTCCGATTCCAGACTTCACATTATATTACAAAGCTGTAGTCATCAAGACTGTGGTACTGGCATAAAAACAGACACATAGATCAATGCAACAGAACAGAAAACCCAGAAGTGGACCCACAACTGTATGGTCAAGTAATCTTTGACAAAGCAGGAAAGAACATCTAATGGAAAAAAAGACAGTCTTCAACAAATGGTGTTGTGAAAATTGGTCAGCAACATGCAAAAGAATGAAACTGGACCACTTTCTTACACCATACAAAAAAATAAACTCAAAATGAATGAAAGACCTAAATGTGAGACAGAAAACCATCAAAATCCTCGAGGAGAACACAGGTAGCAACCTCTTTGACATTGGCCATAGCAACTTCTTACTAGATACATCTCCAGAGGCAAGGGAAATAAAAGTAAAATAAACTATTGGGACTTCATCAAAATAAAAACTTCTGCACAGCAAAAGAAACAATCAACAAAACTAAAAGGCAGCCTTTGGAATGGGAGAAGATATTTGCAAATGACATACCTGATAAAGGGTTAGTATTCAAAATCTATAAAGAACTTATCAAACTCGACACCCCCAAAACAAATAATCCAGTTAAGAAATGGACAGTAGACATGAATAGACATTTCTCCAAAGAAGACATCCAGATGGCCAACAGACACATGAAAAGATGCTCAACATCACTCATCACCAAGGAAACGCAAATCAAAACCACAATGAGATATCACCTCCCACCTGTCAGAATGGCTAAAATCAACACCATAGGAAACAACATGTTGGAGAGGATGTGGAGAAAGGGGAACCCTCTTACACTGTTGGTGGGAATGCAAACTGGTGCAGCCACTCTGGAAAACAGTATGGAGGTTCCTCAAAAAGCTAAAAATAGTACCATCCTGTAATCCAGCAATTGCGCTACTAGGTATTTACCCACAGGATACAAAAACACAGATTCAAAGGGACACATGCACCCCGATGTTTATAGCAGCACTATCAACGATAGCTAAATTACGGAAAGAGCCCAAAAGTCCATTGACCGATGAATGGATGAAGGAGTTGTCATGTATATGTATACAATGGAATGTTACTCAGCCATAAAAAATGAATGAGATCCTGCCATTTGCAACAACGTGGATGGAGCTAGAGTGTATTATGCTAAGTGAAATAAGTCAGAGGAAGACAAATACCTTACGATTTCACTCTTTGGTGAATTTAAGAAGCAAAACAGGTGGGGGCACCTAGGTGGCGCAGTCCGTTAAGCGTTGGACTCAGTTTCAATCCAGGTCGTGATCTCAGGGTGGTGAGACTGAGCCCCAAATTGGGCTCTGCCCTCAGTGTGAAGTCTGCTTGAGATTCTCTCTCTCCCTCTGCCCATCCTGCTCGTGCTCTCTCTCTCTGTCTCAAATCTTAAAAAAAAACAACAACACATAATGGATGTACATGGTGGGGGGAAGGAGAGAGGCAAACCATAAAATAGACTTTTTTTTTTTAAAGATTTTATTTATTTGACAGGGAGAGAGCACAAGCAGGGGGAGTGACAGGCAGAGGCAGAGGGAGAAGCAGATGCCCCACTGAGTGGGGAGCCCGATGTGGGACTCAATCCCAGGATCCTGGGATCATGACCTGAGCTGAAGGCAGATGCCCAAGTGACTGAGGCACCCAGGCGCCCCCATAAAATACACTCTTAATGATAAAGAACAAACTGAGGGTTGCTGGAGGGGAGGTGGGGGGATGGGCTAAATGGGAGGAAGAAGCAGACTCCCCCCGGAGTGGGGAGCCTGAGGCAGGACTCGATCCCAGGACCCGGAGATCATGACCTGAGCCAAGGCAGTTAACTGACTGAGCCACCCAGGCGCCCCTCAGTACATATTTTTAGAAAGAATGGGAATTATTTTATGTTGCTGATTAGGATTATGTCCAAATACTTTATTTTAATTTATTTTCTTGGTGGAGGAGGGGGAGAGGGAGAGAACCCCAAGCAGGCTCCACGCCAGCATGGAGCCCAATGTGGGGCCTGATCTCACGACCCCAATATCATGACCTGAGCTGAAATCCAGAGTCAGATGCTTAACTGACTGAGCCGCCCAGGCGTGCCCCCACCATACTTTAATTAGAGGTAGGCCACTGGACCAACCAAAAGTCTCATTGCACAACAAAAGGCTTAGGGAATGTTCGTGGACAAAGTACACATTATTTTATAGAATAATTCTGAGTCCTTCCCAGCACAGGGTGACTAAGGTCCAAACTTCTATGCCATGAAACATCGTCATGATAACTTTTGCTCAGAATTTTTTTTTACACGAGGATTAACAAATGTCCCAAACAACCATTATGAAGTCTCAATAAAGTAGCTGTAGAATGTCCAGTGCCAAGAACATCAGTTGGCTCTCTGTATCTGGATGACCTTCTAGACTGTTTCCTTGGTCTGTATATCTTATCATATACCATATACCACACTATCTTCATGAGTATAGCTTTGCAGTCAACATTAAAGTCCGGTAATGTCAGTCCTCCAACTCATTTCTTCTTTTTCAACTTTTGATTATTCTAGGACGTTGTGTCTCCTCACAGATTTTGGGATCAGCCTGTCTGTTGGGATTTTGATCAGGATTCCACTGCATGTCTAGAATTATGTGGGGAGAACTGTCATCTCAGTCTTCCAACCCAGAACCGAATTCTCTCTCTCCCTCCATTTACTTAGGTCTCCTTTAACTTCTCCTAGCAATGTTTTGTTATGGAGATCATCCCATATTCTGTTACGTTTATCCCATGGTGTGCTGGTGAAGCAACTTTGGGGGGGGGTTGTCATAAAACCACAATTTGTTCTGTGCCCACTTCTGTGTGTAAAATAGTCACAGCGTGATCAATTTCAAGCTCTCCACATGACGTCTCTAAGTGTTTCGGAAGAGATGAGAGATTATGAGGCAGTTCCTACACATGCTGGATACACCCCTGGATATTTCACGGGTTTTGGTGCTATTTTAAATTCCTGACATTGTAAGTGTAATGCTGTTGAGTGACGGGATTTTTCATCTCCCTTTATGAAGTATTAAAATCTGTTTTGTTGGGCAGTTATTTGCGGATGGAGTTGATGTTTGTTTCTTTGTTTTAGGCCTTTCCTGTTGCGCTAAGTCAGCCCTCCTACTGAGGCAGTGACCCTTCTGGGGTCTTTATTCAGTACCCTGGGTGGTCAGTGGGGCCTCCACCGTGCCGGGCAGGACCTCAGTCTCCCTGCCCTGCCTGAGCTTTGGGAATTGTTAGCCTGTAGAATTCCACCCATTGCCCTTTCCAGGCCCTGGGGTGTTTTGCCCTATACACACCCATGCTGGTCTCCAGGCAAAGTCCTGAGGGAACCCCATTTCTGGAGCACTTTCTTTACATAGCTTCTTCCTCTTCTGGCTTCTGCCCCACAAACTGCAAATCACCTTAGTGTCACCCCCGCCCTCAATCTTTGTTTCTTCTGTTCAGCAAGGTCTCTTAGGTTCTGCTTGGGTTCCCATTCCCTGCCCTGCAGTGTGAACATTGCCTTTGAGCAGAAAGCTGGGGTGATTCAGGGCTCACCTTATTTGACTCCCTCACCTCAGGGACCAGAGGCTGCATGGCCTGGGGTCCCCATATCCGAGCACTGTCATTTCATATATTTTGACTCGTCTTCTAGTTCTTTGTGTTAGAAGGGCAGGTTCCATTTCAATGACTCCTTTGCTGCCAGAATAGACATTACTGGTTTGCTTTCTAGTCTGAGTCAACACATGCTTAATCTGAAACATCTGTTCTGTGTGCTAAGGGTCCTGACAGCAAAAAACTCGCCGGAGTTACGGGAGAACCAGAGTGCATCTTCTGAGTGAGGGGAGAGACGGGGGGAAGGCTTGCAGGAGAACATACCGGAGTGTTAAAGAATCCCAAACTTCCCAAATCCCACTGGGAACTCCTAATCTTAGGCCCCAAACCTGCTCATCCAAGTCTTCCCTACCTTAGTTAATGGCAACTCCATCCTTACGGCCTCTCAGAGCAAAAGACTTGACAACATGCTTGTCCCCTCTCTTTCCCTTGTACCCCACATCCGACTCTTCGGCAAATCCCATCAGACCCGCCTTTACGCTACATCCAGAGTCCAACCAGCCTCGCCAGCCCCACCATGACCGCCCTGGTGCATGCCACGTCCATCCCTGCCTTACCACCCAGCAGCCCCCGTGATCCCTGCAACGTGTACCTCCCCGCGGAACCAGCAGGTGGCTCCTCGTCTCATAGGGAGTAAAGCTTTGCAACACCTCAGGAGGTCTCCCTGGTCTTTCACTTTGACTTTAGCTGTTCTCCCCCTTACCGGTACTGCTCAGGCCATGCTGGCCTCCTGGGGCTTTGCCCTTGCTCTCCACTCTTCCCTGAATGATTTACCCCCAGATACTCACTCAACTTGCTCCTTCCCTTCCTTGTCTTTGCTCAACTGTCCCTTCTGTGTGACGCCTTCCCTGACCAATCCATCAAAAACTGGAATGGCTTCCACAGCACTCCCCGTCCTGCTTCCCTGCTGCGTTTCTGTCCATGGCACCCACGCCTTCTCCTTTGTTATACGCCTTGCTCCTTGTCTGCCTCGCTCCTACCACCATCACCACCACTAGAAAGTAAATCCTACAAGGCAGGAAGTTCTATCTGTGCTGTTCACTGATGCCCAGCTCCTGAAATAGTACCTGGTCATGGCAAGTCTCGGTAAATATTCCACAAATAGGTGAATGCTGAAGCAGGTGTAGAGGAAGGTCATTAGAAGGCAATAGCCATCTGGGGATGAGGGGACAGCATGGACAAGCACGGAAGGGGGTGGGCATGTGATGTGGTCAGGAAACTGAGGTTAAGGGGATGTAGCTGGAATGAAGGGCATGTGGGAATGGCCACCAAGCCGCAGGGCAGCTTGCCATGCTGGTGTGTTTGAACTTCAGCCTGAAGCAGAGGGTGTCGCTATTAGGATCTAAGCTGGCGTGGGTGACAAGGTGGGGAGTGAAATCTGAGTGTATCAGTAATTTGGTAGAAGACATTGGCTTAGAGGTGGTGAGTCTGGACACAAGGAGACAAGGTTCTAAGTTCAACAGCTCAGGCGATGAATGATGAGGACCTGAATGCAATCAGTGGCAGAGGTGGGATTTTTCAGGGAAGATGGTGGTGGTGTAGGAGGCCCCTAGACTCGCCTCGTCCCATGAATACAACTAGATGCTATTGAATCATCCTAAATACCCCAGAAATTTATCTAAAGATTGGCAGAACAAACTCTACAACTAAAGGTAGAAAGGAGGCCACATTGAAGAAGTAGGAAGTGCGGAGACATGGTTTGGGAGAGAAATGGGTCATGGCTCCAGCAGTGGGGTGGGAGCCACCGTTTTGGAGAAGAATAAGAGACAAACTAGCACACAGGGGAGTTCACAGGGGAAACGAACCACCATAGCAATTGGCTTGGAAAGCAAGAGGGGCTGAATTTCATGTGTTCTTATAACCAGTGGGGTTTAAAGCCTAGAGTGTTAAAGGTCAGCATGCTTGGGTTGGGGAGAGCTCAGGGGACATTGGCTCGTGGAGAAAAGGCAGGCAAACAGCCTGCAGACATACAACATAGAAACAGCACTCTGAAGAGCACCTGGGGCACATGGTGGGGAGGTTAGTCGCTCGTCTCAGAGCTTGTCCCAGAGAGGCAGCATTCAAGCATGGAGAGACCCCTCTGGGAACAAAGGAACTGGCCGGCGCCATTTCCCTCCCGCACACTTCAGCATAAGCACAGGGCCACGTGTGGGAAGCAGTGCAGCATGAGCACTCACTACCTACCTTGCTTGTGCCAAGACCCGCTCCTCCGACACTCTGGTCACGTTTGCCTCAGTCCCAGCACAGTGGGCCCCTCTCCCCCAGAAAACCTGCCCAAAGTCCTGCTGACACCACATCTCCTTACCCAGGCATTTTGCAAGGCCTCAGTTCTGGTGGCAGCAGCGACAGGTCTCATTTCACAAACAGACCAGAGCACAGCTAGTGCAACCAGGATACAACAGCAGAGTGCATTAGCACACGTTGGAGACACTCCTGGAAGCACCAGGCCTTAGAGAGCAGGGGACACTACATGGCAGGAGGCCATTACCCTCAGGAACAGGAAATGTAGCTTACTTTCCTAACATACAGAAACAGGCACAGAGACTTAGATAAAATGAGAAGACAGAGGAATTTGTCCAAATGAAAGAACGGGACAAGGCCACAGACTTGTTTCTAAGCGAAACAGATATAAGTAACATGCCTGATGGAGATTTTTTTTTTTAAGATTTTATTTATTTATTTATTTATTTATTTATTTATTTATTTATTTATTTATTTATTTTATTGAGAGAGAGAGAATGTAGTGGGGAGGGGCAGAGGGAGAGGAAGAGGGAAGGAATCCCAAACAGACTCCCTGCTAAGTGTAGAGCCCAACACGGGGCTTGATCTCATAATCCCAAGATCATGACTTAAGCTGAAACCAAGAGTCGAATGCTCAACTGTCCAAGTCACCCAGGAGCCCTTGCCTGATGGGGAATTTAAAGCAATGATCATAAGGATATTCACTGGAATTGAGAAAAGAGTGGAGGACCTGAGTGAGACCCCTAACACATAAAGAATAACATAGAAGAGATCAAGGTCTCAGTAAACGAAATGAGAAATACACCTGATGGAATGAACAGCAGACTGGAGGAAGCAGAGGAATAAATTAATGACCAAGAAGACAGAATAATGGAAAATCATTAGCTGAACAAAAGAGAGAAAAAAGAATTATGCAAAATGAGAGCACACTTAGGGAACTCAGTGACTCCATCAAACATAACATTTGTATTATAGGAGCCCCAGAAGGAAAAGAAAGAGAAAAGGGGGCAGAAAATTTATTCGAAGAAATACTAACTGAAAACTTCCCTAATCTGGGGAAGGAAACAGTTATCCAGATCCAGGAGGCACAGAGAACCCCCAACAAAATTAATAAAAGCAGACCCACACAAGACATAGTATTTGTTTGTTTGTTTTTGAAGATTTTATCTATTTATTTTGGAGAGAGAGTGAGAGCTCATGTGAGTGGGGAGAGGGGCAGAGGGGGGAGGGAGAGGGACAAGTAGACTCTGTGCTGAGCACGGAACCCAACATGGGGCTCAATCTCATAACCCTGAGATCATGACCTGAGCCAAGACCAAGTCAGCCACTTAACCGATGACGGAGCCACCCATGGGCCCCAACACCAAGACATGTTGTAATGAAAATGGCAAAATATACTGATAAAGAAAAAATATTAAAATCAGCAAGACAAAAGAAGACAGTTACCTACAAAGGAAACCCCATCAGGCTATCAGCGGGTTTTAGCAGAAACATTCCAAGCCAGAAGGGAGTGGTATAATATATTCAAAGTGCTGAATGGGAAAAACCCACAGCCAAGAATACTCTATCCAGCAAGGCTCTAATTCAGAATAGAAGGAGAGATAAAGAATTTTCCAGACGAACAAAAACTAAAGCAGTTCATGGACACTAAACCAGCCCTACAAGAAATATTAAAGAGGACTCTTTGAGTGGAAAGAAAAGACCAAAGATGACAGTATGAAGGTAGGAAACACAGCAGTAAAAACTGTCGGTTTTATAGTAAAAAATTCCTTTTTACTGTAAATCAGTAAAAAATCAGTCAAGGAACTCACAAAATAAAAGGATATAAAATATACACCATATACCTAAAACATGGAGAGGAGAGGAGTAAAGAATGGGTTCAAACTTAAACCATCAACTTCATATAGACACTATTTGCAGAAGACATATATACATGCCTAATGGTAACTGTATATCAAAACCACTAATAAATATGCAAGTAATAGAAAGAAATCCAAGTGTAAAGAAAACCAGCAAACCGTGAAAGAAAGTTAAGAAATGATCAGAGAAAATCTTCAGAAACAAACACAAAACAAGTAATGAGATGGCAATAAATACGTCTATCAATAATTACTTTGAGATGATGAATCACTAAATTCTACTTCTGAAACCAATATTATACTGTGTGTTAACTAAGTTAGAATTTAAATGAAAATTTTTAAGAAAGTAATTACTTTGAGGGGCACCAGTCAGCAGAGCATGCAATTCTTGATCTCAGGGTTGTAAGTTTGAGCCCGTGTTAGGTATACAGATTACTTTAAAATAAAATTTTAGAAAATAATAATAGGGGGGCACCTGGGTGGCTCAGTCAGTTAAGTGTCTGCCTTTAGCTCAGATCATGATCCCAAGGTCCTGGGATCCAGCCGCTTGTCAGGCTCCCTGCTCAGCGGGGAGTCTGCTTCTCTCTCTCCCTCTGCCCCTCCCCATGGTTGTGCTTTCTCTTTTGCTTGCTCTCTCTCTCAAATAAATAAATAAAATCTTTAAAATAATAATAATAATAATTACTTTGAATGAAAATGGACTAAATGCTCCAATCAAAAGACATAGGGTGTCAGACATTAAAAAACAAAACCCTTCTATATGCTGCCTACAGGAGACTCATTTCAGACCTAAAGACACATAGAGATTGAAAATGAGGGAATGGAGAAACATTTTATCATGCAAATGGATGTCCAAAGAACGGAGAAACATTTTATCATGCACCTGGAGGGGTGACTGGGTGACTCAATTAGTTAAATGTCGGACTCTTGGTTTCAGGTCAGGTCATGATCTCAGGGTCATGAGATCCAGCCCTGAGATGGGCTCCCCACTGGGTGTGGAGCCTGCTGGAAATTCTTCCCCTTACTTCCCCTTACTTCTCCCTCCCCCTCTGCTCCTCCTCCCACTCGAGCACTCTCTCTAAAATAAATAAATACATAAAATCTTTTTAAAAAAAGAAAGCTGGAGTAGCAATATTTATATCAGACAAACTAGACTTAAAGACTGTAACAAGAGACAAAGAAGAACACTGTATAATGGTAAAGGGGACACTCCAACAAGAAGATGTAACAATTTATGCACCCAACATGGGAGCACCCAAATACATAAAACAGTTAATGACAAACATAAAGGAACTCAATGATAATAATATAGTAATATTAGGGGACTTTAATACCCCATTTTCATCAATGGACAGACTATCTAAACAGAAAATCAACAAGGAAACATTGGCTGTGAATGACACAGTGGAACAGATGAACTTAACAGATACATTCAGAACGTTCCACCCTTAAAAAGCAGAATACACATTCTTTTCAAGTGCACATGGGACATTCTCCAGAATAGATCACATATTAGTCCACAAAACAAGCCTCAATAAATTCAAGAAGATCGAAATCATACCATGCATCTTTTCTGACTGCAACACTATGAAACTAGAGGTCAACCACCAGAAAAAAATCTGGAAGGAGCACCAATACATGGAGGTTAAATAACATGTTACTAAACAACGAAAAGGTCCACCAGGAAATAAAGGAGAAATAAAAAAGGCATATGAAAACAAATGCAAATGAAAACACAATGGCCCAAAACCTTTCGGATACAGCCAAAGCAGTCCCCAGAGGGGAGTTTATAGCAATACAGGCCTACCTCCAGATGTAAATCAGGGCAGAAGCACTGAAAGGAAGAGATGGATTCAAATGATATTTAAGCACTGAGGCCTGCAGGACTTGGTAAATAAACTGGTGTGAGATGGGGCAGAGGAAGAGTCTAGGATGACCACCAGATTTCTAACTTGGGTCACTTGAAGGGTGGTGGTGCCATCGGCCCAATACAGATATAAAGCAATCACACAGCATCACCGATCGTCCTCCTGCTACTAGGTCACCAGGGCCCGTGACGGTGGGCTCGAAGTCCAAGCCATCACCTTATTCACCGCAGGTGGACACCCAGCTGGTGGCAGGAAGTCTGACCTGAGCACCATTTAGTCCCAGCCTCCCTCCCATCATGAAAGACCAAGCTCATAATATAAATATTGCTTCAATTTGTTAGACAGGACTTTGTGGCTTCTCGCCCCACCCTGACTCCCCTAAGAAGTAATAGGAGAAGGAGATTATGCCTGGGTTTCCCTAAAGGGAAGTTTAGATTTGTCCCAGGGGACAAAGGTACAGGAGAGATCCTCACACCAAAATCTGCCGTGACAACAAATACTTTTGCACAGCCCAGCGCCAGACCCTGAACTAAGCTCATATGCCCTTGTGGGATTACTTTATTCCTCTGCCTTCCTGTGATGATCTTTCCATTAACTGGGTGGTGAGGGGAGTGGGGAAGAAGATGGTTTGGTAACCAACCCGGTCAACGTTGAAGTCAGTGGACACGGCGGTCAGCTCACCTTTACCACCAAGTCCGAGCCATCTGAATGTCCCTCCGAGGCTGGGACTGGCTGTCCTTCCCAGGCTTCAGGATGAGGAGCCCAGGCCCAGCACCCAAGAAGTGGGTGAATGCTGGGTCTGAAGCAAGGGGACTCTCAGAAGAGTTAGTAGAGGGGTGGGTGAGTCGATGCAACGGGGTAGAAAGGAAGCATCCTGGAAAGATTCCCTGAGGGTCTGGAAAAGGGAAGCAGAGCCTGCCGGCGAGTATGGAGAGAACTGTTTAAAGCAACTCACTTGAGCACAAGCAGTTGATACAGCTATGACCCTGCATTTTATGGAATGCAAGGGGTGGACAGTGGCAATATGGGGGTATGCACTGTAGGCAGATAGAACATTACATTCATTTATTTAAAAAGCTTTTGTAAAACAATAGGTAGCAACACGAGATTGCCGCCTTAATGGGATAAGCAGATTAGAGGCTGGTGCCTTCTAATGAAGGGTTACGCCCAATTAGAAGAATGTATATAATTTCTTTTTTAATGATACTGTCAAAGATGGCAATTTCGAGTTAAGTATATACTCTGTACGAGTTTTATCCCGCGGGTTTTGGAGTTGATGATTTTTCTTGAACATTAACTGACCCTACTATGAGTTTCAGTAAAGGAATCAAGCCAAGAGGTTCACCCTCGTGATGTTTTTAAATGATAAGGGAAATAAAAACATTTGTGCTCAATAGATCTTCACAGACCCTTTTCTTCTGTGGCTACTTGTACTATTAAGAACTGACCTGAATTAGCGGACAGACGTGAAGACAAGCGCTTGTTGTGCATGGCCAGGTGGTTCTTATATGGCTTTCATACTCCAGCTGGAAATTAATTTTACTCTGGGGCTTTTCTATATATGGAAACACAGGTGTTAGTCTGCGTTACTGTACTCACCAACCTGTCTTTGCTTTTACGCGTATGACAAATAGCATTGAGGAAAGCAGCAAGCAACTGCAAAAAACCCTCTCAACAGACAGAGACAGAAAGAGCGAGAGAGAGTGATTGATCTTTTACAAAACAGCAAATGTATGACCTTGCTCGCGTACAGCAAAATGCATCTGGGTCACTGAGAAATTTTAGGGTTTCAGGGTTGTTCTCTCTAAATATATTAGTGTCTCAGATAGAACCATGGTTCCCTTTTTGCTGATATGTTTACAGTTTCTTTGACCAGAAAAGAGGAAGTATTACAATATGATTATGTTTCTTTAAATAATGACATGGCAAAATGTGTGGCTCTGATAAGAAATGTAAACAATTATGAATTCTTCATGAAATTTCCAGAACTTCCGTTCTGATGGAAGAAAGAGCAAAACTTTCCAAAACTGGGCTTCTTGATGCAGCTCACTTTGTTTCAAAGAGCTCATTTGTGAATGGGGCGCCTGGGTGGCTCAGTCGGTTAAGGGGCTTCCTTTGGCTCAGGTCATGATCCCAGGGTCCTGGGATCGAGCCCTATGTCGGGCTGCCTGCTCAGTGGGGCACCTGTTTCTCCCTCTCCTGTGCTCGCTCGCTCTCTCAATCTCTCTCTGTCAAATAAATAAATAAAATCTTTTAAAAAAGGACATACTCTTTAAAAAAAAGAGCACATTTGTGAAATATATAATCTGATATACTTAACAGAGATTGGCTTGAGGTGAAGCCATTTATTTCATGAGAACAACAACCTACCAGAAATATCTAACCCTAGCTGTGAAAGCAAATACAGTTGTCATAGAGCTAATGGGTCAGAAACACGGGAGGGCACCTACCGTGTGCTGAGCACCACTCCCGAGGACACAGCAGTGCCCTCACGAGCTTATGTTCCAGACAGATAATAGAAATGAGCTGAGTTTGGAAAAATTAACAGTGCTATGTAAAGACGGGATTGTCACGTTAGCTTAAAGCACTGAAGCAAATCTTGAAAAAAAATCTATACAAAAGAAAATGGATTTGGAAGAAAATGAAACCGTTCCTGTTCTTTGTAGGTTTTTGGCAAGCTCAAGGACGAGATGAGCAATGCTGAGGAGATGGACGATTTTGGAGTTTAAAGTGTATCAAACGCTGCATAAAGGGTTCTGCTTCTAATTAAATAAAATTATGTGCTAGCATTTTGTCACAACATACTTGCTGGTTTGACATTCTCGGCTATTATCCTTGTAAGTCTTTAATAAGCAAGAAACCCATATCACAACAGAGACGGGGAAGCTCACGGGGTCATCTGATCCAGGTTCCACGCTCTGACAGATGATCTCATCGGTGACCCTTGCAGAGGGATTTGCCTGGAACTTAAGGCTCTGGATACACTTGGTTTCTATGTGCAGAAGCCCAATCCCGAAGCCCGCAGTTAGATAAGGCTGTTGGAATCTTGTGTTCCCTTGATCTGTGTTCCTCATCTTCCATTACGTGCATTTTTCTGACGGTCCCGTGATAGCTGAACTGGTAGGGCCACCTCGGAGTGACGTTGATGGCCAGTCTGAAGACTGGTCTTACGTCACCAGGAGGGCGGGGTGGGGGTGGGGGCTCGTCTCCAGCTATCTGGGCTGAACCTGAGCAAAGCTGAGCCTGAGATCATCTGGGAGCCTTTCCCCTGGAAGAGCTGACAGACATTGTGTCTGTCTGCCTTTGGCTTTAAGCTGCCAGGCAACTCGGTGAGGAGTGTGCACCTGTCCTGGGGGATTTTATTCTCCCTGTTTCACAGTTCTTCGTGCTGCTGGCTCTCAGGGAATTTCAGGACAAGCTCCTTCTGTGACTTCAGGGTTAGCCTGATTGGCAAGGAGTCTGCCCAGCTGAGCACAAATTGAAGCCACTTGCTCATTCATGGGCTAGCATCCCCGTTTTCAGGAACAGTTGTTCTAAGTGTGGCAAAATGGAGGACTGCAGAATTTCAGATAATGCCGTCTGGATATCCTCTTGGGACTCCTGGGGTCTTAGCAAAGTCCCATGTGCTACACTTACCCCGAGTTTCAGGTTTCTTCGTTTTTTATTACCCAGAATATTCTGCAGGTTTTCTTAAAATAAACAATCAGCTGCTAGATCCACTTTTACAACTTTGATGACCTTCCAGAATTCATCAATGAACAGAACAATCGCTAGCAATGTCACATGAACCCGCGTAAATCTACCGGAATCTGCCCCTGTTCTCTGACGCTCCTCTTCAGAGGAGGCCTGATGGTCGAGCGAATGAGAAGGAAACATTTATTAGAGTAGAGCAAAGCCAGTACTGAACCAGGATTCTAGGAATGTGTCAGCACCTGGCTATTGGGAATGGGGAGAACTGTAGTGCGGACGTGCCCCTTCTAGTATGATCCGGGCCTGGCCAGATCTTTTTGTTAGGTTTTCTTTAGCCTGGCTGAAAAACACAATACTTTCCCAAAACAAGTCACTTAATACTGTAGGGGGAAGGGAGGGGGAAGGTGAATCACACATAGAGAATTAAAAAACCATACAATCATTTATTCAATCACTCATTCCAAAAATATTCACTAGGCATCTGGTATACACTGGGGACACAGAGAGCAAACAAAACTTGAGAGAAAGCTTAAGTCCCCCCACAAAGCCCCCTCAAGCTCGTAGGTTTTAATATCCTTTGCTGATTAAAAAGACAAAAACTGCATGCAAAATACAGGGGACACGAAAGAACACTTGATACATTTTACCGGTGGTCCCCATTCTCATGGGGTTTCCTTTCTCCTGGTAGAAATTGTCCTTGGGAAGTTAGACAGTAAACAAGTAAAGGTAACGTGTGTCAGCTGGCGCCAGGAAGACAGAGCAGGTGAGGGGATAAAGAGGGAGGGAGGCAGGGGTGCACTTAGTGGGGGCGGTCAGGGAGAGCCTCTCTGAGGAGGCCCACGGATCTCATGCTATCCCTTTCTAGTCCCAAAGGGCTGGCTCAACTTTGCAAGCCCCTCTTCGCTTCCCTGGCCCCACCGTCCCCACATGAAGGACCCGCCTCATGGAAGCTGGTTTTGCAGACAACATGGATTCCTCAGGTGAGGACCGGCGCTTCTCGCCCATTGGCCTGAGACTTGCCTCTCGGTTCTGCTCTCTGGTCTAGGAACCTGCATTAGTTTTCCGGGGCTGCTGTAACAGATGACTACAGACTGAAACTTCCTCTCTCACTGCCATGGAGGCTCGAAGTCCAAAATCATGGTGTCACAGGGACATGCTTCCCCCAAAGCCTCCCTCGGGAGATCCTCCCGTGTCTCTTCTGGCTTCAGGTGGCCTCAGGGGTTCCTTGCTTGCAGCTGCGTCAGTCCCATCTCTGCCTCCAATGGACACCTTCCCTCTGTGTCCGTGTCTCTTGTCTTCTTAAAGGACACCAGTCATATTGATTAAGGGGCCATCCTACTCCAGTCTATGACAAGGGACCTAATCACATCTGCAATGACCCTATTTCCAAATGAGGTCGCATTCTGAGATACTGGGGTTGGGACTTCACCACAGCTTTAATTTTTTTTTTTATTATTTAAGTTGACATACAATGTTATATTGGTTTTTGTACAACAGAGTCACTCAACAATTCCATACATTACTCAGTGCTCACACAATAAGGAGAGTCACCTTCTGTCACCAACCAACGCTATTGCAATGTTACTGACTGTATTCCCGGTGCTGTAATTTTCATTTTCCTGACAGACTTATAACTGGAAGTTCGTACCTTTTAGCCCCTTCACCCATTTTGCCCATCGCCCACCCCACCCCCTCCACTGGTGGCCACCAGTTTGTTCTCTGTATTTATGAGTCCGTTTCTCTTTTTGTTTGCTGATTTGTTTTGTGTTTTAGTTTCCACATATAAGTGAAATCATATGGTATTTGTCTTTCTGAGTGACTTCTTTCACTTAGCATAATACCTTCTAGATCCATTCATGTTATTGCAAATGGCAAGATTTCATTCTTTTTTATGGATGAGTAGTATTCGCGTGTGTGCGTGTGTGTGTGTGTGTGTGTGTGCGTTGTGTGTATACTGCATCTTTATCCATTCATTTATCAATGGACACTTGAGTTGTTTCCAAATCTTGGCTATTATAAATAAAGCTGCAGTGAAGAGAAGGGTGAATATACATTTTCAAATTAATGTTTTAATTTTCTATGGGTAAATAGTAGTGGAATTGTTGGATTATATGGTATTTCTATTTTTAATTTTTTGAGAACCCTCCACACTGTTTTCCACAGGGGTTCACCGATATCCATTTCCACCTACACTTTTTATCCAGATCCTCACCAATACTTGTCATTTTTTGTCTTTTTGATACTGGCCATTCTGACAGGTGTGAAGCAATATCTCATTGTGGTTTTGATGTGCGTTCACCATGATGAGCACCTTTTCCTGTGTCTGTTGGCCATCTGGATGTCTTCTTTGGAAAAATGTCTATACATGTATTCTGCATTTTTTGTTGGATTATTTGGGGTTTTTTTTGTGGTGAGTTGTTTCAGTTCTTTATATGTGTTGAATATTAACCCCTTACCAGATAAATCATTTGCAAATATCTCCTCCCTCCCATTTAATAGGTTGCCTTTTCATTTTGTTGATCGTTTTCTTTCCTGTGCAAAAACATTTTACTTTGGGGTAGCCCTCAGTTTGTTTATGCTTTGTTTCCCTTGCCTGAGGACATATATCCTAAGTGTGTTGCTAGGGCTGATGTCCAAGAGATTACGCCTGTTTTGTTTCAGGAGTCTCATGGTTTCACATGTCCCACTTAGGTCTTCAATTGATTTTGAGTTTGTTGTATGTGGTGTAAGAAAGCAATCCAGTTTCATTTTTTGGCATGTGGCTGCCCAGGTTTCCCAACACCATTTATTGAAGAGATTGTCTTTTCCCTGAAGTATATTCCTGCCTCCTTTGTCATAGATTAATTGACCATATACACATGGGTTTATGTCTGGGCTCTCCATCCTGTTCCATTAATCTGTGTCAACGTATCTTTTAAGGAGGACACGATTCAACCCAAAGCAGAGACCAAGAGTCCAGGCAATTGTTTCCCGAACAAGTGACTGGGCCAGGAGAGTCTGACATCATGACTGAGTGTGCACATACACTGAGAATTTCTTAGTGCCTCCGTGGGAGGCCGAATGTATGACAACACTTTCATTGTGTGGAAAGCACAATATTCCTGCTATATGAATAACACCCTTCTGTCATAGGAGAATGATTAAGGTCAAACTCTCGGTTTATTACTAAACATATGTTGATTGGTAGTAAACAAGTGAATGTGGAATTTGAAGAAACTAGAGGCATCTCCTTAATTTTCCTAAATGTATAGCGATCATAGGAATAGCTAATTCTTCCTGAGCACTTGTTAGGTTCCAAGTAGAGTTGACCCTTGAGCAACGTGAGGTTAGGAGCACACACCTTCCACACAGTCAAGAATCCACAGGTAACCTTTGACTCCCCCGAAACTTACCCTCACATAGACTACTATTGACAAGAAGCCTTACCAATGACACAAATTGTCGATTAACACATATTTTCTATATGTATTTTATACTGCGTTCTTTTAAGAAAGCTAGAGAAAAGCAAATGTTGTTAAGAAAATCATAAGAAAGGGGAGTCTGGGTGGCTCAGCTGGTTAAACGTCAAACTCTGGATTTCAGCTCAGGTCACCATCTCAGGGTCATAGGATCAAGCCCTGCCTTGGGTTCCATGCTGAGCATGGAGCATGACTGAGATTCTCTCTCTTCCTCTCCCTCTGCCCCTCTCCCTGCATGCACTCTCTCTCTTGAATAAATAAATCTTTAAAAAAAGAAAATCATAAGAAAGAGAAAATACATTTACAGTACCGCACTACATTTATTTTAAAAATCTGCGTGCCTCATGCAGTTGAAGCCCCTGCAACTGTACTATTCTCAAGTGTTTTTTTTTTTTTAAAGATTTTATTTATTTATTTGACAGACATAGAGACAGCCAGCGAGAGAGGGAACACAAGCAGGGGGAGTGGGAGAGGAAGAAGCAGGCTCATAGCAGAGGAGCCTGATGTGGGGCTCGATCCCATAACGCCAGGATCACATCCTGAGCTGAAGGCAGACGCTTAACTGCTGTGCCACCCAGGCGCCCCTATTCTCAAGTGTTTTATACACGTTAAGTAATTTAATTTTCACAATAACACTACAGAAGAAAACTACTGTCTTTTTGTATTTTGCAAGTGAGGATACCGAGGCACAGAGTGGTCAAGTAATCCGCCCAAAGCTACTCCACCGGGAAGTGACAGAGCTGTGTGGGACAATAAAATGTTGATGATGTTTGCAAATCCCTGTAACTTTTACCTGCTTCTGTACCGGAAGCATTATTTGAAAAGGATTGTGTCTAACCACAAAGGGTAGAACATCTGAATCTCTTTGGTAATTATTTTAAACCATTTGAGAGTCCAACACTGTCCTTGATTGTAAGCAAACACCAATTTTGTCTTTCTCCTAGATCACAAATAATAAAATTAAGCAAAAGCAGGAGGTGACTAGATACAAGTGGTGAGCAAAGAGCCTTTCACGTCACATTACGTCAACAGCTCATTCGTTCCTTTGGCTTCCAGTAACTGAAACCTGGTCTGTCACTTTAGTATAAAAACTTTTTAAAAAGTATTATATTTTTTTTGCCAAATGGAGAACACAGACACTTAAAAATAAAACACAAATGCCATCTCCTCTTGTGGCATGAGATAAACATTACTTATGTGATAAATTTTAAAGCTGAACTGCTTCAGTTCCCTATACATTTCACTGTCATAAAATGTACTGTCTATCTGTTTATATTAAGGGGCACCTGGATGGCTCAGTCGGTTGAGCATCCAACTCCTGATTTTGGCTCAGGTCATGATCTCAGGGTCATGAGATTGAGCCCCAAGTCGGGCTCCGTACCAAGCATGGAGTCTGCCTGAGGATTCTCTGCTTCTCCTCCTGCCCCTTCCCCTCTGCTCTCTCTCTCTCTCTCCCTGAAAAAAATGAGAGACACATCACGATTGTTACTACAGACTGATGGTTATGGTATATAATAGAGCAGTAATTAGTCTTTTCCGTTACTTTGTGATGTGGAAAAGGTCTCAGCAGTCACACTGGCCACACGCTCAATATCAAGAAGGCAGGGGGAGGTGAGTGACCTTTGTGGAGGGGGGAGGGAACCATCACTCTGGGGACATGTAAGACTAAGGACGTTCAGCTCAGTCAGAAAGGAAGGCCCATGGTTCGTGCGACCGAGCTCTGTAGGAGACACTAGTCTCATGCTTTCAGCTTGGCCAGGTTGACCCACAGTTCAGGCTCATGTCCTTCTTACAGCGCTAAGTTAGAGAAAAACACCGCACTACGGTATTTCCATTTTCATTCTTACCAGCAGGGTCCTTCCTCTTTATTCCTCACCTTAATTTTTTTTTTTTTTTTTTTTTTTTTGAGTTCTAGAGTCGCTGTCTCCTCTGGAAAGCTGTTGCTATGGCTGTTTCCCTGAATATTATGCTACCATTTCTGAAAGTATCCTCAAAGCTGGTCCAAATGAGGGAAGAAAACTAGCATTTATTGGACCGCTACTATGTGTTTGGCACTATCCTGAGGGTTTTACATAGGCTATGTCCTTTAGGTCCCAATGACAACTCAATGTGGGGGGGGCATTATTATCACCCCAGTGTCCACATGAGGGAGTCGATGCTGAGAGAGGCTCGCTGGGGCCTCAGAGCTGTGTGATGAGTGGCAGGTGTAAACCCTCAGCCTCCCGCTTCTCTTCCCTTCTGTGAGCCTGTTGCTGGGCGATATTGCTAGAAAACTCCTCTGTCAGTGCTAAACTGTGCAACAATAACACCAAAATAACAAAACAGGCAACGATGTATTGCACTCCTGGCATGTATCATGTGTCATTAATTTTATCCCTGTAATAGCATCTCTACTTAGTTGGTGTTATTTCCCGATTTTATTGCGAAGGAGCTGCGGCCAGAAGGTAAATCAACATCCTGCTTTCTTCCTTGAGAAGGTTGCTCTTGAGAGAAAGTCAGTGCGCTTAGTGAATGATTTCACATTCTGGTAGCGGCATCTTAGCTCCTTGGAGACCTGTCTAGACTGTTTGAAGACCACACTTGGAGCAGCGCTGGCTTCGAAAGGTCAGGGAAATCATTCAGGTCTGACAGGAAAGGAGTGGTAGAGACAGGATTCCAACCCAGGTCAGACTGTGCTCTCTCCCAGCACCACGCTGTCTTCCCCGCTATTCACGGACCGAGGTGATGGCCCCAGCAAACAACCCTGTAAAATGTGCTTTCTCTCCCCCACTCCCTGCCATGATTTGACAGGAACTATGTTCTAGTAGGAAGAACAAGGGCTTTCATAAATGATCTGTCAGAATTATAGAAAAGTGGATGGGGCGCCTGGGTGGCTCAGTCAGTTGAGTTTCTGACTCTTGGTTTTGGCTCAGGTCGTGATCTCAGGGTCGTGAGATCGAGCCCCGAGTTGGGTTCCACACTGGGCTTGAAGCCTGCTTAAGATTCTTTCTTCCTCTCCCTCTGCCCCTCCCACTTGTGCACGCTCTCTCTCAAATAAAGAAGGTGCCTTTTTGGGGCACCTGGGTGGCTCAGTCGATTAAGTGTCTGCCTTCCATTCAGGTCATGATCCCAGAGTCCTGGGATCAAGTCCCACATCAGGCTCCTTGCTCAGTGGGGAGCCTGCTTCTCCCTCTCCCTTTGCCCACCCCCACCCCTGTTCATGCTCTCTCTCTCAAAAGAATAAATAAAATCTGAAAGAAAGAAAGAAAGAATCTTAAAAAGAAAAAAGAGTGTAATATTGTTACATAGTAACTCATGGAAGTGAGAGCAAGGTATCCCCCAAGAAAATAAGGGAAATAAAATTGTCCTGTGAACGACAAACGAATGAACTTCACACATATCATGGATAGACTTGACCATCCATCAAGAGACTGGATGAATCCATGGGAGTGGAGGGGAGTGGAAACATCCATACATCACTCGCAGGGACCTGGAAGCAATCTCGGCGAGCCAGCCTGCTTGTAGTTTCACCGGCAAAACCCCAGTCATTGTACTGGGCCCTGTCTGGACTGACCTTGCACTCACGTTGGCAGCAGTGAACGTTTTCCCCCTGGGACAGGAAGTCAGGGGCCCGGAGTTGGCCACGTTTCTCCAGCACAGACCGTCCTCTGTCGTGAGGCAACTGTGAGTCATCAGGCTTCTTGGGCCCGGATGAAATCTCTCTCAAAACAATTCCCCCTTCCAACTATGATTTCACGTTCAGCAAGCAATTTTTTGATTATTCCATTTCCCAGGTAACTCACCATCGGAAAAGGGGGTGCAGGTAACTCACCATCGGAAAAGGGGGTGCTCTGGAAAGGAGTTACAGGGATCCTAGTTAAAGCAAGGAAATAGCCACTACGGTAAGTTAATAAACTAGAACTGGGGTTTATGTACAGACTTCTTATGAATGTGGTTCCTACAAGTCAGACTCCTTGAGACAGATGAGCTCTGGGAATCCTGGCATGGCCCAGTTTCTGGACCTCCGAGGCCAGGACTGGAGCCAGGGTCATGGTGCTGTCAGCCCGCGGGGGTCCGAGGGGCTGCTGGGCAGATCCATTGCTCTTAAAGCTCTTCCTCCCAACCTTCAATGACAAGCGCAATGGTTGGCCATACACATGCCAGGAAACAAGTGAGGGTCAGCAAACTTTTCGGGAGGCTAAAAAGTGAATCAGATGGCACACAAATCGAGAGATTAATAGGAACCACATAATTCAGAAAAGTAGCAAAAGGAAAGACCAAGCTTTGTAAGAGAATGAAAGTAAAAACGCGTTGTAGGGAAACAGACGGAAAATGTCACGGTGTCCACATGAGGCTCTGTCTTGCAGCAATTCGTGGGCCCAGAAAACATCGGGAAGCACTCAGGTCGTCGGTGGGGGGATGGTGGGGTCAGGAGAGTCACAGGGCTTGAAAGCAGGGACCTGAGGATGATGCCTGGACTGGCAGGTGGGGGGAAGGGTTTGCCATTTCTGCTGCTCATTCTTAGGGGAAAGAAAATGAGCTAAAACAAACAAAAACAACTGAAAACATCCGTATTTATGGAACTATGGCATGGCTTTAGATTTCGCTCATCTTCTGGTCTTCTTTTTTTTTTTTTTTTAAGATTTTATTTATTTATTTGACAGAGATAGAGACAGCCAGCAAGAGAGGGAACACAAGCAGGGGGAGTGGGAGAGGAAGAAGCAGGCTCATGGCGGAGGAGCCTGATGTGGGACTCGATCCCAGAACGCCGGGATCACGCCCTGAGCTGAAGGCAGACGCTTTAACCGCTGTGCCACCCAGGCGCCCCATCTTCTGGTCTTCTAAAGCTTCTCAGAGCACTAAGAATTCAAAATAGGAGTCGTCAAGAAGAGTTCCCTGCTTGAAATAAGTCTTCATTCTGAAACCGTGGAGCGCCCCCCAGCACAACCCATACACAAGGAGCTCCTCGATGTGGACTGAGAGCCCAGCAGAGGCCGTGCCTCGGCTCGAAGGTGCACAGCACAAGGCTGGGATTGCCTGCTGGCTGGTGCGTGCCCCTCTCCCCCAGGCCCCATGCGGCCATGTCCACACAAGCTGCAAATTAAAGCACATCTCTCCCTGCATCTACTTCTCATTGACAGTAAAGGAAGAGCGCCCTGTGTTTGTTTTTATGGACAGATACCTCTATCTTTTTTCCTTCCTTGCTCTCCAACTCCAAGAAAGAAGAAAAAGAGTATTCATTTAGTTCTTTGAAAAAAGCAAATGCCTACAGATGGCAGGTTCTTTGCGGAGTGTTGCGGAAAAGTGACAGAGCCGCTAATGAAGCTCGCCATGTGGTCAGGAGATGACTTATAAAAGATGATCAGAATACAGTGTCCGAGATGTTGTAATGCCTCCCTGAACACTTCCCGTGTCAAGGCAGCCAGCTTGTCAACCAGGGCAAATACCAACACCGCTCATCAACTCCCTTCGTCTGGAGTGGCCCTCCCATTAACTTGCTGCCAACACAGATAGTAGCAGCAATTACAGACAAAGATTTTTTTATTCTGGTTCATGAAGCTGGAAATGCTTTGTTTCTCTCTCACATCACAGCTGTCATTGTTTCTTGTCCAATTACCCATGTCGATGTTGGAAAGTGGGCAGGAGAATAGACTTTATTTGGTTTGCCGTTGTGTCATAAAGGGTAATTAATTTTCTTCTAGTTGAAGTAAATGGGATACAGGAACTCAGGAACCCTGTGGGCCATCTTGTTTCAGTTTACCAAAACTAAACAGGACTTTGAGCAAAACTCCCCTTGAAACAGGCTGGGTGAGGTCATTTCGAAGGGCCCTCTGACTCTGGTAACCCATGATTTATATATGAAATTATATATTAGATGGGTTAACATTAAAAATCAATGACTAGCAACTTAAGAAAAATCTTAATATAGTGATGGACCATAGCCTGATATTCACGTAGAACAATTCATCCGAAACATCAGAGAAACATGTTCCAGAGCCTCACACAGTTGTTCTTTAAATAAGTCATCTCATGTCTGGCAACGTGCTGGCATCAGCGAACACTTGGTAGAAGTTCCAAGTTTACTACGTGTTGTTACACATAATCCTTATAACAGTCAAACACATGGAGGCTTGGACAGTTTAAGGTCTTTCTCCACGGACACAGATAGCGAAGGTAACATCATCTTCTGGATGGACGTCTGCTTCCTGCAAATTCAGTGCTTTCGTGTTTCAACATGCTGCTTCCCAAAGTGTTTCACCTTTCCAGAAAATTCTCTGGAGAATGCTGCTTTCAACCATGCACTGGAGACGCTGCCCCCATCATGTTTGCGTTGAGGCTGGTCTAGAGTGGGATGGGGTGCAGGCTGTGCTGGCCTATGGGCCTGATGGTGGGGGCGGGGGAGGGTGCGAAGGCTGACCTGAAGTTGGGAACCACAGTTTCGGATCTCTTCTTCTCCAGGAGGCTGACAACACGCAGGTTTGAAGTGTGCCAGCAAAAAGAGCAAAGGAAAGAAATGATTCTAATTCAATACCATTAAGAACGCCACTGGGTTCTTAAGGACCCACCTGCAACTGTCATTGAATGACTTATGGAGACTTATTTTAAGTAACAGTTTCCAACTCAGCTGGAATCATACCCAAGTCCACCAAGGTTGGTTTTTGTGCACCACTTTCTCCTTTCACGGTTCTGCCCCATGACTCCACCCAAGTCTTGCAGTATCAGTGGGGCTGTATTTTACTCTTTGAATTCTTCATGATCTTTATTTTTTAATTTTTTAGACTTCATTTATTTATTTTAGAAATAGAAAGTGCACACGTGGGGAGGGGCAGCGGGAGAGGGAGAGAATCTCGAGCGAAGTCCCTGCTGAGTGTGGAAACCCATGCAGGGCTCGATCTCAAGACCCTGATGAGCTGAAATCAAGAGTCAGACACTCAACTGACTGAGCCACCCAGGTGCCCCTTTATGATCTTTATTTTTTACTTTTATATTTTGTGGGGGGAAATTTTTCATGATCTTTAAACTGACAGACTCTTAATCTTCTCCAATCTTTGAACACTAACTCAAAAAGATGGATTCTTCCACTTTGGCTCTGCTCACTCTCTTCTGGTCCTTCCTCACCCTCTCCTGGGGAGGATAGCTCCCCAGACTTATTTACTAAAGATTTATCAAGTGTCTGTTTTCCAAAAGCTTCTCTATTGATGAGGCAACATCTGTTTGTCTGACATGGGATTAAAAGATTGCATGAGTGCTGTGTCAACAGCCCAGAGAGTATAAAACCTCCCAACCATACAAAAACATAAATGCTGTGGGAACAATGCATAGCAAGGGGGTGTTATGCTATTCGTACTTTAATCAAAGCACTGGATTACGTTTAATACCTGAAATTTGCCAAGTGTATTAAACTTTCATATCCACAGTCTCTGGCACAGGTAATGAAGGGTAGTTATCTAACTTTAAAATTAGACCCTTTCGGGGCGCCTGGGTGGCACAGCGGTTAAGCGTCTGCCTTCAGCTCAGGGCGTGATCCCGGTGTCATGGGATCGAGCCCCACATCAGGCTCCTCCGCTATGAGCCTGCTTCTTCCTCTCCCACTCCCCCTGCTTGTGTTCCCTCTCTCGCTTGCTGTCTCTATCTCTGTCAAATAAATAAAATCTTTTAAAAAATAAAATAAAATAAAATAAAATTAGACCCTTTAAGGGGTGCCTGGGTAGCTCAGTCAGTTGGACGACCAACTCTTGATCTCAGCTCGGGTCTTGATCTCAGGGTCATGAGTTCAAGCCCTGCACTGGGCTCCATGCTGGGCATGGAGTCTACTTTAAAAAAAATAAATAAATAAAATTAGATGCTTTAAATAAGAGAATATAGAATCGTACAAACAAAAGAAATCTGGGATTATAGAGCCATTATTCAAAAACATAAAAGTGGCAGGCCTTCCTTAAAAGTTTCTTGTCCAACTGGTAGGAAATGAGCCTGTGACCCAACCAATTCTTTTGAATACATGGCTTGACCAAAACCAGAAGGTGAAGGTAGAATATTCCAATGACTCACTAGGACACTAAATGTCCTTTATAATTATCAAGAAGATATTCAAGAAAGAGTTGTAGCTCTCTTTGATTTGAAAGGAGGTTTTAGGGGCACCTGGGTGGCTCAGTCAGTTGAGCATCTGACTATTGATTTCAGCTCAGGTCATGATCTCAGAGTCCTGAGATTGAGCCTCACGTTGGACTCTGAGCTCAGCAGGGAGTCTGCTTGGGATTCTTTCTCTCCCTCTGCCCTATCCCCTGCTTGCACGCACATGCATACACTCTCTCTCTTTCAAATAAATAAATAAATAAATAAAATTTTTTAAGAAAAGGAGGTTTTATAAAAAAATATTTCAAACAAAAGGTAATTTTTCATTTCATGATGTTGTCCTCATTACATTGCTGAAGGACAGAGATACTGGTCTTACCAAGCTCTGTATCCCCAGTGCCCTGAGTAACAACCAGCCTACTGAAAACATTCAATAAATATTTGTTGGATGGACAAACAAAGGAATGAATGACAGGGAACTGCAACAAAACTATACTGAAAAATACGACTTGAGAGTTCTGCTTTAGGATCGTAAGGATGTAATTTTGATTTTATTAAAGTTCTATATTGTTTTCTTTGCTAAACAGGAATCAGCTAATGTGGTCTGCTAATAAATAATTCACTTCTAAACCCTACAGGTGTTCTACATTTAAACGTATTTTCAGGAGAAGAATGCTCTAGGGTACGCTGAACTTTATCCTGGACATTCCATTGCTGGCTCTCCACTTAGGCATCCTAGTGAACATCTTGTTTTGATGTTCCATTCGAAAAATGGATACCGTGTCACCGACGCCCTTCTCTAATCAAATCCAACAAATCTATCTGAAGTTTATTAAAAAAAACATACAGAGGACCCAAGGAGTAAAGATCAGAAAAAGGCAAAAGGGGAAAAAAATCTACTGTTTATAATCTAAACCATATAGAGCTATTGTTTTGACTAAGAATTTAAGGCACTTTGAACATTTAAAACACCATGCAAATGCCACAGTTCCTATAGGACATGCAAGCTCAATGGGATTCAAATAAGTTCATGAGAAAAAGCAAGGCTGAGAATCCATCGCATAAACTAGGCACAAAGCTATTATTAAAATGGGTGACCTATTCCCTCAGTGGACTATCAGACTTGGCCATGCTCATTCCATCACTTTTCAACTGTGGAGAGCCAACTTCTCTTAGCTGGGCTTCCTTAGAGGCAGGAGCTTGGGACAAGTGAGAGATTTGTGACTTGTGAGCCGTACTTGCAACATCATTGACTAAAAGAAGCTTGTTAACTGTTACATGCCCCCTGGAATCTGGTATAACAACCCTCAAAGGCAATCAGGAGTCTTGAAAAGGCAAAGATTGAAAAAAAATGCCATGATATGTTAGCGTGTGGCAGAATTTCAAGATTCATCATTAATGGTGTTTTCTGGGGGTAAGGAACAGAGAAATCAGACCCTTGGTGGTTTTGGTTAAAATATACAGATTTCTGGACACCTGGGTGGCTCAGTTGGTTAAACCTCTGCCTTCAGCTCAGGTCATGATCCCACAGTCCTGGGATTGGCCCTGTGTTGGGCTCCCTGCTCAGGGAGGAGTCCGCTTCTCCCTCTCCCTCTGCTCCTCCCCCTGCTCGTGCACGCTCTCTCTATCTCTCTCTCTCCAATAAATAAATAAAATCTTAAAAATAAATAAATACGCACACACAGAGATTTTAAGAAGTAACATTGGGAGAGGAGGATGTGAGAGACAAGGAGAGGCAGAAAAGGAAATAATTTTTTTTTTAAGATTTTATTTATTTATTTGACAGAGAGAGACAGCCAGCAAGAGAGGGAGCACAAGCAGGGGGAGTGGGAGAGGAAGAAGCAGGCTCCCAGCGGAGGAGCCTGATGTGGGGCTCGATCCCAGAACACTGGGCTCAAGTCCTGAGCCGAAGGCAGACGCTTAATGACTGAGCCACCCAGGCGCCCCAGGAAATAATTTTTAAGAAGAGATTAATTGTGATACCATGTTCATGACCAACACTATCAGTGTTCAGAGGGAAAGAAAGAAACTATGTGGCTTTTTGGGGTATCATTCATGTAAAACAGTCTTTTAAGTGCATAAAGACTATAATGACAGAAATGGGTACACCTGTCTCGCTCAGATGACTCTTGACAGATTTGATTTAATGTCTATTTTTTTTTTTTTAAGAAAACAAAATCCATCCCAAAGTACTTGTGGAAAATCATTTGACAATGTGTTTCCCCATCTATAAAATAAGCTGTTTGGCCTAAATATCTCCAGGGTCCCTTTTAATCAAATATTGTGTGTTTTGCTTTGAATGGTGAAATCAATGCGTAGACACTAATTCACTAAACAATTACCTTAGCACTAATTTATAGGTTGGCATTATGCCATTTCTGGAAGCATAGTGGGGAACGAGAAAAATAAGACTCTTCACTCACCAAGCTCATTGTCCATTGGGAAAGTCAAGGGTGGGCACTGCTTGTTCTAACCAATAATCTCTACAAGAATAATGAAAATGTAACTGTTAGGACAAAGGATTGCCTCTATTTGAGACAGACAAGCACCCTTTGTTGTTCGTTTGTTAAAATAGGAAAGTACCCCGCCCCCACCAATTTCTTTGTAAAACAAACAAGATCAAAATCGCAGCACTTCAATGAGGTTCTAAGATCTCTGAAATCACATGGTTGTCTGTTTGCTCCCAGGATGCTGGTGTGGTCTTGAAATATTGCCCCTTAAATAAACGCTCCAAATGGAAGCATGAGCATCCCCACTAGACATGATCATTTTGTAGGCTTTTTACCAAAACCGAAACCTATTGACCATATAGATAAAAAGGGAATGAAGTTCTGAGCGGGGCGCATACTTCTATTTAATCTCTGCAAGAGCCCTGCAAGGCAAGTAAGAAAGGAACGTTCGTTCTCCTTTCTTCCCAGAGGAGAGAACAGATTCAGAGAGGGAAGTAATTCAGTTAAAGACAGGTTGCCAGAAAGTAGTGAAAAGCATTAAAACCCAAGTTCTTCTAATTCCGAAGACCATAATCTTTTTCATGTCACAATGCTTCCTCCAATAAGGGAAAGCTTTGAGGCCCTGTTTACCAAGGTCCATTCTGGGGAAACACCAACGAGGCCAGATGATCCAAGAGCATAAACGGAGTCCATGGTCAAGTAACTTTAGGAAATGCCAAGCCTATTAAAGGCTGTGAGGTATTACATAAAAGAAATGCTTGATTTTATTTAATCAGCTTTTCCCCAAACTCATTTGACTACCAAACCCAGATTTTTTCCTCATTTAATACTTACTAACATCTCTTGGAACTAACAAATAATTTGTCACATGCTTAAATGACTGAAAAAGAGGGAAAAGGGTTGGATGAGCGCTTTAAAGTGAAAATACAGTTTTTGAACAGAATTTAAATAAACAACTAGCAGTTATGAGGGTAGTGTTAAAAAAATGTGAGCTATAGTCTGCTCCCAGGATGTTGGGGGTGGTGGGGGAATGGGGGAAGTCGGAGGCAACAGGGAAACAGACATACAATCATGCAGTTAGCATATTTTCAGGGCAAGTTCTTAGTAACGAATGCGGGCTAAAGTTGAAGTGAAGATTTGGGAGTGATAAGAGGCTTGAGCTGGACCCGTGGGATAGTGAGATTTAGACGAGGGGAGAGGCTGGGAGACAGTGAAAGGCAGAAATATGTTTGGAGGATAGTTGATGCGGGATGAGAGTTAACAGTCAAGGAAGAATTCTTGAGATGTTTCCAGTATAAAAGGTGTGTTTATGACAGCTCAGGGACAGGACCTGTGGGCAAAAAGACCTGCATTGTGATTGTGCAGAGTAACTGATTGTACAGAGTTTTCTATCCTATGGAGGTGAAGGGGACATTAGGGCTCCAGGAAACTGAGTCTATAGGTTACTGGAAGTCTATTATTAAGATTGTGTTTTTCTTGTAAATTAAGATGGTTACAAACTACAGTAGAGTTTCAAGTCCTATATGAATGACTGTGATCTTTATCAGTTGACCATTTGTTTTTCCTTTGCCTTGTTCTTAGGCAGTTACTAGAACCTGAGGAATAGTGTGTATATATCTATATATCTCAGATATATCTCAGATATATATGATACATATATATTACATCCCACCTTAAGTTGGGGGGGTCATGGGGTGTGTCAGCTCACATTTTGCCCCCAGTTTGCCTTCTGCTCTCTCATGAGAGTGAAGAAAAGATCCTCAGAACTACAGAAGGAAATAAAATATGACAGGTAGGATTGGTCCAGATTATAACCATACAGAAACCATTCTGCTGGTAATGATGGAAGGAAAGATTAAAATCTGATTTAGAAAGTTGATTAATCTGTATCGTAAGTATGAAGAGATAGACTTGAATTTTACAACTGGCAGGCCCTTAGAGAAAAGTTAACAGAGGTCTGTCTAAATGAATCAGTCAATCCTCTAATCCAGTCCCCCTTGCTCTAAAGATAACTGAAGCCCAGAGAGGTCACTTGATTTTCCTAATGCCACGCAGCTTCAGGAGCAGGACACCAGAGTGGAGAACTCAAGAAGTTCAGTACTCATGGCTCCAGCATAAAATGGTGCCAAAGAAAGGAAGTGCAGGATGCAGAGTAAGGCCACGACGTAAGTCAGCACATTTGCCAGAGGGATTTCTGTTTGAAAAGGTCTATTTCGAATAATTAAGACAAACACCCCAAACCCCTTTCAACTCTAAGCTGCCGCAGCTTAGCCCACCACCTTTGCAAACAAATATGTTGTCCTATTCAGAGGTTGCTACCGATAAAGAAACAAATTACATAAAAAAGGAAATTACAGCTTTAAAAGGGAGCATATCTCAAAAAACATATGGGAGAAGGTAACAGAAAAGGACAGACTTTTCTGATAACAGAAGCGTCCTGCTACAATCTTCTGTCTACCTTGTTATAATCATTTTATTGGGTATCAGGGACATAATCGACATCTGTTTGAAACGCGTTTGGTGCAGGGACCAGCGTCAAAGATACCAACAACAAATTAAATTCCACAGTGAAACCCTACGGCGACCAAAACGGTAACACTGCTTTGGGGTAAAACTAGGAAAAAGACTGACTAGTTGGTGTGACACCTGTGGCCACGAAAGCAAGCGCGGGTATTTAAAAATATGTAGAAGCAAGAAAAGCGTTTCGCCAGTCGGCCCACCTTGGGCATGAAGAGTCGGAGTACAGGGGACGAAAACTACCCAGCGCAGACGCGCCTGCCACAGGGACAGAGACCACCCCAACGCCACCAGCGAGCAGGGACACTCGCTAACGTGGCGGCCGCTCTCCCGCCACAGAAGCCCCCTCACCCCGCCCGCAGGACCTCAAGGCGGGCGGATTCCGCGGGCAGAGACTACCAGTCCCGACTCCGCGCGAGTACGCGCGCCGGGCCGCCACGGGGTGGTGGCGCGCAAGGCATCGTGGGACTTGTAGTTTTACCCCCACCCCCGCCTGAGCAGCACTTTGGAGGCGGGGAGATCCTGTTTTATGTAAATAACCCTCCCGTGCCAGGCGGGCTTCCATTCTCTCCCTTACCCTCCCCCCGCCTTCTCCTGCGAGAGTTTGAAAATTCCCGCGGAGCGGGCGCCTAGGCCGGAACACTCGCGAGAACTCAGGTATCCGCGCCGCGATCTCTTTTCCGGCCGCTGCCCTACCTCCCCGCCCGCCCCTCCGCGCCCCGCCCCGCCCCACCCCTCCCAGGCTTAAAAGTCTCGGTCGGTACCGCGGGGGTAATGCTTAGAGCAGGCCCGGCGCCCTCAGAGTGTAGGAGGCAGAGTTGTGGGGAGGAGGACCCGGAACCGCGGCGCGGGCAGCGGCGGCGTCGGAGTCACCCATCTGCGCGTCGGCCTGAAGCCGGCGGAGGCGTCCGCGGGGCTGTGGGTCTGCGGCGGCCCGCGAGGTCGCGGGCGGAGGCTGGAGGTGCGGCGGCGGCGTGCGCGCCGTGCCTGTGGCGGCCGTGTCTCCCGGGAGATGCTGTGACGGACCCGTGCGGGAGGAGCTCGCGCGCGGCCTTGCGCCCCCTGCACTCGGCGGCCGGGGCGGTCGGCCGCCCGCCCTGCGCAGGTAGGGGAAGGGCGGGAGGGGCCGGGCCGGCGCGCGAGGGCGGGTCCGCGCTGCCTGGGCCGCAGGGCCACGGGCCTCCCCGCGCGGGGCCCGGGGGCCTGGGCGCGCGGCGCGGGGGCGGGCGGCCGGGCTCGCGGCGCCGGGCCGGGCCGGCGGGCGGACGCGGTTGGCGGCGGGGGCGGCGCGCCCAGGGGGGCCCCCCGGGCAGCGGGTTACATAACCACCGACCGGCGGCACATGGCGGCGGAGAAGCGTTGCGGGATCCACCCCCCGCGCCTTCCGCGCCGCAGGCCCGGCCCGCACGCCGCGCAGGGCGGCCGGGCCCGCGGCGTGCCCTGGCCGCCGTGCTCCGGGGCTGTGGAGACCTTGGCCGGCCTGGCCCCGGGCGAGCCTGCCGGGCAGTGGAGCCGGTCTTCCGTCGGCGTGTGCTGCACATGCTCCTGGGCCTGGCTCGGGTGAGTCCCGGCCGCGGGAGGGGTCGGCCTCGGGATTGGAGAGTGCGGCGAATTGGTCAGCATGTCTTGGGGTGGCTATTAATTCGCCGTCCCTCCCGGGCCCCCCGGAATTTGAGGACGATCACTTTTGTTACTAGTTGACTGCTGGGCTGTGGGGGAGGTTAGTTTGTTCTCAGCGCCAACGAGGTGCATGCTGGTTGTTATCTTTTTTCAAATTGGCCGTTTGAGAAGTATTTGGAAGAACCTGGGCCCTTTAGGATAAAATATAGGCCCCTTGGAAACTTTAAACTTCAGTTTATTCTCAAAATATCCTAAAGAATGAGATTTTAAGAACCTTTCTTGAGCGTTGACCGACTGGGTCAGAGACCAGGGGATGACAAGCCCAGTTGAAGTTAATGCTGGAGGGATGCTCCAAGTGCGTTAAACGCTGTTGGAAGTGTGCATTCTCTCCATAACTGTAATTTTTGCTTCTGTTTTTCAATAACCTATCAAAGTATCACCAGGTCGCAAAACAGCCAAAATTATTTTAACATAGCTTTTTCAAAGATTGTTCTATAGCAATTTGGGGATGGACACATCTTGATTTAAGAGGAAACAGAACATTGTTCCTCTCTCTCCTGCTGACCATGAACATTTTCAGCACCTCCTAATTGTTCTTCAGAACGAAGTCTGACTCTCCTAGGTTAGGTCAACAGTTTCCATAATAAGTCTCTTCTGCTGTCCAGACTCAGCTACTCACAAGTTATGCTTTGCCTATTCCACATCCTCCCAATTCCTGGGCCCATTTTTCTTGAAGATGTACTTTGGTGTTCCTCTGCTCATGGCCTTCAACCTGGAGCTCCATCCCTGCTTTATTCAAGTTCCGAAATTTCACATCCTCCTCAGCTTAAATGCCATGTGTTCTAGTCGTTCTTCCATTTCCCTTTATCCCACATCATTTATACCACTATTATAGCATTTATTTGTGTCTGATATTCTAAGGGTTGATTATGTATCTCATTCTAGAAGGTAAACTCTTTGAGGTCAGGAAGTGGGTCATCTTAGTGCCCTAGCATTCCCTGCCCAGCACAATGTTTTAAAAGTGCTTGGAGATTAATAAATGTTTGAGTTAAGTTTGAAAGAGCAGCTACTAAAAGGCTGGAAGTTTCTGAGTCCACTGACAGCTTGCATGTACATCATAATTCTTAGTCTTTTTAAGAGTCACCAAAAAAGTAAAACTGCATACAAAATGTTTGTTCAGTGTTGTTACAATATAATTATTGAACAACTAGATGAGGTCTTATGTGCTGTGGTGGAATTCAGCTGCTTTTGAGGATGTGTGTATTTCCCGCAGAACTGATTTGTGGCATTCTGTGTTATAAAATCTTTCCTAGGAGTTTTGTGAATTTCGTTTTGCATCTTAGTACTGAGACAATATATATTTGAAAATAGGTTGGACCCCAAACTGGCCAGTATTGAGATTTTTCTTTCTAATAGACTTTATTTTTTAGAGCCATTTTAGGTTCACAGCAGAGTTGCGTGGTAGGTACGGAGAGCTCTAGTATACACTTTCCCCGCTCCCACTGGCGAATAGCCCCCCCCCCCCCCCCCCGTTATCAACATTCCCCACTAGAGTAGAACATTTGTTACAATTGTTGAACCTGCATGGACACATCATTATCACCAAAGTCCATGGTTTTCATTAGGGTTCAGCCTTGGTGGTGTACATTCTGTGGGTTTGGGCAGATGTGTAATGACTTCTATCTACCATTATAGTATTATGAGTACTTTCACTGACCTAGAAATCCTCTGTGCTCTGCCTGGTCATCCCTCGCTTACTGCTAACCCCTGGCAACCACTGATCTTACTGTCTCCATAGTTGTGCTTCTTCCAGAATTGTCATGTTGTTGGAATCATGCAGTATGTAACCTTTTCAAATTGCTTTTTTCACTTAGTAATAATTCTGATTCCTCCATGTCTGTTCATGGCTTGATAGTTCATTTCTTCATTAAAGTGTTTGTTTGTTTGTTTTAAGTAATCTCTATGCCCAGTGGCAGGACCCTGAGATCAAGAGTCACATGCTCTGCTGTCTGAGCCAGCCAGGGGCCCCCCTGCTCATTTCTTTTTAGAACTGAGTAAATATTACATTGCCTAGATGTTTTACCATTTATTTAGTCATTCACCTACAGAGGGACATGTTAGTTGTTTACAGATTTCAATAGTTATGAGGAAAAGCTGTGATAACATCTATGTGCAGTTTTTTTGTGTGGACATGTTTTCAGCTCCTTTGGGTAAATACCAAGGAGTGTGATGGCTGGATCGTGTCGTTAAGAATATGTTTAGTTCTGAAAGAAACTGCCAAACTATCTTCCAGAGTGGCCGTACCATTTTGGACTCCCACCAGCAGTGAAGGAGAGTTCCTGTTGCTCCACATCCTCACCAGCATTTGGTGGTGTCAGTGTTCCGGATTTGGGCCATTCTAAAAGGTGTGCAGTGGTGTCTCATTGCTTTGATATGCGTTTCTCTGATGACATATGAAATGGAGCTTCTCATGGGGTTATTTGCTATCTGTGTATCTTCTTAGTAAGTGTTTGCTAAGGTCTTTGGCCATTTTTTAATTGAGTTGTTTGTTTTCTTGTTGGCTTTTAAAGAACTTTGAATTTTTAAAAATTGATTTTATTGTTTAACATGTCTATTTCTGTTCCCTGTATCTTTGCTGTCCTCATTTACCATGTTTTGGATCTATTAGTTGCAAGGCATTGTGACTGTGGAATTCACAGGAACAAGACATGATTTTTGCATTTTAGAAATTCATACTATAGGGGGGAAGACAGGCAAACACAAGTAACAAGTTTCAAAAATAGTATTTATGATTGCTAACCTGAAGGTGGAAAGGAGTGAGCTCAGAGATAAGATTAAGTGGGAAAGGATGGGTCTACCGAGGCCACACTGGGAATTTAGTCTTTGATGGATGGGGTTTTGGCAGATAGAGATGAAAGGGAAAGCAGCATAAAAGAGTGAAAGTGCTGGGCAGTAGCAGACTGATGATGGTTTTGAGAGACAGCTCTGTAGAGACAGTCTGGAGCTGCCATTCATTGCCTGAGGCTGAGGATGTTGCTTTGTATATGCAGTCGGGAATCACTGAAGGGTTTTGAGAAGGGAGTTACATAATCCATCTGTGTTTTATCAAGAAGATGAACGACATTTTTATTTCATTGGCAGCCAGCACAGTGTCCAGCTCTGCCTCCCTAGACCTTGAGAAGGAATTGAAACTTTCAGAGGTTGCTGATTTTGGCATGTCATAAAGGCTGGGACTCTGCTTAATTTTGTACAAAACTGAGCAGAGCTGCTTAATGTATATTTATGAACATACATGTCTATATGAGGTGTTCTTTCTAATAGTATAAATTTTCAGAAGTTCTTTGCAATGTGCTTAAAATGTTAAAATTCATACTGTAAATTGTGATTTGAAAGGTCTTGAAGCCAATTTTTGCCCTGTGGATTCAAAGGCTAACTTACGAATTTGAAAAACTTTCTCTTTCATTCACTGAACACTTTTTTAAACTCTTTTGTGCCAGGCATCATGATAAGCTAAGAGCTGGAGAGATAGGTATTCACATTTTCTAGAAGCTTGGGTGTGACATGAAGACAGAGTAGAGGAGTACAGCATTACATGTACTAGTAATTGGTAGAACCTGGACCTAAAGCCATTTTAATTGAAAATTCGTGCCTTTTCTAGTACTCTGGATAGAACCTGCAATTATTGTTCGACTTACTGTTTCTCAGACACCAAGAGCTTTAAGAAATTATTTTTCTACTTGAAACAGGCATCAGTTTGAGAACAGTGCTCTAATTCCAGTGGAACTAAAGAGGGGGTGGTAAATTCCTTTAGTTACGTAGAAGCTAAGTCTAATTAACTTGTAGGACCAAGAAGTGAATTATAATTGTTATCCTAATCCAAAGAAACAATTGAACAAAGAGGGGAGATGGGAATATGAAGATAGAGGAGCACTTAGGAGGAAGCTGTGGTTTCAGCATTTCATTTTTGTGCATCGAACATTATGGTAAGTATTTAGTAGTGGTTGAATGAATTAGGAAATAGACTCAGAATTGATAGGATTATCCATTGAATGTGAGAGGTTAAACAGGATCACTAAGGAAGTTAGCAGCTTCAAGGATTCAAAATTCTAGAGTCTTTAAATTTAATTTCTAGGTCTCTAAGGATAGCACTAACTTAACATGGTTATAATGTTAACCTTTTGTGGAAATGCTGGTCACAGGACACGTGAACTTGGGGTTGCTATAAAGAAGCAACTCTTGGGTGTGCTTGGATACATGGTGTTGAAGTGGCTGCAGACTGTCTTGTTTCCGGCCTGAAGTGGAAGGCGTCAGCTAGAGTAGAAGCGACAGAACTTTGGAGATGTGTGGCTGCACCCTGGATGTACCTGTACAGAAGACTGTCTGTGTTAGGGACTTGTGACTGGGCCCAGCAGAGAGAAAATTATGGATCAATTTAGGACAAGTACTTTTACAGAGAAGTTGGACTGCAAGTGTGCCTGAGAGCCAGATAGCGGGCCCCTCCCCAAGAAGACCAGCACAACCTGCCCCCAACTGCATACACCACATTTACTGACCATAGAGTGCTACAGAGCTTCAGCTCCAGTGGAAACAGCATCAGGTCTCTTAACAAGCAGAGCAGAGCACACCTTGTTAAAACTCGCCCCACTGGCCAAGGTCCAAACACTGCCCACTGCGGGCAAGCAGAAACCCTGCAGAGGACTGACCTGAGGGAAAGAGCAGGCAAAACACAGCAGCACAGTGCACGCAGCATACAGCAGGACAGTGCCTCAAGTGCCAGGCCCTGGATGGTATATGACCTCTTCTGAATAAAATCATTACTCTCAGAAAGAGGAAACATAACAGGCCTTCCTCAGACACTGAAGACATAGACTTAGACAGAATGCCAATATGGAGGAATTCATCCCAAAAGAAAGAGCAAGAAAAGGTCACGGCCATAGATCCAATCCAAACAGATAGAAGCAATATGCCTGAGCTGGAATTTAAAGCAACAATCATAAGGATACTACCTGGGCTTGAGAAAAGCATTTAAGACACCAGAGAGTCCTTTACTGCAGAGATGAAAGAGCTAAAAACTATTCAGGCCGAAATGAAAAATGGAGTAACTGAGATTTGAAACTGACTGAATATAATTACAAGGATGGAAGATACAGAGGAACGAATAAATGACACAGAAGATAAAATGATGGAAAATAATGAAACTGAAAAGAACAGGAAAAGGAAAAATATTAGATCATGAATGTAGACTTAGGGAACTAGTGACTCCATAAAGCATCATAGGAGTCTGAGAAGAAGAAGAGAGGGCAAAGGGGGCAGAAGGTTTATTTGAGGAAATTATAGCTGAAAACTTTCCTAACTGGGGAAGGAAACAGACATCCAAATCCAGGAGGCACAGAGAGGCACTCCCATCAGAATCGAGAAAAGCAGGCCAATGCCAAGGCATATTGTAGTTAAATTTGCAAAATATAAAGAAAAAGCTCTAAAAGCAGCAAGAGAAAAGATGCCCCTAACTTCCAAGGGGAGACATAACAGGTTAGCAGCAGACCTCACCACAGAAACTTGGCAGGCCAGAAGAGTGGCATGGTATGTTCAACCTGCTGAATGGGAAAAATGGACGACCAGGAATACTCGATGCAGCAAGGCTGTCATTCAGAATAGGAGAGCTAAGGAATTTCCCAGATAAGAAATACTAAAGGAGTTCTGACCACTGAAGCAGCCCTGCAGCGGACTCCTTGAGTTGGAAAGAAAAACCAAAAGCAGCAAAGACTAAAAAGGAGCAGAAAATCTCCAGGAACAAAGACTTAACAAGCAATACAATGACACTAAATTCATATCTATCAATGATTTCTCGAATGTAAGTGGACTAAATACTCCAGTGAAAGGACACAGGGCATCAGAATGGATATAAACACAAGACTCATCTATATGCTGCCTCCAAGAGACTCACTTTAGACCTAAGACACCTGCAGATTGAAAGTGAGGGGATGTGGAACCATTTATCATTGTTAATGGACATGAAAAGAAAGCCAGAGTAGCCATCTTCCTATCAGACAAACTAGATTTCTAACCAAAGACGGTAAGAAGAGGTGAAGAAGGGCACTGTATCTTAGTGAAGGGGTCTGTCCAACAAGAAGATCTAACAATTGTCAATACTTATGCCCCCAACTTGGGAGCACCCAGATATTTAAAACAATTCACAACAAACATAAAGGAACTCGATAAAAATACAATAATAGTGGGGGCTTTAACAACCCACTTACAGCAATGGACAGATCTTCAAAGCAGAAAATCAACAAGGAAACAATGGCTCTGAATGACACACTGGACCAGATGGACTTAGCAGATATATTCAGAACATTTCATCCTAAAGCAGCAGAATACATATTCTTTTCGAGTGCACATGGGACATTTTCCAGAGTAGATCACATGCTAGGTCACAAATCAGGCCTCAACAAGTACGAAAAGATTGAGATCAGGGGCGCCTGGCTAGCTCAGTCGGTTAAGCATCCGACTTTTGATTTCAGCTCAGGTCTTGATCTCAGGGTCTTGAGATCGAGCCCTGTGCTGGGCATGGAGCCTCCTTAAGATTCTCTCTCACTTTCCCTCTGCCCCTCCACCCCCACATGTGCTCTCCCTTCCCCCCACCTTTCTTTAAAAAAAAAAAGAAAAGATGTTTGTGATCATACCATGGGTATTGTCCATCACAGCGCTTTGTCTTTTTTTCCTTTTTTTTTTTTTTTTTTTTTTAAGTAGGCTCTACGCCCAACATGGGGTTTAAACTCACGACCCTGAGATCAAGAGGCACACCGACTGAGCCAGCCAGGCGCCTCTCCAATCACAGCACTAAGAAACTTGAAGAAAACCACAAGAAAAAAACTGGAGAGACCACAAATACATGGAGGTTAAAGAACATCTTACTAAAGAATGAATGGGTCAACCAGGAAATTAAAGAAGAAATTAAAAAATATATGGATAACAGTGTATTTGGAACCTCTTAACACTTGAAAACATAAAAGGGTGGTTTAGCCCACAGTCCATTCGGCTCTGGGTTCTGTTTCTGATGAGTTAATGCAACAGATACTCATTTGTTGAATTTATTTTGACATAAGGTAACAGAACAGTGATCAAAATCTACCCACTGGTAAATTCAAGGTAGCATATGTTTCACAAAACTTTCTACTTCCTTTTATTTTAGGAGGTTTTACCCCAGACGTGGGGCTAGAACTTTATGACCCCCAGATCAAGAGTCACATATTCTACTGATTGAGCCAGCCAGGTGCCCTTACTTCCTTTTGTTTTAGATTAATTGTGGATTTATAAATTTTACCTTTAAGGTTTTCCCTCAAATTAGGCTGCTCTTTTACAATTTAAAAATTCTCATATTTTGGAATTTAGTGATTAAGTTAGATGGCTCTGTGCACCCTCTGAGATCATGATTCTTGTCCTTTGAGTTTTCTCTTTCTAGACCATTGAGTACCCCCCTGCCCCGAAAGTTTTTATTTCCATATGTCAGTTTTCATCTTCAACGTCATTATCTTTTGGGGTTAGCCATTGAAGCAGGTTTTTCCCCCCTCAGAAAACAGTGTTGTATGCTGGGCTTCTGAGAACGATAGTAGCAGGGATAGAAAGATGAGGCAGGGTGCCCGAAACTATAGGACAGACATGGTGTCAGTTTTACCAGAAGATTTAAAGTCTAATTAATGCCCAGTACGTAGAAGTTGCTTCATAGATTATAGCTTCCTTCCCCCCACCACTCATTTTGGGGTGGGGGTTGCCTTCAGATCTTTATCCATCTATAATTTCCCATTTCTGAGGAGGAGTTTTTTTTCTTCCCAGCAGGGATGGCTAAATTATCTCAGGACATTATTAAAAGTTTGTAATTTTCCATCTGGTATCATTTTCACAGCGATTTGAAATGTTATTTCTGTCGTAAGTGAAATAGTTCAGACTCTGTTTTCTTGCTCTCATTGATCTATTTCTCTATGTTGATTTTTTTTTTAATCTTCTCAAAGAACTGGCTTTTTGTTTCATTGATTTTTTTTTTTTTAAAGATTTTATTTATTTATTTGACAGAGATAGAGACAGCCAGCGAGAGAGGGAACACAAGCAGGGGGAGTGGGAGAGGAAGAAGCAGGCTCATAGTGGAGGAGCCTGATGTGGGGCTCGATCCCATAACGCCGGGATCACGCCCTGAGCCGAAGGCAGACGCTTAACCGCTGTGCCACCCAGGCGCCCCTCATTGATTATTTTTAACTATGATTTTTCTGTTTCTTTAAATTCAGTTCTTTTATTCCTTTCTTCTGTTGATGCTGGGTTTAATTTGTTTCTTTTCTAGTTTCTGAAGGCGGAAGTTTAAGTTACTGATATGAGATCTTATGGGTGTTTAGTGCTGTGAATTTTCCTCTAAGCACTGTTTAAGCTGTGTCACACAAATTTTGGTATATCATGTTTTCATTTTCATTCAGTTCAAAATACTCTTCTTCCTGAAGCAACTTCTTTAACATTCCTTGTAGAGCATATCTGCTGGTGACCATCTTTTTCAGCTCTTGTATGTCTGAAAGGTCTTTGTTGTGCCTTCATTTTAAGTGATGTTTTCATAGGGTATAGAATTCTTTTAGACAGCTTTTTTTTTCTTTCATAACTTAAAATATATTGTTTCACCGTATTCTGGTTTGCATCGTTTTCCACGAGAAGTCTCTTGTCATTCTTTTTCCTCTTTGCAATGTGATACTTTTATGATTTTCTCTTTGTCCCTTGCATATGATGTCTTTTGCTCCAATTTCAGCGTATGTCAGCTGCTGAAGCGAGCACGAGTATGGTGTCCTCTGGTGGTGTTTCTTCGTTTCCTGTGCTTGAGGTTTATTGGCCTTTTTGGATTTGTGGGTTTGTAGTTTAATCAAATTTGGAAAATTTTGGCCATTAGTTGTTAAATATTTTTGTCTTTTTTTTTTTTTTGAGATTGCTGTTTTATATTAGGGCACTTGATATTGTCCCGTAGCTCATTGGTACTCTGTTCTTTTTCCTTTCTGCCTCAGCCTTTTTTCTCTTTGTGCTTTGTTTTAGATAGTTTCTACTGTGGGTGTTTAGGTTCAGTAATACTTTCTGTGTCTACGAATCCCATTCAGTATTTCTCATCTCTAGAAGTTTGAGTTGGTCTTTTTTATATTTTCTGAGTCTTTCCTTAACATGCTTATCCTTTCCTCTGTCTTCTTGGACATAGGGATTGTAGCTATAATAACTGATTTAATGTCCTCATCTCGTAATTCTAACTTCTGTGTCATTTCTAAGTCTGTTTCTATTGGTTGGGGTTTTTTTTTTTCCTTATTATGGGTCATATTTTTTCCCTTCTTTTGCATGCCTGGCAATTTTTGATTGGATGCCAGATACTGTGAATTTTACTGTCTTTTATTACTGAATATTTTTGCATTCGTTTACATATTCTTGAGCCTTGTTCTGGGGTGCAGCTAAGTTATTTGGAAACAGTTTGATTCTTTTGAAACTTGCTTTTTCAGACAAGACCAGAATGACCTTTAGAAAAGGGATAATTTGGGGGCACCTGGGTGGCTCAGTTGGTTAAGTATCTGCCTTTGGCTCAGGTCATGATCCTGGGGTCCTGGGATGGAGCCCTGTATCAGGCTCCCTGCTCAGCAGGGAGTCAGCTTCTCTCTCTGCCTCTCCCTCTGGCTTGTGCTCTCTCTCTTTTGCTTTCTCTCTCTCTCAAATTAAATAAAATCTTAAGGGTTAATTTTTTCCCCCACCACTGAAGCAATCAATACCTTTCTGAGTACTCTACTCAGTGCCGCATGTATTATGAGGTTTTTCCATTCTGGAGCTATTCCTGGCCTTGTGTAAGCTTTGGGGATTGTTTCTCCTCTGTTTTTCCAGTGATTCATTCCTTGGCTTCTCGTAGTTTCCTTCCATGCTTACATGGATCATATGAAGGTCCAGGGGACCCCACTGCAGATATCTGCAGCTCTTTTTGTATCTCAGACCTTCTATCTGATCACTATTGTACCTGAAGCCTTCCATCTACAATCCTTTAGAACTCCCTTTAAGGGAGAGTTTATTTGTGGTAATCTCTGTTTTTGTTGTTTTCTAAAAATGTGTTTCATATTTAAGGATAATTCCAGTGATATATAATTATATGTTGACAGCAATTTTTGCTTAGAATTTTGAAGATATTCCAGACTTCTGGCTTCCACTGTTGTTGAAAAGTCATTTCTTTTTATTTATTCTGCCTAGGATTCAGTGTTCTTCCTGATTGCAGAGAATTGGTCTGTCTCTACAGATCTGGGAAATATCTTTTAGAATATTGATTCTTCTTTTTTTTTAAATAGATTTTATTTATTTGTCAGAGCATGCATGCACAAGCGGGGGTAGCGGCAGGCAGAGGGCGAAGCATGCTCCCCACGGAGCAAGAAGCCCGATGTGGGACTCAATCCCAGGACCCTGGAATCATGACCTGAGCCAAAGGCAGATGCTTCATGGACTGAGCCACCCAGGTGCCCCTAGAATATTGCATCTTCCTTACTATTTAGTGTTATATTTTGAGGGATTCTGAATAAACATGTTAGATCTTCTCCCTCTCTTTCCTGTAATTTTTTTTCCCCCTTAGATTTTGTTTTTAAGTAATCTTACACCCAGTGCAGGGTTTGAACTCACAACCCTGACATCAAGAGTCAGATAGATGCTCCAGTGACTGAGCCAGTCGGGCACCCCTCTTGGCTGAAACTTTCAACTACTGTTTCATTGTCTCTCGGTCCTACATTCTGGAAGAGTTTGGGGTTCTGTTTCTCTTTCCGGTATGCTGCATTTCCTATTTTTTGAGTTTCTTGACTTTAGGTACAAGAGAGCTCTTTGTTGAATGGAGACAAAAGAATGTTTCTAAGTTAAAAAGACTCATGATGCAGTGAATACCTGTCTACTCACCATCAAGGTTTAGAAGGAGGACATTACCATTACCTTGGAGTCCTTCTGTATTCCTCTCCATTCCAGCCCCTTTCCCTCTTCTCAGAGTAACTATTACGGTTTTTGTGTTTATTGTTTCCTTTATTCACAGTTTCGCTACTTATGTTTGTGTTTTTAAATAGTATTTTCTTAGTTTCACAGCCTTTTAAATTTTATGTACTCATTCTGCAGGTATCTTTTGCTTCTTTTATTATTTAGTGATGTACTCTGATATCTGTCATATTGTTGCATATGCTGCAATTCTCGTTACTCCACAGAGGTTTTTTTCCCTGTTGAGTTCTAAACTTAATTTTTCATTCCAGAAGTTCTGTTATTTTTTTAATCTACTTGACCATTTTTCATTGTAATTTTAAAAGTTTCTTCCTCGTTAGTAAGTTAGATCTTTGATTTCTTTACCATATTAAACATATTTTCTGTTCTCTGATCATTTTCGATCAGAGATCGAAATCTGAAATCTTTGATAGCTTGATTCTGCTGGCTGCCGATCCTAATATCCTTGTGACAGTTTGTTACTTTGACTGAGAGTCGTTTTCTTTGGAATTTCATCTCTGAGAACTCTTGGAGATTCCAGAGAATATTTGGCGGTATCTGCATTGTGTGGAGCATTACCAACCTGAGAGTAATTTATAAAACATTCTTCCCTGAGTCTTGTCAGACAACATCGCTTGATTTCTGGCCACCACGTTGTGTGAAGGGAAATATTCTTTTTCTGAGTAGACAGTTCTAGCCATGGTCAAAATGGGCAGCATGATTGCTGCCGGTCCTGCGCAATGGGTGCTTCTCTCACTGATTTTTATGCTGATGGGACGGCCTTTTGGAGTTGAATGGCATGGGGAGGAGGCTCTTCTTAGCTTGCCTTGGCTCTGTTAGTCCCTAACTTTTTCTTCTGCCTCTGTGGATCTCAAGCGTCTCAAAACAAAGTCAGAGTCACCAGCACTGGATTTGGTAGCCAACCCTCGAGGCCCGAGCCATCTTAGAGGTTTCCAGAATTCCTGCTGTCTCTTCATGTTTGGCTTTATCAGTTCTTTCAAAAACAGTATTTTAACCATCATTTTTGATTGTTTACAATAAAAGGGTCATTCTGGGAATCTAATCTTCTATATATTGGAAGTGAAAGATAAATTTTGATTTTTTTTTCCTTCTATCCAGTTGAAGACACGTCCTAGACTTGATTCCTGAGATTCCTGTGTGTTTGGACATTTTTTTATGGGCTTTCTCCCCTTTTACTGCAGCAGTTTTTCTAAAATGCATCGGTTCTTCCTATTTGTGTGTGAAGTGTTCTTTGAGAGTAGGTCAGGCAATAAGATTAATTGCATTGAATCAGTTTTTAAACACTCTAGGGAATCATGTATGTCCTTAGGACATCAGGCTTAATAAATCTACATTCTCCTAAGACTGTTGGGAAACATTTTTTAAGGAGGAAATACTTCAGACCCTGAAACACATAAAGTGGGTTTTATAATCAGATTTTAGTTTTAGCTTATTTACTTTAGTGTGGTGGCTTTTTCTTTTTTTCTTTGGCTAGGGATAATCAAGTATATCATAGTACAAATATATCATAATAATGTTATCTTTTAAAAATACTTACAGTGAAAGTATGCGAGGCTTAACAGCAAAAGTGACTAGTGGTCTTCTGCCCTTGCCAGAAGTGAGTCTTCAGGCCCTCGAAGACGAAGTCACAGTGGAATCTGTGCTTCATGGAAAGATTGCTGCAGGTACAATAATGTTGCTGAAAACTTACTGATTTGATTGACTTGTAAGCTAATAATGAGCAGGTATTGTAATTTCCTTTAACGTGGGAGAAAAACCAATACTTAGTTATGGTGGTCTTATAAATATAAAACATCTGCATCTACTTAGTAATGCCATCTGTGTACTCTCGAACACATTTTCAGTGAATCTTGGGTTGGTTATTGTTCATTTTTCTTATTAAAAATACTGTATACTTTGTATCTTTTAGTGTTGGATATTTCTATTTAGAAAGTATAAATAATATGCAGCTGTTAGTTTCTTTTTTTTTTTTTTTTTTTTTTTTTTGAGAGAGAGAGAGTGCACGTGCTTGCGCCAGCAAGCCGGGAGTGGGGGGAGGGAGGAGCAGAGAGAGGGAAAGAGAGAATCTAGAGCCGGCTCCGCGCCTAGCGCAGAGCCTGATGCAGGGCTCCATCTCACCACCCTGGGATCATGACCAAGCTGAAATCAAGAGTTGGATGCTCAACCAACTGAGCCACCCAGGCGCCCCTGTTATTTCTTTCTAATCAGTAAGTTTTATTGGTGATGAGTTTAAATTAGAATCTAAATAGTCATTATGAGTAGAAAATTCTGATTGTAGGGCCCTGGGTAATACAAAATATTCAGAAAGTCTTGTTTCTTAATTCCACTAATCTGAACAAGATTTTAATATATAGTTTGATTATATATTAATTACATATTATATAATGGTTTTATAAACAAAACCATACCAGAGTAGCCATTGAATTGTGGATTTCAGTTTAGTGAAAGATCTTGCAGGAGACTTTTCTGAAAATGAATTTCACAGCTATCTGTCCTAGCAGGTAGACAGCAAAATGTATCAGTCATTTAGTTACAGTGCTCCCCTCTTGAATAGTAAAAGTAGTAACAGTGCTTACTATCTGCCAGGCACTGTAACAACTTCTCATTGAGGTATTAGACCCTTATTGTTTTGTGTGGCTAGGAATCAGATATCCCAGTTACACAGATAGCAAGTGGTAAAAGTGGTCTTTGAATCCCGTGTGCCGTGCTATTTCCTTTAACTAGGCAGCCTTCCTTAGCTACAGCGTAGTTTATCCAACTGTGTACTTAGATGTACGGTAGACATCACAAGTTGAAAAGTTACCACCCTTCGTCTAGCCACTCAAGGGAAAATTCGAGTCTATTCTTGATTCTTGTTTTACTCACCTCCCCATATCTTATTAATACATCAATAAGCAAATCCTTTTAGTTCTGTCTCTAAGATGAATCTCCAGTCAATCCACTTCTCTTTATTCACGGTCACTGACCAGGCAGAGGGTATTCTCTCCCCACGTGGACCCTGTGCTCCCCTTGTCCATTTCCTGCTTAACAGCTAGAGTAACATTTAAAAACATAAATCAGATTGCTTAAAAACCTTCAGTTACTTTATATTTTGTACATAATAAAATCCAAACATGACAAGTAAGGAGTCAAAAAGGGCTCTGGTATTTCCTATTGTTACACTAGTTATGTCTTCTCAGAGTTTGAACTCTTTGGGGATAGAATCATGTGTTCCATTGTATGAGCCCTTCCAGAGCACCTGGCTTATTGTTGAGGTATGACACAGTGAAAGCGAATTTTGAAGTTAGACTCATGATGTACTTCTGGCTCTGGTATTTGTAGCCATACCTTTCTTTCTTTCTTTTTTTTTTTTTTTTTTAAGATTTTACTTATTTATTAGAGCACAAGCAGGGTAGGTGGCAGAGGCAGAGGGAGAAGCAGACTCCGGCTGAGCAGGGAGCCTGGTGTTGGCCTCAATCCCAGGACCTTGAGGCATGACCTGAGCCGAAGGCAGACGCTTAACAAACTGAGCCACCCTGTAGCCATACATCTGTGAGCTAGTTATTTAACTGTATGAAAGTTTAACTAAACTTATTTCTATGTTGCCTCATCTCTGTTGAGGTGTGACAAGGAATAAATGAGATAATCTGTTTTATAGCGTACATGAAGGTACCACATGGCCTGCATAGTGACTTTACCGAATGGTTACTTTATTATTGAGGTCATAGTTGTTCAGTGTATTTTACTGATTTGGACCACTCTGTTCTATAAATGCTTGGATTTCACTTTGGAGATAATACATTATATATAGAATGAGCTATGTATTATATATGTAAAAGATCTAACTTCTATTTAGTTAGGGGTGTATGTGTACAGTATTAACATAAGCAACATTTTTGCTTTTTTTTTTTTTTCTCCTCTTTCCCTTTCTTGCAGGGAGAAGAGGACTTGCTTGCCTGGCTTGTGGCCGACATCTGGAGGTAGTGCACTCTCTGACCGGAGAGCGGCTGTCTGCGTACAGGTTCAGTGGAGTCAATCAGCAGCCTCCTGTGATCCTGGCTCTGAAGGAATTCTCTTGGCAGAAGAGAGTTGGATTGTTAATTGGATTAGAAGAAGCAGAAGGGAGTGTGCTCTGTCTTTATGACCTTGGCGTGTCCAGAGTGGTTAAAGCAGTCGTTCTTCCTGGAAGGGTAGGTACGGGTTAAGGTCTGTGAGCTTCTGCTTTCAGAGCCGAGCCCCTGCTGGTGACATTGGCGTGTTCACTTTGAATGTTCACGGAGCTGTACATTTATAATTTGTTTCTTTTATGACATTGTGTTATTTTTCATTAAAAGTTCAGGATAAAAAAGAGGTTAAAGATAGTATATTATCAAAAGAACATAATGCTTAAAATAGAACTTTTCTTATTCTTGGTTAGGAAATTGCGGAGTGAAAGTAGGGATGACATTAAGTGTTTTAATAGTCTTTTTTATGAAAAGTATCATCTGAGGCTTGTTATCTTCAGTTGTGTTTTTTGAGGACACTGTAAGTTTATATTTAAATATTGTATTCATTTGTATTGCCTTTTTTTGTTTTTTCTTTTTTAATTTGAGACTGTAGCCTTGGAGCAATATGGAAAATATGTCTTCACTATTGTTTAGAGTTTGAATAATATTGAAATAGCGGCTTCATTTATAATCACCATTTATTAATTCTAATGTATGTATGCCTTCCATATGCCAGTAGTAAGTACTTTGAATTCAGGTTGTTTCTTCAGCAGGTTTATTCCTGCTCTTTCATACACTAAGAAAAAGTATGTCCTTAACAAATACACACACACACACATAAATAGAAAATGATGTAAGAGTATAATTCTCTCTGTACATAGTATGGAAAAATATGTAATAAATACATAATAGTTTATAAACAATATACAATATGGACAATATATAAGCAATATACAAATAATATTTAACATACAAACAAATGTATGCATGCATACAAATGTTATGTTGTGGTCAGGGAATCGCATTTTTAAAGTTAAGAGGGAGATAAATGTCAAAGTACTATGTTTTTGCAGTTTGGGGAAGCTGGCTCTGGACAAATGTAGGGGTCTGAAGTGGTTTATAGCCTGGTTATCTTAAATGTACTTGCCAGTGCAGATTTTATTAAAGGCAGAATTAATTTAGCAGTTTATTGAGTATACTGTAGATCAAGTTATGTGCTAAATTTTGGAGATGAATAGATAAATAGAACTTGGTCCATGCTGTTGAAAAGGCTGGTAATCTAGTGGGAGAAGACAGGTCATGAGTTTACAGCATAAATATAGTAAGGATTTTGATAAACTCAAGCACATGGACCATGGAAACGTGGATAGTTTCTACTCATAGAGCTTGGACATTTCAAGCAGAGACTGGCCTGTAAAAAGTGGTAGTATATGGAACATTTGGGAGCTGAGCTTATTGCGAATGGCTGCGGGAGAGGGGAAGGCGGAAGTGGCGTCTAGAAGTGCTGAGCGTTGACATGGTAAATGACCTTGTTTGCAGTTAGTGGCCTCTCCGCCTGAAGTCTCTGAAGTCATTTGAAGTTTAAAGCAGAACTCTGGTGTAAAAAGCTCGGTGGACTGGAGTAGTTCGGGCAGATAATGATGGTGAGCGGAACCAGGGAAATGACCCTAGAAACGGAGAGGATGGGGCAGATTCAGAATATATTCAGGAGGCAACATGGACAGGACCTGTTGATCATTTGGTTAAGAGTAATTGAGACAGAACGAGAGTTTTATTTTTTAAGGTTTTTTTTTTTTTAAGATTTTATTTATTTATATGTCAGAGAGACAGCCAGCAAGAGAGGGAACACAAGCAGGGGGAGTGGGAGAGGAAGAAGCAGGCTCCCAGCAGAGGAGCCTGATGTGGGGCTTGATCCCAGGACTCTGGGATCACGCCCTGAGCCGAAGGCAGACCTTAACAACTGAGCCACCCAGGATCCCCTATTTTTTAAAGATTTTTATTGATTTATTAGCGCGCTTGTGCGCACAAGCTGGGGGAAGGGCAGAGGCAGAGGGAGAAGCCGACTCCCAGCTGAGCAGGGAGTCTGACGCAGGACTCGATCCCAGGACCCTGAGATCATGACCTGAGCTGAAGGCAGATGCTTAACCCACTGAGCCCCCCAGGCACCCCGGAACAAGAGTTTTGGGTAAGTTCCTGGTTGCTCAGTTGTGTGGATGGTTGGCATCCCATGGAAGAGGGAGGAGAAGGGAAGGATTGGGAGAGTAGTGATAGATAACTTTCCATAGAAGTTTGGTTAACTAGTTGTTTTTGGCTAGGGCACAGTATCCCCTCTTAAATTTGTTTGCTTTTAACTGCGTTACATTAAAATTAATTAAGGTACCATTATTTATTAATTCATAGAGTATTTGTATGGGGAATGCAAACTGAGATAGATTTCTTAACCCCTATCTGAGGGAACTGAAGAGACTGTGCTCTAGTGTTTATACACATTATTGCCATACTTTAGAAAAGGAAGACAGTCCATGAAATTACAGCCTTCAGAATTAGAAACACTGTAGAATGTTTTGTATACCAATGAAATGAAATACAGACAGAGCCAGGCTTTTGTCTATGGTAATAAATTACAGCCTGAAACAAACTTTGCTCTTATATTAACATATAAACCATTGATAATAAATTTCCTCTTTTCTTTCCAGGACTCATCAGTATTATAGTAGAAGTCACTAAGTACTTAATTATCATATATCATACGTAATTCTTGTGAAGTAATAGGAAACAGAAGGAAAGCTGAGTGTAAAATACAGTCTGTTTATTAGGTATGGAAATTTAAAATTTGACTCACGAGAGGAAGGGGTAAAAACATAACTGTAATGTAGTTACAGTATGATTTTTAAAAAAATAATTTAGGTGCACTGAGTGTTATACGCAACTAATGAGTCATCGAGCCTTACATCGGAAACCGGGGATGTACTGTATGGTGACTCACATAATATAATAAAAAATCATTAAAAAAAAAAATAAGTTCTTGTTAAATGTCAGTGATCCGGTCACTGCCGAAGCTTAGTGTGAAGTCCATTATAATATAGCCCTTTTAAAGAAGGTTAGACCCTCTTCAGGCTTTAAGGCATAAACAGGACTTTTATTTTAAAGAGTAAACAGTAAATTTTTCTTGAATGATTTATTTTTACTCTTCCTTAGGAGAAGAGGCTATCTGATCATGGAGTAGCTGGTTGAGAGCTTTGAAGAGAAAAATCTAGGTTTGAGTTTTACACTTAATGTGTGTGTGACTTGAATAACCCCAAGCTAAACTTTCTAAGCTTCCAGGTGGTTTCGTCTTGGAACAGTAGAATTATATTTGATCCAGTATCCAGGGTTATCATGAATGTTACATGAACCAATTAGCACAAGGCCTGGCATAGAGTATGCTTTCAGTAAACATCAGTTATTCCAACTGCGTGATCTGTTATATATTGAAATAATGGTGTCATTTCTGTTTTATCTGAAGATTTCATTATGTTACTCAGATTCACAAGTATCAAATGCAAATTTATAATTCTCTTTTAGAAAATGTTTAAATCCATGATAACTAATAACCTGCTTTAACCTCCAGATTTGTTTGTTGTGTTTTTTAATTGTATTTTCTCACTTTGTATAAGAAAAACGAATGCTGTTTTCTGCTTTCTAGGTGACAGCGATTGAACCCATAATTAGTCATGGAGGAGCCAGTGCGAGCACCCAGCATTTGCACCCAAGCCTGCGATGGCTCTTCGGTGTGGCTGCAGTGGTGACCGATGTTGGACAGATCCTTCTTATTGACCTGTGTTTGGATGACATGTCATGCAGTCAGAATGAGTTAGAGGCCTCAGGTAATTGTTTGAAACCCAAAACTGAGCATATTCTGAATATTCTGATGCAATGGATTGGGTTTGTTTTGTTTGTTTGTTTTTTAAATAGTGAAAAATTTTTGCGTAGAAGCTTCTTTTTTGTGTCTTTGTTTCTTTTATTGTTTGGACCTATTGTATTATTGTTTTGGGCACTGTGGATGCTTTTTGCATGAGTTACTCTGTTTCAGTGATGAGGTGTTTATATTACTTATTAAGGTAGGTCTTAAAAGAGATAGAGATTTTGATTTGTTTTTCCATATACACTTGAAAAACAGCTGTTACTAAGTATACGCCAGAAGAAAGGCTGAAGGTATAAAATCTTGATTTTTATCAGACAGTATAAAATTATCCAGCTGTGTAGGATCTAACAGTTTGTTTTTGGCACACTGATAATGTGCCTACCGTAAGACCAAGTCAGAAATTAGGTAATGTAATAGGAAATAACAGTAGTAATCGAAGGTTTTCTTTCACGAAATAACATCCTAAGATAGAACTAACGCTACTCAAATTTTTAAAAAGTGAGGAGACAATTTTCTTCCTTTAATACTATACTTAATGTTTATATCTTCTCCTTATCAAGCGCTTTCAGTTCTTTGACTTTTATTTATGGGACATTTATGTGATTGATTTATGCAGGGAGGAGAGCTAACCTAGAAATCTTAAAAGAATGTATGTGTTGTAGTTTCTGGAAAGGACCATTTGATCTTGAAGACCTTCTTGATAGTTAAAGTAGTCCTGTAATATTAGGGCAGATCTGTTTCCCTGTGGATCTGCTAAGAAACAAATGATCATTATTTTATCCTAATTTATAATGAGCATAACTAATAAAAATTGTCAGTGTGTAGTAAAAGTGATTAAAACTGCAAGTAGTAAAAATTGTATTTAACCAGAAATTTAAGAAGCAAATCAGAGTTCCGAGCAAAATTTTAAATCTGTAAAATATGACTTGAAAAAACTTGATTTGGCAGAAAAATGGCCACATGGACACTTAAAAAAAAAAATCCTCACAGTGTGAAAAACTTTATCTTAAAATCTGATATGTAGGAAGATCTGACTGATTAACCCTGGGTAAAGTTTAAGAGAAAAGAATTGACTAGCAGAAATAACAGTATCTAAAAATGAATTTATAGAATATTAGAAATGTTTGAATTGCTTTTTATAGAAAGTTGTTAGAGGAATTCAGTAGTCTTGATGGAGTTTTGTTCCAGAGGTTTTTTTTGTAGATAATATAATTCTAGATGTAAGGGTAATTGAAATGATTGTATTCATAATTACAACTCTCTCCAGACCAAAATAGTGGAGTTAAAACATCCTTTATTTCAGTGGTCAACAATAAGCAGTTGAATCAGCCCAAGGATAATTGTATAATGGAACTCTTTGGATTGTGAAGAGATGAGAATTATTCCTCAGTTAAAAGATTTACAGAGCCATTGAATAAAAAATTGGGGTTTAATACAAAAATTTTTGTTTACAAAAGTAATTTATGATTACAGCTATTTGGACTTCACTGTAATACACATAACATAGAAAATGAAGTTCTGGGGTGCCTGGGTGGCTCAGTCAGTTAAGCTCAGGGTCTTGGGATCAAGCCCCACATTGGGCTCCCTGCTCAGTGGGGAGTCTGTTTCTCCTCCCTCTGCCCCTCCTCCGCTTGTGCACTCACACTCTTTAATAAATAAAATCTTAGAAAAAAGAAAAAGAAATTCCTAATATTTATCATAGTATACTGTTTTACAACTTTTCCAAACTTAATGGTATTGTACATCTTTCCACATTAATATAGATAGAGTCTGCCTTATCTCTCGAATAAATGTACATTATTCCATTGTATGAAGTATTTATTTTGGCAAAGTTTAATCCTTGCTCTTCTTTGGAAAAATAATCAGAAGCAGAAGGGATTAGGAGGGTAATTGTTCAAGTACAATATATGATTTTTCCCCTCTTCATAACAGCATTGAGGGAATCTGCCCTTGCACGTGGTTGTATCAATATATGGGCCTGAGTATTTTTCCTTTTTATTGAAGATTTCAGAGATCTTTAAGTAGATAGAAGAATATAAGAACTCCCACATATGTCACTTAAATTCAAGTTAGTTTTCAGAATTTACTGTATGTGCATCTTTTTTCTTTCTTTTTTCCCTCTTGCCCTTTTTGCCTCTGCACTAATTTAAAGCAAATATTGGTTGTCTTACTATATAATCATAATGCCATCACCAGTCCTAACTATATTAATAATAACTCCTTCGTATAGTCTGATAACTGGTCCGTAATCAAATGGCTGTGGTTGTCTCTAGAGCATCTTTTTGCATTCGTACTGTTTGAATCCGGATCTGAACAAGGTCCACATACGACATTTGAGTTATATCTTCTGTCTCCTTGAATGTAGAGCAGACCTTCCTCTATCTCTCCTTTCCTATTTATTTTTAGTTCTTCTGACTTGCTGAAGAAGTTTATCTGATGGAATGCCCCACATTTTGGAATTAGCGGAGTGTTTTCATGTGGTGTCATTTACATTTTGTATTTACTGCAAACATAAGTTAGCTCTGATTAGTGCAGATGTGACATTTGGCAGGGACACTTCCAGAAGTGCTGGGTATTTCCTACCATATCACGTCAGGAGGACGCCGTGTCTTGTGGGTCCAGATGATGACACCGTGATCCTTCGTTGTCCAAGTTTCCCATCTACTTTGTACCAGTGATTCACAACCAGGGGTGACGTTTGCCCACTAGGGGATCTTTCATAATGTCCTGGGGACATTTTTGGTTGTTGCTTCTGGAGGAAGATGGTGCTATTGGCATGTAATAGACAGGCCTGGGGATGCAGTTCACCGTCCCCTCAGCAGAGACTTACCTGACCCAGCGTGTCCATGGAGCCAAGCTTGAAAAACCATATTTAAATTAATTGTTTCATCCATCAAGATTGTTACCTTAATCTCTTGATTCAGTAGGGGTTACAAAATTATTTAATTTTTGTTTGTTGATTTTGTTTGTCAATTTTCTCATTAACTAGGGCTGTTTGTTTACCCTGAAATACAATTTATACAGAAGAGGCAGGGTAAATGCTTACTGTTTGTTTAAGTACTAATTTTCAGAGGAAGGAGCCTGGGTACCCAGTTACTTAAAATGGTTCAGTAAGGTCTTTTGTCGGTGAGGAGGACAGGAACTCAGGAGGTTTTGCATACCTAATGCGTTTCATTCATTTACTTTCATTATTGTTTACTGATGTTCAAAAGAAAACAAAATTTTTTTTAAACTAATAAGAACCCCTTCATGTAGTCTGACAAATCCCCTTTAGACTTTATCATGATAGTTTCCTAGATTTCTGACACAAGATGTACTAGGTTCATCTTACATATTTTCTGCCCCAGACCTGGAAACCGGCCATTTCTCCAAGGGGAATGTTTAGGTTCTTAGTTCTAAATTTGAATAAAGAAACCCATCAGCCTTTTTTTTTTTTTTTTCCCAAAAAGAAAAGAAAACTCCTTCAGCTTTGTTATGATTATAAGGAAATTGTGTAATCCTTTTTTAAAAAGTGTACTTCAGATAATATTTGAGATGTACTGTGAGGTTTTTAAAAAATTACACAGTTAAATGTATTTTGAAAATTAGAGCATTTAACTAGGTATGGTTGGCTGTTCTATAGTTCAGTGTGCTTTGTTATCACTAATCTGATTTTAACTGACCACTGTAGTCCTCTGCTGCAGCTTGAATAGTGGCTGACACATTTGCTTTTATGGTTGTTATGATCTGTTAATCTCACTTGTCTTGTTTTTCTAGACCTTGAAGTTGTAACCGGCATCCCGGCCGAAGTGCCACACATCAGGGAGACTGTGATGCGTGAGGGCCGTCACCTGTGTTTCCAGCTGGTGAGCCCGTCGGGCACCCCCGTGTCAGCCCTTCGCTACATCAGCAGGACGAACCAGCTCGCTGTGGGCTTCTCTGATGGCTACCTCGCTCTTTGGAACATGAAAAGCATGAAAAGAGAGTAAGTACGACTTTCTTCTCTTACTTGGTTATTGGTAGTTTCTTTCTGAATATAACTTGTACTTAATTATTACTGTTTTAAAATTAGCATAAAGAGAAAAGGGTATGGTTAAAAATAAGAAGTCTTTTTTTTTTTTTTAAGTTTTATTTATTTAAGTAATCTCTGCACTCCATGTGAGGCTCAAACTCATGACTCCAAGATCAAGAGTTGCATGCTCTTCCAACTGAGCCCACCAGGTGCCCCTCCTTTTTTTTTTTTTTTTTTTTTTAAGTAAAAAATGTTTTAAAACAATTGCTGCAAAATTAACCCTTATTGAGAGGGGAGTGGCCCTTAATTGAAGGAGGTAGCAGATCAGCATTATAGACCTTTAATCTCTACGAAAATTGAAGTAGATGCCTGTTTTTCTCATAAGTTATCAATTTAATATTTCTTCATTTTTTTCCAAGGCATATTGGATTTTGGGGGGGGGGGGTACCTGTGATGAAACAGCAGTGCTCTTGCCTAGTAGCTCCCTAGGGCAAGTCCACCTCGACTTGCTTGAGAACCTCTTACCAGCCCTTGTCTTTGAGTTGCTGCTAAGTGAGTACCTGGAGAACCTGGCTCCTACGGTCTTCCCAATGCTGTCACCTCTTGGCTAACTGTTTTCTGAGTGGTTTGTGGGACCACTGGGGAGTTGTGATGGGGAAACTAAGTGAGGGCAGCTGAGGTGGAGTGTTGTGTCCGTGTTCATCTTTCCCAGGGGGCCTCTCACTGGGAGCAGCCCGCGGTGGCATACCCCCACCTGACAGGAGGGGCTAGTTCCCGCACGCGTGTATGTGGCCGCGTTCGTCGTTTGGCCGTGCCTGCGGTCTCACTGTCCTCTGCCCTGTGCTTTAAGATCCGACGATCGTGTGAACAGTAGTAGTTGCCTTGACCTAGATTCTCAAATGAGACCCCTTATCCTTTCTGCGTGAAATTATAACTTAAAAGTATGAACTGTCCTCCATTCTGTCCCTGTTGTAGGTACTACACGCAGCTGGAGGGTGGAAGAGTTCCCGTGTATGCGGTCACTTTTCAAGAACCGGAGAACGATCCGCGTAATTGCTGTTACTTGTGGGCTGTTCAGTCAACACAAGATAGGTAAGTGTGACGCGTGTGGTTTTTAGAAATACTTGGCAAACATGAGACAGCAGTTGATTTCTTTTGGAAAGCCTTGTAGTATATTGTCTTTTTAGTGAAAACAGCATAATTTGGTGAATTACCGAGTGGTAGTTGAAATGATTTTGAAAGTTTAAATGATTGTTTCTACGTGGTTGAATAAATTCTGGGATACCGTAAGAAATGGTGCTTGTGTGGCTTGTTTGAGTGCTGTTTCTAAGAGTAGGCAGCCTCTTACTGCCTTGGACAATTTCTGTGGCCTTCTGTATTCTAACACTTTTCTAATCTCATTTCTTCTCTTTGTTGTGTATGCCTTTCTCGTTTTTATTTATTCTTACTCTTTTCCCTGGTCCTCCTGTTTGCCTTTTTTAGTATATTCTTAGCATTAATTTGGCTAATTTTTCTCTGTCATAAGATCTAATTTTGTCCCAATTATAGCTGGTGAGAAATCTTTCCTTTCAACTGGATTCTAATCCATTGAGTTTATTCAAGTAAAATAGTGTTAAGTATTGATTTTCTCTTATTTTTCTTTGGTGTTCTGTTCTTTCTTGGATGATGAGTGAAACAGTTGAGCTTGTGGTATAAATGCTGTGATGGTGATAACGTGCGGTTCCCAGTACTTTTTCTTCCCAAGTCCGTCCTACTGTGGGCTCTGAGTACCTGAATTGTGGTCAGTTTGGATTTTGTGTTCCATGTCCCCACTTGGTGGTTTGGTCTTGCCTTTCTCTGTCGTAAGTCAGGAAATGAAGAATTGGTTTGCCACTTTGAAATTTGTTATTCCTGGAAAAATGCTGAAATGGAAAATACAGAGCCCGCTCTTGGGCTATCCCTCCTTGAGTGAATCCCGTATTTCCATTCATCCGAGTGTAGCGGGGGCAGCAGCAGTTGGAGGGATGTGCCCTGTGAGGGCTCTGGTTGGTGGGCAACGTGAGGGGACTTTTATCTAAACAATCCTTGTATCCTGCTTATTTTTCCTCCTAGGATTGTCTCTTAAGATAAGTTCTATTAATTTTTTATGTTCTTTATGTGGGTTTTTGTATTTTACTTTTTCTGAATTTTCGCACACTAAACTCTTGAGTGCTTTCGTCTTATTTTGGAACTTGGTGAATAAGTCTGCCTTCTTTTTTACCATACCACTCTTGATTCTTTTCGTGTTATCTGTAAGTGATGCCCACTCTGTTCTTACAATCATGAAACTATCTGAATATTCTCTGTTCCTGATATTCTTTTGTAAAATCCTTGTGAACTGTATGCACCTCCCTTCATCCTTTTTTGAGGTGTTTTCAGAGCTCTCTACTGCTGATTCTTGAACAAAGTGGGAGCTGGGGCTCTGACCCCTCTAGGCCATCAGACATCCATGTTTAACTTTTGTACCCCCTCCCAAATTTAGCTATTAATAGCCTGCTGTTGAACGAGGCCTTACCGGCAAACATTAACAATTAGCACATATTTCGTGTTAAATGTGTTACATACTGTATTCTTTTAATAATGCCTAACTTTTTGCCTAATTTTTTCAGCATATCTGTGCTGTGCAGTTCATCTGCAAGTTTTTTCAAATTGTCACAAATGTCCGAAAAATTTCCCATTGTATTTATTGAAAAACTCTGCGTACAAATGGACCCATACAGTTGAAACTTGTGTTGTTTGAGGGACAAAATGTATTTGCATTTGAAGCACAAATGAATCATAGTTTAAAATATGGGCAGAATATACAGTTTTCTGTTTCTCTTACGGTGATGCCTGTATTTACTTGTTTTTATTATTCACAGCACACTGAGTAAGTAACCCGTAGGAACAATTCTCTGATGACTTTTAAACCACTTTCTAGTACTGTATATAATATTCTTTTAATAGGACAGGGTTAATTTAATTGGTAAATTGGATTATTTATTCCTACATGATTTACTTTGCATTTGTCACTATTATTGACGTGAGATATTTTTGAGAGTGGTATTTTCGTGGACTTCTAGTCTTTGATTTGGGCCTTTAAATTAGTAGGTCATGGGCCTCTTTGAGAATCTGATGAAGGCTGTGATAAATATGTGTCTGTAATATGATTTAAAGCAGAATTCCTCACCTGTGGTCTGTGGGTAAACCTAGAGCAGTCTATGAGCTCCCGAAAATTGTATATAATATTATTTACATTTGTTTGTATATGAACAATACATAATTAAAAAATATATGTACACATATACAAATAATATTTATACACATGTATAAATAATACGTTTGCAAACAGCACATATATAAGTAATATTTATACACATATTGGTATGTATAAATAGATGGTATTATAAGTAGGTGAAAATAATATTAACATAGATTATAAGTCCAAATTAGATCATGTGGTCCTTCCTTTTCCCCATCAGAGTGGTTATTTAAACAGAATAAAAAAGGAAAACAAAGAATCACTGTAGGGTGATTATACCACCACAGAATTACGTAGGTATAGATCTAAATTGTTGCCATAGTGCTCATCAATTATAATAAAAGCCACATTAATTTTTTAAAAATTGATTTTTATTTAAATTCAGTTAATTAACATATAACATATTATTGGTTTCAGAGGTAGAGTTCAGTGATTCATTAGTCAAGCCACATTAATATTGTAATATGGAATAGTGAATGAGAAAACTGACTGGTGTTCCCTTTAATGTTGGTTGTGTGCAGTTTATCCTGTTTAACATTTGGTGTTTTAGAGGTTATTTGTCTTTGTTTTATGTCCATGTATTTATTCATTCCACAAAATCATTGAGCGTTTATACGTGCTAATGATTGTTGTAGAGAACGTAGCGGTGTGTAATGCCAATAAATTTCTATTCTTCTAGATGTTCTATTTCAGCAAGTATATTTCCTAAATATACTTCACATAATTTCAGGTAGTATTAAATACAGAAATACAAAGCTGGGAGGGGAGATACAGAATGTGTGGTATAGGGAATGGCTCTTTTAGTGTAGTTGGGAGATTTGAATGAAGTCAGTTGGGGCAGGTAGATAGGAGAGCCATAGGGAGATATGGGGGAAAGAATGCAGAGACCTTAGAAAGAAAAATGCCTCAAGGAAAAGCAAGAAGAGCGGTAAGGGGTAGAATGCAGCCTGGTCACAGATCAGGTCAGAAGAGTAGAACTAGTTTACATAGGACCGTGGAGGCCTGGTAAGATAAGTATATGAATTCGGTCTGGCTAGACCAGACCAATTAAATCGATTTCTGGTGGTAGGTCTGAGCATTAGTATTTTTTCAAAGTTGCCTTGGTGATGCTAATAATAAGCAACCAAGATAGGGAAGCACTGGTCCAGAGAACAGCTAGAGAAGAGAGCTGGGACTCCTGAACGTGGCGATAATTGATGATGGAGAAGTAGAGGGTAGAACAGCCAGCAGAGGACTACGGATAGTGTCGTGCGAGGAACACGAAGATCGTGCAGCATCCTGGAGGCCAAGTAGAATATGTGTTCTCAGAAAGATCAACCAGAAAGAGTAAGAATTCACATTCAGGCAATATGGAAATCTGTGCTCTTAATACTTCCTGCCTGCTGTCCTTGACAGTGAGGAGTTGATTTGGGATCTTTGCTTTTTAGTCATATGTGTAGCCCTCATTCTTTGGTCCCCGGCAGCAAGATCTTCATTTTAGGTAGAAGCCTAAGGAGATGGAGGAAGAAGCCAGGAAGAAGGAGCAAAGGGCATGCAGCCCCTTAGGATGGTTTTCTGTAGTTGCCACAGGATGATTCTGTAGTTGACTCCTGTTCGGCCAGAACGTGGGCTTGCTGTGCCCAGCTCAGAGCACACCTGTTAAAGATGGGGAGAAGCAGCGTGGGGTAAACCGCTGTAGTCTCTGCCACATAAGGGGTCACCTAAAGTGTGCAAATAACATCAGCTTAGAAGTTAATTAGAATCTGTTAAAAATAAAAATCAGTTGCTGTTTCAAAGGACTGCATTTTGTGAAAACAGCCAAGTCACAGTAAGTTCTTCATGTTGACCTCGTTTTGTCCTATGTACCCAGTACTGTATCCTGGACAGAAAGAGCTGCTTGATGTGTTAGTAGAATCTTGAGTGTTTCTTCTCAGCTCGTTTCTGTTTCTTCCAGTGAAGGGGATGTGTTGAGTTTACATCTACTTCAGCTGGCCTTTGGTGATAGAAAGTGTTTGGCGTCAGGACAAGTCTTATATGAGGTAAATGGTACCGGGAATATGGGTTCATTATGACCATTTTATCATTGTTTGCCTATTTTAGTCTTTGTCTTAAAATATTAACATACTGAAGAGTTGTTATTCTAGTTAATACTGTATTCACGATGTAATGGGAAAGGTGTTAGATTAGGGATCAGAAGACTAGCTGTTTTAAAGGTAGCCGTCTTAACTTCCCCACGTATCATTTTCGTCTAAAATGAGGGGATTGGACAAGACTCATCTTGTGACCTAACGTACCCAGGAAAAATAGCCCCACTTTGTTGCTCTAATAATCAAGTAGTAAGCCATGGGGTGACTTAAAAGCAGTCTTGGGGCACCCAAGTGCCTCAGTCCATGGAGCATGCAACTCTTGATCTCGGGGTTGTGATTTTTGAGCCCCACCCATGCTGTATATAGAGATTACTTAAAAAATAATTTTTTTTTTTGATGTTTTCTTGAAAAAGAGCTCAAGTGGGGTAGGGGCGGAGGGAGAGGGAGAGAGAGAATCTTAGGCTCCATGTTCAGCACGGAGCCCGATGTGGGGCTTGATCTCATGACCCTGAGATCATGACCTGAGCCAAAATCAAGAGTCAAATGCTCAACTGACTGAGCCACCCAACTAAAAATAAAAATCTTAAAAAAAAAAAAAATACAAATTTTTAAATTAAAAAAATGGTCTTGCCACTTATGAAAGAGGATAAATGCATTAGCTTTTCAGATGACTGTTCTTCCAGCTGAATTCTTGAAGAAAAAGTGGCATGCTGCGAACAGCCACGTGGTCAGCCCCTACATTCCTCTCTATAGAACAGGCTTCCTTAGTGTAGTGTTTGAGGTTATGTGGATGGGCTTTAAAGAAGCCATGAAGAAGTCTTTGAATTATGTGTGACATTTTTATGATTATGCATTTTTCTGGGGGAAAATTTCATAGCTTTTGTGAGATTCTTTTCTTTTTTCCCCCTAAAGATTTATTTATTTGAGAGAGTAAGAGAGAGAGCACGCGTGCATGCCCAAGTGGGAGGGGTAGGGAGAGGAGGAGAGAATCATGGAGCCCAGTGTGGGGCTTGATCCCACGACCCCAAGACCACAACCTGAGCCAAACCCAAGAGTCAGACACTCACCTGACTACGCCACCCAGGTGCCCCAGCTTTTGTTAGATTCTTAGATTGATGAGCCAAAAAAAAAAAAAAAGTACGGGCTGCTGTTCTAGAGCAAGAATTTCTCTGACAACAGAGGAGCAGGTTTGCTGGCCTGGAGTATCTTTGTACAGAATAGTGATGGTTAGTCCAGTTCACACTCCAGCCAAAAGTACCTGAACATTCCCGTGTTTGATAACTGCTTCAGAAGGTTTGTTGGTCACTATTTTCGAAAGACTAAGTTTAGCCTTTTGTCTGTGTTTTATGCTATATAAAATTTCAGAGCCCTCTTCAGTGATTCGTTGTCTTTACTCTCTAACTTTTTTGTGTTTTCTTTGTATCATGTGAAAACTCTTCAAATTCAGAGAACATTTAATTTTTGAATGACTTCTGGCTTACAATTCTAAGATAGAGATTTGTGTACATTTTCTGTTTCAGGGGTTGGAGTACTGTGAAGAAAGATACACACTGGACCTCACGGGTGGCATGTTTCCTTTGAGGGGACAGACTAGTAATACCAAACTGTTGGGATGCCAGAGTATAGAGAAATATCGATATCATGGCGACAGAGACGAAGGTATGAATGAAGGTTGGTTAAAAGCACTCATGTGTCATGTGGAATGCTTAATTTTAATAGTTACCTTGATGTAAGATTTATGACAGACTGCATTTTAGAGTTCATACTCCTGGCAGTTAAAAAATTGGAATACTGATTATGGAATTTCTTTTAGGTCTGTATGAGATACTCAGGATTCCTACTTTCCAGTTTGCTGTGCAGAACTCAAGATTCCAGTAGATTAAGGGACTTTAATGAGAGACCCTTGTATTTTTTTTTTTTTTTAAGATTTTATTTATTTATTTGACAGAGATAGCTAGCCAGCTAGAGAGGGAACACAAGCAGAGGGAGTGGGAGAGGAAGAAGCAGGCTCTCAGCAGAGGAGCCTGATGCGAGGCTCGATCCCAGGACCCCGGGATCACGCTCTGAGCCAAAGGCAGACGCTTAACAACTGAGCCACCCAGGCGCCCCGAGACCCTTGTATTTTAATCCAGCTCTCTAAACAGACAAGAATGGTCTCTAGTTTTGACTAGTCATTGACTAGTCTATGGATAATGGTTCCCTCCGTGTATTTTTTGAGACATATGGCAAACATGCTTTGGTTGTCTTTAATTTTTCTCTTTCCTTTAGTATCATGCCTTCTTCCTGGTAAACAACCCTTGCATAGTAAAAATGGCGTGGATTTTGGAATCCAGCCGGCTTCAGATCTCAGCTCTGTCACTAGTTGTGACCTTTGACAAATTGTTTAACATTTCTGAGCCTCCTTTTCCCCATCCGTGAGTGGAATAGTTTTGCAAAGGGTGGCCATGAGAATGAATAACCTGTGTCGGCTTGTTCAGCTCTGGGCGTGCACAAGGGCCCTGCTTATGGTGTGCTTACTGGGATTCATCTTCATGGTTAGCTCCTCCGTCCCGGGCTTGTCCTCTGTGCTTGTCCCACATCTGCATTTGTGGCCCAGTCCTCACATCCAACTAAACATGCCCAAAACACAGTTCTTCAAAGTCTACCTCTTCTCATTCCCCACTCCCCTATTCTTTTTGTGTTTCCTGTTAGTTGTGTCTCAGATGTTTACTTTTTTCTCTCGTTGGTGCCTCTTACTTTGTTCTATCTTTCCATTCCTCACAACCACCATCCAGGTACTTGTCTTACCTGCTTTTCCCACAGAGCTGGATCGGCCCTTCTCGACTAGAATTAAGCCCTGGGCCTCAAAGTGTCCATTTTCGGTATTGATAGTCTCTGCTTCTGGCTGTGTTCCCTTGTTGGGAGAATATGCAGTCGAATAATTTTCTACTTTACTGCCAATATGTCAAAGTTGCCAAAGTGCTAAGTGAAAACAAGCCAGGATATGAGAAACAGTAAAGATATAAGTGAATGAAACCCTTCTTAGAGGACGAGCGATAGAAATGTGCTTCAGGGGCGCCTGGGTAGCGCAGTCGTTAAGCGTCTGCCTTCAGCTCAGGGCGTGATCCCAGCGTTCCGGGATCGAGTCCCACATCGGGCTCCTCCGCTGGGAGCCTGCTTCTTCCTCTCCCACTCCCCTGCTGTGTTCCCTCTCTCGCTGGCTGTATCTCTGTCACATAAATAAATAAAAAATCTTTAAAAAAAAAAAAAAAAAAAAAAAAAAAAGAAATGTGCTTCAACGTATCAAATATGATTAAAACTTCTTAATTTTATGACAGAATGTTGCTGAAATTTTATTTGGGGTAATTTTACTTCGGGATTATTTATTCAGTTTATAAAAATTCTTTTCTTTTAGCTCTGTCTCCTGATACTAGTGTTTCAGTCTTTACCTGGCAGGTGAATATATATGGACAAGGAAAGCCTTCTATGTATTTGGGGCTTTTTGACATAAATCGCTGGTATCACGCACAGATGCCCGATTCGCTAAGGTACGATTCCGCCCTCTCCTCTCTTTTTCATATTCGCATGTGTAGTAGCTCGGGCATCAAACAATTTTGTAACATTTTCTTTTAGATCAGGAGAATATCTGCATAACTGCTCTTACTTTGCATTGTGGTCACTGGATTCTGTTGTGAACAAGACTTACCCACATTACATCTTGGATATACTAGTAAATGAGAGAAGCTTAAGTCGAGGAATTCCTCCTTCATATCCACCTCCTGAGCAGTTTTTTAATGCAAATATTTACAATTTTGGTATGTATTTCCCTAACATTACCTTTCGAGAAAAAGAACATGCATGAGTATGTGTGCGTGGGTGTTTGTGCATGCTATGTGTTTCTATAGTATGTGCGTGCATATGCGCGTGGTACGTATATAGTGTGTAGTGTATGTGTACATATAGTCACTGTTCATGTCTCATTACTGTTAGTTAATATATGGGTAACTTAGGGAATTAATTTGACACATACATGAGAAATTTAATACTTAGATATTTTATAAAGAAATTATCACTTATGAATTTGCTAGAAAAGATAACTGTTTATGTTAAGTTTGGCATCTTGTCAGGATGGAAATACCTGGAAAAATTATTTTAAAATTTATGAAATGTAATAATTTTGATATCTTGCCTAGCAGTCTCTTGTTAGGATACATTTTGTTGTATTAATGCCATCCAAGATAGAATATGTAAGCAGATTTTTTTTTTTACATCTTTTTTTTAGATGCCACTTGTTTGTTAAACTCAGGAATTGTTCATATAACTTGTAATGGCTTTCAAAAGGAGGTAGGTAACAACTAACAATGTGGACAGAGTGTGTCTTAATTGAACTGAAGTCAGATCGTGGATTTACACTTTATTTAGTGTTAATTATGTAAACTGTTGTTTCAGCCTAAATGATAGCTTCTGCTAGGTTTGTGATATGAGCAACTAGTATATCAGTTACTGATGGCAGCAGCCAGAAGAAGTATTGGGGTTGTGTGGATGTTAGCCACTTGAACCTTAAGGAAGAGAGCGGAAGTAGGTCAGTGCCTTCACCATATCGCTTTGTATCCATACTCTTAATTCTCTTTCTTCTCAGGAAGCTTATGAATAAGTGAAGTAATGCAAAAAAGGTGCCTAGCACAGTGCCTGGCACACAGCAGGCGATGACTATATGTTGAAAAAGACTTTTCCAGGAAACCACAAAATGGCAGATTTCAAAATTGATAATTGGCTAGATGTGCCTGAGTGCCATATTTGTACTTCATATTAGATCTGTCTTACATTAGATAAGGAGGTATAAGCTGCAGGGGTGTGTGTGTGTGTGTTAAGATCTGTCACCAAGTCTGTCAGTGTTGGAGAGGGGTAACAGGGTTACCCGTCATAAAAACAAGAAACCACCCAAAGTACCCTTATCAGTAATATTATTTATAACTAGCAAGCATTGGTTTAGCTTAAGAACCTATAAACACTTTTCCTTGTAAGAAGTGTGAAAATGGAGTCTTACAATTTCTATTCAGTGTCTTTTAGCTTTATTCAAGATATCGAGTATAAAGTAGGGTGATGAGTTTATTAATTATTCTTAAATTTGATTATTTGAAATCGTGTATTGATGTTTATTCATCGATCTTTACAGACTTTGAGGTTTTTAAAGAAATCAGGAGCATCTCTCAGTGAATTCATACCTGATGGCTATAATCGATGTCTTATGGCTGGCCTTCTGTCACCAAGACTTACTGATACTCACCCTTCCAGTTTAAGTCAGGTGAGATGATTTCTAATGCTGTTGTTTCTTTTGAATCATATTATTAGCTTCCTATTATAATAAAAGTCTACTAGATAATTTCTGCAAAAGTAGATTCAGTAGTATAATGCTCACTCTGCATGATCAGTAGCTATGGTCTTGGGTTTGGCTTAAAATACATACACCCAGGGCTCAGTAGGCCATAACTTGGCACCAGATTCACTTAGCTGCAGAGAAGAATCTAGGACAGGAGGCACATCATGGCGACCTCAGGCGTTTCATGAGTACAAGTTGCTATCACAGGCCAGGGGCCATTTTCCAGCCCCTGTGAGAACTGCATAGGTGCAAGAGAATGAGATCTCGTGAATCTTGACTTAGGTGGATCTCATGATCTAGAACAAAAGTATGTGATCAGTGGCATGGGTGTCACTGGGAACTTGTTCTTGGTTTTTCTCACTGGGCTGTTGAATCAGAAATTCTAGGAGTAGAGCTCAGCACTTAGTGTTTTAATAAGCCTTTGATGTGGGGGCGCCTGGGTGGCACAGTTGGTTAAGCATCTGACTCTTGATTTCGGCTCCGGTCATGATCTCAGGGTCCTGGGATCGAGCCCTACATCGGGCTCCCTACTCCGCAGGTAGTCTGCTTCTCCCTCTCCCTCTGCCCCTGTGTTTGTGTCCACACTCTGTCTCTCAAATAAATAAGTCTTAAAAAAAAAAAAAGCCCTTGCTGTGATTCTGATGCAGTGTTTTGAGAACCACTGCTTTATAGAAACCGGTTTCTTCTGAGAGCCTGGGAGAAGATTCCAGGTTCCTGCAAAACAAGGCCGTTCTAGAAGTCAGACTCACTCGTGGAAGCCAAAGTCTTAACTTCCTAGTGGTGGTTTATAATCCATTCACAGTTTTCCTGGTCCCAGTACATTCTACCTACCAGGAGACATTTTACCAATAAACAGTGTTGCCTGCGGATAGCTCATAATTCACATTTATTTTAAGTCATTATTTGTTAGTAAAACATGCTGGAATAAAGGAAGCTCCATTTTCCCATGAAGGAAGAGAAAATGTTAACTCTCCCCAAGTAGTGTTTGAATGAAGTTATTTTAAAAATTACAGATGTGTAACATTATGATTTGCTGGAAAAAGAGCCTTTTAAACATCCGTTGGAATATAAATATTGCCACTGTTGGTTTAACACTTAGGGTTGGATTTTAATACTTAATTTCATGAAGTGAAGAGAAATATTCGATAGTATTTTCATTGGGAGTCTCCCCCACTCCTTACCCCTCTTTTATATTTTTGTACCTGTGTAAATATTTACCACATGGTCATGTCGTGATCATGATTGAAGTTAATATTATTATGTAGCTTGTTTTTTTCCTGGAGTTTCCAAGTGGCCTTTTTAAACAAAACAAAACCTGCCTAGTCTCACACAAGCTTAGTTTTTTCTTCTCAGTTTGTTTTTGCTCTTTGTGAAGCCCCTTTAGACGGAGGCTGTGACCTTCTGTTAGATTACCTTTGTTGCCCAGCAGTTTGTTGCCTTTGCCTCTGGTTCTGTTTTGGGGGAGATTTCTTCATTCTCTCCCTGTCTTCCTGTTAGCTTTTTAAAACTTTGACTCTCATTTAAGATTTCTCTGAGTACTTTTTCTTTGATCCGTCTTTTGTTCATAGTATCTGTTTTATGGATGAACTAGCCCCTGTCCGTGTGTGGTCACAGTCTTACTTGGTTCTGTGCATTAGCTCTGTTTCCTCTGCAGTCCGTTTTCTTCCTTTAGTCTCTTTGGTGCCAGTGGCTCTCCTAACGTGTGTGGCGGCCCTTGGTCATCTGTTCGTAGGTCAGTAACAGATGATACTCTTTTTTTGTGTGGGTATAGTCCATGCGGAGGCATCCTTTTCTTGAGGATAGTAGATGGGACGTGCATCATTTCAGGGGAGAAGAACCATACTTTGTTTGGGGCCGTTCCATTTTTCCAAAGATCTGTGAGGCAGGCATCTGTGGTTCTTTGCTGTGGGGTCACGGGGGGGGGGGGGGTTACGACTGGCTGTTCCACAGACTTAAGCGCCCACCGGTTGCCTATTTTCAGCCCCGGGTCTGACCACTCTTGCCCCCCACTTTTCCTCTGTACTTGGTGTCTCCAAGGATTTAGCCTGAGGGCTCAGAGAGCTAACCCAACTCCATTCTTATCTGTAGCTCCCCCCTGTGAGGACCTACGGACGCGGTTTCCCTCACACTGCTGAGTCCGTCACCTTTCCTCATGACTGCTGTACACGGATTTTGTTGAGCTGTCTTACCATGATGTCTTCTCTTTTCTTTGCCCTCGTTGATTGATACCTTTCTCTGCTCTTTACGATCATTCACTGGGGTCTGGTGATGATACGGAGGCAGCAAGTAAATGGCTGTGCGTGATGTTCCATCTTTATCCACAGGTAACAAGAATTTCCTTTTGTTCAGAAAAGGCTAAAGCAGTTTATGGGGTTTCTTTTGTTCATTGTGAGTAATACGGTCTTTTTAACCCATCTACCTGGTGAGAGTTATGGAAGAATTGCTAACACGTTGTGCTGAAGAGATCTCTTCTGTCTAATGGCCCAAGAACGCTGTTGAGAGTTATGTTTGATAAAACAGCATCGTCCAACTATGGGCTGTTGATTTCCAACCATATGTGTTCAGAGGACACCTTTGATCAGTCTTTTGTTCATAGTATTCTGTTTTATGGTGTCCATTCCCCTGCCTCAAGAAGACAGGAGAAAAAGCACCAGATTCAAGATGGCTTTCTGCAGCTCTTGATTGGGTCCATAGAAAGACCTCAGGGAACTTTGGCTCCCGTGGCCCTGCCCTTCCTGACGGCAGAGAACTCACTGCTCATCGTCCTCAGGAACTTGGGCGCTCCGGGCGCTCCAGGTGCTCTGTTCGTTTAACTTTCTCACTTTAGGGAACTTAATACAGATTATTTTTTTCTAATTACATACTGTCAAATTTAGCTAAAGCAATAGTATCTTAAAAATGTGAAACAAGAAAAAATTACCTGTAATTCAGCCATGTGAATAAAACAGCATTTAGTGTTTTCTGTGATTAAACCGGGTATTCCAACCCGTTTTGGGTTTTTTCCAATCACATAAATAATACACGAATAATTTGAATTTAGAAAATTGGCTAAAGTGTATAGAGGCATGTAACTATTGGCATTTTTTTGACCATTCTTCATCTACCTTTTTTTTTTTCCTTTTAACTCCATTCCTAGAATAGGCCCAAATTAAACTATATTCCTTAGTAATGCACATGTAGACCTAAAAGAAAAGCAAGAAGATGATGACTTCAGGAGGCAGGAGAGGGGTCATGGTTGCATGGTTGCCATGGGAGATGGGAGCGGGGGCTGGGATTTGCTTTGATCAGGTTGGAGCAGACATAGCTTCCAGGTTACTGCCAAGTATTCTCCATCTAAACCTGGGTGGGGATACTATCAGTGTCCACGTTGTAATCATTTGTATACATGGTGCATGGACTTCATGTATACTTTTCTTTCATCTGTCTCTTTATATATCCCTCCTTCGTATACATGAAAAGGATGATACAGATGCAATTTCATATTTAATTGACTGGTCACTACTCTGTTAATTACCTATTTATAGGTGTTACCCTTTTTTTACTGGGTTGTCGATGGAAATTCTCTATGGTACATATATTTACCCTTTTTGTTCTAAGTCTTCTAGATCGTCCCCCTACTGTTTTCCTCTTGATTTGTGTTATGGTATCTTTTGCTACATACAAATTAATATTTTTGTAGTCAGATGTATTTTATAGCTCTGGCTTAAAAAGTCTAACACTTAAATGTTTCGTTAACGTTTAAGGCTTCAGTTCGTCTTTGTGTATCACATCAGGTAAAGGTTGATTTTCTTTCTCCCGATGATGATGAGTCCAGCTGTGCTACACCACTTATAAAATAGAACACAGAATATCCTTTTCTCTTGCTACTGAGATAGCACGTTTATTTGATTTCCTATGTCTATGTGTACTGGGTATCTTTCTCTGGGATTTAATTTCTTCCCATTAATCTGATGTATTTCTGTGCCACTCTAATATACATAATTGCTTTAATATTTGCTAATGTGGCTCTTTTTTCCTATAATTCTCAATAGTTATTTATTCTTTGTATTAATTATAATTTTATCCAGCACCCCCATTGGAACTCTTTATGGAAATTTGTTATATTCATATATTAATTTTGGAGAGAATTGATATTTTTATCATCATCCCATCCAAGACTAAATGGTATATATTCCCATTTATTCAGGGTTGGTTTTTCTATCAGCAAGAGCTTATGGTTCTTTTCTTACGGATGTCTTTCTGTTCTTATCCCTAAGTGTTCCATAGTTTTGCTCTTTGTGAGTAGAACATTTTTCCTATATTCAATTCTGGATGGTTATTGCTAGTACATAAAAATTCAATTGGTTTTTTGTATATTCACTTAATATCTACTTAACGAAATCAGAATCTCTTAGATTTTCAAAGTGTATAGTCATCAGCAAATACGGGCTTCTTTTTTCTTTTTTCCGTTTTTGTTTATCTTCTCACAGCATTTGGTAGAACCTCTACTAACTGGAAAGACAGTGGTACCAGCGTTCTTGTTTTGTCTCTAATTTTAATGTAAATTGCTCTACTGAGTCTCCATTTTCTTCATTTTGGGGGAGCCTTTATCATATTATGGCCCCTTTATTCCTGTTTGACTCATCTGTTTTTTCATTCGATTCTTTTAAAAAAAAGTATGCCACTCTGATGAATGAAATTCATAGATTTCTTTGATATTCAGTGTGATTTATAATGATTTTAAGTAACAGACGTACTAAGACACAGCTGTATCTTACAGTCACCGGCTTACAGTGTATAATTCAGTGGTTTTTAATAAATCCATGGAATTGTGCATCAATCCCCACGTTCAGTTTGAGAACATTTTTATCACCCCACGAAACCCCCATATTCTCCCCCTAGCCCCCGACTTTTGATAACTACTCCTCTGCTTTGTGTCTTCATAGACTTCTTGTTACTTAGATGCAACTGCGGTTCATGCGTCAGTCCCTTGTCCCGTATAATGTCTGTGATAATGTCTGTGTCGGGAGCGTAGCACGGTTCACTTATCCATTCTTTCGTTGATGGGCATTTGGCTCGTTTCCAGTTTGGGGCTATTATGAATAATGTTGTTCCATATATGGTTTTGGTGTGGAGTTGCTGAGTCATGAGGTAACTTAGTGTTTAAGTTTCCCAAAGTGGCTACCATTTTACATTCCCATCATCAGTGTGTGAGGATTCCAGTTACTCCACATTGCCACCAATGCTTGTTACGGTCTGTCTTTGTGTTCATAGCCACCTAGTGAGTCATGATTTTTTAACCCTTTAAATGTTTGTATTTTTTTTTTTTTAAGATTTATTTATTTTAGAGTGCGTGTGGGGAGAGGGGCATAGGGAGAACGAATCCTCAAGCAGACTCCCCGCTGAGCAGGGAGCCCCATGTGGGGCTCTATCCCAGGACCCTGAGATCATGACCTGATTCAGAATCAATAGTTGGACGCTTAACTGGTTAAGCCACCGAGGCGCCCCTAAATGTTTGTATTCTTCTAGAACTTACTATCTCTGAGTCTGTGGTCAGATATCCTATATCTTCATTTCTTACTCTTTTTCCTCCTTTTTTAACGTGTGGTTCAGGAGGAACAGTTAGAAGCTATATTGTCAGCAGCGATCCACACAAGTTGCCTGGGACTTTTGACTGGATGTATCAAAAAGTGGACAAAGGAAGGTAAGATTACGGTTTTTAACAAATAAAAAATTTCTTTTGTATTTAAAATTTTTTAAATGATTAATCCGTTTGAGGGGTTTAAACTTTATTTTGTGATAATTGTAGATTCACATTGCTGTTTTAAGACATTGTGTGGAGAGATCCTGTGTACCCTTTTATCACACCCCCCCCCCCAAGATCTGATAAGCCTCTGGTACAGTGTATCAGTCAGGACCCCCATGTTGTCCTTTTTATAGCCACACCTACCTCCCCCTACCCCTAACCCCAGGAGCCACCAGTCTGTTCTCTACGTCTGTAATTTTGTCATTTCAAAAACGTTCAGAAATGAAGTTACACAGTATGTAGCCTTTGGGATTGACTCTTACGCAAAATTTTCTGGGATTCATCCCAGTTGTTACGTATCCTCCTCTTTAAAAACACACTCCACATCCACATTATTTTTGTTGAGTCATTTGAGAATAAGTTGAGGACATCAATGTTTCTTTACTTGTATTTCAGTATTATTTCCAAGAACAAGAACATTCATTACAAAACTACTTTGTACTTATAAAAATCAGAAAAACATTGATACATGCTATTATCTGATCTTTGACCTTATTGGAATCTTATTCATCATGCCTATAATGTCCTTGGAAGCATTTATAGGGATAGGGATTCCAGAATGTAATCCAGGATATGCTTTGTGTTTAGTTTTTATGTCCTTTTAATCTTCTTAACCTCATTTAATTCCTAGGCTTTTATCTTTAAGAAATTGGCATTTTTAAAGATGATAAGCCTGTCATTTTGCACACACAGCCTGCCAGTGTGTGTGTGTTAACCTTTTCTCGTGATTAGATTCAGGTTTCCCAGGTGTCACAGCAGCACTGCATAAAGTTACGCGCTCCTTGCTGTGTTCGCGGGAAGGCTGTGGTCCCAGTTCTTCTCCGTTGGTGTTGATGTGCACATTGCTCACTTGATCATCCTAGTCTCTCTGTCAGGCTTCCCCACTGAAGTTACTAATTTTTTGTTTGTAATTAATAATTGTTTTTTTTTTTCATTGATATTTACAAATAAGAACAACCAAATTCTGCAGCTAACCTGCGCTTTGTTCTCGAATGGACATGGAATAAAGTAGTTTTTACAAAAGAGGAATTCGACAGACTGTGTAAGTATTATGTTAAAAAATTAACCTCGGTTTATGTTTTAAGGACATGACAATCATTTTTGATTGTTTTGAAGTTGTAAACTTTTTTTTTTTTAATATTTTATTTGTTTATTTGAGAGAGAGAGAGAGAGCACAAGCAGGGGGAGCGGCAGGCAGAGGCAGAGGGAGAAGCAGGCTCCCCGCTTAGCAGGGAGCCCCACATGGGGCTCGATCCCAGGACCCTGGGATCATGACCTGAGCTGAAGGCAGACGCTTCACCGACTGAGCCACCAGGCATCCCTGAAGTTGTAAACTCTTTAAAGAAGTTTCAGAAGAAAACCATTTCTTTTAGTTTTGGGGTGGCAAAATTAGTATTATTTTTGTTTGTTTTTAAAGATTTTATTTTTAAGTAATTTCTGTTCCCAGCGTGGGGCTCAAACTCATAACCTCAAGATCAAGAGTCCCAGGCTCCACCACTGAGCCGGTCAGGCGCCCTGACAAAATTATTTTTTGAGCAAGATTTCGCAATAGATTGTTAATCTGTCTACCAAGTTTAAGAGTTACACCGTACCGTTGATCTTAAGAGATTAATTTATGAAGTTTGCTAATGGTGGAGTCAGGGGAGAATGTCAGTTGACCTCAGAAGCTCCCCTACTTACTCATTTTCTACTTAAAATATTTATGACTATGAAAAAGCTGAAGAGGAGGGCAAAAACTCATCACCTCTGTCTTTTACTAACATGTCATTATCAGTCATTCAAAGTCATTTTTCTTCTTGACAGTCTTATTCCTCTGTCGTCCACTTTGAGTTATGAGGTGTCCTATAAATATCAAAAACCCATTATGTGCAATAATAAGTTTCAGGGCATAATATGTGATTGCCCTGTACATGAAAGTAAAATTTAAGTTTATTTAGAAGTATATATTTTTGTTATTTCTATCATTGTGTCAATGATGAATGAATAAATGGACTTTTTAAATAAGTTATCCTTAGAGAATCTACTATGGACATGGGGCTCTATAGCATTTTTAGGCCACACTTAGGAAACTTACAAACATGAAATAATTTTAAATATTTAAGTAACCACTTAGTACAGTGGAAGTCGGAAACAAACACCTGATAATTCAGAGTCAGGGCGAAAAAATGTATTTTTTTGAATGGAAAATATTTTCAGGACTGGTTATGTAATTCACGTAAGAGAAAAAAAAATTGAGATCAGTTCATAAATTGTATGCCTTTGTTACACTTCAAGATAATGTGGTACTTCAGGTTTGAGCCTGGTAACTCACCCATGATTGCTGCCTTCAGTTTCATTACTGATTAATGGACTTTTTAAAAAACCTAAATGTAATTAAAATACAAAGCGTAGTATTTTAAATGTATTGGAAGTAAAGCAAATCATTTGATTTGAGGAAGGATTTCTAATCAAGATATGTTTTCTGGTTTCCAGTTATCCATTAAATATTAATGTGATTAAATCTTACCTAAAAGATGTAACCAGTAGCAACTAAAATACCCATTTTTCCCCCCAAAATGAATTTGTAAAGTCATTGTTGAGTTTAAAATGAAAGGACAACCAAGTCTACACTGAATTGTAACAGGCTTGCAGTTTTTACAGTAAGTCTTTATCTGAGTCTTCATTTTAATGTCTCACTTTTGAAGACTGGAGGTGGAAAGAGTGCTCTTACAAACTACTAACAAAACAACATGGCACATGAAAGCTCTAGTATGAAAGATTTATTTGAGGGAGAAGCATTTAATGAATAGAACTCATTCAGTCTGAAGTTAACTCTATACCCCCTTCCTCTGCTCACTTCGCTTACCTTGTTCTGGATCTTAAAAAACTAGGAATTTGTATTTGTCCCTTCTGGGTTTCTTGAGGTTATTTGCCATTTGAACCTTGTTTTTGTAAATCTCATAATTTATAGTCTCATTCTGTAGCTAATAGGAGTTTGAGAACTCTTGCATTTATGATTTTAATGAATTCAGATTTATTGTGTCAGAACTAATCTAGAATTTTCTCCCGGAAAGGTACACCATTATTTGATGGTTCGTGTCGTTTCATCGACCCACAGACCACACAGGCTCTGCAGCAGTGCCACTTGCTCCTCAGCAACCTTAACTCCGTCTTGAACTGTTTTACCACAGAGGCCCAAGAGATCACGGAGAGAGGTATGCTCTTTGTCTTACGTGAATGAGTTTTTATTTAAGTTTTACTTCAAGAAAGAATAAACCTCCATGTCTTAGATGCGTCATTGTGCAAAGTGCCGAGAGGCCTTTTTTACTGTTTTTTTTTTTTTTTTTTTTTTGAAGATTTTATTTATTTATTTGACAGAGATAGAGACAGCCAGCGAGAGAGGGAACACAAGCAGGGGGAGTGGGAGAGGAAGAAGCAGGCTCATAGCAGAGGAGCCTGATGTGGGACTCGACCCCGGAACGCCGGGATCACGCCCTGAGCCGAAGGCAGACGCCCAACCGCTGTGCCACCCAGGCGCCCCTACTGTTATTTTTTAAATGGAAAGTACAGGATGTTATTTAGACGGGCCATGAGCCCATGCTTAAACAAGCTTGGGAGATTTGCGGGTTAAACTTGCTGTTAAGGTAGTGTACGTACTTCCAGTAGTTTCAGATTCTTAAATCATAATGTAAGTTTTTATTCACAGAAGTCATTGTAAATGTTTGTCTCCATTTTGCCATTTGAACAAAATAGCCAGTTTCACTTATACAGGCCCGGTTTGAACAACCTGCATTCATATATTACTGTACTAGTGTGTGTTAATGTCTACATTTGACTTCTGAAACTAGGGAAATGGAAATGTCTGTGAGGGTGGAAGCCTATTTACCTAAAATACCTACTTAGTTACTTATTGTAGCATTTTGGAGGTTATCTGTAGGCTAAGTGTGTTTAAAAATACACATACGCTATTAAAAGTCACCAGACAATTGGATTTTGAGGACTGTGCAGGTGTTGAGTGTTTGCGTGTGCTTGATAAATGGAACGTTGCACAGCTGGTGTTTCATCTTCACAGGCCTCCTGGACCTGCACAAAAAGTGCCTGGTTACCCGGCTCATCTGCCAGTACACGCAGGTGGTGCTCTGGTTCTGCCATTCGGGGCTCTTACCGGAGGGCTTAGGTAAAACGTCGACTCCTCTGTACATATTAATGCAAACATTCTTCAATTGGTGTCATTTGGTGCTTCTCATTGTCAGATTTCCTTTCTTCCACCACCCCTCTCACATCTTGTTCTAGTCTTACGTTCTTTCTCACTGTGTATCTCGAGTGCCCTCCCCATGCCCGATGCACGGGTGTTCCATGCACACATATGGGGCCGAATGACGTAAAAGGAAAGAATATTTAACAAAACATGGCTTCTGAAAAGGGGTTCAACGATATCATCAGCTATAATTTAGATCCATTCAGCTGTGGGTTTTATAATCTCATTTGCTGATCTTTTTCTCCTTAAGAGTTCTTTTGATATGCCTATTAGCCAAGATCATTTGCCATCAGTTGAATTCCTATTTTCATCTGATTATGCCAATACCAAGAATTAGAGAATTTGACTTTTGCTCTGTTTGTGTAGAATGCTTCTAAGGCCTCTAACTTCCTGCATTTCCCGGGCACACATTAGATTCTGTCAAACTTCTGTTTCTGCTTACTTGCTGTTGATCCTACTCTCTTGTTGTTCTCTTTGATTTTTACTTAAATAGTGAATACTGCTTGCTTTCAAATTATCATTTGAAATGAAGGGAGTAGAATCATTTCTGGAAGAGCTTTTCCCAGAGTTCTAAGCCAGCAACCTTGTTTTTACCGACTGTCACGAGGGACTCTTGTTTTTTCATTTGTGTATCTGTTAATAAAGGGATGTGTATTTATTACTTAAATTTAGGAAGCCTGCAGACTAAACATCATGCAATTATAGTAAAATATTAATGTGGATAGCCTTAGGTATTGTTGGGATATTTTGGAAATATTACTGACTTTTTCCCCGACTCTTAAAAAACTCTAGATGATCCTGTGCAGTTGTCCAGGTTGTACTACAACTACCCTGTAATTCAGAACTACTACACCAGTCGTCGACAGAAGTGTGAGCGTCTAGCAAGGTACCTTCCAGAACCTTCCAAAACCTCTTAGAAGTTACTTTTGTAAGAAGTCCTCACTTTATCAGGACAGAATTCATCACGCAATAGAAAGATGAAATGCATGGAATTTTTAAGTAAAGTGACAGAATTTGTTACCAGCATTATTATTTTAGTTGTAACGTTTGCCTGTTTGCCTTGACCTAACGGTTACATCTTTATTCGATAATTTGAGTGTGGCTACTCAGCATTTCCTAATTAAGAGTAGTTACCACAGCCAATTTATTAGAGAAGATTCTGTCATTTAAGCATATATTTTTCGTGAGGATTCTTATTCAGAAAAAGACTAAAAGCTCCAAATCATCAAAAAACCATGAAACATACCTAACCAGTTTGGCATTTTACATTCTTTCCATTAACAGTTGCATTTCAGTCCTGTAACCACTGTTTTCTTTGTCTAATTTCCTATATTTCTCCTTTTTAAAATACATGAATGTTAGCCTCATTGGTTCCTTTGAAATAAAGAAGCAGACGTAATAGAAGAAAGAGCAGGGTTCTGCCTCTGGAATTAGATAGTCGTCTTCCTTAGGTAGGAGTGATGCTTGGGGAACGGCGTGCAGCACTGTGAGCAGTCGTTCAGGAATGTGGAAGCCAGGCGTGTTGTCAGAATCACCCAGAAACCAGTACTTCAAAGGCCGTGCTGGCTGTAATTTGGTGTGTGGCCAAGTTTGGGGTCCGGTGCTTTAGGAGAAATAATCTCGGAGACTGAGCACAGACTTCGGAGATTTATTAGGCATATTATGTTTTATTTTTATTTATTTGTTTTTTAAAGATTTTGTTAGAGGGAGAGAGGGAGGGTGCACCAGCAGAGGGAGGAGGAGAGAGAGACTCTAAAGCAGACTCCCTGCTGAGTGTGGAGCCCAACTCGGGGCTCAGTCTCACGACTCTCGGATCATGACCCAAGCCAAAATCAAGAGCTGGACGCTTACCCGACTGAGCCACCCAGGCGCCCCTGTTGGGCATATTTTAAAATTCTAGATCTTCACTCAGCTTTCTAATCCTGCTGGTCACTAAGTTGCACAGTCCATGTAAATGGAGATGGAGCGGTGGATGCGGTGCCTGACTCAGTGAAAGCTCGGGAAGGAGGAACTGCCGCCGCCCTGGTTGTTAGTAGATGAGGCAAGGGACAGTATCTGCTGACCCCTGTGTAGGCGCTCAGTGATAGGGTTTTGAAGGAATCACTGGGTCAGAAGACTCAGGCGGTGAAAGGGAAATCATAGCTCTTTGAATTTGAACTGCAGGGTGTTTATACTCTTCTGGCTGCCATGCTCTTGGGCGGTTTGCTCTGGATGGTAAAACCAAGCATAGCCTCAGGCATTCGGCGGCTGGACCGTGCTCTCCCCGGGCTTGCTGGTGACCGAGCCTGAGGCCTCTGCAGGGTTCATCTCATTCTTGTTGGTGACTGGACTTCATGGGATGCTAAATGGGGTCCTGTTCTCAACTCTCTTCTCCTTTGGTTTGTGGGGATCACTAAGAGTTTGGAATTAACACGAATAGCGAATAATCCTGAATGTCGCCCTTTTTGCAGAGGGAAGTGGAACCCCGATTGCTTGATGATTGATGAAATGGTGTCTCAGTTAGGAGACGGCGTTGAGAGGTTGTGGAAGCGGGATGAAGGAGGCACGGGAAAATACCCTCCATCTAGTCTGCACGTACGTTCTTGGCCACGCATTCCCCCGTGAAGACCCCACAGGGTTCCGGGGGCCAGGGGGACATGCTGAGTGGTATTCCCGCCCGGCACAGGCTTGGGGAAAACAGGGAGTGTGAATGAATGAACATATAAAACACACTGCATTTTTTATTCCTTTTACAGGCACTGCTTGACATATACCTACTGGACGACGTCACTGAAACCAGCAAACATGCTGTTGTATCCTTTTAAAACACTATCAAATAGTTCATGTATTACCCACATCAGAAAACCTAGCATGCCTAATCCAGTCTCAGTTGCACATTTGCAGTTTTTTTAAAGGAAGGTTAATGCAGGATCTGTTGGTTGGGTTCAGATGGTCTGTGGCAAACCTGAAACTCTGCAGAATTTTGTTTTAGGTTTTTCTAGGGCTAGGGTCCACAGCTCTCCTCAGATTCTCGTGTGTGTATAGGACATCATCAGAGTTACCAACAGCGGCTCTGAAACATTGCTGGCCAAATGGTCTGTCTGAGGTTTTTTTGTGTTTTCTTTGTTTGTTTGTTTGTCAGACAGCAAGCACAAGCAGGGGGAGGGGCAGAGGGAGAGGGCGAAGCGGACTTTGCGCTGAGCAGGAAGCCCAATGCAGGACTTGATCCCAGGACCCTGAGATCATGACCTGAGCTGAAGGCAGACGCTTAACTGACTGAGCCACCCAGGTGTCAAATGGTCTTTCTTAATGAGGTTAAGTTAGGTGTTCAATACGAATACACAATAAGTTAGTTTAATATTACCTTAGGCATCGAGTCTGAGCCCGGTGGTATTTGCAATAATATTTTTGTACTGATGTCAGTTACTTAATTTAAAAATGTGTAGTTCTGTTCGTAATTTATAAGATACGTGATGTGTTTGCTTAAGCTGTTGGATTCTGCTGCATAAATGGAATTTTGTCATAGTTCTGCCTCTTCAGTTTGCTGATGAGCTACTGAGTTCATCTCCTTTGTGGTGGTACTCACTGTTGAGAGTGAACGACTGGCTCGACCTGCGTTTAATCAAACTGCTGGACTTGGGTATCCGTTCTGGCTTTCTGAATCCTAAAACCAGTCTCTTTAAGCCTCTTTGCTGCTGTAGTCTGTTGCTACCTAATATAAGTATGTAGGAGGTTTTCTTCTTGTTATTATCCTTAATCCTCTTTCTTAAAGACCATTTATTTGTTGCTCGATATTATGTATTCCTTCCCAAACAAAGCAGATACTTGCATTGAATCATTTCCCACTGCCTTTGCCATCCCTTGGGGCCAGGTGAAACTTATTCAGGGGTTTTGGCTGATAGACCACAATGACTATGGGGTAAGTTTGTTCACTTGGAATGTAAACTCTCATAAACTGTTAGAATTTCAGAAAGAAGCGTATAGCTGGATTAAATGTGATATTAAAGATATGACACAGTCTACTTTTGGAGTAATTTACCGACTTAGAGCCTTTACCAAGCGCTACCGTAGGCAGTGCGAACACAAAGATGAAACAGTTCAGGACCCCAGGTCCCGTACTGTCTAAAGAAGGAAATAAATAATACACAATTACTAATAGCGCAGACATGGCAGTTGTGAGACGTTTGGTGCGCTGCTATAGAATGCAGGGCTTGGCATTGGTGTGTGACGTCGGTGGCCGAGAGAGACCTCAGAAGAATGGAGCTTTTGATAAGGCTTTTACTTAAAATAAAACATACCATGGATTAAAGCAGATCTTTGCAAGTTATGTGTAGACTGTTGTTTGTGGCTTTAGTGTTGCCTGTCTTTTTAAAGGCTGTCTGCTTTGTCTGAGTGCAGCACGTTATATTTGCATTTAGCAGTTTTCGTGTCCTTTCTGCAGAGTGGCTTGGACCTTCTGTTTCACCCAGCTACCGTGAAACCTGTGTCGTGGCAACATTCAAAGATTATTCAAGCCTTCATGAGTCAGGGTGAGCACAGACAAGCCCTCAGATACATTCAGACAATGAAGCCAACGGTGTCCAGCGGTGATGATGTTACCCTTCACCTCACCGTTTTGCTTTCTAATAAGTAAGTACATGTTTTGAAAATATCGTCAAACTCTTGATCATATATGTTAATAAAGTAGAATTGTTGAAACAGCAATATGTAATATTTTGCTTTGGTTGCATTACATAATATTCTTACGATTCTTCATCTGTCAACGTGAGGAAAAATGTACAAAACAAAATTATCCTAGAATAGGATGAAGAAGGAGTACCCTTGAGTAAAAGGGGGAACCAAACTGAGCTTCAAAATTGTATCTGTTGCTAATTGGCAGTGTGGACAGTCTCCCACGTGGGCAGCTGAGGCTTGAGTATGCTGACAAGAGCCAAAGATAGGGAGGATGAAGTCCCAATGTTGTAAAGTCAGGTTTCTGTCTTAAACACTTGAACCAGATTGGAGCGGGTCCTATCTTGACATTGCTTCTTTTCTTCCCTTTGCCATATTTTAATGCTCTCTAATCAGCAGGATATATTTCCATTCATGTTATAGCAGTATATATATATTTCTGCAGTTATTTTGTCCTGTATGTGACAGCTAGGACAAGTGAAATGGCATGATTGGAAATGCAGTGGTCTGATTATTGGGTTGTCTTGTTAACCAAATTACTTAGTTGGGGATGTTGTTTGGAGCTAATACTACTTACTAGATAGTAACTGTTTTATTCGACTCACTGTTTTTATTGTCAGTTCTGTTGGTTGGTCTTTTTTATATTTTTAGAAATTGGTTGCTTTACTCACCCCAGATTGTTCGTGAACCAACGCCATTTCATTGTCAGTGGTCTGAAAGTTAAGCTTTCTTTGTTCTCATATTTCTGAGAGGAGAGGGTTGAATCTCTAAATTTAAGATAGAAAAGGAGTTCTGTAGTATGGTAATGGGTTGGCTAGACAGGTAGGACACTGCCAGTGTCCTCAAAAGTCATGAATTAGGAAGTGCTTGTTGAAATAACTTGGAGTAGCCACAAGCATTTGGCTAGTTGAGTAAATCTGGATTGAACATAAGAGCAAAACAAAATTTTAAAAAGCTAGCGGTGATTAAAGGTTTACCAGATGGGTTAGGAGTCCCAGTGCTGGGTAGTCAGGCAGCACGTAGACTGTCTTCAGTTGCGTGTACGCTGCTCACTCTACTGACTTGAGGGAGGGGGCACTTGATCGCTGATGCTTACGTCGAAGAAACAGATGTTGGAACCTTGGAAAAACACCTTTGAAAGGTTGCTGGTTTTTCCTCTACGATCCTGTAGTCCTTCGATTCATTCACAACACGTTTCTCTGGTTTGCTAGATCCTCATTCCCTCTCCTTTAGCCATAGGGAACATAAAACTGTTTGCAGTAACTGGAACGTACTGTGTGCCATTTCTAGACCTGACTTGTCTTAAGTAGAGGCTCAGGTATCCAGTCTTGAGAAAAGTAGCGCCATGGAGTGTCCGGTAGAGAACACGCAGAAGCATGACCACAGGACCACCTGAAACGGTGTTTGTTGAGATGATGTGGGTTCAGACTGGTTCAGGCACTGTTCCAGACCACTGCCGTGGAGCGAGTCAGACGGGTCTTGTTTCCGAGAGCACGTGGGAGTTTCGCTTTTGTGGTATGTTTCTGGTGACTCAGGAATGTAGTTCAGCCGGTCTCTGGTCTCTGCTGCTGTATTACCGAGAGCCCCCGTGCGTTCCTTAATGCAGTGACTCACTGCCAGCACCCTCGTCTAGCCTCTTATCAGTTGAACTAGTTTTCTTATTGCTCTTCCCACCATCATGGTTTTCTACCATAGGAAGCAGGAGAGTAGTGGGAATTTGGGGGCTTCCTTATTTTTAATATTTATGTCCATGTTGGCAGTGGAGCAGGCTGTCTCAAAGTCGGAAATAGCTGTGTCTCCTGCTGGGGGGAAACGGAAAACAACATTATCGTTTGCCCTGTGCCTTCAAGTGCACTCTCCTGGTAGATTAATATTTGATAAGTCGTATATAAATCTGTTTTACTCTTACTACTATATCTGCTCACCTGGGAGTGGACATCGTACTTTAAAGTGGAAAATGTCCGTGGACTGGCGGGCAGAGAATTGGAGGTTTTTTGTTTTTTCAATAGTAGGATATTTGTATGCTTCAAAAAGGTTCAAAAGGATACGCAGTGAATTTCCAGCCTCCCCCGCGGCTTCTCAGTACCCAGTGTTGATAATTTCTGGGGTATCCTGCCTGAGAGGTTGTGCACTTGTGTAAGCCAATGTGTATATGTTTCTTCCCACCCCTACTTTAAACCCTCGCCCCCACTTTTTGAAAAGCACTTGCTAGCATTTAATGACGCTCCCTCCATGTGGCTTCAAGCTGCCAGCTCGCAGTCCCCCCCCCCCCATCTCCTCAGCGTCTGCTGAAGTTGCCCTTTAGGGTGACAGGCTGGAGCCTTCCCTTCCCCAAAACTTCATAGTAGTGCAGTCACAGCACGTCAGGGACAGGAGTGGCTCCGGGCTCGTTCCTGGCAGCATGTACCCTTCAACACCCCCTCCAGCACACACGTACTTTTAAAATACACACAGCACACTCTATTTCTTGCTGCAGTATGTTTTTTCCCCCAGTTTAATTTGGACTTTGTTTCATAATAGGGCAAAAAGAGCGTCCTTATTTTTGACTGTGGCAGAGTAGTTCCTTGTGATGTGTCCGTATTTACCGAACTAGCTCCCTTTAGTGAACATTTAGATGTTTTCCAGTCTGTTGCCATTTTAACCACTGCCGTGAGTAACCACACGTTTTGCACAGGTGCAGATTTAGGTTGTAAGACAGAGAATCCTAAAAGTGGGATTACTGGGTGAAAGGACATTTGCGGTTGTCACTTTGATAGATCACGGCACACTGTCCTCGTGAGGGTTAGACCACTGTACCTCCATCACGTGTGCCCTGCAGTTGGTGTTTATTCATCTGGTGGGTGAAAGTGGTAAGAGTAATAGGTTTCGTCTCATGATAATAGTAATAAGAATGTGCCTTTTTATAAAGATGCTGTTTCCTGCTTGTGACCTGCCCATTGTTTTTTTGTGTGTTACTGAGGTGATTCTTCCTAACTTGTTAGAGCTCTTTATGTGTTATGAATAATAATCCTGAGATTTTTTTCCCTCTTGTTTGCATTTGTCTTTTTACTTCATTTTAGAATGGATTTTGCTATGCTGAAAATTACGAAATCAGAATTACCAGTATTTTCGTTTGGCTTTTGTGTTTTTTGTTTTTTGTTTTTCACTTCAACATCATTATTTTTTAGTTTTCTCATGGTATCTGCTACCACTTTATGGATTTTATCATTTAGGTTTTGATTGATCTGAAATTTACTTTGGTACAAGCATTTTTAAAAGAAGATTTCAGAGTACAAAAAATAGAATAGTACGGTGAAGGTTCCATACACTGTCCTGTGTCAGATTCAACACATAGCAAGATTGTGTCATAACTACTTCATCTGTACGTTCATATGGGTTTTTTTTTTAATTTATGGTGATATATTCATTTATCCTTTTTATCTGTTTTTTTTATCTACAGAAATGTGCTCATTTTAATACTCCCATATTTTTTATGTAGGAAAAAAATTACCCTTCTAGGACCGTCAGGTTTATAACAACCATACGTACTCTCCTGCCTGTCCTGGTACCGGGTGAAGTACAAGGCAATTTTAGATTTTTAGGCAATACCCTACCCGTAAATGTGGTACTTACCTGGGTTGTTGACCTTTGTAAGTCCTGCAGGATATGTTAAAATAGTTTAGTCCAGAAGCAATAAAATGAATAGCTGGCCCTGCCTGGCCTGTCAGCAGAGGGAGCCCTTATCTTTCCTGAGGAACTTCATATCCACAGTCTGGGTCAGTGCTGTGAGAGTTTCATTCCATGCATTTTCATGCTGAATATTAATTGGTGTGACTTTGTTCACATATTCTGTGTTTCTTATGTGTATGTTAGTTATTTATTAATAAGTCTTTATGTCGTATTTGTGACTATTTCAGTAACCACAGCTATAGCTTTCTTATGAAGATGTCCATTGAAATCAAAATTGTGTGTTAACTTAGAATTAGATAAATGATGATTTTTTTAAAGAAAATTATTTCCCTGATATTCATATGTACTTGCCATGTTTTTATTCTACCCCCCACTTCAGCCCTGAAAGTTATCAGCCCCTCCAAAAATTCTGACAATTTTGGTGTCTATCTTTCAAGACATTTTGTTATCTAATTAAGTAAATAAGTACATAAACATTTATAGGCTCCGTTTATTGGTTACGTTTTTACAATTATAGTCACTGTCGATACAGTTTGAAGCTTGTTTTTTTTTTTTAACTTAACAGTGTATCGTGAGAAACACTGCTTTGTTTGATGTCTTACTGCCCACAGAAGACAGCATCTCATGGCCCCCACATGGTGTCTGAAACTCCCCAATTTAACCTGTGTTCTCCAGTCAGATCTTGCTTACAGATCAGTCAGAATATTCTTTGAGCTCAGCCCGTTGCCGTGCCATAAGCAGCACGTTGCATCTGTAGGTCTTTGCTCACTTCCCCTTCCATTGCTCTCCTGCTGGGCGTGCTTCCATAAGGGCCCAGTCTTCTCTGCCACACCAGGCAGATTGTTGTCTGCTCCCCAGCCCACGTTCATCCGGGCTCACTCCTGTGTGCCCTCTGCTTTCCTGTCCCACACTCCGGTAACGATCCAGAGCCGCCTCACGCCACGTGTGCTCGTTGAGGTAGCAGACGTCACAATGCTGTGATGAGTGTTCAGGAAAAGCTGGGAGTACTTCGTCACACGCACAGAGTGTCCTTGAGATTCTGTAGGTGGCTCGCTCGTTTCGAACACTTCGGCAGCTTTTCTGACGCTGTTTCAGGTACATGGTGGAGGCCTGGACGTTCCTGCGGCAGCACTCGACCAGTGTGAACGTGGAGCAGCTCCTGACACACACGTACAAAGTCTGCCAGGAGACGGGCCTCATGGAGGACCTGCTGAAGCTGCCTTTCACGGACCTTGAGCAGGTACGGGCGGTCCCGCGCCCAGCCGGCAGGCATGCGGGACAGGTGAGGGGCTGACGAGCGCCTCTGCTTCTTCCTAGGACTGCCTGGTGAGATTCTTGCAGTCTAGCACCAATGTTCGGAACCACGAATTCCTTCTGGTTCACTATCTGCAGCGTGCCAATTACGTCTCCGCCCTGAGGCTCAACCAAACGCTGAAGACCAATTTTTCGGTAGAGTGAAACTTGTTTCGTTATGGGGGACAAGAGAGGAAGAAGTGGTAACGTTGTTGTGCTAGAGTTCCTAGTTCAGTAACCACCGGGTTCTCCGTATCCTCTTGAGCTTGGAGAACCCTTTCCTGATGTTCTCTAGCTCGTTGGGAACAGGGCATTATTACTCACCTGATTCTTTTACATATGCCTTTGTTTTTTTTTTTAAGATTTTATTTATTTACTTGAGCATGACTGGGGAGAGGGGCAGAGGGAGGGAGAGAAGCAGGCTCCCCGCTGAGCAGGGAGCCCGATGTGGGGCTCGATCCCAGGACCTGGAATCATGACCTGAGCTGAAGGCAGACGATTCACCGACTGAGCCACCGAGGCGCCCCACATATGCCATTTTTATTTAGATAACTGCCCACAGTCCTGGCAGACTAAGCACGTCACTCAGGGGGACCGAGAGGAAGCAGTAGAGGAGCAGTGGGAGTTACGTAGTGTGGAGAGCGTGGACTTCAGGGCTCAGACGGATTCTTTTTTGTGCTCTGTGCTTGGAACACATCTCTGAGCCTTGGTTCTTCATCAGTGAAGTGACAGTATCTCTTTGTGGAGATGCGCCCAGGTGTGTCTGAGGTGACCTGTTGCCTGACCCATGTAGATGCTTGCTACATGATGACCATTGTTGTTAGTCGTGGAGAAGACTTGAGCTTGGGTGGGGGAGGGGTGGAACTTAAGGATGGTTGAGAACAGATATTGCAGGCAGGTGTGTCTAAGAGGTCCTTGGTTTGGAAGAACGGATATGTAGAGAGAAGATATTCTTAGGTATTGAGAATTGTGTTTTAAATGGTAAATACACAGACATAGTGCTTTTGAAGAGTAAATTTTTACCGATTATGGCATGTTCAATAGAATGATCGTGATCCTCGTTTGCGGGAGAGATCAGAGGTTCGAAACGCTATAGTAGAGCAATATGGGAAAGTCCTTCCCAAAATCCAGCGAAGATTAGCCGTTGAGCAAGCTAAGCCTTACCATCTGTCCACATCACCAGTTCTTCGAGAAGGTAAGATTTGGTTGAAAATGATCATAAAGTACTGGGTGAGAAAGGACATTGAGTGATTACCTCCTGAAAGTATTGTTCTCTTATATTTAGCTCACTTTTGCTTTGACTCATTACTGTGGTGCTCTTTTATTTACTGGGCCACTACTCCCCCCAGATAGAAAAGCTTTCTTGGAGGTTCTTATAGTTGATTTAGCAGTGTAGTATGGAATTAAAAAACTCGTTTTATTTCATTTGGACACTTGCGTCCAACTTTTAGAAAACATTCACAATAATTTTTTCACCACCTCCCAAAAGCCCCAAGTTGTTACATTTCTGCTGAACTAAGTATAACCTGTAACTACTTCTTATCTTGTGAGCCCTGTGTCCCAGTCACTCTTTCATATTCTTCTAGTAAAATCCTGGTGTTAGAGAGGAAATTAAACTGCATTCTTTGTTTTACAGTTTCTAGACCCCAGCCATTGTCCACTGTTACAAAGCAAGCTGCAACAGGGACTGTGTTAACAAGGTCTGCTTTCATTAGTAACGTGTTGTCTAAAATTGGAGAGATTTGGGCATGCACTGAATCTAAAGGTGGCCCCACAGCCCACAAGAGGTATGCTTTTCTTACACCTGTTATGGTCTTGCCGCTTGTTAATCTTGCCTCAATATCGAAGCAGTCATAAACCGTCCAGCCTTGGAGTTTATGAGTCTGTTACAGGAAAAACTCCTTTATGTTGACTATTTTTATTTTAAGAAGAAATTTTTTTTTTTGGTCTTTAACTTTAAAAGCATTTATTTTTCTTGTTATTTGTAAATAAGCAGAAATGTACAATGTAAAAAACGAAAATCCTCCTCTCCTACCTAATCCCACCTTCTTAAAGCATGTTTTAATTTAATACTCTTCGTAACACATACTGAAAAGTTAGGTTTTTATTTTCTTTGTAGCCCTAAAAGAGCATCGTCTCCTCTCCCACATCCGCAAGTGCCTGAGGCATTCGTTGGGACACCAATTTTAAAAGCATCACAAAAAGTTTCTAGGTAAGACTTAGTTAAATCATTTTAAAGTCACAATGTTAGACAATAATTACACTGTTATTTTAGTTATCTTTAAGTGTTACAGTATTTTAAATTCTTGAGTTTTTAATGCTTTTATTCATTTATTTATTCATTTTCTAATTTGGGGAGTAGCATAGTCATTTTAGCACCAGCTGCTGGCCTACTTAGAATTTTGGCTTAATGATTTCAGACTGCTTAGAGAAAAGAAGCAAACTTTGTTTTATTAAAAATGATGTGCAAAGTAAACTGTTTACTTGTTTCTTTTAATATCACTTCCTTATTGATTGATCCCTGAACAAAGGTTATTTTTATAATTCGTAGCTAATCTTGGTCGGCTCCTTAAAAGTTTCTCCTGTACAACAGAGCCCACTAGAATGCCTCCCGTGGCTTCAGATCAGTATTACTTGTTGTACAACTTAAACTGTGGTATTAGAAAAGTAAATAGGCAAAGTTTTGCACCTAAGGTGAAATTTGATTGTATTTCATTTAAGAATATTGGGTAGTTGAAAAACGTGTTCATATCCTCAGTCATGGAGAACAAACAAGTGTCTCCTAATGTCTGATTCTTTGTCTTTAATAGCGTGCTCATCACGATTGTTACAAATTTCTGATTGTTTACATTTTGTTAAGGACAAAATTACGTTATTTTTGAGAATAAAATGATCTGAATTTATGATAGAGTAAGGTACTCAGAATAAATTAATAATTTACAAACAGAGCCAAAGCTGTTTAGAGTGGGCATATTTTCAAAGCATGAAAGTGTTTTCTGTCTGGGGGGGGTTTCGATTTAATTAGATTGATGTTGTTTTCCTTTAATTACTAGGAAGATTATTTCAAATAAAAGTCATTATTATTATCATTCTGTTTTCCTAGCAGTAGTTCCAATCTTTTCCCCACAAGTCACTTTTTCTCAGTCCCTTTGTACTTTAATAGATCGGGGGTTCAAGAAGGGAGCAATAATAAAAGTTTTCAGACTCATGACTAATGGCCTAAGGACCTAAAGAAAAAGAAGTATTATGAGAATCCTTCAAAGCTATGATTAACTCAGATGGAAGAAAGTCAATTGAGGTGTGAATATTTATTTTTATAGAAATCATTCCATTCCCTAATTCTGTGTTTCAAACTGGTTTGCCTTAGTGGGTAGTAAGCAGACTTAATGGGTTGTGACTGGCCTTTCAGTGAGACAGCAGAGGTGACGTCTCTGGGCTCTGCGTGTAGTAAGGCTACGTGCTGTTCTGTGCAGTGCATGTTTGTGTATGTGTATGATCTGAAACGCATCACTAATGTGTATCATGCTCAAAGATTTGTGGAAATCCTAAGATCTGATGCAGTATTTAATATTTTTAAAGAAAATACCATAATCAAAAAAATTCTTTAATCATTATTTTAGTATAACTTAGATATATTAAGTCTTATTAGTATAAGAATTTTGTTTTTACTCAGTAGGTACCGTGGTTGGACAGGCGCTGCTTTGAGAAGCCATCATTCATAAATCATTGAACGCCTTGCACGTGAATACCAGCACAGTGCAAGGCACTTAACAGAATTCCAATTTGGGATAGTTCAGTATAAAAGTGAGCAAACAAGTTACAAATACAGATTTTGAATACAAATGAGGTAGAGAAGGAAAAGAAGAATTAGGCGAGAGAACAGAGAAACAAATGTTCAGTGGCCTGCTGGGATATTCGTGGTTTGGTGGAAATCTCAAAGCTGTGCTTAGTACAGGATAGCGAGCAGTAAGGATTTAAGGAAATGCTTCCTGTAAATATTTCCTCTGGGCACCAGGCTGGGTCCTAAAGCACCCGTCTGTCACTGTGTTCACCTGCCATCCCAGGTGCGAAGAAGGACAAGGAAGGCTCAGCCGTGCAGAGTTTTTATTCCTGGGCATCGGTACACACTGGGCCTTTCTGTTCATTCTCAGCTGAATCAGAGTCACTGTGGGGAAGTCAAAATGTAGTGTCTGTATTGCTAGGAAATATGACCGTAAACTATTTATTAGGAGATCGCCTATGCAGATGGTCCATCAGAAATTGTAACCTGCAGAGTTCACTTTCAGGTTTAGATTCTTTATCTGTAATTAAGTTTTTACACTGTTGGGACTGTGCTGCTTTAATACAAGTTATCGATGAGATCAGTTTTATCATTTGCATGAACAATATCCAGGACTATATAGAAAACAGCAGAATCTGGAGATTCCGTTTTGTCACTGACCTCATTAATTTTTAAAAATTAACTTTTTGTGTGTGTTGGTGCTCAGTCTTTTATTGCAATAAAAACCCTAGAGGTAAAGCAAACCAGTATTCATTATGTACGTCACATGTAGATAAAAGGAATTTTTATGTGTTCATAAAAATGAATTATAGCAAATGAATTTATTTTATCAGTGAATATTGGTAAAAGGGAGGGCGGGGGACTAGAGCCCCCCCCCCCGTTATCTAGAATTCCTAATTCTCATTTTTACTACTGAATTAATTTTCTGACTTTTTGAAGTAATGGCATTACATTAATATCCTGACTGAATTTATGATTTCATGTGGTTACTATATTTACTAGTGAATATAGAAGTCTAATTAGATGGCATACTAAATTTTTTGGGTTTTTTTTCCCACCATAACTCGACAAGTTAGTTACCTGGGTCTTTCTGTGTCCCATGTGCGTGTACTGTGATTACAGACCGCTGGATTTGGTCGTTCATCCTGTGCGCCAGCCTTGTCAGCGTTTGGGATTTATTCCGCAAACCCCCAAGAGATCTCCGGTATACCTAGCCTCCAGTTCATTGTTCAGAGGATCACATCACAGTCCGTCCAGGACTATAGAATTACGTGTACTTGAAACTCCTTTCGTGGTGAAGGTGAGTATTACGTACCTCGAGTTCATGGTGAAGCTAGGAAGTTCTCACTTGTCAAGCAGCAGGGGGAAATAAGCCATCTCTGACTGGTGTCTCTGGGTAATGGACAGCTTGAAGCCTGTTTGGGGGGAGTTACCTTTCCAAAATGTTTATTGTATCCTTACATCTTCTTAAATTGGTCTTTACAAAATATACCTTCTGTGCTTTCCTGATGTTGTACTCAAGGTTAACAATTACATTGTTGTTCTGAGAGTAACTCAGGTCTCTGTGGTTTATAAGTTATTTCAAGTTCTTGGGTTTGCACCCACCCCCACCACCCCACACACCATTTCTGCTACCATTTTGCTGTTACTTCTTCTATCAGATGCTTTCAGTTCTTTGGTTTCTTTTTATTTATTGAAATTCTCTCACTCCTTCGATGAAACTGCATTCTGTTACTCCTTCTTACTTAGAAGTATATCTGTCTTAATTCATTTTCCTCCACCATCTCTGATGAATCATTAGCTGGGAAACCATAAAACTAGACTTGGGGTGGCGGGGAGCGGGCCCCTCTTCCCGTCCTGTGGTCAGACTGGTTTCGCAGCACTTGTGCACCAGCAGCTTGCCCAGCGGACTGGACTGAGTCCCAAAGCCTCTGCCTTCACTTTCCATGGTCTCTGGATAGTCAGCATGGAGAGTGAAGCCGGGGGGTTCTTACTTTTTTTTTTTTCTTTTGAGAGAGAGAGAGAGAAAGAACGAGCAGGGGAGGAAGGGCAGAGGGAGAGGGAGTCTCCCTGATGTGGGGCTCGATCCCAGGACCCCAGGATCATGACCTGAGCTGAAGGCAGACGCTTAACTGAGCCACCCAGGTGCCCCGGATTCTTAGCTTACAAGGTGAATAAAAGATAGTTCAACAAATGTCAGTCCTAAAATAGTTATTAAAAGAAGTGGAAAAGAAGGTTGGTGAGCTTATGAAGTGGCTGATGTTTACTCTCCAGGGCTGTGATTCGTGTTTTCATCCATTAAAAAATATTTTGTATTCTCTAAATCAAGGAATAATTTCGTGCCTGCTACCAAAAACAATCTTGAAAAAAAAAAAAGCAACATAATATTGTAATGGACCTGATGGAATCCGGTGATCTAATAGGATACAACCATCTGCTTGCTAGTCGTTTAGAGGGAAGATCATGTGAAGGAATTATTGCTGCTAAATAGTCTCTCTGCTAATTATTTTTAATTCTGGTAAATCCTCAGAATTCTCATAAGTAATCAGTTACTGTTGGATTCCTGTGATGAAATTATATTTCTTTGAAAACATTCTTAAAGCCAGGCTTATCATTTTGTATTAACTTGCTATAATTAAGCTTGGTTCTTTTCTACACACACTGTCCTGTCTCTTCACCTAACTAAAGTTTTGTAGGCACCCATTAAGTAATTTATCTCTGTACTCTCTCTTTTAAGTTATTAAACTGGGGATAACCAAGATCTTAAGAATGATCATGGATGTAGTTTTATGTTTTGTAGCCTTATGTATAGAAACCTCTGAGAATTTTGTGTTTTCTTTCCAGGAATCTGTAGTAAAACTTTTTATTGATGTGTTTATTGGAGTTGAGTGTATAGGCACCATTGTGACTCAGTTGACCTTGTCTGTCCTCATGTAAGCGGCTTTTACAAACAAGAATTCCATTCATGCTTTGTTGCAGAGAGCTAAAACTTTGGCCATGTCAGTTACTTCCTCTGGATTTGCCGAGTTCACGCCTCAGTCCATCTTAAGGTCTGGTCTTCGAACACCACCTTTACCGTCTCCCTCTCTGTCACCTGGAAGGTCTGTTACCCCTCCTTTACGACTTAAGGAAACTAGAATCTCATTTATGGAAGAAGGCATGGGCACAAAACGGACTCCTGGAGTAAGTTTGATAATTTATTTGGAACAAATTAAGAATATATTAGCTTTTACAAGTAAAAAGTCAAATCAGTTTTTTTTGAGAGAGGGAGAGAGCATGAGGCAGAGGCAGAGGCAGACTCCCACTGAGCAGGGAGCCTGACTTGGGCTCGATCCCAGGACCCCGGGATCATGACCTGACCCAAAGTCAGATGCTTAACTGAGCCACCCAAGCGCCCCAGATAAATCAACATAACCATAGATTTTTATATAGAATCTCACAGATGGCCTTGATATCAGAAAACACTGGTTCAGAAAAAAATCTCATGGCATTGAGTGACCAAGCCCCAAACCCATCGTTTACAACTGAAGTTTTAAAATAGGGTCCAGAAGCACCATGGAAATTGCCTATAATCAAATGGCTATTTGGTGGCGGAAATGGGACTACAGTCAAGACGACCTAATTTCCTAGTCCATGTTTTTTATTTTTTTTTATTTTTTTTACTTTACATCGTGTTGGCTCTCTTACTAAGTTCCTAACTGGGTGTCTGTTGAGATGGTACGTGGTCAGAGCTCTATTTGGTGTAGTGGGTCATCTTGCCTATTCTGTGTTGTAGTCTTTTGGAAATACCGTTTTATTCCCAATCAGGGAAACATTACCCACCAGTAACTTTCATGTATCTGGAGAGAATGGATTTAGTATGAGTGAGTTCTGAGAAGAGAATCTAGAGAAATACCAAACATGGAAAGGGTGTAGGTAATCAGTTACTTTGATTGGAGATGGAGAGCTTAGGCTGAACTGATTTCTCCTAGTAAATTTTTTTTTTTTTTCAAAACCTTTTACTTGACAGGGTGCAGATGACAGCAAAACAAGATTGACTGTTACTACACCTCTCCATAAAGGTGGAGGTCCTGCAAAAAGCGAGTGGCTAAAGAGCAAAGCCAAGACGACAGCCTTTTCCCTGAGTAGTCCTGAAAAGGACCATCAGGAAGCGGAAGTGAGGTCCCAGGACACCCCTTCCCAGAGTTTGGAGAAACTGGATATGAGCCGAGAAAGTAGCGGTGCCTCCACCAGGTCAGACCAGACTACCTTGGAGTATCAGGACGCACCGTCACCAGGAGACTTGGAAGGTATTTTTGTGGCCTCGAGGCCAGAGGGCTCTTCCACGGAACTCATTATTAATCTAACCGAACCGACTGAGGAGGACAGTGACAAAGACGTGCTGGAGTTAGAAGCGACCCCTCCACACCTGGAGAAACAAACGGGTAAGAACTCCCTTCCAAATGGTCATAAAGTATGTGATAGAACTCTAATCCCGACACTTTCCTTACAGTGGAGAATTACACAGTCCCAGCACGCTGCCCACGTCTGCCGTAAGGTCCTGTCACAGCTGGAAAAGAAAGTAGGAAGACCAACTCTGCAGTCTAGGTTGTTACTACAGTTTCTAACTTGTCCAGCAGCCTTAACTTTCTAGAAAGCTGCTCAGAGACCAGGTCGGTCATCCTCTTCACCATCCCTACCTCTAAAATAATCACTGGACAGTCCAGACAGATATGTGGAAGCCTGTGAATTCAGAGTCCCTGTGTTTACTTCTATCTTAAAAAGATTTTGAGCCCCTAATGTCTGTGGAGAACAGGTGGGCTCCCAATGTGTGCTCTGTGCTGAGGAGCCTGCCCTGCATGTAACTTAGAGCCTAGTGGTCTATACATGTAAACAAACAAGCGCTTCTAATGTAGTTGGAAAAGTGCTCCTATAAGAGGAATGGAAGGGGCCAGGGAAACACCAGAGAGAGGGAAGAGGCTTGGCTTAGAATCAGATCCGAAAATTAGTCTGTTTTTTGTTTCGTAGCCCTGCACAGTTTTAACAAGCATATTTATTTAAAGGTAACTCCTAACTTTAAATCTGTTTAAATACTTCAATAAAAATCTGTGTCCTACTGGTTTCTTTGGGGCAATGATGTCTCTGTGTAATAAACACAAGCATTATTGCTCTAAGAGCCTAGAACTGTCCTCGTGAGTAGCATCTGTCCACAAGTGTCCATCAGTCTGGATGTGCTCTGTTCCACCAGAGTAGTTGAATGATTAAATAGATGAGGGTGTTCATGGCAGTATCTTCAGTCTCCAATAGAAACTTATTTTTGTGGGGGATTACATAGCATAAGTATACGGTGAAACAGGCTAGATTTGAATTTCAGCTACTTACGAGGCCTGAGATAAGCCGTGTAACTGTGTGCTTCTGTGTCCTCGTCTGTAAAATGGGGATAACGGTCCCCCCACTTGGATTGTTAAGGACTGAGTCGATCTGTGTACAGTGCTTTTAATGTTAGGCCCCGAGTGAGAGAAGCGGTGGGGTGCGGGGGCTTCCGGACCGGGCTCAGTCTGTTAGAAGGACCTGTTGGCATTCTGAGGCCAATGGCGTAAACCTAAAAGTCCAAAAAAGCAGGTCCAACAAGCTTGTTAAAAAGGAATCGTCCAAGAAAGATCATGAGTACTCACTAAACACTTGGCACAAGTGATGGTAAATGCTCTTCTCACGTGATTCGTAGGCACCGTGGACGCTGCGGAGACGGAGGACCCCTCGGTTGCGGAGGAGGTGCCTGCAGACTTCAGTCACGCGCGCCCTGTCCCAGAAGGTGAAGCTTCCCGCCGGGCTCCTCCAGCGCACGGCAGGTAAGCTGGTAGGGCAGGCGTCCCATGTCCGCGAAGCGGCAGGAGACGGTGAGTCGGCGGCTTTATGTCCACGCACAGAGGGGATTTTAGACCTTGGGCCTGCCCGCTCTGGGAACGGTTTCTGTTAGGAAGGACATTCCTTCGTACGAGTGTGTGCTGCGTAGTAGTTGCTGTGAAGTCTTAGAACGACACTGGATATTCCTGAATGTACGGAGTCGTGATGAAATGACGCAGACCTCCTTTTATAGCCTTTGGTGAGTCTGCGTTTGTTGAAGCCGTGCCTTCCTCCGTGCCCTCCTGGTGGCACTGGTTTCGGGGGTCTCCAGCCCCAGCAGGATAGAGTAGAGGGGGCATGGCTCGGAGGCAGTTTGTTCCCTACCATTCAGTGAGTACAAGGCTCCAGCTGAGGTTTTCATGTGTAATGACTGCTTGAGCCCTTACGCTCCGGCGAGTTTGAGCGTCTGTACCCTCAGGCACTGTACTAGCCGACTGGGCGGGGTCTGTCAGCCTGGTGCTGCTCAGCGTGGTCTCAGCGTGAGGCCAGGGCCCAAACGGTTTGTGGTCTGCGATGAGACAGGCAGCTTGTATTAGACTCTAAGCCTTTCCTGAAAGTCAGCTCAACTTAGTGAAGTGATTGCCCTCCTGGCAGGACCTCCTCCTCTCGCGCGTCAGGCCTTGGAGCAGTGCTGTTATAGAGGGTACAGAAAAGTTGCAGCTTTGATTATGAAGTAGTAGGGGTGATTTACTCCGGGTAATCCATATAAAACATGGTCATTTAAGATACCGTAAGTGGTTCATTGCTTTGTAAGTCCCGAAGGAGTTCACACACCACCCACCAAAATCACTTTCGTAACAGTCATGTCTCCTACATTGAACGCGATCGTATGCTTCACTTCTGAGAAGAGAAATCCCGATTAGCTGGAATCTTTACCAGGCCTCCATAGAAGTGGGAGGAAGCGTTATAAAAGGATTATCTAGATTAATTCTAATGTTTCTTGAATTTTAATGAAAATACTGTTGCAGTGGGTCTGACGGAATTGCAACAGCTGCAAAGCGAAGAGTCATCACATGACAAGAAACTGTGGTTACTGGTAATCTAGGTGAATAGTCACCATCATGACAAGCCTATGTCCTTTTTAAATATAAATTTATTGGTGGTTGTTTCTCGGTTATCATAACATCATGAGACAGAGATAAGTCTTAAAAATACACCTATAAGGGCACCTGGGTGGCTCAGTGAAGTGTCTGCCTACGTGGGGAGTCTGCTTCTCCCTCTTCCCCTACCCCCCCCACCACACTCATGCTCTCACAAAATCTTAAAATGGGGGTATATATTCCAAATGCATGTTTTTTCTTGAATTTACTTTATAATTTTGTCCCATTTAAAAAAAATCAGCACGCTTTTGTTGGGTTTTACGAAAGGGCCCATTCAGAATAGGAAGGGATCACTGTCCCCATATTTCGAGAACTTACTTTCACCAGGAGGCTTAATACAGGTCCCGTTGGTCTCCCACTGAGAGTTTTTTTATACTCTTTCCAGATAATTAAAAACTGGCATAAGTGTAATTTATATTGACCAGCATTTTAAAGTAATGCTTAGTTTAAGGCCCTGCGTATTAGAAAGTAGGAATACCCAATACAGCATTGCTTGTTTCTAAATTCATTGACAAGTTTTATAGTGTTACTCAAAATGAACTTGGGTGGTATCGAGTTCTCCAAACCTCAGTTTTCATTCCCAAAATGGCATGTAGCAGGGGGAGCAGGGGAAGAGCAGGTGGGACCTTCTTAAACCCTAACACCTGTATTTGTTTCTACAGGAAAATCCTCACCCTAAAATCCCAGGTACCGGTTTCAGACGAAGGACTAGTGTCTGTTGAGACCTGTGCCTCTATAGTCACAGCAGGTAACGGTCAATGTGTGTATTATTTTGACTTTAGAATTACTTCATTTTAGGGGTGCCTGAGCGGCTCAGTCGTTTGAGCATCTGACTCTTGATTTCAGCTCAGATCATGACCTCAGGGTTGTGGGATGGAGCCCCGTGTCAGGCTCCCTGCTGAGCGTGGAGCCTACTTGGGATCGTTCCTCTCCCTCGCCACCCCCAACCCCCTCCCCCAGCCTGGCTCATGCATGAGCACACGCTCTCTACCCCTTCCCTCCCAAAACAACAACAAAAGAATTACTTAATTTTAGTGTTTTAATAGCATTCTTAGTTCTTCCTCTTTGCTCAGGTTTCGCAGCTACAAGTAGCGTTGTGTTCCAAGGAGACGTATCTGCTCTCAGAGCAGGGAGTTGCTTGTAAGGCACTCTGTGGTCTAACAGAAGTCTTAGAGTGGTTTTTGTAGACATATTTTCCCTCAGAACATCAAAGAAGAGTAAAATCAATGACCAGTCCCCAGCCAGATGGCATATCTGCTTTTCAATCTTCTGGGACTCGGATATCTACATGGGGCAACTTCTGTTTTAAGGCCAAGGTTGGCTTTTTATTAGTAAAAAATAAACACAAACGACTGTATTTACTTTAAGGAAATTATCAAATATATAGAATAGAATTCATTTTTTTCAATCCAGTGACTTTTTTTTTTTTTTTTTGCTTTCACACACTGGTAATTGGAAAGTAAAGTGCATACTTTCCCATTCCTCTTGGCCAAACAGGTGAAAACTTTCTTCATTTTGTTGTATAAGCTGTCTTTGTATATTAGGGATACTAGCCCCATTATCTTTTAAAAGTGTGCAAATATTTCTTCCTAGTTGGTTTTTTAAAAATAAATGAAGAAATAAACCTCTTTATGGGGGTGCTTGGGTGGCTCAGTCTGTTAAACGTTCAACTCTTAATCTCATCTCAGGTCTTAACCTCAGGGTCGTGAGATCAGCTGCGTGTTAGAGCCCACTGAAAACCAAAAAAACCTTTTCACTGATTTTTGTTAAACACTAAAGGGTTTTTGATTAAGTTAGTCAGATTCTCACCCCCCTCCCGTCACCCCAAAATGTTTTGGGTTTCGTTCACAAACCCAAATGATGTAAAACTACGAGTGCTAACAACAGAAAACTTGGCAAAGAGGAAGGTAAAAGATGAGGATTTTTTTTTTTGTTGTCGTTACATGAGCTGTCACCCTCCCTCAGCTCCCCGCTAGTGTAAGTGGTAGAGTATATTTGTGGCCAATTGGATGCTTTGCAAAAAGAGAGATACCTAGTCCTTTTCATGGCGAGATAAAGCCCACACTGCAGGTTCCTCTCGTCATTCTGTACCGGCTCGGTGGGGATAGCTGACTGCCACTAGTCCCGAGAAACATGATTTCCAGGCCCAGTGAACAGGGAACAAACATCCGAGCTCCTCGGAGGAGTCGTCCTCATACTGAAGTTGCACGGTAAGGGCAGGAATTATACCTAAGTAGGAAAAAACAACAAAAAGCCAATGTTGTCATTTTTAAGTGTAAAATTTATCTTCTGCGTGTTTGTAAAAAGCAAATACATATTATTTAAACTGAACAGATACTGAGGAGATGGGACTAATATGTAAACCCTCATAGGTTTTTCCCCTTTAAGAAGTTAGAAACCGCTGGGCAGTAGGACAGTGTTTCGAGGAAATGTTCTCAGGTGCAGTATGCCTTGGCCTTTCTCTTGCTTCTCAAACTGTGTGTGTGTTTCTTTCAGCTATGGCCAGTGTGCACGGTGAGAGTGGAGACTCTGGGCTTGCTGTCCCTGAAAGTCCTGTGATCTCCGAACATAAGCCCGATCAGGAAATAACCTTGAACTTACAGGAAGATCACAAAGTAGAACTTGACGTCCTGAAAGCAAGTGGTGACTTAGCAGAAGAAAAGCCTCCTGTTTCTGATGATCCTCCTGGTCCTCAAGAAATTCATGTAAAAAATTAATTTTTTACTTCGTTGTTAGTTTTGGTTTAGTTAGGTTTCGAACCATAGTTTAAACCTAATGTGTTCGTTTGACTGCTGTATAAAAAATCTCTTTATAATGTCATTAGAAAAAAGCATGTAAATATTTTGTGGAACATAAAAGAACACATCCTTTAAGTGAGAAATTGTTCGTGAACACCAAAAAGCTATGTTAAAGAAATCAGAATTCTAACAGTTTGAATTTTTGCTTAGTATCTGGTTCGAATGAAAGCTCTTTTAGCCATGAGAAAACAGACCCTGGCTACTCCAGAGACAAGTATGGCTGCGGAACTATTCAGGGCGTTGAGAGATCCCTGAACGTAGTTAGACAGGACTGTTCCCCACGCGTGCTTGAGGAGAGCGATCTCCAGCTGGCTGGGGTTTAACTTCCATAACATGAGAAGGGCTTTCTTTTCTTTCTTTTTGTACTTAATATGACTTACTTACAGGTTCTAAAAATTCCACCACGTTTCTATTAATATCAACAGGCAACTTTATATGATAAATGAATGTAAGATAAAAAAAAAAAACACTTCTAATTTATAGAAATGTGATTGTATAGTATTTGGGAAGTTTCTTAATTCATAAAAGTGTCATGGTTGTCCATATTCATTTTCATGAGTATTCTCACTGTAAAATAGATGGATAAAGTTCCCATTCCTTCAGCTGGGGAGCTAATAAAAAGTGTGGGCGTGGTATGAGTGAGAATCCTCATTTCTGGGTATCTGCAGTCTTCATCTCACTGAATGTTTGGGGAGTGGGCAAATGTCACTGTCTAGGTGGGCGGTAATGGTCTACCTTCTTGGTCAGGAGATCTCTCTGTTACTTTCTACCTCCTCCTTTTTCTCCCCCTCCCTTACCAAAAGGTAAATGCAAGGACCATTCCTTCTTCCACCAAAGCCTTGCAGGAGAGGTACTGAACTTGAAAGCCTTAGGAATTTCATGGTTTATGCAGCCCCAGCAAAGGGAAGAGGATTGAGTCTAGCCCAAGGGAGCTTATGTAGGTGAATTCTTCTTCAACCTTATGGGGATCATGCTGTTTAGAAAAAGTGTGGTTAGTTAGGGAATTTGGGGATTACCATTAAAACAATTTGGGGGTTGTGTCTTTTTCTCCAGTTAATGTTTTTTCTCGGGTGAGAACAGAATAAGGCCTTAAATTAGCATCATAGTAATTTTCAAGGTTTTGTAAAGACTGTCTTTTTTAGCTAGGGAAATGTGAAATTTCTATTTTAATTCCATTCAGAATCTCAGAATCTTTTCCTGTCTAGTTATTTTGACCGAGTAATAATGTCTGATTGCTTAAAGGGCTATTTTTATAAAGTAAACCCATAAGTACGTGCCATATCAATTGTAGTTTATGTCTAACAATTCTTATACCAAGAGTGAGATGTTTATTAAAAAACTGTATCCTTTA